>NW_027437184.1:15508491-16965158 GCF_033239565.1 Halichoeres trimaculatus
GTTAGTGTTAACTTCAGATGTGTGAGTAACTCTTCTTGATAGAAAATGTGTAAACCACTGTTTGGCAGATTGGAAGGTTGGTAGGTTTCTAAATAAGTGGGAAAAAAACATAAATGCATAAAGTACCGTTTCCTTTTAGGGACCTTTATTTGGCTAGGAAACTCTGTGAAATTAAAAAATATATTTACCAAGGGTGTGCAAGATATGCAGCAGCTCAGTGACTAAAGATTCTGACAAACATCACAAAAATGTATGATTCGGATCAATAAAAGGACACAAGTTAAACCAGCAAACATTTGTCAAAAACAACCACAATCATACTGTTAATATTTCAAACAGAACATCTGATCACCGCAAAACCTGAAATTAAAGCAAGTCTTACTTATTAGTTGAGAGTGTCTCATTAAATTTTAGACCTAGTCCATAAAATGTCTTGTTTTTGAGATATTAAAAGTCTAAAATTTCACCTGAATTGCTGAAAGGTTAAAAGAAAATCTTTCAAATGAGGTAAAAAAAAATGACTTGTCATTATTCCTGAAATTATGGTACTGTCTCAATACAACAAACTGTGAATTAGTCGTACTCCAGTTGCAGATTATTTATTTCCCTTTTACAGGATATTCAGATGCCATTATGGTCTTTTAATGTCTTGAAATGAGACATTTTCTGGACTTGCCAGGTGAAGGCAGCTCATATTAAGTCTAATAAGACAAATTATTTCTAAAAACGAGACTTAAACACTTGCTTAGACTTCAGTTTTTTCAGTGCAGTCGTGTTCTCTCATAAGCACCTTAAAAGCTTTGAACGAGGCCCTCAAGTGTCTTCTGGTAATTTTGTTCCAAGTGAAGGGAGCAGCAGACTGAAATGCATTTACCTGCGCTCAGCTCTGACCTTTAGAAGAAAATAAGAAGAGGTTTTAGGAAAGATAAGTACATGTACTCTTTCTAACTGATGTAGGATAAAAGGCACGAAGGAAGCAGATTCAAAGTAAGAATACACCGCCGTGCTGAGAAAGGAAGACAAACCAAGACGCTCGTACAGACGACAGCAGGCAGTGATGAGTGCTGGCTTTGAAATGAGTGATGGACCTCACTGCTCCACACTGCATAGTGTCCAGACTCAGATTATGTAAGCTTAAAGATGAGACATGTTCTGTATCTCCAAGACATCACCATCGTCCAGGACAGATGATGGACCGGATACAACAAGTCTCTTCAGCTGCTGTGAATGCTGTGCTAAAAAAGATTCATAGACTGAGTACCAGGCTATTTTAGGAGAAATAATTTACCCTGAGAGGTGGAGACTGAAGACTGCTGTGGATTAAATTTAAAAAAAGGAAGTTTATGGTAAAGAGAATGCTTACGACTGAATGTAGCCTTTTTAGTAGATGAAAAGAGATTTTAAATGAGCTGTCCATAGTTCCTGCTTCAGATGCTCTACATATGACTGAGTTTGTCTGGAAACCAAAAAAAAGAGACCTAAGTTGCCCTCCATGTCCCAAACTTTGTCAGCTTCTCATACACATACTGCTGGGTAGTACGCTTTTTACTCCATCAGAAAAATTGTCTTGAACTCTGATCATCATCTATGAATCTGTCACTATCTGTGGCCCATCAGTCTGAGCTCTGCTGCAGCTCAGTTGATACGACATCTCTTCAGATGTGCAGAGGATTATGGGTCAGACTCACCAGAAAAGCATGTTGACGTACATACTGCAGAACAGGACTTGATATAGTGCATCATGTAATTGAAGAAGTCTGATATGCTACTTTTCACTTACACAACACACTTTACCACATGGAAACATGGATATTAAAACACAGCCCCTCTCTAAACATTGAGAAAAGAGAATCTGGTTTCATGGAAAGCAGAAAAAAAGTTGTGTTGAATGAGAAAGGTTACTTAATGTTTTGTGAAAAGTGCAGGCATCACACTCTGAGCTATATTTTCTCAAAATGTCATTTCTCATCTGTTTAGTGTTACATGCAGATTTACTGTTTAATCAGCACAGTCTTGATCAAGTGTGCCTGTTTGTCATCAGTTATTTCATTAAAGCTTCGAACATGCAGTCAGAGCCAACAAATGTCAGAGGTTGAATACCCGCTATTATTGCTTTATTGGATTGGATTTGCAGCCAGCCCATTTTCAGCCCCTCTGAGACCTCCAGGGCAGTTGTCTAAGTGAGATGAAATTTAGTGTCTTATTTGATTGTGATTTATGCTGGCAGTCCACTCTCTCTCTCACACACTCACGCTCACTCCTCCTCTCTCTTTTCGTGTGTCTCTCTTGCTCGATCGAGATGTCACTGTGCCTCTCGGCAGTGTTTGAATGGTGGAGCGAGGAGGAATCCTTTCAGCCCATGTTAGTGTTGAATCCTGAGCAGGATAAAGAAACAAGCCTAAGGGTCCTTTCTTCTTGTCCTCATTTATCTACTGCTCCACTGTTCACTCTCTTCACCACTGCCTGTAAAGACAAGAAAGGAGCACAAAACAGGCGCAAATAAAGCATGATACATTTCAAAGCCCAGCCCCAGTGCTTCACGAAGAACCACTCGACTTCAAAAACACAAAATAAAAGGATGGTGAGCAGCCAGAGACCTGCTGTAGTTCCAGTTTCATGCCAACAGAGGGCAGTGCGATTAAACGGCAGGCTGGAGGAGCCCTGGTAGTTTTTAGACTGATTAATGAGCTGTGCACTAAGAGTTTGAAGACAGAGAACTGCCGTTTGAAATATGTACATGATGAATTTGCAGAAAAACAAAACAAAATCATGTACAATATCAGCCTGTTTTTTATGGGTTCATTCATCGTTTAAGTAAATTGAAGGGGCATAAGGACATGAAATATATATAATCATTCACATCAAGGGCATGAAAAAACAACCTAAAATTAAAATACAGAATAGATATTTGTTGTGTTTTTAGAAGTTATAAGCAGTCACTGCCGAGCTTTCTGCGGCGGTTAATTGTCTGTAAGCAATTCTTACCTTGCTTACAGACACAGATTAACCTTCAGATCTTACCTTGAAAGGAATTCTGTTGGTAACACTGGTGATCTGGTTGTGAAGATGTGTTTGCAAGGCTAACAAGTGAGCTCAGTCGAGAAAAAAAAAGGAAAAGTGCAGCTGTCCTAATAAGAGATGTGAAAAAATAAGATGTATATATTTAACCTGGCAAAAATAACAGGTATGAAGTGATGTTCTTAGACCTTCATCTGGTCCGGCATCAGCTAGCTACTGCTAATGAAAGAACACTCCATGCTCATTGTGTAGAAACAAAATGACATCATTTTATTCATGGGAAGATTTTATTTAAAAAAAAAAAAAAAGATAATGCCTGACTACCCACTCTGGTTTACATCAGCAAGCTACTGCACATGGGGACCTGAGTAGGTTGTAATCTTAATACAGAAGATCGTTCCTCCCTGCAGCCACCAGAGTCTTCAACTCTTTAATATTTGGAAGATGAGCTACAAACCAAATGAATTTCCCTTGTGGGATTAATAAAGTATTTTTTATCTTTATCTTTTATCTTTTTATCTTTTGTATAACTGCGTTTTGAAAGGTACTACATAGATATTTTTAATGTTTATTATTATAATAAGTAATAACTGGCCAAAAGAGCACAAAACCAAACTTAACATAATTTGTCACTGTCAAAAAAGCTTCTTCACTGTTGACACAAATTTAGAAAATGTAGAAGATATCCTGATTTTAGCATATCTGTTGTAATGGTATGTATCTGCAGTGTGGTGTAAGTCATTTTAGCTTAGTACGCTTTGTCCACAACTTTATGGAACACACAGGCGGAGCGTCATCTCAGTCTTTGCATGTCGCCTGAACACACTTACACCTTGGCACTCACATCAAAGAACAATTTCATCTGAAAAACTCCACAGCTACATTTCTTTCCAGGAAAATGTCAGTCAGGATAATTTACTGACCTTGCTTTTAGCTTTTTCCTGACCCACTCTGCCAACCACTTGTTTGCTCGGCTCTCTGCCATTTCCTGCCGGGCAGGTAACAGTCAGATTGTGTGAATGTGTGGGCAGTGAGAGTCTGCCTACAGGTTCATATGCTGGTTTAGTGAGAGATTCCCTTCTTAGATGATTTTGTTGAGGTTTATGTCCATGAAATGTATTTGATGGACTATATCATTTTTAGGTTTAGGTTTATTGAAATGCAACTCTGTTGGTTTTCTTCTGTGCAGGCCGTCGGCGGGACTGCAGGATGCAGGCAGACTCTCTGGGGGATCTGTACCGGGCTCTGGAGCAGACCAGTCTGTCCACCTCAGCTGACCACAGATCAGCCAGCCGCCTCGAGTACAAGCGCTCGTTTGTCCGCAGAGTCAATGACCCCCTGCTCAATGACAAACTTCATCGCCTTCGGGTCCTCAATAGCTCACTCAAGGTTCGAAAACTTGTCCTTTAATCCTCAGAAGTGTTTGGTTTCATGAGGTATTAATAACATGCACTTTTTTTCCCTCTGTGCAGAATGTCCCTCTTCAAGACACACACCGCTCTTTGGGTTATTTAGGGTGAAGATCAGTGTGTTGATTCAACCTCAAACATAATGCCTCTGCCTGTGCCTCACACAGCCGACATCCCTCTGCTGGAGATAAAAGGCACAAAAAACATCTTTCCCCTGCTCGGCTCTACAAATCCTTTTCTTTTTGCTCTCCCTCAGCCTCACTTACTGTGCAGGAGTATAAAGACCTATTCTCCCTCTGCACCTATTCTCCTTCTCTTTCTTTTCATGTATAAAATATTAGGGCTGATACAGAAGGCAAAAAAAAGGAGTTCTGGGTTGATCAAAAATCTCACAGACTCACAGGGTTTGAGACAGGGTTTAAGCACTTTGCATTTGTGTCCAATGCTATTTGGAGCGCTTTGTAAATCATCGCTGTTGTGCATGGCCATCTCCTCTCGCTTCTGTTCTCAACATTATGCTGGAGTTGTGTACAGCCGCTCAGTTAGCGGAAGCTCTTTTGGATGTACACAACATTTTGTTATGCATGTGTGTATGATTTGAGGGTGTGTTTGTTCCATGAGTGTACAGGATGTCAAGCATTTATATAAATATTTAATATTACATTACTACAGTGTCCACACAATGTTTTGGGGTACTTATACAAATTATAAATCAAGTGCTGTGCCTCAGTGATTGTGAATGTACATTGTACTTTTCTGAGACAGACTAGAGATGATACAGAAAGCAAGCTATTCCTCAAAACAGGAGCACAAAAACAGGACAGTTGGCAATAATGATAAACAGTATTGTAAATTACAAAGGAATGATCAGAATAGATGTCTATTTTTGTATGCATGCCATCTACCTAATTGTTTGTAAATCAGTTTTGTATTCAAAGTGTGTTGGAGAATTCTTGTGTTGACCCATCTCCCCATCCCCATCCCCAGCACTGCTTTGTGTTTTCAAGACTTATATCACTATTTCACCCTGAAAGTGTTGGCCACAAAAAGACAAATATCTGTATTTATTAAGTGTTTAATGTAAAAGCATGCTTTATATAACTAAAATACATTACCATGCCACTGGGAGTTGACTGACATTGCACAAGTGGGCCGCATTGTAGCTCCATGACTTTTTTTCTAAATTAAATGAGGTATGGCATGGGCACATTGTTTAGAGTCACTGTTTATTGATTTTGTTCCTCACAATGAAAGTTAACATTGTATTTTTAGAAAAGTAAGCCTGGAACCGAACGGAGTATGACTCAGAGAATAAAATGCAAATGTAATATATTTGCCTCAGGCGTTATTTTACTGTAAAATGTGTGAAATCAAATGAATAAAAGTAATCCAGAGGAGGAATAACATTTGAGAGGAGTGTTGTTTACTTTCACACACACATATATATATATATATATATATATATATATATATATATATATATATATATATATATATATATATATATATATATATATATATATATATATATATATATATATATATATATATATATATATATATATATAAAGCAAAAGTTATAAATATTACATACAATAAATCTATCAGGAGGAGAATGAAAGAAATTATTCCACCTTTTCAGGTTTAAAGGAGTTAAGTGTATTTTAAAGACAAAGAGAAATGTCGTCTAACTTTGCAGACATCAGTGTAATGACAGAAAAGTGCTGATTTGTTTCTACATTTGTGAAAATAGAACCATGGAGGTAAATCCCTGAAAGAACATCTAGCAAAATGTTACACACACATTATACAACCCTTATTTATGTCATAAATAATAAATGATAAACTGTTGATAAACTTTTTCATAGTTCGATTGAAACATGGCTTTGATGAGCACAATCTGACACATTTTTACAATCATAGTTTGTATCTTTTTTAAAAATGTATTGTGTTTTTTTTTTAATCAAACAAGATATAGAAGGAAACCAGATAAACAAATTGGTGATAATGATCATTTCATTTCCATTAATTTTGGGAAAAGATACAGAACAACTTCTGCACGTTTGTATCTGCACTTGAAAAGATATAAACCTTTCAAATATACACATTTTTGAAAAAAAAAATCATCTTAACAAAAATGCAAACTACAAATCAATTATTTTAAACTCATGCCTACAGAAATAACTACATTTAATCAAAGCTGAAATTGAAATTTGCATTTAATGGCAGCAAACAGACTTGTTATTAGCTCTTTATTATCCTGTATTTGCAGGACATAGTGTAACATAGGTTTATTCAAATTAGAACTTGGGAATATAAATGTGTGAACAGTCACATTAAAATTGGTTTAGACAGACTGACTGAAATTGAATACATCACATTAACCAAGCCTGAGCTTCAGCCTGTTACTGCAACAGGAATTCTACATGGCATGACAAATACTCAGCCCATCTTGTTCTCTTTGCTCTGTGGATTAGTTTTGTTTGAGAAAATGAGAGAGCTAATGTGATTAAAAACAGGGAGAGTCTGAGGATTCTGCATGGCATGGGTCTTTATAGATTGCTGCAAGCAGGACACATTCTCAAAGCATGTTAGTAAGAGCCCTCTTTGCTACTGAACTCCTATCCTTTTATTCCTGCTGAAAAGCTTCAGTAGCTTTTCTCTTATATGCTGTATACTCAGTCCATAAATGGCTGGATTAAGAATGGGTGGAAAAATCAAGAAATATAACGATAAAAACAGCTTGGTTTGATCAGACAGGGAACTGTTATCAAATCGACTTAATGCTATTTCACAAAAGCACCCAATTGAGTAGTTAACTATTGCTAGGAGGTGAGGTGTGCAGGTCCGCAGGGCTTTGAACTTAGAACTATTAAATGATATAAGACATATCCTCAGGATGTGTGCATACGAATAAAAAATCATTCCAAGCTGAGGAATTGTATACAGAGCCACAGAAAACAGGCCAACTATGTTGGCAGCAGATGTGTCTGTACAGGCAAGTTTAACTAATAAGTAATTCATGCAATACACTTTGTCTATGGTTCTATTACAAAACTTCAACTGGATAGAGAACATTAAAACAATGAGAAAACCAAGAAACGGGTAAATCCAGATGAAAACAATGAGTTTAACAATTCTCTGTGGCATGATGGTGTGATAAAGCAGAGGGTAACAAATAGCAACATACCTGTCATAACTCATCACTGCAAGAATTGTAAATTCAGTGATGGCATATGTGTGCACAGCAAAAATCTGTGTCTGACAAAGGGGTAAAGAGATCTCATAAGAGTGAGTTAGCAAATTGCTGAGCATTGCTGGCAGTAAAGCTGTACCTCCATAAAATCCATTCACAGCCAAGTTACACAACAGAAAATACATTGGCTCATGCAAAGATTTGTCACAATAAATCACTCCAATTAAAGTCACACTTTCAATTGCAATGGTAACATATATGACAAAGAAAATGCTAAAGTAAAATGGCATGAGACTATCCATTCCATAGTAAGCAGATAAATTAAAAGACGTGACCTCAGAGAAATTTTTCATGCTGACACAAATCAATCACACAAAGTCTCTCTAACCCTGTGCTCACAGTCTAATGCCTCACTCTACAAGACAATCTGAAACCAAACAGGCTTTACCTTTGTGAGGTCCCCTCTCATCCTTTACTGAGCCATGCTCTTATACCTTCAACGCTTGTCTCTCTCTGAAGTCAGATCATGTGGTTTCACCTAAATGACAAGCCCCTTTGTTCTCCCACGAGAGTGTGTGTTATTAGTTGTATGCACTTGTCAACTTTAACATCATGGATAAATACAAATATTTTCAAATGTTACATTTTATGAGAAAGAAATGCCTGAAATGCACAGCATGGATGAAAACAAAAGAGCTGGTTAAAAATATTAAAATCAACATTAATATTATTAATACTATTAATGCCTGAAAATAGCTGAGTTAATTCACAAAGCAAAACAAAAAAAAAGATAGAATGAAAAAATAGCTGATAATGCATTCACAAAACAAGCTGAGAATTGCTTTTAAGATAGAAGAAATGTAGGAAGAAAGAATTGTTGGATGACAAAAAAGAAGAAAGAAACAATGAAGATAAGAGGGAAGGGACATATGTGTGTATATATATAAATTATAGGGGAGACAGGGTATGGTTGCATCATGTTTTGCTTCAGCACCTCCAACTCACTACATTTTCGAGTCAGAGTTCTCAAACTTTAATGCAAAGTACCCACATTTGTTTACTACAAATGGCATCAATTCAAACCCTTTTTTTCCTTTATTATTAAATTATTATTATCATTATTATTTTTTTGTGTCTAATCTGTTCTTGCCCCCCCTCCCAACATATTTTACAATTGCTGAAGAAAATACACAAAAACATCAGCTGTCAATCATCATCAAACATGACATAAAATCCCTGTCAGCCAGTGTATCAACATAGTGGATTGAAACTAGCATGAGAAAAATTCATCGCATTTTGCCTGAGAAACCACAATTGGTTCTGCTATAAGTTAAATGGTTTTATCTGGAATAGTATAAGTACTAAACTGAGTATAGACTTGGTCAAAAAATGTCTTTTCTTATCTCAAAATCAGTTTTTTCTTATAGAATCTGCATGCACCTGTTTCTAGCCCTGATAACCACCATGTGTGATCAGGGTGGAAGTGGGTAAATAATAAAATGATCATATAAGTCCTGTCTTATCTTTGATTTGTAGCAATGGGGGTGTTACAACTCTCCCTATGTTACAACCATACCCAGTCTCCCCTTAACATGATATTTACATAACATTTAAAGGGGAGACGCCAAACAAATAAAGCTCTTTGCTAAATAAGAGTGAAGCTTGTCTCGACTTTCATTCACTTTCAGGTACCTGAGGATGATTAGCAACGCAAGTTGGCTTTCTGCTAACCAAAGTCCCCGAGCCTGGCTGGGGGGACCCTGCAGACTCACTGTACACTGTGTTAGCAGTAAGGTTAGCCAGGAGATTAAGGCCGTGAAACAGATTTTAGTGGATGAGCAAACAGATTAAGGGCACAGCAGAGCCAGCGCAAACACAGCTTTGGCGGACTCAGATTTGTGATGGGTAAAACTTTCATCATATTGTATTCTTGCAGGGTTCAGCTCCTAGCAACCTGGCTGACTGTTGTTGAGGGCATCCACAGATGTACACCAGCTGATGCCTGTCACCCCTATCATTTCCTCCCCACCCTTGCCCTGTTTTCTCCTTCTCTTGAGTGAAAGCCAGGGTCCATATTCACAAAGCATCCAAGGGTTAAAAGTAGTATTCAAAAGTAGTACTAAAGTTAATCATCTTAACTCTTGAGAGAGCTCCTTAGGTGAAAAACTGTTGGGAGCAGACAGAAGGACTTTTAAGAAGCCTAAGAGTGGCCACTCATACTGGTGGCAGACTTCACCACAACGCTTAACACAGTGTCTGCCACCTGAGACAGCTGTTTAGCTGGCCATCCACCCCCTAAACAGTCCAGTGAATGAGCATATGAAATTCTAAAACATTCATGAAATTATTAATATCAAAGAAACCAATCTCATACTCTAAATCAGGGATGTCAAACTCGTGCCATGGAGGGCCAAGAGGCTGCAGGTTTTCTTTCCAACCACAAACTTCACCAGCTGATTTCACTGATTAGTCCCTGCTTTCTGCTTGAAGGTGAGGTAATTAGTGGAATCAGCTGGTGTAGTGTTTGGTTGGAAGGAAAACCTGCAGCCTCTTGGCCCTCCATGGCACGAGTTTGACATCCCTGCTCTAAATGGTAGCCTACAACACTGTAACATCTCCTTTATTTACTCTTTCGTGGTCAGTTGGATTGTTCATTTTGAACTTATTCTGTATAACTTACATTTAATTAGATCAGGAATAGTCATGTAGAGCTAAGTTTAGCTTGTCAGACCTTTATTGGGGGGAAAAAAAAAAACGAATTCAGGGTAAAATATGATTAGCTGAATTGAACTAAGAACCAAGCAGCCTGTCTTTTATATCCAAGACTTCCCAAATTCAAAACATTATGACCTTGATTTATTTGATTTTATTTTGATTATATGTTCATCAGCAGAAAGCCAGAGAATAACCAACAAAATTTTGCACCCACTTTAAAGTTGAAGAGCAAGCAAAATGAGAACATTTATTTAAAGGGCAGAAAAAATACACAATTCAGAGCATCAAAAATGACAACAGTCTGAGGGAAGTTCAGTCAGTGGTCTTCCTATTGAAAGAGCAAATTACTGCTTTTGTTACAGGTCATTGCACAGGTCACATTACTATTATGAAAGCATGAGGACAAAAAGTACAAAGCCTGTCCTGAGGGAGGTAAAAAGAGGTACAAAGTTCTGCTGTAACATTACAGAGGTGTCACTGTCAGGGGCGGTCAGCACGAGTCTGATGGTTCATGTGAAAGGGTTGTTTAATATTTAACATGCGCACAAATGCATCATAAAGAATAAATCCTACAAGAAAATGTTGAATCTTGAAATTCAGATGATAAGGAGTGAAATGATCATTTCTAATTTCTGTTAACTCTTTAAGCCTTTAGTCTAATTTATTTCTTTAAATGTTCAACATGTGTGAGTCAAGTCAAAGACCTCTGAGGCTGTTATTATTAAATGATGGGGGTAAATGAATGATAATCTTGCTGACAGTATGCACATTAGTTTATCACAAGTTTGTATCCTTACATCAGTGTTGAGTTCAAAACACATTTTTCTTTCACCTCCAGTCTTTACTGCAGGTATCTCACTCTGTAAAGGTTTCTCTGAGCATTTTTTTTTATAATATTTAAAATGAAGCTACATCTGCTATGATAAAATAATGAAACACCTTTGATAAAATTCAGACATTAACGGTAAACACAATCATGCCGACTAAAATACAGATAACCTGTGAAGAAAAACATGTTTTTTGCTTTTGTCTGAGAGGATCTTTGCCATAGATATAAGAAAAAAATAACATCACAGTTTTGTTTAACTCAGCCAAGAGGGTATTATTCTAAATGTGTTTTAATATGAAAATTAGCTTTGCACTTCAAATCAGAGCTATAGCTTTGAAATATAAAATGTGTTATTCAGCTGTATTACGATTAGAATAATAAGGGAAACTCACGATGAATGTTAAAGTAACTATATGAAAAGCATTGCAAAAGAAACATTTTTGATTTCATCAAATGAGAGATAATTAGGTTCACCAGTTGAATTTGAACTTCTGTGACGTTGCAGTTCTTGTGAAGAAAGTCAATCTGCAACCTGTGCCTTTTATTTACCTTTTTGGCAGGATTTTATGTCTAATAAAGAGTTTCAGAATATGAACTCTTACCATGTGAATCCCCAGTCCGTACAGCACTGGGTTGAAAACTGCAGGGGTGATGATAAAATATAAAGAGAGGAAGATGCGTGCCTCAGCTGCCACATGACTCATGTTAAATCTGCTTTGGACAATTTCAAATAAGGCGCCAATGGTGTAATTTAACAAAGACAATAAATGAGGGATACATGTTTTAAGAGCACTGCCATGAGATTGTCTCAGTAATTTCTGACACACTCTTGCAATTTGTATATAAGAGAAAACTATCATCCCCATCTGAGGCACCACAGTAGCCCCAATAAGTGCAAGTCCAACTATGCTTATGTATGGCACAGTATAACATGAATTTTTAACCAGTTCCATGTTCACACAGTACAACTTTGGCACTGTTTTTCCACAGAGGCTGAGCATCAAGGTCAGAGAGTAAAAACACCCAAACACAATGCTCGGGTAAAGAGTCATTAATGCAATAAGCTTGCAAATCCTTGAATGAGACATGATGCTGTGGTAATGTAATGGACAACAGATGGCAACATATCTGTCATATCCCATAACAGCCAGGATGAAGAACTCAGCAGCTGCATAAGTGTGTAGGAAGTAGACCTGAGCCTTGCACCACTTCACACTGATTTCATGGGTATCAGACATCAGCACAGCCATGGCTGTAGGTAACAATACAGTGCTGCCACAAATTTCATTCATGGACAATACACATGCAAAGACATTCATAGGCTGATGCAGTGCTTTGTTGTGGCATATTACACTAATGAGCAGTGAATTCAGCATGATGATGATGAGATACAGCAGGAGGAACACAACCAACATGGCATGTTTGTAGTTTTCCATCACAGCATATGCAGTCATTGTGAATGTCAGCACTGTTATGTTTTCCATTTTTTACTCCAACTCTGAAAAGAAAAAATGTTAATTGTAACACAGTTTTAAGACAAAGGATAATTCACATTTTAAATAAAATCAGGAAACCCATTTCTGATGTTAGACGTCGTGGTTAACTTTAACAGAACACTATAGTTTTATGAAGTATTTTGCTCTAAAATGCAGGCAGTGTTTGCTCAACCATGAACAAATTAAATCACAACATTGAGGGACAGTTACCTGATCGAGCTCCTCTAAGTAAAGCGGAGTGTGCCCCCCAGTCTTGGGTGGCATTTTAAAGGTACTTCTCACTACTGTGATGATGTCACCTGATGAGTTTCTTACTTGTGATCACAACAACTGTTACTACCCAAGGGCTCTGGAGTGCACAATGGTTAGCACTGCAGCCTCACAGCTAGAAGGTCACCAGCTTGACTCTTAATTGGCCCATCTAGCCTTTCTGTGTGGAGTTTGTGAGGGTCAGAGAGTTTATGTTTCACTTATTTATATATTGCATAATATTTATTAAACAACAAAAACACTGCTGCAGCAGATTAACGCTCATATTGTGTTAGAAAGCTGCACACGTCTGTGGTGTTAGCGCGTCAAATTTGACCCGGTATTTAATTCAGCTTGAAAAAACGTATAAAACAAAAGTTATTATCCAAAACTGTTTCCCCTACAATAACTAACTTAGTATCTGTATATGTTTATATAAATATAAATATAGATATATATAAAAACTGTTTTAAATGTTTGGTTTTTTTTTGCTTAATAAACCTTTTACCTCACAGTATACCACTTGTTTTTTACTAAAAAAACTGTTAAAATTCACTTTTTTATTTCCCAAAGTGGAGATAATGGGTAAGTTTACTATCCAAGATTGGTAGACTATCATTAGAATTGCTTGTGTTTTTTTTATGACTTAACATTATTACCACTAGTGACATCTGTGGTGTTACCGGTCAAAATTGACACTCATAGATTTATGGATAGGAAAAAGGCATGGAGTTGTTTTCTTTTCGTAAAACCGAGTTCATTCTCCACAAAGGAAGTGCAAGTCAAAAATTGAAACCTTAAAGTGACCATTGAAAGACAATGCTGTGTCAGCGCTGGTGTGTATGTGCATGCACCTTTGTGTGTGTCTGGACAATGAGCTGAACACTGAAAAACAATATGGTGTCAGGGCAGTTGTGTGTGTGTGTGTGTGTGTGTGTGTGTGTGTGTGTGTGTGTGTGTGTGTGTGTGTGTGTGTGTGTGTGTGTGTGTGTGTGTGTGTGTCTGTCTGTCTGTCTGTCTGTCAGTCTCTGTGTCTGTCTCTGTCTCTGTGTGTGGTGGAGGAACCCACAGGTTTTAAGAAATGTATGCAACAGTTAGTATTCTCTGCTGGGTCATTTTTTACCTGTAACACCACAGATGTCACTTTTTTTTTTTTTTTTTGAGGCCTTCAAAATTTACTGAAGGGTAGAAAATTTCTTCTGTTGTGTTAAAATAGTTGTGTTTAAGGAATAGATGAAGCCTCATTCCGATACAAAACAGTAAATGGTACTTTTTTCAAACCTAAACCTAAAACGGGTCGAATTTGACCTGAACACAATATAAGGGTTAAAGCAGACTTGAAAACTCAACAGTTAGGCTACCACTAGCCTTACAGACAATAGATTTACAGATAAGAGCTTTCTTCTTCATTGACTTTCTTTAAAAAGTACTGGCGGTATCTCCTGATCGAGTAGTTAAAATAATAAAATACACCAGATTCTATGTTTTACATCTGCAGATAATTACAGTTACCACAGCTGCAGTTCAGAGTATGACACATTAAATTGGGTCATTCCACCGAATCAGTGCTATTTGCTTGCTGTAACTCTCTCAAAGTAGTTAGTTTTTTTTTCTTCTTTTTTTTTTTTCAACTCTAAATCTGATAACACATATCCAATGACTCAAAATGTGTATTGGCCCATCTCAGGCAACTTTATTTACATTTTATAGGGCTCCTAACCCACAGATGGTTGTATTTTTCTCAGTGCTGTTACCAAAACTCATATGACCTCTAAAAAGCATATTTGAAAGTTTGTCAACTGATTTCCACCTGCTTTTCTGCAGCACTTTGTGATAGTTTTGTTCCCTGTAAGTATGAAATCTCAACAATTTAAGTCATTAAAACTCTAAAATGTAAAAGTCCTCGAAGTCAGCATTGATATTCACACAAACAAATCAATTGACTAGAGGACTGTACTCGCTCCAGTTAATGCTCCTTAGTCTTGTTACTTCCGATATGAGTAGCAGGACTGAGTTTTTAGTGTAGAATTATTAAATAAATGAAATTTAGGCACAGTTTATTTATGCAAATAGCATGTAGACACTTAGCAAATTACAGTGATCAGTCAAAAAATGATTTTGGTAACATGACTGAGCTGAGATTTTAACACCCTCAGTCATACTTGAAATTTCACCAAATGTGTAGAAAAAAGAAATGAGTGGAATCCCTCCCTCTATCTTTAAAATAAAATAAACTTCAAGTATAGTTGGGATAGGAAATAACACAAATGTTTCAAAGAAAGAAAAAAAAGTCTGAAGGATTCCAATTCTTATTATTTTATGATAAAGTCTAAATATAGGAAGCTGGGACAGGCAACAAATGCTATTTTCTAGTGTCCAAGGTAGTTTAAAATTATCTTTAAATTATTTTTATCAAATAAGCAATCAGATCAATGTGCAGGATACTTTGCTTAATAATAAAATAAGAATTTAACAGTTACTTTTATGGATGTATTTTTTCTGTATGGCCTCTGCAATCACTGAAAAAAACATCTCATGCCTCCACTTTAAAATGTGTTTTGACAAAACCCACTTGTGATAAATCCACCTCACCGCAGAGGTGTTGCAACATTTTGATAATGATGTAAGCCATAACTGGATAAACAACTTGTTTAGTGGTCATTAGTCCACTCACTGTTTCCATTCCTCTGGAAAGCAATTATACACCACTGTTATCTGCTGTAGAGACCACTTTGGCCAGCACCTTGAGAATAAAGAGAGGTAAACAGTAATGATTTCCCTCCAGACAACTCTGATGTAACCCCGGTGAGACTGACCTTAGAGTCAATGCAATTCTCCCGGTGAAATGTTTTCATCACTCTGTATTTGCCTGAATTCTTTTATACTAACCCTCCAGTCACATTGTATTGATGATCCTTATTGTTTCATTTTGCACGATAAAGAGAGAATGAGATCAGTTTAAACTTGGTGTTGTACTTGAATGTGAGGAGGAATATGTTGGTGAAACCATATCTTTAAATTGTGCCAATCTTGCTTCATCGAGTTAATGTAAAACTACACTAAACACATTTCTTCTCAGCTTTCAAGTAAAGTTTTTATAAGGAGAGGTAGTTAAAGGGTTAGTGTGTTAAGTTTCAGAGTAACAGTAATGATGAAGATCTCAGAGCACCACCCGGTCCCAGACACCAATCAGTAAAAATGACAAACTAACTGATTTAAAGTTGTAATCCTCTTGAATTTCAGTTCATGTTGGAGTCAAAGAGATGAAATGAGAGAAGAAACATTTTTTTATTTTATTTCTAACACAACAGCACAGCTCCCCTATCTGGGATGAGCCATTGAGTTAGATCCTACAGTGTTTGTTTATTGTTTATCACAGTATAATTTTTTACACTTATAATAATAAAAAAGACAAATATATTTCTTCTATCAACCACCTGTTAGACCATGGTCAGACACCTGGGTACAGGTGTGCAATGAAGATTTAGTTTGTTATAATTTTCATATTTACAAGTAGGCCAAACCTTTTGTCGCTCGCAAAAGTAATAAACACAATAACCTGTTAATTTGAGGGGTTAATTATCATTTTTACAATTTTACATTACATAAAAAAAAAAATTATGGGGACAAGGCAAATCAACCAGTCTTTTTTGTATTGCGCTAAATCTTGACAAGCATTATCTCAAAACACTTAGGGGTCAGGACCTGTTAACAGAGACCCAACATTAAGACGAGCTAAGAAGTCTCACCTCATCTCAACCCACCACGAGTACAGCACTTTGCAACATTTAGCAAATTTACAATGGCAAAGAAAAAACTTTCCATTAAAGGGGCTGTGAGGAGTTTGAAAGTGATCTTGGAAAAGGCTCACTTCTAGATATATGCCTGACTACAATCCACACTTTAATTAGATGATCAGCACCAATATTGCTGGTTACAGGTTATCTCAAATTGCTACTTCTTAGCTTCCGGGTAGGGTCGACCAGGACTGGATTGATGTACGGCATGTCTAGGTTTCTATGACATCACCACGCCGGCTGACGAAGTTTAGTAATGAGAAGAGATAAAACACAGAGGTCTGTGATTTTCTCTCCTAAAATGTTGTAGTGATGGTGGACACTAGAGCCTAACTGTCGGACAGAAAAAGGACAGAGGGGCAGAGGAAAGCTAAACAGGAGAGTGATACAGCCTGAGCTAAAGGCTAATTAGCCTTTAGCTCAGGCTGTATCACTCTAGAACACAGGGGCTAAGCTGTTTGTGATAATGTTCATTCCAACCCACAGTCAGCAGTTATTCTGCAGCTGTCTGTTCAAACTTGAGAGTCTATCAATAAAATGAAGAGTGAGGTTATTTAGCTCTGCTTTGTAAATGACTGGCAGGACATAGCTAACCAGGATTTACTAAAGTTATACTTTACGGACACGTCTTGGAGCACCAGGCCGTCACCTAAGCTAGATATAAATGGCTACTAAACTACTTACAAACTGACAGTGTTTACTTGTTGTCATGTTAGCCTACAGATATGTCAGAGCACCGGGCTGACGATGTCACTAACATATAGCCAGCTGCTACAACGTTTGCTTGGTGTCACGTTTCAGACTGTAGCACTACGTTACTGTACTGATAAATACGTTATCTCAGTGCATTGTATCCATTAATCTCCATTTAATTCCAAAACAGAACAAACAACAGTAATTTACGACAGTGTGCGGAGACTCCAGGCCACAAGGTGGCGAGGGAGTGCAATCAAAACAGATCCTCCTCATAGCATCTTTAACCAGCAGAAATCTAGCAAATCAAACCACTTTCTTCATTTTAATGATTTCTTCTATCAAACTACAGCCAACAAGTTTCTCATCAGATCAGATTGTCTTGTTCAGGGAAGATTCACATTGTTAGTAGCTTTGACCTTTGATCCATATGTGACTTGACCCTAAATCCTTCTGAGAATGTAGCCTTCACTCGTGACATGTCCCTTTAAGGGGGGGCTCTGCCAAACCTAAGGCTGAAAACCAGATTCAAGAGAGCAACATTACAGGTTTGTTCTAGCTGTTACAACAATTTACATTAACTTGCTCGAGCCATTAGGTTTCAAAAAGTGGGCAGGAAGGCAGATGACCTTTCAACACTGCTTATCCTGGTTAGGGGTGAGCTTGTAAACCCTGAAAAGGTTATCATAACAGGGGAATAAGTTGAGACAGAGTTTAACAAGAAGGTGTAATGACTAATAGCTGCTTGCTCTGCCAGCAGTACACACGCCTACATTAACATCCCTTGCAGTGCTTTTGATTTGAAGAACTTGCCTTAAGTTGCCTACAGACTAGTAATTGTAATGTCTGGCCATGCTTTATTTTGTGCCATTTATTCACCTTTGGGATTATTAAATATTGATTTGTTTAATGTGTGCGCTGAGATCCTAAAGTAACGCAGATTCTGTTTTCCAAAGATGAGAAGTGAAACTTTTCATTTGTTTTGTCTCCTCTCTCGATGTATGGAATCTACTCAGTGAACAAATGAAAACCATGTGACAGTCACATTACTCTAGTAGAAGGGATCAAAAAGCATTTTTAAACACCTCTTATTGGTTAAATATAATATATCCCCTTTCTAGGGAAGGTTTGTAATCTGAAATTTGAATGCTGATTTTTTTAAATCAAAATCTCTCATCTCCACAAATTTGATCTCTAGTACAGAAATAGCTGAGTGAGAAAATGCCTAGAGAAAGCCGACTTCTGTCTGCAGATATCTCCAAGCAACAAGGCTAAGGACGTGCATGTGTTTTAAATCTGCTGCAAAACAAGCTGCATATTTGGCGTGTCTGTTCCCTGACAACACTTGGTCATGAGTTTGGCTCAATGATGTCGTTTCCTTAAATGTGATTAAGGAAGACATGTTCTCTTTAGGATACTAATAATGCCCTAATTTAAAACCAAGTGACTAGGATGCTGTTTCATATTATCTTCACTCCTCCCCTCAGAACAAAATACTTACACACTCTGGCCTGAATCATTTTCAGCAGCTGTATCAGATGCAAAATGGCTTGTTTTCGGGTGGTTGCTTTGGCACTCTTGGTTGTTCTCCTGCTAAACAGTAAGTAAAATCTGCTTCCCAGAGTTTATTCATAATTGAATGGCTTACTTATAGCTAAAGGCACTAACACTAAATATAACTTCAACATTTCTCATGATTACAGCTGTGGAGAGCGATGCAGCATCCTTTCCTTGGTCCTGCCCGAGTTTGAGTGGAGTGTGTAGAAAGGTTTGCCTCCCAACAGAAATGTTCTTCGGACCTCTGGGCTGTGGGAAAGGCTTCTTGTGAGTCTTTATTCTCGGGCGTAGTGTATGAAAATATTGCATTTGTTTGCTTTTAAAATCTGATGCATTGTTTATCTGGTTTGTTTCCAGGTGCTGTGTATCCCATTTTCTATGAGTCGATGAGGTGATGGTTTGGAAGAACATTTCTGATCCGTCTCTCTAGTCTTGAACCATGTGGTTCAGTCAAAGCAGAAGAGCTCCACAGAAGATGAGTCAAACAGAAGTCGCTGTGTGGGATCATAACTGTTTTTTTTTCTCTCGTGGTTTATTCGTTAATGTTCCTCTAACTGTAGTTTTTGTTGCTAATTTCATGCAAATTAAATGACTAATGTAAAGTAATAAATACAATTTAACCTTGTTGGCTTTCTCTTCAGGAAAGGATTTCTGTTTTATTTAAATTTTTAGATCTTCTCCCTGGTTTAGACTCCTTGTTATATTTCATGTTAAACATGCATACATCTCCATTGTTGAATGGACTTGAATGTCTTGTTTGGCTTCAGAACGGGTTAAATTAATTGAAATGCTATTGATGCAGGAATAAAGACAGAACCCTGCACTTTAGAATGACTGACTCAAGAAAAATAACCATAAGTGCTCTACAAGCTGGCATAGGTTAACTATAACCACAAAGTCTTGTGTTTACTCTGTTTGAATCAGAATCATTTTATAATTTTACACTTCTAACCTCAAGAATGACTCTAAACATAGACTGCTTTCAGTTCAACATGCTTTAGATATGATACTGAAATGTGAACGTCTTTCATTGAACAAATTGTAGGCCATGAAGTGAATTCAAATCTTTAAATCCCCTGTTTCAGAAAATTCAAAAGATAAAATTATAAAATACACAAAACACATGAATCGGTTGAAGTTTTTCTTAAAAGATGTACAAATTACTTGCACAGTTTTGGCCAAACTGCGGCTATGTTTGAACCTTTGCAATCATAAGTGCAGTCATAGGTCGACTTCATGGGTTGACATTAACGTTATCAGTGATGTGGCGCCAACAAGGGTTCACAAGAAGAAGTATCAATCCATTAGATTTGATCAGTGGATAATAAGACAGTCTTGTAACTTATTCTCCATTGTACTTCAGGAAACAAAAGAAAAAAAATCACCAAAAGAGACGTGAATACCAATCAGTGAAACCTAGAGATATGAGGGCCAATGTTTCACACACAATTTTCCAGCTGCATTTGCAGAACAGCTAACACAAAAGAGCAACCCCCATGTGAGAAACTGAGTGTTACATCAGAGTGCTAAAATGCCTTTAGCTGAGGATGAGAAAAGAGGTGCAGACAAGCCCTAAAGGAAGAATAAAAATAACTGTGAAATGTTTGATGCTGACTTTGTGTCCATGTTACTGTTAGATAACTATACCTTCCAAACAAAACATTTTCATATACCGTCTTCTTCTAACGCACTGTTAGCATCACAGAGATCCTGGAGGTATCATTTTAATAATCTATCAATTTTAATTCTTTTGAGATTTTTTTGAAATGTGTATCATGACTTGCAAGTACACAAACTCAACTTATGACAGCAAATTTATTGGAAATCCTTACTTCCATTTCATTTTTGTGTCAAAAGGCTTTAAAACCTTGTTTTTATTAAAGTTTTTAAAAGTACTGTAATGCAGGGCTTTATGTGCTGTCCCAACACTCTGGTCCAGTGCAAGACATCTACAAATATATTACAGTGACATTGATGTAGCCCCTGGGTGAACCAATTTAACTCTGTGAATGCATGTGAATTAGATGTGAATGAAATGGATGGAACCATTACCAAAAGGGTAATATTCTTTGTGCAAAAAAACCCAAAACAAAACCCACAAGCATAAAAATGATAAGGGCATCAATATAAAAACAAGAAAACATCTAACAATCATCAGAAGTTATTCTAAAAGAAATGTATCATTCAAGTGCTGCACAATTACCTATAAAGAGTATGAATCCCTCAATGCCTGAATTATTTAACAGTTATAAAAATAGATTGTTTTTATGTGTTTTTGATGTTAAATTGAGTGGAGATTGTAAATTTGAGTATCGTACACACAATAGTTATACCTAAGTTATATTGTATATATATAGTTCACCCCCTGACCAATATATGGTGAAATAGTGGATCTGATACAATCCTCGGTATGCATAGAATACAAATCAATCGGTAATAATGACATACAAAGGTCATTTCAGCTGCATCAGGACCTGAAAGGGTATGCCGCAAATTTGCGACAACAGGCATCAAGGGGTAAAGTGTTTAATTTAATCAGGTGTACTGAAAATTCAAATCTTGTTGAGCAGCTGTTTGTGAGCTTTTTTCGGTCTTTGTCCAGAGTATTTCCAGTGTTTTTAACCACAAGGTGCGAGAAGTGGTGAGGAAAAAAATAGAATTAACCCATTTGGAGGGAAATTAGATTAATTGACTTTACTGTAACTTTGCTGTGGGAGGACACATTAAATCAGCACAGAATTCTTGGGCCAGGGAGAAAGAAGAGGCTCATTGTTGACTGATCTGTCTGAAAGGTTTGTATCATGAGTTTTAATGAAACTTCTTTCTAGAATGTGTATTCTTCTCTTGGTATAAAGCTGAAGATGCATGTGTAATATACTCTGGCAAAAGAAAGGGTTTGCAGAGAGTTGTACAGGGTATAACACCCTGACTCATAATGTACCTCATGGAAATATCACTACCTCAGCTCCAATCACAGGGCCTTGCCATGAGAGTTAGGTGTTGACACTGGCAATAGTGGATTAACTCCACAGGCTACATGACTCACATTGAAGAGGGCAGCGTGTTGTAAAATCAAAGTTAAAAAAAAAAAGTATAACCCCGTAAGTCTTCTCAACTTTAACCTTGACACATATGTTACACACCTTAACTGTTTTTCAGCGGTGCAACAGGCACCAGCTTCAAGCTGACTGTCTTTTGATAGATTTTTTTCCCTTCAGTGCAGCTTCTGCTAAGGAAGCAGACTAGAGCAAATAGCCATGGGGTGAATGGTTTCATAACCTGATGACGAGCATGACATTACTGGTGCTAAGTAGGGCTTGTCTGTAACTGATGGTATGAGTGATAAAATGTTCCTGAACACTGACAGTACAAAGATCCTGTCACTTGAGGGCAGTGTTGTGACCTCTTAACTGAAAAACCTTGAGTTCTGCAGACAGGTGCATGCCAGCCTGACTGTAATCTGTCCATATGAATGCATTAAAACTGCTCCATCTACTGTAATGTCATATATTCTGAATTGCAGAATAGCCTAATGTATCGATAATAAATGTCAATTAATTCATCCAGAGTATAAGACACATTTGGTTTTCATGTGGCTTGTCAGTGTCATTTTAATCACTGGTTATCTTGGGAAGGCCAAAAACTGGTACTGTGATTTTTTTTTTTTCCAGACCATTTTTTGCTTCAGTTGCATTAACAAAAGAGAGTATAAAAAAGACACAAAATTGGGTACAATAACAAAAATGTAAAAGACAATGGATATGCATTACATTGCATTATAGACACTTAATGTCACATTAAAAACAAACTTAAAAAGGAAGTGAAGATATCTTCAGATACAAATAGCAGTCAAGGCAGTTTGGATTACCAAGTTACAGCTCAGTGAGCACTTTGGAAGAAAAAGAGTTGGTATGCTTACGTCAAAATCAAAAATTTGTAATTAAGTCTTTGGTCAAAATAAGTGGAAACTCCTCTCAGCCTTTTTTTCCTCAATTTCTCCCTCTTTATTTTTTTACTGAGCACCTTACACCTTGTTTGTGATTTTAAAGTTTGGATAACTTCTATCTGGAAAAAAAAACTACATATTTTTGTGCCTCATCCAGCACATGACAAACATGCATTTGTCATGTTCTCAAACTCTTTGAAACCAGACTCTTATTTATCCAAACTGTCATAGTACGACGTGTTTCCAGTACTGCAGTTTGTCCTTCCGGTCGCTCGTGGCGCTGTGGCTCATAACCTAAGTGAGTCACCCTAACGTCACAACACGAAGAGGAGCCAAGGGAGCAAGAAGCAATAACAAACAAACCGACCTAGCAGCAAGCTAACGCGGCACTGACTCGATCGATAAAGTGTCTCAATTTCAATTTCACTTCGGCGGAAAAAAAACTGCCAGTGTTTTGTACAACCAGTTGACCGTGTGAGGTACGATGTTCACAGACAACAAAGAGGACAGATTGTAATCCGTTAAGTAACTGGTATGTATGTATCGTCTGCTAACACTTAGCTATACATTAGCTTACGTTAATCCTTCCTGTCTTTGTGTTTTTCTTGCGCAATTGAAGGGATTATTCGGAAATGTAATTACATTTGGGGTTTTAGGAGAATTACTTTATCGTCCCCGATCGATGACATCTTTACATGTCAGAAACTCAAGTGGCGAGAGCAAAATCACTTGACTTAACACCCTTACGGTACCATATTAGCAGGACGTTTGGTATGTAGCTACTACACAGAGGGAAACGGGTGTTATCTTGTCAGCTTTTGATATCTTTTGCATAATGAATATGTTTCATGAAGTTGAAAACAAATTGTTTATTAGCTGCTATCTGGCTTGGATAAAATGGTAAATCCAGCCCAGTGGGTCAGACTTCAGTAACGCAACAAATTAATCGCCTTCCTGGAGTACAATACTGTTTTTCAGAACGTGATGAGGAGGGCAGGACACATGTTGAACAGGTTTAGCATTGCGACAGGAACAACAAAACAGATTAATCGTCTGCTAAATTCCTACCGGCAGCCAGCTACTACAACTCGTGGATTTCCAATTGTTTTGATGTTGGTATAAACAACAAGCGGATGAAAATGTGGGCTAACTTCTGACTATAATGCCGTAAAATGTGGCCTAGATACAGTTCTCATAGCACGTGAGCGTGCTTTTAATTGTGCTGTTGGCCCACTGAAGAAAATACCCTGAGATCTCTCTCTTTTTTTTAATTTTGCAAAATGCACCTATTGAAGTAACCCGATTGCTCTCCATTGCCGGCCTTTTAATGTAATACACTATATATAGTGTCTCTGATGCATATTTTTTTGTAATGGATTAATCATTTCTGATTTGTAACCGACATGAGTGAAGAAATGATCGTCCAGCAATACTTTTGTGCAGCCAGTATTACCTTGCCTGGTGTCATCTGACTAAAATGATCAACCTGATTACTGCCATGGGGCATCTAGGAAGTTATGCATTAGTATGAAGGGTTGATAAAAAAAATCTGATTAAAACAATCTTACCACTCCTACAGATTCAAGGCCAGTAAACTATATATATTTTAAGCTTAATTCACTTTGTTTGACATGGCAGTATTGGACTGTGCTTTGTATAAAATAATGTTCGATTTCTTTTCAGTGTGTGCATAAACTTAGGTCATAATATTCAATAATAGAAAAAAAATGATTATTTAGAAATTTAAAAAAATCAAACATTTTTGTCTGACTTTGCTGATCATAATATACAGGACTCCTGATTTTGTTTCATCTTAAAATAAAGTTATGTAAAATTGTGAAGGAAGAGCATGAAGCTAGAAATAAGTGCAAGGTAGAGTAAGAGTAATGAACAACGCATAAGATTAAACTAGCACTAGAAACCACAAGATTTAATCTAAATGTCATTTCCAGAGTGAATTGTCACATGTTGCATTGATTATCAGGAAATGATTTGTACACATCTGCTGTAAATATCTCAGATAGGGGTCTGGATTTCTCATGAAAAAAAAAAACTTAAAAGACCTTCATAAAAACAGAATTCACTGCAGTGGTGCTTGTCAGTGCTAATGTAGTGTGAGAAAACCTTTGCATTTTTACACAGTCAGTATCCTTTGGCTTTGTCCTGCCCTGCTCTCTTCTTCGATAACCATTGAGTACATGTTAATTTATGTTGGAGAACCAGTTTTACTGTTACTTGTTTGCATATTTATTTGCATATTTCCACAGTTCGCCACCTGAATAGCCTGTTTCCAGTCTAATGCCATACTGTAATCTCTGGAATCAGCTTTAGACCCAGTCCAGATGCATTTCTGTGATGTGGATGGTTCTTTCATTTTTTGCTCTTCAGTATAATCTGCAGCTGTCACATCTCTTTCACAGTTTGCGACTGTAAGCAGCCAAGCATGGTTCAGACTGGTGTGTGGTGCGTGGGAGCTCGATGGAGCGTCCTTGTTGTAGTCCTCGGCAGCATACTCGTTCCCTCACCAACAGATGCCTATATCTATGCTGTAAGTCGTCATAGATATGTAACAGATACAGTGAACATGTTTCTGATAAAAAAAACTTGGTCTTTAGGAATCTCATACCTTTAGTGGAAGGTTATTTTTTTTTTATTTTAATTTTTCTTTCTTGTTTTCACAGCATTATAGCAATATGACATCCATGTTGTTTGAGGACCTGCCTGCCTTCTTTGGACCCCGACTTCCCAAAGATGGATTAATGGTAAAGGAAGAATGTTAAGTAAATAGATGAGCTTTTTGTCTTTTAAAGGCTTTTTTAAAATAATAGTTTTCCTCTTTTTGTGAAAGGGTATTTTGGTGGTGTCCAACCCGCTCAATGGCTGTGCAATAATAGACCCTCCTCCTCCACTGCCACCATCTCATGATGCCAACACGACCAAATTCATCGTTCTCATCAGACGCTTTGATTGCAACTTTGATATAAAGGTCAGTGAGTTTTGTGTAGTTTTTTAGCTCAGCATTTTTTTCGTAAACTGGTCTAATGTGAGGAATATGTTTTCTAGGTTTTGCACGCCCAGCAAGCTGGATACAGTGCCGCAATAATTCACAATATGTATTCGGACACTCTGCTTAATATGAACTTCAGTAATGGTAATTCAGCTTTTTAGAATGGCTACAGTACCATATCCTTTATGCATTTATTTAACGCAATCCCCCTGCATTGAACATCCTGGTTGGATTTTCTTTTTATTTCAGACACAATTGCAGATGAGATTGAGATCCCCTCTGTGTTTACCAGCTACTATGCTTCCCAGATTCTCAGGAATTTCATAATTCCAGAGCAAGGGTGAGCATAGATCTTTCAAACTTTGATTACATAAAACTTTATTTAAAATTTTAAGTGCATAATACTGTTTTTATATCTAATGTATCATTACTTCTCACTTCTTGTAGGGCTTATGTGATCCTCAAGCCAGAGTTTGCGTTTCCGCTCTCATACTATCTTATCCCCTTCACTGGAGTCATTGGCATGATCATCCTTGTGATGTGTATTGTCTTGGTAAGTTTGCATGTTAAATGTAATGTTTTCTCAGTTTGACCAAGGCATTTATAACTTTTTAGCTGATGTAGTTGTGGAAGGAGAACAGCAAATGTAAGCTAGATTTCAAAAGAAGCCAACTGGCAGAGCCAAAGCTTAAGCCCCTGAACGTGCTCGGCCTCACCGAAGGTGCAGATTCAGTACAACAGAGAGTTTATGGGGAAAAAGGGGCACTGATGTCATAAGGTGCTTTTCCTACCAGAAGTTTCAGACACATTTTAGATATTTTCCTGATACTGTTCTTCAAAAACTGGATGAAGAGTTACTAGATCAAACTCTCTCCGCTGTCCCTTTGCACATGCTTATTGGCTGAAGCTTGTGGACGTCTCAAGCAATGCCAGATGCATGCATGTGCAGAGTGCAGGCAGGTTAACATGTCAACAAGCAGGTCAACAAGTCTGAATGTGAGGATTGATTTATCGACTTATAACAATCCTTTAGTGACTGAAGATTTGTGCTTTTCTCTCTGCATTGCATTTCATTTGTTCCATGCTACAAAAAAACATAAGTGTTTCCAAACTAAATTGTTAACTATCTTTTTAGTTTGCAGTTTTAAGATTCCAAAAGGAAGCAATTTACAATTGAGTTCTGCTTCCTGCTCAGATGTCCAATTCATTGAGAAGGCTCATCTGTTTGAATAAGAAATAGAATTTAAATGGCTTTTTACTTAGTCCCATGATGACAACTAACCTGTCGTTGCTGGTCTTTACTTCTCATGCAACAGCTAACACGACGTTTTTCTTCTACGCAGATTATACGATGTGTGCAATACAGAAAACGGCTAAGGAAAAATCGTCTGTCCAAAGAACAGCTGAGGCGCATCCCAACCCACAAGTTCCGTAAAGGTAACCAGATGTTATTGCTTCTCATTGAAACCTTGATATGAGGACGTAGCTGCATCTTTTTCAAGGATCTTCTGCCATTTTACTCTTCTGTGGAATAGAAAAGAGTTTAAGTTTTTGAAGGAATCTTATTTCCTCGAAATATTTGAATTTTCCTCTGTTTTAGGAGATGACTATGATGTGTGTGCCATCTGTCTGGACGAGTATGAAGAGGGAGACAAGCTGCGAGTCTTACCGTGCTCTCATGGTAAATCTTAAATCTTCTTCTCATGTCATAACAGAGTTTATACATTTCTGTACTTTGACAAAGAACCTCTATTGAACTAACAGAATTCAGTATTATTCTTTCAAATGTGATTCTTTTTTAACGTGCAGTCTTCTTTCAACTTATTTTTTTTATCTTAAGCTAGAATCAAAGTGTTCACAATGCAACATTCTCATTTGTTAACCAAACTTGCAAATTCTCTAATTTTTCATTTATTCTTTTTATGACAAATGAAAGTGAAAGCATCACATAAAGTTAACTTTTTCAACCTGTTTTTCAGCCTATCACTGCAAGTGTGTGGACCCATGGCTCACACAGACCAAGAAGACCTGCCCGGTGTGCAAACAACGCGTCACTCGGAACAAAACAGAACAATCCGAGTCTGAGTCTGAGGAGGAAAGTGGGGGACGGGGAGAAGAAGAAGGGACAGAGGGCGAGGGAGACTCTGAGCGCACTCCTCTGCTTCGGCCATCCAACCCCGGGTCTCCCTCTGGGAGTCCAGGGGCCTATTCCGCCACCACCACCACCACTACTGCCCAGTGCCTCACCTCACCCGTCCGCTGCGACTCTCCACTCCTGGATTACGAGGGCTACCACTCCCCACTAGAGGACACAGACTCAGACAGCGACAGCACTGGAGAGGACAGGCACCACACTGACGATGACACTGCACAGCTGATTGGTAGGGATAGAGTCGACGTCTGACAACTGAACTAAAGTACAATGAGATTACACAGAATAACCTGAAAAAGGGGGTTCATGTCTTGCTTTTCTCACACTACTAATGTGGTTGGCTTGACATTTAATGTAACAGAATCTTTTACCAAGTGACCAGAGAAGGTTTCCTTGATCGTGTCAAAGCACATGCAGCACTTACACGAACCAATTTACCTAAAAATGAAAAATGGGGCAAAAAGCCAAGTTTTTACATAGATTCCCCTCTGTTTATTCTCAGAGCTCCTTTTAAATGCATGTTTTTATTCATGACTTTGCCACATTCTGTGACCTAACCACTAGTGCTGCACAAAAAGAATGGGCCACTACAGTCTTTTTTTGTAATCTAATGTGCTGTAAGAAAAAGAAAGATACTGTAATTGCTAAATGCATCCTGCGCTGGAAGCGCAATCGTAGGCTGTATTTGTAAGATTTGAGTTCCACACACAAAGTTTAGAGACTTTTGTTTTTTTCTCACAGATTTCCCTGACATAAGAGTGGGAGTGGGGGGAAATGTTGGTCATTTATTATTTTTCTGATCTCTTTGTCTTGCAGTTTAAAGCTATTTTTCATCTTTTTAAAAAATTAACACTGATCTTAAACTCCACTTTACTCTATCTACACACTAAAACGAAACACTGCAAAGATGTTGTACTTTTCTGCTGCTTTTACATTTTTTTATGGATGAGTTTATGTGGTCAGTTAAGGAAGTTACCTTTTAGCTTTATAAAGTTTGTCAAATTGAGCAAACTCAGGTTTATAGCAGCAAAGTAAAGGTCAGTGTGTATTGTAAATGCATAACATAGAGCCGACGTGGATTTGGTCTTATAGATAGTTTTGAGAGTTTTGTTCTCTTTGATTCAGTGAAAAATCTATTCATGATTATAAACTTGGGACCCGAGAGGGTATTTTTGTTTTTAGCTGAGGAGAGCATAATTGCCTTACATTTTCCTTGGTGTACATTGGTATGTTAAATTAAATGTTTGGAAACTGAAGGGACAGGATTCACACTCCTCTGTTTTCCTCTTGTCTAGCCGTATTTAATACTGCTTTCAGCTTGTTTCCTTGTCTGAACTTTTGCTCCACATTTGTTCTTAGAAAGACAAAAAAAAAAACAAAGAAATAGAACGCACGTGTTTCCCTGTGTGCAGGGCTCAGAATGAGACAACATAAACTGCTTGATTTGCACCTAGAAATCTGGATAAGCTCATTGGCTGTCAAACCACGTAGGGCTTGTTTCTGTGCTTTATACAGTGACCTGTGCTGGGTCCAAACTGTTGATTCACACAAAGAGCAGGAAAAATAGACATCTTTAATAGTTGTTTCAGCCAAACTGTTTCACTTCTATTTTTTTCACAGTGTTTACTTTGTCTCAGACCAGATACTCTTGACTGGATTGTTTTTTATGTGTTTTATTGTTACTGGGTGTTGAGCTTTTTTTTTTTTAATTAGTCATGTATGATAAAAATGAGTGCTGCAGACGTTTTAAAATCTGTTTTACCAATTAAAATAAACACATACAAGATAATCACCCCTAAACATATCAACATCACATTAAAAAAAAAAGTTACAACAGAGAAAAACACTAGCACATACATGAATGTCATCAATCAAATCTCAAGATTTGATTTCACAAAGTTGTATTTTGCTGTGACATACAGTCACCAAGTAGAAAATCAGAACATTCCATCTTTTTACCGTACTGATGATTGATAAAAAAAATTACAAAAAAAAAAACACTCAACACTACTAAGTTCTCATCGGGACTTGTTGGCAATAGTCTTTATTGTAAAATAGAACTGCCGTTCCTTTGTCACAGTAAGCTTCAAGTGTCTTTTGTACTGTACCTTTTCTGGTTTGCTCCATCTGTCTCAATTTCAGAGACTGTTACCTGAAACAAAGGAAAACTGTTCCACCCATTAAATTGATTTCTCCTTTTTTTCTGTTAGAATGTGCCTAGTTTATTACATTTAAATAACAAATGTACAGTGTCAAGTATGATTTTCATGTATAAAGGCAGGTTGGAGAATCCTTAGGAAGTCTATACACAGTCTGTGGAAAAGCCACATTTAATGTCTGATTTGTGGGAGATTAAACTGATTTTGAAAAGAAAATTTTGCTCTTGTGTCTTATTTTGTTTTAAGAAGAAAACATGCACATTGATGTTTCTAACACTCTACTCATACTTGATTGTGTTTGGAAAAAAGCCTAGGTAAAGCAAATATTAGTACTTAAACCTTTTGGAATATTTCTAACTATGAGAGTTTTTTTTCAATACAGATAGATATAATTGTCAAACTTCGCCATCAACATGGGTCACCCAAAAAAATGCTTTGCTAATTATTCCAAGTCTATAATCCTATTTGCATGAGAGACTTAGCAGCTAATTAGCCCATAGAGGAGAGAAACCCAGCTGTGCGTTTCATTCAGATTCTTCTCCTCTCGTCTTAATGAATGCTCTATTTAAAAAAAACACACAAACAGGATGAATGTCAGTTTAGACAATGATCCTTTTCGTATAGTTTTGTCTCTGTTATTTTTGTTCCTAGATCAGACACAGTCCCATAAACGTACGTCGAAATGTTGCTTTGTTTTGATCAGTATCACTGAATCTGTTGTAAAAGGCCTTATAATTTAAACACCTTTGAGTTGTCACATTACTGTAGAATACTTCACCTGCGAGGAGTAACCTGTGTGTGTGTGTGTGTGTGTGTGTGTGTGTGTGTGTGTGTGTGTGTGTGTGTGTGTGTGTGTGTGTGTGTGTGTGTGTGTGTGTGTGTGTGTGTGTGTGTGTGTGTGTGATGGTGATTCATTAAGACTTTCTGAATTCAATGAGCATTTTCCCTTTTAATCCCTTCATTTCTTTGCACACACATCACTTCATGCACATGTCATAACACCACCTGCTGCTTGCAAGAAAAGACAATTCATGTTGGAGCAGAATGACCCTTATTGAATCTTTGGACTGAGCGGTAAGGAGGGGTGCAGTTAACGGAAGAAGTCATGTGGGGTTCTTTTACTTTGTTCAACAAACAACTCATTAAAGATATATGGGCCCTAAGTTCAAACATGGGGACATGACATCACATACATAGATCTCTGAAGCAAGAAGTCTTCATAAGGGAGCTCATTAAGCTTATGGTGTGCTGCGTTCACTCTGCAGTTGAGAGATGTTTGCAACACTGCAGAAGCACAGGTCCGTGCTCAGATCATTTTCCTTGCTGTTCTTTGTCGTCTTTTTTTCTGTTCAGCTGCATTCAAACGCAACTCCACAAGACCTCGAGAAGGTAAGCTCCTAATCCAATATCTTTATTATTCAGATTTCTAGTACTTAGTTTAGGATCACAGAGATCAGAGTGCCAAAAGAAAACACATCATACTGAACAGTATCAAACACCGCAAATGTTATAAAAACATCCTTCATTTTTTCATGAACTTGTCAGGTATATTTACTTTAAATTTTAATGTCACCCTGGAATAAGGAATAACAGCCATTTACACATTTGTAGCCTTTTTTGGAAAGGTCTTTCCGAAGGCATTTCATTCCCGATGGACCCGGAGGAGACTTTCCATTCGAACCCATGGCTGATAGACCCTTCTCCCAGGAGCTGGAATCTGCATTTATCCTGGAGGATGAACCGCAGTCTACTCAAATGTGGCCACACGTCATGCTGGATTATATGAGGCAGCAGTTACGTTTCAGAGGAAGGACAAAAAAAAGCATAAAAAAGACCAGATTCAGGCATTTATTGGATAACAAGACGTGAAACAATGTAGCTTGAATGTTTCATTTATTAAATTGTTTAATGAAGCACTTTCATTTCGACTTTTGTTTGTGCTCTTTAACATAACATCACACTAAAACAGATGTTTTTCCAAACTCTTCAGTTTGTGTGTTTGTTTGATGGGAGTGTTGGGTTCAAATATTCTGAGCAAGAAATTTGAGTGGTCAGAAGTACGAAAATATGCTTATGTTTTAATGTTGTTTTGCCATAGTTAGTTCCCTTTGAAATACTTTATAAAAAATAGATTCTATCTATAATGAATAACTATTTAAGTCCATGTTGCCCCACAGAGATTTGATATTGGCAACTAAACAGGAAGACATCAATATGTTTCAAATTGTCAAATATGCTGGCATTTGAGTATTTATTGCACCTAAAAAATGACCTTACCATTTAACTGGTGTTATAACAGAATAACAGAAATATTTGGACTGTTTACTATTGTTTTCTTGTTTGTTCTTGAATTTGAATTTATCAAAGGATAGCCCATCAAGATGCAGCATCTCAATTTTAAGTAAAACCCCTGAACAGAAACATGTAATAATACAAACTACAATGTATAACAAACACAATCAGAAAAACAATGTCTTAATGAATTCTGGGAATAGTGGAGAAGGGATAATTCAAATTATTGATATAAGAAAATTCAAATGCGTGTAATATGTGAATCAGGCAATTATGCTGCAACACTAACGATATTCTTTGTCTTGATTTCAATATACAAGCATACACTTTTAAAGCAAAATATATGGTAAAATGAAAATCATAAGCAAATAAAAAAAATGTTTTGGAGTAACAAAAAGATAGAAAACAACAACAAAAGGGTGTGTTCTATTTGAAAAATTAAGGTATTGTTTAAGGTAATTCAAGACGGGATTTTAGTGCAACTGTAATTAACCTTAACACTAACTTATTTGTATGGCCTTTAATTACAGTAACTTAACATCTTGGTCAAAACTGAATCTCAGAGATCCAGACAAATATCATCTCTGGATTAGATGCTGTGAAGATTTTTATACGTTAATCACTCAATTCTGACATGTTCTGACCTTATCATACAGTCTATGGTTTGCACCAGGTTCGCACTGTAAAGGAGAAGTAAATCTCCCCTAGTCACCACTTGGTGGCAGCAGCGTGACATTATGTCGTTTGTTTGACGTTGCATTGCAACGTCAAGAAGAAGACAAACAGCGGAAGAGGGAAAGCAGAAAGCGTCGAGCTAAATAAATATCTGAGGTACGTATTTCCACGATATTACTTAAACAAAGTTGGACTGATTCAAATGAGACTTGTCATTCATATTTTAAAAGCAAGTGGTGTCTCAAGAGACTAACAGTAATGTTAAATATGAGGTTAGCTCAACAATAGTAGCTTAGTTAGCTCGTTAGCACCTCGCTGGTTCCAGCTCATGACACAGAGACGACAAACTTCTGTTTTAAGCAAGTTGTTTCGGATAATATTTGCCTGTGTGTATAGTATTTTCATAACCACACGTTCAACTTGCTTGGACCTCTTTTTTTCGTCGTTTCAGTGGGAAAGTCGGCTGACTATTTCCCATGTTGTGCCACCCTAGTATGATATCCGTCCTCTTTTCTGCAGTTTTCTCATCTATGACTTGATTTATTTTCGGTTTAGCTGCATACTTCACCTTTTTTGTCTTGCTGAAAGTGCGAAATGAAACAACGCCAACGCCGAAATGACTTTTTGACATAAAGTTTTCCACTAAGGTTTGCGTTTAAATCTAGGCCATCTTAAACCACCACCACCACACGATGATTTCAGTTTGCTTTTCTCTGATTACGCAGATGGGGGACAGTGATGATGAGTACGATCGCAGGAGAAGGGACAAGTTTAGACGGGAGCGAAGTGACTACGACAGATCCAGAGAGAGGGAGGACAGGCGCAGAGATGACTGGAACGACAGGTGAGCGAAAAACAAAAACGCTGCATTGAGGTTCAAAGAGCCACCGATGCAGAGACAGGATACAACTCCAGCAAACCTTCACGGTAAAATTAAAATTTAGAGATGGAATTACAGCCGTTTTTTTCATGTCTTGATTTGTGTCTCAAATTTCTAAGGGAGTGGGACAGGGGTAGAGAACGTCGTAGCCGTGGAGAGTACAGAGATTATGACAGAGGCCGACGAGAGAGATTCTCCCCACCCAGGCACGACATGAGTCCGCAACAGAAACGCATGAGAAGAGACTGGTGAGTTGATTAGTAGCAATAAGAACACACCGCCAGTACAGGTTGTATAAGCTGTTGCTTCATATCCGTCTTCTGTGCATGGCAGGGATGACCATGGTGGGGACCCTTACCGTGGAGGATATGACTTAGGTTATGGTGTTGGAGGAGGACCTAGTTATGGGCCACCACAGCACTGGGGCCATCCCGACATGCACATTATGCAGCCTCATCATGGTATCCCTATTCAGGCAAGGTAAGAGGTGCTATCAGTTTATCAGTTTTTATCACACACTGAATTTACAGAAACTTCAAAATGATTTCTAACTTGTCCACTAGGCTGGGTAACATCCACGACATGGATTTAGGTCCTCCTCCCCCCATAATGAAAAGCTTTAAAGAGTTTCTGCTGTCCCTGGATGATTCTGTGGACGAGACTGAGGCAGTCAAGCGCTACAATGAGTACAAGATTGACTTCCGCCGACAGCAGATGCAGGACTTCTTTTTGGCTCATAAAGATGAGGAGTGGTACGAACTCACTTGCTTTACCTTCCAACAGCTTATTCATGAATATTTCTTCTCTGTAATTTAGGTTCTCTCTAGTCTAGTTTTCATTTTACAGTGATAGGATCTGTTAATTAAAATCTCTAAATTTGCTAGGTAGAAACCAAGCAAATTGCTGTCATTTTTACATTTTCCTCTGATATAATTGCTTTTTCCTCAAGTACCAAGCTTATACTTAGGGCCTGGTCTCATTGTTGGTGTCTAATGGGAAGAAAGACTAGTTTTACCTGTCTCAGGAATAAATAGACGTTCTCCCACATTGTGAAATTAAATTGTGTCATAGATTCTTTTTAATCTTCTACCAAGTTTTTCAAAGACCCCGTTGCACCAGTTCTGGGACCAGGCCCACTCATAATTTTCTCATTTTTTCCTTTTTTTTTTACAATACTTATATTTGATCATAGATGAAAATCAACCCAAGTCAAAGCACCTGTTATTCTTTGGTTCAACTACAAACGTGTGATTGAAGACAGAATGTTCCATAAATGTTTATAACACCACTTCCTGACAAAGTGGCTAAAAACACTAAACTCTTACATTGTTTGCAGTAAGTTAGTAAAAAAGACAATGTTTCTAAATTCTGATTGAGTATTTTTGTCTAAGGCTTTAATCGAAAAGCTGTTCCTTTTATTTGGGATGATTTTCTTTTTTCTTGTTTTAACTTTTCCAAAATGCAAAGTTTTTATACATGTTAATGCTTATTGCACTTATTCCACAGGTATCATGCAATATTTTTTTGCTTGATATAACCAATTTCCCCCCTTCATTCCTACTACTACAAGGAGAAAAAAGTGGAGCGCGTCAGCAAGAATCGGTCTTAGACAGCAAGGGCATGCACTGCGCACAATGCAGTTGCTCTTAGACACACAGTATCAGGAATTTTAGATAGACAGTCAACTAAACTTCCGCGCCTGGAGTTTTTTTTTCTTGTTTTATACTTTTTCTACACTATTTTCTTTTTATTTGGATCAAATCCAATCCCAAAACCGAATTTGTGTGTACAGACACCATTGGGGTGAAGTGGAGCGCACTTTCACAGAAGAGACCCCCCTCTCTGTATTTATTTGTTAATAAACTGGCAGAACGAAAGGTAACTGTAGTCCACTCAATGATCAACATTTCTAATGTGAAATCTTGATATGTGAATGCTTAGTTTTATAATCTTCCTGTTGTGTTTTTCTCTGATTTTGGGGAAATTAATTTCTGACATTACAGTGATGTGCAATAATTAGCCCAAATAATCCCAAAGTCAGACATCACATTCACTAAAGGACCAACAGAAGGGCTAGGTAGAATCAAACACTGAAATTAATTTCTGTATCACAACACTTTTCAGCTACACTGTTGTCATCACTAAATTTGGGATTTTTTAACTTATCCAACAAATGACTTAACCACATGGGTTAATACTGTTAGGTGTTTAGAGATTTTTTAATTTTCTAATGTGTTATATTTCTCAGTGCCACTTTGACACCACACTTGCATCATTGGCATATAAAAATGTGTTTGTTGTCTAACTTTTACATTCCATCCACCCCTACCCCGTCATTCCCTCCCCACTCTTTTGTGGACCCAAACTCTGGACACAGGTTCAGGTCCAAGTATCACCCAGATGAGGCCAGCAGGCTGAAGGCAGAGGCTCAGAGCGCCCTGCACAACCGTCTCAACGTCTTTATGTTTCTGATGGAGAACAACTGGTTTGATAATGTCTCCCTGGATATTGAACAGACCCCGGCCATTATCAAGGTTCTGGATGCAGGTAAACAAAAGAATTGTGGTGATAGCTAACGTGATAACTCGTGTTATTACAGTAGTTTTTGTCCATTCCGACAATCAATCTTAAGTCTAGAAACATGTTCTGTCTTTACCACCTTCAGCTGTGATTAAGATGGAAGGAGGGACGGATCATGATCTTCGCATCCTGGACTTGCCATCAGAAGAGGAAGAGGAGAAGGAGAGGGAAAAGTCAGCGTCTGTCTCAGGCGGGGCTGACCCTCCTAAGAGAGATGACCTGAAACCCCAGGATACTGATCGCAAACCCTTAGTAGAGAAAGACAAGAATGAGAAAGTATGTTTTCTGCTCTGTCAGTCATCAACCAGTGGTCCAGGTTTCTTGGCGCGTTGCTGATGTGGGTAATCTCTTCCACAGGAGGAGAACGACTCAGCCAGCACAGAGAGAGCTGCTGCAGCAGAAGGGGAGGATGTGAAAGAAGAGGCAGAGAAAGAAACTGCCAAAGCTGAAATGTCTGAACCAAAGAAAGTAAGTAGCCTCTCTGTGAGGGAAATTATTGGCTAATAAGTGACAGAAATCTAATTTTTTGGTTCATCAGGCAAGAAGGAAGAGAAAGCGCAGTGGAGACAGTGATGATGAAGCCAGCGCCTCTGAGAGTGACTCTGATTCAGATTCAGACTCAAACTCTAACTGTTCTGATAAACCTGCGAAGAAAGAAGAAGTGGTGGAAGAAAAGGAGGAAGAGGAGGAAGAGGAGGGTGAAGGTAATAAATACGGTTTATGATTTCTTTTTCAGAAAGCCATTCCATTGTCCTTTCTTCAAGTGTTGAAACCCTCAATTCCTTCCCCTTATTTCCTTCTGCAGAGGAGAAACTGAAAGAGAATATTGAAGAGGAAAAGAAGGAGGAAAAGAAACCTAAAGATGACTCCCCAAGACCACGGCCTCTCCACAGGACCTGCTCCCTGTTCATGAGGAGCATTGCTCCCTCTATCTCCAAGGCTGAGATCATCGCTGTGAGTTTCCCAGCAGATGTAGAATCGCTGATGGGGTTTATTGAATTGTGTTTTAATTACATTTTCCTATTTTCCTCTCAGCTTTGCCGTCGTTACCCTGGCTTTTTACGGGTTTGCTTGTCTGACCCTCATCCAGAGCGCAGGTATGTTAAGAACAGCAAGATATCAGTCGTACCGTTACCATAAAAAGAGCCCTGGATCATTTCAAACACACTTCCTGTCTGTTAATGTTTCTGCTAATTTACCCAACTACAGCTTTTATTTAGGTTTGCACAGATAATCTTAGGCCTTAATTTTGTGGATATCCATTGAAAAATTAGGATGAAATACAGCAATATTTTACACGTTATGCAGGAGAGGCCAAAGTTTCTATTGACAAGAAAGCCCCATTTTTGGAGATAGAGTTTTGAATCTAAATGGAAGGAACTAAGTTGCTAAAGGCATGAACAAGATTATGCTTTTGGCAACTAAAGCAAACAATTTTATTTTTATTAATGGACTGAATTTAAATTGCCCCTCAAACAAAAACTCTGTGCTGTTGCAGGTTTTTCAGACGTTGCTGGGTGACTTTCGACCGCAGCGTCAACATCAAAGAGGTGTGCTGGAACCTGCAGAACATCAGAGTAGGTGTTAAGCCTTTCTTAAATGCAATCACAATCTTTGCAACCATCAGATAATTAAACAGTAGAGAGAATGAGACACACACAAACCACTGCTACTTCACTGACAGATAATTAGAACTTTATTTTTTTAAGATGTGAAGAAAGTTACATGGACAAACATGTATCATATGTGCCGAGACAGTGAAATTATTTATTGCACCAAATCAATCACAAAAGAACAGCAATGTGACCAAGGATAAGATGGATTAGCCGCAAATAGGAAAATACCAACACAGCATTCATTCAGACATAATTTTTTAAAGAGTAATGAAGGTTTATTATCACTGTTCACATTAAACATTTTCAGCAGTATGAAATCAGTGGCTGTGTTGAAAGCTTGTGTTTAAAAATAATGCTTCATAGCTTGTCCAAACATGTCGGACTCATGGGAGCTTTGGATGATTATAGCACCTTTCTTTATTACTTGTATAATCTGCGAAATAGCAGTAGAGGCCATTAAAATGTGTGTTTCACTCTCTACCCTTCACAGCTGAGAGATTGTGAACTGGCACCGGGGGTGAACAGGGACCTGGCCCGGAGGGTGCGTAATGTTAATGGCATCACTCAGCACAAGCAGGTGCTCCGCAACGACATCAAGCTGGCTGCCAAGCTCATCCATGCCCTGGATGAGAAAGGAGACCTCTGGAGCAACAAGTTTCAAGAGGAGGGGCAGAGCACTGAGGTGCACAGCTGATATATCCAGTCTTATTTATTTATTTTTAATGTACTGTCTGTTTTTCATTTATTCCTTGATTGTTGTTTCCTCAGTTACAAGCCCAGAATCCCATCCTTAAGAATATCACAGATTACCTGATAGAGGAGGTGAGTGCTGAGGAGGAGGAGCTGCTGGGCTCTGGGAGTGGGATGGACCCTGAGGAGGGCGCTAAGGAGGGGAACCCCGCTGAGACCACTGTGGAGAGGGACGAGAAACTAGCCAAGGTTTTACTTTTTACTCTTGATTGAAAATATCTGTGTAGCTCAATTCCTTATCAAAACTTCCCTATTGTTTTCCTCCGCCCTGTTTCTGAAGCATTTTTTTGTTGTTTTTGCCCCAGAGCTCCTTGACTGTAAAAATAGGTAAATAAAGCAGTAGCATTCAGCCTTTTAGTTTTTCTTTTACTCTTCCCTCCTTAGGTTCTAGATCGTCTGATCTTGTACCTGCGTATTGTGCATTCAATTGACTACTACAACACCTGCGAATACCCCAGTGAAGATGAAATGCCAAATCGCTGTGGTATGATCCATGTACGGGGGCCGGTCCCCCCAAACCGCATCGCAAATGGAGAAGGTGAGTGTGTTTGCCCTCCCTGGAACATGGAGGTGTGTCAGTATAACAGAAAGTAAACAAATATTTCTTACAGCAGTCAAACTTATTCTGTATCGTCCTCTTAAAGCTTGAGAACCCCAACGCCCAAGATGAGTTTTTAAAAAGTGATCTCCAAATCATTTTACATTTTTTTCATCAATTCAAACCTTTCATGCTCTTCTGGTAAACTCCAAACAGTGCAACAATGGCAGAAGATTGTGGAGGAGAAGCTGAGTCCTTTGTTTGGACTGAAAGAAATCCTTTCTGAGGATGAGGCAGCGAAGATGGGCCGCAAAGATCCCGAGGAGGAGGTGGAGAAGTTTGTATCCGCAAACACCCAAGAGCTGGGGAAGGACAAGTGGCTCTGTCCGCTTAGTGGCAAAAAATTTAAAGTAAGTGTGTGTTGGCGTGTGTGTGTGTGTGAGAGAGAGAGAGAGAGTCAAGTATGCTGGAAAGATTTACTTGAGACTGTCTGGTCGCCAAGGAAAGAAAATACATACTCTACTCTATTGGAGTTTCACTGGCAGTATTTTGTACTAGCCACAATAATTGTATAATTTTAAGGTTTTCTGAAATTTTTTTATTTCTCATTACTTTTAAGGGTCCAGAGTTTGTACGCAAACACATCCTCAACAAACATGGAGACAAAATTGAAGAAGTGAAAAAGGAAGTGTCCTTCTTCAATAATTTTCTGATGGATGCAAAAAGACCGTCACTGCCAGAGATGAAACTTCCTCCTCTCCCAGGCCCAGGTCATGATCAACACATTTCCTCTCAAATCAGTGCAGACACTCATAAAAACATCAAACTCTCTAAACAGTGAACTTTATCTTTGGTCCGACAGGTTTACTTTCTCCCAGCATGCCGTTTCCTCCTCAAGGTCCTCAGGGTCCAATGGGCTTTGGGCAGCCGCGTCCACCATTGATGGGTTATGGAGGTGTGTTTTCTGAATTTATCTGCTACATGGTATCGGTTTGTCTATGTTTTTGTTTTGGCAGCACACATTTAAAAGCCATGTCCTCGTCATGCCTTGTTGAGAGCTTCTCTGACATGTTTCAAATGACAAGAACTGTCTTCTTGTCTTGTCTGCTTTGATGTTTAATCACCTTTTTAACAGGTGCTCCTCCTTACCCTCCCAACCAATATGGAGGTGGAGGTGGAGGAGGAGGAGGTGGTGGAGGAAGAGGCAGTTATGACAACTTCCGTGGACAAGGTGGCTACCTGGGAAAGCCACGCAACATCAGGTGAGACCACTGTACGTTTTATCCTTAATTTCTTTGATTTTCTGCTCCTAAAGAATTTTGAACCTCTCTTTTCATGATCATTTCCACTCTTTTCTTTCTGGGGCTTTTTTCCTCCGGTGCCTTTAACCATTTAAGAATGTCACGAGGTGACCCACGCAACATCATAGAGTACCGTGACCTGGATGCTCCAGATGACATGGACTTCTTTTAAAGGTTCACTCCCAGTCTTCACCCTTGATTAGTTATGTATTGTGCTTTTTGTGGTGACTTGAGTATTTCTTTTCTTTAGTATTTTATGTAATTAATGTGAAACTAGAAAAAACTGCTGATTTAAACTGGTTCCTCAATAAAGTTGTGATCTAACACATCTCTGTCCTCCTGGTTTTGGAATAAATTAACTTTGTGTAAGTCATGCAGATCGGAGCAAAAGAAAAAAGTCCCAGTGAAAAAAACACATAGTTGCACAGTGAAAGATAATAATAGACAGGTGATGCACAGATCCTTTAGTGGTCAGATCTAGCAAAGGTTTGTGAATATTTCAGACTGGTATAGATTTTTTTTTATTCTATGATGTGTTGACTTGGTAAACCCTTTACCTAAGGTTGGATTAAGGAGAAGGGCTTCAAACAGATGTGATGAATTGTAGCCCTCTGGTGGTTAAATCAAGTAACCACATATCTGCAACATTTAATGAACATGACAAATTGACAATTTTGAGAAACATAGCAAGACATTTTTAGTACAGAAACTAAGTACAAGTTCTGTATTTGTAATGATAAATCAAAGTGTTCATCCTGAGCTTGGTCCTTCTCAAACTATGAGTAAAAAGAACCTTTTTTAGTATCTTCTACCAAATTCATAAAATACACCAGCAGGATTCATTCTGGCAGGCACACAAACACTTTTTGATATAGGCAATAATTTATTTGTTCCTCAACATTGCTTATTTGAAATACACACAGAGTGAAGTTGTATCTTTGGAAAACTCAAGATGAATAAAGCACGACATCAAAGTTTTTCACAGTCTGATAATTATGGCACATGGTATTAAATATTTTCAAAAACTGTGATTTTATAGCATGGACAAAAAATACCCACAAGATTGAAACATTTTATACGCTTAAGTTCACCACATCAGTCCACAAAACAGCAACATGTAAAATCAGGTTGACTGTTTATTCCAAGTGAAATCCTTAAATGATCTGGAGCTTGTGACTCTCAGAAAGTCCACAGCTGACTTTATGTTCATGGAATAACTTGGACAGGGCCTCCATGTAGAGTTTATGATAGTGGTCGACCTCCTCATCAGTAGGCGTGGCACACTTTGGCACCGGGATTGGACTTCCCACTATAAAGGAGCAAAGTGTTTGAATCAATTTTGCCCAAAGCAGTGAGTAATGTTTGTCTGCAGAATAATGAAACACTCACCCACAGTGGTGACTGGAGTCTTGTAGGGAATGAATGCCATGTGCTCACCAACAAATAGACATGGGGCAAAACCCATAATCTTTTTAAACAAATCCTGTAACCTTCGACCCAGACTGCCCTCTGAGAGAATCACCTGCTGAAAGAGCTCATTCTCTCCGAATGAGTAAACAGGCACCAGATCAGCCCTGTGAAGCATCAGTAGAGATTATATCAGTGCGTCTGAGTGTGTGTGGGAGGCTCCTCGCCACATGTGAGTACAATAACATCTACTGATATTTACTCTTTATTTTAAGGAGTGTACTCACCCAAACTCAAGGGCCACTCTGACAAATCCTTTTCTCTGCTTCATGACCACTGTGTTGATTCCAGGAGAGGACGCCAGAGACTCAGCAGCACCCCCTATGACAATCACTACTGCATTTCCCTTTCCACTCTGTGAGAGGAGGTAAGCAAGGCTGGGCTTGCTAACAGGACACAAACCTGAAAGTAAGTCAGTAAGGCAGAACTTAAATATCTTTTTAAAAAAAATACCGTGGGTTAGTCGTAAACATAAGTCTTGGCTCCCTCAGAGCTGTACTTTTAACCATCTCATCCCTTTCCCATTTCATTTTTTTGCCCAAAACAATCCCTTAAATATATTCCATGAAAGTAGTATTGATATATGTAGTTGATGACAGTGTATAGAATTTTATATATACCTGCACTCATGATGTACTCCCTAAAGAGTGGTAACCTGAAGAGTCCTGCCAGGATCGCCAAGGTGGCCCTCACTCCGGGAAACAGCTCAGAGAAGCCGCAGCTCTCTGTGCTGAAGCAGGTAAAGGCCCCAGCACTCATGATACCGTGTGGGTGACACCCTAAAATGTAGTTCTTATTTGGATTCAGCTCCGCTGTCTTCACCAGCTGAGTAAGAACATCGCAGAGACAAACAGGGTTAGTCAACAAAGTTTATCCCTACTGATAATCATAAACATGTTGACTGGAGAAAACAGAAAATGGATCAGGCTTAATAAGCACTCTAGTCTTCAGACAACTAAAAGTTGTCATCAGAATCAGAATCAGGTTTTATTGCCAAGTATGCAACACATACAAGGAATTTGACTCCGGCAGTTGTTTTCTATAGCACAAGAGGTAGACACAAACATGACACATAAACATGACAATAAAAAAAGATAAATAAAAAGATGTAGGTGTAAAAAAGGGCTGGGATAAAATGTGCATCAGAAATATTTACAGCATACTGGGATATTTACATTTGAGGGTGGGAAAGTGCAACTGTGCGGTCCATAGTGCAGCTGTAAACTGTTTTAAAATGGTGCCAGTGTTAATTATAGTTTTTATTATTTAATATGGAGACTGCAGACGGATAGAAACTACTCCTGTGTCATCAGTACCAACTAACCTGTTTTTCATTCTGTTGGCCTCTGACCTTACAATTGAGAAGTAACCAACTACCATTGAGCCACAGCTGCATGTTAAATATAAAATTCCACTTTTTCTGTTTCTTGGTGACCTTGACGTTAAAAATGGTTGTGTGTAAAACTAGATTACAATTCATCAGGATTAATGTACAGCCAGTCTATCTATTTGTAATTAACTTTAACCAAACCATATAATGAAAAAAAAAAAACATCAGATGTGAAATGAGCTTACCTTGATTGGAAAGAAATCTCTCATGTGCTCCCATACTTTCCACTTTCTTACGAATCGATTTTTCATGCCCCCTGACAAAGACATTTAAAAACTTTGATATACTAAGTCCTATATGCAGCATCCATTATAAACAGATTGTTTTTTGTTGTCAGACATAAAGAAAAAAACAACTTTGACTGTGGGGGCTGTAAAATCAAATTTATGATAAGCTTCTCTGTAGAACATATAATGTACATAATGTTTTGACACCGGATAAACTAATTATTGGGACTTTTTAACACTTGTCCAGGGAACACAAACAAAAAGTTGATTATTATATATATGTATTATTCTAATTGCAATGCTAATAGTTATATCTTTATCACTCATTCATTTGGTGTGCTTCTTGGATTCTTAAATGCTGTTATTTACCTCTTTCAGGGGTTTGCCAGTCCATCACCAGCCATATGAAGTACAGAGTGGAAAGAGGCCACAGTGAAGTAAACATCAGGTACACCATCAAAATGCTACATGACAACCCTGGAGATGTATTGTGTGAAACAAATGGTGATGATTAGATTGCAAACGTACATTTTTCTAGTGTCATTTGAAACAAAGGATATTTGCAGAAGAATCTTACCAAGGAATAGGAACGATAGCACCCATTGCAGAACGCCGATTTGTTCTAAAAAATCCTTCCATCGAGTTTTTTCTTTGGTCATTTCTGCAACCTGTAGGCCATATCCTCATTAAAAAGCAATCAGTTATAATGGAAACTGTGCTAATATTCATTAAAAGGTCACAGTTAGAATGTAAGCAGGAAGACAAAAGTTTCTTTGTCTATCAAAGCCTATGTGACGGATTAAAATGAATCAGTAATCAGCACTTCAGCTTGTGATCTTCCTTTGGGGAAGTAATGGACTTAGAAACTTGCAAAGCATGCAGCAGCCTGTGAAGTGACTCACTCATGAACAAGCTCACAGGCAAACTGAGAGTATATTTTCAGTTCACACACAAATGAAACAGAGTCAAGCTTGTACGGCAAAAGAACACCTTGAGCTAGAGGTCATAAGCAGCCACTCTTGAAAACAACTTTTAAGATCACTTTACCTTGTTAGAGTTTATTCCAAAGTTATTTGGATGGATGCAAATTGATCAGCTGAGGAAAAGTCCGACATGCAGGATGCACTTTGACCAGATCATGTAAAGCTGCTGATAACAAATCCACTCCCCCGATACTTTGACACACAAGCATGCCATGCCAGAGATAACACATAACAGAGGTTTATACTTAGGTAATTCAGAGATGGGATCTGTGAGTGTTCCTGATAGGATATGCAATAATCAGATCAGAGTTGTATGTTGTGTGTCTCTTCGGTTCTTGGCGCCATGGTCATGTGTCATTTTATTCGGCTGATCTCAACTTAAATATCCCTGTTTCCTCACGAGTCATTTTAGCCTTGATGATAAAAGCTCTAGATTCATCCAAGTAAAATGTGAGTCACAGTTTCCCTCCATCTGGTATATTTAGATCCAGTTTATTTGATCTTAAGTAATCAATTTTATGTACTTTCACTTTGTTAAGTTACTGTCGTTTGAAATGTAATACTTCCTGTTGCTCTTTCACAATACAAGTCAACAAAATATTGGAGCTTGTGATTACTCCATACTCTACAAACAAACCAAGTCTGCGTTTTTTTTATAGTAACTTCACCAAACTGAGTGTAGTTTTTACATGTTAACAGGTGCAGTACAGCTAACAGTGCGGTGAGGGGGATGTCTGTGAAGGGCTTTTAATTCATGCCCAAAAACAACTTAAGAGAAGGGTTAATTAGATCTAAGTGACAGCACCTGTGCATGAGAAACATGGACACAGAAGCATTTCAGTATTTAACCCTAAATGGCAGACAGGATGATCAAAATTCTGTGTCATGGCTGTACCTATAAACGTATTTAAAAAAGTAAGGGAAACAAGGTCCGGTCTGTGTGGTTACTGCTTGTATCCTTTGCTACAACTTCAATACTAAATTGGGGCTCATCCATGCATTTTTTCTGATAATCATGAACATTTGTGTATAAAACAGAGAATCAACAGTAACCTGTAGGCTACATTTGAGTTTAACATGATAATGTTCTCAGATGCTGCTTACTGCATGGGACTGACAGGTCCAACCACATTTTCTTTGCAAGACAAACTTGCTCTCTCAACATTTCACTAAAGTTTACAAAATAAACTGAATCAATCACTGAAAAAGTTGGACTGAACTTTCACCAAATGTCTTACCTGATGGCTGAGATGACCCTTCAAAGACATACTTTGACCTCGGCACATGGCTGCTCAGGTCCACAGTCCAAAGATTGTTCTGATACAGATACTACACGTTTTGAGGTGTACAGTTTGTGTGTTTCTCAATTGAGAGCTCTCAATCATGATGTCTTCCACTTGTTCAACGTTAACCCCTCTCTACTACTCTACATCTCCTGTAGGCTTTGGGGGGCGTGTCTGCTCTGTACACGCTATGTGTTGGCTAGCTGGTCATGTGACACCCTAAAACCCTCATATTTAAAGCCTATGTATAGGCTTGTGTATACTTGAAATCAACACTGGAATGCATTTTAAACATGAGATAAGAGTCACACGCATGGCTTTTTTGTCCAGATATTATGTCTTCCCTTGTGGGCTACTTTTTTAAAATTATTATTATTATTATTTTTGCTCATGCTGTCACAGACGAAACAAAATGCCATGAAAAACCACGGGGGCTTTCCCACTTTACCTCTGTGATGCTTGTGTTTTTTATTTCATACGCATTTATGCTTATTTCTTTCCATATCTCATCACGATCTTATGGTATTTTATTTAACATTTGGCTTTTTGTTTTTGTGTATGTGTATTTCCTTGATGAATAAACGGGGACTAGATTAATCAAAGGTAAATAGATTCTCCCGCCACTTTATCAGACATCCTCTCGGACATGTAATGAGCGAGATGCTTCTAAATATGAGCCGTGGAGGGACATTTCATTCTGCTGATAACAGCCAGATGACGATAACAGCTTCTCCTCGCAGTTGAACTCGAAAACCACCTCGTTGGCTTTATTTTCCGTCTAAAAACAACGGGTCTGGTCTTTGGAAGTCCTGCGTGAATATTAATGTGTATGCAAATACACAGTGAGGATGCCCAGCGCGTGAACCAGCGTCGCGCGCTCATATCTGCGCATTTTTGTTTTGACGTGTTTTTTTTCCCTCTCGCGGAGCGTGTTAGACTCGCGGAGGTCGCGTGTAGGATGCTTAATGGAAACCTGCTTACAGAGGATGTTGTTTAGCAGAGGTTCATTTTGTAACGTCGCATTGAACTGCATCATGGTTTTCAATCAGACCTTACACCGGCCAGGCTACACCGAGCTGCCTCGATAGTAGGTACAGTGCTCTGTTTATCATAAAAATGGAAGACCTTTCACGTCAAGAAAAGGCGTCATCCCGGTGATATGCGTCTGAATTACTGATTTTTTATCTCCACGTCAATTGACACATCTGGGAAAGCGTTTTTTTCTTTCTCTGCCGTCTACCAAGACAGCTGTGTCATCAACAACCGGCGTGGTGTTGTTGTTGTCTGATTTTACGAGCCTGGGCTTCTGGATATCGGCATAGTCTGCGCCAGCCATAGGCTACTCGGTTACTAAGGTAGGAATACACCTTCATTAATATAATGTTTTTCTCCATAAATAACCACATCAGCTGCTTTCATCACATAGCCTTTATAAGCCACTGTCATAGCCCAAATGCGTTGTCTGCCTAATTAGCAGCAGAAAATATGATGCTGTACTGCGGAGGAAACCTCGGGCCTGATGGTGTTTTTACGGTTATTTTCAACAAATGCAAGATTGACAGTGAACCACCGTGTGTCCACGAGCAAAATATTTCAACCTTGAAGCCTCACAGAGCATGACGGTGAACATAAGGCCTGAATTTTTCGCCCAAAATACCATCGATATGTTAAGATATGCGATGAACGCCGTGCAACGGAACCCTTAGCCCGAGTTTAAGTTTAAGTCGTGACAAGAGCTGATGAATATTTCACCGAAAAACATTCCTCCATCAGCTGACTACTAGTGCAGGGCATGCACGGCGGTGTTAATCAAATACCTATACCAACACATCAGCAGTGTCAGCGGGAGGGGGAGGCTTACTCTGCAAGGCCGTGCTGGAAAACATCTGCATGTTTACGGATAAAAAAAAGAGCAGAGCAGAGCTTATAATGCCTGAGCTATGTGCATGTGGACTGTGAATGGGAGGTGAATGCACTTGTGATGTGTGAGCGAGGGTGTGTGTGTATTTGTGCGTAGCCAGGTGAGGATGTGTTGGCGCGTCTTTGAGGTGCGGGAGAGGCAGGCGTCTGGGTGAGGGGAACCGGTTCATCAGATGTCTTATTTTTAGAGAAAAAAACACCCACATGGTACCCGACAAACCGCCGCTGCATCCCACCTCACATCCCCTATGACACTTTCATCCCAAGGAGTGGAGAGATTGTAAATTAAACGCGAATATGAGGTTAGGGAACATTATCCCCCTCGTTTTATTCGGACGTGACAGCCACTAAATGTGCATTACACACCCTGTGAGACTTCTTATTTTAGCACACCGCCCCAAATTAAAAGAAATATCGATAAACACCAGTTAAAAGACTGCTGAAATGAAAAGGTTTGCTGTTACTCGACTGGCTTCAATGTGGCTTCCAATATTTCTTGGAAAAAAAAAACAGGAAAGGATGCTTTTCTTGTCAGGAGATGTGAAATCAATACCAACAATACGTTTTATTTGAAATGAAAGTCATGTCAGCTATTAAGCAAATCTGCTTCAACACAAAACACCACAGGGGACTTGAAATGATTGTTTTAATACCACAAAAATGCACATTATACTACATATTAAGTACATTATTTTGCTTATTTTAAGGGATGATGCACAGACATGTTACTTCACCATCTGTTTGAAATGTCCCAAAATAAAAAAGAACCTCACAATCATTCAGTCTGGCTTGACCTTGGAGCTGCTAATAACAGAAGTCATACCATACACATGCTCTAATTGGCTAACACATGCAGATAAACAGGATACGACGTGTCTCGTGTTGTTTTCTTTATGTTGGTACAGGTACAGAGGAGAGCAGGGCTGGGTGAGAGCAGCTGCGAATTTGGGGTCATCGAGTGCAGTGCTGTGAGCTGCACATACTGTGCAGGGTGTCTCGAATGCAGAAGAAAACTGGCGCTCACAAAAGCTGTCGCCGACTGTCCCTGCTCACCTGGTGATCCCAAATTCAGTCCAGAAATGTGATTAAAACTGAGGAAACAGCAGCTCTTTGTGCAGCCAAGTTGTTTAGCGTAGTGTGGGAATGCAGATATGTTAAATTGGAACATTTTGGTCCTAAATCAGAGTGTTAGATACGTGGACAGAGACCCCAGAGTTTGTTAAAGAGGTGTTAAAAGTGGGTTGTTTTGATGGATTAAAGGAAAGAATTGAAAGTGACAAGAAAGGACTCTGACTGTGCTTTTCTCCAGGAAGTGGGTGATTCAGATTCTCTGATTCCAGAAAGGATGAGACATTCAGATTGAATGCACAATCTTACTGGACCTTGAGAGGACGGCCCACGCAGGGCCACAGAGCACAGGGACTGATGGATGTGTGACAGACATGGCAGATGCTGACATTTTAAACCTATCCCTCAAGTCCAGTGGATGCCCGTCTGGATGAGCAGTGAAGGGACTTCCTGAAGCACCCAAACAGGTAGTTTCCCCTGAGGTTGAGCAGCAGCAGGTCAATAGGTTTAAGAGAGTAGTAACAATGAATACTGTTGGTCAGTTGTGCAGGTATTCCAGAGTCAGTAGCACTGTAGATACCATGTAGCTAGTTTCAGTGTGTCTTTGTTCAATGGGAGAGCCAGTGCAGCTCTGTCACAGAGAGAGACAGCATCAGAAATGGTGGAGGAAGACTGTTTGTACTGCAGCATGAGGGATGATATATGTTTGCTGCCATAAGGTGGAAAAATGAAGGACTTATAATCTTCTAGCTTTTGTGGATACAAAGTTTTCATCTGGCCCGTGATCATTGCTGTGGAGGAATTTCGGGTGATTTGGATGGAGTGGTTCTCCTAGCAGAAAACACTGTTTTTAGCTCAGAGGCAGAGCACATTCTCTCCCATCACCCTGCTCCACTTCTACCTGCCGAGTACTATAAACAAAATGTAAGTAAAAGTGAAGCAGGAAGGATCCACCTTGTTCCCATTTCTGCGATTGACAGAGGTATTATCTGCACCTGTGTTAGAAATCTGATTGAAGTTTACCTTTTAGTTTTATGATCCTGCCTCTCAAATGTAATGCACCCCCAATAACTCTTTGATTTTTTTTATGATAAACTGAATCACTTTGAGCCGTTGTCTTTAGGTCAAAGTAAGACATTCCCAGAACCTGATGATGAACAGGCAAGATGAGACTGTGACACTGAGAAAAGTTTTGTGTCTTTTTGTGTGTGTAAGTCTGCTGACATATTTGGGATTTATCCATAAGAAGGCTTGGTATTGTTTTAATCATATTTCCTTTTTTTATGCCAGCAGGCTAGCCTAAGGATTGCCACCTTTTTGTTTTATGGGCCTTAGTATTACTTTGAAAGGAAATCAGTAACTCACAGCATTTGGAGACAGCGATGTCCTGAGGCAACCTGTTTTGGTTGTGTTTTTTTCCATTTTGACAGATATCGTAACTAACAAACTTAGAGCAGTGTCACATTGGGAACAGATTGTAGCTAACTTTGGTTAAATCTTCTCTCCTCCTTACTGGTAAACGTTTGCATGCCTTCACTTTTTTGCTTTGCTGTTGTTTAACTGACCAGTTATCCTGGTAACTGGCACATGTTCTCATCCCTCTGAAGTAGATACAGACATAGACTACTACAGCTTGTTAAAAAAATCAAAACTGCAGAGACAGAAAATTCATGACCTTAGACACCTGCATAGCTATGACCTACACTTCCCACAATGCACCTGTTTTATAGACTCCTGTAGTTGTAAATGCAAACCCACAGCTCTGTGAACCAGTGAGTTTGACATGCTTAGATCACACATGAATCATCCAGATAACATCAGTATCATAACAACATCAATTTGTTTTGACTGGCTGATAAAAATACGGCTTTTTAATCTCTGACAGTCAATCCCATTTAGTTCAAATCAATTTTAATATTTTGAGTTTGTTTTGAATTTTCTCTGCATATGTGTTGAATCCACATGAGTGACGTGTGGATTCACTTGATCGAATACTCTGCTTTATCTTCAAATCAATATCATATTCCTGGTTATACTCAACTTTTAAAGTAAACATTTTGTTTCCTGTGGATGGAGTCTACGTTCATACTCTTGAGCCAGTCACAGAGTTCAGATATAAATAGTCTGAAGGTGTAAAGGTCCTCTCTGGTGGCTCCTTGATTAAAGGGCACGCCATTTACCAGCCATGTCCAGGGTACAAACCCTGCCTTGGACATTGTTAGATGTTGACCCACTTTGTCTTCTGTCCCCTCTGGCTCTTCACTCATCGATGGTCGAGTAAACAGAACTGAATCCCAGAGCAGCTTTTCTGTTGAGTCTCTCACTTGACATATATCAGAAAGGCATAAGGATTACCTGATACCCCTATGGAAATGGTTATCATGTCCTTACTTTCAGATTTCTTTTTTCTTATGTGCTGCACAGCTGAATTGAAATAGACGGTCATTCATCCAGAGATTTTTTTCTCTGTTTTACAAATGAACGCAACTTGTTTGTGCTTTATTCTGGGAGCTCCCATTGCACATTGTCTGGCTGGGTGCTCCCCACTTGGAAAGGTCATTAAACCGTGTCCCTTGTCTGACCAGAAGATATCTGGGACATATGTACGGCCAATTTAACCAGCCAAAACTCAGAGTAAACGCCCCATTCAATGCTTTCTTTCTGGTTTATAAGTATCTTACAGCATGCAGTCTTTATTGCGGTGTGTAGTCAAGAGTAATGATGTGTGGTAATGATTTCCTTGAGGCAACTCATCTTTGTTCATTTCCCCTCTGTTTTCTTCTCATTAAACCCTTTCAAAGCCATTCACATGCTACCATGCAAAATAAATAAAGTTAGGAGTCAACAGTTCCTCCTCTCTTGTTGGCACAGAGGTCTCCGTCTGAAGCCATGTCAATCACCACCTGTTTATCGGTCTCCGTGCAGTGTCTTCTACGTGGATACAAGTGTTAGTTTTAGGGACAGAACGCAAATATGTTTACATGTTTGTATGCTGTCTCTGTTTCGTTTTCCTCAAGGAGCCCTCAGCAAAGGCATTTTAGCTTCATTGTGAGAGGAATAATTGGCAAGATGTAGAATTATCAGAGGAGCATATTGTATTGTATTATACATGTTAAAGCATGCATAAATAGAAGAAAGCGTCCAAATTATTACTTTAATGTCCCTGTTGACATTAAAGTGCTACATTTATGCAAGGACCTTCAAAAGACCTTGAATAATTTGAACTGAATCATTAGCAGCTAGTGACAGGTTTTATTTCTCAAGCAGTTCAGTACAAGCAGTGAAACACATATGATGCTCCACCAAAACTGTCCTGACATGTCATTGTTTCATTTGAACACACAGGTTTAAAGGTGATCCCACAACAGTCATTTATTGTCTGTGACACTCCCAAAGGTCACTTAAGGCAGCAAAACTCAGGCTCCACCAGTGGGCTGTGAAATAAGTGAGTGTAACAAAAATGCAAATCTGCAGGAGATCGTAGGTACGTGTTGTAAATGTCAGAGCAATCTGCATTTTCTGCTGAAATGAACGCCAGCTGATTGGTGAGGAGGCAGAGATGCTCTGACACATTTTACTCACTGGGTTTTGATACAAAGATGTTTAAAAAGCTCCAAGATTCAGATTTTTTGTTTCTCAGAAAGTGATTTGTTGAACATGATCAGCATTCACTGCACCAGCTTATTTATGGAATTTCTTTTATAGGACGAACTGCAGGAAAAGTGAATGTAGCTCTACAATGACATCTTGAGTTCAGCATGCCACTCTGCTCGTGCCATCCTGTTCTTTTGGAGCAGCTGTGACCAAAAAATAAATAAAAGATGGGTGTTGTCTTGATGATACCACCCATTGGTTTCTGGAGAGGCACAATGATTTTGGTTGCTATTTAGAATGCTGACTCAAACTAATCTAAAAACCGTCTGAGAGGTCAGAAAGGTGGGCTTGCCGCCTGGTTGACAGCTACAGCTGACTGGCCAATCAGTCAAACCAGCCATTATGCCTAATTGTAATGCGGCAACATAATCAGTGAAATTAAGTCATAAAAAATTCATACATTATGAATAAAGAAATGAGATGTAAAGACCAAAATCATTTTTCACACCAGACTCACTGTAAACATGTTCAAATCTAGTGTATGAAAGGAGCACTTAATGCTTTCCCCTATTCTAAACTTGCAAGTAGGAATACAGGGTGTTGTCACTAAATGTATGCAAATTTTCAAACCAGGATATATTCATGTGTTGAAATCTCAGAATCTGTCTGTAATCTGCTTTAAAAAGTTCATTCTCAATAAACAGATACATGATAAAAATAATACTTATTAGGGATGCACGATATTAGCGACACAATATCGGTATCGGCTGATAAAAGCTTAAAAACACGTTTATCAGTATTGGCAGATATGAAAATTTTTGCCAATAGTCACAGCCGATAAGGTGCTATTCAGTTAGGATTATTATTATTTTCCATCTGAAAAATAAGCTCCTTAAATAAAATGTAGCACTTCATTTATTTGCACTGCAGAGCTCTGTGTCTGTCACCAGGTTGTTACAGTAGCTCTAAAATAATCAAATGCAACTTGGTTATGTTTAAAAATGCATTGTACATTTAAAGTTCATGTGATCTAAAGAAATTATTTTTCTGTATTTCAATACTGAATGTCTTGAGTTTGAAAAAATAATACATTTCTTATTTATGGTAAAATCAAATGTTTTTTGTCTTGTTTTATGTGTGTTTCTTAAACAAATAAGACCGTCACAATAAGAGCAACATATAAATTCCAGTACAGGATAGACTTAGCTTTCTTTACAGTGAAAAAAACAAACAAACTTGTGATTATCGGTATCGGTATCGGTATCAGCCAAAAGGGGTTTCGATATATCAGCACATCGGATATCGGCAAAAATCCAATATCGTGCATCCCTAATGCTAATTATGATAATGATAATAATAATAACAATAAGCTTAAGATTTGTACAAGACTTGCTGAAATGATAAGAAAATCAAATAAGAAAATCTCTGAAGTGGCTCATGACACATTTAAAGGGCAGTCCTCAAATACCAAAGTTTGACCACCTCGCTGATCTTGACAGGTCTCTAGAGGGCTTGCAAACCAAAGAAAAGGGGGTCTGTGGAGCAAAAATCCTTAAAGAGACCAAAAAAGAGACCCCCCCCCCCCCCCCCCCCCCCCCCTAAAAAAAATAAAAATAAAAAAAAATAAAAAAAAGAAAGAAAAGAAAAAAGATAAAAGAAAAGAAAAAAGGAAAGAAAAAAGGAAAGTTAATAACGCCAAACCCCTCTTTAGCCATTTGAGCATTTGTTGCTCCTCCTTGGATTACAGATCAGTGGACACATATAACTATGATTTTTTCCCGATAAAAAGTCTGTCATTCCTGCATTGTCTTTCTTTTTTCTGAATAGGACTTGAACTAACCCTATTGAAATGTTGCTTCACTGGAGTAGAAACTTGCATTCAAGAATCACTAGATTTAAGGCCCAAAGAGTACAATATTAGTCGGCAACTAACTATAATTTTCTTACCACTCCCATACAATAGAACTCATTGAACTCTACATGAAAAAATGCCCCCTGCTGGTTATTAGAAAGAGTGCAGCTTTAAGGAGTTCTTTTGATAGAAATTCTTACACAATTTGCATTGTAATGCGATTCAGTTTTTTTGTGAATTGAGTTGAAAGTCTTTGCCGATGTGTTTCAAAATAGAGGTGTCCCAGTCTGATATTGATATCGGATATCAGTGCGATATCAGCAAAAAAAAAACAGAATGCATCAGAATGCATCTAAAATCCCCAACATAAGCAGCTTCTGTTACCCATTGGTTAATGATAAATGGGTCAGTTTTTCCTCATACCTACTGTTGCTGACTACTGTTCTTTGTTTTAGACATACTACAAAATAAGTAATAAAAGTATGCATGTTTAATGCTGTTATCGTATCGGATTGATATCGGTATCGGCCAATACTCAATGCTGCAGTATCGGTATCGTATTGAAAGTGAAAATGTAATATCGGGACATCCCTATTTCAAAATAAAAGTATTTGTGCACAATAAATAAGATGGTGTCGGAAGTACAGAGGTGAGACCTAGCTGTCAGTAAACGCTCATTTCTTGAAGGGAAAACACTTGTAATGTTTAGCTGGAGTCTATGATATCTCTCTATCTGACATTTTGGCCGTGTGTCTGACCCAACCTTTGGAGCAAACTGTAAGAAAAGCAGACACCCTGCAGAGCTTAATCTGCTCTCACCTGCCATTTGGCCCGTTGAGTCCCTTTTCATTGCTTAGCTGTCAGTGCAGCGTGCAGCAGGACTGACAGGAATAGGAATTGCTTGAGTGAGACTCTGCGCTGAAAACCTGCCAATCACTCTGTGAAGCCATTAAACCTGTACGTTTAGCCACGTTTCTACTTTCCTGAGTGACATATAGACCCTTTAAATGCTCTTAGATATAACAGGCCCACTGATTTTTAACAAATCTTGAACATGTCTGATCTGGCTTTGTTCACAAAAAAACCTGGCAGTGTGTGCTTAACCAACAGTAATCTTTCTCATTTGTGTTTTTACAAAATGTCGCAACAGAATCTCTTCTTTCTGTTTCACTGTCATGCCGCTGAACACAGTAGGGTGCAAATAGCCTGGACACAAGAGACATGATTTGTTTGTAATGAGATGAATGAGTGGGAGAGCTGTGTGTGGGCATGTGTGTGAGTGTGTGTATGTGTGAGCTTTTACTGCACAGCCTACGCTATGACTGGGTAAACGGGGGATTTTAAGGACAAGGAGTAGGATGATTCAAACGTTGGAAGACCACTTGTGGCCTACTGGGCTTTTTCTAATCACACCAACGCTGCTGCTGTTGCTGCCGCTGCTGCTGCTGCTGCTCCATCTTTCAAAGGCAGCTCGGCAGGTGCACTGGCAGCTTCGTAACAACCACGCATGACTTATTGGTCCTATTCTCATGTTTTCACGACTCTCAAGTTGTTTTCATTTGATATTTATCAGCTTGTGCATATTATGTGTATTCATTTTTAACAGAGCCATCTTGAATCCCTTTGTCAAATTTTAAGCCTTGGTGCTCTTTCCTCTAAAATTTCAAACATACTAGCCTGAAAAGATATGAGTCAAGCCCACTACAAGCTGCTGTGATGCAAATCACATGCCTGCTTTGCACTGATGTTCAGCTGATCCCTGGTTTTGCTTTGGGCTAGCTGGCTTTGCTTAATTGTTGCTGAATAGTTTATGATGTTTGTCATGTTGGGGCAGGGCCAGCGTGCAGTGCTGCAGGCTATGATGCTTTTTAAGCTTGTTTTTAAAGGTAAATCAAATCTGTGAAATGAGAACCAGTAGCCAGTCGGAACACATCATAAAAAGTGTTGACTTGTTGTTCATAGCCCACAGTGTAGAGCTTTGTTGGAGCTGACAAGAAATTCCTCACTTCTAATAAAAGATAAGAACATCATGTAGCGGGAGAGATTTAGTGCTAAACATGCAGTCCAAGTTAATCAGGGCATCATGGCACTTTTTTATTATTTTAGACAGCCAGGCTAAACATTTTTAAAGACTTTTTTTCCTTTAAACTGAACAAACTAACAGGTAGGCCTGCAATATTGCCGGGTAATCCACGTCTAAAAAAAGTCAGATCTTGGTTGGAGAGGGATGCTGGCTCAGTGAAGCGTGTGCAGCTGCAGAGTGGAGCTCTTTCCCCCTCATGCTCAGGCGCGAGCACGATGAGTTTTTTTTTTCCTTTCCGCATTTTTCCGCTCCCTGCAGCTCTATACCCCACAGTCTAAGTTTCAGCAGCAAAATACAAAGAGGAAACAAAATAGAGGCTTTCCCGCTTTCACATGATGCGATTTCTCTCTTCCTCTGTGATGTGATGGACTGAATAGTGCTTCAGAAAGGCAGACTATCTTGAGGGAACCCTGCAGAAACAATCTGAACACAGTGCACTCTTTCATCATACCACATCTAGTGACAGAGCTCAGATTGCACACGTTCAGAGAATCCCAATACGCGCCTTTCCTTTGAACCTCTGGGTTTAATCTTCATTGCTTCTCCTCATCTCCTCCACGTGTCGATCTCAGGGCAAAGGTTGCTCAGGATGCTTTTTATTGGAAATTATGTTGGGTTTCCGCAACATTTTGAACCGTACATGTTCAAAGGAAGAGAAGGCAGACGCCGTAGACGAACAGAAAGTGTGCCTGATGTCGAGTAAGTGCTTGTGGATCTATACACTAGCTAAGTGCAGTGGGTCACCTTGGTTCCTGCAGATTCCAGCAGAAGATGATGAAGGCGAGGGAAGGTTGCATGGTGGGGGACACGAAACTGGAGGTCATTTAATGGCCTTCTCTTTTTATCAACAAGAGAACCAAGGATTACTGTAGTGTTATTTCTATTGACTTAAAATGAATGACTTGGTAGCAGGTAACACACTAGCAGGTAAGACTGCAGCAGTATGCTAGTCTCACTGTACAACAAAGGATTATCCAGCCAAAGCAAACAAGCTGATGTTAGTTTGTGAAACCAAACATGTCTTTGTTCTCTTAATACGGCACAGCCTATGTCTGCCGTTCTTTGCTGTGATTGGCTTTTATTGCAGCTGTGAGATCAGTAAGAGTGACCAAAAGGTCAAATACAGGCCAATCAAAGAGCATCAGCCAAAGCTGTGCATATGACCAGCACTTAAGCCCTCAGAATTAACAATTAGCCATTTATTGGTGATGCTTACTCGAGCCTGGTTTGTACTTCTGCATCAATGCTACATTGTGGTGACATACACCTTAGTGGGCAGTAGAGCCCTGCAGTTGAACGCCTAAATGCCGGCGGTGTAATTTCTACACTCAACATATCGATAGGACTTGTTTCTGAGTTTGTTACACACTGGGATTGTCACAAAAACATGGAGACTGAATCCAAATTGTTGATATAGACATAATTTCCAGAACATTACCCATTTGATACAGAGTTTAGAAGCCTAAATTAGGCTAGGATGAGGTGAGTCTTGAGCTTCTTTGCAGGTAGCTACAACTTGCCGACCCATCGGTCAAGTCAGCCATGCCCTTATATGGGCAAAACTCCCAAGGTTACTAAGTTTGGTAGAAAAAAAAAGAGAAATGCATAATGTAAACTAGAAAAGCACTCAGTGCGCGCAGACCTCTGCCAAGCATTTTGTTATTGTTACGCAATACTTTAGTCCTACTTCAATGTTATACTCCCTTTCAGACTGTCAGCTACAGTTTAGTGTTAGTTTCAGGTTTTTACGATAATTTGTTTCCTGACAGTGTTGAAAATTATGATGACCCAGGTCATATTTCATATTCCAGATCTTAGTATCCAGAGTATTGCCAGGATCTGGATCATACTTTTACATTTGTCAGAAATTATCGTGACCTTGTCTTATATTCTTTTGCAAAGCGACCCAACCATTTACCATGGAGTTATATACACAAATGGTGGAAACGGCCCTATCTCACGATGATGAAGAATCCTTAAGAAATGTCCTGGATTCAGACAGTGATCCGGATCACCTCCAAAATTTAATCACTTCTTCCTTATTCCATTTTGAAAATTTCCTGAAAATTTCATCTAGATCTGTTTGTTAGTTTTTGAGTTATGTTGTTCACAGACAAACAGACAAACTCTCCCAAAATCATAACCTTCTTGGCAGAGGTAAAGATTCACCTACAAACACTGTGTGATCTTGAATAAATGAGGAGGTTCTCATTAAAACTGCTAAACTGGGCTGTAAACATTTTTAATATTGCTGTAAAGATTTCCTTTTTTGAGTTGGCGTGCATTTGGTTTGAGCTGCTTTGACAGCCGGCCTCAAGTGGATGCTCAGTGAACTGCACTTTTTAACACTTCCGCATCGGCTCCAGCCAAATGTATTGTGTTGAAGTTGCATGTCAAGCAGCAGTCAAACATACTGTAAATATCGCAAAAAAAGAAAGACAGAGGAAGAAGACAGAGGAAGAAGACGGAGGAGACGGAGTGTGAGGAATCAGTATAAATGGCATTCCAGAAATGTTGTGAACACAGGAAATTATTTCTCAGTTGACAAATTACAGGGCTTGTAGTCTGCTTTGATGTGCATGTATATTTTTATAGAGATGCACATGGTGTGTGTAGACTTTTGCATAGGAAACCACTTGGATTCAATCAAATTGAGCATTAATGTTACTCAACACGCACATCCATAGCTTTTTCCTGATGCATGTGTTGTTTTGTTGGTGGGTGCTGACTTTATAAAAGGATGGTCCAATATTTTTTATTTTTATCATATTTTCATTTTATTTTATCCAGTATTTTGAAGATCTCTGACCATTTATTCAGATATCAGTAAAGATATTAATTGTGCAAATGCTTTGTACATCCAAGCGCCATGAAAATACTGAATGAACTGGAGACAGAATTATAAAATATGTGACCGTGATACCCCAGAACAATGATATTTTCTGAGGTACTCATACCATCACAGCTCTGTGTGGCAGCACTAGCTCACGTTCTGTACGATTCACAATTTACACATTTTATACCCATGTTTACTTATGTGCATGCACGCTGGCAATAATCTGTTCATTTGTTGGCAGAGAAGGGGCGTTGTTGAGACAAACATTGAGCATCTCTGCAAGTTTGTTGTGGCTCAAGGCTGTATCCTGGTTGCACAGGGCAACAGGGAACAGGAAAAGCTTTTTTGGAGGATATTTTTGGTGGAAGTCAATGAAAAATTTAGTCGTCACTCAGTTTGTATAACAGTGAGCAGGAGAAACCAAAGAGTCTGAAGTGTCTTGTGAATGAATGAGATATTTGTGCAGTATATCTGGGTTACTGGCCTTGTGTGTTATGTTGTGGTTCAGTTTATATTCGAAAAGGAGAATGCAGATGCCTTTGAGGTGCAGTTTGCTTCATGTGGCAATACTTATAAAACTCTGCAGTTATTATTGTTTTGAATTTGTGTCCAAAACATCAAAAAGAGGTCAAGAGAAAAATTCACCAAAATTCTTACCCGCCTCCATCCGAAGGCCTGGAGTGATACATCAGCCTCTAAATCTTCCTCCTCCTCCTCCTCCTCCACCTCCTCCTCCTTTTTCTGTCCATTCTCATCAGCCACAGGCGTTTCACTGCACAATGCAATATTGTAGAGCAGTCAGCACACAGCAGCAGTGCATGCAGAGGAGCTGAGGCAGGCTTGAGCAGCAGAGAGCCCCATATAACCCAGAGGTGAAAAAAGTGACTTCTGGTTTAGTGATGCACAATGAGGGAGTTAAATGAATAATCTTCTTTCCCTCTCACCACAGACACACTTAGAAATACATATTAATAAGGCTTGACATGCAAAAAAAAAAAAATCTGCTCCCGGGTTTCCTTTTCCTCTACATTTTAAACTCACACAATACCCAGGAGCCTGGTTCAGAAAATCTGAGGGTATCAACAGTTTTTTGGGAGAATGTAGGAGCGGCCCAGTGGAGCAAAAGGAGACAGAAGAGAAGAAGGAGAGCCCCCCACTGTAAAAGCAACAAACAGCAGACACGGTAGTGGAAGCATCAGTCTGAGCACAGTACAGAGTGGCGGGCTGGAGCAGGAGGCAGGTTCACCTCAGGAGACTGTCTTGTTGTTGGAAAAATTTGGATTGACTTTACTTTTGTTCACACAGTCACACAGAGACAGAGGTGTTTTGATAGAGTTTCTGGCCTTCAGGTCAGTCTATCAGAGTGCAACCTTTAGTTCAAGGAAAACATCTCAGCGTGTCTAAAGAGTCAGGTTGTAGTCAGGACATGAGCAACAAGGCGGTTAGAGCTGTCAGAAACAGTGAGTTGTGTTTTTGATTTCATATGATCAGCTGGTTATCATTTTTACAGTAAATAAGCCCAGCACAGCAGAGAGATGTGTGACGCTCTACTTCAGAGAACATATCATCATTAACCTTCAAAAAAGTGTTTGAAGAGCTTAGTGTGTCATCTAAAATGTAAGATTAGAAAATGAACATCAGTAATAAAAACCAGTGGTTATGTTTATTAATTTTAAAATATTTTCTTCTTCTTCTTGTGGTAAATGAAACCTCTGACAGCAGGTGGTAAAGTGTAGGTTTTCTGTCAGGGTCATGAGTTTCAGAGTTTCTTGTTTTTTTCAGAGCACTTGTGTAAAATCTTTAATGATCTGTTGTGTAATGCAGAAAAAAATATCCTACTGACCAAATGTTTCAGACAGCATCTCTCATTGAAAGTTTTGTGAGAAAAACACTGAGTGACATCTGGACATGAATGTTGTGGGAACTTGTTTACACTCAGTCAGCACCATGAGAGCTGTTGTTGTGAGTCTCACTTTGTCAGAGTACACGAATCTCTGAAATGAAAGAATGAGATTCAATTGAATATGTAAAGGAATAATTAAACATGATATACTTTTTTCCTCCCCCAAAGATTTAACTAATATTCATACAACAACAATGTAGGTTTTTGAATGTGAAGCCCAACCCAGATGCTGGAAGGCTTTTGATAGCGTAAAACTTGGAAGCATGCTGGGTCTCTGTAGAGCCAAATCAGCGTGTCAGCACATCTTAGTCCCATTAATTACAGCAAACCAGCACATGACGTTTTCTTTGTTTGATTTGTATTTTTTTTTAAGAAAAAATAAAAAAAGCAAACAAAAAACCAACAGAAACTCAAAACTTGTTTTTTGTTGTGCTAGGTAAAGATGTCCCGATCCGCTTCACTGATTGGTATTGGCGCCCGATATGGCTATTTTTGGAGGATCAGATGGTATTGGATTTAGTTTTTGCGTGTTTTCAGCACCGTCGTGCTTTACGGCTGCTGTAAATCAAACCATGTTACAAAAATGTCCACTGTGTGGGACTTTTCTTTAAAAGCAATGATAGTAAAACAGCATCTTGTAACATTTATAAAGTGAGTGTTCCTTGAAGAGGTACCAACAGGGCTTACTTCAATACAACAAATGTGATTTGTCATTTACAACTGAATCCCCCAACAGAGAATGGGATTTTTCAGAAAAAGTTATCAGATTGGTGTAGGACCCATATCTGCAAAACATATCATAAAAAATTGGATCAGAAGTAAAAAATCTGTTTCAAGACATCCCTAATTCTAAGCTTAACACTTTGACAATCTCTGCACCAATATGAGACTATCACTGATAATCCGTGTTTAATGAAGGTGGTGTTTTGGGGCGTTAAATGCAAAAGAGCTGCCATATGTAGTAATATTCAAAATACGACTCCAGTCATTGTATTTAAGCTTTTTAAAATCAATTTATATCAAAATATCTTCTAAATATCCAAACACCTACAAGATTTTGCGTAAGAGCTAGAATGTTAAATGTGATTACAGTGTTTGTAAACCAAAGCAGCAACTTAATTTCCACTTAAAGAGGGAACATTATTGATTTATTTACAGCTGATTCATATGTAACAAAATCCCATTCAATCCCAATCCCAACTCAGCCGGGCAAATTTGATCAATATCTTACACTAATTTTCAGGCTGAACATTGTAATGCAGGTTTTGAAAGAATCATTGAACATCAAAGTTTGATTGCATGTTTTTACAGCAACTAGCTTTTTCTAATGGCTAGCTTCTCTGCCTTTACTTTATTTAATTCTTATTTATTACTTAACTAATTTACTTCCTATTTGTTTTACTACATCAATTGCCCCATAGGAGCAAATCAAGATGAAGCAGCAGTAGCTTGTGAACAGGATGTTGATGAAAAGGTTGAATCCTCTGGGGCCCTCAGAGTGTTACCCAAGCTTGGTTTTACTTTACAAACCATCAAACGTTATGAAATAACACCTCTGATGGCACTGCGCTGGTCTCTGAGAATCATCTCCAATAGGCTGATAATATGCGTAAGCCTGCGAGAAATAATGAGCAGAATTATGAGCTCAGTGTCTGTTCAAACCTTCAGCACATGTGGAGATCTATTTTCGATCAAACTCAGTGATCACTCTGAGTTTCCTGCCAGGGAACAGGTGTTATTTCATGGGACTCCTGTTATAGTATTTCACTCGAGGTATTTATAGCTGCAGATATTCTCCAGACTCACACGCTATATATATTTCATGTAAATGCTGCCTTTCTCACGGTGACAGCGAGTTGAATGCCGCTATACTGCACAAGCATATGCACTTGATTTCTGTGCTGAATAATTTATAACCTCATCAGGATTTGTTTGTGAAATAAGACAACAGATTCAACAAAACAACTCAAATTCTCTTGATCTTTTGCTGTTTTAGCCTTTTTTTTATTTTGTGCAGACAGTATGTCTGATTAGCAGCATATGTAATGTCTGGACAATGTTCAGCATGGAGAGCTTGACGTCACGAGTCCTAGCAACAGAGATGTATGGTTGCTGTTGGAAACAGATGCTTCCTCTGTTTCAGATACATGCAATCTGTTGTTGCTGGAGGATAAGGTACGACTGAAGCTTTAACCCATGGATCATCACGTATGACGAGGCTGACGTCCGTCTTTGTGCATATTCAGTGGCTGAGGAAGAGATGCATGGCTGACAGTGTTGCTAGGAGACCACACACAGCGACCAGTGTGTGAGGCTTGATTTCGCCCCCCTTCCCCCATTCTTGTAGTCTGGCTGCCTTTTCACTGTTTCTGATCCACTCTCCTACATTTGCTAACTCCCTCCTCTCTTACATCCCTCTGCCTCCTTATTCCCCTCCTTCACTTGTATGTTTTCCGCCTAATCATATTTATCTTTAGCCCCGCTGATCCCTCACTGACTCTCCATTTGTTGGCTCTCCCCATTTTTCACCGCACCCCCTCCTGTCTCCTTCCTCCTGCTGCCGCTCTCCCTCTCTCCTCTCTAGCTGTGTGCATCTCAAGCTGCTCATTCTTCTCCTCCTTGCGTCGCTCTTTCCTCTTGTGCTGCTTCTTCCCCTCTCCTTCCTTCTGCTGGTTCCTCCAGCTGAGCTGCAGCATCGTGTCTGACTTCAGTGGGGTTCTCTCTGACATTAAAGATGCCGTGGTGCTGTTGGAGAGTAAATCAATTCAAACAATAAAATGGAAATAAAGAGAAACATACAAGAAAACAAAAGGTGTTCTTAGGTCTTTTCCTCCTCTTTCCTCTCTTTGAAATGCAGCAAAAATAATGATATATTTAGAAAACTCTAAAAAAATGGGGTTGCTAGTGGAGGAACCTTTCCTGTAAGTTTCAAAAAAGTTTCCCGAAATTTCCAATAGAATTTTAGCTCGGACATATTGAAAATTTACTGGGTTTTGTTGCTGTGAACTTAAATTAATTTCTTTTAAGATTCTGGGTAAAATTTGGCATCAGAAATTTTTGAAATGTCTGTTCTTTTTTCCTTTTCATTAACTAGAATTAAAAATATCGCATTAGACACGTTTGGGTGCATGTCTGATGATAAACTAAAACTTTTTATATTTATACATGTATATGATCAGGTAAATAAATAAATTCTTGAAAATTGACGTTAATTCACATAGATTTCCTGAAATAATCCCATGGAAAGTTGCAACTTGGAATTTTTCAACCCTACTCAGAAATAAAAACAGAAATTAATTCAACATAAAATTACAAACCAGTTGTGATGTTTTCTACCCTGCATACTGTTGTACTTTATGTTTAAAAGTTAAGTTGTGCTTATTTGCTCTTTAACTCAGGCTAAGATGGATGGACTTCCACCTTATCTTTCTGAACCTGTTACTGGGATGTGATCTGTCCAAAGATCTAATTTTTAAATCACAGATTCTGTGGACATCTGCAAAGTAAAAGAGGAAGTAATTCTGTATCATAATCAAATGTCTTTTAACAATGTGTCTAAAAAAAAAACATTGCACCTGTGTCAAGGCAAGTCCAGAGCTGTGATGTGTCTCTCCACTCTGCAGCGTTCCTGCCTCACTCACAGTGAGGAGCAGCAACACCACAGGACCTCTCGCCGTGGTGGAGGCTTAGTGGCAGAGGGCTGCAGAACACAGTGTTTCAGGGATGAAGTGACAGTAAAAGATCATTTTAGACCAAAAATACTTCGAATGTACTGCCAAAAAGTACATTTTCAACACTGTTTATTTAATTTTTGCACAACACTTAACTGGTGGATCTGCACTTTTAGATGCAGAGAATCATACTGTGAGTGAACTTCTAATCTATTTTTTTTTTTTTTTTTTACTAATTAGAATCTGAGCTTCTCTGCCTTGCATCAGCTGCTACTGCTATGCATGCCGTGTGTGTGTGTGCTTTACATGTATGGATTTAAGTATGTGTGTGATCTGTTTGCTTATGTGCTTCAGTGAGTAGCGATCTGCAGCGTTGCATGCAGATTCAGCCTCATGAATCATGGCTCCATCTGCCTCCTAGTTCTAATGAGAGGAATCCAAGCGGCTCCTGACCCTACAGATGCTCCTGAAACAACTCGCTAAACACCCTGGATTTTTGAGAGATCCAAAGAGACACCGGGGATTAATCGCAGCCAGCTTTTACTGAAGGGGTGTGCAGCATAAAAAAAGATTGTTACCTAGTTTGATTAAGCAAACCTGCCTGTGGATTAAAGACAAAGATCTCCTGGTTGCATCAGCTTGGCTATTTGCACACCAACCCAAAGCTTGTAATGCAACAATTGCAGAGGGGTTGACTAAGCTGCCAGACCCTCGAAAACCAAAATCAGAGCTCCAGTTTACAGAAGCCCAACCTACAGTCACAGCTCCATAACCTAATTAACATTGAGTCAGCAAGCAAGGCAGCAGCAGCGGCAGCGGTCATGTTGTGGTCAGGGCTGTGGGATACAAGAATAGCACGAGCCACGCTGACACTCAGGAAGACACACTGGGCCACGACAATAGAATCACACACTGCTACACTGCACAACACACCGCCTGGCCCAGGTGACACATCCTGATGCTCCCACTGTGGGTTTCTGTGTTTATGTGGTGACGCGGTTGAGAGGTTGTGCTAACAGTAAGGCAGCTGTGCAGCTGGGGGCAAATGTGGTTTAAATGTTCCTGATTATATAAAGAATAGAGGGAGCTATAACACTGCTGGATACCAAAATGTCATGTATTTTTAATGCTGTGTGCATCTTGGCTCTCAGAGTTTTAAAGCGCTCTTTGGAGCTCATTAAAGTGGAATCTAGAGCTGTAAAAGGCTGTCTGTGATTTCAGAACATTTTAAGATCAATACACATTGATACAAAACATGATGAGTGATAGATTTTCATGTGCACAGGGCCCTTTGTGAAAGGTCTGACACTATTTTATTTATTTCTAGTCTTGGTTATGAATCACACCCACCCTCATATTGAGATTTCTATAAATGTTATCAGAGCATTAACCCCTTGATGCGTGTTGTCGCAAATTTGTGACATATCCTGCCAGGTCTTGATGCAGCTCAGATGACCTTTGTATCCCAGTAATGCCTATTGACTCATGTTTTACATACTGATACTTGGTATCGGTACTCAACGGTACCAATTTTCAGTTCTTTTGTGCGTTTATGTGGTAAAAAATATAAATTTGTTTAATAATACAATCTAAATTTATTTCAATTTAACATTTTTATTCTTCAATATATAACCTTGCATTTCTGTGTTCATGTCCAGCATGGAAAGTCACCTACTCTTCCGCTCCCTTACAGTCACAAGGATGCATTAAGTTACCTAACCATGGTACCTTTTGATTTTATGTCAATCGGTACCCAGGTCTAATGACAGAATTTGCTCATTACCTATAAAGGTACCTATAAAAGTACCTAATTTGGTACCCATCCTTAGCTATATGTTGAAATCAACAAACTTCCCTCAATTTAGCATCCAGAAGAATGAAAAAAAAACACACAAAAAACAATATTTTAATATAATTGTAAGTTAATTCAGGCAGCTAGGGGTTAAATGGTAAGAAAACCTGTTTACTGTACCAACCATAATCTAAACATGTCTAAGGCCTCCTGCTTGATTTAGAAGGCTAACTAATGATAGCTCTGTTGTAGCTTTACATGATTCACAGCCAAAAAAAAAGTCCCTGCTTTCTCTTTAAGGCTCCCAGCTCCACAAACCCCCTTTTCTCTGATTGGCCAGCTCTCTGGAACCCTGTTGGGGACAGAGATATGGGTCGACTCTGATGTATGAGATCCACTCCTCCAAGTTGTCATGAACCAATTAGGAGCTCCGTATTTGATGACCTCATCCAGGGCTTGACATTAACACCGGCCAACTGGCGAAATGCTGGTGGATTTCGGCAGTGGCTGGTAACACCGCCGCTCCCACTGGCCACTTTGGCGGGTTGAATTTTATCTCAAACATGGAGCAGAGAGACAAGCAAAAAGATGACGCTGATGATGAAAGCTCTGAGGAAATTTAATTTAAATTACATTTAATTGTTAATAAATATTTAAGCAGACAGTGTCTCTTGCTGAGTTTTTATCAGTTCAATTAATCCCCTTTACCATTTTATTATAACCAATAACAAACTACTATTTTAATTACTATGTCTTAATAGACTGCATATTCTCATATGAAAGGAGCACAATGTTACACACAACTTTATCAGAGCTGAATACCTGATTAAGGACCTGTGGATTTTAACATTGATGTAGTCCTGTTTTGAGTGTGCATAGGGGTCATTTACATTTAAAGAGGTTGTAAATCTTTTTTAAGTAAACTTTAGCATGTCATCATCTGCTTTAATCATATTGAACATAATTATCTAACAACAAATTGTGGCCAGTGAAAATACTGAGTGGCTAGTAACTCAGGGATACCACTAGCCACAGTGGCTGGTGAGCAAAAAAAGTTAATGTCAAGCCCTGACCTCATCATTTGCTATTATTTTTAGGGTGGAACATTTTTAGCAGTTTACGGACAGAATCTGGGATTTGAACATCATACAAATATATAAAAATGTAAATATGAACATTCAGCATTGTTTTTTATATCCATGTTTAGAATACAGGATTACATAATGCCCCCTCTTTAAGTTCGAGACCATTACATACTCAAGACAACTCAACACAAAACAAGAGTTTCAACTTGACAGCATGTGACCTATCTCATTTATGCATTTCTATATTTTTTTTTCCTTTAATTTATAAAGAAAAAGAAATATTAATGCCTTGAAATAGAGGGAACATTAACCTGTCCTACTCTGGTACAAGCTCCAGGCAGTGGCAAAGCTGATACTACCCTCACGCAGCCTAACATGAAGATTTAAAAAAAAAAAAAAAAGAGATATTGCACAAAATAGTGATTGTGAATCCTTTATTAATCCCGAGGGGCAAATTTGGTGATACCAGTCACTCTTCACACAGTCCAGCTGTTTGAAATAAAAGTAGGAAATAAAATGAAATAGGATTACAAAACAGCAGTGAGATGAAATAAAAGGAATATTGTATTTAGAAAAGAACATGACACATCCTAATAAGGAAAGTAGTTTTGCACATGACAGTCATGGCCAGCATGGACATTAGAACCTACCCTATCCTGGAGGGAAGGAATTGGTAGGGAAGCTCATGGTAATCAACTATTTACCAGTAACACTGCATTAAAAAAAATCTAGTTTTTCATATATTATAGAAGTACTTACAGCCCAAAAAATTAAAAAATGATCTGCATATTGGATGAAAAAACATTTCACAAGAACACGATATGAACATCATGCTCCATTTATTTCACTGCACATAACTTACCAACATTGTTGTAAACACAGTATAGGCCGCTTGAGCTTAAAGCATCTAATACGAAGTGACACAATCAGTTGTGTTTAAAAAAATTAAAGTTGCCAAAAGCACCACTGCTAATGTCCCAGAGTCGACCAATAGAAAAACTGCTCCCATCTATGATGGAAAAACACTGGGAATGTGCATCAGCTGACAGCTGCTCTTTTCTTAGCCAATTGTGTTGCATATCCACATTCTCCAACATGAAAACACAGTTGGGCCCTCAGATATCTGCCCCACAACAAGCCTGACTCCTCATGGGGTGAGCGTGAGTAGGAAGCTGTGCATGCGCTACATATGACAAACCACATTACTGTCTGGCTAGCAGACAGGCTTAGCTAGGCCATCCCAGGGCCCGCAGCCAGAGACGCTGTGCAGCTGAGTTACCATGCTTACTCAAATATTCATAACAGGATAATGAAAATATAAATAGTTTTCATGTGATATGCTAGAGGTGGGGGTAAACAAAACTGCATCCTGCATCATCATGCACCGCTCTGTCTCTGCTCTGAAGGCTGCCAGTCAGAGTAATGGGCAGGATTGTTTGCTGTGACACAGTCAGCATGATAAGCAATGTCTCCCCTGAAGTTCTGACAGTAATTTAGGTTTGATTATTTGGGTTTCATGGTGCATCACTGCATCTGAAAGCAATCACTGTCATTCCTGTCAGTTGAAAGTAGGCTGGGAAGTTGTTCAACATGTTTTTTTTTAATGATTAATGAGCTCAAACATTCCCCTTGTTTCCTCTTGTTTAGGTGAGTTTGAGGAGGCTGTCTGTGACATACGTCCCCTCTTCTATACCATGAGCTCTGGCTCTGCCCAGGATGTGGCAGTCGAGCATTTCCTGCGTGACATAGAGCGGCGAAGCAAGCGGCTACACTGCGCTGTGATAGGCTGCGAGGAGGAGCGACCCTGCAGCGACATGAACCTGCTGTATCGTAAGAGCCGTTTGGACTGGAGGCAGAGGGACCAGGACGGGAGTAAAAAAAGGTGAGAGGATGAGTGAACAGGAGCTCTGCATACATGAGATTACTTTAGGGTTCAGTTCAGACTATATAAACCTCTTAGGCGGCATGAGTGAGTTTAATTTCAAAATCTGACTACGAAGCAGAGTTCAGAAAGTCAGACAGGTTCACCTAGAAAGTCTGGGGACGAATAGCAAAGCTTAGTCACAGAGTTAATATGTTCTGTTGATGAGATAAAGGATGATGATATCAACCATAAAGTCAAAGTACAAAACAAGGCCAAAGACAAGATGTTGGAGCCACATTTGTCTCATTTTAGATTCAATTATTTCTCTAACCACCACAGACCTTTATCCTTTGAGCTTGTTTGTTTTAATTTACTGTAATGTGTCACAAAATGTAGGGCAGTGACTCACTCATGTTGTTTTTTTGTTGCTGTATTGATGAAAACATAAGAGATGGATAGGTTGCAAAAAATAGAGTTTGCTGACCTTAAAAACAGTTAACAGAATATATGGAAACTATGGAAAGTTTGTTTTCCACTTCTACTTCAAAATCCAGGGAGACATAATGTAATCCTTCTTCAATTCATCATCTGACTGCTGTATAGAAGACACAGCTGATTATTTATAGGTTGTGCCACATGCGAATGATACTAATTAAAACTAAATGCATTACTCTAAGTATTCAAATTTGGAGTATGATGGATATGTTTCTGCCCGTTAAAGGGAAGTTTTTCCTTGCCATTGTAACTTGCTGAATGCTGCAAAGTCCTGTACTCATGGTGGATTAAGATAAGATAAGACTCCTTATCTTGTCTTGATGTTGGGTTTCTGCTAATAAAATTTTAATTTTATCAACATTTACGGGTCTAGACCTGTAACTGTTTTTGTAAAGTGTCTTGAAATAACGTTTGTTATGATTTGGCGCTATACAAATAAAGATTGATTGATGATTGATTGATGTTGTGATGTTGGTGCTTAAGGCTCCTGTGAGGAACGTTCTGTTTGTGTTGACATCAGTGCCCCCTGTGGTGAAATAGATATCTTTTGTTTCTTAGATGATCCCGTCCTCTACATGGGTTAGTAATGTTTTCTGACAACAGTTACAGATTTTAAAAAGAGTTGTGTAGAAATAATCCACCTTGTCCGTGATGGTTTTGTCTGTTTTTGTAGGTCATAAAGAAGCCATACTATCAATTACAGTCTGTTTCATAACCAGCTTAAAACTACTCACAGGAGCTTTATGTGCTCCACAGAACAGGTGTCAACAGCATCACATCATCACAGTCTGAATCTCAGCAGGTCGTGACAGTCTTGAACAGTGTGTGGGTGCCTGTGAATGAGTGATTCAGTGTGTGCGAGGGTGTGTTTTGGGGTCAAAAGAAGCAACGTGCTGTTCCAGTGTGAGTCATCCATAACTCCCTAAACTCCTGACTGTGTTCAGGGACATTTGTGCCACAGACTAGAGGAGGAACATTAAAGACACAAACTTAGTTTGTTTAGAAGCGTCATCCGGTGCGCTCTGTCTCACAGCGTCACTTAGAGACCCCCCCTGTGCTAGCAGCATAAGAGCAGCGTCATCACTGTAGCATCAGCCCCGTGGAGGAGCAGGGCAGCCTGTGGGACAGAGGGACACGATGAGCGATGAAAGCAGAGCGAAGTGAGGCCAGAGCAGCAGAGGTGAGAATCAGGACATGACTGGTGATGATTGTGAACAGGAAAGGGTCAGGTATGAAAGCACACAGGGATGAAGGGATGAAAACACAGAACAGAGGCCACTTCAGAACGGGAGGAGGAGAATAAGGAGGATGGAGGGCAGTGATGGGCTGTGGAGATACAGAATGGTAAATGGGTAAAAGGAAGTTTGATATCAGTTTTAAAAATAAAGACTGTTTGTTGTGGCAGGGAGACAGACTATTCCCAGTAGCGACCAGTGGAAGGTGAGAACCTCTCTGCCAGCTGAGGTTTTGTTATTTCCCGCAGAGTGAATGAGCCTGAGAGTCCTGTGTGTGTGTGTGTGAATGTGTGTGTGTGTGTGCGCGCAGATTTATGAGGGATTAATGAAGCTCTGCATTTCCTCTTTGAATGCTGTTTAGTGAAGTATTTTCAAAAAGGCAAAATGACAAAAAGGGGAATAAAAGACAAATTAAAAACTATTAAGTTATGTTAATTATAAAGGGATTGAAAATATAAATCAGATTACGGATAGAAAGTAATACTGAATAAACAATTGGATTTTGCAGATGAAGTATTTGTTCTGTGTATTGAAGAAAAATAAAGCTGGGAGTAGATTCATTGAATAATAGAGTTTTAAAGGGCTGACAGTGTAATTGGATTATGATCAAATTACAGCTCTGGTATCATCTACATCCCGTACAGAGGTCTTATATGAATGTGATCACTAAATGGTTTCTGAAGATGCTTTATTGGAAACACTGGATCAAGATAAGTTTCACCTCAGGAATAATCCAGCAAAGGGATGGAGTCAAGGCCAAAGCAGAGCTGAAACGCAGCCACTTCTCAGTCAGACACTCCTAAATACATGTGAAATGACAACTCTTTGCCTTCATGTAGTCAAAACAGACATTACCCCCTCATGCTCGTGACAGGTTTTTGCACCATGTTGTAGATTTTTTTTCCTCTTGTAAAAATATACATTTCAATATGCTTTCTACTTGTGGAGTGTGTAAATCATAGACTTGGTATCAGTGATCCTTTAGTTTCTGGAGTAACATCAAAAAGCCTAAAGATGTCAATCACCATATCTGAAATGCCAACTCAGCCGAACATCGATCAATTCAGTAACAGTCAAAGAGGTGGAGCTAAGGCGGGTCTTGAGCCTCTTGGCAAACAGCTTTAACAGCTTCAACACGCCCACCTGCCAGTGTAATCAGCTGGGCCCCCCTATTATGTAAATGTGTGTGTATAATTAATAGCCTTTTTATTGTCTTGACAGATGTGTCATAAGAAGACTCAAGTTGATCAAAACTAATTTTGTACCAGGCTCTGACATGTTCAACGTAAAAAAAAATGTCATTTCATTTCTGCCGTTGCCTTTCTTAAAAGAACAGTTTCAAGAGGGACTAGTATTTTGGACTACCTTATCATTTTCATAAGCTCTGTTTGTTTTAGGAAGGGCTGCATCACTGTGTTTTCTGTGAAGGGTAGCTTTATAAATGTAGCTATGATTTATACACAACCGTCACAGTGTGTGAATGGACCAAAGCAGATTCACGGATAAATGGTTTCTAAATTAAAAGTATTTTGAATTAAGCTGAGCTCACTTAATGGTGGAGGGGAAAATGAAACAAAATTAACTGATAAATTGCTTTTTTTTCCTTGGCTTTGTTTTGAATCATCTCTGAATTTGAAGTCTATGTTTCACTTTTTTTCTTCTCTTTAACAAATATAAATAGGCACATTTCAATCCTGTGAGGTCATCTACCAATCAGAAACTAATCCCATCATATAAAACCATCCTGACTCGTCATTAAACAGGCGACTACATTTTAAGATAAGCAGGGAATCAGTCCTTCATTCACATCCCCATCACGTCCCTGTTACGCACACATCAGAGCCAAAGAAGAGAGGTATTTTTCATTTAAAGCTAACTCCTTAATCAAATGGTTCAAAGCTTTTTCAAACCTTTAATAACCAGCTCTCAGTGTAGCTCGTTCACTTTTTGTATTCAGTTTGTTACAATTAATCGCAGCTGTCTCAGCAGCTGAACGTGAGCGTGTTCTTTATTGTGTCAGTGGGGAAGAAATTACAGAAAAACAGTTACTATGGGCATGTAAACAAAAAATATAAAAATGCTTCTGTTGTATTGCTTTGAGTCAGTAGCCAGTTTTACTTTTCAAGTATTTTTTAGTGCTTTCAGATGAGTTGGAAATCATACAGGATTCAACCCATAACTTAAGGCAATCAATTAAAGTGTCATGTATTGTGTCAGATATGTCAGTGAGGTTCAACAGAATGAGAACAGCTACACACAGCTCAGTGTCAGCAGCTCAACCTTCAACCATCCAAAGCTCAAACAAGAGACAGTTTAGCTGCTCTGATTTTCCTTAGAATACGATAAAAAAAAAACGCTCAGACTTCACACCAAGAAAGTCTCATTTAGCATTTCCCACCTTTAAGTCTTGCCCCCAAAAAGGTCCATTTGAAATAGGACAGTAGCTGCTGGGAGCAAATTTATCCAAACTGGATTGGAGCTTTATCACTGCAGTCTTTGACACTTTTAAGAAAATCTCCCTCTCTGAAGTGGAGGAGGTGCAGGAGGAGGAGGCGTTCAAGAGCCTGCTCAAGGATAAATCTGGCAAAGGTGCTGCGTAGAGGAGCAGCACATGACCTCAGGATGAGCAGGAACAATTCTTCCAGCTTCTCTTTAGTAAAACTGTAAAAAGATGTACTTTAGTTCACATATTGTTTTCCAGGGAGTGCGGCAGCATATAAAAAGAAAAACTTGTTCAAAGATTCAACTTATTCATACAACTATCCTCCTTATTTTGTCTTTGATACTTCCTTGAAACATCCATATCTTTTGATCAGTGTCTGTGTACTGATAGTCTTTGATCAAAACACTTGATATCAGATCATGTGAGTACACATATTTTTCACAGCAATCAGATTGTATCATTTTTAACAAGAACTGCCAAACTGTCCTTATAAAGACAGAATCATCTTGTTCTGTAGAACAGATACTCTTTGAAAAACACAGAAAAACAACTCTTTTATTTAAGGATTAAGGGAAAGTTTAACATTTTGAACAAATCACCCTCATTCACCCCCTGTGCATGCAAATCAAAGGGTTATTTTTTAACATTAACATCATGAGGCTGTAAGAAAACCACAGGTGACCCCAGGAAGGAACTGCTCCTATCAGAGAAACAGTCCTGTGATAACCCCTGTTAAATCCAAGGTTTGTTCTTCACTTCAGCTTCTGTAAAAAGATCAAAAAGGGGAAATGAAAATATAACACTTTAATTTGTGGGCTGATGTTTTTCTACAAATGTGGGAAACAATTATCCCATCCTTTTCAGCTTTTCTTTAACTATTACGAAGCTAAGATAACTAGCGACCAGCTTCAGTTGCAAATGTCATATAATTGTAAGAGGCCAGTGTTGAGTCAGAGTCAAGTCTTGAGTCCTCTGTGTTCCAACCTAAGTCACCAAAGAAGAACACAAGTCAAGTCCCTTTTACCCAAATCCAAGGCTATTTTCAAATTCACCTACAACATACTGCTTATTAAAGTAGTATGTAGTAGGCACTGCCTACCACATACTACTTTCATAAGCAGTATGTAGTATGACTGTTCAGTTGGGTTAATTTTTGTAGTATGCTACGCTGGTCTTCAGTTCGAAGAAAACGGAAGTTGGCTACGGCTGTTTTTTTTCCCCCAGAAAACTTTATTGAAAATGTACAAAATAAACAAACCACGAGTTACTTATCTGCAAATATATTGCCAGAGAGATCATTTTATATCAACTTTCAGTGGTGGAGATGATGAGGATGTAAAGATAAAAAAGAAATGGCTCTTACATTTGTATTCCTCTGCTACTCCGGTTGTTGTTGCTCTGCTCTCTGCCATTTTCACTTCTGATATGGGACCAGGCACATTGCATTGTGGGTAACAGTAGGCGAAGCAGACTGGTCCGATGCATACTGTGGATTTTTCCCGATTCAGTACGTCATCTGGGTGTTTTTCTCATACTACAACTCTGACATTTGTTCGCATACTGCATACTGCATACTGCCTACTACATTTTGGTCAAATCAGTAGGCACTGCTAGTATAGTATGCAAATTCGAAAACGGCCCTAGTCAGAGCTGAGTCCTTGTGGTTAATATTAGAGCACTGTTTCACAGGGTGTGGGACCCTTTAGATGTGCTGAAAGTACATTTTGTTTATTAACATCAGATTCTGACTGATCTTGTCAGTGTCTGGAGAGTTACATTACTGATACTGTTATAGCCCTCTGCTTAAAAAGCACACTGTGCCTCATAACAGGAAAAGCACTTCCTGATTCTGATGCAGCGGGATCATACCGGCACAGGTGTCTCAGAGACTTAGCAGGCAACCTGTCTTTGATACAAATTTTAATGAACAACAAATCTTGGACCCAGGGGTTGGTACCCTGAGAGGCAGACTGTACTGTCTGCTGGCCAGCTGTATCAACGGCTGATTTCAAAACCACCTAAGACACATTACACATGAATGTTGATGTAGTGCATGCTGCCTACTACTTTTGAATGTCGTATACAATGTGACTCTGATTGATCTTTATCCTTCGCTGCTTTTGGTGAAGCTGATAGTTGATGATTCAGTGAGTCGAGTGGAGTCACAAGACTTAAAAATAAGGATCTCAATGCTAATCCTGAACTCACAGGAGTGAAACACTGTAAGGTGCAGCCATAAAGAGTATATACAGCAATACACGTATCATACACTCCACACTTTATATCTTACCATCATAAAGAATAGGATGTGAAGGAGCGGGGAAGCAGGGAGTGGAGCCAACAGAGGCAGTCGAGAGAAAAGATACTTTTAAAGAGCTGAGTCTTTGGCCTTTGTTTTGAAGATGTTCAGAGCTTCTGCGACCCCAAGAAGTGAGAAACACAGAAACACACAGAGCACTCGAGGCAGCCGAAAAGAGCTGCTCAGCCTCTGTTCTGAGCTATATCTGACCTTGTAGTATGCACATGTCGATACTGAGAAGAGCATCTTCACGGCATTCAAGGACACAAACATACACATACAGAGGCTACACAATTTGTATTTATACTTCGCATTTTGTAATATGTATTTAGAGTTAGAAATGCATAAAATACTGCCAGAAAAAGCAGCTTATCAGGTGATAAAACAGGAGTTTGTAATAATCATGACGTGGAGCCTCAGTTCTGCCTCTGCTGCTTCATTCATGTTGACTACAAATTGTAAGCTCCAGTTGTCTTCTTCTGTGCTTCAGTGCCTTAAAGGGATCACAACTGATCTAAAAGAGAGCACAGCATGACACAGAGTCAGTCATATGGTCTTTACACACAGAGCAAAGCTGCATGTGAGCTATCAGATTGCTTACTCTGGAACACCATATTTTGCAGACTCAGATATTCAGAGACAGATTTAATAAAAAGGCAACCAAGAATAAAACATCCTGATGGAGCCGTGGGTTCTTCATGAACAGTCACACCACAAAAAAAATCTCTCTTCTCTGACATTTTGTGTAAGTTCAGTAACTTCCCTGTTTTAATAAAAAAGTCTGTTTCTGCTCAACTTTAACCCAAACTGTTCGGAAGTGAGCCAACCTCGTTCGATCGAAGTTGGCTCAAAGGCCGGGGGCTTATCGGGTGTTGCTGTGGGGTGAAGCAGCATATCACCCTGGGGAACCACCACATCATTGCAGCATAAAGCCTAAAGGAGCCAGCCGAGGCTTATCAGAAGCCATTTTGTAAAGCTTTAGTGAACTCAGCAGGGCGTCAAACCCCACAGTTTGATGTCAACAACTTGAACCACTGGCACTGACGCCTGAACTGTGCTTGACCTCAGACTGTAAGCAACTAGCATGCTTTAGGGCAGTGATTTCACTCTGGGGTACTGTTCACAAGTTGAAAATAAAAGAGTATTAGAATGATTTAAGGGTCTGGGGTATTTAACATGCCCTAAATTAAACTGAATGAAAGAAAATGACACTAGTTTGTTTTTTAAAGGCTGCAAACAAATCCGTTTAAGCATGGATGTAACAGCAATCGTAGCCTTCTGAAAGTGAGACCATTAAGAGAATGAAAGGTTTTTAACCCATTTTACATGACCAATAATCAAGCATAATAATCTAAACACAACAGCTCTATTCAGTGTTTTAACGGTTTGCTATTTTAGTTGATTGTTCTGTAAACTACTGTAATATTCTGTTACATTTGAGCTTCCAGCAGCTCACTGTCTTGCTCTGCCTGCTCATATCATAAAAGCTTTCAAAGACAAACTATCAAATACATGAAAATCACAACTGTTCCCATGGTAACCGATTAAATGCTCTTGGCGATCATGAGAGCAGACTACTGATGTGGGCTTAGGATATGAAAATATAAAGTAAAAAATGATTCCAGCAGGAATGAGAGCACTTTGTTTTTGACAGGGGAATTGATTTTCCTAATTGAATGTGTTTGAGGGAGAAGCAGATGTGGAGGAATTCAGATTGAAAGATATACGAAAAACCAAAGATGGAGGAGCCTCCAGGGCTTTCCCTCCTGCAATGAAAGCCCTGCAGGCATTTCTTTAATGCAAAGGCTGTGTTTGAAGACCAAAAACAGAGTGAGGGGAGAGTGAGGTCAGGCTAAAGAGAGGGTCATGAATGTTTTGTACCTCGCTGTGATAACTTTGGCTTTTTCTTCTATGTCTGTTTTCTGCAGCTCCACCCAAAATGACTCATCAGCCACTGTCGGCAAAGTACGAGACTTGGCTTCTTTTCGCCGGCACTTTCGAATGGGCTTCATGACCATGCCAGCCTCCCAGGACCTGTCCCCTCACTCCTGTGCCTCTGCCATGGCGCCACGCTCGCAGTCCTGCCACGCGGTCGGTGCTGGGGATACGAGTCTCGAGAATGGGGATTACTCTGACACACAATCCCAACACGGTGGCCGCTGCCCACCGGCCAAACCCAAACGTCACCCCAGCACTCGCCTCAGCTCCTCATCTGCTGATGGTAGAGGACTCCCTGACACACCGCCACCTTCTTCTACATCCTCCCACTCACAGGGCAAACACTCAGAGAAGAAAAACGGTAAAAGAGAAATACGTCCTCTGACATGCATGTCACAGAGAAAATGTTCTCCATCTTGACCCTTTTCCTTTTCCTTTCTCCTGCAGCCATGAAGAAGTCTGACTCTGGGGAGATCGGCTCAAAGAAGGTGCCTCCGTTAAAGCCCAAAAGAAGTCCAAGCACCCAGCTGACCTTTGACCCTCTTCCTCCACGTGTGCCTGGCACTGCTACGTCCCTGCCTTTCCAGGGCGCAGACACTCAAATCCGAATAGGAGATGGAGATGATGAGCCGGTTTATATTGAGATGGTGGGCCAAGTGTTCACCAGAGACAGCCAGACAGCCACCCCCCACCCCGTCACCCCCATGGCCACCACCCCTGACTCTGACTCTGATCAGAGCGAGGCCATTTACGAGGAAATGAAATATCCGCTGCAGGAGGACAGAGACTCCCACCGACACCTCCCTCCCAAACACGAGAAACTGAAAACCTCTAAACATTTTCACGTCACACCTTCCTCCTCCAGCAGCTCCTCCTCTCTGCCTCGCCCCGCCTCGTCCTCTCCTTCCTACTCCAAACCCAAAGCTACCGTCTCCATCTCCCATTCATCTCCTCTACCCTCCTCTACATCCTCAACCCCAGTTCCACAGGTCCTCTCCACTAGTCCACACACCCCACGAGCACCAACTCCCTACCTGCTGCAGGGAAATAAATCAGAGCCTGAGTCTAACACGAAAATCCCCGCCCCTTTTCCAAATCTTCTCCAGCACCGCCCCCCTCTGCTCGCTTTCCCTCAGCCAGCAGCAGCCTCCAGTGGGGTTGGCGTGCAAAACAAATCCTCTTCATCTGCCAAAATGGGAACTCAAACATCCAGTGGGTCGACTCAAGCCAGCATTTCCTCCTCAGCTTCCTCCTCTAATGTTCCTTCATCAAAGGAGTTGTCAGAGCGGAGTTCATCCCAGCAGGACAAACACAGCAGAGACTTAGGCCCCGCCCCTGGTCTGAGGGCAAGGAGTCACTCCACGCCTTTGCCTCCGTCGTCCAAATCCACCTCTCCGTACTCCCATCACCACCACCACCCGCACCATCGGCCCTCACACTATCATCACTACCGGAAACCAGACAGAGGAGACTCACCTGTTCCTAACAAGAGCAGCTCGCAGACGTCCACTCAGACCACGGTTCAGACCCAGACATCGAGTACAGGCAGGGAAGGGAAGTCAGTCAGCTTCCTTTTAAAGTCTGATAGAGGAGAGAAAGACCGAGACAAAGACCGGGAGAAGGAAAGGGACAGGGACCGAGATAGAGACAGGGACAGAGTCAGAGATAGGGACAAGGAGAGAGACAAAGACAGAGACAGAGAGAGGGACAGGGACAGAGAGAGGGAAAAGGACAGGGACAGAGACAGGGAAAGAGAGAGAGAAAGAGAGAGGGACAGAGACAGGGATCGGGATAGTGGACCTTACTCTTTACCACTGGAGCACTCCACAACTTCCCAAAGCGGCACCAGCTCCACCCCTACGCCTTTATCTTCCTCCCATCGTCCTCATTCTCGCCCTCATCTTCGCTCTCACACCCCCCACGGCCTGCCAGCATACAAGCCTCCCTCCTCAGATAGCCCCCTGCTGTGGACCTACCCATCTGGCGGCTTCCGGAGACCGCCAGCCTACGAGAGCCTAAGAGGCAGCTCTCAGACGCCGTCCCTTCAGCAGCCTTCTAGTCTTACTGGTGTTGGAGAGGGAACATCTAAGAGTAACGGTGGGTCAGGGTCACTTCACTCCAAAGCTGGCTTCATGCCCTGGGACAGCAGTGGTAGCTTAGCCGCAGATGATGGGTCTTACTGGCCGATGCAGAGGAAACTGTCCTTCAGCCACGGGAGCAGAGAGACAGAGAGTAAGTTAGATGATATTTAATCTGAGAAAATTCTGCCTTCTGGCACTTCTCTCTAAGTTGAATAGACTTTAAAGTACTCATTCTTTCCCTTCCCCTGCCCCAGAGGATGAAGGCCGTGCGTGGAATGGTAGTGCAGATGCCCTACTAAGAATGGATAAGGAGGACCTGGGCATGGGGTCTCGAGGGGGACACTCAGGCATCCCGGTCCACTTCAGCAGTGCCACCAGCAGGGCCCTAGGTCACAGTGAGTCCCTGGCAGGTGTGGACAGCAGCCCTGGTTTCAGAGCGCTCCCCCGAGTGGGTCTGCCCCTTCCCTGCCAGACGTTCCCTGCCTGTCGAAACGGAGGTAAGCAAACACAACTATGAGTCCTGGCTAACTGTTGAGTAGAGAGAAGGTATTACAGTGGATTTTTCACTGGGGGAGTCTTCTGCTGACTCTGTGGTGTCTTCAGCTTGGAAAGCTAACTCGTTTTTTTGTCCTTGCCTGACATCAAATGCAACTTTGATAATGTTCTGGAAGTGAAGACTCTGTCCTCTTCGCTCCCATGACTGTCATAACAGAGCCACCAGCTCCACCTCCATTACAGCCTGAAACAAGCCCAGACACTCTGTGTGTTTTTGTCACTCTCTTTACAGCTAATCTCAAGGCCTTTACCTACAGAGACTCAACCTACCTAGAGGTTGTGTGCAACAATTCCACTGATGCAGAAATAATACGTATATAGATGTTCTCAAACTCAGGCACCCACATATACACTCTTGTACTTATACATCCCTGAGTCCTGATCTTTGGTGCTTAAGATGTGCATTTACATATTGTGATCATTAGTTTCTCAGTTTTAAATGAACAGTTGAATGAACTGGGTGCTGATCCTGACACTGATACTGAAACCTTCTATATTGTAGGTCACACACTTGCTACTAGATTATTGTACACAGCTCAAGTAAAGTGATCGTGTGCCAGAGCGTAATCGTCAGATTGTGCAAACTAAGCATCCCCCTAAACATTCAGACATCAGTGATTTCATCGCATCTGTCAATAAACCTTCCATCTTAACTCTGTTTTGTTACTTTCAAAGTACAATGTAGTAAAAACAACAGCACATGATCACAACCAAAATTGGGTTCTGTGTTGGTATTTAAAGAAAAAGTGGAGTGGTATTAAGATAAAATAAGATAAATATCAGTCATATTGATGCAGGACTGGGGGCTTTGTGAAAATGAAAACTCATATCTCATCTTCTTACCAGCAGACACCCAGTCTAATGTTTGTCTCCTTACAGAAGTGGGGCGGCTGGGCCGCTCCTCCTCTGCTGCTGGAGTGAGACAAGTGGGTGGAGGAGACGTCCAGAGACAGAGCAGCCTACCAGCACGAGAAGCCCTGAATCAGGTGAATATAGAACAGTCAGATATAACTATCCCCTCTCTATTAACTTTATTCATAGTAGTTTTGAGAGAGAACATTAATATGGTTCTCATTATTACATTTCCTTCTGCTAGAGACAGTGCTCCAGCAGATCTATTTATAGCTGCGAGATATGCCCACTGAGCAGAATAAGGCTCTGGCTCGCCTCTAAAGAGTAAGAGCTGCAAAGGTATTTGACGTAGGCTGATATGTAATCAAGAAACGAGGGAAAGAGAGTCATGGGTGGGAGAACAGGCTGTGCTACATTTTTGGAGTGATGAGCTGCAGTCTTCTAGCAGCACATTTTGCCCAGATTCTGGCTGCATAGCAAGTGCTGACGCAGTTTGAGTGTGCTGCAGAGACAGTCTGCATGCGGCTGGTTGACCCTCCCTCAACCTGTCGTAGATAAAGCAGCGCTGCATCCTGGTGGCTGTGCACAGGAACTGCAGGTGTAATCACTCAGTGTGAGGATTGGCTGTTTCTGCTGGCTGCTGAATATCTGAAAGTTTAAAGGCTAAGATCAATTTTACTGATTTTTTGTTTCATGTGTGTTCAGCTGCACGGCCTAGCCCAGTCACAGGCGCCCTGCAGTCCCAGCAGCCCCAGCGTGTCTCGGCAACAGCAGCAGCTCCAGCTCCACCAGCAGCAGCTCCAGCTGAAGCAGCAGCTCCAGCAGCTTCAGCAACAGCACCATCTACAGTTGCAGTTCCAGCAGCTCGCCCAGCTGGCACAGGGACAGCCTCCTGTCGGCGGGGGCACCACCCCGTCTGCATCACAGACCCAGAGAGACGGCAAGCTGTTGGAAGTCATCGAGCGTAAACGCTGCCTGTGCAAAGAGATCAAAGCCCACAGGCGCCCTGACAAAAGCCTGTGCAAGCAGGACAGCATGCCCATCCTCCCGAGCTGGAGACGGACACCTGAGCCTCGCAAGACTGGCACGCCACCCTGCCAGAGGCCACAGGCCGTTGTGTGGGACACGGCCATCTGAGGTGGAGAGACAAGCTGATGAATACAGCACTAAAGAGAAATAAACACACAGAGGAGGTGATTGTTGAACAGCTATGAGGACGGGAGGAGAGAGAAATCTGTTGTGCTCTTGTTGTTTGACTAACTGATCTCAGAGCGAAAATGAAAGTTATCGACACTTTGAACCTGTTTGAAAAAAAAATAGAAACAGGTTGATGAAAGAGGTGAAACAAGTGTTACAATCAGACTAAATTAATCTCTTACCTGGATGATTTATACTGCTCAGTCCTTTGGATTGTTCTAATTGCCAATGATTTTTTGCCACAAAACGCCAGTATTGTTGCCACAAGACAAAAGCGCCAACTTAATAAGGGGTGGGATGTTTGCAGAGATTGGTGTTGCCAAATTCTCCTGACTACTTGAGACATAAAGGAATCATGTATTTTTTCTCCAACACACATATAAACTACTCTGTGAATGACTAAAGGTAGGAACCATTGATAAGTTATCGAAGTGTTTCTTGAAATCGTGAATGCATTATGAGATGTCTTGGTATCAGTAGATTGTCATTGTGGATGCAAATAATCATCACTGAGGAGTAAAAGCTACCTACTGTATCTGTTTGCATATTTGTAATGTAAAACTATTTACTTTCTCAACGTTTCTGCAATTTTATAGCAATATGCTCCCGACGGTGGAGCAACATAATTAAGACTTGTGTCAACTAGCCTAACATACATATCTAAGACTTGAAGAAGTCATATTTACTGTGTCATTCTCTGCATGTCACGATAGACATACAGTATTGTAAAAGAATATGTGTAGAGATGATCATGTGCGACTTTTACATTTTTCAGCAAATCTTCACTATGATAACATGTGGTTGTATAAAAACTGCAAATATATCGCTAATAAAGGTGACGTGACAGATCCAGCCAAATATAGATACAGGTCAACGGTACAGAAACTTCATCGCTCATGCTTCTCCACAGTTGCACATTAGTGATTGTTCCACCACACAGAAAAACAAGCACTGACACCCATCAACACAGACTGTAATACATGGTGCAACTGATGAGACTGTGAGTATTGATCACCTCAAACAGAATGCTGGAACAATCTGCACAAAAAACATGGTATTCGCTTAGGAGAAATTAAACCCTAATGTACTGTAAATAGATATGTACAACTGTATTGAAAATGTAGCAATTATTTCCATTTTCATACTTGTAATCGATACATATTATGTAGCATATACTGTAAAAACATAACTTTGTTCACTTGTTTTTCTAAAAGAATTAAGTACTTTATCTGCTGCAGCCAGTCCATGCATTACTTATAGTTTTACTAGTAAACAGTAAGCCCTCTGAAGAAAGGCACAGGCCAACAGTTGTTTATTTAGGATTTATGCAAGACTCCCTTTAAGCTGTGTTTTCTTTCATTTATGCCTTTTTTATGACATACAGTTTTATTTGTGTACAGATTTCAACAGCTCCTTGTCTTGACTTTTGAACTACTTTGCTGCTATCTTGAACTACTGGTGTTGTTCATTGGACCACATGGTGTAACCATGGGAAAATCAATATACTGTAGTGGTTATTGTTATATATTTGTTCTATTTCTGAAAGCCACGTGTTCTGAAGTTTGTACCTTGAAGAGTGAGCCCTTCTGTACTGGTATTAAGGCACTTGAATGTCTCTTGGTTGTTGTTTTTTTTTAAATGATAGTTAGCACCAAGTTGTACAGTAACAGTACACCCCCTGTGAGAAGATGACCTATCTAAATGTTTGAGAGTCACTGCTTGGCCTTTTTTTTTGGTTTGTTTTAGGTCCCACCTGCTCGTGTTTGAGGGTTGAGGTTTTTAAAGCGTCCATTTTCAAACAAACAGGTCAGGGTGAAGGAAATGGGCGAGTGCAATGCATGCAGAGATTCCTTAAGCTGAAAGATGTTCCTATGAGGCGGACTATTGTGCCCAATTTAATTTAAGATACAGAATAATCACCTTTTATTTCCTTTTACAGACTGATATGGACCCTAAGTATCATTTCCAAACTAGTTTACAAAAACTGTTGGTTTTGTGTGTCTTCTAAAACAGTGGCCATTATATGAGTGCCATACTATATTGATATGGTAAGATACGGTGTACCTTGGAATCACTGTAGTGCTATATTTGCATTGATATTGTCATTCAAAATAAATTTTATATAATGAACTTTACACAACAAACCAAACTATTGAATGTGTTCATGCCTTGTGGTGTTTTTCAGAGGAAAGATTGTGGGGGAAGTGGACATCCTGTTCCTTCTGCTCTCCTGCAGCAAGTGTTGCAGCTCCCTCTGCGTCCAGATGAGGGAGCTACCTTCTACCTAACTTCGACTGCTGCCTCAGATACTGGGGGTGGTGGTGTGGCTGCATTAATGCCAGAGTCAGCACTGCAATATACTGAAGCACGCACAGACTGCTGCACGTTGACTCAGAGAAATCCTTCAGACCTGTATGAACTGAATTTCAAGTAGCTGCATCACCAGAATTATTTATATTATGGGGAAAAGTTCTGCAGAAGCTTAGTGTCAATGGAAAACCTGCAGCTTTGATACACAACCAATGGCAAAAATATTTTAAAAGTTAGACACTTTGTCTCACAAATATTTCCCAATTATTTAAAAATATCTATACCAAAAACCAAAAGTCTGACATATATTTTGCAGTTTTGCAGTTTAGCCAAATACTGTTTAAAATATCTGATTGTTTTTATTAGGGATACAAAAGAAAAATTAACTTTAACAGAAACTTTCAGCAGACTTCTGACATCTATTCTTCAGAACTAAGGTTTTAAATGACGTTGAAATATAGTGTAATATATTACAGTATCCTCAACAATGATGCGATGATATTTTTTAAGATTAGAAATATATCACAGCATCTACTCTCGGAGAACTACAGGTGCTTCACAGTCCTCTAGGAATGTCAGAGCTGTATTTAATTGGTATGGCTTCAGTGACGCGACCATACGTTTCGCAGGACCAATGACAGCAGGCTCTCACACACCACGTGACTGGCTCGAGGCGCTGTCACTCACCACGTGCAGCGCAGATGATTGGTCAGGGGGGAGCGGCATGATGCGGAGAAGGAGGGCTCAGCTCTGCTGGGGTTGGATGGAGGATGAGGCTCTTGGAGGGAGGGGTAAAGTTGATTGGAGCGGGTTGGGGGGTGCTCGCAGAGGGAGGCGGAGGGAGTGCTTTACCGCAGTATCACTAGATTTCTGCACCACTCATCAAAACTCTGCGGCATGCAGACAAGAAGAGCTGGGGGGGAGGGCAGATGCTAGTTCTGTGCTGAGTATAGGAACTCTACCTCTTATTGTCCATTTTGTTTTATTTAGATTGGTTACTGTAAAATTTAACTTCTTAGTTTGAGAGGACCTGTTTAAACACCTCTCTTCTTTCAGCGGAGGCACACTAGGTCTCTCTAGCTCTCTATTGGCTTGCTAATTGTTCAGACCCGGCGTTTTCTCATCAGGGCACGTTAATTAGAGTTTGGGGTCCTACGTTTTATGAAAAAATGGCAAAGGACGGAGAAAAAAGCGAGTGGAAGGAATTTATATGGAACCCAAGGACGAGGGAGTTTCTGGGCAGGACAGCGAGCAGCTGGGGTAAGTGGAGTCCAACTACAGCAATGCAGCAAACCGGGTCCCCCGGCTCTCTAACAGGTCTCTGTCAAAGTCTGTGAATTCTGTGCTGAATGTTTAACATGCTTCTTCGGACAGGATTCATTCAGGAATGACCGTGTGTAACTATAATGTGAGTTAAGCCTGTTAGAAGTTGGTGATTATGCTCCTCCGGGTTCAGGTAATGAGATGGCTGTCGCTGTCCACTCTGTGGTGCTGAAATCTGAATGCGGCACCGCTCCTGGGGAAGGAGGAAAAAAAACCTTCTACTCAGTTTCTGTTCTCATTTATTAATTTATTTATAAATTTTCCTTGCGCAATGCGCTCAACATAAGGGTGGAGGCATATGGTCTTATTTTTACATTTGAATTAGCCAAATTACTGCAGCAGTGCTGAGGCAGGCTCCACTCTGTTGCACCATCAGCTCCTCTCTGTGGTAGAGTGCTGTGGCCAGCGTTAATGTGAATTCCTCTGCAGATGAGACTTTCTCTGAAGAGATGTTACTGAAGTTCAGCAGAGAATGATTTGCAGCTTTGTGTGATGAGAGTTCAACATGATGTCATTCTTTTTCGGGGTTTTCCGCTGAAATCCCAAAGAGGGGTCCAAACCCCACCCCCTGTACAACACATAATAGTTGATAGACTGTCCCCTTTTGTATTATTCAAACAGCCTGTAACTTTTTCTCAATGATTCATGAAATGATAGGGCACATATGGCTCTGTTCTAATGACATTGGAGCGTTTTAATCTGGGTAAAGCCGCAGGCCAAATGCTATTTGTATCACCTCCAACCCCCAGCCCCTCCCAGTGAGTGTAAATCAGCGAGGGATTTAATCCTAATCTAATGACTTCATTGGCTGATGGGGAAGGTATCAATTCAGGGTGGGAGCCAGCAAAGTAAACCACTTTCAGGAATTTGGGCTATTTTGATCATTCCACTGGTGGACACGCTCATGTTGGAAACACTGTAGTCCAGTGTCTTGGATTGAAGTAACACTGAAAAGGATTGTATTTGAGTGAAAACTGTGGAACTGTGGTGATTATGTCTCATCAATGGACACTGTTGTACTATTAGTGCAGGAGTCATTGACTGCAGTTTCCTCTGCTGGAATCCTCCCACTGTGTACGACTTAATCCAGCTCAGTGCTTCCTAGGTGCTTTAAGGTCTGCTGGCCTTTTTAAGCTGTGCTCTCTAAGGCTTGTTAATTAGGCTATTTTCGTACTTTGCCACCACATGTAGGCCTGCTAAACTTGGCATTTCACCTCAGCACTTCCTCATTCTCCCCATGACGCAAACACAGCAGGCCATGTACTGTACTGTACTGTACTGTACTCTACTACCCAGCTCCACTGTCTCTTCTTTTAAAGGGTGGCTTTAACTATTTATAGTCAAGTCTTCCAATTTCTGTGCCAACTTTTTTCAACATGCTCTGTAAAAAAAGAGAAAAGGGAAGTTTGGGTTTAAGCTCACAATGAAAATGATGCAGAGCATTGCAAATTGGGAATGTTAGTTCAAAGGCATTTTGTGGATGAAACATTTGTCATTAATTTACATCTTCTTTGTGCAAGGGTCTGATATTTAGAGGTTACAGTCCCACTAGATCACATCAGGACAAGATGACCAAACAGCTACCTCTTTTTAAAATTGCACCATTTGAGAATTTTCTATATTCTAGTTTGAAAAATGACTGCAAATACCTACTTTAAAAAAAATAGTCCTTAAAATTAACATGCAAATTTACAAGGTAATTAATAATTTAGCCACAGCCTAGATCTATTCATTCTTTTTCTATAGATTTTAATTTTTTATTAAGAAGTTTCATGAAGAACAAATTTTCAAAGCAATGGAGCATCAGGTCTACCTAATTTATTCTGATAGAAAACAGACACCTCTGGTCTTTATTAGAGAAGAAAGAACAGGATACTGAACCGTGCCGCCCTGGCCTTTCTGTTCTTTGCTTTCAACTGCCATCTGCAAACAAAACCCATCTGAAAGAGAGAGGCCACACTGTCCATCATCACTGGGACTGAGAAGGGCAGACTGTAAACCTAACACCCTCCTTGCCAGGGGGAAAGCCACCCTGCCTGCACTCACGTGTACACACTCAGTCTCCCCTGGGTGGTGTCATGTTTGTGGTGAGCGCAAACTCACTTCTGGACGACAGAGAAAACCACTTAAACACTTTGTTTTGTCACATCTCCTCCCTGCTGCCTCCCTGTCTCTCCCTTGCTTGCTGTAATGCCTCCGGCGTGGTCCGAAGCCTGGAGAGCTGACTGTGTATTTTTAATGACTCAGCTTGGGTCCTTTTCATGTGACAGACGGGATGCTCTCTGTTGCCTTACTCAGCCATTCATTCTTTCCTTCATTTCAACTCAGATTCCTGTAATTTAAGAAACAAGCTCTAAATCATCAAGGTTCCTCTCTGCAGTCACCACCCATGGAGCAGCCTTCCCTTGACATTTTGTTATGGATCCTGTGTCTGTGTGGGGAGGCAGATGCAGCTGCTGACTGAGAGAAAGAGCTCCACGCCAAGGGAGGGCACAGCAGAGACAGAGGGGTCAGGGTGCTCAGTTGTTATTCCAATCTGGCCTCAGGTGTTGGTCTTCTGTGTGACAGACATGTCAGAGAAAACATCATTATGTTTTGTGAGGAGTGCATGAGGTGGTGCCAAAACAGCTGCTCCCTAAAAATGTAACAAGTTGACTGTCATCCTGAGAACTTAAATAGAATACAGTGGCCAACAATTAATTTCAGTTCATTATATATTTTTCTAACAGAGCTTGAAAATGACAATATGATTCATATTTAAACACTACACTTAAAATGAAGCATTATTTCTGTGTGATTATAGTTATAGATCAAATATTAGCATCAAAACTTTACCAACTCTTATAAATTTGAAACTTTTATTTGATTTCAACCCTGCAGACTAAATATGTCCTGTATTTTAAACAAGCCATTAGTCTGACAAAATATACTTATAGAAACATTAGCATATGTCTTTTTATGAGGAGTTTCTTGCACCAAGTTTCAGTCTCAGAGCTGCTTCCCTCTTATGCAACATCATCATCAGTGTCCCCTTACACAGCTGATGAAAAAGGCCTAGTCCACCATGGCCTGTAATCTCCTGACCCTGGTGCCTGGTCTCCAGGGGGTCCTTGTCCTCCCTCCTCCTGTGTCTCACTCTGTTATCATCTCTCCCCCTCTATGGATTGGGGAACGCTATAATGAAACCCACCGGAGAGCTGTTGTTCAGTCTTGGTGTATTTTACATGACGTCACTTCAGTTCTGTCTCTGTCAGGTCAAGGAGGTGATGAACTGATCTAATTTTAGTCCATTTTGTGCAGTAACTGTGATTTAGTGTATCTAAACAAACCCTGTGTATTAGTGAGTGAGGAAGAGAGGGGCAGATGCTGCAGATGGAATGAAACACTCTTAATTAATGAGGATTAAACAGCTTTCTCTCTCTGAACATATTTGACCACACAAACAAAAACACAATGTGGCCGTGGTGTTATCAAAGCCAGCTCTGCTATCATCACTGTCAAATGTTAGATTACTCATATTAAAGAATATCTTTTGTGCAACAGCAATTATGAAATGGACTTCACAGCACTTACTTACAGTTGTAAATGGTAGTCTAATGTAGCCTTCATGCATAATTCAAACCCTACCTTTCATTGTAATGCACATCATCAGATCAAAGAGTCCTGTGAGACACCAAAGACTGCAGACAGCAAGAATAACAAAGAAATAATGGGTGCACTAAACATTATTGCATGCATTTTAAATATCAGTCATTACACTATCTGAACATATAGCTCGAACATACACACATTATGATGGTTAGATTGCTGTGTCAAGCTAGAGTGTAGTTTTTGGGAAACTCAAAGTAGTAGTAGGAAGTAGTTATTAATGTATTTTGTTACTAATGTCAAAATTCTGTTTTATCAGAATTTAATTCTAACTTTAATCTCACAAAAAAGTCTGGTTTTCATCAATTGTTTTAGTGGATCTCAACCTCTTCTGCAAATGTCTGAAACAAATTTGATTTTTATCATTTTTATCAAACAGTCAAGAAGTCTTGAATTTCATCTTTCTAATAGACTCCGGGATGTTAAGCCCTCAAATTAAAAAACAGATAGCTTTTCTCTTTGAATATGGACACAAGATTTTGAGGATGTGTTTATTTTTAATATATTATGGGTCTCAGATGTCAGATTAAAGAATTGTGTCCTTCATTATGTTTGACCCTCTTTTGAAGAAAAAGGCCTTGTGTTTTTTTTCCTGAACAACAATAACTTGATATATTGTGTATCTAAAAGAACTCTGTCTCATTGGTCTCCACAGGTCTTATTCTCCTCTTCTATGTAGTTTTCTACATCTTCCTGGCTGGCCTCTTTGCACTCACCATGTACGTCATGCTGCAGACGCTGGATGACCACAAACCTACCTGGCAGGACCGTCTCTCCACACCAGGTGCTGCAGCTAAGGATACAAACTGCACCAACACATGGAGCACAGTGTGTGCGGCGGTGTCTTGACCCTCCTGTCATGTCTCTGTCACTCACAGGCATGGTGATTAGACCTAAAGCAGATGAGACCTTTGAGATTGTCTACAGCATCAAGGACACTGAGAGCTGGGACATGTACACTCAGGCCCTGAACAGGTTCCTGGGACGTAAGTCTGGATCCTCCACTGTGACTCAGAAAAGCTTGCTAGGGATTAGCCAACCACCCAGAATGAATTGTTTTTACCTAATAAGAGATAATTCCTTTACAGTCAGCGGGTAGGAGATTGCCTTGCATCATAAGCCTTTAAATACACACAAAATAAACCCCACCCCCACTCTCTCTTCTCCCTCCCTCTTCCTCTCCCCCCTGCAGCCTACAACAACTCAGTCCAGGCCCAGAAAAACGACGAGTGCACCCCGGACCAGTACTTCCTGCAGGAGGACAGCGGGGATGTGAAGAACAACCCAAAGCGCTCCTGTCAGTTCAACCGCACCATCCTGGAGGACTGCTCGGGGCTCAACGACCGTTACTATGGATACCAGGAGGGCAAGCCGTGCATCATCATCAAGTTGAATCGGGTATGAAAGAGGAAAGGGAAAGAGAATGGTGTTGCTAGGAGACATGGAGCGACTGATATAATGAAAGTGTTGTAGAGAGAGGGAAAGAAGAAATACGGATATTGATGAATGTATTTTTAGTTTATGGCATACTTAAGCCATTTTTATCCTGATTTTCCTTTTTTTGTATTCAAATTAGAATAAACTTCAATATAACTGGATACATGTTGTTATTACCTCACCAGGTGATTGGGATGCTTCCAGGAAAGGACGGACAGGCTCCGTATGTCACCTGTGGTGCAAAGGTATTCCAGTATTGTCTCATATAACGCACTTTCTGACACAAGAATCTGTACAGCCATTGAAAGCTTTTGTTTCTTACTCTCTCATGCAATATGATCCTCCTCTGATCATGACTGTCCTCTCGCTGATCTATGTTGCATGCCATTTTGTCATTTACACCACTTGCTGTGTTGTTTTTCCCATTGCTTCACATCAATTCACCTGCTCACAGAGATACAAAGTTGGCAAAAATGAATGGGTAAGAGCAGGGAAGAATATGTATTGGTAGATATTTGAACATTGGTAGAAGTAGTAAGTTTGTAGCTTCATCCACAAATAGTGTGTACATGGTAGTGATATCTGTATGAACAGATGATGGGAGATGGGATTTAGAAAAAAGGACATTAATGAGAGCAACCTCTTTTTTCCTACATGAATGAGAGGATTTTTCACCCTGTCACTAACACAGTATTTTATGCCCTCAGCGAGAAGACTCTGACAAAATTGGACAGTTGGTTTATTTCCCACCAAATGGCACTTTCAACCTCATGTACTACCCTTACTATGGCAAGAAAGCTCAGGTAAGACTGCTGCCAAGCATGCTCAGACAGTTTACTGTAGATATGCCACTTCCTGCTGTTAAAGTCACCCTGGGGTCTGTTCTTCAGGTGAACTACTCTCAGCCGCTGGTCGCCGTCAAGTTTCTTAACATCACCGCCAACCAAGACGTCAACATCGAGTGCAAGATCAATGCAAACAACATTCCCATTGGCAGTGAAAGGGACAAGTTTGCAGGGCGGGTGTCATTCAAGCTGAGAATCAACACGAACATCAACTAGGTTGACCTTTTTTTCCCCTTTCCTGAAAACTACTTTCTTCATCCTCTGCGACACTGCACATACACAGAAAGTAATCTCAGTATTTACACCCTTTTGTAGGATCTGTTTACATCCTCCATATTTCAGGGGGAAATAGTTAACCTTAGTCTTGTGTGGAAGAGTAAAAGGGTGCTAATCCTGTCATTATTTCTGTCTGTGAGCTTTGGGACAAATCATTCTCTGTAAATTAGTTTGAGGTGACGTCTATTTATACTGCATGACCAAACATAAAGGGGATGTAAAGGATGTCAACGTGTGTTTCCAGAGTTTGCAAGGATCAGCAACAGCACCACATTAATGCTGCTCCCCCTTCCTGCTGCCTCTTTACAGAGTCCCCCTCTATATATGATGATACACAAATTACAATACAAAATGTGTATTCCTACAGTATTTATACGGCATCATAACCTTATATCAATATTTTGTTGCACTTAAAAAAATAATACAACAGACTCGCAAATATATCTCAATGGATGGATGCAGAGATGAAGCCATGTTGCATGTGTGTATTGTCTTTAGTGTGCTATGAGGGGGCAGGAGGCCCCACGTGTCCCACCTCTCTGCTCAGTGTGAAAAAACGGATTAATTCACCCACTGACCACCAGGAGGGACCATGCTGTACCAGAACACAAACCAATGAGATAGGCGTTTTCTCTCACAAGAAAAGAAGTTACAGGAGAGCTCAAAACCTTTAAGAGTGACTCTGCGTGAGTGCGTGTGTGTGTGTGTGTGTGTGTGTGTGTGTGTGTGTGTGTGTGTGTGTGTGTGTGTGTGTGTGTGTGTGTGTGTTTGTGTGTGTGTGTGTGTGTGTGTGTGTGTGTGTGTGTGTGTGTGTGTGTGTGTGTGTGTGTGTGTGTGTGCTTCATTCATTTACAGGTCCCATTTCATACTGTAGGTCGGGAAGTTGCATGCAATGTGCAATACTCATTTCATGGCATACATTATGAACATATTAATCAACTCTTTGGATGAGAAGATGTCATTTAAGTAATAATTAATTTGGCTTCTTTGATATTCAGCTTGTTTATTTAACCTGAGAGCATCACAGAAGATGAATGACCTTCACTTTTGGGTTGTGTTCAGAGCACCCCATTGATGCCACATGACATTTTAACACACCTGTAATGCTTTAGAGAAATCTTTTTTTTTTCTTATCCAGCTTCTCTTTAAGTGTGTTAAATGTTTCAAGAAGTAATCTAAGACTCATTATACCAGGTTAGGTCTGCAAAAACTTGATTTTTGCATCCTAGAGCATCTTTTTTCAGTGGTTACCTACCAGGTTAACAAACATCTGATATCAAACTGCTGACTCCCTTCTTCACATTGGTCATGTTGTCTACCTGTTTAGATTTTTTTTTTATGTGTGTTTGTGTGTGAGTGTGTGTGTGCATGTATTGCATCTATTTCATATGCGTCATTAATAGATGCTGTTTTCATGTTTTGTATTGACTTGCACTCAAAGTGTGCTTTTTTTCCTCTTTTTTTTGTGAATCTGAGTTGAACTAACTCATGTACAGTTTTTGAGGAGATTGATGTAGAATGTCTGTTCTCTTTGTTTTCACTCATACTCATTATCAAACTTTAAAATATCAAAATGTATAGTCTGAAGATTATATTAAAGCTGATTAGAGTTTTAAACATGTAAGTTTGTCCATTTGAGTTTGGTTTTTTAGGCCTGTAGGAATCCAACAAAAGTGGAGATTTGCTTCTTTGACCACATAGAAAAGTTTTTTTTTTTCCATGTGCTTATTTTTGTTGTAGTTTTTCCACTCCTATATGAATGAGTCTGAAAGTACAGCCATTGTGATAGCAAGGTCTTAGATTAGTCCTGCGTTTTGGTGCTGAAGCTGTTTACTGTTCACTCTGCAGTCTCGGGCACACAGACCTGTAATAAACACCTGCTAATACTGGCTAGAGAAAATTTGTGGAGTCACACTTGTTCCAAGTCAGGCACATTATTTTAACACAAAATTATGAGTGTGAACCTGTAATTTCATCACAGCGAATGTGGCATCTGTTCACTCACATTACAGTCTGGCTCCATTCCACAGTTTTATTTCTCTCAGAGCGATGTATCTCAGTCTGCGTGCAGATATCTCACACCGATCTGAATGGGGCTTCATTGTCTGAAGCAGATTAGATGAAGGGAGACAGAAAGACTGTGAGATGTAATCTGAATATTTGATGCACCAGGGGAGTTATTCACAATGAAGTGTGATTTAACAGCCACCAGAGTTTTTCTTTTCTTTTTTTAATCTTTTTTTGCTTTTGAGACAGTCCACTGACCAGTTCCCATGCATTTCTCTTCTGGCATTCCTGCAACACTTACTTAATTTCTCCGTAATCTCTTAATCTGGTCGGCTAATCCAGAGCAGGCACGCTGAACTTCTTCACCCTACTTTGTCGCTCCTCCTCCACTTCCAACCCCCCCAATGCTCAACGCATTCAATCATCTTTATGTTCTACTATTTCAATCACTGAAGGAAGTAACTGAAGTTCATTTAAATCACAGCACAGAGAATCAAACAGGCTGCTCTGTCACCTGACTGGGTTTTGTTCTGTTTTTGACCTGTGTGCATGTAAAGATTCAGTCTTCAACCAAAGATCTTCATCACATTCAATTCGTTTTCTTTTCAGCAGCAGATGTGAGTGAGGATCTAGTGTGGTGATACTGTGGAAAGCAGGTAGAGGGCTTGCCACCCTGTGTTATTAAAAGGCCTACTCTTATATAATAAGAATACGCACAAAAAGGAACGTGTCTCACTGCAACGTAACAGTGCCTCCTGGTGGACAGACAGTGTTGTTCCCCAGTGTCACAGAATGTTTTTCCTCTTAACTCCATTTATTTGTCGTTTTTTCCTCTCTCTGATAATTTGGAGATGTTCTCAAAAAGCAATATGATTATTTACTTATCGTGTGGCTGTATGATGTGTTTATTAGAAACAAAATCAGTGTGTGATTAAAAGCAAGGGAGATGGTGCATTCAGGCATTTTTGTCAGAGTGCATTATCCAGACGGAGCAGTTTAGAAAAGTTGTGTTTTGTTTATAAAAAGAAGAGTATTTTTATTGCTATTTTGTTGTAAAGAGGAAAGAATGTATAAGCTTGTATATGTCTTGGGAGTTAAATGGTAGGTTTTCATCATTTATTTCCGTAAACCGCCAAAAGTAACAGCTTGGCTGGAGAGTTTTTCTTTATTTTCAGAATAGAAACATTTTATTGTCACACTTTGAGTCCTCCTTCTTGAAAGGAGCTTGTGAGGTTTACAATGAAAGTTCCCTGAATTCTTCGATCTGTTTTATATAAGAAATTAGTCACTTGAGGTGAAAATGTTAAAAACAATCTTGAACAGACTGTTTACAGGGAACTTTCAGTTTCAAGAACCTTTAAAACACACACTACAACAGGGCCGACACAGAGCGAGAGAGTCCATTATTCATTCGTCAGTAAATGAAAATTTTAACGAACCTCATTTTCCCAAACTAACCTCCCTCCTCTAAAATCACTCATTGCCTAAGACTGTGTGCACGGATAGTAAAAGAAAGAAATCAGTGAAATATATTGAGATACCCTCACCCTAAATGGATGGTTATTCTGTTCTGGATCTTTATTTTTGCTCTTAATATATGTATATTTTTGCTCATGTTTACCGCAAACCAAGATAGAGAAATAAATAAATGTCATTTAAGGGAACTCAGACTCATGCTTCATTCTTGCTTCCTGGTTTGTTTGTTTTTAAGACAGCGTTGTTTAGTTATAGAGAGATACACAGGTAAAGAGGAACTGTGCGGATCATGGTTTATAAGCAATCAAAAAGTAGTCATAACCAGCCCCGCCTTCTGTTGAGACAGAAAAAGAAACCAGCCGGTGTCAAAAGTAGCATCAAGTGGATGTAATCTATTGTAATCCCATTCACCGTAATCCTCCTGCAGTCCCAGTGAGCAGCAGCCTTATCCTGTGTGGTAACACTTTGTGTAGGAACATGCAGGAGGTGAACCCCTAGAAAACAGACACAATGTGATGTGTTTATACAGTCTTGCAACTATACACCGTAACCTCTCTTGCTTTATGGTCACAAGGAAGTGTGTGCTTGGTGGAAATACCACATGTACCACGTCATCCTCCTACACACACCACAGGTCAAAGGTCACAGATTGAAGTCCTCTTTACATCCCAGCACTACTCACAGAAGTTGGTCATAATAAAAACTGACCAAGCCTTGGAAATATGGGGATCCCCCCCCTATTGGGAGTGGTTTTAATACAGTCTGCCACCAACAGCTTGATAAGATTAGAGGCAAAGTGGACTTCCGTTTTCTGACCTTCAACCAGGTCCTGTCTCCAGTTGGCTCCAAGGCTTCAGGCTCTATCCTTATCTCTCCTTTCCTCACAGCCTCCTCCTCAGAAAGAGAGAGAAGGGGGGGCAGGAAAAGAGAGAAAGCTAGGATTACGTAGCATTAGAGGTATTTGTGGGTTGAAAATAGTCTGATCAAGAGTAGCTCTGGTGTCCTATTCTTACATACACTACTCTCTGTATTGCGCACAGATTTTATTATCACGGCCCAGTCTTCTTTTGACTTAGCCTTAATATTTAATACATATTTTATACATGTTCATATTTTCATATTTCAAAGATTGGTAACTAAATATGATAAGAGTTTCTCCATTTGGATTCAAACGCCAGTTATTTACAATATATCTCTGTAAAAGCCTCAGACAGAGTAGATTTTATTAACCATTGTATAACGAGAGTAAGAGCACTGGAACCTCTGCTGGTTGCTGAATAGCATTACACAACAACTTTAACAGTCAAAGTTATGATGCATCTGAACCAGACTTAGTTAGAAAAAAGACAACTGCATTTTTCATCACTTTTCCTCATATATTTAATCATTTTGAGCATGGTACAAAAATGTATAAGACTCCACATTCCCACCATGGTCAGTTTGATGCACCAGCTTTGTGTCACATGTTGATCTGTTGGTGTGATACAGGATTGATTGGTCCCAGATTTTAAGGCTAAAAAGGCATCTAGACCTAGCCAGATAAGAGGTAGTATACTAAATCATGTCAAATATGATTAAAAAAAAAAGAGAATAATTCACATAAAATTATGAATGTAAAACAAATTAAGAGGCACAAAAACACAAAATATATCATTTGATGCAATCAAGAACATTACAAGCATTATCTTTGTTGTTTTTTGTATGTGGTGTCCACCAACTTAAATAATTCACAGTCTGTGTTCAGTTCAGACCACCAGCTGCCTTCCTAATGCCTCTCACACTTACAGCAGAAGTTGAGACATCATGAGGAATGACTTAATACTGAAAGCAAACTTTTAGTATGGATTGATTGTTAACAGCACTTTGGTTAGAAGGAAATGTATGGCACAAGAACATTTTGCTGCTCTGCTTGATAGCTTTAAATTTTAGGTAGTGAGGCATTTCTGTGCCAAGCCCTGTGTCCAATGAGGACAGTGCAAAACATGGTACAATACAGAGCCATTGGTCCTGTCTAGTCCAGAGTCATCTTTCTTATGGCAAGTCCAGCATGCCATTTTCCTCCAGGGCTTTTTGCGTCCTGTTGTAAACTTCCCCAGTGGCCTTGACCACTTTGTTTAGCACCACACTCAGCTCATCCTGGTTCTGCACACACACCAGTCTGAAGAAGAAGCCCCGCTCAGGCAGGGCAATAAAGGCCAGCTCAGCAGCCCTACGGACCACCCAGGTATGGTGGAGTGCAAGAGTACTCTGGTAGGCCTCACGACACAACTCTGAGGGACTCCTGAGCCGCCCGGCCACCGGTGTCTCAGCCAGCTTCTCCAGAAAAAGCTTTAGCCACAGCAGAGCTCGATGCAGGCGCAGGAGAGTCCGACACCCAGAGTCTGTCTGATGGTGGAAGTCCACTACGCCTTGGCTCAGCTCTGTTGAGATCATGGAGCGCACAGAGTGGTAGGCACCAGGCAGCTCCGAGGCCTCTGGGTCAGTCTCAGCCCCTGCCTTAGTGCTCACGGCGTTTATTGAGTTTGCATCTGGAGCCAGCTCTGCTTCAGGGCTCTCTCCAGCCAGCACAGCTAGTTGACGGATTATGGAGGTCTTAGATTGTATTTCCTTTGATATCAGTCCGACCATTGGGCCAAGAGCGTTCATAAACCTAGAAAAAATGGGTAAAGTAAGTGAAAAAAAATTAGTCTTATGTTTGTTTCCAGAAACTCAAATGTAAAAAAAAAAAAGCTTAAAAAAGCAATAAGAATAGGATGACTGTCTGAGCTACACTGTAAAAAGCATGCAAAGCTTGTAACATGGAAAAATAAAAAAGAAAACATCAACAAACTGAGAATTTCTAATATCACGCCTAAAATTCATCAGGAGCTCTTTACACATTAATGAAAATGAGAGCAAGTCGATCATATTTGACCAAAAGGGGCAAACTGGAAAGTAAGAGGGAAATATTGAAGCATGATTGTGGCTCTGTAAGTAAAGGTGAGAATCTTTCAATGTAGCTGATCCAGTGAAGAGGAGTACTGAGATATTTGTTTAACCTGGTACAGAGTCTTACTGGAGGACTTTTTAGCCTATCAAGAGCTGATATGCAACATAAAGGAAAGGGTGCATGGGTAGGTATTTAAGGTTTAGCTATTGAAACTACAGACCTCTGTTTGCTAATGTTCCTTCAGCAGAATAACATAATCTGAAAAGCTGCTTAATGTTGCTGTTGCATGACAACAGTTGATTTCGTATTACACCCTTTTGCTGTGTATCCAGCAGAACTAACATGGTCTCAGAAGTCGCCAAGTACTTTATACACTGCAAAAAACTGAAATTTTATCAAGTGTTTTTGTTTTAGTTTCAGTAGAAAATGTCTTTTTAGACTTAAAATGAGTCCAGAAAAATGTCTTGTTTTAAGTTAATTAAAGATGAAAATGGGGCCTGAGTTGCTTGTAACAAGTAAAAATAAAAAAATCTGCCTTTGGAACAAGGGAAAAGTTACTTCTATTAAGACATTATTCTAGTTTCAAGCAAAATTTCCAATTTCCAATTTTTTCTTGTTCCATCGGCAGGTTTGTTACAAGCACTTAGGACCTTATTTTTGTTTTTAAATAACTTGAAAAAAGACTTTTTTCTGGACTGATAAGTTGAATGTGGCTCATGTCAAGTTTAAAAACACAATTTTTACTTGAAATAAGGGAAATCACTTAGTAAGATTTCAGTTTTTTGCAGTGTAGCCTCCGTGCAGTTCAGGAACAACGACGACCTGAAAGATGCTTGTGATAATAAAAATTAAAGGAATGCTATGTGACTGTCATGTGGATGATGTGTTTTTTATATTTCTTATGGTCTGTCCCAGGGCAGAAAAAAGGTAATAATAGTAGGGTTAGTAAAAGTGTCCAATAGAGATGGTGAACCTTCTTCCACCTGATGTAATGTCATGCCCGCAATACCAACCCAGCCATAGAAGAAAACTGCACTGAGTGAATCACCAAATCCAAATCATGCAATAAATGACTTCATTGTTTCCAGCAGCTGTAACGCTCTCAGAACACTCCTGTGTTATCTGATGATATTACCTCACAAGTTCATCCCAGCTGGATAGATACGGCTGCAGGAGCACGTCAGAGCTGTCGGCTGGTGCAGCCAGCAGGTGGGAGAGCAGCAGAGACACCTGGAAGGTCTGACCAGTACACTCCTGAAGGACCTGCAGGCCATCAGCTCCCTCGGCCCCGCTGCTGTTGTACAGCTGGTGAAGCTGCCAGTGGGGGAGGGGAGGTGTGTGTAAGTTGGGGGGGGTTGTGGACAAAGAAAGAGAGAATGCGGAAGTGATTCACCACATTCAAATTGGCCATCTGCTTCGCAAGACCCTCTAGAGGAAATGTAACAACGTGCTGCTCAGCCATTCGCCTGGGCTCTTACCTTATTCCCTTGATTATAACCTTTTAAACAGGAATCCCAGTGGTAATCCAAACCTCCATCTGAGAAAGACATCAAAATAGAGACAAAAAAAAAATAGTGCTTGTTTTCTGTCTGAAACATGACATTACTTTTCCTTTAACTGTTACTTTAAATCAAACAAAAGGTCATTCAACACAGTAAGGGGGCATTTAACACAAAAAAATAAAATATTTATAGGTTTGCATCTTCATATCAATTATTAACAGTAATGGGTCAATAATGCGTACTGTCTCCGCACATTAGATGTGCTAATACAGCAGTTCCAAATCATTTACATCACCTTTGAGTGGCATTTGGTCAGCATGCCAGCAACATTACTATTTCTTGGCATCAAGTTAAACTCAAGAGCATCATTCCGTTTGTTTTAGCTTAATTTTGGCTAGATACACCTTCAGAGGATTGCCGTGGCTAACTGTGCAGAGATCTTTGCTGCTAAGCTCTTTCATATGAAGAATTAGATGTTAATTATCTATATTTCATCATGACATTCACAAATCATTCATTGATACAAGATAGCTGTCATGTGAAATCTCTCATCTTTAACATGGAAAACTGATTATGAGACAGCTGACTTTATTTGTTTGACTTCCCCCATTAATCCCACTTTGAGCTAATTTCAGCCTGTACTGGAGCAATCGGAGGAATGTGACCATCATGTGCACACTTTTTCCAGTTTCTGACTACAAGTGTCAAATGTGCAAAACACACAAACATAGTAATAGCTGAAGGTAATTTACATTTACATCCATGAAAGAAACAAATAATCTAAGACCTTTTAAGCCTCTTATCACCAACTTTAATTCAGGCCTTCAATTTGAGGTCAGTGTGGGAAATTTGAGGCTTCATTAATTTTCCCAGCATGTAGTGAAGCCAACTGACTGAGGCACAACTGTTTAGTATGTGATCACCAAATATGTCCCCATAGGCTCCTGCATGTTTCTAGATCACCACAGGAAACAGCATCCAGCAAAATCACTAAAAGCTTCAGAGGATGTCCCCTCAGGAGTCACCCAGTTACACATTGCTGATCATAAAATCAGTTTCCAAACTGAAGCCAGATTATACACGTGAGTTACTGTCAGATGATTGGGGAACTAAAATGTCATAGTTCATCAACTGAAACTTGACTTGAAAGTGTGACTCTGGCCTGCTGAGGATGATGAATGACTACGAGGATGAAGCGCTTCTTTGAGCTCAGTTTGAGCTAAACTGCTGCCCTCAGATTGAACTCTGTCCTCAATCTGCTGTGTTAAAATTTAGTCCTAACAAGAGAAAAAAACATTACATCGCCATAATTTGAATGCTGTCACACTGTTAACAGATTTGTTTAAGATTATTATATCTTTGGATTGAAATGGAAAAGAACCATTTATGCAATTATGTGCTCGTACTATAACCCAAAGCAAATAAAACTGTTAATATTTTGGGGTTTGTTTGTTTTTTATCAATAGAGAAAGAATTGTGTTTCTACAAAGTAAACAAGTTTGTAAAAAATGGCTCCAGCATTTGGGGATAATTTATCCTGCATAGTTATTTCTGTCATTTGTTGAGTGGATGAGTCTGAGTGTGTGACCACCATGCTGGACTCTGCTGCCACCATACCATGTGACACATTCCTCATCTGGAGCATGTACCTTCTCAACAAGGAAGGGATTGTATAGATTAATAGTATTACATAGGCACGTAGGAACACACACACACACACACACACACACACACACACACACACACACACACACACACACACACACACACACACACACACACACACAAACACACACACACACTCACACACACACACACGGACAGAGAGGGAGAGTGATACTCACGGAGCCACAGGGAGCCGAGGAACAGCAGCAGGACTAAGATAGCAGCAGCAGCCTTGCTCTTCACACCCATACTGAAGTCCAGCTTTGGGTCTTTCTCTGTTTCTTCTCTTTGTCTCTGTCTTTTCATTCCTCTGAGTCTCACATGAGTCCTGGTCCCCTGGCACAGGCTGTCACCACAGTTGGTAAGTACGGTACCCCTGCCTTTGACCCCCAAGTCCTTCCTCTCATGCTCCTCTTGAATAAAAAGTTCTCCCTGCCATTCTACCTCAGAGACTCTCTGCTAATGTTCAACTCTTTTACAACTACTCCCTACGCTTGTCACTATGTTGTTCCTTTGCCTATTTCCTCCTTCTTTCACTTTCTTTGATTCACGTCTTGCTTCCCTCCTGCCTTTGTGTGTCTCTGATTTAGAAGCAGCCTGTCTCCTGTTGTGTTGCTCAATCTGAGGGTCCAGAGATCAACCGAGTGCAGCTACTGCCTGATAAAGCAAAACCAGTGAAGCTTGTCCGCCAGTAACCTCCTTCCTCCAGATTCATCTTCTAGATATGCGTTATATTTCTGGTCACTCCGAGGAAACACTTGCTCTCCCTCTCCTCTCCTCTCCTCCCACTATACCAACACCCTCCCCTTTCCCTCCCACCCTCTATCACTCATTCACACACACCATTAGGAAAAACACAACGACCGGCAACACACAAAACAGAAGAGGGGATGTTTCTGAAAGCATGTTCTCCTCATGTTAAACAAGAAACAGATGACTCTTCATGTAAACAAATTTATTTTTCCTATCTATCTGTTAAAGACCTGGCAGTTTGGAGTAATTATTTGTATTAACACAACCTCCTTTTTTGTGATTTTCAGTGAATAACAAAGCATGTGCAAGCTTATCCTGCTGCAAAAGCAACATGAATAAAACATCCAAAGAAGAAAAACAGCATTTTAAGCTTACAAGAAATTAAGAGACACATTCCTTTCTGTAGTTCTTTCATAAAAGTTCATTTATAACATTTTGAACACATCAGTTTTGTTTATAATTTGATGATTTTATTTGATAGCTAGGGTCTAAAGTCCAAGACGTGTCAGAAACCATGATTAACACATGCAGGGTGTTCCTGTGATAATCACTATCAGGGGGTAACCCTATGATTGGTCACTATCGCCGGGCTTGCTGCTGCTGCCAAACAGAGGGGGAGGTGAGCAGACATTGAACTGAACGCTCAAGCTGAACCACATGTGTGCTCGTGAAGGGGAGGGGGGTTAACAATAGTATTTTGTGGCAGAGCAGAGGAGCGCGAAACCACTGAAAGCAGTCACAGCAATGTCTTAGCTGGGAGGGGCCGATCATGGGGCTCTTACTCTGTGCACTTGAATGGATGATCCCAGCTGAAACAGGCTACAACTGACATGGGGAGGGACTGAATCCTTGAGGAAACATGTGACCCCTCATGAGGACTTGAACTGATTGACTCCACACAGCTGCTGCCCTTTTGCTGAATGTTACAGAAAAACATCCATCTTTAAATGGATGTAGTTGTGAAAAAGTGTGTGGTGAAATAAGAAGCAGCTGATATACATTTGCTCTGGCTGACTCAAACACTTGGTATGCGTTCACACTGTAAGGCTGTGTTTATATATGGAGGTTCAGTAGAGCAGGAGAGAGGTATTTTGTCACTGTCGGATACCACCACACCAGATTTTCCAGCAGGAGAGTAAAAAACATTGAACTGCAGCACAAGGATTAGAATTGCAAGAGTTGCAGTTTGCAGTTTGGGTTTTCATCAAAATGGGTCTTAATAAAGATGAAATTAAAAAGAGATATCTTCTGAGCTAAAACATGGAAAGACAATAGTGTAGATGTTCAATGACAAATGAGAGAAACAATGTATGATTGATCCTTGTGAGTGGGAGCCCTGGTGGTTTATTGGCTGAGAAACAATACTGTTCTGAATCTTAAATGTTGTATTCATGAAAAATCATAAAAATAACATTTAAATCCCTTAACACAGGTAATCAATGAGCTGAAGTGTAATAAAACTCAAAATGTAGTCATTGCATATTCAATCACAGTGTCACACTCCACTGACCCTGCTATGGTATGAAAGCCCTTACAACCTCAAATGTGGATATATTTTTAACAAGACTTATAGTTGAAATGGCTGAACCTAGACTCGCCTCCATATTTCTTGTTCTACAAGAGTGCTGGGAATACAGAGATGAAAACAACTGAATGAAAAAGTGTTGGATTCAACAGCAGATTGTACAAAAAAGATGGCTCGCACAACTGCACCCTGTAGTGATGCCAAAATGTTTGGCGCTCCTCATGCTGACTGCTTGCATTATGGGTCAAAAATCCCACCTTCTCCAGGTTAACAAATGAAATGTGTCCAAATTTTTGCTTTTTTCTGAGAACTGCGAGTTAACCCTTTAACTTACTGCTTAACTATTTGGTGGAGCATTTTTCGTCCCTATACCTCATTGAAAATATGATGAAATGAGTAAAACCTGATTGGGTCATCTCTGCTGCTTGAAATAATTTTTCTGATATTTTTTTTGTTTCTGATCTTAGTGCCCCAACAACAAAACAGTTTTTTTAAAGGTCCCATGTTATGCAAAAATCACTTTATTAAGTCTTTTAGTGAAATTTGTAGGTCTTTGGTCTTTGTGATATTTAATGACAAAACCTGTATTTAGTAGTGCTTGTGAATGTAAGATCCTGACCTAAAATGAGCTGTTTGGATTTTGGGGATCTGCCAACGTCAGTGATTCCCTTTTTTGACCAATCAGGAGCAAGTCTGACCTGATTGGTCCACCAGAGCAGATACCCCGAACCCCCTCCCCGCTGCTGCTTTAGCAGCCATCACTGCTTTGTTTTTGGCTGTAAACAGCCACATATTTCCATGCACAAGCTTCCCATCTCCGAAGAAGACAAGACTAAGTGGCTAGAGTTCATTTATGAGGGAAATGTGCCAGCTACACTCAGTAAAACTGTGCATGTGTGTGCTAGTCACTACACGGCCGACTGCTTTTCCAACTATGGACAGTACAACAGAGGGCTAGCCAATAGACTGGTCCTGAATCCAGGCGCATTACCAACCATCCACCAACAAACCTCGGACCCTGGAAATGTGAGTATTTTAAATGCTGTGTGCTGTGGAGCAGATGTAAGAGCTTTTCCTCAGTGTCCCCCCTGTCTCTGTGTTAGCTTCAGGATGCTAACTTTAGCTGTGGGTGGCCTGTTGTTTTAGCCTGTAATGTTACGGTAAAGGAGCTTCGCTGTTTTCTAAACATTGTGCACTCGGAGCTCGTAGCGCTGCTCTCAGTGACGCGGAAGAGCGGGGCGGTATCAGCAGTGGCTCATTTACATATGAAGGCCACGCCCACTAAATCAGACCTTCCTGAACAGAGGGGCTATGAGAGCCTGGAAAGAATGCTGCTGTGCTTGATTTATTGGCTTTTTGAACCAAAACATGTCACTACCATTTCATGAAGACATTAATGATCCTTATTAAACTGCAGAAAAGGAGCAAAATATGGGACCTTTAAGAAACACACTTTGGACACGTTGGACACATTCAACTTAAACAAACTGCTTTTTTTGGGGGTGCTGAGGTGACAAACGGTGTATGTCTTGGCTACTGTAAAAACCTTAATCTTCTTTAATTTTTCAACATTTATGGTTTTTGTTGTTCTATGAAAAAAATCAACCATTACAGTTCTAAAAACTAATAAGTGTCATTATAAATGTTGTATCAGGCATATTTGCATGTATGTTTTCATATGGCAAATATTTATGCTTATATCAATGACAGACTCAATTAGGAAAAAATTCAGAAAATTCCCTGAAAAATGATTATGCCATTTAAAAATATGTCCCTAGACGTGTTAGATTTTTCACTACTTTTTATCACAACACGGGGACATAAAAGAGTGTTGCCCATAGTTACAAACAGTCAATAGATTCACTCAAGTATGACCAGTCTTGACCAAACTTAGATAGTATTTTATCCAAGATATGCCTCCACAAAGAAGTCGCCGTCAGACTGATCAGTTTGTGGGACAGTTGTTTGGCTATGCTTAAAAAAGGACGTTGTTTTGCTACACTATCCTTCAACTCCTCTTGGTGAACTACAGGATTTAGCCCCTCTACTGCCCCTGAGCCTGAGTGTGAGACACATAATCTGCCTTCTGGAGGCTCCCGTTACCTTAAAGAAGCTCATCTCTATTTCCCTAAATATATTTTTAGAAGTCCATCACATACTGAGCAACTCACATGATGCATTCCAAAAATTAGTGTGTTGCCCTTGTCACCACAAAGTCACACTACTTATATTTCTCATGTTGCTAACGTGGATCGCAAACTTAGTTTTTGTGTGTGAACTATGACGTCTAGAGGGTCTGACTTAAACCTTATGAACTTGCCAGTTGATCCATTTCTGTCAGACTAAGTTTACGTTCAGGTTCAATTACAAGTTGTGTTTCTCAGTGTGTCCAAGATTTCTGAGTATGTCAGCCTCCAGCCCCCTCATCCCATCATGATCTGCACACACTCTTACTCTGCTAGAGCCCTGCACTGAACTAGTGTGTGTATAAATACTATGGGCACATTGCAAGGGGCTGCAGGCCTGAGCAGGCTGTCACCTGTTCACCTTGCAATACCCAATGGTGGCTATACCTCTCAGTTTTCTCACAAACACACACAGCAACATATCTACATCACTGTGCAAAACTCACAATGTTGTTTTTCCAACATCTACAGTTATTAAAATATAAATACTCAAAGTAAAATGTTCATATCAGTTTAAAGGAGGATAGCCAGGGGAGATGAAGTAAACTGAAATAAACAGCATGTGTTTTTTCCCTCTTTATGTTCTTCCAAAGACAAACCCTGATGAGCTATTAGTGGCCTCAGCTCACAGATAGTTAGGGTCTAATGGTCGTGATGATGGTTATTGTGGGTGACCAAAGTGTGGCTTGAAGTCCTGGTTTAGTGCCTCTCAGCTGCTGTGTAATCTGAGCCAGGGACAGCGACAGCCGTGGTGGGCGACAGCCAGGGTGTTGGGTGGCGTGGGATTAAGGGCTCTTCCTCTCGGTCTTTACTCTTGCTCTCTCAAACTTGATATTTAAATATAGAGCAGTGCTGGACTGGAAGAGGTCCTGGGACATGATGGCAGCATGCAATTTTCTGACATTTTTTGGAATTGTAACAGTTCTCGGGACTTTAATGGTTCAGGGTAAGTGGTGCATGTTTGGCACATCCTCAGTAGCTAAGTGGTTGCCCTCTTATTTGTCAAAACTGTCTGTCTGCTGTAGGCAGGAAATCAGTGTTTAAAGAGGCAGCCACTTCTTTAACAATAACTATGTTGGTTAGCTGAGAAAATGGTCTGTCCAAAACTTGTTTAAAAATACACTCATATTGTTGTTAGCTAGCTGTTTGTAAACTTTAAACAGTTTTATGAGCATGATAATTTGTCTTTCTTGTTAATAACATACCTCTTTTAAATATATATATCCATATACCTTGTAACATACACAAATGTTGACTAAATTCATCTGCAATATTTAGCGTGTCTCATTGAGCATGCACTTCATTCCGTTATAGGAGCTGTTACAAGTTATTTAGCACAGTCATCACTGCTTTGTCATGAGAGCAGCAGAGGGTTAAAATGTTTGAAGCTGCTGTGGTTGGCATTGATGCATTTTTGCAACAGCAGGAATGGCTGCTCATGCAGTGGAAGAAGAAGATAGAACAGGATCAATGTACAATTAAAAAGAATACCTGCAGACATTAGAGTGTGAAAAAGAGAGATTTTCTGAGGCATCAGAACATCGTCTTCCATCCAGCAACCCCATCCACATATGACCCTAAACTACAGATTAGTTATCAAAACTACAAGTTTTATTCTAAAAAATCAATAAGATCATTGTTAGGCTTTCCATGTTTAGCTGCGTCCTCGGCATCTTACAGATCAAAATAAAACAGTACTTTGAAGACAGCATTACGTACAGTCTTGAAGAAAGTTTTTAAACAAATCCTTCACTATTAAACCAGCGAGAGTAAGCCACAGTAATATGACTGAGGCTGGCTCCATCCTACAACCTGAAACAGTTAAATAATAGTTTTCTTATTCAGTTTTGTTTTGAATGTATGTCATCTATATCAAAGTGTGTTTACTTTTTTTTAATGCAGTTCATCTGATACCTGTCACCATCACTTCAATCAGGGAACCTAACTCTTGCACTGTAAATCTCAGGTGCTTCCTGCTCTTTGTTTAAAGATGTTTGTCTGCACCAGAACACAAAGTTATCAGGTTGAATTTAGTACTTAACTACCTTTGACCTGTGAAACTGTGATTTTAACAACTGACAGCCTCCTTACTGTTAAGATTAATGCAGCTCTAAACTCTCCTTGTGAACATATAAGTGGATGCTACATTAAAGGTCCCATTTTGTGCAAAATTCACTTCAGACTGGTTTTGTAACAGCAATATGCGTCCCCAGCCTGTCTACAAACACCCCCGAAATGAGAAAACTCCATTTTCTCCTTCTCTTGCTTGCTCCAGACAAAGCTTGCTTTCAGGACATGTGCACTGAGATCTGCCCTGCATGACATCATGCAGGGCAAAAGTAAAAAAGTAACTCCTCCAGGCCTGCCCCTTGTACTGCCCCTTCTGTGCAGTGCGTTTTTCACCTTGGCTGCTCGGCTGCTTCGGTAAAATAAACATGATGAAGGTACGAGCAAAGCACGGCAGTTGCTCTGTTTCTCTTTTTTTTAACTCCACCATCTGAGATTTTGAAGACGCGGTGGAATTAATTTTAATTTTGATGGAGATGCACCCACAACAACTCCTACAATGATGTATGTGTGTGCTCACCATTTCACTTCGGACTGCTTTCTCAACAAGGGCCAGTACAAAGCAAGATTCGCCAAGAACCTGAAGCTGAAGCATGGATCTGTACCAACTGTCCAACTGCTCTACCTAGCACGATAGCCTGATGAATGTGGTTTTAGCATGGCAGCTAACATAAGTTACGGTTTGTAACTTAGTTTCCTTACACTACATTAACACACATGAGTAAATAATATCAGGGGAGATTAAAGAGAAGATATATGGACATATATGTCACGTGAAGCTAGCTTTATTTACATAATGTTATCTTTTGTTTGGACGGATGTGACCACTTGTTGTGGTAGCCCCTGGCAGAGCTAACGCACTCTCAGCTGTTACACTAAGACCACAGTCACCACTAATGTGTGTGTTACTGCTGCAGTTTAGTTTGCTTGATAGATGTCCCTCGTGTTACTGTCTCGAAAAACTAACAGTCCAGGCTGCACACAGTTCTTTCTGCTCAGTATGGTCATATAACTCTGGTTAGCACAAAGCTGCTAAGGTTAGCTTTATTAACCTGATGGTAACTGCAGTAGTTACTAACCACTCAGAAACGTCCTGCGTTTGTATTTCTTCAGACGCCTCTCCTTCTGGGTCAGACTCTGGATCAAACTGGTATGACTGGGTGCTTCTATGAGCCATATCTACGCACTCTGTGTAAACACTGCAGCATGTTACCGGAGCGAAAGCCACGCCCTCGTCCACAGAGATTGTGAAGGAGGCGCGGACAGGGCAGCTCATTATCATTTAGAGCTACGCCCACAGAAACAGCTTGTTCTCAGGAGAGGGGATCTACAGAGTGGCTGAAGTCCAGGAAATAACTGGATTTTGAGGCAAAAAACTTTAACTTGACTGTCCTGGGGACCTCTGAGACCTACTTGAACTTGTTGAAAAGTTGCATAATATGGGACCTTTAAAGCATATCTCAACGTATGTGGCCATAGAACAGGAGTTTTAGAAACTGTGGAAGATTACAGGACCACATAAATAAAGGGGGATAATAGGGTGAAATTACAAGACAGGAGTACAGGATTAAAAAATGTGAGACTAATGACAAATTTTGGAGTGTTAGCAGTAAGTTTTACAACAAGTTGTGGTCTTCTTGAGTTCATTCTCCTGGCAGGACATAATAACTTTACAACCCTGAATTAACATGGAATAATCTTCATATTGTTGTAATGGAATAGCTCAAATTTGCAAACAGTATTTTATTGCTTGACTGGCGCCACCACAGCATACAACATTGATAAGAGAGCACACTGTAATAATATTGAAGGGACTGTGAGGACTTTCTTTGTGATCTTGGAAAAGTCTCCCTTCTAGGTACATGCCAGATCATAAACCATCATTTACAATGAGAAAATGAAATTATCAGCACCAATATAGGTTATTTCTAAATGCTATTTCTCAGCTTCCCTCTCAGGATGGACAGGACTAGATAAATGTATGGCATATCAAAGTGTACATAACAACACCACGCCAGCTGACAAATTTTAAAAGTAAGAAGGGAGATCTGTGTTTTTCTCTGCTGGGAATGATTTTTTGGATTAATTTGGTTGGGATGGTGGACACCAGAGCCTAAGTGTCAGGCAGAAAAAGGACAGAAGAGCGGAAGAAGGCTCAACAGGAGAGTGTTAGAGCACAAGCTAAAGGCAAAAATACAAGCGAAAGGCTAAAATGCAGGCTAAAGGCTAAAACACAAGCGAAAGGCTAAAATGCTGGCTAAAGGCAAAAACATGGGCTAAACTGCAAAAGTTATTCTGCAGTGGTCTGTTCAAACTTAAGATTCTATCAATAAAATGAAGAGTGAGGTTGTGTTTGCTCTTCTTGGTAGACAAGCACTAGCAGGACGTAACCAAAATTCACTAACTTAATACGTTACGGCTATGTCTCAGAGCACCAGGCTGTGTGTAGCGCAAAATATCTAGCCGGCTACCAAACTACAGTACAAACTGACAAAGTTTGCATGTTGTCACATTTCAAACCTTAGTGCTACATAAATGTTGATAAATATATTACCTTGTTGTGATGTATCTGGTAAAAAGTTGTCTTGACCAAAGAAAAGTAGTTTTAGAAAGAAGATCCAATCTGTGTTCATTTGCTTCTAAACAAACAAGCCTGTTGACTCATGTCAACAGTGTGCATGTGACTCTGGACCAAAGGTGCCACTGCAATCCACTTCAAACAGAGAGTTCTCACAGTCCCTTTAAGATCTTCTACATAAAAACTTGAGGGGAAATTGAGTCGAATTTTTTTGCCAGCATAAACTTACTGCATCGGAATCAAATCAAACTATACAGAGATGTGATTCAATGTACGGTGTTGACAGTTCTGTTTGTTGTTTAGCTTTCATTTAGAACTGAGGTCAACAGAAAATGATGTGGTAAACTGTACAAAGGACAAAGTCAGCTAGGGTGAGCTTGGCTTTTTTTTAACTCAGTCAGCAGTGATGTTGAAATGTTTACCTTCATGGTTATGTTGTCCCGACCCTTTGCTGCCTGCTTCTTTGTGACCTCAAATTATCAGGTCAACTGAGTGACAAAATTTGAACAACAAGTCTGACCTACAGTCTCCCAATGCAAGATTCGAGATAACCAACCAATTTCAAGCTTTTCATGCATCCTTCTCCTATAAGTGCTCTGAGAGAAATGGTAAGGAAAAAGCATAGACACCATACATACTGTACTTTGTATCAACATACACTAAAGCAGATCCACATGAGAAGGCTGATCACACTGCATGGTAAATAAAACAGCATGCAGTAAAAGCTTGAGCATTGATTCTGAAGTCAGTGTTTCTCAGTGTAGAGTCCCTTTTTTGTGCTCATAAAAATACACTAAACATGCAAACACAACATCAATATCTGTCGTTTTGATTATATATGTACATGCTCAGAGACTACTGGACTCCTGTGTGATATTTAAAACACTAATACTTAAAGAGGAGGCAACGCCCCTGCAGTGGTGAAAACACAATAAAATGTCTTTCATGGTTTCATCCTGTGAACAAATCATGTTGATGGGGAACTCCAGTGGAGAAAACCTAAAAACGTGCAGTTGCAGACCAATACAAACATGACAAAATGCCCAGTGGAGTGCTGTCTTTGTGAACAGAGCATCCTGACGTGGACTCTGATTAACAAAGCCTAACTACAGGGATATTCTGACCCTGTTAGGTGTGTGATTTCTCATAGTAAATAAAGGTAGGCCATGCTTAACATGCTGTCTGGATTTATAATGTGAGAACATATCCTCTTTGAGAGCTATTTATAGCTTCTAAATATTTTTCTTGTCTTCCTGTTTGGAAGCACTGTCTTTGTTTTCCTCTGTGTTGACATTGGAGAAGGTGCTGAGTCTGTTTACAAACTCAGAGACACTGGCCTTGTGGGATACCACAGCAAAGCTGCATTTAGACAAAACTCAAAAAGCAGATCCATTTCATACTGCTTTCTCACATTACTTGGTCTTTATACATTTTCACAATCATGGGTCACATTTGAGTGTAATATTTGATATGATTATTAATTTGCAGCTGTTGGACCCTTGGGAAGTGAGACATTTCAACACAATAACTTTATTGTCTACACAGATTGTTTAATGGCAGAACTATTCTAACAGCTCCAGTGATGTGACACTTGTGTCCACAACTGAACCAGGAAGACCTGGGCCAGAATTGATCATAGGGGTTGACATCTTTATTGCTCTGCTGTATCTGTTACTGTCACCATTTTCTCTCAGAATGATATTGATGATCATTGTAGATGACCTGAGTGTGACTCAAAGTCCTGGTGTAGTGTTACCCAGTTGCTGTGTAACCTGAGCTGTGGATGGTGGCACTTGGCAGGGAAGGGGCTCAACGTCTGAAATAACCTCCACCTTTCTCCCTCTCATAAAGCCTTTCGAAGATTATGCTAAAATAAGAAAAGCTTTGGAGCACAGCATGAGACAAAAAAAATCAAAATAATGTAAACCCAATGCTATGAAGTCACAAAGGTTTTTTTTTGTTGTTGTTTATATAGGATGAAGTTATGAAGCTGATAATGGTTTATTATGTTGGGTAATTCTTAGAGAATAGAGAACAGCTTAAGTGCACAAATGTTCCCTGAACAAATGGGTCTTCAGACATCTCTTGAAGGTAGAAAGTGACTCTGCGGATAGTAGAGAGTTAGGTCATTCATTCCACCATTTGGGTACAACAGAGGAGAAGAGTCTGGCTAGAGATTTAGAGCTGAGCTGGGATGGGAGCACCAGGCTTCTTTCACTAGCAGATCGTATTGGGCGAGAAGGAGTGTAGACCTGGATGAGGGACTCCAGGTAGGCAGGAGCCGTTCTTTTCAATGCCATAAGAAGAGCTTTGAATTTGATTTGAGCTGCCAATGGAAGCCAGTGAGGAGAGATTAACATGATGATGTGCTGTTTTGGGCTGGTTAAAGACCAGACATGCTGTTGCATTCTGGATCATCTGCAGAGGTTTAAATGTGCACATAAGGAGGCCTGCTAGGAGGGAGTTGCAGTAGTCGATGCAAGAAATCACAGAGCTTGCGCCAGAAGCTCCGTGGCCTGTTGTGTCAGGTAAGGTCTGATCCTCCTGATGTTACAGAGGTCATATCGACAAAATCGAGCACAAAATTGAGGCCACATGAACCTTAAAGGACAGCTGGTCATCAATCATGACACCCAGATTTCTGGCAGAGTTTGTGGGCACAAGTCGACTGGAATCAAACAGGACACTGACATGTCGTTGAACCAAAGGACATCCTGGAAGGACAACGAGATTGGGATCTCATTGTGTGATTGTGATTATTTCCTCCTAAAATTTATGTAGGGAGTTACTGTAAAGGAGCAATGGCTATTTTGTAATCCTGATCAAAATGTGCCACTGTGAACATTTGATAGCACTGATATGCACATTTTTAGGTAATCCAAACAAAACGTTGTTCACCAACTTTTAGGTGACTGTACAAATAAGTTTTTTGGATTGATTCTTCTTGGGGCTCAAAGTGAGATTTTATAACCTCTCCACAATGTTTCGTCAACAGGTGATGGTTAGAAGATAAAGCTAATCTCCAAGTCCTAAATAGAAGTATGGATAGTAAAGGGCCAAGTGTCTACTTGCCTGTCTAAGATTCATGCTTACGCAGAAAAAAACTTTTTTATTTGGTGAACATTAGCCAATATTGGTGACTTCAGGCTAATGCTAAAACCAGACCAATTAGGGCTGTATTCACAGAACTGTTGGGCCAGGAAAATTTTTTACTGATGATACTTTTTCAACAGTAATATGAAAAACACAATGTAACAGTTACAAAATACAAAAGTTGCATTGTCAGCAAACTGGCAGCTAGTGTTGTAATGTAACCATAGACTGTATAAAATATGGATGTAGGCTCCGCTACATTACTCATCTGTCCCTGATGAAGAATAATGAAGCAAATTGTTGGCAGGGGCCATATCGAATATGACAAGAACAGCCATAGGGTGCCCTTCTGTTAAGTGAGCTGAGCTTTGCCTCTGATTGAGCAAAATTATGATCCTTATATCTTCTAAACTACTGAGTTAGAAAAAACATTCACCCTTGTACAGTGTGCATCAATAGTGAAATTAGGGATTCAGACATAAGCCATCTTTTAACCAGGCTGTAAATATGGACTTTAATACAATAAAAGTCTGTTTATTTTTTGTGGTTTTGGTCTCTCTGCTTAGTCTTCTGCATTGTTCATTTTTCTAAATTGGATGTTGCCCCTTGATTGTAACACAACGATGTTGATTTTAAGATGAAAAAGTTCATCCACTAAAAGTTGTTCAGCTGTAGCTTTAGCTTTAATCCCAAAGGTGTGTTGAGTTGAGTGTGGAGTCAAACTATGAGCTTGAAAAGTATAAAAAAATGGCAAATATAAGAAGAATCTGTCTTGTCATCCTTCAAGAGTAAAATCCAGCCTACTTGGGGCAGTTTGCTCTTCCTTTCAAGTTGGGATCTCTGCACAGCTGAAAAAGAACTTGACAGTAAAAAACCAGAGACATTGATGAACCGGAAAGTCTGAGTCTTGGAACCAAGAACTGAAAAGTCAGGTATAAAACCCTAGAGAAAGGATCAAATTAAAGCAAGATTAAAGTGTATATCTTACCTCCCTGTGGGAACCTGCAAAAGAAATCATAATGGCTGATCAAGCTTTAAACAAAACAACTGAACAACTCAAAGTGGAAAGGGCAATTGCAAAAAGATCACTCTCTCGTCTTGTGAACAGCATTGCAAGGACCTACAAAGAAATGACTGAAGAGGAATTGAAAGACAGTTACAGTAAAATCACAACAGAGGCTGAATGGGTCATGGAGGCAAATGACAATATGGAAGCGGGACTCATTGCAGAGTTGGAGCCAAAGCTGGGCGCACAGGAAGTAGCTGTGCTAACTGAGCAGCAAAAGGCTGAACTGACAAAGACTGCAAATGAGTGTGAGCAGAAAGCAAGGGAAGTCAAAAGCCGAATAAAAAAAACCCTTGTGGTCAAATTTTGAAAACTGGAAAGTAAATATAAGAATACTATAAAGTGTAGTGGTAGCAGCAAAGACTCAGCCATCTTTGTGGACAGCCTGTTGTGCTTAATGCAGTACATTTTATGGAACAAAAACACAAGCTGTGTTGCAAATAAAGAAAATGTATGCTCGGTCTGACCGTATCTGCTAAATGATGATTTAAGTCAATGAAACTTTTAGAAAAGGTTGGCTAACTCCATTGTATGTTTAACTGATTACGTACAGCAGATGTGCAAACTCATACCAATTTTCATCTACCTTCCCCATGCAGTGCAGCCCAATGAGGAGGTACATCTGATCCAAGACTTGTTCAAAAACTACAAGAAAAATGTTCGCCCTGTGGTTAAGCCTGAGGACAAACTGCAAATTCAGATCAAGTTGATCCTCACCAACCTGATCTCTTTGGTGAGAAAAGGATGAAATTTCACTTAAATATTTATTTTCAAAATCCAGCATTCACTGTATGTATAACCCTTCAGAAATTCTGGTTGGAGCTTTAGACATGTGTCCAGCCAATACAGCTCACTGGAGTATGAACTAAGAAGTATTGTTCAAATATTTACACCAGTTTTTCCCTTTTTCCACAGAATGAAAAGGAGGAGACTCTCATGACCAATGTGTGGATTGAGATTGTGAGTTTTCCTTCTGTTGACACCTTTGCTTTTTGTATTGTGCAAATCCAGGACTCTTTGAAATAATGTGTTTTGCCAAGGGGTCTGAGTCCCATTCATCCAGCACTCAGTCGAGTCTGGTTGACTTTCTCTCAAATGTCACCCACAGCAATGGTATGATTATCGCCTTGCCTGGAACATATCTGAGTATTATGGCATTGAGCAAATTCGAGTCCCATACCACTACGTTTGGCTTCCTGATATAGTGCTTGAGAACAAGTAAGACAGTTACAAAACAATTTTTGCAAATCATTTGAGCACAAAGTGCCCTCACACAAAAGATCGAATCCTGGTTTCAAATGTTTTTGTTTTCTATCCCCTATTTCCGTAGCATCGACGGCAAGTTTGATGTGGCTTACTATGCCAATGTACTGATCAGTTACGATGGTGGTATGTACTGGCTGCCACCTGCTATCTACCGCAGCACATGTGCTATTGAGATTACTTACTTTCCATTTGATTATCAGAATTGCACACTTATATTCAGGTGAGGAAAAAATATGTTTTGTTTCAAATAAACAGAGACTATCCACATTGATACAAACATTTATCTGCATTATTTTGTTCCTCCTGCACTGACTCTAGATCTCAGACATACAGCGCCAACGAAGTGGACCTGATCTTAGCTCTAGGAGTTACAGGTGAAGTCATTGAGTGGGTGGATATTGACCCTGAGGCTTTCACAGGTATAGCACACAGACTTCAATACTCTTTATTTAAAACACACACTTCTTCCTGAGCTTATTATATTTTCACACCTTAGAAAATGGCGAGTGGGCCATCGTACATCGTCCAGCCAGGAAGAAAATCAACACAAAGTATTCCCCAGAGGACCTGGAGTATCAGGAGATTATGTTCAATATAATCATCCAAAGAAAGCCCCTTTTCTACATCATCAATATCATCCTGCCTTGCTCCCTCATCTCCTCACTAGTCGTACTGGCCTACTTCCTTCCTGCACAAGGTCTGTAAGCCATGTGTAATTATTACACAGGTCTTTGTTGTTTCACATGGGAAAATATTACTGGAATGTTGTCACACCAAGTTTAAGGGTAGGTTGTGCCTTGGACACAGCATGCCCTTTGAACTAACGATTAAGGTTATTATTTCATAGTTCAAATACAGAAAAAAAGGATTTGTTTTGTAGTTTATCAGTTTTTAAAGGAGCAATTGATGATAAATTGGAATAAATGTTAAAAATAAACTATCATAAAAATTCTTTAAAAAGCATTGCTTTACACAGCAAATTTGATTTGAGAGTGTTTTTAACAAGAATCCGAATGTAAGATCAAATGAATCTATAGTGAAATTTATTTATTTATCGGTAATATATCAACCACGCATTGTTAACTACACATAATTCCTGGGTACAAAGAGTAAGCATGGAAGCAAATAAGAAATCTGATTGTTCATGACTACATGTGCTTTCCTGTTCCCTAAATCTCTGTTGCCCCCTTTCACAGCTGGTGGGCAAAAGCTGACTGTGGCCATCTCTGTCTTGTTGGCTCAGACTGTCTTCCTCTTCCTCATTGCCCAGAAAGTCCCAGAGACCTCTCTCTCTGTGCCTCTCATTGGCAAGTAAGTCAGTGTGTGTGATCTGTGCTGACATCTGCTGGAATTTGTTTGTAACTCACACAGTTTAAGGCATTGCTTTCATTTTACAGATAATTTGGGAGCTTTTTGTGTCTTTAATTAGAGAAGGCATAAGAGAGGGTAGAGAAGGAAACAAGGCGAGGTTGGGGAGTGACATATGGATTGCAACCATGATTTCTAGGCTATACCAGCGCCCAATTTAAGTCCTCTCTTTAACAAAGATCTTCCCTTGCATCTCTCTTAGGTACCTGATCTTTGTCATGAGTGTGACGACTCTCATTGCCACTAATCAAATTGTCGTGCTAAACTTCTCACTACGTAGCCCCAGCACTCATACCATGTCTCACAGTATCAAGCATGTAAGTACATCCTGTGGAAATGTGTTCAGTTAGTCTATTTAAAAGATAATATATGTAAAATTTAAATGTAGACTTACCTGGACTGCTTCCTGTAGTTGTTCCTGGAGATGGTACCTCGCTTTCTAGGCATGTCCCCTCTGGTGGATGACAGTGAAGTGACAACAGAGATGAATGGAGTGAGAGAGCGCCGTCGCAGCTCCTTCGGCCTCATGCAGAGGGCAGAGGAATATGTTTTGAAACAACCTCGCAGTGAAATGATGTTTGACAAACAAAGAGAGAGGCATGTTCTCAAAGGATCCATTGGTAAGATTTCTATTTCTGAAACCAACCACCAGAACCTGACCCGCCTTTGGGCATTCATGAACTCATAAAAACATATCTTAAATTACTTGTCTTAACATGTTAAAGAATGAAAAATCTCTTTACTTCAAATATGATGTTCTTGTGTTATTTTTTTTTTCATCAATTAATCATTCTGCCCAGCAACCTGTTTGTGTAACTGGAGGGAACTATATGTTCTTGAACTCCTCCTTATTTCCTTGTTGACTATCAAAGATGCCTGTGACTGACTCACTGTATTTCTGTTGCGTATAGTGGTCTAACTCTCAGTGTCTCCTTCTAGTGGACAACATAGACGTCAGTAGCACTGCAAACCTCTACAAGAGTTTGGCCCAAGCTGCACCTGAGATAAAGCAGTGTGTGGATGCCTGTAACTTCATTGCTGAGAGCACAAGACAGCAAAATGATACAGGATCTGTGAGTATAACTCAAAGCTGTATCTGCTTAGCCAGCAAGCTTATCATGTCAAGCAATACCTGGACTATGTAGTGTTAGTAACTAATCAGTAATAATTTGGGTCAAACTTGTAGCTCAGTGATCTGATTTATATTCTTTTTTTTTAACGAAGGAAATTGAAAGCTGGGTGCTGATTGGAAAGATGATCGACAAGGTGTGTTTCTGGGCAGCCATCTCCCTCTTCATTATTGGCACGGTGTGGATCTTCCTGACAGGACACTTCAACCGGGTTCCTGACTTTCCATTTCCTGGGGAGAACAAAAAATATTCCAGCGATTAGAGCTTTAATAAATGTGATTTTAACTTTGATCAAACCTTTCCAGGGGCCACTGTGCCTTATGCTTGATGTAAAAGCTGAGGAGCCCCAAACTCTGTTTGAGGACTTAAACTACAGAGGTTTCAAAACATTCAACTGTTTTCATATTCACAGCTTAAACTGTTCTTGGAAGACACGCCAGGCGCCAGAGTAATTTCATTTTAATTTCCAACTTAGGTCAAAGTTTTGCCTAGAATAAGGTCTTTAAATGCATACATTGGAAGGTCAATGAGGTCCAGTTGAAAAAGTGGTGTTTTAAACATAATCTCACCATTTTTATTACATGCTTTTAATGTAACCCAATTAGCAGTGTGAGTGCATAAATTGTTTTCAAACTTCAAGCCAATTTACCACTACAGAGTTTTGCAGTTTCATCACTGAACTTTCAAAAAAATAAAATAAATGTGCCACTGCACTTTTTATGATAACTTGACCTCTGTATGGAACTAAGTGAAACAATAGATATGAAGACTGTACACCAACAAGTTTTTTTTTAACCTGTTATGAGCTTCAGTTTTCTTTTATTCATCAGCTCACAAAAAGTATCCATGAATTGTACTGTGAGACATATCTGCCAAAATCTGGACACATTTTCCTGCATGTACTATGTCTTACATAAAGAAGCCATGCATGTAACCTGAGCCAGCCAGCTCTGTACTGAAGCCTTCTTCTGTTAGTATTATAACTTATTCATTAGAATGTTTTGTTAGGCTCGGAGGCCTTAGAGGTATTGTCTTGATTCATTGTGCCATGTTTTTTAATAAATATTTTCTTTCGTGCATCAAGACTTTTTCAAATGAATTCATTCAAAAATGTGTATTTGTGAGAAAGCACATCTACATTAGTTCAAACAAAAAGTAATATCATGAACTCTTCAATCAAAAACAAAGAGACAAACAAAACCTATGAGGTATATGTAATATGTAATATGGGTGTTTGCTGTTGTAAGTTACTGTTGATTTGTTTTTACTTGAAGATGCAGCAAGAAGTGACATCCCAACAGAAGTTTCTGGAAACATTAAGCAAAATTTGTGTTTGCTAATTGTGTTATGGTAAAATCATGTATGTATCAAAAAAGGCAAATAACTCAATGAATACATAAATAAATAACATTTAGATTTTTCATTTATCCCAAACACTACGACTGTAAATCAATAATATTCTGGTGTTCTTTGTTTTAAAATCCATGTTATTTCTGGTATAATTTTTTGTGATCTAACACCTCCATGTGGTGCAAAATGGTACTACAAGAGGATACAGTTCAAGAGTTGAGATACTAGTAACTAAATAGTTCATCAACTTTGGGTCATGAAGTGTCACAGTCTTGTCAGACCTACTTCACTTCAACTGAACTTCGACTATCCAACCACCTTGTGAAAGTTTTCCGCTCAAAAATAAGTTTTTTAACTTTGTTCTGTGCTTCCAGAAACTCATTAAGACGACTGACATTACAGCAACAAATATCACAACACTGGGCCCAAAGTGGGAAATCTCTTGGGAGGGGAATGAAGACAGACCCTGCCCCCAACCTCCTGGGTGTGTCATATGTAGGAAAGATGTTAGTAAGAAATAATAAACAGCAGATTTCATCAGTAACAGAGGAAATAGTTAAACGTTTAGGAACAGAAAGTACATTTTGAAGCAATCAGGGCCATAATAACAAAAGGTCTTGGAATATGTCCAGAGGTTGGTAATAGCATCAATAAAAAATGCACATAGTTACAATATTTTGTTTGAATGTATGAATAAAAGTCATATAATGACATCAAACATCCTTCAGGAAACCTGGAGTGCTGAGCAGCCTGTAGTTGCAGCACTCTCAAATTTCAACCATTAAATGAATTAAAAAAATGCTGACTATTTTTTTCAAAGTTCAAATACTAGCCATCTGAGCCAATACAGCAGATTCAGGCTCAGGTTACATAAATTTATTTTCAGATTTGGAGCAATTGCATATGACACAGCAGTAATCAGTAATTGAAGGTATGGTTTGTGATAATGTAGAATTAACTTCATTCTATGAGTGTAAGTTAACACATTGCACGCATTTAGTAAATGATTAATGTTTCAGATGGGATCCAAAACATCAATGAGACAGCAAATGAGACAAAGAGAATGTTATGTCTCATTGTACTTTCTTCTTCTTCTTTTTTTTTAAATTGTGTGAAACATACAAATAAACATACATTTACATATCCCATGTTCATACCAATTCTCTGCTACATATTTACACACATAGGGCATAGCAATTTACACACTTCGGGATTCTATAATGTCGAGAGTTTTCTTTTGTATTTTTTTTTTATTTTGTTCTCCATTTCTTTAAGTGAATTCATATTATATCCCATTTCCTTTTTGAATGTTGTTTCTTTAGTAGTTTCTGAGTCCATTTACACATATGAACACAGTTTAGAAAAAATATCTTTTTGACAATTTCCATTTATACTTTAATAAATAAATAAAACGTCCTTTTTTGTTAGCTGAACTTTGGAAGTGGATAGTGTAGTGTGGAATTGCTGCACATCTGAGCGAATCATGGGGGCTTCCTCTCATGATCTGTCCTCTTTAGAAAGTAAGGTGATGACGCCACAAGTGTTTCCTGTGCGTCAAATTTTATTTCAAATTAAGAGTTGCCGAAAGTAGAGTGACGCATATATTTAACAGCTTTCGTTGATTTCCTGGCATTAACTTCAATGAAACTGGAATTTATGAATCTAATAATTGGGACAAGTTTCATGGTTAAACGCTATATTTTGAACGGAGTTTAAGATACATCATTGATATTTTATTTTGAAAAAAGACTTACCGGAAAAGTCGTGATATGCGACGATATCCACGTGTTTTGGTCCAATTCAGTAAAGCAAAACTGACCGCCCTAAGCCTTCTGCCATCCACATTCCTCTGTTTGTGTTTACATCAATAAGGGCCAGCCAAGACTTGTCTTGTCAAAGAAAGTCACGTTTCTCTTGGGGCAGTGCAGAGAGCTTAGCACCAAAGACAAGAACCTAAACGACTGTCACCAATGATAACACACGACACTGGGTTATTAACATTAAATCATTATTTCTCGCCAAGAATCGTGTACAAACTTCAAAAAATGTCTGTGCTTATCAAACTTTGGCTTCTATGACATATCTGGCGTATTTCAGGATATTCGTTTCGTTTTTCCTCCATGATCTATCCTACTGGACGAATGGGTGGGACTAAAGTGTGCATCACCTACGGGGAATACTAATGAACTCTGTGCTAAGGAAACACAGGCTGTTGTACTATGAAACATTACTTTTAGCCTGAATGTAAATTTTACTTGCTGGTCCCGTGAGTGGAGAAGCTGTGCGTGCTGAGCCGGGGTGCTGTTGAAACTAAGAGTAAGTACATCTCTAGGCCTCACTTTGACGCATATTTCTCTCCGTTTGAGCTGAGGCAGCGTTGCTGACTGCCAGAAGAATGTCCAGCTGCAGATTTCACATTTCACTCCATCGAGGCACTAACACGTCGAAACTGACAGTGTGGTCTGTAAAAGCCACTGGCATACACGTCAAATGACAGTTGTGGCGTAATATTGATATTTTCGAGTACATCCTTTGAAGAAAGCGGCGTCGTAGGAAACAGGGTTTGGGTGGAGACGACGAAACTTAGCTCTCAGCATTATCAGCACTCATGGAATAACCCCTGTGTCCGAAGTGTTACAGCGATGCTATTTAAGTGTTATCGTGTTCTTTTAAGAGAAATGTACACATTACTGACGTTTGTGCTCGATGAAATAAAGTGAAACACACTTGGGTCGAAACTTCTAAACACTTTCTAAAAGGATGCAAAATTTAGATTCATTCTTATAAGTTTCACCTAAAACACACTACAACGTTGCTGCTACTGTTTAGAGGTTAAAATGGTGGGTTAAAAATACATTCAATTATTTATTCGAGTTTAAAGAGTCTCAGCCTATTACGAATTGTTACCATTCGTGGTAATCCAATGGGAACCAGCACACACACACACACACACACACACACACACACACACACACACACACACACACACACACACACACACACGAGTTCACTCAGCACCGTTTTAGTCATGTAGGAAATCATGACTGATATTCCCATCCTGTTATTTAGTTGCAGGTATTTTGAGTTTGTTGCCATTTTAAGTACCTGTGCACAAATTGCAGTTGGAAACAGCCAAGTAGACATAGGTCAAACACTTTGACCTAGTCTACACTTATTCATATTAAGTAATATAATTATGCATGCTGCTTTTCCCTCTTTTCAAGCTGTAGGCAGAAAGAATTTTTTTTTTCAGTCTAAAAAAAAGGACATCTTAAGTTTCTATTTCATTATTATCATTATTATTATTATAATCGTTTTTTAAATGAGTGATTGCAGCATATTTGGATATGCGCCTGTCTATGTTGTTTCACTACAAAATCAACTTGAATCAGCATAGTAATGGTTAAAGATGTGGAAACATAATCTACTATGCAACAAGAGGCTTGATGTTTTTAAAGTAACTTTAGTGAGCTGGAAAGCATTGGTCAAAGTTTCAGGTACTACATTGACTTAGGTGCTATGTTTCACCTTTAACCACACCCAGCAGACACAAGTGGGACAGCCTAGCACTCCCTGAGCACCCTATTGCATAATGCAATGTGAGAACTTTAAAAAACAGTAGAAGCGAATTTTTCATGTCAAACTGGTGGTTAAAATTGTATGCATAGCATTGCCATGTGACTAATGCTCTTGTATGCACTCCTGAAGATAGATTTTTATTTGTTGAAAAGTCATACATTTTGTCTCAGGATCCTTTTGATTTTTTATCTGCATTCATGCAAGTTTTTTTTTCTTTAACTAACCAGGAGTCATTAAGTTGGAAACATCATGATCCCATGTAACGGGGCTTTAAACTGCTCCTGGGATTGCTGCTCTTGCCTGCTAAATATCCTTTGAGCAGCTGCTGAGCCAACACTATTGATACATTCAGAAAGAATTGTCATGATAACACACAGCTTTGCTGGCAGATCTTGCTCTGGACACCTTGGCTTATGTTGTAGAAGACCCTTGGTGGGTGTAGTGTTGTATTTTACAAGTGGGGCTCAGTAAATTGCGCAGACTAAGATTCACGTCAGCAAGTGAAAAACAAGAAAATCTTGTCCCCCCATTCAAGGGTAAATGTAACGTGTCTCTGAATAATTACAGTCTCCTGTGGGCTGTGTGAAAAAATGGTTGTGAGTATTATTATGCTTATTTTCACTTATGCATGAATTTGTACTGCACATTTTGTTTAGTAAAGAAAAGTTCAAACTAGCTTTATATCTCCAAAGGAGGCATTTATAGAAATAAAATACTCCCAGATTTCATAGAAATAGAAAGCACAAAGAGCTTGTTTGGGATTGTACTGTTTAGCAAACATTAAAATTCAGTGCCTCTATCAACAAACAGAAAGAAGTAAGTTTTGTAATGAAGGCTTTTTTATGTCTTACAGGGCTGAGTGATATAAGCAAATCTAAGATTATAAATGAAGCAACTTAAAAGCATGAAAAAAAACACAAAAAAATTCCCAAAGCTTTTTTAAAAGGAACAACACAGAACTTGTCATGAGTCAGAAAAACATCTGGTGGAAATCAGTGGAAATGAAACTCAGGGAACACTAAAAGATGTCTTGTTCAGCAGCTGTGCAGCCTTTGAGCTCTTGGGATGTTAAATCAACATAACAAAAGGATGATATGAGTTCTGTTTTTTTTTCTGTTTAAATTTGATACTAGTCAATCAACAGCTGCATGAATATGTTTTCCATTCTTATGTTAGTTTTCCCTGTGCTCACTTTAAGTGCATCCAACCCTCTCAAGTGACTATTTCCAGTTAAACTGTATGCGAACATAAAAGCATAAAAGTGAACCTTTGAAACACATAACCATTTTTAGTGTGTGTAATGATCCTAGACTTTTGGAGATTTGTGTTTCAGTCATCCGTTACTTGTCCTTTGTTTTCAGTGGCACTCCTAAAGTGTTCAGAGGCTGCCAATAGCGTTTGGCCTGTACAGTGAGGGCGACGCACCCACCCAGTGTTCAGTTTGGCCCCTGTCACAACCTGCTCTGTTAGTAGTTTTTCCTGTAGGTATTATTTAAAACTAACTCCATAAAATGCTTTTAATGTGTGTGTATTTGTCATGTTAAACTATATTTATGACCTTTTTACTTGGGGTTAAATCCCTTAAGTCATTACTGCTGTAAAAAGGTGGGCACATTTAATTCAGATATTTCATCCCTATCTACATTCCTGGACACAAGTTCTCTTGCTCTCCTTAATACAGAAACACACACACACACACACACACACACACACACACACACACACACACACACACACACACACACACACACACACACACACACACACACACACACACATAAAAAATGCTCCTTCCCTTTCCTCCTTTCATTGCCCAGGAAACATCCAGCTATTCAAAGATATCTGCCCACACATGAAGGGTTCACACACTCACCCTAATCTTTCACTTTACGTCGTGTCATGTGCTTCTTTCTTGTCAGTTTTGTATGTCACAAAGTGGATGAGTTGATCAACAGGTACACATCCGTAGATGTCTGTGTACTCCTTTAATGAGCATTTTAAATGGTACGACTGAAATGATGATGTCTTTTGTTGAATGGTGAGAAAATGGGTGTTTTTAAAGCTTTTTCTCATATAATCCTCATATGTTGCTCTCCTAAGGGATTGGGCTCACTTCAGGAGTTTGCTTGTACTTCACTACCTTGTCAAATTCTGCACCTAGCTGTGTTTTCACAAGTATTCATATGAGTCTACTTTGGATCCATTTCAGCAGCATGCAAAAAGTGTAACAATAGCAAGCACATTAAAGCTTTCTGCTTGCTGTATGCATTCAGTTTATATTGAATCAAATGAATAAATATGTTATGATGGGTGTTAAGAGAGTGGTTTCACTTTAAGCATTTCATCCATAGTTTTTTTCACGTTTGCCATACTGTGTATGTTTAGTTGATAAGAAATTTTAAAACTCATATCTTTGAGTTTATAGATTTCCAAACTTCCTTTTCTTTATCTTTGCAGAACAGCTGGCACTGGCAGATTAAGTGCAATGGCCAGTCCAGAGGATGTGATCGAGCCATTGGCTCATAGCTCAAAGGCCCAAAACCTGAGCACAAGGCGCTTTTTGCACGACATCCACTACTTGAGTCCAGATGAGATAGATGGACTCATGTCCAGCAGTGGTAAGAAACTAGCTCCCTTTTAGAGACTAATTGCTCTATCTGCACACAATTTGAATGCTCTTATCTCCCAAACCACAGAGGGTCGGCCTTTCCTTGTGGTGCATCATCTTCCTGAGCTGAAAGAAGAGGGTGTGCCTTACTTAATGCCTGGTACTCCTATTACATGCAGGGTGGACAACACAGAGAAATACACGACTCGCTCAAAGGTTAACCTTTCTGTTCCATAGGGAGAAATATTACACAAAATATCCACATGCCATGCCATGTTAAATATGATTGTAGTTCACAAGTTCTCCCTCTGTTTTTGAACTCATACCCCGATCTGATGATTTTTATCTCCAGTGTTGATTTGATGTGAAGTAATTTAACTTTTGGTCCAACAGACATCATTTCAATTATGTCCCTCCAGGTCCATGTAGGCACCCTGTACACAGTGAGACTCACACACGGTCACTTCCATTGGACAGTGAAGAGGAAATACAAGCACTTCCAGGAGCTGCATCGAGACCTTTACAAGCACAAAATGATGCTGCACTTGCTGCCTATTGGAAGGTAGGTGTGCCTATCTGTTCGTCTTCATGATGCAAATGAACCTGTCACTTTGACGGTAAATCTGAGCGACGAGCTGCTTTGAGTTTTTGTTGTCAGATTTATGCAGCAATGAGTGGTTTGAATATTCAAATTTCTTCTAAAGGTTTGCAAAGGACAGACAGCAGTTGAGAGCTATGTCAGAGGAAATGCCTAGTCTTCATGGGACAGAGCGCACCAGAAGGACCTCCAGTAAAATGGTATCAAACAGACCAATCAGATACATTAAAACATATTAAACTCAGAATGTTATATATAAAATTCATTTTAAAAAGCAGAATGTTTTTTTTTGATACCTGAAAGGAAGAAGACAATTTTATAAAGTGCTCCTGCTTGTCTATTTGCCTTAATGCACTTATCTCCAAAACTGTTGCAAATACAACAGGGGTTTTAGAAGTACAATTTCCTCATAGAAACTTTGTTTTGTTTAAATTTTGGACAATTGCTGTGGGTCAAAATGATTAATGTACGAGTAATGTCCAACTTAATTTCAAATGAAGAAACTGAGGATGTGAGTGATTTCATATTCTCATGAATAACTTGATACCCACAACACAAATTTGATAAATATGTATATAAAGTTTCATGATCAGTAAACACCAACCTGCAGTAAAAGCTCTGTGTGCAGAAAATCACACTATAATAGTAGCTCACAGCAGTGTAGAGGCTTCTTTAGCTCTCAGTGTTAGTAACAGGGTAACAGTTGGTATAGACAATGCATACTGCATTATGTTTACATGATAAGAAGGAGAATAACACATCCTTTTATCAGTTTTATGCTCTTAACTTAAGCTACTTAATTGTTCTGGCCCTATAAAATAAAAATCCTTACAATTTGATTGATTCTTTATTGTCAAGTTTATCAAGTTTTGTTCAAACATTCTGAATTTTGCAATGAACAAATCTAACTTTAATTTCCCCTGTTCTGCAGAAATACCTTGAGGAGTACCTTAATGGTCTGCTGGAAAATGTATTCTGTCGAAATGATCACAGCATGGTAATGACTAACGCACAGTAACACCAGCATAAAAAGAAAGCCCTGTAGCTTGACAACACTTTTATTTCTATTTTTTTGTTTCAGTTGGAATTCCTCTCTGTGGGTGCCCTCTCCTTTGTCACTGACCTTGGGCCCAAAGGCTTGTAAGCAAACCTTATTAGACCGTGTTTTGCTAGGAGATACTGGGAAATGTCGAAGTCTGTGAGAGAAATTAGTTGTGAAACACTTGATGACTTGATTTCAGAGAAGGACCCATCTTCAAGAGGTCGGGGGGTCACCGGATCCAAGGCCTGAACTGCATTGGCCATCATCAGTTCTGTTTTCGCTGGTCACGCCGCTGGCTGGTGGTGAAAGACTCCTTCCTCTTATACATGAACCGAGACAACGGCAGCATCAACTTTGTGTTGCTATTTGACCCTGAGTTCAAAGTAAAAGTTGGCCGTGCATACACAGACACCAAATATGGAGTCTGCATTGAGAACTTCACTCGGTGGGTCTCATTTGTGTGTGTGTGTGTGTGTGTGTGTGTGTGTTTGCACGCTTAGAGCTCAAGTATATTGCTTGTTTTTATGTCTGTGGTTTCTTGTGTTTGTGATTCATACCTGGTCTGTTTGTTTTTCTCCAGGAGTCTGATCATCAAATGCAGCAGCTATAGACAGGCTCACTGGTGGAGTCACGAAATCAACCGGCTAGCAGAAACCTGTGACTTTCTGAAAGTGCAACGCTTTGAGGGCTTTGCTCCACCGCGGGAGAACACACTCACAAAATGGTCATTTATGTTGTCTACAGCAGATATACAAAACTGTGCCTTAAGATTTCATCCTCATTCCTAAACTTGTATGGTTTATGGATATCATTTGAAGGTATGTGAATGGAAGTGGCTACTTCGAAGACCTGGCTGATGCACTCGAACAAGCCAAGGAGGAAATCTTCATCACAGATTGGTGGTAAGTTTCAGCAATATAAGTTATACCTGTGAAGTATTATATCCACATATAATGTCAGTTTCTTTTGTTCATGAAGATGAGCTTTTTGCAACTTTTTATCTCAGGCTCAGCCCTGAAGTGTTCTTAAAGAGACCAGCTACTGACAACTACTGGCGCCTGGATCAGATACTCAGACGCAAAGCGGTAGGGTTGCTTTCAGCTTTTCAGTCGTTTCTTTTTTAAAATAGAAAAAAAAATCTGAGGTTCCCATAACTCTGAAGTTCCAAACTGTTCATTACAGGAACAAGGCGTCAAAATATGCATCCTGCTGTACAAAGAGGTGGAGCTGGCACTTGGCATAAACAGTGACCACAGCAAGAGGACTCTTATGAATATGCACCCAAACATCAAGGTCAATCATATCTCCATATCATTTGATTTACAAGGCTCATACCAGAGACCTCATCTAATATTTAACCATCAGTTTTAACCCCTTATTAGGTGATGCGACATCCTGACCATGTCTCTGCTGTGGTGTTCCTGTGGGCTCATCATGAAAAAATGGTGGCCATTGACCAAACAGTAGCCTTTGTGGGGGGGATTGATCTGGCATTTGGGAGATGGGATGACAGCCAGTACAGGTTAACCGATCTGGGTTTGAAGGAAAGCACTGCCAGTGTGAATGATGAGGCCCCCAAACCAGATACAGTCGTAAGAATGATTTAAAGCTCATCCTTGCATTTCTGTTGGCTCTTTTTGATTTATTTATTGAAGCTCATACACCAGTGTATTGAATTTGTCACACTATCTACACTGTGTGATGTCTCTCTTAACTAGGACAATGGGGTGGCTGATGGTCAAAAACCCTCTGAACCAGATAAGCACGCAGAGCAGAACCCAGCTGATCTGACTGGCAACACTAAACTGTGGCTTGGCAAAGACTACAGCAACTTTATCAGGAAAGACTGGGTCCAACTGGACAGACCATTTGAAGGTAAACTATCTAAATCTCCCTTAGTATTTCACACACACACATATACACACACACACACACAAAATCAGTCTCTGTGCAGGGAGCTGAAAGGATTGGGCTCTAAATTTTTTCAGATAACATCGACCGTACTCAAGTTCCCCGCATGCCATGGCGCGATCTGTCTGCAGGCGTTCATGGCAGTGCTGCCAGAGATGTAGCCCGCCACTTTATCCAGCGCTGGAACTTCACCAAGGTTGGACTCAGAGGAAATGATCTGTTTGTCTAAAGCTGCCTTGATATGATTGTTGTAGATTTGGTCTGAATAACTATAATTTTGCATGATGTTATAAACATGTTCTCTTTTTAGACAGTAGCTTGAATCCATATGAAATGATTCTTTAGAAATGCAACATCAGTCACTGGCTTCTGTATACATATTATACCAAATCAGCTGTTTCAGGTTGTAAACATGCACAAAGTTGATATTTTGATTATGTTCAGTTTCAAGTTGCTATAGCATAAAGTTATCTGATTCAGCTAAAAAAACTATACACTGGTGTTGTGGCTGCTGTGTGAAACTACAGCTGTTTGAAACAATCTACTTGGTTCCAAAAACCCTCTGGATTTGCCACTACTACATTAATTTGATTTATGTACTCAGTCTGACATGGTGTTCAATTATAAAAGCGTTTTAGAAAGGTAAAGACTTACAGGAAGATTAAAAGAAATCTGGTTTTATTGTTTCTTTTGTCTTCTTCAGCTCTTCAAAAATAAGTACAAGGATGACTTCTACCCCTACCTCCTCCCCAAGTCTCACTGCACTGCTGACAACCTCTCATACACAGTGCCTGGTTCCTCAAAGGCCAAAGTGCAGGTATGTATGCACATACATACCACAATGTGTGTAACACCTGTATGAAAAGTAAGGTGGATCTCATCTGAAAAATATGTGCCTACAATTTCACGATATATAAACCATGTCTGAGTCTATGCTGTAGTTCACGTTATGTGCTGCTGCTGGTGTTGGTCCTACAGTTTGCCAGGTGCAGTCATTTGGGTAGTGTAGTGCTTTTCATCCTCTACGGGTACATACAGTCTCTTGTACAAAGACTGCTCCCACGTGACATTAGTCTGCCAGATAAATCAGACTTTCTGTTCACTGTGGGTGGCAGCCTTGCTTGAGAACAGTGGCTAGTTGTAAAACAAGCTCCCCAAGCCATGAAAAGAGGACAACAAAAAGACTTCACAATACAGACCTGCCAGAAACGAGAAACCCATACATAAGAAACACACACAGAAAACTCCATGTACGGTTAGAAACATGAGTGAAATGACTTCAATCACTATAAACCAATAAGACTGTTGCAAACAGTGTTGAAAGCCCTTACTTGTTTCTACAATTGTACATTTTACATTGTGCAACACCGAGCTCAAGAAGCAAATCAGATAGCTTTCTGTGCATACAACAAAGACACAGTGTACTGGCTTTTGCAGAGCATCTAGAGCCTTGAGAGTTTTTGCAATAGCAGATGGCGGAACAAGAGTAAATCCTGTGGAGAAAAATCACTTCCAACATGTTTATCCTCTTCAGTAAAGCCAGAGAAAACAAATGCACTGCCAGAGATGGAGAGGGGGAGGACAAGTGGAAGCATCTTATTTGCTTTAAGCATCATGGGAAATGTGGTCCGGATAAAACCAAAAACCAGAATTTGTATGTTGCAACTTTGAAATATGATGGTGATCAGTGTAAGATAGCTGCATCTTTTCAAACACAAGCACAGGCCTGATGTACTATATCCCAAAGTCTTAGAGGAACAATGAAAGTGTTTTTTTCTGTCCTGCACCATCCCATAATTTTTCAATAATCTGCACCATTATTCTTTAACATATCCTCATGGTGTCATGTTTAGGTGCTTTGAGTATTTGGTGACAGTAGCTTTCCCTGTGTGTTTCCATCTTCCATTGCATGTGGTGGCCCGTAACCCTAAACCTTGCTCCACATTAAGCTGTGGCTCTCTTCATGTTTCAGCTCTTATGTCAGAGCACTGGAGCTTATAGAACACCCATGTATGTAAAGTAGAAGTTCATGTGACATTTTGTGGCAACAGTAATGCAGTTGAGGTGTGGAAAAATGTGTATATGTACTCCCTGTAGTTATTGTGCTACATTTGGGTGATGGTGCAAATGCATCAAGAAAACTGTAAATACAGGAAATACAAACACTTATATGTGTAAACAAAATGAGTTTTGGAGTTTTAAGTTTGGTATCACAATAGTTGGTTTCTACAAATGACATATTCTACATAATTCTATTTAAACACATAACAAACAAAACTGTAAATGTGGCAGAAATAATTCAGGTATTCAGGTTAAAGTAAAAACTTGGAACATAAAACGTGGTGAAATTATGCACTAATAGATAAAAACATGACAGAGAAATTAAATTCAAATATTTTGTTTCAAGACCACCAAACCCATTAAGTCTTCACCATTTTTTCCCAGGTGTTACGGTCTGCTGATCGTTGGTCAACTGGAACCTGTGAGAGCTCGATCCTTAATGCCTACATCCACACCATCAAGAACAGCCAGCACTACATCTATATTGAGGTAACACCAGAGGGGTTATATAAAAGTATCTACCTAGTGACAGAATAATCTCAGCTTTGAGTTTTTCTGTGCTTTAGCATCAGCAACAAGACTTATAATTTCCTTATCATTGTTTTCAATACTTGTAAACACTGCCCATGTGTCAGATAAAGTGATGTACAGGGTGCTGAGAAATAGAGAAATAGTCTTCACATATTTTTTTTTCAGAAAACACTTCTGCACATGTACATGATAAGATCAGCAAAAGGATCAAGTCAACATAGAGATGAGATACAGAAAAAAGAGACAGAAATATGTTCCATCCAAATCATACACTGATGTTACTTTGCTTCTTATGTTTTGGCATGGGGTTTTCTCATTTACACACCATTAACATAGTATTTTCACACTGAGTTTCTGTACCCAAAGTGTGTCCAGTCACAAGGTTTTCAGAGCCCAAATTCAATCACAGCCTGGACCCTTCTTGCCAGCTACCTGCCTATTTAAGCCCTCACCTCATACTGAGCCACCATCTGCTTTCTCTCTGCCCTCAGAACCAGTTCTTCATCAGCTGTGCCGATGGGAAAACTGTCTATAATGGGATCGCTGATGCAATTGTAGATCGAATCTTGCTGGCACACAGGTCTGGTTTGACAATACTTAGAGTGTATGGCACATCTTTTATTTTGTACACACATACTTGAACACTTAAGTTATAAAGCAGCTTTGTATGTAATCTGTACTCTGGAAGTGGATTAGACATGCTAACCAAGCACTAAGGAAAGTACATCCCAGTGTGTGTAACTGAATGACCATTTATGTTTCTCACCTAATTAACAGAAATCATTTACTCAAGGAACTGTTTTGCTGTTTCAAAACTTAAAATGACAGACTAAGTGAACCAAATCAAAAACTAGAATAGAAATATGAGTGACCTTGTGTTAATGTTGTGACTCACTGCAGAGAGCAGAAGAAGTACAGAGTGTACGTGGTGGTTCCTTTGCTTCCTGGGTTTGAGGGAGACATCAGTGCAGGGGGTGGAAATGCCATCCAGGCTATTCTGCACTTCACTTACAGGTGAGAGCCTTTCTCCCCATTAGCACGCTGCACTCAGCCTAGTGAAGACCAGAGAGCATGATAACCACAGGAAACATTCTCATTCAATAAATATATCTCCTGAAAGGCATGTTCCAGATCATGTAGAGTTGTAGCATTAACAGATTTTGTTGGCTTGTTCTTATGTATGGTGGACCACTTGTTAAAAGTCCTTGAAACATTTTCATCAACTGGCTAATTTTTTTTTCTGTTCAACTGTAAAATTGTAGGATCTCAATTAATTTTAATAGATAGAAAAAATCAAAAGTTTAATTTGAACTGCAAGGTTGTTTTATTAGTATGAAATGAAGGTTTCTGTCAACAAAAAAGTAAGATTTGGAAGAGCCCTGCTGCTTTTTATCACTGAGTATTTTGGATAAAACTGCATTTAGTAATAATGCATCATGAGCCTGATCAAGGTGCTGTTGTAAGAAGACTCACTCTTTCTGTTATGTGAAGGGATTTACTCTTTGATGCCAGCAGCCTCTCAGCTTCAGATATAGTTTTGGTTTTTGTTCTGTGGTCAATTCTTTGATCATGTTTGTTTTATTTCCTTAGGACCATGTGTCGAGGAGAGCACGCCATCTTGTCAAGACTTAGCGAAGGTATGGTCAGTCTTACTGCTTTCAGTAACTAACATCACAGAGCACTACCTTTTCCTCTGTAACTCGCGTGTTTTTCTTTCTCCACGTGTTGCTCCTTTAAACTGAAGCTCATGGTGCTAGGTATTTCTCCATCTCTCTCCATTTTCATCACTTACTCTTTCATCTTCTTATGTTCCTTTAATCTATGCAAATTTGTTGATTAATTGTCTTTATACTTTGATAAAATCTCATGCCAATCCTGTATCTGGTCTTGCTCCCTCAGTAAAGGATCAGTGGACAGAGTACATCTCACTCTGTGGCCTGAGGACACATGCCAAACTTTCCCAGTCACTGGTCACTGAGCTCATCTATGTTCACAGCAAGACCCTTATTGCAGATGATCGCTGCTATATCATTGGTGAGACCCCATCTGCAAACCCTCATTTATAGTCAGGTTATCATATACAATAGAGATTCATAATCGCTAATCAGTGCTCCAAGTGAAATGGGTAATCAGTGTATGCAATCTAAAGTTGTCAGGATGCTATGAAATTAAAGTAAATGTCAATCAGTTGATTTCATCTGTGATGTAATGGAACCCTTTAATTACACTGATGTTCATTAAAAGTATGCAAATAAAGAAATATATTTAGAAAAATAATTTATTAAAAATGAATATTTAAAAGAATGGCATATCTGAAATGGCAAATTTATTTTAGCTCATTACAGGCTCCCAGGGGGTTGGATGTTGAAGTTATTTAGGGTGAACCACATAAATATTTTTTTTATTTTGCAGTGCTTCAGAAGCCTTGGAAGTCATAACCCTAAAAATGTTCATGCACCCACCCAAATTTTTAATCATTTAAGATTGATCTACAATTCTTAGTGTCAGAATATGCCAATTCCACGCTGATTATATTTTTTTTGTTGCACGAATATGAGTTTAGAGAAAAATAATAAATAAGTCATTGAATGATCATTGAATTGAATCTAAGTGATATTAGCCTCACAGTTTACCAGTCACTTTGCTCATACTTTATCAGAGCAGCATTAAATGGCTGCTGTTAGACACAAACATTTTCTACCACTATCCATTCAGGTAAAGCGAGAAACAAGGATAAAATGTGACACTTGGCTAAAAGATTCTGATGAGGTTTTTCCTTTGCCAAGGTTGAAGTCTTTACAGACCCAATGATTTGTTAGCTCTGAGCTGTAAATTGCAACGTCTCACTTCAGTAAATACCCTGACTCATTTTAGATCATGAGAAATTTTATGAACAGACCTAAATTTGAAGAGCATACTCCAAAGAATACTTTTGATTTCATTGAGTATTAATACTCATTTGTGCTTTGAATTCTGATGCCTCTGAATAAACAGATTGTAAATGGTGTATCTTGCACATGTGTTTCAGGGTCAGCCAACATCAATGATCGCAGCATGCTGGGCAGCAGAGACAGTGAGATGGCAGTGTTTGTGGAAGATGAAGAGCGGGTCCTGTCTGTCATGGGAGGGGAGGAGTACCAAGCAGGGCCCCTCACATTGGCTCTGCGCAAAGAGTGTTTCAGGTCAGGGCAAAATATGTAACCCCTGGTAAATTTATTGTAATGTATGACTTTAAAAGGTGTATCTCTGCACTGCTATACCTTCCTTTCTCACATGAAAAAAATCAGGGGTAACTTTGTTTTCCATGCACTGGGAATTCACAGCAAGCAAAAGTATCTTGAATGATGAGAATGGGCAAAAAAAAATGTATCTCTCTAGAGTTGTATTTTTACTAGGACTATTTGCTTTAGTACTTTAATGCCTTATTTATGATGCCCATTAGATTCAACATTAAGGTTTAGGGCATACTGCAGTCATAAAATGGACCCAATTTTTAAATAATGTTAAATGGTAGGGAAACTAAACTTTTATGTTGCTTAATTTTATAGAGTTCTCGTTGGTGCTTCTTCGGACCCTAGTATAAGCGTTGATGATCCAATAAGTGATGATTTCTTCTTCTTGGCCTGGAATGCAGCAGCCAAACAAAATGCCATCATTTATGACAAGGTATGAATGCAGCCTTTTTGACATCTTTATACTTTTAAAGAATCAAGTTTCTGTAGTTAATGAAACAATCAGATGTTGATAGCAATTGTTTAGGTGCCTTATCGTGACTTAACAAGAAAAATAGACCTTTAGCAAGAAATCTGTTTAATTTCTTTTTAGTACTTTTTACTGCTGTTATCATCTGCTGATGTGTGCTGTCTTCACATAGGTCTTCAAATGCCTTCCCTACAACTCAGTCCACAACATGCGTGAGCTGAAGGAATACTCAAGCGAGGAGCGACTTTGCGACTCAGACCCTGAGAAGGCGGCCGAGGAGCTGCAGGGAATCAGAGGCCTACTGGTCCACTTCCCCCTGCGGTTCCTGTGTGAGGAGAACCTGCTGCCCCCTCTGGGCACCAAAGAAGGCATGGCTCCTGTCGGGCTGTGGACATAACCACAGCTCAGACCACATCAGACCACTAAAGGGCTACTGTACCACACACTCCTCAGACCTGATGTTCAGCACAACACACTAAAACAGTAATAGCACTGGCACTCCAATTCACTTTTTAATCCTGTTTTTATATTGTCTCTTTGACAGACAATGAGCTGGTCTGATGGTTTGCAGTCACAATGTTAATTAATCTGTACTTGCTAGTTTGTCCTCAATGTCTGCTTCAGAACTTCTTCAGTACAATCTGAACTGGCGCTGGTAAAAAAAAAAAAAAAAAAAAAATCCACACACACACACACAAATGAATGTATGAGTCAGGGAGGATGTGAGGATGTGAGGTTCTGTAGGAAACCGAGCATCTCACATGATCTGGGAACATAGTGTACAGTTATTGGTGAAGGTTTTTGGGTGGGTGGCTCTGTCTCTCTTTCTGTCTCTCTCTTTCTGTCTCTCTCTTTCTTTCTCTCTTTCTCTCTTGCCCTCACTCTCACTCTCACTCTCTCCCTCTGAGGCTTCACCTCTCACTGCAGTGCCAGCAAATCTGTCAGAACATTTGTGGTTGTTATGGTGACGGATATAAAGAGATGACTGAATTGGAGCTGAAATAAAGACTAGATAGAGAGAAAAAAGACTGCACTGATAACAGGGATAACTTACTAAATCAAGATTGTGTAATGGTAGAAATAAAGTAATATGTTGGGGGGGGGCGGGGACAGAAGATGTCCGTGCAGACATAATTTGAATAGTTTGGGATAAAAGATCAGGTGGGCAAAACTGTGGGAGGGAAATAAAAGCAGGACAAGATAATTAAAGGGTGTTAGGTTGATTTACTGTTAATTGTTACATTTTCCTTTTTCAAAGTCACCATGACAACTGAGTGAGTTATTATTTCACCATGTTGTCAGCAGCCCAGAACAGAACATTCCTCTATCCACTCTGCTTTGACAAAGCTGTCTGAAGTACAGACACAAATTGTTCAACCAATGCATTTTTTATTTATTCAATCATTCTGCTTCCAGGTGCCATGAAACGTGCTGCATATCTACCCTATAATAATGTGCTTACAACAAGCATTTATTAGGGTGTGTTACATTCATTTAAACGTCACTTTTGTTGTTCAGAACACATAGTTGGAGCATAATCAAGTCATGTGTTTAACGTTATAATGCAAGTAATTTTAAGCTGTTTAAAGAAATATCATTCTCTGAGCCACGAGGATCCAAGTGACCACTGTTAGACAATTAGGAAGGTCTTGCACCAGTCAATTATGTAGCATGAGTGCTTAAAGTAGACCCAATTAAAGTTTTTAATGACTACTATGTAAATATCCAAAACGCAGAGTAGAAAGAGATCAGGGGGGTTTTGTAACTTGGTATGTGTAATGTTAAAGAGAGCATTTTCATAGATTTTAAAGTTTTTCACGCATAGTCTTTTTTACTTATATCACTGCCTTTATAAAGCGCATGTGACATTCCAAGGGTTTTATAAATTACTACAAAAGAGATAGACAGGAAATAGTGTGTGAACCTTACCAATGGGCCTAATGTTTTGGTAATGTTCTCGCTTGACTTCTGTGTAATCTTGGCATAAATCCCTTTCCAATGCTGTTTTTATGAAGACCTATATTGCGAGAAATAAGTTGTAGTGCTGTAGTATTGTTGATTATTTAACTTGAACTACATAAAAGTGGAAAGTAGTCGAACCTCTGACAGAGCCAGTCAAAGTGTAAGGATTGCTTCATAATCTTTGGAGACATGCCCATAAGTCAACAACACTACCTGTGTGGTGTCAGTGCAAACTTGTCTGTGAGTGTGACAGATGATTAGTGTCCCACAGGAATGCTGTCTTACACCACATGAAGCACCTTTACCTGAGGAGCTAGCAAGACCATCTGTGTTTAGATTTAGTGCAGTACTGGCCAAAAATGTTCATTTCTTTTGAAATATATTAAAAAGCCACTTGGAGCTCTTGCACACTAGAAGCTGACTTCTGTCACACAGCACAAAGGGTTACCTTGTCTTTGTTGAAATGTCTATGATTCAAAGTGACCTTATACTTTGTTCTATGCAAAGGATCTTATTTGTTCTGAGCAGTGAAGAGCAATACCTACACATGTTGATGTACAGTTTATAACTTTGAGAGGGAAAAAAAGTGAAACTCATCCCTATTTTCCATAAAAGTCATCATGTATAAAGGTATGTGTGTTCTTCCCTGTAGATCTAGTTAATAAAATTTGCTATGTATAGTTCACTAACACTCAGGGGTAGAGGTAACAAATAGTTTTACTCAGATGTCCAAGTCTAGTTATTGACAGCTTATCATTAAAGTATGTTGTATTACCTGTGTCTACAATATTTTTAAACTGAATTTCAGAGAGAGTGTCTGTTGCATTGATTATAGATTCTACACACACACACACACACACACACACACACACACACACACACACACACACACAAAGTTCAAAATGTCAAACTTTCCATGTACTTGTAAATCACAGTGGCTAAAATCATATTGTGACAAAGACATGATTGAGCATAACTTACATTACATTACATAACTGATTTAGAGACATTTGTGAGACAGTATGTTGACTACCATGTCTCCTTTGACAGTTTTTCAGCTTTTTATCTAAAACTCTTGAAATGTAATAATGCACTTTTAGCAAGCATAATGATCTATATGAGTTAAGTTAGGCTTGCAACTATGGCTTTATTTTGCTATTATGTGGCATGCATATAAGAGAAAAATCAACAGAAAAACTCAACGATGAGTAGAGACTTTTCTGTTTTGCAAGAGACGTTATGAATGTATAAATTGTTCTTAACCTGAATCAAAAATACTTGAGGGATGTGTTCAGTGACATGTATCAGTGCAGGATAACAGGTATGTCAGAGATGATCTCAGTTTATTGCATAGAGTGGACAGCCTATTGCGTAGGTTGGGTAAATCCACTGTAATTTCTCAGGTAATTTGTCCCTGATGAAGCACCGTAGCGAACCAACAGACGAAAACACTTGAGGAGTGTTGTATGCAGCCAATCGCTAGAACAACCCTGCAAGACTACAGCAAGGCTGGGAGTGGGAGGGAGGCTTTGGGAAGCAAAACATGGCGAAATAACAAGTTTTGCCCTTAGCCGCAGTTCAAATCTACACCGTAAATTAAGTGTTGGACTACAACTGCAAGTTTGTAATACCTGGACGTTGGAGAGCGATAATAACGCCAAACTTTGAATAGACGAGGGCCCCGGCTTACAAGTATTACGGTGGCTGTCGAGAACATAGTGCCTGCCTTTCTGCTTGTGTTTTCCCCGGAAGGTTGGCAGTGCTAGGCGCGACTGTCAACACGGAAAATGGATGAAGACGGAAAGTTTATCGTGGAGATGACTATCTAGCCTGTTAGCTTAGCTTTCTTAGCTTGCACGACAACGTTAGATTGATCGCACGCACCTGACTCGGTATGACCATCCGAACCCGACGAAATCCAGAAATATTTAAGTCGTGTTAACAAGTTTATTAACTACTGCTGCATTGAGTCGTGTTCTGATCGAGAGAGTTTTTTCCATTCTGTATACTTATGCTATGGTTATATTAATGTAAGACATCTGTTTGGGGCAGATAATGACAGCCTGACAGTTGGTTCTGGTGCGGCGCGGACGGACCCGGACGCCATCACAACAGACGTTGCGTTCTCCCTAAAATCAGGCGCTGCGTTGCAAAGCTTTAAAAATGATTTTATATTTCATCCATTTGAAGAGGAATGCTTGACAGCTGTCTGTTTGTTTTTTTCCCAACAACGCTCAGTCTTTGCTGGTTTGAGAGTACACTGGGATATTGTACAGCAGCAGAGACGCGGCGTCTTGTCAAAATGAACGCAGCAAGGTGTTCAACAACAGCGGAGGTGCATTGCATTGAAAACCTGCAAGCTGACAAAACGGAACCAATGGCCGGCTAGAGCAATCCTGACAGTTTGTTTGAATCTCCTATTTTTACTTAAATGTGTTTTTACTAGATGTTGAAATTTGTGTTTCTGTAAAACAACTGCGGATAACAGTTGGTCTCGGCCGGAGTTAATGTGAGCTAGTCAGCTGGGTGCGTCTGTGCAGCTCTATCTGCGATGTGTTTGCTAATCTAAGTGCTACCGTGGTGTTCCGCAACAGTTTCAGCTTATAGATAGAACTGTACCATTGGTTTTTGTGTTCATAGATAAGCCATTACAAGCTCGTTTTAGCAGCTACTTAAATCCCCCCTTTTACTTGGTTTCAATAAGTGGCTAACTTGTTAGCTAACGTCCTAAGTTTGGCCAGCTATGTCTGAAAACGCCCCCACACGAAGCCTGGATGACATAGACCTCGCAGCTCTGAGGGTGAGTATTGTTATTACATGATAAGTGTGCTGTACTTTATTCGTGTACAGTTATAACAGACGATTTCACTGAATGTTATGTCATATCAACTGAAGTGTTAGGTTGTCTTTGACACAAGCACGACCATGTTACACCCACGCAACAAAGTTAAACTGGGATAAACAGCCCTTGGCCTGTTGTAGCTCCAGGCATATCAGCTGTTCCGCAAAAACAAAAAGCTTCCCATCAAAGAGATTTTATGATTCGTTAAACTGGCAAAGGGTCACGTTGTCCTGGCACTTTTTTTTGGCAATTGGTGTGTTGATAACAAGGAAAACGTAAATTGTGGCTGCTTCTGTCCTCGGGGTTGCACACAGCACCATGGCACTCTGAGATTTTATTTAATTTTCGTTTTATTCTTCAATGACACACTGAAGACAGCCATGGTGAATACTTTGATTGTTTCAGAATCAGGCTCTTTTTCCACTGAAAAAAACAACACAACACTTGTCTTGGATGTGCATCCACTATTACAACTAAAGAGCAGAGAACACTTAGCAGTATCCTAATAAAATTTAGATTTGGTGTTTAAGTTTTTATTTTATTTTATTTTATTTTATTTATCCCATCCTGGAGGCATTTCATATTTTAAAGCCTAATAATATGTAGTATATATGTATAATACTGCTTATTTCTAAAATATAATACATTAAACATAGTAAGAGTAAACTGCTGGTTCTGTTGAAGGCCTTGCTCCTTAAAAATACTAAGCTTTTCTTACCCTAGCCTTCCATAAAATAGCAGCTTTATAAGGCAAGAAATGATGTTAAAAAGCAACAGTGATTCACCTTAAAGTACTTAATTCATGTCTTTGCAGCTACTGTTGTAGACTAAATTTGTGATACTATTTTTTTCAGTTTGTCTTGATCTTAAAGAAGAATCAAAATGTGTGATTTTTCTACAGACGCCTTAAAAACACTTGAGAGCATGTAAAATAAGTATTTGATGCCTACAGTCAGGATTGCATTCCACTTTCTCACACAGTCACTGTTTTGAACAAAGCTGTAGTTTAACCTTGTCATGAGTGGCCATGGGTAGAAGCTACTCAAAATGTATCTTGCATCCTTAAGACTGCAATTTAAGCACTGAGAATACATGGTATCTAGTCCAGTCCAAAAGCTGTGAATCTCATTTAGGCGTTTAGTGTCATTAGATTAAAAAAAAACAACAACAACAAAACAAGAAACTCATGTTGTTAAGAAAAATCATCAATGTGTAGTTCATTACAATCTGAAATACATGAGAACATGAAAGCTATTCTCAAAAAATTACAAGAGAAAAATCTATTTCTTTTGCCCTGGTGCAGCTTTAACAGATTTGTGGGGCTTAACAGGAGATTAGGGGTAGTTTTTCTAAGCTCTTTTTTGTTAGGTCGAGGTTACTTCTCCTGGCTCACCTGAGCTTCTTACCTCAAATATCCCAGGTCATTGTTCAAGCAGACACAGTTCTTCATCACAAGATGTCTGTGTAACAGGGGTGTGTGTGAGGATTGCCCATGGCACCTGGGTGTATGGGATTGTTTGAACAGTATCACTGCTTACTGCTGATTTTTCAGTACTACAGCAATAGTTCAGTCATGTTTTCAATTTCTGTTTTTCTTTTGGCTTCCTGAAAACTTTTGATACTATATGGCCTTGTATTGTCTATGAAGTTGGACTTACATTTCTCTCTAGTGTTAATGATGTTTATGAAATCTTTACTTTAATTTTATTGAGGTGGCAGGAGCTGCCAGAGCCTGCATGGCTGGCTGACGCTAAAGATGAGGGTGAAACTTTTTGTTGTGATCATTTAAAGATGTAAAATCAAGTCAACTTATAAACATAAAAGTTTTGATTGTACTCTGTGTTGTTGCCAGAACTTATTTTGTTTTCTTTAGTAGCAAATGAGTTAATTCCCCTATCAGTCTTGGAAAGCCCCCCACCCCCACCCTCACATTGTAGTTGAAATCCACAATTATTTAGACTTATGTTAACTCCCTAGCAGTCTTTTTTCTTCCTACGTTTGTTGGTGCACTGCGCCCTGTCTGTGGTGTAAGCTCAACCTGTTGATCAGTGAAATAGTTTTAATCAACCTGCAGTTCTTTGAAGGCAGGGCCCTTGTGCGCATGCACACATCAAACCAAACAGGGACCCACTCATTAAAAAACAGCTCCACAGCACTTCTAGAGGGAAAAGAACTCCACAGGGAGGCTTTTAAGTGACTCAATCGCAGCATTTTCAAGATTTTTTTTTTTACCTAGTACAGACTCCAGCATTACATAACACCAGTCCACTGTACACAGGCAACAAAAATCATCTCTGCAGAAACCTTATTCTCCACTGTAAACAGTGCAGTTTGGTAAAATGAAGCCATCTGTGAATTGTGTTGATTGCAGGTGGCATTAAAAGCAACACTTCTAGCATGGAGACAACAAAATCTGACACAGATTTTTTTTCAGCAAAACATGTCTGCGGAATTTTTACAGTCTAATTCTTTATGGCAGTGTTGTTAAACTGCACCAGCCATGATGGTCTTCAAGGACACCTGGAGATTTTCTAATCTCAGTGGGACCAACATGATTAAATGACAACAAAAAACAGAACACTTTCCTCTCAGATACTTTCTAATAGAAAGCGTTGAGAATGTTTGATGCAGATAAGATAGAGAAACAGACCCTCTGGGCTTGAAACTTATGAGAAATTCTGTCTTGTGATTTTATTGTGTTGCAGTAAGTGGAGTAGTGCTTGCTTGTTGTGTTTGGAATAAATAACCTCATATAAGATGGAGAAAAATGAAGGCCTAAATATGAAGAAGAGCTCTGATAGAGGCTGGCTTTATGAACCTTTATTGAAAACTTCAGCACAAGTAACATTTTAAAGGTTAAAAAATGTCAACTACGTTTCCTTGGGGGAAAGTTAGCATTTATTAAAATAAATCTACTCAGCAATCTAAATGTTTACAGATTGTCTCACAGTTTTTGCACCTCGTTTATGATGGTAGCACAAGCCTCCAAGCTAGTCAGACCAAAAGCAAGATAGTTAGGCTTAGAGAGTAAGGTTACATAATGTGTAAACAGATTCATATTGTAGGGATACATTTAGATAAAACATCATAATGAAAAAAGATAAAAATAAAAATGCTAAAATTCCTTCCAAAAAATTCTGTAAGGTTTCTAAGATATCAACATGCCCCTTTGTGCAACTTGTTTAAGTTCAGCAAGATTGATTGCTATAAGATCCTTTATAGCTTGGTCTAGAGTGGAAATTCATAACAGTCTTAAAAACAGAGGCTAGTTTTTTAGTATTATTCACTGTGAAAGTGTCCAAGCTGTGATTTAGCTGATTGTTGCAGCTGTGTCACCGCAGACATACATCCTATTTTTTTAAGACTTCCTTTGTCAGCCAAGTTGACACTCCTGCAGGAAATGTGTGGTCCACTTCCTCTTTGGCCTATCTTCATGTTTCATTTCTCACCCCCTGTTCATTAAGCTTTGGACAACAAGCCGTAAGAAACTTGACTTAGGTGCAAATTCCTCGTCCTGTTCCCATCTGTTTTCTAAAACACTGAGCTACATTAACATCAGCAGCTTATCAGTCTGTCAAATCTGCCATTGATCCGATTGAAGCACGCTGACTTTAGATTCCCCCTTTGGTCAGTCCCCCTGTAGTTTTACTGCTCCCTTTCCTTGCCATCATTTCTGACAGTTTGTTTGTCTGTGTGCTGCTGCTGCTGGTGCTTCTGCTCGAACATGACTGTACCCTTCCCCTTCTATCACTTTGTTCCTCTCAGCCCACTCTTAGCACTGGCTGTGGGTGAAGCTGCCGCCCCTGCCTCGCCACCCACTCCACTGCTACATTATTCTCTTCCTAACATTATTCTGTTGCCTCCTACTTGACGTCATGGTACCCCCCCTCCCCTTTTGTGTCCTCATACATAACATGCTTCTAAATCAGGAGGCTATGTTTATGTCATCAAATGAGAAACACGTATTTGCATCATATGTGCGGTCATTTCCCAATTTTAATGCCAAATCTTCCAAAAATAGGTTTGCCTCTTTTTTTTCTCCCATAAATGTGTCTAAAGAATTTCCCCCTCCTTGTTGGAGGCAAAACCCATCATTGGAAACAGATGAAAGCAGGATAGGTCATGCTGTACGTTCTAAACCCAAAGCAGCAGTCTCACCACCCACACATCTTCTTAAAGCCGTAGTGAAATTGCATGAAAGTGGAGCTGCTTGTCATTCCCCCTTGTCTTTCGTGGAGGGGGTTTCATAATTGAGTCAAAGCAACCTACTCATTATTGGTTTCAATGAGATGCCTTCATTGCAATGAGTAAATCAGGGAGAGGACAGAAGTCACGTCAGTGTTGTCAGAATCCATCTTTAAAGTAGTATCAATATTTAGTGTATTTGCTTGTCTGTTTCCTCCATGTAAAACCTGTAGGTGGGCAGTGAGTGTGTGAGTAGGCGGCCAGGAGGATTGAGCTCAGATGATTTGTATGGAAATGTAGCATTGTAGTCTAGGATTTAAAATAAATCCTTTGTTTTTCCTTTTTCATGTTTTTCTAAATGATTTTAATGCACAGACGAAGGCCTTTTTGGATGTTTGTATGACCCTGTTAATGGTGTAGTGCATCGATCAGCAGCTATGTTCATTTAATGGATGCAAACAGCTTCCCTTGCAAAGGAAAATTATTTTTAATTGCAGCCGTTTGTCAATTCACAAATGCAGAGTACAGCAGTACACTTCCCTGTTGAGAAATAAAACTAACAGAAAGAAAGACTTGTAAAATCATGCTGGCCTGGTTTTAGTTTGTCCTCCATACTGCATCAACAGTGTTTTGCATCTTGACTGGTTTTATCTCAGCCTTTGTGCCAACAAAACTGAAGCCGGATTGCAGGAATTAAGTTTTAAGGCTGACTATTAACAAGGGATGCATGGGTGTTTAAGATATTAGACCTCTGCTTTGGAGCATGTCATCATTGGAGTGATGATGTGTAGGATTGAAGGACAACAAAGCAACAATCACCCATTTAATAAACATAGTCTGATCTTGTTCTAATGAGACAGGTGCTTTATGAAAATGGCATAGTTTCTTTTTGTTATGTTTATTTTGGTCAGTTTTACACCAAAGATAAAAACACACAGTAAATTTCAATTATCTTTGCTTTGCTTTTGCAGTTCTGGCAGTCTGAACGTTGCATAACTTAAGAAGCTGCTTGTTTTTCCTTTAGGATCCAGCAGGGATCTTTGAGCTGGTCGAGGTCGTCGGCAATGGAACATATGGGCAGGTGTACAAGGTGAGGCATGCTGCATGTATCACTTTAGACTTTGTGTATTGAGCATACTGAAGGGAAGCTACAAAAATGAGTTGGCTTTTTGAGAACTGTGCATTAATGCCGTGGATTACAGCAGATTGAACTGCTATGCCGGCCATCTGAGAAGTTTAAAGTAGCTGTGACAGAAAGATAAGAGAGTGCGCAATCAGAGAATAACAGTGATCTGATATGATGAGACACACTAATAAAAGTGGTATTCAAAGAGTGTTCGAAACACAGGGCTACAGGTTTATTTCGATCTTTGCAGACTGCTGTGGTAGTAATCCAACTTGTGTCTGACTCAGGGCCGTCACGTGAAGACAGGCCAGCTGGCAGCCATCAAAGTGATGGATGTTACAGAGGAGGAAGAGGAGGAGATCAAAGCAGAAATCAACATGCTGAAAAAGTACAGCCACCACCGGAACATAGCCACATACTACGGTGCCTTTGTCAAGAAGAGTCCACCTGGACATGACGACCAACTTTGGGTCTGGCTACTTTCTGCATCTAACCAATGATTTAACAGCAGTTTCCTTGATGGATTGTTCGCTCTAAGTTTATGCTTGTCTGTGTGCAGCTGGTGATGGAGTTTTGTGGGGCAGGATCAGTGACTGACCTGGTGAAGAACACAAAGGGCAGCTCTCTGAAGGAGGACTGGATTGCTTACATTTGCAGAGAGATCCTAAGGGTGAGAAGTCACAGCTGCATGAAGCAAAAACAGTCTACTCCAGAGGTCACTTTTCACTGACCTATTTGTCGCCTTTATGTGTTTACAGGGCCTTTCTCACCTCCATGCCCATAAAGTTATCCACAGAGACATCAAGGGTCAAAATGTGCTGCTAACAGAGAATGCAGAGGTCAAACTTGGTATGTTGAATGCTTGGACATTGAAAAATCAGCTGTATTCAATCCCTGGTCATCTTACTTTATCTACCTGTTATTCTTTTGTGTAACTTTAGTTGATTTCGGAGTGAGTGCTCAGTTGGACAGGACAGTGGGCCGAAGAAACACCTTCATCGGCACACCCTACTGGATGGCACCTGAGGTTATCGCCTGTGATGAGAATCCTGATTCCACCTATGACTACAGGGTAATAGTCATGTTTTCTTTCTTTGTGTGTGTGTGTGTGTGTTTGTGAGAGAGATTTTATAAAAGGCAGGGACTGACGCAATCTCTTCTGTTTTGCAGAGTGATATCTGGTCCCTGGGGATTACAGCCATAGAGATGGCAGAGGGAGCTCCTCGTAAGTTTTTTTTTTTTTTTTTTTACCTGTTCTTGGTTATATCACGCAAATCCTTAGTACTCAGCAGCAGATAATTAGTCACCGTCTCTGTGCTCATTCTGAAAGACCTTGTGAATGAGTCTTGTCTTGCAAATGCAGCCTTGCCGTTGTCTGTGTCTTCAGATGGACAGCTGACTCACTCTAATCAAGGTAGTGTAGTCGTGAGCTGGCAGTTGGCATGTGGAGGCTGATTGCACAGATTTCTCTGCTCAAGGATGAGATCTATCTGCCTTAAGATTCTGTATTAAACCCTCCTCTTTTCTTTGTATAAGCCCATTATGTCTGTTATTTTTTCTGAACTTCACCAGGTGCACACGTTTGCTCACCCTCTGTCAGTATCCACATGTAAAGATGGCATAAAGAAAGTAAATAATCATATTGCAATATTATTTATATTGCAATTTTATTAATATTACTTCACCAAATTGTATAAAATGTTCATGATACCAATGTTGATTTGCATTAATTGTTTGTTTTTCCAAATTACCTATTGGTTATGATTTATTGAAATTTTTCTGTCCCTCCTTTAATCCCCCTAGAATGCCCCCTGACCATGTTTTTACTAATTGCACGTCACAGATCTCTCTCAGCAGTGGTGTTAAACCTCCACACTACCAACATTTTCTTTCACATTTGGACATGACAGTGAATTAGAGAGATGTCCAACTGATAACTTTTGTGGCAAATGAAAACCAATAGTCAACACATATTGGTGTTTTGATGATTGAACACACAGGTTGGCTGACGGCTGAAATGTAATGCAGCAAATATGGATATATATGGAGTTGAACTAGGAAGCACTGCACAAGGGTTATACCTTCTGTATATGGGACACACACCTAAACCACTAGACTAAAGTTGCCTATGTGAACAACAATTTGATAGTAATAACTAATGAGAGACTACAACTGAAACACTGCTGAACTTTAACAAACACTTTATTATAATTGGCTTTCTTGGTGTTGACTCAGTGAAATATAAAAAATACATTTCCTTATTTTTCTTTCTTGGTAAAATATTGCCACAAAGGACCTCTGGGCTTCTGTCCAGACATCTGTAATTCTTAAAATATAAATAAAGCAAGGAAAATATTTAGGTAAAAGAAAAATAATGTGTAATTCTTCAATCCAGTTCATGATTATCTCTCCAAGTAACAAGTTCTTGGATTTTTTTTAAATTATATAAAGTTTTCAAAGTTTGACTGATAATAATGCCAGAAGCAGTATCAACCTACATAATTCTGCACATCATGGCAGAATTTATATTAAAAACATTCTTACAAGTATTTTTTTAATTGGTACACTGTCATTGAGTTTAGGAAAATGTGATATCTCTTTAAATAGACAATAGGGAATAAGGAAATGTTGGTAAACATTTACAGCAGGATGCATGAGATTAACAGTTAAGGCATAGGGATCAAAACTATTCTTTTCAACATTTTCTTAATGGTTTGACAGCAGAGCTACCCTCACAGCACCACACTTAGTCTATTTTTTTAGGGATGCACCGATATGAAAATTTTGAAAGAAATCAGAAAAATCTGAGATGATCAAATTTTGAACATACTGAAAATCATGCAAACCAATTTTTTAAATATCTCCTTTTATTTTAAAACTTGTTTTCTTTCCAAATAAGGAGGTGACAGGGCCACCATGAAACAAAAGTAACAGTGTTGCTTTACAGAAACTTTCGGATCACAAATATGGATCTCAATAAGGATCACAAATAAGGATCTCAATAAGGATCACAACTCAAAGTAATATCCTGACTAAGTTAGCTTATCAAACTTGCCAATATTCCTGGCAACTAGGAAATTATTTTTAACAGTATAACATGTTTTAAATTAAAGTTCACTCTATTTAATCTCAAATCTGTGAAAAAGTTCAAATCAAAGGATGGAGTGCCAAGATAAATGCGATCAAAAATGTATGTTTTGTCTGTTTTTTAGATCAAAAACAGGAAGAGGGGCATAAAAGAAGAGGGTCCACTCTTCTTAGGTAGTTTTGGTGTTTACATAGTCATAGAAATATTATTTGGGTCTTGAAAGATCGTTCAAGATGCTCTGAAAATGGCCAGCAGCTAATGAGTAAATAACGGCCCACTTTTGCTCATTGGCCGATGCCGATATGTTAAAAAAAATGACCAACATCGGCTGATACCGATATTGATACGGATATCATGCATCCCTATATTTTTTTGATCAGCCTTATGAGCCCTTGGCCCGTCAGTTAATCATCCTGCCTGTCATAAGAGCTCTCTTCTCTGAATCAGCTGTTTGGTATACTAGCTTCCCTGCATTAAATTAATGGTATAAAGATAAAGTTAAGATGCAGTAAGATACAGTTTGACATAAAAATTTCAGATTGACTTTAAAGTAAAACAGACTTGTACTGTAAGGTTGGTGCTTTATGTTCTCCCACTTTTTACAAATCAGGTTCAAACTCTGCCTGGAGTTTACATCCACAGGCAGCTTATTGTTGAGCTGAGGGCTAATTAAGCTCTCTTGAATAAAATTACTGCCCAAATTAACTCCTCCTCCAATCTCTAATTACTACTTCACTTGGTGATTTAAGTTTCTCCTACAATTATGGGTCTCATATGAAAACTTGTGAGCCTCCAGGGTACATGCACCAGGAGTAGACATCTTTTTTTTAATAAGTTCCTCATTTTAAATGAAGGGGAAAAGTTAATGTTTTTTTAAGAGCTAAAAAATAGGTTAAAGAGCTTTTTGATGTGAAAAAGAGCACAAACAACACTTCATCTTTAAAAAGCACCACAATGATCTGCTCTTCTTTTCTTTTAAATTAAAACTTCTTGTTTTTCTAAAACCTTTTGAGCTGCACTGCTGAAAACAGAGCTCCTGCAGATCATGTCAATGCTGCTGTGGGTGACATAAGGCATGTAGGCCAACTAGCGAGCTAGTGTTGGTGTAGCATCGTGAATTATGCAGTGTAAACTTACTCACTCCATCAATCTGATTGCTGAAGTATGTTTTTCAGTGATAAATATGTGAATTTGCCCACATGTTGTGAGTGAGTAGAGCTGCAGCCGCACCAATCATTTGATCAATAGAAGATAGCTTCTACTAATCAGTTAATTCAAAAATTAACTGTTTGCCAAACATAAAAGATATATAAAGAAGACCCAGATTATTTGATTTTAATTAACTTTAAATGTGTATTTTTCACTTAAGTCATTAAAATCTTTGATTTATTTTTTTATTCTAGTCACTGCATCATTTTTGTGTCTCCTGGTCATGACAGTGATGTGGCAGCATGTGACCTTTAATCAATAGTCACATTTCTGTTTAGTCCATTTCATTCCTGTTCATAGCCAATTTTTTAAGTACAGTGTCTGTATTGATCACATGACCTATTACTGATACTGATTCCTTTTTGTTTTCCACAGCGAGGTTAGGGAAGGTGTGGTTATCATTGTTGACCTAGGCCACTATTTTTTTCAAATCTTATTGCGTGTATTTGCTGTTTTGGATGTTTGCACACTTCACATACACGCATGCAAAAATGTAAATGCTCCACAACTACACTGCAGAGCAAACAGTGTCTCACTGCACCATACATGTAAATGATCCATTAGGAATTCATTTTAAGAAAAAAGTCCCTTTTCTGTTCAAATAAGCCACATAGCTAATAACACCTTATTCACCGGCACTGGGACTAACTGCCCTGTGCAGTTGAGTAAAATATTTGCACCAGTGTTTTCAAAGAGCAGAACAACAATAAACCTCTAAATGACCTAAAAGAATAACAGCTGTATAAGTCTGTAAGTAGTATTTTGAATTCACTATTATGAAAAAAATCAGGGGTTAGATCAGGTCGGGGCTGTCTGATTCTCAAACCTAGCTACCTGCTAACCTGCTAGCATATCAATGCAGTTTCCCATATACGTTAGCATCAAGCTTGCACTATTTTGCTATTTTGGTAAATAAGGTGATTTATACCATTTGGAATGTACTGAATATGAATCTCCTGAGACAGAGTAATGTACATTTCTTTTTGAAGTAAGTTCTTCAGTAAAACTTCTTCAGAGTCAGAGTTTTTTGGGGAAAAGTTATCTTACTGCTAAGCTAAGATAGCTACAGGAGGCTAGTTGACTTAAGGCCCAGCGGCTTCAGCACAATGTAAAGAATTGATAAGGGAATCATTAAGCACAGAGGCTAATGATATCGATGGATTGAAACATTTCTTATGGATTCTCAACAGGAACCGGTTTTCAATTCCCATCCCGGCGACTCATCATACATGTGTAATTTCTGGCGTTGTCAGGATGAGACACAGTGGAGCTTTACATGTGTTGATGTGGCAGCTCCTCTCCCTTTTAAATCTGGAGCATACTGCACCAAGATGCAGAACTTTCTGGGTGTTTTTGCGCTTGAATATCATTAGAGCGATTTGCTTTGTGAATTAGACCTGGAGCGGAGCAGATATCAGGGCCAATTATGCCCAATTCTTGGTGTTATTAACAGTTGTAATCCATTCTTAGTGAATTCCTCCTGGAGTTTTGATTTCATAGTTTTAGAAAATGTTTGAGAAAGACAAGATTTTTGTCAAAGCATTTGCAAACTGGCAAAACTTGGCGAGAAAAGGGTGCCGGTCAGACCATGAAATGTGACTTTAAATACAGAGGAAATGGAAGCAACAGTGGAAACTCTTTTTTTTCTGATCAGCTAATAGCATAAAGAATCAAATATTTCCCTCCAGGTGTTTTAGTGACACTCTAAACTAGAATTTATGATCATATTTTAGAACTCTGTGGGCTCTATCATTTCCTCTGACAAAGACATTGACAAACCTGCAGACTCCCTGTCACAAAGTTTTCTTCTCCCTTTAGATAGGGAAAAAATACAGTGCAACTCTACAGCATGAGTAGGAGTATGTGTTAAGATGGAGTTTCATTACTATTATCCGCATAACTGTTCCTTCTGTTTTGATGTGGTCCTTAGTATGTTGAAATAAAATAACCCCCTTGCCTTCGGCTGTCTGAATCATGTTGCATACTTCCAAAAGACTGCTCTACAAAAGCCTATTTACTGTGAAACTGTAAAGCTAACCAGTCAGGTTTAGCTACCTACCTACGCTGGGAACACAATGACTCACAGGCCTTGCTCTCACATTCAATGCAACAATAAGCCTGGGGCACCAGGAAATATTGGATAACAGCAGCTGTAGCCATGTTTGAGGATACAACAATGTGTAATGGTGGATAATATTTAAAAACTACAAAACACTCAGTCAATAATAACACTGTCTCCTTCTTTCAGCTCTGTGTGACATGCACCCAATGAGAGCGCTCTTCCTTATTCCGAGGAACCCTCCTCCAAAACTGAAATCCAAAAAATGGTGAGTTACCAACCTGTCGTCGCCTCAAACTCTATCACATAAGTCATATCCTGCTTAACAGATTCCCCTCACATATTATCACGAATCAAACACCCTCAAAACATGTTGCCAAAGTAAAGTTTGAAGTCCAGCTGATATGAAATGAAATTATTTTGTCTGTTAGAGCTGTATAAATCACTTGGCCCTTGGATTATCATGGCACCCATACTTTGCTTTAATTCCACAGAAGCTTTTTTGATTCTGATATATCATGAGAGGTTGACTTTATTTTGATAAGACCAGTCAATCTTTGCACAACACAGTGACATCAGCCTTCTGTGAGAGGCTGTACAGACGGTCACATACAGCCTGAGAGCGCTTTGCTTCATAGTGCAGGAGAAAAAGACTCAGAACCGTATAAGATTCCTGTTTAAGTCTTCTGCTTACTTCCGAACATGAACACAAACGTCACCCTTCACCTTGGCAAGTTGCATAAGTGAGCAAACAAGCACACATGGGAACATGAGAAAGGTACACTGCTATTGTTACGCCAACAATAGGCATGTAAACAAACCTTTAAATCTCATTTATGTCAAATTGAAATGTTGTTTTTACTTTTAACACTGTTGACATCATGCTCTGGGCAAATGGCACAAGTTAACTTCTTTGTGCCCTGTTTCCCTCTTGGTACCAACACTCTCGCATCCTGTCTGCTACAGTCAGTCGAACTACACACCTCTTCTTTGGACTGATAAAAATTTCAGAAAAACAGATGACATGGCGTGACTTTAGCTAGACTTTAAAGCAGAAAAGAATGTGTGACTTTCCCCATTTGGTAGATTAAAGCAGTGAATATACTTTTCCTATCCAGTCACAGTGAACACTTTATTTCAGCACTGGAACATGATCTCTCTATAATGCAATATATTAAATCCTGTGTACATTCATGGGCACTGTTGTTGCTTGATTCTTACTGCTTTGCATTGCCCAAATTCTCAAATATCAAGCACAGTAAACAGAGTTGAGTGCGTCTGAACTAGATTTATAGGAAAAACTGTGAATGGAAAGAATGCTGCTCGTACAGGAAGCTGAAATATTGCAGGCAAAATGTGTGATTTCTTTAAGCAGATGTTGTACTTCAGGTTGAGCTTAAAAGCAGTCGCAGCTATCTGTTATGCTCATTTTAAGACTTGTATTCTCACTGGCAATACTTTACCTACAAGGCTTTAACAGACACATTTAAAGCGGTGTGTGGTCTTTTTGTAAAATTGGAAAAGATTGTGCTCTGTATCTATAAAACACAGTTTTCTATATTGTAATTAAAAGTAGAAGCACTTATGCAAATACAAACTTAAAGCAAAGAATGGAAACAATAATAAGACCTAATAACTCTGGGAAAGCTGGTGCTTGTAGATTTCCCTGATTGATCATTTAAGTGTTGGAGTTTATTTTACTCTGATCATGTCGGCCTTTCTAGCTCTCCTCCAACACTTCTTCTTTTTTTTTTTCCCTTTAAACTTATCGCAGGTCTAAGAAGTTCATTGACTTTATAGAGGGATGTCTTGTGAAAACATATCCCAGCCGGCCATCCACAGAGCAGCTGCTGAAGCACTCTTTCATCCGGGACCAGCCCACTGAGCGTCAAGTCCGAATTCAGCTCAAAGACCACATCGACCGAACTCGCAAGAAGCGGGGAGAAAAAGGTGAACAGGAGAAGATGCTTCAGTGGATTTTACAAACAGTGATTAACTAAAGTGTAATGTAGGTTAGTATGCCACAAAATTCTTGATTTGAACTTTTTGTCTTCTATTTTTTCTCTCAGAAGAGACAGAGTATGAGTACAGTGGTAGTGATGAAGAGGATGAAAATCGTGGAGATGACAGAGAGTCAAGGTAATTTCATTTTTTTGTGTCACTGAAACAGAATGAAACCTTGACTCTTGCTCTCTCTGTGAATGATAACCTCATTCTCATCTTTCTAATCAGCTCCATCCTAAATGTGCCCGGTGAGTCTACTCTAAGGCGGGATTTCCAGCGTCTGCAGCAGGAGAACAAAGAGCGATCTGAGGCTCACAAGAGGCAGCAGGCCCAGCTTGCTGCTCAGCGCAGGGACCCTGAAGAACACAAGAGGCAGCTGTTGCACGACCGACAGAAGCGCATTGAAGAGCAGAAGGAACAGCGGCGTCGACTTGAAGAGGTAATGACACCTTTTGGAGTAATAGCCTTACTATTAGAAAACTATCGGCCCTTGTGCTGTAACTGCTTCTTTGCAACCACAGAACAAAACAGATCGCAAGTAAAAATATCTTTTTTTTAACTTAACAGTAACAGTAACAGTGCTTGTATCTTGAATTCTATCTCTTTTTCTTATCGTGTAGTTCATGCAGACAAAGCATCACATCATATTTACAAAAATCTTAAAGCATTTATTTAATGAAAACCTTTGCTGTTTGTCCTTAGTTGAACTTTCTTACAATATTTAAGTTTATGTTAAAACTTGACATTTCAGTAGTAACCTATTGCAGCATATTTCAAAATACTATTACTAAGATGTTAGGAGTTGTACCTCCAAAATAAAATTCTGAGCATGACAAACTAAGTTGTTAGAAAGTGGAATTAGAAAGCTCCACGTATGAAATACTTAACCTATTCTTAAACAAAAGTGCATTTTAGGAGAATTAGTTATTACATAGGTTTAATACCCCACAGTTGAACAGTGACAGAAAAAAATCAGATGCTATCTGTTGCACAGTGGCAGACACAAACTCAACTCAAAAGTTTCTTCTACTAGATTTAGCCTATTATCGTGATCTGTCCTTTTTGTTACCTGCAGTGTGATTTTGTTTCAGCTAAATGCCTCTGAAAAAAAGGTTGACCTTGATTTTGTCTGGAGGTAATTCTGCAATTTTCTGCACAAACAAGAAGCTCCAGACATTTGACTTCAGTAAGACACTGCACCAGGCAGTGAAATGATCAGGTTTCTTGTGTGTTATGTTCCTGCTCATGTCCCTACCCCTCCAGACACTCAACTACTTTCTGTTGCCCTTTTATTTTCTCTAATCTTCAGGTCATTATTTTCCATGGCTCGCCCGGTCTTGAGTTCCCAGCGTCTTTGATTGCCTTCTATTGTTGGCCCTACTTGACTGTTGTTATGTAATATGTCAAATGAATAAGCTGTGAGCACTTCTAATATGATTTAAAAAAAAGCTGTTTGCAAAGCTTACATTGTGCATTAAAAAATGAAGCCTACATTAAGAAAGCAGTGGTTCTCAAACTTTTTATCAGTGATGATTACCCCCTATGAAATGTTATTTTTCTGCTAAGTACCCCAACAAGCACAAAACAGTTTTGTTTTAAAAAAATCCTGACCAGGCACAAAACATTATTATTTCATCAACTATGAAACAAAAATAACTTAAGACGTGTTTAAAAGAAATGATTTATTCACATAGAAATAATTGACATCTTAAAATGTCCTCTTCTGCTAAAAAATGTGTTAACTTAATAGTAGATAAACATTTTTTCTGAAAAGAAAGGCATAAACTTCATTCAAATAAAAGACTTGCTTAAAAAAATGGAAATGCTGGGTACTTTTCATATTTAAAACGATACAGTATCGATGCCCGGTACCTGGCAATCAGTATTGGTACTCAACAGCACCAATTTGTGGTATTTTCATATGTGTTTATAATTATAAATTTGTTTGATAATATAATCTCAAAGTTTTCAATTCAACATATTTGTTTCTCAACATATTAACTTGCAATGCTGTGTTCATTTCCAGCATGACAAATTGCCTTCTCTTTCACTTCCTCACAGTCACAAGGATGTGTTTAGGTACCATACCTGGTATTATCAGTAATCAGTACCACAGACTTAATTCGGTAGCTACCTAACTCGGTACCCATCCCTACTTACCTACCTGTAGTTCGTTGACATTCAAAGTGAATCAAAAGGAAAGTCGGAGGGATCAATTCAGCATAACTACAGAAGTACCTTCCTGCAACTCAGGTATGATAATTCTGTCAGCATTTGCACAAAGTAAGATGAATTTGTAGCCTAGAGTGAGTTTCTTTAAGTTTTTATGATGCAATGGAGCTGTTAAAATGTAGTTCAACCCTTGAGGAGAAAAAAGATTAGTGTGTTGCATTTGTGACTTTAGATTCAGACTTTCTCTTCACTAAGAACACTAATCTGCCTGTTATGAAGCTTTGAAACTGCCCCAGAGGCTGCACGTGCTAATCTGAATAATGCAGTGCACAGAAACCACACACATACCAATTCATTTTTAAAATCTATTTTTAATTTCACCACTGCTAGGCTTAAATGCTTAAGCAGCAGGCAAGCTTACGTGCAAGATTTGGTGCAGCTGAACAAACCATATCCTTAACAGGACTGTTAAATAATGAAGTGATCATCGTTAGAACTATCCAAACTTCTCTTACCTTTGAATTAATCACTCTTTATCATCTTCACGGGAAGCTGCTACTCAGGAAACGGTTCCCTCGACGTGTTGGCTGTTGACATGTTGATGTAGTGCTGTCAACAGTGTTCAGGGGAGAATTTGTTGATTTGGAGGCTTGCATGTGTCAATTTATTATTGTGGGGCTTGAGTAAAGTTGTTTTTAAATATGTTTCAATGTATTTCTTGATTTAGATTTGAATAAAAGGGTATTTTTCAGAGGGGTGGGTCTCAGAAAGGCCATGGCTCCTCTTGAAAACATGTTGGCTTTACATGATTTACAACTAAAAAAAATCCCTGTTGTTCTTACACTGATGTTTTAAAAAAAAAACCTTATTTCAGCCTCTGTCTGTAACACTGTTCTGTAACAATGTTTTAGCTACTGTCTCATTAAGACTCCTTACTCCAGAAATCCCATTCCCCCTGATTGGCTCGTCCTCTCGGGGGAGTCAGATATCAGCGTTGACCTGTTTGAGTAAAGAAAATCTTTGTGCAATGACCTCATCATTTTAGCCAGTCTCGTGAAGCTCTCATGCTGTTTTAGAACAGACTGTTTTCTAAGTAGAGAAGGAAATACTGTATAATATAATCTTTGTGAATAATATTTTCGAGGAGTTACATTAGAAATGATTAGTAGAAATGGAAAAGGCACATACTTGATGCCACACCTGCAGAAGTCAGTGCCACTCTAGTTTAAAATGTTTGAGCTTTCCTTTTCTTGTCAGGAGTGGCTGGTAAGCTAGAACTATTAAAATGAGAAACTGACTGAGAGTAACTGTTTTTTATTATCTTTTTCCTTCTTTGATTTCATTTCTGAAGCCAGTGCAATGCATGTAGATGTGTTTTTAGATGTGATCATAGTCCACATTCTGCATCTTACCTAACAAAGCTCATTGGTGGGCTGTGAAAAGGGTCAGCAGCTGTGAAATGTTTCAGGAGGTATGTGGGATTTTCATAAGGTGCATAAGCACTCAGATACTGCTATGACCGTTAAGTATATTTCTGTATTGGTTATGTGCTGTCCTGTAGTCTGACTCTTTTAAACGACCAGCACTCCCTCATTGTCTTTTCCTGTAGTCCTGTTAAACTGTTAAATGCCTACAACTCAATGAGCTCAAACGAGCTCAGAGTGCTCAGTGTCACTTCTAAGTGGGAGGCTTTCACAGGAAACAAACCTTCCCTCTTTTATGACCCTTCAAAAAGCAGACGAAAGAAGTACCTGGGGAACTGACAGTCAGTCAGATGATTAGGATGCTTTAGGTGTGTGTTAGTGAGAGTGACTCACATCCTCTGTTCTCTGCTCTGCACTTCCGCACCCTTCATTTCTTTTCTTTTTCACCAGCTCTTTGCACAAAAAACAAGAGAGGGTTTGCTCATAAGCAGGCTCTCCATTATGAATTCCCTTGTGCAAACACAGCCTCTATGCTCATTTTTCTTTTCCTGTCCCCCTTCTCTCCCAGCAACAGAGAAAAGAGCGAGAGATGGTGAGGCAGCAAGAAAAAGGTCCCCACCGGAGACTCGACGATATGAGACGGGAGGAAGATAGGAGGCTGGCTGAGAGGGAGCAGGTAACCAACCACAGGAGTTGTGGGGCTATGATCAGCCAATCAGAGTATAGTGTGGGCGTGTCCACAAGCAACACTGTGCAAGTTGCTCTGGTGGTGAAATTCCATGAGTAGGTTGCCATAGCAGCAAGGGTCTAAATTAGTGTATTTATTCAGAGATGAGTTTTCTGTGGGTGAGCTCTCTGCGTCTCTTTTGCAGTTTCCAGTCTACCCTCAGTAACACAAGAGTCTGGCTTCCCAGTAGCATTAACCAGTAGTCCAGAACACATTTTTTATGTCATAATGATACCTTGCAACCCACAATGTATTGCTTAATGTTAAATTACTCTAATTTGTTGTCATTGTCTTAAAGTAGCACTAGACTAGTTTATGTTGAAACGCTTGTCTCCTGAAAAACAATTATTAACTTTTTTTTTATGAGTATATAACATAGTTTGCATTTTTCTTCTCTTTCCTCACCTTAATGCCTTCATCCCACCTCCTTCCCTTTCAGGAGTTTATCAGACATAAGTTAGAAGAAGAGCAGCGCCAGTTAGAAATCCTCCAGCAGCAGTTGCTTCAGGAACAAGCACTACTAATGGTAACAAACCCTCACTCCTCCTTTATCATTTTCACTCTTGAAAACACACGTTTCCTTCTTTTCGGGAAATGATTTGATGTCTCTGAAAATGTCCTTTTGAAGAACTTGCATTTTTGCATGCTGGATGGATTTTTTTTTGAGTAGTGGAGATAAGTGCTTCCACAAGTTAACTATTTTACTTTCACTCTATTTTGTTACAAAAGAAACAGATTCCTGCTCCTGTAGAAATGCTCAACATGTCTGAGAGAGTATATGCATCTCCCACAGAAAAGCATGCTCTAACCTACATTTTGGAATAGTATGGGCATACTTTGGTGTGTTTTTGTGAGTGCATATTGCTCCCAGAGAAAGTTTCCTCAGTCAGGACATCTTTACTGAAGCCAGTGTGTGTGATGTGTTAGATCTTTGCTCCTGTTTATTTGAATGGAAGAAAGAACCAAACCGTAATGCTGAATGGATGATGCCGTCACTTAATGAACCAGGTTACAGGTCAAATAACAATTATTAGCAATGATAATATCACCAGCACACTCCCAGACCAGTGCTTTGAGTCAGTTTTAAAGTAGTTGCATTATTTCCCATTTAGGTAATCACAAAAGCAATCAACTAAGAAGCTTCATCATTCTGGAATCCAATAATGCTCAAGCCTCTAGGGAGCTGAAGACAGGGCCATTAGTGTCCTTATCGCTCCAATAAAAGTTGGTCAATGGGATACAAGTATTCATTCAGCTTAAAACATCTGTGGTGAATGGTAAGCAACCTGCCTGACCACTGTAATACACCTTTGAAAAAGTCAATTTCCTTTCATGTAATCAAATCAGAAGTCAATCAAAACTTCAGTCTTTTGAACCAAACCTCCTGCAGAAGTGATATCTGACAAAAGCTGTGAACCAAAAGGAAAGACTTTGATTGTTAGCTGCAGGTAGTCACTTATAAATCATTTCTTGAAAAATGTACCTAAATGGTACTTAACAGGGCTTTTCTGAAAGCACGCTACGATTGATAGTCACATTCCTGTATGCACAACACATTTTCACACTAATGGCAACAACTCCTATAATCATTTTGCTCATTATGATGAAGGAATTTCTGGTTCATTATCTTGCCTAAGGATGCTTGGTTATGTGACAGCAAGAGCTTGGATCAAACCATCAGTCTTTCCAATGACATTCAACCAAGTCTGTCACTAAGCTACACCTGTCCCAAACTCTCCTTTCTACATGTTCTGATGCAGGTTTTAGTTTATTGTAGGAATTTCAAGACCATTAGAGCACCATTATTGGCTGAAAATATTAATAGATTAGAAATGATAAGCTGTCTTTTGTTCATTGGTATTAAGCTTTACTCGAAATAATCTCTCAAGAAGAAATTTTTGTGTTCTTTATTATCACACCCTGAGAGGAAATAGATCAAATCAGGCTAACCTCAACTAAAGTGAGAATCAGTAACGCGAGGCAAGGCAAGGCAAGGCATGTTTATTTATACAGCACATTTCAGCATGGAAATTCAAAGTGCTTTACAGACAAAACAAATTAAAAGAAAATGATTAAAATTCAACTAAAAAGAAAATTAAAATTACAAAGATACAATAAAACAATAAGATTAAAAAAAAAAGCTAAAATAGATTTTAAAACTGATTTTTAAAACAGATTTATTACAGTACAGCTTTTAGGTTGTGCAATTACCATACATCACTGATTCTTGAGAATTTGGCTAAAACAGGATTTAATTTTGATTTTTTTTTCTTTCAGTGATAATAAATCTAAACGCATGTGTATATGAAGGAAAACTGAAAAATTACAGCAGCTTCTGTGACCTTATAGCATTTGGCAGATCAGTGGAGGGGAAGAGGGTCTTTGGGAATAGAGCTGACTAAGTGATTATCCTAATTTATTGCTTTTTTGATAAATATCTGACGCTGTTGACACAAACTCAAGCCACATTTTGAGCAATCACACAAATTTGTGAAATTGCTGTTGAATAATCACTGCTGGGTGATTTAAAGATACTTTAATTTTGCTCTTTTATCTGGCATATATTCTTCTTTTTAAATAATTTTTCACAACTTTATGACAAATTGAAACACTAACCTGTTGTTTGGGAACAGCAGATTTTTTTGCTAAAACTAAACTAACTAAAAACAAACATGAAATGACATATATCTGTGCAAAAACCCTTTAATAATCATCAAAGAATGTTGTAAATTGGATAATTTAATTCACTTTTACTCAAATTTACACTTTTCTTAGTGGGACATGTTTTTTCCCAAGTCTCAAGAATCAGTGACATGTTGCACAAGAGCACAGTGCTTTGCCCTGGTTTCCAGCAGTGCAGGAAAGGAAGCTTGTGTGTTCCTTTTCATGAAAGCTTCTTCAAGGTCCTTTAAGAGAAGTGCTGCAATGCCTCCACTGTGTCCTCGGTTTCTCTCTAAGTCCCCTCCAACACAGGGAAGCAGCTGGTTAATGCACCCTTACCTTGTGCCAGGCTGAGCTTCTCACTGTGGAGGGACATTTGAGGAAAGTTATTTTGGTTTTATCCACAGACTTATGCTTTCATTCTCTTCCCAGAGTGGGCCATATGTGAGGTTTATAACAAAGATTTATGTTTCAATCTGATACTTGGCTTTGTGGCACATGGTAATTAGAGCTGAAGAACTATGAAAAAAGGAGCATTTGTTGAAAAAGACCGAGTGATTCTCTTCTTAAGATTGTTCATATTTATCAAATAAACTTAGTGTGAGAAATTCAGATTGACCATTTATCTGTTAATGAATGGAAAACTTATACCTACTGTTATAATGTTATTTTGAGTCTGTACTTGAGTGACTCATGGAAGACGTGCTTACGACTCAGTGAAAAACCAATAAGTCAACTGACTCACTTATACACCGTCTGTTTAATATATGGCATACAAAGGTTCAGCTGGGTACTATTCAGTGTTATTTGTGGTGTTGTAATTGATTGCTGTGTTAAAAATAGAGATTTTAGAGTCTTCCCAAACATTGATTCTCTTTGCGGATGAAACTTGGTCCCAGAAATACACAGACTTATGTATGAGCTTTAAACCAACCTGCCTGAATCACTAACCTGCAGTGCATCCCTTTTGGCTCAGGAATATAAGCGCAAACAGCTGGAGGAGCAGCGCCAGTCAGAGCGGCTGCAGAGGCAGCTGCAGCAGGAGCATGCCTACCTGGTGTCTCTGCAACAACAGCAGCAGGAGAAGAAGCCCCAGCTCTACCACTACAACAAAAACCTAGAGCCCAACAACAAACCCACTTGGGCCAGAGAGGTAGCAAATTTACCCACAACCAAAACATGAGTTGCCAAACATGTACAAGCTTACAGAGTGAATACTTTTCTGATTCTTGTCCCTTTATAAGGTGGAGGAGCGGAGTAAGCTCAACAGACAGGGCTCACCCAAAATCTGCACCACCGTCTCTGACACTGCCATCCAGTCACGGTCTGATTCAATCAGCCAATCAGGAGTGGGGCAGTCAGCTCAGACTCCACCGATGCAGAGGCCAGTGGAGCCCCAAGGAGGGCAGGGGAAGGTGAGTGAACTTTGAACGAGTGTTTTAAATTCCTGGAAAAACTAAGGGAGAAACAACTTCTGATGCCTGTCTGCTACTAATACTTGAGCTGCTTAACTTTTTGTGGTCCTTGTTTATACTTTTTTCTTCCTTGTCTTCTTTTCCCCTTCTTTCTTCTCTGCCAATCTGCAAACCTGAATGGAAAAAAAAACTCTGGATACAAAAACAATCCTCCTTTTCCTTCACTTTGACCTGCTGCTATGGCTGTCCTGTGCACGCGTCCTTCCTGGCTGCTCTTTCCTTCTGGTGTGCTGCAGTTTCAGATGGCTCACTTGGTCCCTCTAAAGCCCTACGCTGCCCCTGTGCCTCGCTCCCAGTCTCTCTGTGACCAGCCCACTAAGACTATGTCCGCATTCCCCACCCAGGACCCCTCCCTTGCCCCCACACCTCGCCCCATCCACTCTAGAGAGCTGGTGCGTCAAAACTCAGACCCTACCTCTGAGACCCAGGTGCCACAGGCGCACCAAATGAGAGAGGATCGTGGACCATGGATCCGCCTGCCAGATGTGGAACTACCACCCAAGGTGAGAATCATAGTTTGTTAGAGTTCAGAAGAAGATGCAGAAACCTTAAAAAGAAACAAAAGTGTTACTTTCTCCACTGAAACACTTCTGTATCCACTCAGATCCCATGTTTACTAGATTATGATTCGTGAAAGCAAACATGAAAACACACGTTTTCTTACACAGTAGCGGGTGGATTAAGTAGTATGTCTACCTGTAATTATATGTTGACATTAAAGGAAACTCATGACAATGAAATTATGAAAATGCTATAGGGCTCTCACACCCAACAGAGTCCTAAGATCTTGAAACAGGTTTTGATGTTCTTTGATTTATACCCTTATCAAAGTGCCGTTAAAATACTGGAATCGTGACTCTTCTGTTAAGTAGACATTACAGTATTCAGTAGGACAAAGTTACTTCATGGTTGATGTGAAATCCTTGGAAATGTGAATATGAGGTTTCTGTCTTCAGATCCCTCAGAGGACAGCGTCCATTGCCACAGCTCTCAACACCAACCTGTCCTCTGGCATACGGCATCCAGTAAGAGCCAGGTACTGCACGCAGCCAAATGGTCCGATCAGATGTTTCCTTAAATTAGTTCCTCCCAAATGATGTTAGGCTTAAATGACGACATGAGATAACTGATTCGTATCCTCCTGGCAGCAATCCAGATCTGAGTCGCAATGATCGCTGGGAGAGAGGAGACAGTATGAGCATCATATCCAATCTGCCCCAGACTGGCTCTCTAGAGAGGCATCGCATCCTCAGTGAGTCCCTGCCTCCCCAGTGCTATTTCTCTGCAGACTGTCTTTGCTGTAAGTCACATTTCAGGATCATAACTACTCTCTGAATTTTAACCCTTTCAGGCACGTCCAAAATGGATTCACCAATTCTCACCCACGATAGTCGTCATAAGCCTGGGGAGTCTCGCACCTCCTCTCGCCCTGGGCGCCCTGCTGTAAGTTCATCCATCAAATAAATTACATATTGTCTGACTCTTCAGTAACCTCTACTTATGAGACTATTTTCTCATCACTGAAGATGTGCATGCAACACAAAATATAGCTCTGGTCTGACTCACTCTGCACATGCTCAGATTGATCACATATGCACCTGCTCTGTAACGTGACCTGTGGCACCCCAACTAGAGGTTTCCCCTTCCCCTGTCTATTTAATCACACTTATCAAACACATCTCTGTGACTGTTTACCTTCATGTTTCTCCTCTTAAATTTCCCTGTTTGTTGACTTTACCTTTAAAATACAGAGTTACAAGAGAGCAATAGGGGAGGTTAGTACTGCTGTTCTCTGTTTGCTCAGCGTCCATGCATGACCTTGTACCTGGATTCACTGGTTGTATCATGGAGTGATATGCATGCTCTACACTGGCTTGGTTAATTTGGTAAATTGTGTGTTTTTTAATGAAGTGTCACTCTTTTATTTTCAGTCAAATGTGATGTGATGATTGTTTTTTTTTCCTGCAATCTCATACCTGATACAGACCTCGATATCATTAAAAGTCATCCTAGAAATCATCAGGCTCTGATAGGGATGGGTACCAAATCAGGTTCTTTTAAAGGCACCGACTGAATTCTGTCAAAAGTGCCGAGTACAGATTCATGTAAAATCAACAAGTACCAATCTTTAGGTACCCTAATCGCATCCTTGTGACTGTGAGGGAGAGGAAGAGTAGGTGATTTTCCATGCTGGACATGAACACAGCATTGCAAGTTTATATATTAAATAATAAATATGTTAAATTGAAAAACTCATTAAATTTTATTATTAAACAAATTGATATTTTTTATAACATAAACACAGAAAAGTACCGAAAACTGGTACCGTTGAGTACCGGTGCCGATTGCCAGGTACTGGGTATCGGTTTCACCAAAAGTGAAAGGTACCCATCCCGAGGCTCTGAGCTCTTAAGCTCTGTCTCCACCAAGCAGTTCAGTTCGGTTCGTCCCGCATTTTATGGCGTTTCCACAGATTAATCCCACATAACCGAGAGGAGGCGTCCCACTTTTTGGCGCTCTTCAGTAGGGGTGCCAGACTAAACCAATCTGATCTCGGAAGGTGGAGCTACAACACTGCAGACCGTTGATTGGTCAAAAGAATCGTCACTTACTGTGCGACAGCGGCTGCATTTCTCCTGGCGGCACACAGACTTTTCTGCAACAAAGCTTGATTGCACTTTGTATCAAAGAGCCAATGAGAAAGAAGATGAAATGCTGGACATCTTCGATCGTTGCTCTTTGTTTACTGTGTCATGTTTTTCCTCTTTGTTGGATCGATTAGCGGGGTACACTGTGTAGTGCTGCTATGGCGTCACACTATTATGTAACTGATGCGGCTATCGGCATCCAGCTTACACACCGCCTACCACGCGGGGGCACTGTTGGCTGTGGAAATGCAAACAGGACCAAGCTTAACCGAGCCAACCCACACCAAACCGTACTGATCTAAACCAGACTGCTTGGTGGAGATGGGGCTTTAGAGTGTTGGGACTTAGCTTTAAAATGTGTTTACCTCTGATGGTGCCTGACTTCAAGTCCTTTTTGAATCATCTTTAATATTCCTGTCCATTGTACTGTTCTGTTATATGCTACTTATTTTAACAAGCAATTCTGTTTTGAACATGCTTTGTGTCATTCTGGAAATAATGGTGAAACTGTGTGGACAGGACCACGGCCTCTTTGCCAAGGAGCGTGCTGAGGAGCAGCCTAGGCCTCCTGTCAAGGCCAATGATTACTCCTCCTCCTCAGAAAGTAGCGAGAGCAGTGAGGAGAGTGAGAGTGGAGAGGGTGTTGAAGAGGAAGAAAGCCCCACTGATCGGTAACACCAACCATACAAGCCCAGAAATTTAATTTGTCAGCCTTAACTTGGAATAAATTTAAATGTGTGATTATACCTTCCTTTACTGACACACACTAACCTGTTTGGTGTCAGACACAGGGATGCTGACACAGATTCAGTCAACACCATGGTGGTTCATGAAGACGAAGGCGAGGTGGGTGAGGGAGAGCAGGCCGGAGGCTATGGGGATCAAACCATGCTTGTGCAGAGGGTGAGTCATCTCTATTAGTAATGATGCTTAAAATGCATAATGGAAAAATCAACACAGGTCGTACAAATGAATATTTCAAAGAGGCACTGCATCTGTTTTGTTGTTTGATGTTGCACAAGTTTTTAATGGATGCATAAGAAATTACTTCATCAGGGAGCATTTCCCTTGCACCTTGATGCATCAAATGAAAACATAAGTGATGACTAAAATTTGAATGATCTCTGTCAGATCTTAGTCCCTCTAAACCAAAGATAGGCTCTGTTCATTCAGTGCTTTGCACCATTGTCCAACAAGCTCTCTGGAAGAAATGAATCATAGGATATGCAGACGTACAATACAGTGCCAAGTGTGCTATCAATAGACATTGATGTGTTGCAGCCGCAGCTCCATTATCACACATCTGCTGCTGTTGGTAATATGAAAAATGAGGGAAAAAAAGTGGTGCTGCTGGGTAGTTAAGGTTTTCATCCCCGCATGACATCCTTTGCAATTCTGCTGTACAGTAACTGATCTTTTGAGGGTGTTTATGCATCAGTAATGTTTGTACTGTACATGGTTGATCTACTGTAGATTGTGTGATCCTCTCTGTATGAGATCAGTATCAATCAGATTCTTTTTTTTTTTTTTTTTTTTGTGGGATAGCGATATTATTCAGTGACAGACTTGCAGGTGGCTGGTGAGTTAGACGTGGGATGTGTCACCCTCACTGAAGTGCAATAGTTTGATGTGTGCGTGTGTTTAAATAAGAAGAAGAAGTGTCATTTGTTTCTGCCAAGCTACAGTTACATCACTGAGCATCAGTGAGAGATATGGAATTAATAATTTGGCAGCCATTGTAAATAACATGGAAACGTAAAATGATGTGCAAACAAAAAATGAAATGCAGATCACCTCTGCACATGCAGAGAGTACGTAAAGATGTTTCCTTTAAAAAAAGTTTTTGAACCATGCTCATTGGCAGAGTGACAACAGAAATTCTACATTTGTGACACCCGCTAGACTGGACAGTTCAGTTTTCCTCACGCAGTCATGTTCATTTGCAAATAAGAGGCTTCCTTTTAACCATTGATGAGCACCATACTGCTCTGGCTGACACAAAATAAGGAGATACATTCGTTCAGTTTCTTTGAATCTGTGTTGGAGAGCATTAACAGTAATCGTCACATTATTATTACGTAAAACTGTTTTCTTCTTTGGGTTTACATAAACCAAGAAAGCACCAAACAATACAACTCAACATGGTCTTTTTCTAGTCTTTCAGGGCTTTTGCAAAAAAGAGCAGCACTGAACAAACTGCAAGACACAGGTGCCCTTTTTTTGAGTTACAAAGAGAAGAAAGCCAAACTCTTGCCTTTTCAGGATCCCTGGGTCTTTTTTTACGAGATAAAGTGAAGGGTCTGGTAATGCTTGGATGTGTGCGGAGTCGTTGAAAACCTATCGCGAGTCTCTGAAAACAATACAGAGGCTTTTTTCTGCAATAACAGTGATGACACAAAAAGTCACCTTGATGACTCTTTTTGTGTGATTAACAAAACTGATCTGTTTAAATCAACTCCAAACGGCCACTTCACTTCTTTATTTTACTTTGGTGTGTAAACAAAATAGATCACTTCACAGAAGTTTGTGTAGCAGATCAGGATGGATCCTAGTCTTTAATTGACATAACTTAATGTGTGTATGTGTGTGTATTTTTGTACCCAAAGACCCCAGAGAAGCGGAGTCACAATGGGTACACTAACTTGCCAGATGTGGTTCAGCCCTCTCACTCCCCCACTGATTCAGCCTCTCACTCCTCTCCTGGGAAGGACTCTGTTTATGATGTGAGTTCAATGATGCTAAATATATCAGGCCTGAATTCCTGGTTTATTTCTATGTGTTCCCCATCTGCCATCACTTCAGTACAAATTTACAATGTTACAAATTTAATCTCATGACAATCTTTTCCCCAGAGATTTTTTTCCTTTTTCCCTTGAAAAGTAAATCTGAAAAGTGCTGTTTTGCAAAACCTAAACTGACACATTGTTGATTTAGACACTTAACAACTTCCACACCTTATCTGCTCTGCAGTATCAATCTAGAGGTTTGGTTAAAGCATCTGGGAAGTCCTCCTTCACTACCTTTGTAGACCTTGGCATGTACCAGTCACCAGGAAGCACAGGGGATACCATGTCCGTCACAAGTGAGTTGAACATCTTTGAGCAGACTCCAAATCTCGCACCATTTTGCCCCAGTTTGTGTTCTCCCACCTTAGTTAAGCCCGTGCCTTGACTGTGTCCATGTGTAGGCTCCAGGTTTGAGCAGCTGAAGATGGAAGTGAGGAAAGGCTCCATGGTGAACGTCAATCCCACCAACACACGACCTCCTAATGATACACCTGAGATCCGCAAGTACAAGAAGAGGTTCAACTCGGAGATCCTGTGTGCTGCGCTCTGGGGTGAGAGTAAATCCAGTGCATTTTATGGTGACCTACAGACTCAATACAAAGAAGTCAAGCTATCATGAACTAATTTGTCTCTGTAAATTTGATTGCATTTGGGTTTTAAAAACCCAAATGCAATTTTAATAAGAATGCAAAGATGTTGTGTGATAATTAATGCCTTGTCTTGGGCAGTTTGTTTGAAGCCTTTATTTCTTTCTCAGTGTCCTGACTACAAGCCTTTATGTCAGTACTGCTCCGGTTAAACAATGCCAAAATAGAAATGTCACATAGAAATTAGATTTCAGGCCAACACTTGTCCAGTCCAAAGTGACAGTTCTTTGCTGGAGAACACTGTGTTTCTGCTTTTATTGTCAAATCAACGCTCATTCTGCGGCTACTTCTGTGAACATCACACATATTTATTAGGTTCAATAAACTGGTCTAAAAAGTGTGGTTTTCAGGAGTATTTAATGATCTTCTGTGGCACTTATCTGGCTGATGTGACACTAAGTTACATGATTTATCCTTTAAAGCTATTTATTCTTTGTAAATAACCTATCAGTAAGTTACCTATAGGTTATGATGGATAATAGTTGTGGAAAATAGAAGTATAAGAAAGTCAAATAATTGTTCTGTCACATGTATGCTGTTGCAATTTTTATCTTTGAAGGACAGGTTGTTTCAGTCACTTTCTTTGAAAACAAAAACCAATTACTTTGTGCATGTGTGTGTCCTAGGTGTGAACCTGTTGGTGGGCACAGAGAACGGTTTGAAGCTGCTGGACCGCAGTGGTCAGGGCAAGGTTTACCCCCTCATCAACTCTCGTAGATTCCAACAGATGGACGTCCTGGAGGGCCTCAACCTGCTCATCACAATATCAGGTCATTACTGCTGCTCGTTGCCAGTCTGCTCTCACCACAGTTGGTTAAAGCTGTGTGTGCTTTTGGCATCCCTTTAAGGGGATGCCAAACACGAGATGCCAAATCGTGCTCATGCCTTTTTTAGGATTTTGGCTTTGATGTCATGATCATGGCAAATTTATTTTTCTGCAGAATGTTTTTCTCTTTATATCTGAATGAATACATGCTATAACTTATTCCACTTTCACTTCTTAAGTGCATTTACACAGTTACTGATAATATGTATTCCTTGTCATTTATGTCCCCTCTGTCTATGAAGGCAAGAAAAACAAGGTGCGTGTCTACTACCTGGCCTGGCTAAGGAACAAAATCCTCCACAATGACCCTGAAGTGGAGAAGAAGCAAGGTTGGACCACTGTGGGGGAGATGGAAGGCTGTGTGCACTACAAAGTGGGTGAGTGACAGAGGATGGCAGTTTATCTCTGCTGTCTGTTCAACTCATGACTGAACCTCAGAAGTGCATCTGGCAGAGTGAATAATTCATTCCCAGTTTCTGATGTCGGACGGCCTTGTGGTTGTTCTGTCTAGTGAAATATGAGAGGATAAAGTTCTTGGTGATTGCTTTGAAGAATGCAGTGGAGGTGTATGCTTGGGCGCCCAAACCTTATCACAAATTCATGGCCTTCAAGGTAAGTCTCCTCTTTCCTTTGAGCTGGATCAGTTCTAGCAGATCAATCAACCAGAAGAGCATTCAAGTTTTACACTTACTTTTTACTCTACCCAGTCCTTTGCAGACCTGCCACACAGGCCTGTCCTCGTGGACCTGACAGTGGAGGAGGGTCAGAGGTTAAAGGTCATCTACGGTTCCTGTGCTGGCTTTCATGCCATCGATGTGGACTCTGGAAACAATTATGATATTTATATCCCAGTTCATGTAAGTCATGCAGAGGTCAGACAGCAGTGTTTTCAGAGGTTGTCAAACTTTCAGGAGATCATCCTTTTTGTTTGATTCTCAAACAGATCCAGAGCCAAGTGACTCCACACGCAATAGTCTTCCTGCCCAGCTCAGACGGTATGGAGATGCTGCTGTGCTACGAAGATGAGGGCGTTTATGTCAACACCTACGGACGAATCATCAAGGATGTGGTTCTGCAGTGGGGAGAGATGCCCACTTCTGTTGGTATGAGTCACTGCTGAAAACTTGAAAACTGACAGAGAATAGAGTAATCAGCTCTGATCCCAGACTGTGAAAAAGTGGCAAACATCAACCTCAGGTCCAAAAATAAAACAACAACTTTAAAGTCTGGCTCAAACCTCAAGGCTGTGTTCAAAGCTCCTGGGTTGAGTCTGGGTAATTGAGATCACAAAAGTTTGGATTATCCTGATTCAAGCAGAGGACTGGACACTTTAGTCTACTACTTTAATATTAGGGTTTTGTCAAAGTTTAGAATTTTATCCCCATAAAATATTTTACAGCTTTGTCAGGGAGCTGCTTAAATCAACAATTTTACATTGTCTCTGTAAAATAAGAATCAAATATTAGGAACACAAAGCTCACTCTAGGAATGGGTAGAGAGCAAGGTACTTTTATATGTTTCACGTGATTCACGTGAAATCAATAGGTACCATGTTTAGGTACCTATATGCATCCTTGTTACTGTGAGGGAGTGGAAGAGTAGGCAGTTTCTAATTCTGGACATGAACACAGCATTGCAAGTTTACATATTGAGAAATAAATGTGTTAAACTGAAAAACTTTGGGATTTTATCATTAAATAGTTTAATGTTCATTACCACATAAACGCAAGCAAAAGTACAGAAAATTAGTACCATTGAGTACCAATACCAAATGCCAGGTCCTGGGCATTTGTGCCGTATTGTTTTGAATGTAAAAGGTACCATCCCTGTGCACTACTGAGGGAAGTGGAAGTGCTGTAAGACAACTTTATAATCTAGTTACAGGTAGCACTGGTAAAAGGCAAACTGAGCCTTTGTGCGCTCATGTTAGACCAAAAAGTTTCTGTCTATTAGTGGACACGGGCTGTTGAGGTCTCAAAATAAACCACAGCAACATTTAGATGTGATGCCCGCTCCACAGCATTTATCAGCCAGCCTGCTAACATTTCATTTTTACTTGCAGCTCATATCTGTTCAAACCAGATCATGGGATGGGGAGAAAAAGCCATTGAGATCCGGTCTGTGGAGACCGGCCACTTGGATGGTGTCTTCATGCACAAAAGAGCTCAGAGGCTGAAGTTCCTTTGTGAGAGAAATGACAAGGTAAGAGAAGCATGAGGCACTGAGTGAAAACAGTAACAGCAGCTGAATTCAAACATGATACCGACGCTCTCTGCCCTGTGTTTCTGCAGGTGTTCTTCGCATCAGTGCGGTCTGGAGGCAGCAGCCAGGTTTACTTCATGACCCTGAACAGAAATTGCATCATGAACTGGTGAAGGATTAGCAGCTCCGGTCAGTGTGTGGGAACCCAGCAGGGGTTTGGAGAAGGAAGTGCATCTTCAAATTTCTGACAAACGCATGCACACAAATGTGAACACCTTTCTATTTTCTCTCCAGCTCGCTCTTACTCGCGCACTCATTCTCTGAAGACACGCAAACACTCAAACCCTCATAGACAGGCACAAAAACAATCTGAGTCCATTCCAGCCTACACTTCTTAAGATACAGTTTCTACCAAGGCTCCCTGATAACATCCTCCCTTGATTCATTATGAAAAATAATCACATGTGAGCTTCAAATGTTAATACCATCTATTGATTTGTAATGTATATATTCTCGTCTTGATTTACTTTAGTTGGTGAAACTGTGTTCAGTTGTGATTTAGTTCCTAATTGTGAAGTATGTTAAAAACATTCCTTGATGGTTCTTCAGTACATTTTGAGGAAGGCATTATTTACCTTACTGTATGTCCAGATGAAGCTGTAAATAGGTAGCACCTTACACTTAAATCTGAATCATTTTCAGGCCTCTTATATAGCCTCCATTCAGTGTGGACTACAAATAATAACATGCTGGAACATCCATCTGCAGTGGCTCTTGGATCCCCAGAGATTTGGGCTATTATAATTTAACAGAGGCTTAAAGGAAGGATTTAATACAAACACTACAAGGGACACTGAAGTCAGGAAGAAGTAGCCTGGTTATTGTGAGATTCTATGGTAGACTGTAACCTGAAGTCCTGCTTTTGCTAACTGTTTTTCGGAATGAAAAATGATGTTGCATCTTGAAATCATGGCACATGAGTCTTGAATGCTTCAAAAGTGAAAAACATGTAAGTTTGGATAAAAATCCGACGCCTCAGAAATGTGCAGCACTGCAGAATCAGTGCTGTGAAATCTCCTGCTTTGCCTTTTTTTCTATGGTTTAGATAATCCCTTATTCGACTCATCGGGCTTGTATCTAAACTTCCTGTTTTCATACATCTACAAAATACAAAAACTTGATATTTATATGTAGTGATTCTGTATTGGTATTAGCCTACTGGTATTCTTAATTTTACTGTAATTATATTGCCATTATATTGCAATATATGCTATTCTTGTGGAGTGTTTGTTTCAAGAGGGGAGTTCATGTGTTTGGCGTGGTAGATTTAGGGAGTATGAGGATGTTGGAGAGGCGTGACAGGAGGGTGCCGCTGAGACTACAACAAAGAAGGGAGATCATGTTTAATGTCCTTTCACTCTGCTACCACAGTGATCTGTTCTGCTGTATTATATTTCAGTTCTTCGACTATTTTGTGGATCTTTCTGTGAGAACAGTTTGCCCAGGGGATCTCTGTAGAACAGGTTGAGGTGTGATCCAGGTCATATTTATCTGAGGACAGAAGGAAAATGTAACCGAGAGTGTCTCTGTAACACCACAGAGGACACCATCCCATCTGGCACTTTAGAGCACATTGGACTAAATATATTTTATACAATCTGCCAAAGTTCACAGAGAAGGAAGAATCAAGGCCAAAGGTTTGAGCTTTTCGACAGATGCAGGGAAGTGAGAAGTTCTTCCCATTGATCACCCACCAATGATCTTTTCTATGAAGAAAAATGATCTGAAAAGTCTGCTCACCTTAACTTTTAGTCCGGTCACATATTAGTTTTAATGTCTGTGCACAGTTTCCCTCCTCTCTTTAAGAAAACTAACCAACTGCTTTGGTTTGGCAGCTGCACAAAGATGATACTGTTTGACCCATGTGCTGTGCAGAAGTGCCAGGCAGCATAATCAGGAAGAAGCTTGGTGATCTGTGTCAGTGGTGGGAAGATCAAGTCATGAATCCATCTTTTTGTTCTGTGAGTCACAACACGTTGCCTCAGCACTTTGGTATTAACAGGTTTAGAAGTCTAGATTATTTGTGACACATCTTCTCAGCTTGTAGTTGTTGGCAAAACATCTTCATATTTCAGCATGTGAGTTCATCTGTTTGTAAAGGCTGATATGTAGATGTTTGAAGAACGCAGCTGTTCAGATCTTAAAAGTTTTGGTTACTATGAAAGAGTCTTGGTCCGTGATCAATGGGATAGTCTTCATAAAGTTGAGCTTTATGCTCAAAAGAGATTTATATGGGGAGAGAAAGCTATTGATAATGCAGCATATGGTCAGGGCAGATGACATTAAATCAAAGATTATAAATAAATGGTTGATTTATTGGTGAGATAAAACAAACTGTAAACATACATGTACAAATATATCTGGAGCAGAAACTTTGGTGTGCATGTGAGCCATTGAAATAGAGTATATAGTACTGTATTAATGTTTTCCCCTTTTAGCGAATGTGTTTTTTTTCTTAAATATGTTATGTGCCATGACCTATGTGTGATAAGAGTTCACTCCACCAGGATCTCTGGCACTCGTGCTTTTTATGGTTAAATCATCATTTTATATTAATCTGTTTACAGTTTAAGCAGTGCCTTGGAGCTGGAAAGGTTTAAGGATTGGTTATGGGCCCCTTTCCCCCTGTTGTCTCTTACTTGAAATGTCATTAAGAAGAGACATAACTGCATTTACTCCCTCGTAAAGATTTACGCCCTGTGCCAGTTAAGTGCACTTAAGTAAAATCCACAGTAATATGTAGATGGAGTTGAAATGCTTTTTTGGCACCCCGTGTATCATTAAAAAAAAAAAAGATCAGTGCAGATAACCCATCTGGTAAATTGCAATAATGAATAAGTTATCACGATTAATCTATTGTCTCATGTAAAGGATCTACTTGCAGTGGGAGCCGACATAGAGTAAAGCCATACATATGAAATGTGTCTATAGGTAAACTTAGTACTCTTGATGTCCGCACAGAAAATGTAGGTTTGTGCATCAAAAGTCAAGGACAGAGCTTGTTCTTTAAAGATGTTGATTGTGTAATCTTGTTGTAGGGAAATTAGCTTGATATATTCTCAGAAGCCTATTTTATAAAATATGTAAATTAGTCTATATTGAGAAATAAAAGTGAATGTACATCTATAAGACAGATTTGTATTTATATAAAATGTGTATCGCTCGATTAATCAAAGCACAATGTATTTTAGAGCAGAGAGATCAAAGCTGTCAGTGAGTCAAAAAGAGAGATGCATTTTTCCCCCTTGTTCATTCAACAGTTGTCAAAGTGGTTGATTACAAGGAGACAGCTTGTGTCATCAATCTGTATGACTGTGGAGCTACCCAGACAGAAGAGTCAAATCTGACGGGTCAGCAGTGGTTCACACACGGATTGTTGTGTGTTTGATTTTTGTCTCTGGTGTAAATGACCTGTGCAGTGGTTGACAGGCTGTTAATATGCTGAGGCGTTAACAGATCACCACACAGGTGGGGCAGAGGTCATATGAGGGTACGGTAGCCCTTGCTGTGAGGTCACTGGCTCTTGGCATTGGGATTTTATCAACAGTGTCTTCATTTCACAAGTTAAAACTGTACACACAAAGAAAAACTGACAACTTCAAGAAATCAATCCTTCAGATAAATCTCTTCACTTGTACACCACAGTCTTTGTAGTATACAAAAACCTGATAACTACATTACCCAGAATGCAGCTGGATTGTTAGCAGTTCATTAGGTGCTTTTTCTGTGTTACGTTCAAAGCTGCTAACCTAACCTTGTTCTAATAGTTGCTTGCTAAGATCAGGATTTGGCCAAAGAAGTCAGCAAAGCTCACTTCTGTTTTGCTCTACACCTTGTTTTATTTTTCCTTCTTCGCTGGAGGCAGTTTATCAGATGGTGTGTTGCTCCACAAAGTGCTTTTCCACCCTGCACATTTACAGAAACTTTAATAGTAAAGCACAGTGAACAGACTGATCTGTGAAAAACAGTGTAGTTCTCCTTTAACACTCTCAATGCACAAATTATAACATTTAGTGTAAAAAAAACAGTGTAACAAATACAATAGTCTTGACTTTCTTTCTCTAACTGAGAAAAAAAGACAACAGAAGAGAAACAGACAGGGATCATACAAAAATGTGACACTAAGCACCACAGGTACGCTCTGTGCTTGATAACTGCGTACAGTTTTCAAAGTGAAGTAAGACACTTAACTGCAGCAGCCACACACAAATAATACACCTGTTTAACCTCATGCAGCCAACACACCTTTCATTGATTGATGTTTTACACAGCTGAGAATTATTCCCTGAGAGCACCTTCAGATTTCAAAGTGCTACTTCATCGTGTGCCAAGAGCCATTAAAATGACCCGAACCTCTTTTTATGTCAGTCTGAGCACGTTGTGGGCAGACTTGACATGTCTTTAAAAAGATTAATCTTACAGGCATTTAAATGTATCCAACCTGTGGCCGATCATCTCAGTGTGACTTTCAGGAAGTGGATCTTCAGTGGCTTCAGGCAGAATGAATGTAGGTTGGTTTGTGTGTTGCCTGCAGACGTTCTTCTGTAAACTTTTTCTTTGTAATCTAACTGCTCCTCTCTGACTGTCTAACATAGTCACCTGTTTGGATACGTGTCTCTGTTTCACTGTAATAGCATCCCACAACCTGCCTTTATGAACTCCAAGTATCGCTAAAAGAATGGTTAATAATACTCTGATGGGACTCTCCTCTCTCTATAAGCTTTTATTTCTAGTTAATGACGTATGAGTGGATTAGCTGTAGCTGGGAGTGAGGCAGATCAAAGTTGGCAAGCTCTTAAACGACACAGATCTTTAGACAGAACTCAAATATCTATTATTCTTTTTCAATAACTTTTTTTTAAGACGGTAAACATCTTGGCAATGTTTTAGTGTGTGTGCGCGCGTCTGTGTTACTTGTGAGAGGTTAACTCGAGATTGTATTTCATAGACTGATAAACTTTAAACTTTCAAAAGATTGTGTTGAATGATTTCATGTCTTAATACAGAACTGTTTGAAAAATAAAATACCTTGATCTCATTTTAGTCTTGTTAATTGTGTCTTATTTCTGCAATCTCTTAAATGATTTACCTTCAACACTTTTTTTTCCAACTCTGATCTAGTTGTTAGAGCTGTCCTCAGGCTGGCGTTTGGTGGAGCTGTGCTGAGATAAAGATAATAAATGTTTCCTTTGTTCTTCCCTAACAGGTGAAACATGGGTATAGAGTCAGTGAGGAACCTAAAACAAGTCCTTTGTACAAGTTTTCTCAGTCCTGGGACTGATTTGATTCTCTTGTGGGTGTCTCCCTGCAGGGTCCATAACAATGGAACAGAGGACATAAAACATGTCAGTGGTTGACCACATGGTGGTGCTGTGATATTCTTTTACCTGCTTTCCCCGGTAATGAGACGCTCTTTAAGCTACTGCACCCTCTGGTGACTGAACCAGAAAACACTTTAAGAAAAAGACTTCTTATTTTTGAGATCAGCAGAAAAAAGAAAAGTAATCTTTTCTCATTTTCAAGTCAGTTTTTAACTGGCAACCATAAAATTGTTTGACTCTGAACACAGCCTCTTTCAAACTAGTACAGCAGAAACATGGTGCACCCTTTTGATTCTTGATTTTGAATATTTAATAAATGATTACACAAGTTGCCCTCATAGATTTGTGTTTGTGTATTTCCAGCCAGTGTTGCAGCTTTAGAAGTGGTTTCACTCAAGCATCAAAAAAATATTTTGGAACTCTAACTTAATCTGCACCAAACCTTTGTGGGTTTACTCTGAGAAAATGCCGTCCAGTTTCTGGGACATGTATCTGTTTTGAAAGTGCTGCTGCTGTCTCATCCAGCAATAAATAAATAAGAAAACATGAAGTTCATGTTTAAATAATTTAGGATGATGCTTTGGAGGAAGAATAGCTTACCCAGCTGTCTTACTAATCATCTGGCAAGCCTTGTCACATCTGATTCAGTTTGTTCAAAACCCCCTTAATGTCTATCTATTACCTCTGCTGAGTGTTGGAGCTTATCCCATCTGTCACTGGGTGAGAAGCAGAGTGCAGACAGGTCAGCTGGTCAGTTAACTTCACCCTGAAAAAGCATTTGGGATTATTGGAGGTACTAAAGCCTCTCATGCTCACAAACATGAGGAGGAAGGCACTTGCCCAGCCCAGGATTCAAACCAGTAACCTTGCTGAGAGGTAACAGCGCGATCCACTGCAGCACCAGGCAGCCAACGTTGTTTCATTCTGAAAAGCAAAATTAACCCCAGGGTTGAATACATCATATCAAATCACTCTGTTGAGAGGACTGACCAATCAACATCGCCAATTGTGTTAAGGATCCTGTCTCATCCTATCAAGAGTCCACATATAGTATATTACCACCTGCAGATTTTACATCAGGGGTGGCCAACCAGTCATAGACCTAGAGCCACAAAATTTACAGTGGTACTACAAATAGCCACATCACACACACATTCTTACTAACACACTTCCTCTCACACATAAACCAAATTACATAAAATGAAAATCAATACATTTCCAATTTTCAAAGCAAAATTTATTGTGTTTGTTAGTGTGTTTGAATTTGTATTTGGAGCCTTGTCAAAGATGGATTTCTGTTTTGCTGCAGAAGAGACATAGTTTTGTCTATCTGTCTTCATAAACTGTACACCATATTGACATGACAGCATCACGCAGTTGCTGCAGATTTGTCGGCTGAACATCCATGATGAGAATCTCCCGTTCCACCACATCCCAAAGGTGCTCTTTCGGATTGAGATCTGGGGACTGTGGAGGCCATTTGAGTACAGTGAACTCATTGTCATGTTGAAGAAACCAGTCTGAGATGATTCCAGCTTTATGACATGGAGCGTTATCCTGCTGGAAGTAGCCATCAGAAGATGGGTACACTGTGGTCAAGGGATGGACATGGTCAGCAACAATTCTCAGGTGGGTTGTGGCATTTAAACGATGCTCAATTGGTACTAAGGGGCCCAAAGTGTGCCAAGAAATGGAATCCCCCACACCATTACACCACCACCAGCCTGAACTGTTGATACAAGGCAGGATGGATCCATGCTTCCATGTTGTTGACGCCAAATTCTGACCCTACCATCCGTACCATAGTGATTTATAGGAGCAATCAGAATATTGAGATGTATATTGTGTACTGTGATATAGCCTTAAAATATTGAGATATTGTTTTTTGACCATATCCTGCAGCCCTAGTTAAATGCATGCAGGAAATACTTCGCCAAATGAAAACTGTGTAGATTTAACAGCATTTTTTATTAGCATAACAATGATAATAATAACAAGCAGACACACAGATGATGTCTGTCACCATAACTTGCTGCAACTGATGCTGCCTTCAATCTGTCATGATCACCTTTAGAGTCATGAGGCCTTACAAATTCTGAGAATAAGACAAAAATAATGACTGATCCATTTGCAAAGTTAGCTTAAGTTTGACTTCAATTTGTGTATATATATATTGTACAAAACTGGGTATAGTATGCTATTTTGAACAATTTTAAGGCATTTTGAGAGTATTTGGGAACTGCTGACCCAGACCAAGTAAAAACTATTGCATGCCCTCAGTAGATAAATGGCTGAGGTGTTTGAATGTCAGCGAATTTGTACAGATACACAATTATCAGACTTCTAAAAAAAAACACAATAACTGGCAGGAGAGGCTATTCTTTATTAATATTATGTACAATTATACCATCATAATGTCCAGAGAATACATTGACAAAGTCAAAGTATGAATACTGGCTCCTGCTTTATTAGGATGCGTCTTACAATGCTTTTATTTCCACCCACCTTCTTGAGTTCCATTCTTTTAATCCTTTTTATCCTTAACTTAGCTTCTTCAATATTCTCTATTAATAATCCTTAAAGTGTATCTGAGGCACACAGGGAAAACATGAATAAAATAAGTAGAAAAAAAACTGAAGAGCAGATGTACTGTACTGTATGTCTGGGGTATATATCTATAAAAACACTGACTTTGAGACGTTTGGAGCCAGTTCAAACAGGAGCTGATATTTCCCCCAGACTGTGCGGGGGTCAGCTCGGCTCGTCTGTCAGTGGTTGTTTGTTTTCTGTATTCATGAAATCACATGATTCTCTGCCACCACCACTGTTCCTCCTTCACATTAGCGTCACTGAAATACGTAAGGGTACCAAGAAAATACGCAGGAAAATTTTGTCTGAAGCGCATTTTAGACTTCATTGTAAACAAAGACAGAATTGTCCTGTAATGTCTCTCCTCCGTTTAACTCGAGGAGGAGTACTTCTCAGGAAAAAAAAAGTGTGTCCATGTGTGTGTGTCTGTCTTTGTGTGTGTGTGTGTGTGTCTGTCTGTCTTTGTGTGTGTGAGGAAGAGAATGGGCGTGTTACATGTGTTAAAAGGCTTCGGGTAAAAAGTGGCATGTGTTTTTATTCGAGCAGCTGAAGATCCAACTTTATTTGGTCGCTTTTTTACATTTTACAAATATGTGTGCATGTGTGTGACAACTCATTCCTTAATCTGTTTGTGTGCGTGCGTGTGTGTGTGTGAGTGTGTGTGAGAGACTATCGCCTTGCTGCTGTGCACACATCAGCTGAAGGAATCGTGACGTGTTCAGGGCATGTTGTGTACAGTGTGATGTGTTTCTGTGTGTGTGTGTGTGTGTGTGTGTGTGTGTGTGTGTGTGTGTGTGTGTGTGTGTGTGTGTGTGTGTGTGTGTGTGTGTGTGTGTGTGTAAACTCATACCTAAGTCATACATATTATGTACAGTAAAATGCTGCAGTTTGAATCTTACATACAGTGAATACAGGGTGCAAACTGTGTCCCAAGCCGTGGGAGCGGTGCCTGTTTGTTGAACATGTGCGTGCATGTCGGTGTGTGTGTCTGTGTGTGTGTTTCTGTGTGTGTTGTTGGTGGGGGGGGGTATGTGCATGGCTCAATTCCAGATCTTAAGGAAGCTGTCCCAGGACCCAGTGCACACTGCCATGCCGTCATCTGTCACACCCAGACAGCTCACACGATTGTCATGGCCAGCCAGGACTCCTGCAGGAGAAATGAGGAGAAACAAAAGGAGACTTGTTGCTGAAAAATGTTTTGCACTCTTGATCAAGCTGGATCTTTAAAAACACTCACAGAACAAAGGCACCTAGTGTTCTTTAATGTTTTTACTTTTAACAGGCTGGGCTGTTTGACCCACTTTTATCTCTTTAAAATGAAGCTTGAGGATTGTGAATTCACTGATAAGTCAGACATGAAGCTGCAGTTTGAAACAGTCAAACTTACAATTTAATCCTATGTTTTGCAGGTACAGCCCACCTTTTCCCCAACACAAATTGCCATTTATTTGTGTAGAATGAGACTGACAACCCTAGAAACATAATTTTTAATTACCAAGGTTCTTTAATCTTACTTTGTCAAATGTTGGATGATTTATTTGTTTCCATTTTAAATCAACTCAAAACCCTGAAAGCATATTTTCATCTTGTTAGAAGATGAAAAAAGGGAGACTTGGTCTTGATTTAAAAAAGTCCCAAATATAAAAACAAAATCCTGATAATAAACCATAATCATGAGGAAAGTGGTGGAAATAATGGGAGAGTAAAGCAAAACTTTGAGGCAAGAAGTCAAAGTCGTGAGAGGAAAAGTGGAAATATGAAAAATTGGGTTGAAATGGTGAAATAAAGCATTACTCTTTCACCTAAATCATTATGATCTACTAATTTCAGTTTGACTTTTGGATTTTTTTTCCTTTTAAGCCAAATTCAAAAACCTGGAGGATGGGCTTCCTTCACTGCCCTATCTGTTGAATAAAAAACTTTCTAACCACAAAGTGCTCATAAGTTACTTGGGAAATGAGTTAAAGAGCAGATAGTTCAATTGTAAACCTGTTCATTTACATAAAAGAAATATACTTTCATTCAACTTTAGGTGGTTGATGAGCCTCAGAAAGAATTTGAATACTGGCATCTTATAATGCATCTGGTGCAAAAAAAAAACACGGGCAAAGAACACCAAAGAGTCCTGTGTGTTAATCTTTCCCTTTTTAGTAAGAAAAATATGAATTTGAAGCACACAGACCAAAGAACCTAGAGTAAACTAGCTTTTAAGGTTGGAGACCACAAAAACTGCAGGAGACTAAAGAAATGTAAAAGACTTCTAGCGTCTCAATGAAATACTGTCATTAATAATTCATCCTCACTTCATTGTCAGATTGAACCTTCTAAAACTGACTTCAAAGCATCAGACCATCACAGCGCTCTGTGGTCACACCCACCTGCTCTGTCTCCCTTCATGGAGTCCCAGATGTTGCAGTTGAAGTCATCATAACCAGCAAGCAACAGGCGGCCAGAGCGTGAGAAAGCCACAGAGGTAATGCCACAGATGATGTTGTCATGGCAATAGAGGCTGAGCTCCTGGTCTGCACGCAGGTCAAACAGCCTGCAGGTGGCGTCGTCGGAGCCTGTGGCGAAGGCGCTGCCATTGGGAAAGAACTGAGGAGGAGCACAGGAAGAAGAATGAGGAACAGGAAGTGTGGGTGAAAACTGCCTTCAGAGAGATAGAGGGAAGGAAACACACAAATGCCTCACTCCTCAGTGACTGTACATGAGAAGATTAAGATAAAACATAGAAAGTGACACCTAGGACAACATTAGGTAACCTGTTCTGACATCACTCTGGACTCCAACATGAGAAGGTCTCATCTGGGGTCTGGACTGCTGGCGGATGTTCAGATATGGTGTTAATTGATAATCTTGTTAATCCTCTAGCATACTCCTGGGTTAAATCCCTCCCAAAGCCGGAGACAAGACAGAGGGTGACGTCACGCAGACAAATCCTGGAGCTGCTCTGGTGATAGAGTATTATAAAGACCACTGAAGTGCTGGAACCAGTGGCACTTTTTTGAGCTTCAAATATCTGTTTTTACTCTGATGTTTAATGTCCACATGTCTTGCCTTAATAGTTTTTCATTGAACTTCATCACAGGGCAATAAGGTGGCATACTAAAAGAAATTTCGCAAAAACAATAACATACAAAACTGAAAACCATAGAAATCCCTGAGCTCTGTCTAAAATATACCAGTTAAGTAGTTTATTCTTTTAATGCATTTATTCTTTATGTCTGGGTGATGGTCTCTTAAAGGGCACTTAAAAAACAGTCAAATCAATGCTGCAGAGACAGAGTGATGTTTTCTAGCCTTGAAATCCAGATTACAACTCCAAAACCTTGTTATCAGAACCCTCCCAACCAGCACTCCTTATATTCACATCTTCAAAAGCGTATTAATATCTACACGTTTGGGCAGGCTGGGTGGAAACCTACAGACTCTCAGGTTTCATATATTAACAAATAACTTCCAATTGCATGACCTGTAGTATAATTACAAGGCCTGCATTGCCCTGAGCACACTCACACAGACGGCGTTGATGTCTGACTCGTGGCCCGTGAAGGTCTGCCGACACATGCTGTCTCTGATGTCCCACAGTTTGACAGAGGCGTCACAGGCTCCTGACACGAAGGTGCGGAAGTCAGGAGACAGGGACAGACTCATGACGTCACCGCTGTGGCCGGAGAAGACTGTGGTCTGCTGACTTGTCTCAATGTCCCACAGTGCACTGGGGCAGAGAGTATGGAGTAAAAAGACTGATGAGCTTAGGAAAGGACATTTGAACTGAATATTCATATTGTGACCTGCGAGACTCACCATGTGGTGTCTCCAGAACTCGTGATGATTTGATTGTCATCAATGAAGCGGCAACATGACAGGTAACCTGAGAGAGGAGAAGGTAACAGTAAATGATATAATGAATGGGCTGTCAAAGGTAACAATTTATTTCAAATAAATTATTTATTATTTAACTGCATGCTATTTTGCCACAGTATCTTGCAAGCTAAGTCTCCCTCCTTTTCTCTGCACTTAGGACAGCAAGGAACTTCACTTCTCAACTTTAAACGACCCTTTAAGGACTTCCAGACAGCTCAATTGAAAAAACAGCAATAAAATTTATTTTGTGTTAAAAAAAAGAAATGTTCACCTAAAGGGTTGCTAAACTGACTTAGAGCTACCACCTATGAACTAAGCATGCAGGTGCAACTGCATCACAAAAGCCAGCAGCACTATTTCAGAATCCACAAACTTGTAGATGTAACCAAATCAAATATGTTAGCTACAGCTCTTGCTAAATGGGTGTCAACATACATCAGACCTTTGGACCCTGAGGGAGAGTTAAGTCTAAGGGACATCCTCATCACCACAGGAGACAACTTCACAAACTTCACCTTTGTCTCCAAAGAACGGCAACTAAAAACTGCCTAACCATTCTTTATTTGTCTTAAAATGCTAAAAAGAAATAGTTTTAATCATCTTAAAGGAAATAAAATCATCATGTCTATTGAAGGAGCAGTGATAAACGCAAAGCATTCAGCAGCACCTAGCTACAGTCTCAAAGATGAGAGTTGATGTCTCAGCTCATTAAGACTGTGTTGCCCTGCGATTAATTAACCATGTAAATGAAATCTTTATTGTTCAGAGGTTTGGGAGCTGAGCTTTCCCACGAGACAGGCGACTGAAGCTTATCTGAAATGTGTCCTAGGTGGGACTCCCGGGAAGACTCAAATAGAAGTCTGATGTGCAGGGTCCTCTAACCTGTGTGGCCAGGTAGTTCCCTGCTGACCCTGACGTTGCCTTCACGTGTCTTCAAGCAGTAGATGGAGCAAATGTTGTCCAGGCCCCCGCAGGCTACGTAGTTCCCAGAGGGAGCATACGCACAGGTCATCACCCAGGACGAGCGCAGAGGGATGGCATGGATCTAAAAAAGGACAGGTATTCGGAAATGAACCACAATTAACCTTTGGAATAAGAAGGGACCTAATGTAAAGGCTAAATGAGGAGCTAAAATGGGACCGTTTGATGTTAAAAACCGGATGCTAATGCTACAACACAACCGACAACTTAAGAGAATTTACAGTTAGTTTTTTAGGTTAGACGGGTAAAATGTGACTATTTCTACAATTGAAGACTTTATGAGAAGCTTCCTTTACCTTGTTAGTAGTATAGCTGTCCCACACGATCAACTTTCCATCCTGAGAGGCACTAACCAGAAGCCTGTCAGGAAAAACAATTACAAATTTAAAACCTTAACGTGTCTGTCTTAGACAAAATATGTTGCCGACACAACTCGAGTTGTGCAAAAATCTTTAGCAAGGCCTTTTTCCAGGTATTTAAAAAAGCACACACCTGTTAAACAACAGGCATAACTACATTCATCCTTTTTGAGTCTACAGTTCCGACACAGATTGATATGTAGAAGAAATAATGTAAAATCATGTACACCAACTTACTTTTGAGTGCTAGCACGGTGACATTTTTTAATTAGTGATACACACGAATGGAACTGATACTGATCAGAAAAACAAAGTATTGGACAGATAACATTTTAGCCCAGATACCGCTCATCAAAAAAACTCTTAACGTTTCTTTCCCTGTGCACCATGAACACCTGTATCCATATAGTGTAATGTGGAGCACCCATTGGCAACTCTTTTCCCTCCCTGCAGTCAATATTCACAAATCATGATCCATCCACATCACCAAAAAGAGGGGATTTTCTTCTGTCCGGTAGGGGTGCGCTGAGAAAAATTAACATATAATTATTCACTATCGAAAGCAAAAATTGAACATATCATATTTTTACGTGTGTCTATCACAATATTATTAATCTGCAGGTGAACAAACAGGTTTCTCGGCTGATAGAAAACAGGAAGGAAAGGGGTTTGAAGTTATACGGAGAAGACTTATTGTTTAAATTAAACTCTGGGCCGTTGATACGGACCATAAACAATGTTGTCCATCAGGGTGCTCAGTGTAAAAGAGAAACTTTTGTAACATCCTAGTTTTTGTTGTTTTGTTAGTTCTTATTTACTGTTATAGTCGTTCAGTATATAAACGCAAGGGGTCAGAGCAGCTGGCAGGTGTACAACACAGACACGCGTTTAGCCATTTAAATTGCAAACCGCAGCCTTTTGTGCGATTATAGTTGCACGGTCCCAAAACGCGATTGCAATTTAATTTATGGTGCAGCACATCTTTGAATCATGTGTCTTCAACCAAAGTCAGGTAAGAACTGGAAAGTAACAGATTTAAGTACACTTCTCCTTTGGCTCAAAAATCTTGTCATAACTCTTCAGCACACTCTTCATCAAAGTGTAATTGATTTTTCCATGAAGGATTGATGTTGAATAGAGCCAAATTGTTCAGATGACAGCTTCAAAATGTTTATGAGACACTTCAGGTGAAAGTGTAACCTTACTTTATGGAGCACTGAACCAACAGCGACATGTTTAGAGAAGATGAAATTTTTGGGACAACTCACCTTGAGTCTGTACCCCAGTGCATGGCGTAGATCTTAGCAAGGTGGCCCCTGAGGGTGCGTCTTGTCCGCATCTGAATCCTCCCCACAGGATCCAGACCAGCAGTTATCTGGGTTAGAGCAGAGAGAGGGATCAAACACGAAATCACTATCTTACTGAGCATGTTTTCTGAGAATGTTAAATAAAGCTGCTATTGAACACGAGGATGAAATAAGCTGAGATGTTGAAAGGTTTTCATTAATAACTGCCCTTTACTCCTTCTCTTTCTGTATGTAGTCTAACTGACTGGTAGCCTTGAATGTTGTTTGGCACGTTTCTATTTTTATGGTCTTTCGTTGGTCACTTTTCTAAAAAACTTACTACCAGAAGAACCATCTAAAATGTAGAACCAAGAAGACTCTCATTATGTCCATAAACTCTTGAAGAGTCTTCGTTGGCTCTTACCTGTGTCAGAGTTGAATCTCCACATGCTTTCCTGGCATCCTGATAAAGACAGAATTACAGGTTGTAAAACAAATACATTATACAACTGGTAAAATGCATTAGCATTAGCATGCTAAGGGGTAAAAAGTAAAGACTTACTCTGATCTGGTTCCTCAGCTGCTCGGCCTCCTGACGAAGCTGCTCCAGCTCACTCATTTTCAATCTGTCCTAGCAGTCACCTGTGCAATGACCAGATGTGGATTTAAGCATCATCTCAAAATGCATAAAAGTAGCTACTGATGTATGTCAGTGAAGCCAGGTGGGATTAGCATACTCTCATGCCTCCCATAATCCGGTTATCCGGGAATCTGCTTTTATCAAAAATGACTCAATTAAGTCAAATACCTTCCTTCCAAATACTGTTTGTTTCAGATTCATGAGAGAAATGATAAAACAAACACACATTAATCTCTAAGATTTACTGAACACGAACAGTGAGAGAAAAACCTTGTAATCTGTTTATGCCGGTGCAACCATGCCTGGTTTTACAGAGAATAATCTGTAATGACTAAGCCGCTAGGGAGCAGCCAGCATTGCAACCAGGCAGCAACAGATACTGAGCGAACACTCCCTTTAAAAGCAGAGGCAACTTGTTACTCCATAAACTGACAGCAGGTTGTGTGTGTGTGAAGTCAAAACCAGAGCTCACACACTGACATCTTTATGGTTCTCTGTCTGTCTGAATCACTCTGGCTCCAAAGATTTGCATAGCATGTAAATATGCCAAAAACGGGCAGCAGATCCTTTAGCTGTGGGCCAACCAGGGTCACTCTCTTACACACACACACACACACACACACACACACACACACACACACACACACACACACACACACACACACAGTGCATCACATCACGCCCTTAGTAGGAAGCAGCATTTCCTGTAACTGTCACAGTTACACATTCAAAGAGGGAGCTTCTATTTGCATTTGAGAGGCAATTCAAACCCGCGATAACGCTCAACAGCAAACACATCAAACATGCATACAGTGCACGCCACAGAGGAAGAGCAATTAGCTACAGTAGGTCACTGTTCCCTGGAGGGACCTGCGACCAGATGGATCACACCGCACTAATGGAGGCCAAAAGGGGTGTATCATCGTGGGTCTCAGTCTCCTGGCACAGCTGCTCATTTAGCCAACGATGAGCAGAGAATAGAGGGGTTTGAGACATCGGAGATCAGGTCTGGATGGGGGCTGCCAGGTGCCTGAATGCATCTTTGAATATGTGCACTGGAGTTGTTCTGATACTTCTGCTGAAAGCAGCACTGAGATTAAGCACATATTGCATCAGAAAGTGATAAATGCAGAAATTAAAATGATCAAGCATTCAAATGTGTTACAGGTAGCAGTGAGTGTGCCAGCCAGGAAACCAACTGATGGCAGTAGTGCAGCTTTAGTAGAGTTAGATATCACCCAAAACTAACTAGATGTTATATATCAGAGCATTACCACAATGTTTGTAGTATCTTTCTTTAAAAGTTAGGGATCTTAATGTCATTTATAGAGCAGGCGCTACATATAAAGAGGCATCGGTCCTCAATGCATAGGCCACAGGTTTGGCTCCCAGATGCAGCACACTCTACCTATCACTCCAAGGCTGTCCTATCAAATACAGGCAAAAATAAGAAAAAGGTATCAAAGGACTCTGATATCAAGTGTGATACTGACTGGATCTTTCTTAAGAGGACCCCATATAACAAACTGATCCCACCTCCACTCATGCACTGTGTAGAAGCAGACAAGAGATACCCCCCTCCACCCCCCACTATGCTGATGCTGTTGAGGATTATTCAATGGACAATGTAACAGCGTCTGCAAATTTGAAGGAGTGTGTTTTTATGACACACAAAACTCAGAACAGAACAGGATACGAAGTGTAAGTGGCCCCACCCCTTTGGATGCACATCTGATGTGCAACTACACCGACATGGCACGGCTACAGCTGCAGCTGGAGGAGAGTCACAGCCCTATCAGCCTCCAATAACCGCATGTTTGACAAGAGTAAATGTTAAAGTCATAGAGGCTGCTCACTCCCTGGTTAACTAACAAACACAGGCAGGAAATAGAAGCCGCAGTAAGAGATATAAATTGAGTAGAAGCCGGATTCAGATGTCGGCTTTTATTTCTCTGTCTGCAGCAATGGGAGCTTCCTAAATGAGTAGACAGGGCCCATGAATGCAGGCTACATCACATATTGATCAGCTCAGACTGGCTGATGGAGGCCCTTTCAGCTCCAATAAAATGCGGACAGAGCTTGTTGAATTTAGTCAAAAAAAAGATGCCATGATTAGGCACATCATCACCCAGCCATCTTACACTCTGTAGGCTGGCCTACAGCTGCTGTCACTGCGTTTGATAATGGGCGGCTACCTGTTAATTCTCCCGATGATTTCGCTGCTTCTTTTCCGCCGTCAAAAGGACCGAAAGCCCTCCTGAAAAATCTCACGCAGGGTAGATCTAAATGTCTTTTACAGTCATTAAAAGCGAGCTGCAGCAGAAGAGGTCCACTTGTGTCACGATTGAGGCAAATCCTTCAGCAGCCAGGCAAACGGAGGAGGGCTCCACACATTTCCATTTTCTCTCTTCTTTAGTGGAGCTCCTTAAAGAGATGAAATCTGCTGCTCTGCTGCCGTTTCCTCTCCGAACAACCTCCTCTTTCTCGTCTGATGAGCTCACAGAAACATCCTCGTAAAGAAAAACACTATTTGGCCAAAAAAAAGCAGCTGTGTCCGGCCCGCATCAAAGACTGTCCATTAAACACTGTTGAGTCCGTTTTACTCCGATTCTGCTTCTCGTGACGTTATCCTCGCTTCCTTCCTCTCTTTGGTTTCCTCCTCCCTCCTCTGCCGACACTTCATAAGGACAGACGCCTCCGAGCCCACAATGAATTAGTGAGAGAGATGTGCAAAGCGCCCCATACAGAAAATAAGGACACTAAAATAGCAAAAAGCTGCAATGAATCAAGTCAACAGTGCCAAAAGTGTTACAAGTGGATTTGCTTACAGTTAAATGACAGGCTGCTACTCCCTCGCTCACTTTCCGCACGGTTCCTGTTTTTTAATATCATCACTGAGAATCAGGCTACCAGATCACGCGGTGAGCGCTTGCAGGAGGATCCTCAAATCCGGGCATAAAGCATGTGTCGACCACACCCATCTTTTAATTACTAATAAATCCCATGACCCCCCTCTGATCTGACCGCCCTGCAGGGTACATATCGTTTATACCCTGTTTGATGATCATCGGTGCAGAAGCAGATGCTACTACTGTATTCTTCAGAATTTTCTGACTGGATTCGATTTTTATTCATTTATTGTGCTTTTTTTTTTTTTTTTTTTTTTTTTTTTTTTTTTTTTTTTTTTTTTTTTTTTTTGCTTTGCATGATGCTAGGTAATGGAGAAAGTGCATGCTGCAATTTGTGCTGATTATCTCCCAGTAAAAAAAAAAAAAAAAAAAAAAAAAAAAAAAAAAAAAAGTAGTAGTACTTCAGATATTACGACCAGGTAGGGAAATCATAATTCAGTAACTAACACTGATGATCTGTAATCACCCTGTGCCTTTCATTTTGATTGGCTGGTTCAGATTATCTTTACTTGTAGGTGACTATTGTGGAAATTTGAACCATAAATCAGAATCTGAATCACAAAGATTGTTGTCATTGCATGCCACAACACACAATGCTGAGAGTACCAGCACCACTCCCTAAGGTGCTTTAAAACACACATACTAACAACACACACAATCAGAATAAGAACAAACTAATACTAATCATTATACATTAATGAAATCAGTCCAAGTGGATTACTGATTTAAAATGAACTATATTAAGCAGCACCTCTTAGAACACACGTTTCATTGTTTAGCTTTTTCTTTTATCATTATTAAAGACTCCTAAATGAGTAAAACTGCATACAACTGCAAATTTTCTAACGTCAAGGAAAAGTTATAAGATCAAAGCTATTGGTGGAAAAATTCAGCTTGCTACTAAATAGACAAATACTTATATATTGATATAACCAGACCATCTGTGACAAAACTGATGATTTCTATAGAAGTATTTTGTGCTATAACTGTTATAGGGATAGGCAGACATGGACAAACAGCTTATGTAGGCATTCTCTAAAGACACAAACTGATGTGTTGTGCTGTTTAAATAGTAGGAAGAAGTTTGTCATCAGTTAAAAAAAAACAAAAAAAACTTGGAAATTGAAGGGACAAGATGAGCAAAGAGAAAACAATTACTATTTTTTCCACAAGAGGGCCTAAGGACCATGAAGAGAAAATTCTTCATAGAGGAGCTTTAATTGTAGGATGCTTTGTTGAGTATGGGGGTGAACATAGAGTTACACATCTCAAACTACTATCTATTATTCTACATATACTATTCATATTTTTTTGGTCTGGGGTTGGAGCTGAGATCACAGGCCAGCAGGGATTTAGCCAAACAACTAGGACTGGGTGTTGCCAAGGAACCTCATGATTCGGTATCAATTTGATTCAATGTTGATTTAAATGCTTCGATTATGGATTTTTAGGATCCATGTAAACATATGTGGTATGTCACTCCATGTTTTAGAGCAATAAAACAACCCAAACGTCAGACTTTAAAGCCAAAGGATCTGGCTTTATGCTGTTGCTGGTGCTTTGGCTGCCATTTCTTTATTGTTTGGTCTCTGGTGGCCCTTGTCCATACAACGCAAATGACACGCACCGCACAGTCCCCAGGTTATTGAAATGGGCGAGAAAATATTGTGATGCATCGATTCATCTATATTTTTACCCACCCCTACAAACAACTCATACATATATACATACATACATACATACATACATACATACATACATACCCACACACTTAAACACATTTTAATTTGCCTACTTACTAGGTGATTTATTTTAAGTGGCTGGAGAGCATTTCCTTCTCAACTGTTGAGTGTGATTTTGCTTTAGACAACACTTTAACCAGTGACATAATAAGGTAAAAAAAAAAAAAAAAAAAAAAAAAAAAAAAAAAAAAAGCTACATAACAGGTAATCTTTGGTTGATATAATCATTCATTTAGCTTTCCTGTCCAGTTGCCACTTTGTATGATATTTAACAAGTGATAATTGTAAATGCTATCATAGGGGATCTTAGCTGTAGGACATGTTGTACAAACTCATTAATAATGCCAGTACATTCTATGTGGTGCGTCACATATTGGCTTATTGGTTTAGAGTCCCAAATAGTAAGGTTTTTTTCTTCCTAGAGCAGTACACAGATAGTCTGGTTTAGACTGTGAATTGTAGGAAAAACAACTCTTTTGTTTTGTGAGTTTTTTTTTAATAAAAATAAATCAAATAAATAAATTAAATAAATAAATGAATGAATAAATATCACTGAATCAAAAGTTTGGCCGACTCGTCAAGACCTGCCACACAATATTTATCCCAACAGTGACCTCTGGCGATGAAGTATATCTCTGCAGTTCAGACTACAGTTTAACTTTACAGACTACAGTACTACGTCTGATGCTTTTTTTTTTCAGGATGTGTTACAAAGCTTTCACAAGTTTCTTTTCCCAGTCACACAGCTGGAATAAAGCCACTGACGTCTCCGTAAAATAATAAATTATTGCTGAGATTATATTCGACTGGCGTACTGTAGGGGGCGGGGTTAGTTTTTGACAAACAGCAGCCTACCTTTGCTCATTTTTTGAGATCTTGCCCTCCCCTTTCGGCTGTCACATGGGCTGTTTGAGCTCTCCCGTGACACTTTAGAACAAATAACAGGGCGACGAGGCGTGCCATGGCTGCAGTGTTGTTATTGGGCAGCACGTTATCCACAGCATCCAACTCTCGGGACATCTCAACCCAGTCCACCGGCCTGCTGCGGTCCAACAACCCCGACAACTGCGCATCCGACCTGGGACATCTTTTCTCTAAGCCTCAGCGCTGAAACACACAGGCACAGCCGGGCGCAGGCAAAAACAACTAGAGGTGTAAAACAGGAAGTGGGTACAACTGTCTGAAGCGGGTTCGACGGGGTAAGTTTGACTGTTCTCGGTTTGTTTTTGTGGAAATGAAACACCTCTGGGTGTGTCTTTTTTACATCCTGGATGTTTCCGTTCAAATGACTACAAACTGCTCTGATGGGAGCCGCGCGAGTTGCTTTGCGGCACTTCCTGACACACAGCCTCGAGACGTAAACACACATCTATCAAAGGATGCAGCCGAAAATGTGGCGCATCATTTCAACATTTTTGACCCCGAAAAGACGCGAAGTTTATTGCCGCAGTTACTCCACCCAATGCTACGTAAATGTGACGGTACCGGTGATTTATTTTGGTAACAGACTTGTATATCAAGTACGGTCCGCGGACCATGAGAGGGCCAGTCGGTATAGTTTTAGGCGGTCTGATCCAACTACTCAACATGACAAATTTCTGTTTAGTAGTTACATCCTCCTGCAAGACATGTCTGAAGATGTCAAAGCTTATCCTCAGAAGTCTCTCAAAATCTATCCTACAATTAAGCATAGCAAAAATAAATCTGTGAAACTACATTGCAAACAGCCTGTTTGTTACAAACCAGTATCACAAAGGCACATTTTAACAGTTGTGGATAGAAGTCTTTGAGTTCACTGACTTAACTGTAATAAAAATAAAATTTATTGAAATTTAAGTTATGCCTGTCAGATAAACTGTCATTATTTAAACATATCAAGCATTAGATAGCTTCCCCAACCACAAAACTCAGACCTTTTCAGTTCTACATGTTATATTGATAAAATGATCCTGCTATAAACTGACCAATGTACTGTTGCAGGATTTTGAAAAAGAATGTATTCCCCATTCAAACTTTTTTAACTCCAGACAAAAATAAGGTACTGTGGGTGAACCATACAGTAACTTTGGAGCTTATGTCTGTCATGTGCAATCATGCTTTGTTGTGTAAAATGTGCCAGTAGGAGATCATGTGATTTCTGTAGCTGATCTAAAGCAGCTCTAGAAACAACCTTTCAGAGAACTGGTGAAGGTGAACCTTGGTACCTGTGAGGTAGAAACCATGCAAGATGCCTGAGCACAGGGAGCTGGGATGTCTGATGTTGGTTTGAGCTGGGTGTAAAAGCAGACAAGCTGCTGTGAATCAGCTGACTACAAATACCAGCGTGAGGTGTGAGCAGAACCTTTCATTATGAAGAAAGAAAAACTTCAATCACAGTTTCTCTCTCGTGGTGGGTGTTTGGTCTGTACTAATCTTTGTAAAGAGACTCAGAAGAAGAAATTTGTAAAAGAAAACAGAACAGAGGAAGTGTCCATCAGGTGATCATATGGGGCCTGCATGCTTTATTTCAAACATGCCAAGCAAAGGGAATCAGATTTAGAAAGAAATGGCAGCACATATTCATCGATCTTGCCTAAAGATTAAACCAAGTTGAATTTTTCCATCTGCTCCAAAACCATATAACTCTCCACAGTAAACAATAGGTTTACCTCAGGCCAAATAGACATCCACACTGCAACACAGGACATGTGTTCCTGTGCACATGATGATCTTCAAAGGGGCCTGGAAAGGGTACACACAGGAGAGCCAAGAGATACAAAAGAGAAATGCAGTGTTTGGTGCAATGCATATCATACTTTTTGTGTGATACAAAAAAGTAACACGTGGTAAACAGAAGCTGTATCTTTTATTTATACTGATTCAACATTCTGCAAAAAGCCATCAGTGAGTTTACCCTCTGTTTTTCTGGTTGATGAGAAAATACTGAACAAAGCCCAAAAATGGAAGAAAAATTTGAATTAAGGCCAACTTTGTTTATTGCATGAATTAACCTTTACTTTGCAGTCTTTGTTGTATTATGCAAAACCGATCAGGTCAGGTGGAAATAAGTTTGCATCAAAGCCAATTAAGCAATATGTCTGAGGACCAAGGGTATATAAAGCTTGCATGGAAATACTGGCATTTTATAAGTTCTGCAACTAGCAGCTCGCTTTTGCATGTTTGAATTGTCACAACTCTGCAGGATCACTCATTCTGTTATCATATTTCTGTCTTTTCTCGTGAATTTTCAGTTTCTCAGACAAAGTGGACTCTTTCCTACAACCATGCTGAATGAACGCACCCCCCTGATCTCCTCAGGGGTTTGTGGTCTGAATGTAGCTGCAGCAGCATGCGGCGCAAAGACAGACACCACCCCTGATTCTGGCCCTGACACACCCGCTAAAGACCCCCGACAGCTGGACACATTTTTTGGGGTGATGGTGCCAACCATCCTCTCCATGTTCAGCATTATTCTCTTTCTAAGAATGGGTGAGCCACACATGAATGAAAAGATTATAAAACCAAAAAGCTGATTTGGTTTGCAGACAGTGTGTGTTTGTATGATGGAGTATAAATGAGTCATTGTGTTGGTATAGTTGTGACTAACACAGACGTGATCTCCCTCTCTCTCTCTCTCTCTCTCAGGGTTTGTGGTGGGTCATGCGGGGCTGCTACAAGGACTTTTAATGGTGTTCGTTGCCTACACCATTATATCACTGACAATACTGTCCATATGTGCTATTTCCACTAATGGTGCTGTGCAGGGTGGTGGAGCCTACTGTATCCTTGCACAAGTTTTCAAAGTATAGTTTTTTTTAGAAATATTTGGCACTGCTTAGAGGTGTTTTTGTACTTATTTTTTTTCTTTTTTTTTGTCAGAAGTTTTGATGCCTCGACTTGAGTACTGGCTGAAATGTAGTACCCCTCCGGTACCAGCAGGATTAAAAACTGAACATTATGTTAGAAAACTGATTGCTGACATTTCTATGACCTGACTGGTTATAAACTAATTTCTGAAGAGTCAATAGATTATTATTCAGATACTGTTCCATCCATCCATCCATCCATCCATCCATCCATCCATCCATCCATCCATCCATCCATCCATCCATCCATCCAGTGTGACTAGCTTGACTAGTAGCACTAGTTAAACTGGTGGCACTGGTGGACCGCATGCTGTGCATGATGTATTTCATCAAGTGTTTCTAGTACACATTTTGGTGTCCACTTATAGTACTTGTTAACATTTGAAACTGAGGAGTTAACTAGTTAGACCAAAAAGAGTGCTACTGATCTAAGTAATGACATTTTGGGTCCAACTAGTAAACAAGTAAAACGTGTCACTGCATGACCAGTGATACTAGTGGACTTTTGGGTCTTAGTAGTAAACTAGTAAACATTTTGCACCTCACTAGTTTACAAGTTAGGTTAAAAAGAGTAAAACTAGTTTAACTAGTGAACCCCTACCAGTTAACTAGAAAAGATTTTTATGCCCATTAGTTTACCAGCAGACACAAAATATATTGTACATGTAACTAGTAGATATTTTTGCACTTCGCTAGTTAACATGTAGGATTTTCTGCCTTCTGCTAGTTTACTAGTAAATCTTTCTGCATCCTACTAGTAAACTAGTGCAGTTTAAGACCTCACTAGTATAGAATGCATAGGTTTAATATCAAGGATATCTATTAAAAACTCAATTGGCTTCCCTTAAAAGTATAACACTGTTGCATCTCTGCTTTTCGGACTTTGAGATCCAGCTGGCACAGGTGGTTTGCAGTGGTTGGTAAAAAAGTCAGCACCTCCATGCATGACAGTGTACATTAACATCTTCCTTAACTTGATTAAAACAGACATGATAAGTCGCTCTTTGGGCCCTGAGTTTGGAGGAAGTATTGGTTTGATGTTCTTCCTAGCCAAAGTATTTGCCTGTGGAGAGTATGTTCTTGGACTTGTTGAGGCCATACTTGATGTGTTTGGGACAAATCCTGGTAAGTTTTTTTAATGTTCTGTATTCATTGTTTATTTCTTGCTCTGTTTATTATAATAATAATAATAGTATTAATAATCATATATTTTATTGTGTTTTCCTCTGTTACAGACACACACCTAGCTGAGGGGTTCCGTTTGCTCCCTCATGGTTATTGGTACAAAGTGCTCTACTCGTCAGTCGTCCTCTTGCTGTGTCTGATTGTGTGTCTCGTAGGCGCCCACATCTACTCCCGCACCGCCTTTGTCATCCTGCTGATTGTCACGGCATCCTTGCTGTCCATCTTTGTCAGTTCTGTGGCCGTCAAACCTTTTGATTTCATTATAACTCATCAAGGACCTGGTAACGAGACCACCCAGTACAATGCCAGCTACACGGGCTTCAGCTCCACCACTCTGAGAAACAACCTGGACTGTGAGTGTTGAGACACACCATGGTGGTTGTTAATGATGAAATGAAACTGGATTATTAAGAAAAAGCTACTTGACAAGTTATAATCTAGCAGCATCTATGAAAGGCCCCTCTCAGGTTCCTTTTTTTCTACTTGCAGCTGGTTATTCTTTGGACTACAGCACCAACACGGTCATGTCTTTTGCCACCGTGTTTGCCGTCTTTTTTACCAGCTGCACTGGGATCATGGCTGGAGCCAACATGTCAGGTGAAAAATAAGATTTAGGTTGAAAAAGTAATGAGTAACACTAGGTTATCTTTATTTCTGTTGTAAATTATACAAACATTATCTTGGTTTCAGCCTGTTTGTGTGCAACTTTACATTATACATTTTTTAAACAAGTTATATGTGGCTTAAGGCTTCAACTTGATCAGCCTAGGAGTGCAGGTTTCTGTACTATTACACTGAAGTAAAGGATTATTTTCTGTATCAGCACTCATGATATGTCTCTTCTCCAATCAGTCTGCTTAGCCTGTACTAATGTTTTTCCTTCCACATATCTGTTAAGGGGAGCTGAAGAATCCAAGTGTTGCTATCCCTAAAGGCACCATCTCTGCCGTCTTTTACACATTCACTGTCTACGTCCTCATCCTCTTCATGGTCTCTGCCACCTGTAACAGGTATGAAAACATGTTTAAGAAAGTGTGATTTCTCACTCCTTCAGAGACACAGATTTATCATGTCATATATTTTCTATTTTCTTCAGGACGCTGTTAATTCAGGATTATGGATTCCTGCAGAAAATAAACCTCTGGCCACCATTCGTCACTACTGGGATTTACTGCGCGTCTTTGTCAGCTGCTATGTGCTCCCTGATTGGGGCGTCACGTATCCTCCATGCGCTTGCTGTAGACCACCTCTTTGGTAAACCAAACATTTCTACATTATGGTTAGTGGTTTCTTTACTTGTTATAGATCTTTCCTAAAAAGGGTTTGCTTTCCACACCAGGTTTGCCATTAGCCCCAGCTGCCATCACATCAAACTCAGGGAACCCATGGGTGGCAGTGTTATATACTTGGGGTCTAGCTCAGGTGAGCTGTATTTCTGCAGACTACCACTATATAAGATTAAAAGCTGCGTCCAAAGGTTTAAATCTATGGCTTTTGTGCTTCAGTGTGTTGTATTTGCAGGAGAGCTCAACTCTGTAGCAGCTATGGTGACTGTTTTTTACTTGCTCGCCTATGCTGCTGTCGACCTGGCTTGTTTGGCTCTGGAGTGGGCATCTGCACCAAATTTCAGGTAAAAAAAAAAGGGTAATTAACATTTTCAAAGATATACATGTCCATCTTTATGAGCAGCTTCTCAATCAGACATTTGAAGTAAAATTTTCAGGATGAATTTATATCAAGAAATCAGATTAAATATTTCCCAACAGTTGCTGGCTATTTTCTAATTTTTCACTGGTGAGTGAGGTCATGTGTTATGGCTTAGCATGTAAGAAAAAAACAGAGCTGTTCAGTAGGTCTGGAGAAGCTTAGAAAGTAGGGGAGCTCATGGTATTTTCTTTCTCTGAGTGCACGCTTAGATGTGGAATCTAACGCCACGATTTTGCTGAACAACCATGTTGTTATATTCTCAGACAGTCAAATTAATACATGTTGCCTCCCTTAAGTTTGGTATGTTTTTGTCCCTGTGTGTCTTAACAGACCAACATTCCAGTTCTTCTCTTGGCACACCTGTCTCCTGGGCATCCTGAGCTGTTTGGTGATGATGTTTGTCATTAACCCCGTATACTCCTCGGGCAGCATCGTCCTTCTGCTACTGCTGCTTCTTTTCCTCCACTACAGATCACCCACCAGCAGCTGGGGCTACATCAGCCAGGCTCTTATCTTCCATCAGGTACTGTTTTCTCCTGTAAATAAACCCACGCTCAGATAAACATGTCCCAAAGTATGGCTGTAGACATGTCACCCTTTTTGTTCAGGTGCGTAAATATCTGTTGATGCTGGATGTGAGGAAAGACCATGTGAAGTTCTGGAGGCCTCAGGTGCTGCTAATGGTGGCCAACCCTCGCTCTTCCTGCCAGCTCATCCTGTTTGTCAACCAGCTGAAAAAGGGAGGACTGTTTGTGTTGGGCCACGTGCAGCTGGGAGATCTAGGTAATTCTCTGTTGATGGTCTGTAATGGCCATCTGCAGCTAACAGTATTAGATTATTCTTATCTTTGTGCCTTTTTCCCCCAGTGTTAGTATGCCTCCACCAGTGCTTATGCTTTCCTGACTTGATAAGGGTGGTCTCAAACGATTCATAGATACTTCATGAAGAAAGTAAAATCCAAACTCAGAGGTCTGTGTTTTCATCAATGGCAATGTTGTGGTTTCCATTTGTGGTAGGTTTGTGGTCCATGCAGTATCGACCAATTAGGTGTTAGCGTGCTTCAGTGATGCAGAAAAAAACAGCCCTGGTCGAGAGCCAGAAGTGTTGTCTGAGGAAGAAAAGTTAGGATGGTTTCAGGGCCCATGACTTTAGTGGGACACTTAAAAAATGTTACATAATTTGCAGTAGTGAGGTCTAGCCTGGTACTTTATGAGACAAAAACTTGAGCTTTTGTCCAAAAAATAAACAAAGTAAAGCCAGTAATAGCTAAAAAGAAATACCATTTACAAGGAGGAGGGAGAGAACAGGTGCAGTGGGTTAAATAGCTGGAAAAAGTGGAGCAGTGTTCTCAAATGTCTTGTAAAAAGACGCATTTCCACATTGGGTCTCTCAGAATTAAGTCATTGTTTTAAACTGAAGTTTTTGCACAAACTAAGTTTCTGTTTAGTAATAATTATAGGATTAGTTTTCAACACTTGGAAATTTTTGAAATAGGTTTATAATTGTGCAACCCATCAACTCAGTCTGAAGCAGGTGATGATGAAACAATAGTGACCATACTGAACTTTTTCACTGTGTAATTTATAAGCCCTTCAGTAACCCAAAGAGGGTAAGGAGAGCAGTTGAGGTCAATAAAACTATAGATAGAAAATCACTTTCATTTTACTTTCGTTTGAACCAACACAGTACTACACAAAGATCATGTGAGTATTTGTACTTGTAAAAATCACATTATAAAGCAGAATGTGTTTTAGCACTGCCATTTATTTATTTATTTATTTAATGGTAAACTGTACTGTAATATTTTCTCTTCTTAAAGTCAGAAATTTACCCCATATGAAACGGCTGAATTATATCTACCTCCCCTACACGTTAGCCCTCCTGCCTTGCTCTCATCTTGAATGTCTCAAAGAAAAAAAATCACCCCAGCAAAATCTTGTCAAAAAAGAAGACATATGCAGGGAGAAATAATTCATGCGTAATATGTGTTTTCTCAACATGGTATCAAGTTATAGCTAGTATCATACTGATACATCCCATGACCAAGTGGAGCAGGAAATATTAAACCAGTTTGCACATCAATGATGCTACAATCCAGTTCTGGTTGGGCTACCTCAGAGGCCCCCATGGAGGGACTTTCACTTTCCATCTGCTGCCTCTCCTGCATTATTAATGTGAGAGTATGTTTTCATTGAAGCAGCAAACCTGAGAGTTTACACCAGACAAATACAACTCACCCTCGTGTCTTCACTCCCAAACTATGAAGAAATACAAAGGGTGGGACACTGAAACATACTGTCACTAACTCGCAGTCTGTCTTTCTGCCCCCTGGTGTTCATTAGGAACACTTCAGTGTTTGCAAGTAATAAGGTCTGCTGACATACCTGCATGTTCAGGTATTGAATGCATGTTTTGTACTAAAGAACTTTAAATATGGCAGTTCAGAAATGATTATTCTCTGCCCTTTCATTTTGAGAGGGGTTTTCTGCTTTGTTTTTAAACATTGGGATGCCTCCTTTTATCTAAAAGATCTAAATACTTCTTTCTTCACAGGTGACTTGCCTCTTTTCTGCAACAAAATTAAGCATAAAAAATATTCTAACTACTTTTTTCAGACACCTTACCGACTGACCCTGTCCAGCAGCAGTACAACTTCTGGTTGAGCCTGGTTGATAAACTGGATGTGAAAGCCTTTGTGGACCTCTCACTGTCTCCCTCCGTCAGACAGGGGACACAGCATCTACTGCGAATCACAGGCCTAGGTGAGATCTTATTTCTCTTCACGTTCGGTACGCATTAAAATACTGCTTTCTTTGTACATGGTGGCTATCTTTTTTTTTTTTTTAATAGGCGGCATGAAGCCCAACACCCTGATATTGGGCTTCTATGACAGCTGCACTCCGGACGACTATTTCCTGCAAGACAGCGCATTCTGTAACTCTTCCCTGGGACGAGGGAGTGAAGGAGAGTATAATTTTGGAGTAGACCTACCTTCATTACAGGCACACTTCCCTCCGGTCCGACACGTTGAGAGCCCACGCTCACTGTCACCTGAGGAGTACGTAGGGATCATTTCTGATGCCTTAAAGATGGGAAAGAACGCCTGCCTTGCTCGCTATTTCTTCCAGTTGGAGGGAGAGGATAAAGATAGTAAGGTGGACGGCTCTGAGCGGACTATAGATGTATGGCCTCTTAACCTGCTCCAGCCCGGTAGTCGTGATTACGAGGATGTATGCAGCCTCTTTCTGCTGCAGATGGCCTGTGTGCTCAACATGTCCCACAAGTGGCGCCGAGCCAGAATGAGGATCTTCCTGAATGTGGAGACCGAGTCCAACGACCAGGGCTGGGTTGTAAACGAAGAGGCGTTCAGAGAGCTGCTGAAGAAGCTGAGGATCAGGGCGTCCATAAAGATCGTGCCGTGGGACACTGTGGTTCAGCACCACATCCAGCCAGCTGGGGTACCAAAACACACTCTGTCAGAGGACTTCCTGTCTGCAGTGAACTGCATGCTGATGGAGCACAGCTCACAAGCTGCTGTTCGTTTCCTATATCTGCCTCGGCCTCCTGCCCACCGCGGCCACTCACAGCAGTATTTGGCCCAACTGGAAGCAGTCACCAATAATTTAGGGCCAACGCTGCTGATTCACGGTGTCACCCCCGTCACATACACAGGACTGTGAGCATGAGCAGTCATCACTTTTCATGCTCTGTCACTTGATGATGTACACACAACAGCAGCTTACCTTTAGACTCATTTTAGCACAAGTGCAAACTCTAGTCTCACGTCAAATTAACACATAACTTAATAAAAACTGGATGATTGGGCACATGTATGTTAATACTTACAGAAACTCAGAAAAGACCAGTTAAATGCAGTTTTAACAAAACACCACTTGAAAGGTTGAAACTATTTAAATGTTTTCAACGAGGATACTTCCTAAACTTTTACTTGAACTGGTATGGGGATTAAGTCAAGTAACGGTGCCATGCCATTGTTTGTCTGCCTGATTTATGCTTATATACTCTCATGTTCTCTTTAACTTAGTGCTGTCGTTCTACAGAAGACAGAAATGAAATGTGTCAAAGACTCTTCAGAGTCCAAAACCACTGGTTAATTTCAGCTTTACAGATGATGTAGAATGTTACAAACATAGACTTGTCTATTTATAATTGCAGGGATGAAAAGCTGTATTTGTGGTGTTTGGTGTTCGTGGTATCATTTCACCACGGTGAAAACTTCTGTCCTGGTTACGTTTCTAAATAATGTAGTGTCACTGCATAATCATTGTTGTTTTAAACCCCGGTGTATTTTTCTCTTTGTTTTATAAAAGTATTCTTACATTTTTGCTGGTGCAGGACCAATGATGTAAAGACAACATGTTACTGAGCTGACTTAAGTATTGCTTTTTATTTTCAAAGCACTTTGTGCAAGCACTTTTTTCTCAGTAAAAAAAAAAACAAAAAAGCTGTAGGGTAACAGCTTTATTTCTTCAAAATAATGAACAGCACATTCTGCTGTTGTATGTGTTAACTTGATAAACATTCAATATTTGTGTTTAATCATGCAGAAAGTCAAAAATACACCTAGAATGGAGTGTAACAATGCAAAAACTATTACTTCTTTCCTATTCCAGCTCAGCCAGGACCAATGATAATACAGACCAAACTAAAAATGAAACCAGAGCTACTTAATGTTAATTTACTGTACCATATATGTCGTATTTCATTTTATAGCGTTACAACAATCACTTGGACCTTTCAATAGCTGCTAAGAAAAAGCAATCTGCACTTTCTGGCATGTTCCACCATGAGCTCTATTTACTGGTCAATGAGGAAGCCTTAAAGGACTGACATTTGTGAATGATGGTCTTTGCTGTAGATGTACATAATAAAAAGGCTGTTTGTTGATGGAGGAAACATGTACTGTGTGTATTGTCAACTTTGTAACAGTACTTCAAACCATCATAAACTGCATTCAAAACATTCCTATAGCAACACAGGTATTACTATTAACATCACTAAGGCTGTGATATGTTTGACCCCAAGCACTCTTGAAGACTCACTAAGTCATCTGTTGAATTTTCTTTTTAAGACTAATCTTTTTCATCACACTAACCTATGATGCCAGTGCTCAGCTCTAAAGAACATCATTTAATGTTGGTCATCATTTGTAGTATGAGATCTTTGTCTTCTTTGCAGGAAAAAAAGCTTTGTTACTCCCCATCTTAAGCTTTTTAGTTTGACATTTTATCGTTGATTCTTGTGTGCTTGTGTTGCATTCTGATGAGGGCTGATGACATCCGAAGCCAGTCGGGCAGGAGTGTTCTGAATACCATGTTCTGTGGGATGATGTAGGAGAAAAGCAGAGATGTTACAGCATTACAGTGGCAGAGTCTTGAAAAGTGATGGTCGACTCTCAGCCCTCTGACCTGCAGTGCGTGGGACAGACAGCCGTTGGTGTACGGAGAGTGACCCACTGTGTTCAACGCTTCCCGGACAAAATCCGGAGCACTCTTCATCAAAGATGTTTTCTTCATCGTCTTTGTCATGTTAGTGGACACCACGAGGGGGGCCACGCACTGAGGAAACATGAATTTGAACAGGTTGAAATTCCTTCTACTCTACACCATGCATGGTTAAAGTGACTCTTCATGCTGCTTTTCTTTTTGGGTTAAAACACCAGAAATTAACAATGTGTAGTCTGTTACACCAAGTGTCCAAAAGAGGAAGCCAACCCGAGTCAGTGAGAGCAGCAGCAGGGCAAAGGTTCATTTTATGTGCTTAATATTTGTTCAACGAGGTGATCACGCTGTTCAAATTAAGTTCTGACTGATTACACAGGCACTTTAAATGAAGCCTCTTCCTTAATTTTTCCCTGAATATAGGTATCATATAACTAATCTAATGACAGGAAATTCATAATGTTCCAACTGATGAGGGTTCACCTGAAGTCATATGTTATGTTTTTTTTTTTTAGTTGTTTAACTGGTTACACCAGTCTGGATAAGATAGAAATCTGCTAACGCTCCAAACAGCCTGCCTTCAGTACAGTCATTTATCAGATTATCACATTCCTCTTCATTTTTTGACCTTAAATGCCACACTGGATCTGGGTCCCGGCTCAAAGGTTGATTTTGACTTGATCACTCTGTAGAGTTTTAATCGGAAAACCCTTCCAAATACTGATAATATAAGCATATGTAAATGGCTTATTTTTAGTAAAGAGTAACTTTTGACCAAGAGCCACATTTGCCTGATAGGTCCAGAAAATGTCTGATGTCAAAATAATAAAAGACAAAAACAAGGCCTGAATTCCTTTGAAAGAGTAAAAAATATACACCCTAATGGTTTAAAAAAAAATACTTGTCAAGTTTCTTGAATTAAGAAAAATACCTTAATCCTCTCAGATTTTGGGTTGTATTAAATGACATTTTGGGTTGTAGTTACATTTCAGACTCTAACAAGGAAGTTTAAGTAATAGATGGATGAGCTAACAGCAAGTGGTAGTAAGACTGACAATTTTTGATTCAGATTTCAACATCAGACTTTACCTGAACAATGATTCCCTTTGACTTGTACTCAGCATGCAAGCACTGAGACAGATATGCAACAAAAATCTACAAAAAAAACAAGAAAGTCGAAGTTACAAAACAAGCAGGACAATGACTGTGTCACAATGTAAACTCATTAAAGGAGAGTTTTTTGTGTTGTGTGTGTTTTGTGCTGATCATCTGGTTAGGTTGTGTTTATATGAATGTGTGCAAATACATAAGAAAGAGCCTTTGTTAGAAAGTACCTTAGTAGACGAATAAATGGACAATAAAGGCTGTGGTCGGCAGCCGGCTCCAGAGGAAATGTTAATGATCAGACCTTTACCTCTGGAAGGAGGACAAGAGGAGACAAACATTCATAAATCCCCCCATCTGACACTGTCACAGTTTAATTTATATTACTATTATCTGGCTACTTAAGGAAATACCTTTTAACCATGTCAGGAAGGATTAGCCTGGTCATCTGCGTGTGAAATATGTTGATAAAACAGTGTTTTCTTAATGCAGTAAAGAAACAAAACAGGTAAAACAGGTGTTTAAGAACACATAAACACGGATCATAAGGTTAACGCCCGTATTAACAATTTATTTTACCTGAGGGACAGACAGCACGTTACAGTTTATGATCTGTGTGATTTTCTAAACAGGAAAAAGAAACACAGAGAAAGAATTACATACAGCCAGAGAAATACATTTGGGTCATCAAGCAGTCAAAAACGGCAATGAATTCAAAAACTTACCTGCTCGGCATCTGGTATATCCAGGAAATAGTCAAAAGCCTTGGAATAGAGCATTCCTACATTGTTAACTAGGTGGATTACAAAAGACAACCAAGTAAATGGGCATTTATCTGTGACACTTTGAAAACTGTTGAATTATCCCTTCATAGTGCTGTTAAATCTAACTACTGTCTTTGTATAAAACACATTGTTTCAGCCACAACATCTAAACATTTTACACTTTCAATAGATAGATACATCCTTCAGTCAATCAACACTTACAACTACCTTGTTTGTGTATTTTAAGTCTTATGTGAAACAACATTTTTTTAAATTAATTTCTGCTTAAGTTAGTATATAATGTGTCCATACAAAAAGTTAGTTGAAGCCTTGCTCATCATATGACTCAAAAAGAGCACACGAACCAGGCAAATATCTTGCTGCCTTCAGGTACTTTTTGACACAGGACAATTTTCTTGTTCTTACAACTTGTTCCCACAAGATGGGTTTTTAATTATTGTAATAACCATAAGGATCATAATTTTGCGCAAATGGGACTTCAGGGGCTTAATACTTTCTGGATTTTCAAACTCCTGAAAAACTCTCTGTTGCTTCACTCTGCCCTGTATTTGTTTTCTTTATTACCCAGAATTCCTATCTCCAGTCCTTGTAGTCCTTTGGCTATAGTGGGGTATATACTGGGTCCATCTGTAAAATCCACCTGGATGATGCGTGTCTTTCTTCCATACTTCTCCTCTGAAAAAGACAGGATAATTTATTATTTGTTTGTTGCAACAGTGGTAAGATTGTTACACTGTAATCTAACTCACCTATCTCTTTGGCCACAGTTCGAAGCTTTTCATCAGATCTGCTCACCAAAACAACATCCAGGCCTCTTTGTGCCAACTAAAGGGAAAAATGTAGACAGACAAGTTTGGTGGCAACACAATGTACCAGTGAAAGCTGACACACTGGGGCAAAAGAAAAATAAATCTACTCTGTTCAGATGTGAGCTACTGCTGGATGGATGGAAGGTGGAGACTCACCTCTGTGGCATAGGCTTTACCAATACCAGATGTTGCACCAGTGACAACTATACAGAAGAGAAAGCAAAAACATGTAATTTGAGGAATCAGTTTCACAAATTTCAGAATACTGAAATAACTGTGCTTTTAAATGCATGAACTAAGCCACGGCAGAGGATTACAAGCTGTGGATCTTTTTCCTATTCTGACAATATGAACTTGTAGATCATGATCTGAAAGCTGGCATGTGCCCGAAACATGGTTTAATGAAACGACAACTTCAAGGTGACACAAGTCTTTTCTACAAAGCCACACTTAATGTGGTTCCTTTGGCACTCTTTAGTTATAAATGTGTCATTTTACAAGAATTGTTAATCTCATTTTGACTTTCACCAAGGCTGCTTTGCCAAAACACTGCAATTCAATGCTGTGGATCGATATCAACAGACGTCCACACAAAGAATAAGGTCTAAGATGTCAGACAAAAGCTCAGGACAGAGGAGGAAGCTCTAAATGTCTGCTCACTCAGCCAAAGACAACACTTCCTGCGACTGTTTGGGAACACAATCCTGGTCAAAGACCAAACCCCTGACAGCCTGTTCCCACTTTGTTTTCCTTTTTGATACGTGTGTTGGTAGGACCCCAAACTAACTGTGTCAACAATTATTATGTCACACTTGGAAAGAAAAAACATCACAAACTTTGCAGAAAAAAACAATGTCTAAGAGATTACTCCAAGTTGAGTTATTTTTGATAAATTTGAGTTTGTAAGGGATTGGGTTTTTTTCTACACAAGTAGATGGAAGTGTCCCATCAAGAAGGAATGTGAAGTGCTTATCAAACATACCCACATGGAAAGAAAGACTTCAGCGTGCTTCAAATAGTGAAAGAAAATCCAAATATTCCCACACCTTAGCTTCCTGCTCTCCTCAGGACCCCATCCAGCCTTTCCCAAACTGGGCAATTAAGAGAAAATGTCTTTAGTTTTCATCTTTGTCACTGTGTCTCATACATAAACTCATTATTTTAAACAGACCTGCCAGCACTCTCCACTTGGGAGGGAGTCTCTAGCTTTTTAACCCTTTCTCATGCTGTACTCCTGACTTGTGATTCCTCACGTTTTTCTCTCTATTTTAAAGTATGATCCAGTGAGCTCTTATGTTGAATTTAAAGTAATATCAAGTCCTGTACTTGTGCCTTGTATTGAAACCTCAAAAAACATCCACCCCTCTCCCCATAGTTGGTTTGATCCAACGGTGCTGCATGACACCCTCTCTTGCTACAGTCACACAAACACACAGAGACAACAGGTGGCTGTGTGACACTTGTTAATGAAGAGGTTATCAGAGCATCAATGAGCTTTAATAATCTGTTAACATATGTCATGAGTTAAACTCTTGCTCTGGTTAAACAGTTTATTCATCTTGTGGCTTAGCCCTGATCTCTTGAAATTAACCAAAAAATAAAATGCAGTATAAGATTGTTATGTGAAACCAACATTATTTCCAACTGAATATTTCAGGACAGACTCAAGTTAATACTAAAACCAATAGAAACATGATAAAAATAAGCATTTAAAAACAAAGAATCAGAAAACCTGCTTAATAACAAATAAAAACCAAACAGAAATTGTAAAAAGTTAAATTAGATTAAAATAAAAACTGAATAAAAATGCAAAAGTATAATAACCTTGGATTCAGGTGTAAGTATGATGAGATGTTGTGAGTGAGCGCAAAAATTGACCTCTTGACAAAGCTTGCCTTAATATGTTGATCACAACTGCAGTAGTTTGTCTAAGGAGAACAACAGTGACTAGAGGATCGTGAATGGTCAAGCACAAAGAAAGGTTGAGTCAGGGGCCTTGGGAGACATCTACTATCTGTTTTGGGTCTTTCCAAACAATAAAGTTTGGGAACCCTTACCCTAACCAATAGTCTTGAAAATTATTTCAAACTAATCACGTGAAGGCCAATGAGCAGCCTATCATGTCCTAAAGGGTCACTTCCGGTGATTCACTGAGAAAAAAAAACCCCAATAAATTAAAATATAAAGAGAAACGAGAAAGAAACGTTTATCCGTTGAAACAACTGTACTTCTCAACATGAATTGATTTACAGTCATTTTTGTCTTTTCTTGCCTAATGCTTGGTGCCAGACACCTGAGAGCACTTCTTCTCAGACAGCTGGGCCACATTTGCTCTGAGAGAGGTGGCAGTTGAAACCCCAGGTTATCTGGCTTAAAAAAAGGACATAGCTGAATCTAGACCTATACCTATACCTACCTTTGAATTGCCCCTGTTGTCGCTCTCTAGAACACATTTTATTGTGTAGACAGCTATTTCTCTAGCTGAGCAGCTCCGCAAGGTTAGTTGAATAATGCCGCCTGAGGTTACACTCCTTGGACACTTTCTCTTTGCTTATGAGACAGGTGAAATCCCCCTTAAACTCGACAGATTAATCATTGTCCAACTTCTACCGAAACACCCTTTAACTGAAATTAGCCTTTCTTTTAATTTTTAAAGAGATATCCTGTTGTAAAAACGTTGTAAGAACATTGGCAGAGTGCCAATGTTTGTTTTTTTCCGTTTGGGTTCACGCGGGGATTATGTTGCGTTCAGGGTCAACTCGGAAATCAAATATCCTCTTCTCCGGTCCTGACAGCGGACCGGGCCGTGAACGCTGCGGACCGGATTTAACAATACACAACGTGGCGGGCCGTATGAAATGGTTTTGTGGCCGTAAGTGGCCCGCGGGGCGCGAGTTTAAGACATCTGATCTACTAAACACCTGGCTCAGACCTGGATGTTGGATTTATGTAGTTAAAAATTTACACAAAAACAGAACAACATAGTTGCATAAAAGCTAAATAATTACAATAACATCAGCTACTCTCTGAAAAAGAAAGTGATAGCTGAAAGATAAAGCACCTTTTCTTTGACATTACCTGCCCATTGTCCAAATTTCAGTAAATCCTCTTGCCAAAACAGCGACAGAACGTACTCTCTGAATCCACACCAAACTCTCCAGACCAGATAAACAACTGTAAGTCCTCCAACAATAGCCAGTGCATCCGTGAAGGGCATTTTGCAGCAATGCTCAGGACTGAACGGGACTCGTTGGTGGCACAATGGACAGAGGCTCGAAAAGGGTAATCCTTCTTTTATATCAGAAAGAATGACTTTTTACTTACTGCGCTCCTCCCACACTGCTCCACCCCACCTCAGCTGCTTCTAGTGTTGCATATTTAGATCACTGTTTTTTTTTGTTTTTTTTTTTTACATTATCAAGAGCTTGACGACTGAAGTTGGACATGGATGACGTTGCTGTTCTGTTTGCATGTCAGGTTGTAGAATTTAAAGTCTGGCTTAATCAAAGAGCCCTCTGATAAAGTGAAATGTGGACTCAAATATCCAGTCCAAACATCCAATACACATTTTGCCTCTTTTGTTTTTGTTCTACAAAGTGGAGCAAGTCACAGGTAAAAAAAATAAAATAAAAAAATATAGGAAAGACAGCTTTCCTAAAAAAAAGGGAAAAAAGTCGCACAAACCGCAGCTGGAGGCTACATTTCTCATAATACAACTTTTTGACTTCCCAAGAATCTTTAAAACCCCACCACTTTAAGTTTTCAGAATCTAACTCCAGTACATTTAGTCTTCATTCATGTTACCCTGCTGACCCAATTACAATTATCATCTGGGTTATTATTTCAAAACTTCTGTGAGTCATTGTGGTTATTACGCAACTGAATTGCTTTTCTTGTTTCTCCAACATGATTTTTGTCATCACATGTGTAGAGTTTGCTTCTAATTAAAAACAAAAGACTGAACCAGAACTTTAATCCCTCCAGCAGCTTCGAACAGATAAAAAGGGTTATTTAGTTTGAAACGTGACACCATATTTGGGTCAAATGATAAGTTCTACAGCAGTAACAATCAGGAAACTTATACGTCAGTAAAAACAGTTCATCCACTACAGATAAATCAGTGTTCCTACATAGATAAACTAAAAACGCTTCTGATTAAATGTCACAGTGATAGTGTTCATGATAGAGAAATTCCAGTCATACATTAAGACAGTACAGCACACTGACAGCGAGGGGAGGAGAGCTGCTTATTATAAAACGCTTCTACTTTATTGTTGTGGTAAACCATTGAGTCATTGTGGCTCTTTGCTTGTTGGACTTGAACAACAATGACCCGGAAGAAGTCTCTATCCTACCACTGACATGAAAACAGAAAGAAAGAAAGAAAGAAAGAAAGAAAGAAAGAAAGAAAGAAAGAAAGAAAGAAAGAAAGAAAGAAAGAAAGAAAGTTGGTAAGGGGGATATGAGTGATCTTTTTTTCAACTTTAACAGCACAAATTGAATTAAATAAGAGACTTCATACGAATACCCAGCTCCTTCAAACATGCCTTCATCCCTGGCATGATTTTTGCAGTTTTAGGTAATCTTTAGCAACCTGGACCCAATTATCACAAATTAACACAATTTTTATTTCGTTAATTCTCTAAAACTATGGTTTTTGTTTATTGCCCATGGGCAAAATTATGCAGTTAGACCACTGTTGTTGGGGTAATCATGCTAAAACAGTGAGTGGTACTCACCTCTGGTCAAAGGCAAAGCCTTGTGGGGAAAACCTTGCAGGACCATATAACTTTTAGTAACAGCCCTGGAAAGCAATATTCTGGCTCTACCCCCAACATAACCCTTAGAAGGACCCTTCATTGGACCCTTCTTTCCAGGGCATCTCTCATCCATACCTTACTTCCTGCCACTGAGTAGATTACATCAGTAGAACCCAAAAGCTACCAACAAATGGAGTGTAATTTTTCCTCTAAAACATAAAAATCCATGCAATAGAGCATTAAGCAGATATCATAGAGAATGTTTGTTCACCAGTGAATCTGGTTCTGCTTTATGTTTTCACCCTCTAAAAGGGAAGTTCTTATCTCACTGAGCCAAATACTTGCTCTTTGGTGGATTTATGACAGTCTTTGTGAATAATGCTGCAGACACTACAGTCTTGGCCAGCTTAATTTTTTAAGTGCCATCAGATAACCTTTATATTGATTTCACTCTATAAATTTGAGTTGATTATTACCTGGCTGTATCAGATACTTTATTTTCAATTGGTCAAAGCTCAGTAACAATAATGATTGAGCCATGACAGCAAAAGCAATACCCAAGATAACCTGAAGCTGCTCGTCACATTAAATGAATCCAGAGTCTGACTAATTTCAGCTCTACCTGTTGACACTGTGGCAGGTATAAATGCTCTAATTGTACTTCAAACTGGTAAGTCTTGTAGAAAAAAAACACAAGTCTGGTCTTGTGGGTGTCAAAGTAATGAATGGGCACAGAAGCGAGAGCAGCTTGGTTGAAATATTTCCAGCAGGGAAGAATGAAGCAAGATCCCTTAGGGGTAAATCAAACAACAGCAGCAGAGCTGGTCCCCCAGAGTAATACACACCAGAAGCGATACTACTTTTCATCTGTGTTTAAAGGTGTGTCAACTTTTTGGATTTGATAAGAAAGAAAAAAAGATGAAAAACTACAATCAAGCCATTATCATCATGACCCTGATGTGTATTGTTCAGTCTATTCAAGAATGCTGACAGGTAAGTTACCCGGCCCACATGAGGGCCAGCTTACTTAAGCTGTTACGTATGTGGGGTCAGTTTAACATTTGACGACTAGACTAGAACAAATGTTGATAAAAAACAGAAATTTAAACTGCTTGTGTCAAAGGTTGAAGAGGAGTTTTTACAGTCAGTAACCCCTTCAACCACCAGAGGGAGCTGTTGTATCCCTGACAGGCCACAGCTGGAGCTGGATTTCATACAGCATATCAGCTCAGCTGAGACCGGTTGGTCTGTAAAAGTATCCTGTATAAGGAAAGTAGTTGTTGTTAGACATTTTCTGGGGCGAATATAAAATAAAAGCACAAGAAAAGAAACTGAGTACGCACAGATGATTGAAAAACACAAAAACCTGCAACTTTGACCTTTAAAAGGATGTCAATGCTTGGGAGTGGTTAGTGTTTTGTTTAATAGATGACTCTAACATTAATTAAGACAGCAGAAGTGGACTAAGCTTGCTGGTCTCAATAGACAATGTGAAAGTACCTTTCCTCTGCTCTCCTGGAAGACCTAACTGGTTGCAAAAAATAATATGATAAATTTAAACCAAAGAGAAAATTGCTGCATTTCTGTAATTCCTCCTATCAAGTTGTGTAATTCTGCAGGACGTCGTTTCTGAGCAACTAACAGCAAAATTTCCTGTCTTCTATGTGGGACTGTTCTTGTTCTGTCTCAATGGTCAAATGAATCAATGAATAACTGCTCTCTGGTTGTAACTCTCGAGGAACTGAAACAAGGGGTTAACTATTGCGCAACAACACTGTTTGAACAACTTACTCCCATGGAAGATTTCCTGGTTTCCTATAACTCTGAATCTGTGATCTAGAAAAGACTGTGTGACGTCAAACGTAGGAAGCAGCCAAATTAATTCACCTGATCAATTAAGCAGGGTCAGGAAGGAGGCAAATGTCTAAGCTCCTCCATCGCCCCTCCCACCATTTTTTTTCCTCAGGACCTGATTAATTAACACCGACAAAAAGCTCCACTAAAGAAAGTAAAGCACTCCAAGAGAGATGTACTTCTAAATCAGAGAGCCCTACAGGACAGCTTTGAAAGTCATGTGACCATGCACATGCCAATCTCACCTGTCCATCAAGGATTTAGATGCTGTTGATGTTCAACACATCAAATACATCTTTTTCAGTAATAAGGTGTACTCCTTAATTTTTTTTCATGAGCAGCTGATCTTTCTCTGTACTACAGATGAAAATGGGGTCAACAAGGGCTTACTATAATAAGAAAGGTTAAAAGTGCTTGTGTTCCTCTGTCAGTGTCGTACAGAGTAGTGATGCTGCCCCTGTTGGCTGGGCTTGTTCTGTGCTCAACTGTGCCGGCTGTGCGTCTGACCTTGCTTTGAAGTGATCTCTGTCAGTGCCGTTAGTCATGTTGCTAAGAGGCTTGCAGGCAGCGAATCAGTTTAGCACAGCCTCACCTGTCTAATCTGATTACTTCAACAAGACCGCTATCAATCTACAAGGGAGGGTAGACTAGAACAAACATATCATCACATTTCCATATGAGGGGGACCCTCGTAACCCCTTGTGGAGCTGAACAGAAGTGTGTGCACTGAGTTTAATTTTTGAATCTTTGCAAATAATTATATAATTTCTACCCCCCTGACTGACTCACCCCTCCCTCAGAGGCTTCCAGCTGCACATGCTACCAGGTCAAAGAAGCAACAGCAGACTTTTAGTAGCTTACCTCAAGATATTTTCTGCCCTCGACCCCCAGGTCACATACTTGATGCTTTTATTAGCATTGCTCCATATGTAAGGTGCTAATGCTGACCTTTCTGACTGTTATCTATTCAGAATATTAGGCCTGACCCCAGGAGGAATAGAAGGCTAACACTTATGTCAGCAAAGCTTCAGATGATAAGTAGAAAACTGACAATGAAATAGGTGTTTTTGTATTATTTATCAAGCTAACTGAAACAAATATCCCAGGTTATTGAGAGGCAAAGGGATTGCTACAGCCAAAGTGGCAGGATGAAAGAGAAATATACCAGTGTGAATGTAAAGTTTCAGCTGCGCTACATTCTAATTAGAATCTTTAGTTGCTGCAGTATGACTAGAGGAAGAGTGAAGGTCTCAGAAGGATTTGATGTGCAGCAGCAGGGTTATATGAGGCTACAGACTCAAGCACCATAATCACTGCACCAGCTTTAAGCTCAGGTTGTTGCAAAGTTCTATGATTTAAAGAAGCTACCAGGGACAAGTGTGCAGATGTTTTATTGTCAAGGCTTTCTTTATTCTGCTTTGAATGATGAGGTTTATTCATAAAAAATGTTACTACAATTAGTGCAGCTAAGGATAAATTATGTTCTTTATCTTGAACACATTGATGACCCTCATACATAAACAAAGGGTATTGATGAGTCAAGTGGCCCCTCTCTGGAACAAACTCACTACCACAAAGAAATAATGAGATTTTTAATGAGATCAGGCATCTTTTGTGACGCTGAGTGAGTGATCAATGCCCAAAGAGTTTTTGTTTAGGTTGTTTTGAACACGTAGCTACATCGGCACCTTGGTTTACATGTTAGGCCTCTACTTTCACCTTCTTTCTCATCTCCTCTGGCCCTCCCCCCACATACACTCTTCCCACACTAGTATGGATTAAAAGCTAAAGAGGGCTGAGAAGTCAAAGCTGGCCGGTCCTTCCCACTCTTCCTGGTCTTTTACCTGTTACCTGTTACCTCTCCAGCTCTCTGCCAATCTATTTTTTTTTTTTTTTTACCAATCCAGACCCTCAATTACCTCTGCTGCTCGGCTCATGCACTGTCCCTTGCTCTGTGGTTTGGGGTGGGTCCCAGTCCAAAACAAGGACAGCGAGACCAAAGCAAGATACATCTGATGGAAATGTTTTACTTTTTATTGACTCTCTTTAAGGAGCTTGGATACAAGAGGAGATAATTAATTTTTTTTTTTTTTTTACTTTTCATGCCACGTTTGGATTACCTATGATATTATTTTCTTCAAATAAGGGGACACAGATATCTTTTCCTGCTGTAAACTTTTGTTTGCTAAATCCACCTGGAGTTTGGATGGTGCTATTCAAAAACAGGCTTCAACATGGCTTCAATGTAGAATAACTGCTCCAGGTCAGCATTTTCTCTGATTTCATTGTTTACCCAAAATCTAACATCGACAAGGTGCTGGTAACATTTCATCTCTAATGCTCTCTTTAGTTTTGTTTTAATTTGTTTGCAGCAGAGCTCCTCTGTCCAGGTGTGACTGTTGCAACACAAATGTTTGTTTAATGCTCTAAGACATTTGTTGGGGTCATTAAAATAATGCTCTGTCCATTGAATGTCGATATGCTTTCAAAGACTGTTAGATCGACCCACTTCTTATTTTCAGTCGCACCTCTTAACAAGGCTGGAATATTAGTTAGTGCTCCTCTTAACCTATTAGCAACTGATAAGCCAATGTATGTATTAGGGTTCTTGAAGGGTTCTTGGTAACCTTGCTCGCTGGCTGCATTGCAGCTTGAAGGCAGGGAGAAAAAACCTGCTCTGTGACTTTTGAGCGCAGTAAAAGTTTCTCAAAAACTTAAATTAACAGTCTAATTTTGGACTAAGATAAATTTGGCTTCAGTGTAGATGGTGCAAGTGTAACATTTATTCCAAATGAAGAGTAGCGGTATTATATAGATTGAAAGGATGTTAGCATCTCACAAATGCTGTCTATAGAAGACAGTAGGTGTTCTGTAAGGACAAAACACACCACGGTTGAATTATTGGAGGTAACAGTAATTGTTTTTAATCTTAAAGCACTGATAAGTTTGTTTGGATGGGGAAATTTTGAAATTGTTGAAATATTCTTAAAAATTAAGAAAATTCAGCAGAAAAATGAAAATGATCAGAATGAAAATGTTTTTTTTGATTGAAATGTTTGGGCACCTTTTGATTTAATGAAGCTAATGGCTCTTTTGAAATCCCATATCAGCTGACTTGGAATATAAATGACAGATATTTTTTTCAAGATTTGATGCTTTTGAACCAATCAGTCCTTTTTGGTGTCACATATTATTCTTATAAAAAATAATAAGAAGAAGAAGCTCCACACACCTCAAGGCTTTAAATTATGGCCGCAATAATATTAACTTCCCAGGTTTGTAAGGCCTGTTGCTCAAATTATGACCATATGCAGGCAGGCATCTTAACACAATGGTAGCAGAAGCTGTGTATGATTTTTAGTCACAGGATTTCAGAGCATGCTTACTCCAGTCTTTATGGTTCACTACAAATAATGATCCCTCTCTGTGATAACTGTCAGAAAATCAGAATAGTTTGAAAAGTTGGTTGATTCTTTCTGCTTTATCTCACTTACCTACAAGTAATTACACCATTACACTCACTTAGCCTTTTTCACTGTCGCTGTCTTCAGCCACAAAGATTCTATGTAAAGTTAATTCTAAAGAAAATAGGACCTCACTGTCCTTACTTATTATATTTCCTAAATTCTGGTGTTAGCTCCATTACACTATGTTGTTTGGACCCAGAGGTCACTTAATCTTGAGACAGTCCCAGCAGCCAGTACAAATATAGACTCTGCTTTAAGAATTCAAGGACTGGCTTGTGTTTAAGAGCAGGAATCATCCAGAAATGGATTGCTGAGAAGATGTCAAGTGCTTGACTTAAGAAGCCACAACAGATACCAAGACCAAATTGAGACATCAAGTCCAGATTTAGCCCCACGTTACCTGGCACTTGATTTGTTAAACTCTGTGGCCTCTGCAGAGCTAATCAGCTTGCCACACACATGGCACTAATTCTTCAAGGAATTGCATTGGAACGCTGGGCACCTTGTCTTATGTGAGACAGATGGATGCTGATAAGATTCAGCATCACATTCTGTGAAGTAAAACAGCTCAGGATAGTGCAAGGTCAGGTCAAAGATCATGACAGAGTCCTGAGGACTGCTCATGACCTGAGTTATCCTTTTGTAGGCAGGAATCTCAAATGACTACACTTTTTTGTCCATAACTCTGTCTCAGTTTTAGATTCGTTGAATTACATTTTCAGTGTAGACACTTCTTACATTACCCACAGAAACAGTGTGTGTATTACTAGAGCTGCCTTAGTTCCCCATATTACTTCAGTGCTAATGAGTGAGTAAGGACCCCGGTTGAGCCCTTTCATGAAGCTTACAGGCCACTGTTAGGGCCTCAGGAAGCTGGTTTGTTGGTTACACATGTAGAGTTTTAGTTGTTTGTTGCTGTTCTTGACCCTGTTCACAACCTTTGTTCAGTCTATAAATTCATTTAGCCTTTAGATATACAAACTTGGGCAGAAACTTCTGGTCAAAGAGATTTCAACTGTGTCATGGTGAAATTCTCACAACTGAACTAAAACCAGCTTGTTTCTGAGACAGAGCATCAAAAAGCTGAAAGGCAAACTTGAATCTTCTTTACAAGCTTTCTAATTCTTAAAATGTTTTTTCTCCTGTTTTATTTCTTTTTCGGAGGAAGTGATGGCTAGACGTCGTCTCATCACCCGTCCAGCTTTGGACTAGAGGACAGCAGAGTGCCAAGAGTGCCACCCACAAAGGCACATTCCCTTTTACCATAACCACCATAAACTCTCCACTCCTCTTCTGTGTCTGAAGCATCAGAATAGTTGTGTGTGAGAAAATGGCCAGTCATCGAGACCCTCGCTTTCTGCACAACTTGTCCTACCACCCACGATGGCAACATGACTCAGTAGAAGTGAGAAGAAAAAGACATATACGGACAGTGGCTTCAAACACTTGCAATGAATATAGTCGGTTAAAATCATTAGAATCATCGTCATTAAAACCACAGTTGCCATGTTCACCTGCTCAACGCCCCAGAAGCTACTGGTGGAATTGGTTTCTTCTTCCCTCCCTCCTGGCTTTGTTTCTACCCTGTCAAGCCTGGGGGGCTACTTTCAAGATTGCTCTTGTTGGACCCTGGACATGTGACATCTTATACTCCAGAGCTGTCCCTGACCTAGCAGCCCGACTAGCTACCGCCCGTATAAACAAGGACCCCTACCTCAACAAAGGCTACTGGTATGACTACACACTGATCAGCGAAGACTGCAAGTCATCCCGGGCCCTCGCTCGATTTGCAGAGCTGGAAGGTTATGGTGCTGCCATCCTGGGCCCTGCCAACCCAGGCTACTGCTCCTCAGCTGCTTTGTATGCAAAAGAGTGGGATGTAGGCATTCTGTCCTGGGGCTGCCTCAAACCTAACATTGAAAAAGGAAGCATGTATCCCACTTTCCTGCGGCCACTGCCGTTGTCTTCACATGTACTGTTTGCTGTGTTGCGGTACTTTCGTTGGGCTCATGTGGCCATAATCTCTGAGGAGACAGACTTATGGGAAGCCACAGGACAGGAGCTTGCCTCATCACTTAGGGCCCTTGGCCTGCCTGTCAACCCTGTGGTCACCATGGAAGATGACAAGGATGGGCCTCGGAGAGCCTTGACAAAAGTGAGGGACGCAGACCGGGTCAGAGGTAAATCAACAACCAGTGTTTGACAATATCAGAAGAACCCTACACTTCCAGTGTTACCATTAAAATGAAATAAATGATGTTTTTAACTCCTCCACAGTAATCATCATGTGCATGCCTTCTGTCCTGATTGGTGGACAAACCCAGTACCAGCTACTGACAACAGCCTTGTCCATGCGTATGATTGACCGTGGCTATGTGTTCATCCCATACGACACCCTCCTCTACGCTCTACCCTATAAAGACTCACCCTACTACATGCTAGGTAATGACACCAAGCTGAGGAAAGCATATGACGGAGTCCTTACCATCACCATGGACTCTGGGGAACGCAATTTCTATGAGGCCTTCAAAGATGCCCAGGACAGCTATGAAATCCGTAGTAGCACCCCACCAGAACAGGTTTGATTCCCCTGAGTAATAAAGAAAAAGATAGAAGTGAGATTAACAATCATTTTATTTTAACCATTTTAATTTCTCTGTCATCAGGTTTCACCATTCTTTGGAACAATCTACAACATGATGTATTACACAGCCATGGCTGCTGAGCAGGCCCGTGCAAGTGGAGGTCGTTGGGTAACTGGTCACATCCTGGGTGAAAGCAAGGGCAACTTTGAATTTCAAGGCTTCAATCAGCCCTTGAAGGCAGGCTTGAACGGCGAAGGGATGCAGGGGGACTATGTTGTGCTGGACTACAGTGGCATGGGCTCCTCTCTCTATTCTACTCACATTTTGAAGGCCAGTCACACAAACGGCGGGGTTGGCAGTTTGAAATACCTCAGCCGTTCAATCCATTTTGCAGGAAGTACGCCTTACACAGACTCAGGCTGCTGGTTTAGTCCATACTTTGCCTGTACTGGAGGTACGTGAATCATTATTGTAATTTCAAGGCGTAAGAATGTGTGTGCAGCGAATATAAATTGTCTCTGTTGTTGTTTTCTGCCCTTTTCCTCTACTCTGAAGGGATGGATTCGGTCACTCTCCTCTTCCTTTTCCTCGTGTTTGTTGCATTAGCAGGATGTGGAATCAACTTCTTCATACGTTTCAGGTATGCACAGCATGCTGCAGTGATAGTAATTCATCCAGTGCTGTCTTTCTGATTTTTCAACAAAAAGACATTTTTCTCCCTTTTTGCCTGTCCAGGAAAATGGGCAGGGTTGGGTTTAGCTTTGGAGGCAATGGAGGATCATCAAAGGTAGTCCTGACCCTCGATGACCTGGTTTTTATCAACACTCAAGTCAGCAAACGGGTTAGTCCTGGGCTAGATCTCTAACAATGCCAACCTGTGTTGCATGGTTTGCTTCTCTTTGTTCTGTGAATGATAACATGCTGAGATCTGACTTGTCCTTTTATAATCTATGTGAACAGAAGCTTAATGATGATAGCATCATGAAAAGCCAGCTCGATATGAAGACTCCTCACCACTCAGTGTCTGGTCGCAGCTACTTGGCCTCCACACCTGACAGCTCAAATGTTGCCGTGTTTGAGGTGAGGCCAGTCTGTCCTGATTCTTTCAGAAAAATGTTGTGGTCCATTTTGATACTTTCAAATCTTTGGTTTCATAAAAACTGTATTTTTCTTTTCAGGGGGACTGGGTTTGGTTGAAGAAATCCCCCCAGTCAGTGACGTGTGTCAACAACAGTACAGAGTACATCTTTGTTAAGGTAAGTGAATATCTGAGCTTACCACTCATTATTACTGCTACTGACTCTTCAGTCAAAAACTGAGTGGTGGTCTTCTTGCAACACAAGGTTTGTTGTTCATAGACTTACTGCTTCCATTGTCTTCCTATCAGCTCAGAGACATGAGGCACGAGAACCTCAATCTGTACCTGGGACTTTTCTTAGACTCTGGGATCTTCGGCATTGTGACTGAGCACTGCACCAGAGGCAGTTTGGAGGATCTGCTCGTAAATGATGAAGTGCGCCTTGACTGGATGTTCAAATCTTCCCTTTTAATGGATCTGATTCGGGTGAGAGAGAAAAAATAAAGTGCATGAGTTTCACTTCCTGTCGTTTTGTGTTATTGCTTATACCTAAAATTCTGTCCTCAGGGAATGAAGTACCTGCACCATCGTGACATCATCCACGGACGCCTCAAATCACGTAACTGTGTCGTTGATGGCCGCTTTGTATTGAAGGTGACAGATTATGGGTTCAATGATGTCATGATTGCCCAAAGCATTGACACTGATGAGGAAAAGCCAGAGAGTGAGTTCATGAAAATATATCAGCTGCTTTAATGAGTCTGCTGATGCATGTCAACTGTTTGCTCATTGCTGCTCATGTTGTTTGAATAAAGATCTGCTTTGGACGGCTCCTGAGCTGCTGCGGAGTACAAGTCAGAGGAGACGGGGCACTTTCTTAGGAGATGTCTACAGCTTTGCCATCGTTTCACAGGAAGTCATCTCTCGCTCTGCACCTTTCTGCATGCTGGACATGCCTCCCAAGGGTGAGTGACATGGCGTTACCAACCACAGGGAAGAATAACATGAGAGTTGAACAAGGTTTTGGTTTTGAAATTACAATCTATGTTTAACAAAACTGCCAAGGCAGAGCTTTATGTAGATCTTAAAGACGTTAGTCCATCGTAAAAAGAACAATTTTGTGTGTCTAACATGGTTTTCTTCTCTTGTTTTCATGTGCTGGATGCTTGTGTGTGATGGCAGAAATAATCAACAAGGTCAAAGATCCTCCTCCTTTGTGTCGGCCAGTTCTGTCAGTGGATGAAGCCCCACTGGATGTGATACAAGTTTTAAAACAGGCCTGGAGTGAAGAGCCGGAGAGGAGGCCAACCTTTGAGGAGATCTTCAAGCAGGTGAAAACACATGTTCCAGTTCAGATCCTCCATTTATAACGCTCTGCACATATGTAACCAGTCGGAGATGACATCTCTGTCCCTGCCTTTCATGTGACAGTTCAAGAGCATCACCAAGGGAAAGAAGACAAACATTATTGACTCCATGCTGCGCATGTTGGAGCAGTACTCCTCCAACCTGGAGGATCTGATTCGAGAGAGGACGGAGGAGCTGGAGGTGGAGAGGCAGAAGACTGACAGACTGGTGGCTCAGATGTTGCCAAAGTAAGAGTCACATTGGAATAATTGTGCCATGCTAAAAGTCAGGACCCCTGTAGGCCAGAGTACAGTCAGTGATTTTCATTAAAGTGGTTATTGATCAGAGACATCATCACATACGCTAAAACTGATTTGATACTCATTTCAGCTTGGTGGCTGATGCTTTACATGTGATGCTTTTCTTCAGTGATTAAACTGTAATTTTCTGGAGCTGTTGAAGGAAAAAAGAAAAAGCAGGAAAAACAGGAGTGTTTTCTAAACTGACCAAACTTGTCATGATCAATCCTCACTGCTATAACACCTCCTAAGTTGTGCTTACTATTTTTTATTATATCTTTTTTGTTATATATAACACCATCTTTGAATAAGTACACTTTGGCTTTATTGTATATATTAAAAGATACTACCGACCAACTATTGTATCTCATGCAACACTCCACATCACACACCACATACATCGTTTAGTGTGTCCTGCCGGCACATTGTCTACTTCCTTGCTCTTTTTCTACTTGTTTGTGATCCAACAGGATTATTTTATCTATTTTTACCAAACACAATTTTATAATTCTGCATCTGATCACACCTGATACAGTGTCTTATTTTTGTTTTCCAGAGTCTTTATTGTTTCCAATTCTTACTATTTTACAATTTGAGTACAAAAAAAAAATCCATGCCCCCATGAAATCGTACTAAGGCTCAAATGTTGCGAGTGCAAAAAAAGAGTGACTCATCCTCTGTCCCCCACAGGACTGTGGCTCAAGCACTGAAGACAGGCAAGCCTGTGAAGCCAGAGCACTTCAGCGAGGTAACGCTGTACTTCAGTGACATTGTGGGCTTCACCACCATCTCAGCTCTCAGTGAACCAATCGAGGTGGTCGACTTGCTCAATGACCTCTACACACTCTTTGATGCTATCATTGGGCTGCATGATGTCTACAAGGTGAGTGGTGGGGAATCTGGTGGAAAGCAGTACGCATACGGTTCATTCAGTGCTTTTTTTTTCATTTAAAAAAGTATGTAAGGCAGGATTAAAACAGCAGGAACCGAGTGATACTATTATATATGATCAATTATCACACAACATGACAAGACATAGCACACATTACAGTGTGGTTCACTTTAGTATGGTACAGAACAGTGTTATAGGATTTGATACTGATCAATACAATATGGTAGAATACCACATGATGCCAAGGTATATGGTTTGTTATGAAGTGATACAATCATCTGATAGTATTTTAAACCTTTCCTTCCACCTTTTAATATATTTCTGTAAATAATGCATAATATCATTTTGGTTAGGGCATACTCCTCAAAATTCCAGAGTTAATTCAAGGTGAAACTTGCAAATATAACATTGTCTGTATGTGTGTTCGTGTGTGTTTGGGTTTGATCGTGGTCTCCAGGTGGAAACTATTGGAGATGCCTACATGGTCGCCTCAGGAGTCCCGACCAGAAACAGTAATCGTCACGCAGCCGAGATGGCCAACATGTCTCTCGACATCCTCCACTGCATAGGAACCTTCAAGATGAGGCACATGCCTGAAGTAAAAGTCAGGATCCGTATTGGCTTGCACTCTGGTGAGCAAAACATGTTCATCTGTGCCGTGTTGTGTTAAACTGATCTGACCTTAGTGACAGATTCACATTGTATGCTCAATGGTCATGATTAGTCATAAAATCAGCCTTGACTCCATGTCAGAGTCAGTAAAAGTTAATATGCTGCTGTGAATTAAAAATACAGGAACACAAGCTGCTAAGGCAGCGAGGTATTTTTACCCTCTTTATCCTTGTCTGGAACTTATTCCTGGAAGAGTGAAACGCTATCCACTTAGAGTGCTGTCATCCAATTAACACACTGCATACTTTGGATTTCAAGCTCTATTTTATGATTTTGGGTTTGCACATTGACCAGGTAGTTAAAAGCAGCTCTGATCATGTATATCTTAACATGCATTCTGGGGATCTATTGAATTTAAATGACCAACAGAATATGAGATTATAAAAATAGAGGGGAAAAATTACTGAAAACTGCGTCATTAAGGTGTCAACAGTCAAATATTTGACAATAAAAATGGTTTACATTTATTATAGTTCCTGCTAAGAAGAACTGTCCTAATCAAAGCCCATTTAACCTCTATGTGTCTCTTCCTTCTTGCACGCCATGTTTGCAGGTCCAGTGGTAGCTGGAGTGGTGGGTCTTACAATGCCAAGGTACTGTCTGTTTGGAGACACCGTCAACACAGCATCTCGAATGGAGTCCACAGGGTTGTGTGAGTGTCTCATTTTGCAGACTGTGATGTACATATGTATTTTGTCACTTTCTGACACAGTGGTTGGGAGGTCAGGTGTAGTTAGTGTGCATGCTGCTTGAGGCTAAACAGGGCTTTAAGTGCGCAGTCCTTACTAATCCTTTAAGGCTATCAGCAGAGCTAGAGGCCAATTTGAAGTTTCAGTCAAATGTTGTCAGTGACCAAGTTTGCCTCAGGTCCCCTCGGCATGCTGTTCTAATCAAGAAGTCAAGAATTAAAAATTAATGTTATTTTTCTTGTGATCAGGATAAAATACTCATGTTTGATGTCACTGCCAGTAGATCCTGTTGAAACTTTTCTTAGTAATACTTAAAGCAAAAGAACAGGTGATGTAATAGAGATAAAAGAGAAGGGCTATTCTAACAATCTTTATCAAGTTTAAAAAATGTGGCCCTAACATGATTAGAATATATTAATTGTGATAAATGTTGTCAAGATTTGTAAAAAACAAAAAGAAATGCATGTATGAATAGTGTCTTGTTTTGACTTTTATAATTCCGAGACTTTTATTTAATTACAGCTATAAAATACAAATTACTTAACACTGTCCTTAGAAAATTTCAATCCACTTAACTATTGATTAATCAAGTATTCACAATTTGTTGATATAAAAACAGCTGATTTTGTGTTCATTTAAACTGATTTCAGGGGCGAAAAAAAAGTTCAGGAGCTCATGGACTTATATTTTCTACCAGTTGAACTCAACACCAGTCTTGTTCACTTTATCTTAGTTATATTCTCCTCTGTACCATGTAGATAGCCAAAGGGTAATGAGTAGTCTACTGCCACCAAGTGGTATGATTGAGAAATAGCAGCTTGATTCTTTTTAAGTGCATCAAAATAATTATGCCCAGTTTTAAAAAGTTTAAAAACAATAAAGCAGACTTTCATAGAAGTGAAATCTGAGCGTGCAAAGGCTAACGATTTTTCTCAATTTACCCTCACAGCTTACAGAATCCATGTCAATCAAAGCACAGTTGATATCCTGAATAGCTTGAAGTTGGGATACAAGATTCAAGTCAGAGGCATGACAGAGTTAAAGGTAAACGTAAAGAAGTACTGTCAAATTTCACTCTTGTCATTTGGAACAACGATACTGATGATTGTTTATTTCCAGGGAAAAGGTGTTGAGAACACTTACTGGTTGGTGGGAAAGGAAGATTTCAATAAGCCTCTGCCTGTCCCTCCAGATCTCCAAGGGTAAGTTTGTTGCTATGTCTCATTACGTGCATTAACATGATAATTCAATGTCATCTGGCCATTATTTTTCTGCTAGATGATTATGCTGTGTGATGTACATAATGAGTTATTTGTATATATGGCATGATGTGCCGTAATGCTCAGTGTCCTTGTCAAGATACTTACAAAGCTGTTGTTTTCATCTTGACACAGGGGTAGCAATCATGGTATCAGTTTAGAAGAGATTCCTCCTGACAGAAGACAGAAATTCCTGGACAGACAGAAGAAGATGGGCTAGTGTGTTGATTCCTCCAAAATGAGCAAGAAGACTTTTCAGCCATGAACACACAAATAGATGCATGAAAGAGGAGTTGAACATTCATCTGCAGAGCACTTTAACAGAAATGAAATCCAGCTGCAGGAAAGCAACATTTCTTAAATGTGTTGAAATCATTTCTGCAGACAATTAACCCTGCTTTGGGATCATCATTCTCTTCCTCCATAGGTTTAGATCAACGCTACTGTAAACATGCATTGGTCCTGAGATGCAGAACTAAGGCAAGCAGAGGCAACAGTCCAAACTGAATTTGTTCACAAGACATCTTTGTTCTGTAAAGGTGCTGGTTGCGAGAACAGCAACGGCCTGACCGTAAGGATTTGTGAGATGTATGTGTCCAAATGTCTTGTCTGATACTTCATTTACTTTATGTATTTGTGCTTTTCTTTGTGCTTTGTAGAGGTATTGGAAAGATAATATATTCATTAACCCCTCGAGTTAATGTAGAATCATGTCAGGCATAATGGACTCTCACTTAGAGCAGTACTCTTTCATATCAACACAGATTTAAAATGAATAGATCAGTCCAGGTGGAGAGCTCAGGCAGGAGATCTGTTGAGACTTTGTTTTGTAGAAGCATCAGTTTATTTCCACACATCTGATTTATTAAGCCATGATTTCCAAATATGTCAACAAAGCTTCTGTTTTTTTAATCCGATGGGTATCTATAGATACAAATGCTGTAATTTTTGGTTGATGGGTCTGCTGAAATTTCAATCCACTTTTTAGGAAGTATTTATCCTTGGTTAATGGTTTGGTTAATTCTATCAGAAAAAGACATGAATGTGCTCTAAGTTTAGATATTTTTTCCTGATAGTGATTACAACAGATTTTTACATTTAATGAAGTCATTTAAATGGACCTTTGTGTATCCAGTTTGTTTTTCACCTTAATGATGTCATGATACTGCCCAAAATGTGGTTTGTTTTGTGTACTGCTTTTAATATTTTATACCTGTAAGAGAAGGTCAAAGCACACAAACGTGACCCTAACTTTCTTACTGACTTGTATGTAGCTTATTACTGGAACATGCTGCATGCATGCCTGAGTGCACAGTTTTATTGTAACATGAACTCAGCCATGCATGCTTTGTGTTTCACAAGGTTCTAATAGGACAGGGTTAGGAGGACTGGATTATTTTGTCATACAACATATCTTCTTGGAAGAAGGTTTGGGTCAACCGACTGAAATGATCATCTCCAATAATGTGCTGAAGCAGATTGAGCCTTTTCATGTGTATTGCCATCTTCTTGAGGAAAATGTCTGGCTTGGTCTAGTGCTTTTCAAGTATTTTTCTTCTCTTCTCGGTTATCCAGGACCTCAATCAGAGACTGTATCTGATGGTCATCTGAGATAAATATCCAAGTTTCTCCAGTGTTTGACCTCAGGGGTACTGTGTTGTATGTTGCAAAAGATACTGTGGACGCATGCATACAAGGAGGTGAGGACAGGGTCTCATGAGTCATCTCTCCTTTGCAGGGAGATTTGTATATAGTGTAAATCTGTACATATAGCTTGTCTTTCTGTCCTGCAGGGTTGGAGACTATGTTTCTCTGCTTGGGTTCCCAAAACCCCTGACGAAAAAAAGGAGTTATCAACAAAACAGGGGTTTAAATACAATGCATTCAATAAGAGAGCAACTTGTGGCATTGTTCACTCATTCTCTGTTGGCTTGCTTATTGTCTGCCGCAGCCCTGATACTGAAGCAACAATGGGCAGGCAAAGTCACGCTGGGATTTTTCTCTGACAAAAGATTATTTTTTCTTTGAGGGCTCTCTGCTGACTGCTCCTAACTACACTGACTTGTCAAAGTTTGCTCAGAAAAAAAAAACGGACAGTTGATGGCTTTGTTTTCATGTTGCTTGTTTCTAACCATCGGGTGATAAGCACTGCCTCTTCATACATGATTTAACCCTGACAGAGGAAACACAAGAATCTGGATTGAGATGAAGAAGGTGTCTGAATGTTATTTTGATGGGTATCTAAAGATCAGAATAAGTTAATCTATCACATAGGTAGGTTCTACATCTCTAGGTTTTTAATCAATTTGCCAAATAGATAGATCTCATCAAAACTGAATGGACTGTATTGTTCATTTTGAAAGTGATCTCAATGTGTTTCTGTAAATAAATTATGGTTTTAGTGAAAACTGTGTCTAAGTTCTGCGTCTATGTTCTCCTGACTGCTCTCGTGAGTCTTTATGTGTTGAATCCATTTCCCCAAATGCTGCCCCGACGGCTCACTTCATTTAAACTCAGAACAAGTAGAACAATAAATTATAAAATCAATAAAGGCCGGTTAATCAAACTGTAAATCTTCATCTAGCCGAGCTGTGCTTGGCATTCCTACATTAGAGGCTTATATCTTTCAGATCTGATTCATATCATAATTATAACAAGCTCTACGTTTTTTAAGCAGGTTTTAACATAGGAAGACAAAGGATGGCGCTCTTAAAGCACCTCAAACGTTAAATCTCCTCTCTGTGAAGGAGGAACAGTAACTCAAATTAAGTCTGCTGAGGTGATACGTCACCATAAATCCCTAAGCAAGTTACAGTGACGGTAACAAGCTTTGGACTGGCTTATTCTTTTACTTTAGCTGGTGTGACACTGCTGTTTTTACAGTGGAACAATCCCATGAATGTAAATAAATTGCTTTAGCCAATGCTACTCTCTCCTGAACAACACAACATGTGGCAGTAATGGAGGTAGGTTTCAATGTAGTGAGTGGTTGAAATGAAAAAAAAAAAACAGCAACACCTGACTGTCACATTAGCAAGATGTACAAAACTGGATTACAATAGTGTGTCTGCTGCAATGTCCTCAACAGTCAAATGACATACCACTGATGTTATACCAAGGAAAATGTCAGCTCGAAAGATTTTATTAACAGGGTCACTATGAGAGCAAAGAGATCAGTGTAACAGGCTGCTTCCCATTTTGGCACTTTGATATGTTTGCTACAAGCTGGTGAACACCACCCGCAACATAACTCAGGGGTTGCAAGAAATATGCATTTTATTTATTCCGTGGTATACCTCTAGGTGTGTCATCACCAAAGCCCACCTTTGTAAGAAAGTACCTTATGTGCGGTGCAACAGTCTCAAATAAACGCTCCCTGATCTTTTAACCTGCCGAGAGAACTGTACATTCACTGAGGGCCAACGACTATTCCAATGACACAATAACCTACATAATTGGAGTTTTGGCAACCCCACTGACCAGATAACTTGCTCGTGTATTTCTCTGTGTCATGTTCTGGATCAATCTGCTAACTGGCTTTGCCATCCTGCCTTCTCTTACCTGATGTGACCCACTGAGCCACTTGGTGAGTCTGTCAGGTTTTGAGGCTACCCTGTTTGGTTGTCCTTCAGTTGTATGACTGTCACTTTGTTTTTTGCTGTGCTGTGATCCTGCACCACTGCTGCTGCCCCTTTTTCTTTCATAGCAAAGATCTGTCTGATCTGTGATACTTTCTAAAACACAAGCAGAAAGGCTCAGGAAAGATATATACCTCAACCTATCACAGTCACCTGGAGATGAATTTAAAAAGATTCAGTAGTAAAGGTATTTGAAGAGTCTTCTGTGGAACACTGATTTAGTTGTAAATAGAGCTTTTAGAGTGAATGTGTAGTTGGTTTTTTGGGCCTTTGCAGCCAGCCTCAAGTGGACATTTGAAGCACTGCAGTTTTTTTTTATTATTATTATTAATTTTTGTATTTGCAAAGCACATTTGCGCCATTTCTACAGACAATAATATTTGTCTGAAAATGAAGCCAGTGGGGAAGTACTTTAAAGTACATTTTACCACATCAATGATTTGATATAGACTGCACTTCATGTTATCATAAACTAAGCAGGGATTTTCAGTCAACTCAAAACTATGGCTGAACAATACAGTGGTCTTTAAATGTTGACAGAAAGTATCTTAAAACTTTCTTTAGATTCAAGTATAATTGAGCCATAACTCAATCCCTGGACTTGCTCAAAATGAAATAGTTAAATAAAAAAAATACAGCTTTTTACCGTTATCATTGAATATTGGATGTGTACATGTCTTAATAAAATCTGATAACCATCCTATTATTGTGCTCTCACTGTAAAGCGCATGGCCAGATAAACCTGATCACCCCAACAGCATGGGCTATTTGTTTTTTTATCAAGATGCCTCATTTAATAGGAAATTTACGAGATTAACTGTCAGGTCGTCCAAATTATCACAAACAATATGTTTTTCTGCCGAACACCGTGTTCCTCTGTGCACCTCATCAGTCCAGAAACCTCCCCTGACATTTGACTGGCACCAGCTTGGAGATGCCAGCCTCGCAGTGGCTGCATCAAGTCAAACAGGGGGAGTGAAGATGAAACCGGAAACGCAGCAGCTGAACTTTCACGATAAAAGCATCATGTGGTGTAAAGCCACAACAGCATTGTAACAATATTAAACAGTGAAAATACGGATATTTTTGCAAATTAGCGAGATAATAAATCTATATGTATGCTTTTGGTTTTTGAGATATGTAACTTGCTGACCGCTCGTTTTAACAAGACTTTTAGAAGACTACAACTTACAACACGGGGTTGTGTTTTTTTTCTGTGAACTATATGCTATGCTAATGTTTCTAGCAACATTGACTGAGAAGTCCCTTTGATGAGTTTGGCAACACACAACCATGTTGGTTCCTCAAAAATGAAGGTTTCCTCAGCTAGACAAAGGTTGGCGCTTGGGAGGAAACAGCGTTTGCAAAAAAAAATAGAAATAAATTAAAAAAGGAAAAACAGCTATCAAAGTCTCCGCCTTATGTTACATTAGCAAGCTAAAGCATTAGGCTGTACTTACTTTTGACTGCAAGCACATTTATACTTGTCAGCTGGTCCAAACAGGCAAACATCTCAGGAAGCCATAATGTCAGTACTGGGTTTCGTCAGAAACGACAAACAGCGTTTCCAGAAGGAGTCGCTTCCCAGCTCAGCTTGATGACAGGTCTGTCAGATTTCAGCTTGATAGGGGTTTTATTTTGAAAGTGTTCACCGGAAGTTCAGCCTTGACTTCGCGTGTTTTGACGGACTGGCTGTGGACAACCTCAGACAGGTGGAGGAGACGTCTTGAAGCAACTGAACTGCACCGCGGTTGGACATAATCGGGCAGTACTGGGCTGGGCTGCAGGGCGAGCAGCGGTGGACGCTGTGCACGCTCGGTGCGCGGATGCTCCTGCAGCTGCTTGATTCAGAGAATGAGACCTGATCCAAAACATGGTTTGGCTGATTATTCCATCCTGAGCCTCCGCTCATCTACTGGACACTTAAATGTGGACACGGGGAGAACGAGGGATGTAGTTGCAATGGATTAATCAGAAGTGCGCCCAAACTTCGGCATTTTCTTTAGATTATTGGCTTATAATATTTATCACCGTGCCTTGGCCATGGAGAACCAAGCAGCCGAGCCGCAGAACTATGAAGACGTACAGAAAAGCGGCTATCTCCGCAAGCATAAATCAATGCACCGGCGGTTCTTCGTGCTGAGGGCGGCCTCAGAGCATGGTCCAGCTCGATTGGAGTATTATGAAAACGAGAAGAAATTCCGCAGTAAATCACCAGTGCCCAAAAAAGTCCTGAGTCTGGAGACCTGCTTCAACATCAACAAGCGGGCAGATTCCAAAAACAAGCACATGATAGTCCTTTATACCCGCAGCGAGAGCTTTGCCATCGCAGCAGACAGCGAGGAGATCCAAAATGAGTGGTACCAAGCGATGCTGGACCTTCAGTGCAACTGTAAGACATGTATAAGTGTGATGTGATTCCTACTGTCTGTTTCTGCATCAGGCCTATCCTGCCGTAGGCTGTTTGTTCTCCATATACTATTTGGCTCGGCCATTCCTGATTGTTCATTTCATATCATTTGATCAATTTGCTTAAATATTTTGCTGCAGGTCTATGATATCTATTTGATCCAAAAAATATATATATGGAGGGATGAGTAACAGAGATGTAATTTGTACGGTGTGTTTTTAACCAAGAGGCAGGTGGATCCCTCTGAACGGGGTAGACCAACACGCTATGGGCGGCGTGTGTGTGTGTGTGTGTGTGTGTGTGTGCTGCACAGTCTCAATTTATTACAGTTGTAACCCGCGGTTCCTTTTCAATCATAAAAAATGAATTTTTATGCATTAGATAACAAATGTACACAGTAAAAAATAGAGACGAGCGTTTTCACTGTCTTAAATGCAGCCCTTGCCACACGACGGTGTATTTTTGCATGGCGCAGTGGGCATATAGCAACCATCCAACGGATGCATCATATAGTAGTAGCCTATCGTGGTGCACTCCGCTGAAGCCTGTGTTTTTGTTTTTCTGCACAGCGCTGACTGCCGCTTGCCTAACCTACATTTGTGTCACACGGTGCTGCTGCTGCTGCTGCTGTTAGGGAGGAGAGGGCATCGTCAGTGCGCTCTCACTGGAATGTGTTTCTGTTGGTTATCCTCGTGTTTACGTTGTTATCCTTATGCCGAGCCAAACACCACCACCCAACCTCCACGTTATCCTCAGCATTTCAGCATACGGCGCTGGCTGATGGGCTTGCCGATCTATAATTTTAGAGTCCTGAATAGACTCACATTTGAGAACAGACCCCCATTTTGTTGAGATTATTTTAAGACAGCCACAGTCAAACAATATTCTGGATTAATAGTAGCGCAAACCTGCTCGTCATGCGCAATGGATCATAAATTAAGACTGAAACATGTGAATCTGTACTGTATGAGCAGAGATCACCTTTAATGCATCAAGTATTCCTTTAAAAGCAGAAAGAGAAAAATCCTGTTACATCTTCGGTGAATGTGACAGAAACTGTTATAAAAATGATTTAGTTGTATTTTCAACTAAAAACTAAAATACTGTCTTTTATCATGTGTTGGCATTTTTCTTAATTACAACACAACAGGAGGAACCACACCTTATGTGTTTTCATTAAACATAATTTCATTCCCAAAAAAGGTAGTTGCACTATCTGTGCATGCAGCAGTTCATGTGCACACAGCAGTATGTCTGCCAGGCAGCACAGACGCAAAAAAAACATTGTTATTTGTGGGTTTGTCAGTATGGCTTGATCTGTATTTCAACAAATCCTGTGTTTTGTGTGGCTGTTGTCTGTTTTCTTAAATCTGATGGGTTTATTTTCTTTCCTTTGTTGCATTCATGTATTTCTCTGTTGTTTTTTAGGTAAAACTCCAGAAGACTATGGCAGCAGTGGAGAGTGTAGTTCGCCGTCTCCTGTTCCAACCTTTAAAGAAGTATGGCAGGTTAAGGTTTGGCCTAAAGGTCTTGGACATGCCAGGAACTTAGTGGGCATATACCGGCTGTGCCTCACTGACAAAACGGTCAACTTTGTCAAACTCAACTCTGATGTGGCATCTGTGGTGTTGCAGCTGATGAATGTCCGCAGGTGTGGCCATTCGGAGAACTTTTTCTTCATTGAGGTGGGTCGCTCTGCCATCACTGGCCCAGGAGAGTTCTGGATGCAGGTTGATGATTCGGTTGTGGCTCAAAACATGCACGAAACCCTGCTGGAGGCTATGAAGGCCCTGAGCGAGGAGTTCCGTCAGCGCAGTAAATCTCAGTCTGTGGGGACGTCCTGCGGAGGTGGTACCGCTTCAAATCCCATCAGCGTCCCGAGCCGTCGTCATCATCCAAACCTGCCACCCAGCCAGGTGGGCTTCTCCAGACGAGCTCGCACAGAGACCCCTGGAGGAGGCAGCAGCACAAGCACCTCACCCACGTCGCGACATGGCTTTCCAAGAGCTCGCACTGCCAGCATTGGCGCCAGGTCAGAGGAGAGTGGAGCAAGTGCAAAGGGGACATGGGCAAGCTCAAGCCCAAGTCTTAATGGTTCCTGCTCCACCACACCAACACTGAGGCCTAAGCCCACTAGGGCCCCAACGCCTGCTAAGATAACCCTCAGCCTTGCACGTTACACGCCTAACCCTGCCCCCTCTCCTGCACCAAGTCTGTCCTCCAGTTCAGGACATGGCTCAGAGTGTGGTCTGGTGGGGGCAGCAGTGGGGGGCATGACAATCTGCTCCTACCCTCGTGTTTCTCAGAGAGTCTCTGTTTCAGGTTCTCCCAGTGACTACGGCTCCTCAGATGAATATGGTTCCAGTCCCGGGGAACACTCTTTGCACGTCCCCAGCCTCTCTGGCCATCATGTGCATGGAGAAGGTTCCTCCAGCTACATAGTGATGGGACAGCGAGAGGGCCTCCTTAGTTCCCATCATCGCTCGAAAGGTCGGCGGATTCTAAGGCGTGCATCCAGCAGAGAATCTGAGGCAGAGCGCAGACTGCTCAGTAAGAGGGCTTCACTTCCTTTGGCAGCCCATGAAAGACTGATTCCACAGCGAAAAGATGAAGACGATGAAGACGATGAAGAATATGCCATCATGTCCCAGAGTTCTAACCAAGCCAGGCAGCTTGACGTGGGGGAGATGAGGAGGGCTAACAAAAGCAGAGCAGACGTGGAGTCAGGAGCAGCTGTGGACAGTGGCTATATGTCCATGTTGCCCGGAGTGACGTCCCCCCCTGTCTCACTCTCTCTCACAATAGGTATGTCTGACCAAAGCACTAAACCTGGGGCAGATGATGAGTACATGGCCATGACTCCAAACAACAGCGTGTCCCCTCCTCAGCACATCCGTCAGCCCAGCTCTGAGGGCTACATGGTCATGTCTCCTAACAGCAGCAGCTCCACAGATTTGCACGGACTGGGCATGTGGGATGGTAGGGGCAGCATGGAGAGCCGGGCAGCCAGCGACTACATGAACGTCTCACCTGTTTGCAGCCGTTCTGCCTGCAACACACCACCCTCGCACCCTGAGCAGCACCAACTCCAACCAAAAATGTTCAATTCTTACTTCTCCCTGCCACGAGCCTATCAGCATACTCTTTATACTCGCTTTGAGGAGGACTTAAACAAAGGGGACGGAAAGCAGGACAGTGGTGGGCATGAAACTGCTGGAAGGGGAGGGGGAGTGGGATACAGCAAGAGGAACAAGATTGCAGTGGGCTCTGCAGGAGGCTGTCAACTCTCCATGTCTTCCTCCTCTTTCTCCTCCAGCTCAGCCAGCAGTGAAAGCCTAGAAGACAAGTCCATGTCAGCAGGGAGGGGGTTAAGTCTGTTAAGGACTGGGGCAGATTTTAAGAGTGCGGGAACATGCGTAAAAGATGGGCGTCACCATCAGAAACGGGGATCAAGCAGCAAAAGCCCTAAGCAACAAAGGAGGGGTCGCCCTCTGAGCATGGCGTCCGACATTGCCAAAGCAAACACTCTGCCCAGGGTGAAAGAGAACCTGATGCCATCAGTGTCTCAAAATGTTGGTGAGTATGTCAGTATTGTGTTCAAGGAAGACAAGTTTGATGGAAGACAACATGCAGGATCTAAACATGGACAACCTGTGATCCATGGGACACTACGGCCCATCAATCAACCTCTTCTCTGCCATGATAGTCCTTTCAACCTCCCTCGTAGCTTCTCTGCACCCTTGTCCACCTCTGCTGAGTATGTCAGCATGGATTTAGGGAAGCCCTCAGCCCCCCTGACTGCTTCTAGATCCACGTTCAGCACCCCACAGGTCCCACCTGCTGTTGCCCCTAAGGCCCGACATGAACAGAGTACGTCTTCTCCTCTGGCAGCAGAAGGCAATACCAGTTACAGAACAAAAGGAAAGACGGCAGCTTTGCCAACAGACCCCCCTACAGCATTCATAGACAACAAAGGTTCAGATCCCAGCATTTCAGCGAGACCTGCCCTCCACTCTGGTCAGCCCTTATCCATGGAGCAGGAGACAGGCTTGGGGTTTTCCCCAGTCAAGTCCTTCCAGTCTCCTGAGCGGAGCAGCAGGTTGGTACGAGGTGACCAGCAGGGACGGCAGAGCCACCGCTCAGACACTTTCAGCTCACCTCCCTCCCTTCCACGCCACCAACCCTCTTCTACCTCCCTCTTCTCTGAGGGTAGCCAGGCAGTGAGCCATCGGCACGGTTTGGATTGCTCATCATGGGAGAGCAGGCAAGCAGCCGGTTTATCTGCCACACCTCCACCACAAGCATCCACCTCATCTGCTGAACAAGGCCTTAACTATATTGACCTTGACTTGGCCGTTAAGGAGAGTCCTCAAGCTGGAGTGGAGCGATCCTCTGCCGCCTACAACATTGGTGGAAGCGCGATGGGCAGCAGTGCTGGCTCAAGCCTCAACACTTATGCCAGCATTGATTTTTATAAGTCAGAAGAACTGAGAGCACACCAGAGCAGCAGGAAAGATGGTCAAGGTAAGAGAATCTGGTAATGCGGACCCATCTCGTCTTAAAATATCTATCAAACAAAGGGTAGGGGAAGAACATTTTGTACCAAGTGAGACCTGACTGAGGCCACTGTGTGCTTAGGGAAGAACTCGCAGCTCCAGTCTCTTTGACATGTCAAGCATACAAAGCAACAAAACCTTCACAAAACTTCTTGAATTCAATCTCCATTTATTTTGATGTTGGTTGAAATCATTTCTATTTGACATGATGACAACTCTTAATACTCTTAAAATTGTTAATAATGAGATTTCTGAAACTGAGCTTTAAATATTTACATTAAGAGTTAAAGAGTTTAACACCTGGTTGTTGACCAACAAAAAAGGACCGTAGTGTGTTTAGTTAACCCTTTACTTAACTAAAGATAATTTTCTTTTGATTGTTTGAGTTGGGACAAAAGACACTAAGTTTTTTCTGTACTTATCAAGAAAAATATGACAGTCAATTAGCAAAAAAATAAATAAATCTTTAATTGCCTTTTTCCTCTAGTTATTCGGCTGTAATATGATGCTCAGATCTAGAAAAAAAAGAATCTAAAGATCTGCATCAATACGGAGAAAATGTCTGATTAAAAGCTGCAGCATTTTTTATATAACTGGTATAAATTTTTACATATTCTCAGCGAAGTAGATGTATTATCATTTAAGTTGAACAAATATTTAAAAAGTTGATTAGGGAATTAGGGGAAATTAATCTGCAACCTGTGATAGATATTTTAATATTCTACTATTATCTAAATGATCCATAATAGTGTGGGTTGATGCACTGGTTGACAGGGCAGTTTAGACAATCCCCATGTTCTGAGGCTGGCTTGACTCAACTCTCTCCATCAGTGACAAAAACTAAAAAACAAACCAGAAGAATAAAGATATATAAGGGTAAGTAAATGAAAAGACAGTTTTTGCAGCTTCTAACAAGATGTGCATAATCCACAGACAAAACTCCTTTCTGGGTCTTAGTCACTCCTTTTCACTCTCCTTTTTCATCCTTTAAGCAATGTGTACCTTTGCTTCAAGCTGGAGGGCAGCACAGTGTTTCGACTGTGGGTTGTCTGTAGAGTCTCTTATTATCACAAGTGGGTGTTCAGAGAGCAAAGCCAATTGATTTGTCTGCTGGTAATGAGCCATTTCACATAAATGGAGGTAGAGGGGACAGAACACAGACAAGGTGTTTATGTTCATGTGTGGGTGTGCTATCAACTGCAGGATTTCACAGGGTAGCGCTGAGGGTTCCCTTTTTGCATGGTTATTGAATGGTTAGCATTGTTGGCTGCAGTGCATTTTTAATTGGTTTACATGAAAATGTAGAATAAATCCAGTTTTCTATGCTTGGAATGAAAGCTGTGTTTAAGTGTAAATTTAATTATTAATCAGGGGACCAAATGGAACAAACAACTTGTGCACCTTATTCATTTATTCTCCACTGCTACAGCATTTACATGATTGATATGCTAATGCTATTCAATCTGTACGTGTACATGTATAATCATTACAGTTCCTTCATTATTTCAGTCGTGGGTAGTACATTTATGCATTTAACATGCATAGCAAGAAAAAAGGCTCTGTAATTTTCTGTAGATTACTCATTCATTTAATTTCTCCCTCTGCAATTAGAGACTGAATATGCCTCCACTCCTATATGCTACAGATTGTATTTATCAGGCTTACATTGAGTGCAGTGGTGCTCTAATAAAGGAGTCCAGTGTAAGTATCTTGAATATAGGGAGTATGGCTGCACTGCAGTGTACAAATAAACAAACATGTTTGTCAATTGCAAATAAATCAAAGCACATAACCACACCTTTTGTGACGACATTAGGATAAGATGCTGTGAGATCAGTAACAGTCAGAATATGACACTGCAGTCGGCTTAATAGAAAAATGTATAAGCATTTGTTTGAATATGCAAATTTGAAGAATTAGTAGCTGTCCTGCACTGCAGTTGTATTTTTCAGTGTCTGAACAGAACTTTTTCTCATTCATTTTAGGCCACTTTTTTTCTTTGTTTATTTGTTTATTTTATTTACGTTTTTGCTTAGCTAATCATGGTAACTATGAAACATGATGGTGGATTTATAATGGGAGGACAATTAAGGAAAAAGAAAAGTAGCTCTCCCCCTTCAAAAAAAGGAGACAAATAAATTACAAAAGACATTACACTCCGTATTAACCTGTAAACATCAGTGGGATTTGGATCCAAAATGATTACTTGATTTTGAAACCACTTTGTCCTTAAGCTGCCACAGCATCTTCCTACTTTCTGCTTCTTGCTGCTGCTGTGATAGAAAATAACATCGAAACAAATCTGAATGGCACAACTAACTTTAAAAAGCTTTATGACGTTTAAGTTAAAAGGAAAACCTGTTACCAGATGGCTTTTTCTTCTTTTACTAATTTCAGGGAGTTTAGATCTTGATTTTCTCTCATTATATTCAGAATTAAGAAAATAGACCAATCATTAATGGTTTGGAGGATTTGCAGTGAAGGTCTGTGTCCTGGCAAAAAGCAAGAAATTGCTACAACAGGTATTTGGATTGTGAACTCTTAAGAGTAACGTTAATGTCTAACTCATGTAGTATATTAAATGTTGAACTCATGGTGATCCACTGGTTTCGGATAATCATCTCATCCTGAAAGTGTGTCTTTGGAGCAGGAACACTGACTCACACCTGCATGAAACCACAGGTTGATTCCCTCAGCTCTCTATCTGAGCTCCTCTTGATGTACAAATAGTTAATCTTTCATAAAATTATATTGTAAGACAACGCCTCTCAACCTTAGGGGAAAAAAAAACCCTTTGTAGCAGCAGGCTCTTTGTGCGGCTCACTGAAAGGAGAAATATTTCAAACATTCACTCAAACTGATAAGTCTGACACAAAGACAACACACAGACTGTTGACATCGACAACGGTGTGCATCAGAGAATCCTTTTAAAAAGATAACGTATGTCATGTGATGTTTACTCAAGAAGCCAGCAGGAGCTTTAGACTCAATACATGTGATGTGCTTTGAAGGATATATCATGTACTCTGAACTGTTTTAACCCTCGACTGTGTTTTATTTGAGGTTGGGGTGAGATTAGATCAGCGGTAACATTTTATCTAAATTATATTAAAGGAAAAAACACAAACTCTTTAAAGGAACTAATTACTGGAAACCTGTTTAAAAAGGACAGTTTTACTGATCATGACCATGAATGTCTGTCTTCTTTTCTTTCCAGATTGTTGATCTCTCCACAAAAAAAGTGGCTGTGAGGGGACTGCCTGCTCTGTTGTCACAACACAACTCTACACTAAAGTCTGAACACTGAACACCCTGGAAGACTCATCCCCATCCCGTCTGCTGTTTTCTGTCAACCAAATGTGTGCCAAACACACACACACACACACACACACACACACACACACACACACACACACACACACACACACACACACACACACACACACAAACTGGGTAAGGAAAAAGATTTTTCTTCATTGTGATTTTAAATGACTTCTGATTATCATTCAGAGTAGTATAGGTAAAGGATGACAATTTGTGGCCGTCATGTCAATCAGTCTTCATTTAACTTGATTCACCTGAACGCAGCACACCAACAAACAGGCAGTCATAGCTTAAAATGCTTTCAGGGAGCCACACAAATGGCAAAAATGTCCATCTGTGTAGCTTCTAATGCAGCTTCACCCTCAAGGTGTATAACCTTATAACCTTGATTTATCCTTTGTCTGTATTTTATAAGTGAAGTGATAATCAGATGTCATCTTGAGCCTGAAACAATTGGAAAATGCAGCTTGGCAGAGGTTTCATACACTCATACACACTGTCACTGTAAACATATTTGATTTATTATATCTAGTTGCCCAAAAGCCTTTATCCTTTGACTACTCCTTTGTGCTACACAAAGACCAAGGCTCAGTTTTAGAAAGATGACAGTAAATGTCTCATGTAAATGTTGTGAGAAAATCGCACACATCTTATGTAATTTATGTGAAATCCACAGGAGCCTAACCCGTATTAAATTGGATATCAGACGATATGATTACAGTTTCATTTTCAGATGCTTTTGTGCTCAGGGTTTATCTTTAGGTTGTAGCTGGCCATGAGAACAAAAGCTTCATCCTTTCAAAATGGTCGTTTTGTAATTCTGTGATTTTCCTCCCAGAAATATGTTTTATTCCTAAAGCCCCAGATGTGCGCTCACACAGGAAATATGTTTACACAGGCCCAGCTTTGATTATCTATAAACTAAACATGTCCTGTCATGTCCTGAGGCTGGCTCTCAGACTTTTGCCTCAGTCCAGTGTTTCTCCTTCGTATTCCTGGTTTATTCACAGGGACAGTCGAGAGCTTCTGCTTAAAGTTTGATAGAAGACAGAGGTGGTCTCATCAAGCCTTTTTTAATTCTTCATCTCTATTTTGTTCGTACAGAATTTAAAAAATAAAATAAATCAGTTCATATGCCAAAATAAGAAGGACTACATTTTGAATATTTTCAACACCGCAAGCCCTAATTTACAGGAGCTAAAAATTAAGATAGACATTTATTAGACTAGTTGTTATAATTTGTGCTACAGCTAAACTCCTGAAAGAAGTCACAGATTTGATGCCACAAGACACAATTTCAGGAAAAAGATTAATATCACATAAGCATAGAGGCATAATTGGTTTATTCAATCCTCACACTATGCAACATTTCATAAAAATAATCAAATTAACCCAACGTACATGTGCTTTGCATGTAAACAGAGAGTCTGTGCTGAGGGACCTCATTACAGAGAAGGGAGGCTGAGAGCTGAAGTTTAAGAAAAAGACTCCAGGGTATGCACAAAAATACTGTGCCATGCAGTTTGGTTAAATCTCATTTATATGTATTCTATTGGTGTTACTGTTACAACAATACTAGAAAATAATTGTAGAGGTGTTGATTTGGAATAATAACAACAATAAGAATGACCGATAGGGCTGATGTTGTGATATCTTCAAACCTTTAAATACACTTGGCGAAATGTGGTAATGAAGATGGTAAGGGAGTTGAAGTCAAGTGTCAAAGGATTTTTTGAAAAGTGGGCTAAGAGCACTTGTTCTGCATGCATCGGTCCAAAATAGCTCAAAATATAGCTCTAAAACAAAAATTAACCCAAAGTTCTCAATAAAAAAGTGGCATCTCACCTCTTGAGTTATAACAAATACTGTTTTGTTTTGTTTTTTAGCAAAGTTAGCAAAACAGTGAATCCTCACACTTTTAAGCATGGACAAGCACAAGTCCTCTGGCCTCTGAGAGCACTGGTTTTCCCACCAACTTTTCAGTTTGTCAAGTACAGCAAAAGGGGGCAGCTGAAGTTAAAACATTTACATGATATTTGAGTCACATAAGCAGTGTGTTGGAGACAGCCATTTCTAACAGTGAATAGTATTGAAATATAAGTCTCCCATAAGATGGACGTAACCTTTTGGAGAAACACATATCAGACAGCAAATACTAGTGGGAAAAAGAGTAAATGTTGACGTTTCTTCTCCTGCTGGACCAGAAAATTCTCCAGAGATGTTATAGTAAAAAAAAACTTAACCTCTCCTATAATCTTCAAACTTTATGCATTTTGAATCGTCATGTCGCGCAAACTTGTTCATGAAATTGTCGTCAAAGTGTAAAGGCTTTTGGGTGACTGAGCTTTTCTATTCTAACTGTATATGACACTATGGTATATACTACAGTATACAAGTAGGTGAACAGAAACTATAGTACATACTGTAGTTTGTTTTCAGTAATCACAATGCTAATATAAAGTGACACATTACAATGCTATATAAAATATACAATATACATATGGTTAATACTACATAGCCAAGATATCTATATACTCTTTTATAAAGTGCCTCATTTTTGATTGTAGCTGTTTTTACACAGATAATCTTAAAATGGGTTGTTGAAAATGAAAAAAGGTGTTTCTCTCCTGAGTCTAAATTTGTGAATACGTTAAACTTTATAGACAAAACAGACTGGAAAGGTTTTTTTTTTGTTTTTTGTTTTTTTTTTTTGCTATCAGTCAGCCATAATCAAATTGCCTTACTGTGTTTATTAGGGAAGAAAATCTCTTTTTATTTATTTATTTTTATTTTTATTTTTTTGCAGTGCCTAACACTTCAGCCACAATGTAAGCACTCACTCACTATTTAGTTTGGCTTTTTCAAGCTGAGGTTTGGCCAAAAAGTCACACAAAGCAAAAATAAAAAACTAAAAAACAAATGAATAATTATGATAATAATAATTTTAAAAGTTCTTTTCACATCCAGGGACAGTTCCACTTTGAGCTCCTGCAGTTCTTTTCCTTCATTTATGCCCACCAAGCAGCTGCTTGTTTTGAAAAAAAAAAAAATACAAGAACAAAAAAAAAAAAAAAAAAACTAAAAATCTGCATTGTATAGATCTGAACATTGAATCATATTTTTAATGATTAGTTGCGTTGAAGAAATCCTTGCTCTTACACTAAGAACTAACAGAAACTGATGACTGCGTCTTGTAAATAAGAGAAACTGCCTGTCTAATCTGGACGTCAGTCCCTAGTCCTAAAACTTTTATGTGCTCTTATCTACTTGCAGTATCTTAAAAAAACATAATCAAACCTGAAAAGGATGGTGCCGAGTGTGCATTGCTTATTGGATAAGCTAAATGTGGATTCAGATGAGTTCACATTATTCTTTTTTGGGGACTAAACCCTGAGACGGTGCCATTCCTGCTCACACTCATTACTCTCTCATTTATTCTTTTGAAAACATTCTGCTGCTGTCAAACTAATCACCAAAAACAAGAAGAGGTCTGACCACACTCAAAGGTCTACTGCAGACGTGATACTAGACAAATAGCCACTGAGCTGATTAAAAAATATTTTTCGCTTTGACAGCCACATGGCCAAAAAAAAGACACCTGGATTCCAAGGGAACTTTTTTACACATGTTTTTTTTCTCAAGGTAGTGTGACTCATTGTTTCAGACTGGTTTTGACTGTATCCAGAGCCACTGGTGGGAGTTTTCACACGCTGTGACATGATGTGAAACTGTACATTGAATCAGGACATGTTTGTATAAAATAAAAATGTCCACTTGATATGATGTTGCAGTGACCAAACTCCCTCAGTGTGGGGCCCTGGCTGTGTGTATACAGGGTACAAATGAAAGAAGGCTTTCTTGGTGTATTTTTAACACTTGTAGCTTTTCCCACATTTAGATTAAGTTCAGTTCTGGATATTTACTGCACTTGCACGCTGTTACACATAAGGGGTTAAAAAGGAATGATTTAATTGTAGGAGTAAATGGGTGCAGATATTTACTCCACTCAGTCCAGAGGTTCCTCAATCACTGATCCGGACACTTTAAAGTGCCTGGCTGCGGTTACAGAGTCTTATTTTACAGTAATTTCAAATATGAAAACACAAACCAGCTTCAGCGAGTCTTCCACAAATCAATTTAGTAATCTGTTGGAAATGTGTGCAAACACCTGAGACACTTTTCCGTACAAAAGGCTTTGTTTTCGGTGCCAAAGTTTTATGTGTGAGTTGCGATCTCTGCAGGGTTGAGGACCTCTGACAGCAAACTGACAAAAAGTTTTGAAAATCTGATTTTTACAAACTTGTATGGCACTTATTGGTCATTTTTTAATCCTGTGAAGTTAAAAAAAAAAGTGTATTGATTGAGCGCAGCCAGCTACTGCCAACAGTTTGTGCTCGATACTGAGGACTTCATTGCCAAACTCTTGTATAACAAATCCATACACTAACATGGACCAGCTCCACTTTTCTAACCTGTCTTTTGTTGAAGTGATCTTTTATAATCTCTTTGTTGTTCGATCAGTGCAACTCTTCTAATTGGGGATTACAGAGCTTCTATGGCTGTACCCCATAATCTGGAGTGGGAGCAGACGCAACAGTTGGTAGAAAAGCCCCTTGGAAAGTCTGAGAAGGGTTCAGGATATTACTGAGGTTAAAAACAAAGGAACACTGAACAAAAAAAAACTACAGATTTGAGTGAATATTTGATTTATTGTGTGAACCAGAGTACTTTGACGGTGAGAGGCTTTTTGCTGTGTTTCCATTCTCATGACTTCCAGCAGCCATACAAAAAATGCTTCTCATCTGCGAATCATTACAAGTATTTTGGTTGAATGAAATGCAGAGGCTTGTGTTGTCTCCCCAAAATATTTTGTAACAACAAGGCAGATTAAATACAGATTCTAACTGTGGGAAATGATACTGTATGTACAATCAGGATAGCGATTATAATTACAATGGAAAAAGCATTGTATGTATTTTAAAGCTATTGATACTACTTTGATAATGATGTAAATTGAAAAAAGACCGAACAGGAACTATAGGTATGTAAAGTATACTGTGTATAGAGGAGTTTGCTCCAGGGGAGGGATGGGCATGGGGTTCATTCTGTTCATGGCAAAATTGTTTAAAACAGAATATTGATGATTCTTGTCTGTGATGTAGACAACGTCAATGTTTGTTTTTTTGATAAAAGGCAAAGTGATATAAAAAAACTGGAACTCGTGTGTCTTATTTTGACTGCATGTGTGTTAAAGTCAGAGGAAATGAGTGGTGTTCGAACACGTGAGTCTAGACTACTGTAAGCCATTGTAGGTCTGAGTTTTAAGGATAAGCCTGTGGACAGAGGGTTCATGTATTTAATCCCAGGCCACTCTGCTAAAACAGATGGTATTTTGGGAGCATTTCAGTTCACGGATGAATAAAAACAGCGTCACTTATTGAATAGAATAATGCAGAAAACGGCTCACTAACTCGTGTTGCACTCTAGGTTGTTGCATTTATTTAACTGCATCAGAACGTAAGGTCAAAACAGTTTTGTTTTGGGGGGCTTTCACAGCATCCATAATACCTCTAGCATTCCCGTCTCACAGGAATAAAAGAACAGTTTAAAACCTATAAACAAATTTCTCTGACACTGAGTTAATTGATACAGAGAAAATATAGAAGCTATTTAAGTTTTTTGGGGAGATTCTAGCTGGTAAAGAAACAGTCTACAACTCTTACAACAAAAATGCTATGTAAAACGCTGATTAAAACAGATATGAGTCGATGAAACCCTGTCTTACCTTAGAAATAGTAAGGACAAAACATCACATGTTGGAACTGTAAAATCTTATTAACTTATCAAGTTTACTGGTAAAATATAGTTAACATGACAAGGTATAAAATGGTATTCCAGAGATGCTGAGTCTCACAAAGCAAAGATGGGAAGAGGTTCACTACTTAGTGATGGGACTGCATGAGCAAGAGGTCAAATGTTTTCACTGCCAGTGAAGAGGTCAACGTTGTTTACAGAATGCTGCAAGATTTTTTTGAACACTTCTAGAGTCAGAGATTCATTGTGTGCTGTGCTCCAGATGACTGTAAAAGAAAACACATTTATTGTGAGACAGCACCACTAAGAAATGAACAGTAAAAACAAATGAAACAAACAAAAAAGACTGAATCCATCCAGTTTTGTTCACACTGGGTGCTGAAATTGACAAAACTAAAAAGTTCTTCTCAGGTGAATTTTTTTTTGTTTTTCTGTCAAGTGCCCCCCTGTGGACAAAGTTATGTCCTTCTTTATTTTTTTTTTTGCTGCTCTTTCTCTGTCTGTGTGCGGGGGAGTCAGGACAGTAAACAAATACATGAATAAAGGAATCAAACCTTTCAACAGTCGTATGCATCACTAATATAGGAGCAAGGGGGCTTCCCTTCACCTCGCTGTAAATTTCCTTGTCCGACACTGATCTGGTCGTAGTAGTGTCAGGCATTAAAAACTACTATGCAGAATTTGTCTGCAATTTGTTTTGTTTTTTTATTTTTTATTTTCATTTATTTAAAGATGGTCTCATTTGCTTTTATAGGTTATAAAGAGTGTTCACTGTTATCTCAGTCTGTTTTACAATCAGTGGTAAAAAAAAAAAAAAAAAAAAAAAAAAAAAATCCCCACAGGACCTTTAATATACACTTACCGCAAACTCTCATCCTGCAGTGCTTACTCAAACAGAAAAAAAACAAAACAAATACTCCTGCAACCCTGAACAGGATAAGGGGGCAAAGATAACAGATAGATGCAAGACACAGACTGTTATCACATCTTAAATTTTAGGAGCAAGACTTTAATTGATTATTCTACTTGACCTGTGTGAGCCACTTAGTTAACATTACCAAAGATTTGCTGCTGTGTCTGAAATTCTCAGTCAAAATGTTCTGCCTCTGACCACGTCATTGGAGTGATAACAATAGTATTCAGGCACATGTTATAAGTTCCACATATTACTCAATGCATTGCTGGCTGTTTCCAAACATCTCAATAGTGTAAAATTCATTTAGATTTTTTTTCTCATACATTTGGTATTAACTATCAAATACACATTTTCATAGTAATCATTCATGGTGACAGAGAAGAGCATCAAAAGTATGGTAGAAAGAGATGGAATTAAATCTCTATTTACATGGCAGCCATTACCCTCTGACTTTACATTTGGACGGGGTATTCTGAACCCTGTGAAAAGATGTACTGGTGTTTCACGTGTAAGTCTGGATGGTAAAACAAAGACACTTTGACTAGAGCAAAACAAAAACTTCTTGACTGTTTGTCTCTTTCCTCAGTAAATGAAAGGCTGTAAAATGCAGAGAAAAATGTTCTAACTTCCCACATGCAGACTCCCTCTACTGAAGCTCCTGTGCTGCGAAGAGTGTCCCAAGTGTTAGGTAGAGCATTTATACACAAAGGTATGTATGGGGTTGAGAGTGCAGAACTCAGCAGGGAGACTCTGATCGGGAACAGCACATCCCAAGAAGTTCTTCTGTTTTTATAAATTGGATGTTTGTATTATGTCTGCAGCAACTGCTGGCTAAATATTTCATAAGTGTTCTGCAGCCTGGTTTTTGTAAATACTAAACAGGGCTTGGTGTAATCATTTAACCAGAGGGAAAATCAAAATTGCACCAAATGTACATGGTGGTCTTTAATCTGAGTGTGTGAGTTTGGATTAAATTATCTGAAAGAAAGTGAAGAACAAAAATTTGGCTTTTATTTTAAATGAGCCAAATCACAGGTTTAGCTGGAGTTAAAATCTAAATGATAAGATGTTGTCAAAAAATGTAAAAATGAATGAGTAAAATATTTATCTTTGTCTTAATTTATTACTTAGCTGAATCTTCTGACCTTCATTGCCTTACTCATGCACCTTTGAACAATATGCTGCCTTATTTTTTTACTTTTTATTTTTTTAAATGAAGTATGAGAGGTTGTAGAGCTAAAATGATGCCTTTAAACATGAAAAATATTGTCCTTGGTTTAGAGGTTAAATGATATCCCATATAACCTTACTTTTGAGCGCCTGAAACCTCCAACAGGAGGTGCTGTAACACTCCCCTTTTTAGGGTGACTTTATTTTGAAAGACAGAAAAGGGTACGTGAACCGGAAGTTATACGTAGTTGCCATATATGACAGAGATCTTCGGTTTTAAAGATGCTTCATTCGCTTTCCGTGTGTTAATGTTCCCAAGCTGTGTTGCTTTATCTGAGTTTACAATTCAAGTATAAGTAAAACGAGTACAATATTTTATAAAGCTATGGGCATTTTACTTATAGTATTAATTATTTCTGACAACGTACCAATTATTGTAAGTGGTTTTCTAACCCAGAGTAAAAAGAGTGAGCATCGTGCAATCATACAAGTTATTATCCAGTGAAAACCTGTTAATTTCTGCTCTTTTCTCAACAATGTCCAGCAATCGTATTTTATTGTACAGTAACAAGCAGCGCACAAACACAGACCCACTTACCTAACTAGTGTGAGCAATGGAATAAGATGGTCTCAAAGTGAAAAAAAAAGTCTAATAGATCACAATAAAATCTTCGTATTGTTTGAAAAATCACATTTTAATGCAAATTATTGTCCCTTTAATGGGATACCAGACCAAATGAGCTGAACTCTTAAGACACGAGCTGAATACATCATTGTTGGAAAACAGTGTTGTTTTAAAAGGAATTAAAAAAAAAAAAAAAAAAAAGATTGATGTCTTAGGAAAACGACTGAAATAACTTTTTTCTGTGGGAAACGAGACAATGAAACATATGGATGCATGTCCACAAAGGGCTTCCTTAAAGGTGATTTTTGATACCTGGAATTCTTAGCAGAGTGAGATATCATATTTTTTTCTTAATCTGAGGTCATGATACAACCTCCAGCTTCAGCTTCTCCTCCTCATCATCATTATCACTGATGGCCGATCCATTCATTGACCACCGGGGTGCATGTTTCAGATGAGATAACGGTCAGACAAAGTGTGATTGTTGGGCGCGCGCGTGTCTCTGTGTGTGTATGGTGTAATGCAGCCATCCGAGAACGATGTTAGCTTCGGTCAGCAGCTCACTTTGATAACGTTACTGTTTGACATATGAGGGACAAACAGACTCTACTGTTACTACTACACCAGCAGGTCGTTGAAGCTCTACTTTAAGGTTTGTGTTTTTAAACTATCACGATCCTTTGGTCTTTTTAGCTTCCGTGCTCACTAAGTCACTATAAGCTCGAGGCAAAACTGTTAACTTTACGCATTTTTGTCGCTTACGTTAACTTACTGGTGTTGCCCATAGCTGCAGCTAAAAGCCTTTTCTATTTGTTATCTATTGAAGGTAAAATTTTCTAAAATTATTTTTTTCCTGTTTTAGCCACATAAGAGGTAAAAGCCTACACGTGTCCGTTTGAAGCTTAAGTATTTTTTTAAAATGTTACATTTCTGTACAAAGACAAGCATTATACCACCCTCTGGTGGTAACCTTGCGTTACATTCATGAGGAGGCCTGTCCTAGCATTATTAGTAAAGGCACTTAGAAGGCTTTAATTTACAAGGTACAAAAAGTTATTATTTACCTCTTTAGTCAGACATGTTCTGCTGCTGTTTACTTTTGTTCTATGTTACATTGACTTTGAGTGTTATTGTACATAAGTCGTACTCAACCCCTGTAGCTAACTGTAAATAGTTGCCTCAAATCAGGACAGGTTTTATTGTTGTGAACTTTATAACCCAGCTGCTTCAGCTGCTTGTTCAAGGACTATATCCAGGGCTTGACATTAACTTATGTGCTCACCAGCCACTGTGGCTAGTGGTATCCCTGAGTTACTGGCCACTCAGTATTTTCACTGGCCACAATTTGTTATTGGATAATTATGTTCAATATGATTAAGGCGGATGATGACATGCTAAAGTTTACTTAAAAAAGATTTACAACCTCTTTAAATGTAAATGACCCCTATGCACACTCAAAACAAGACTACATCAATGTTAAAATCCACAGGACCTTAAACAGGCATTCAGCTCTGATAAAGTTGTGCAACATTGTGCTCCTGTCATATGAAAATATGCAGTCTATTAAGACATAGTAATTAAAATAGTAGTTTGTTATTGCTTATAATAAAATGGTAAAGGGGATTAATTGAACTGATAAAAACTCAGCAAGAGACACTGTCTGCTTAAACATCTATTAACGATTGTAATCAGAAAATCTTTTTTCTTTTTTTCATGAGGATGACAATGAAGGAGAGGTAAATTAAATTTCCTCAGAGCTTTCATCATCAGAGTCATCTTTTTGCTTGTCTCTCTGCTCCATGTTTGAGATAAAATTCAATCCACTAAAGTGGCCAGTGGGAGCGGCGGTGTTACCAGCCACTGCTGAAATCCACCCGCATTTGGCCAGTTGGCCGGTGTTAATGTCAAGCCCTGACTATATCCCTCATATTTCCAGCCTTAAAGGAGCCACAGAATAAACAAATAGCTAGTTAAACTGCATAGATTTACAGTTAATAAACTAATCTTAGAAGATAAGTATTATTTTAATGATGTTTATATGTATAATATTGTTGATTTCTGTGAATATGTTCCAGACTGCTGTAAGGGAGAACAGAATCCAACTGCTTGGACACCATGGCCCCACACCCCGTGGTCCAGGCCATCATTGACCTCTCTGCAGGAGCTGTAGGTAACTACAGCGCTCCCATAATCATCAAAGTCTGAACCATGTGCAGAATTTAACCTCAGCTGAATAATCCTGCTACTTTTTCCGCTGCTTTATCAATCTGTTCAGCAGCTAATGCTGAAGCTGCAGGAGAGTATGATGACTCCAGTGTTTTTACGGCTCATTTCTCTCTGTGTTTTCATTGACTGTTTATTCTGCTCAGTGAAGTGAACCCCTGTGGTTAAACCCTCTCCTCACTTCACATGTTTGGCGCACAAACTTTGATGTTCTGTAGTAACAGCCTTTATTTGTTTTAGAAATTAATATTTTTTTCTCACTGTTTTCTCACACACCAGGAGGGGCTGCATGTGTCTTCAGCGGGCAGCCTCTGGACACAGCAAAGGTCAAGATGCAGACCTTCCCTACACTATACAGGGGTTTCATTCACTGCATCACGTCTACTTACAAACAGGTTGGCCTGCGTGGCCTTTACCAGGGCACTACACCAGCACTCATGGCTAACATCGCTGAGAACTCTGTTCTCTTTATGAGCTACGGCTTCTGCCAGCAGGTCATCCGCTTCACAGCTGGACTGCACAGTGAAGCTGTGCTGAGGTAGGTGGATGTCAACCAGGCAGTCCTGGGTTTACTCTGAGAAAACATGGACAGTGAAACACTGATGATCTTCAAATGTCATTTGTTTATCCTTCATTCTGCATCAGTGACGTGCAGAAAGCCTGTGCCGGCTCAGTAGCATCCATCTTCTCCTCACTTGTGCTCTGCCCCACTGAGCTCGTCAAGTGTCGTCTGCAAGCTATGTATGAAATGGAGGCATCAGGAAAGATAGCCAAGAGCCAGAAGTAAGTAGTATTGGAAAAGTCTGACCTTTGACTTGTTTTACTTGGGTGTTACATACATTTTAAGATACATGGATAGATTGCACAGTGATGAAGAATTATCAGACCATTGACCTCTAAGCATGCACAAATACGAATGATTGACTAAGTCAGTGTTGTATCATCAAAGAAATCGGATTATGCTATTTCTTTATAATTTATATAACTCATAATGTGGAGGCACTTGACTGTCCACACTGCTTGCATTTTAACACACAGTAAAAATTTCTAACCAAAGGACAAAAATGCAAAATCTAAAATTTACCAAACAGATCTTTCGACTTTGCAAGTACTCAACAGCACTGTTACGAAGCTCCACCAAAATCAAAATGACTGTTTGACCCTGCAAGCTTTTGCCTTGATCTGTGGATATAAAATGAGTTAGTGACTCATCTATTGGTCCCTCCTCTCTGTCTGCAGCACAGTTTGGTCAGTGGTGAAATCCATAATGAGGAATGAGGGACCACAGGGTTTCTTCCAGGGTCTTACCACCACTATAGCCAGAGAGGTCCCAGGTTATTTCTGCTTCTTTGGTGCCTATGAGCTCTGCCGCACAACCTTTGCCAACTACTTGAAATGTGACAAAGACGACATAGGTAATGGCAAAATTTCAACAGATTTGTATACAGTATACTGTGAGGTTGAACATGTTATCTGAATGTTGTTGGAAAGTGTTCTAGGACAAATAATAAACTTCCTCTTTGTTCCTTTGGATGATTCAGGTGTAGCTCCAATCATGTTCAGCGGAGGTTTTGGAGGAGGGTGCCTGTGGCTGGTGGTCTATCCTATGGATTGTGTCAAATCTCGGATCCAGGTCATGTCCATGACGGGTAAACAGGCGGGGTTTTTCAAGACCTTCATGACTATTGCGAGGACTGAAGGTGAGAAGAAATAGAGCTTGGTGTGTTTTAAGATAAGTTTTTAAATTTTGATTTGCTGTTGAAGTGAACCATGAGTCCTGCTGTTTGACTATCAGCCATATCCTAATCTTTACTCTTGGTTTGGTTCAGGTGTGAGGGCTCTCTACTCTGGTCTCACCCCCACCATGGTCCGCACTTTCCCTGCTAATGGGGCCCTGTTCCTGGGTTATGAAGCCAGCAGGAAGCTCATGATGAAGCAGTTTGATAGCTGAAGTGTTCTGATCACAAACAGTGACCTGAAAGTGAAGTTTTAGAGCAGTTTAGTCCGTCAAAACTCCAGTTGAAGCTTTAAGCATTTTATGTGTGGGGACCAGTTTGTGACACTCCCTGCTTTTGACAGACTGACTCTGAGCCTACAACACTCCATCTCAGCCTACAAGAAATACCTTTGACGTAGTGTTTACAGAATTTAAATCATAATATTTATTTTCTCTATAGATTTCAATATTGATTGAATTAATCACTCCTAAAGGATTGTTTCCACATACTGCATAGATACTTATGTAAGAAACATACATGAAGCACAGTGTTGACCAGTCTATTCTTTCCTCTTCATGAGGATTCCAGTGAATCATTTTTTTGTCTACCTCAAACCACATTTAGAAAAACTTTTTTTTCTGTCGGTCATTTCAAATCATCCTTTTTTTTCTGAATGCAAAGCACAGGAAAACACTCCGTTAGTTTATTTTTAAAGCCAAGATATCTCATTGCTTGAAGATTTAACTTTGAAATGTGAAGTGGCATACACTAATTCATTAAAGCTGTTTTATGATTATTTTTATCATAGGATCATTCTTAGAGAAGTGTGTTCCTCAGTTTTGGATCCCATCTAAGATTAACTTTTGCTTTGACTTAAGTCCATCTTTTCTATTCCCTTATTCTCACAAGCATCCTCTGACAAAAAGAGCATATGTTTTCAACAAGGTCTCAATCAGTTTGTTTTTGTTCTATGCATCAAGTTACAAGTTATATTCCGCTCCTGTTGTGATGACATTTCCACTCCTCTGGGATCCAGTGTTTGCCTTTAAATAACAAAATTTTGCCTTTTCTTTGGTTTGAGATCTTTATTGTTTAAAAAAATGTGCAAAATAATCAGCTGCCTCAGTTAATGTGCCATTTGTGCACTGCATTGCAGTATTTGTTGTGGTGGTTATAATAAGTAATAATTTCTTAGTTGTATTTCTTCGTTGTTGATCAAGGTATGTCAGTATTTTAGATTACTAAAAAATTATGACACTGAAATGTTTGTAAAGAAACAAATCGTTTTTCAATTTAGCAATAAAACTACATTAAAGTTCTCATAAATACCTTTGTCTTGAATTTTGTTTTAATTAAAAAGATGTAGAGGTGATTAAAAAGCTTAGAAAAGGTTTTATTAAAAAAAATCCGTATACTTTGCCATTTTAACAACAAACTTCAATATATTTCAGATACTTCAAATTAGCGTCCAATTAAACTGAAATGCTACGCCTCATGATATATACAAAGAAATAAAAAAATATTAGTGAAATACATTCAACAATTTTAAAATGGTGTTTTGTAGACATGTTCAGGGGAGGACAGCAGGGGGCGCCAGACAACTGTCTTGACCTCACAAGATCTTTAGGTAGGAAAACAAATGGAAAGGAAAAATTAAAAAACAGTGGGAAAGATTAAATTAAGCAATGAGAGAGCTCCATTCATCAGTGAAGAGTCTGTTTCCCCCTCAGACCACCCCCTTGTTGCAGGTTCCACATAGGCAGCCAAAGAGCCCGTTAATCATCTGAATGGCGCACAGGATCAGCTCCAGACAGCCGGTGGCCAGAAGAGTCGCAAACAGCCCAATGTGGAACTCCACGATGTTCTCAGGCTCGGTGCACACTCCCCACCAGGTTTTGTCACTCAGGTAATTCCGATCACTGTGCGACAGAGCAGATTTATGAATGAAAGAGTCATAAGAAAAACAAGATATCCACTAAGACTACAATTTTATTATCTAGTCATAGTTAGATAATAGTTTCAGACAACCCACCCGCCTTTAAACGGTGTGTTCCAGATCAACAGGACTTTGCACAGGGGTCCATTCTGCAGCCCGGCCGCTGCTACTATTATGCTGTACAAAGCCCCGGCCACTCCAACTGCAGCGAATGCAATAGAGAGAAACATCTGCAGGAGTGAAATGATAGACAAAGTTCAGAAAACATGCCAAATGCACTTTAGTTGACTGAGCTCCCCCTTTGCTAGTCTTCCTCCCAGTATTTTGGCACACTCGAATTATGGATTGAAAGGAGCCTAATACCCTGTAGCATGCAGACATTTTTTCCGTTCACACATTCCTCACAGTTATTCCCTCCTTGTTTGGTTTTTCCCAAAGACATAAGGCACACAGTTAAACCCTACAAGCTGGAACATGTTTTGTAGTGGTTTGTTGGGTTAGTTTGGTGGGTTTTCTTCTCAGAATGCAGGTTCATGCTTTCATATTTCTTGCCAATGCCATACAGCAGCCACACCCATCATCGCACATTTTATTATAACCAGTCCCATCTCTTGATGTTATCTGAAGACATGTTTTTTAAGACATATTTGCAGCATTACAAAAAGGAATAACATTTTATAAACATTCCTAGTAGGCTGATGTGGTGGCATGGACTGGTCTGATGATTTTTTTTTTATTTTACTGAAGGCTACAGTAACGGTGGGAGGATAGTATAGGACACACCCAAAAGCCTACTTTGTTAAGTTATTCACTAACTTTACTATAATTTGCCTTTGTTAAATCCTCCACTTCAGCTCAATTTGACAAAAAAATGACAAAAAAGATATGTTTTAACTTGTACCTGCCTTAGTACTTATTAAAAACTTTTTGGGAATGGCTTTGATTGAAGCCCCTCCCCACATAAATATCTTATTTGCAGTCCTGATGGACCTACCCCACAGCGATTCCCACAGCAGCCCTGTTTTCCAGTCAAGTGGATGTAAAGTGCGGGCAGCAACACCTGCAGGAGGACAGAAGAGTAAATGTGTTAGTATTTTTATTTAAACTGGAATACTCAAATGTATAGTTATAGACATTAGAAATATCTCTGAATGCATTTTAGTCTTTCATATACATACATATTACTAACTGAGAGGTTCATCTTTACAAAGGACTTCACAGCAGTTGTAAGTCTACAGTTACGCTCTTCAGTAACATGTAAAGGATAATATAACTCACCATGAGACCTCCTCCTATGAGGCCCCCCATGTATTTCACCTCCTCGGTAATATGTCCATCTTTGGCATATTTGATGTCTCCACCCGGAAAAAACAGCACTATGTTACAGATGATGGATATGACTGCTAACGGGTACAGAGTCACCGCGATAAAACCTGCACATTTTCCAGTACACATGTTGTCTCGGTGAGGAGTAACAAAGTAACTGAGTTTCAAAAAGAGAAGTCTGAGCTTAACTTTCAGAGAGCACTTCCACTAAAGGGGTCCAAAGAGCAAAATGAGTTTTCACTGAGTCCAGAAACTAAATACAGTGATGATGGGATGTGGGAGGTGCTGGAAAGGCTGATAGCATGGGCAAACAGATCCAGGGATAGGCTGCAGGAGGATATGTGACTCACTCAATGTGTCTTTGTGGCACAATGAGGGGTCTGTTAAGTTGAAGCATTTCTAGATTCCCATTTTTGTGTGTTTTTGTGTTGCGTGTACATGTGTGTTAAAGGTGTACTCTGGTCCTCTGAGTCAGACATGCTATTGACGAGGACATCACCCTGACATATTTGTATGTAGAGTCCTTGACAATTGTAAAATTACAGTTTATTGTTATTTTCTGATGAACAACCCCATAAAGTGTTACTGGAATATTAGTTACTGTTTATACAGACAGCGATTCATTGCTTTGACTCCACCTTGTTTCTGTGGTATATTGCTCGTGTTACAGATCACACTGTTGGACTTGAGACCTGTGGCAGCATGCCTGACAGAGAAGAACAGTGTGTCATTGACACTGACTGCACAACACTGATAAATGTCTGCATTGTGAAAAATGAAGCACTAACAGCTAAGGCTACATTTTTGGGGGTTTCTTCAGAATGCAATTGACTGCAGCAGTTTCCATACTCTGTCAGAAAATGACTGGAAAAAATGGTAACTTAGAGCAGGGGAAAAAAAGAAAAAGGCCAAGCCTCCCAAAACATGTGGTGTCTCCTAGCAACCCCTGGGCGAGGCTGTGTTCCTTAGAATTTAAATATAACACAAAGAATTGGCTTTCTCTCTCATCCTTAAAATACAGTATAGATCTCTGTTGAATAGAATAGAATGGAATAGAATAGAATAGAATAGAATAGAATAGAATAGAATAGAATAGAATAGAATAGAATAGAATAGAATATACTTATTTATCCCTTTGTTTGCCTAAGGCGTAATCAGTTTCACCAGAGATCTATTACCAGTCAAGATAACTCAAAGTGTCTTTTCTGAAGCATTTTCTTTGCGTCTCAGGTTCTTCATTTGTGATAAGAAAAAGGATTTGTCGAAAGAAGAGCACACATTATAACTCATATTTACCATGATTTTCGACTGAGACAACGCCATAGTTACCTTACTTTGTTTTAAATGATGTAATATTCTATTTCTCACCAAATACAGTATTGTTGATCGATCTCTGGGTGCTGCATGAATGAAATCTTTGTGTTTTGTTCAAGACATGAAGAACCAGCAGGTGAACTTATATGCAAATATACATGTTTAGAAATAATTAGAGGCACAGTCAAGATTACAGGGGAAACTGAAGAAACTGGAAAACTTGTTTTAATCACTTGGTTTGTAAAAGAACAGTAAATCAAAAGGTTAGCATTAGCTGCAGCATAAGCAGTGTTTCAACAATTCAGTTGTTTCAGGGTCAGCCCTATGTTTCCACATCTCTTGGACATTTTTCAAATTAGAACTTGTGTTCTTACACTTAACTTCACTTTTAAGCCCTATGACTAGATTAAAGTTTGTTTCATATGAAACAAAAAGAAACCTGTTATCTAAACAGGTGTTTGACTTATTTTTAGTGAGTAATGTCTACTAGAATAAATATGATCCACATTCACCTGACAAGTACAGAAAAATATAATATTTCAGGAAACTAAAAGACAAAATTGATGCCTGAATTAATTGTAAGGAGTTAAGAAAAATCTGTCAATGGGGTTGGAGAAATATACTTGTTTAATTTCTTGTATCAAACAATTATTCTTTACAATAAACATACCCCACTGGCAGATGCGTTTCAACAAGTCACTGGGGCATCATTTTTTTGTCTTTAACGTTCGAGAAATAAGACCATTTTCTGCCCTCATCAGGTGAATCTGGCTGATATTTAGTCTAATAGACTTTTCTTTTTTTATCTTACTAAAAATAAGACAAACACCTGCCTAGATTTCAATGTTTGCAGTGCAGGTTTTATGCAGGTCAGTCTTCTAGCACAGGATGCTGGTTAATTTTTCTGCTGAAGAGCAAGGGCAGACGTTCAGACGCCTCTTTACCACAAACTTATAGTTCCTGAAAGTTAAAAAGGACACAAACAAACAAATAGTGACAAGAGAAATAAAGCTTAGATTATTATTTTTCTGTGTAAAAGATTTAGACTGAATTCTTATTCTTAAGAAACCAAAATGTAACTCATTGTTTTTACCTCTTTGCCAGTGCAGGTTCCACACATGCAGCCAATGAGGCCATTGATGATCTGAGCTGCACAGAGTGACATCTGCAGGCAGCTGGTGACCATCAGAGTGATAAACAGTCCAGTATTGAACTGCACCACGTTTTTAGGCTCTGTGCATTTTCCCCACGACCCTGAGTCGGTCAGATAGGTCCAATTACTGCATGAGAGATGGGTATTATGACTATCAAGAAATCAGAGTGTTGACAAATCAAATAATCAAGAGGCCATGTGTTTTGTTCACCTGGTTTGAAATGGTGTTGTCCATTTCCCGGCATGTTTACAGAGAGGTCCATTCCACAAACTGAAATATGCCACCATGAAACTGTACAGAGCCCCAATTGCTCCCATGGCAGCAAAGATGATAGATACGAACATCTGCAGGAATCAGTGGTGAGCAAAGGAAATACATTTGAATGTTTTAGCAGTGGTCATTACTTTTTTTCTGGTAAAAACATTCAAATTAGCCTTTTGCACCACACTTCAAGTTAAAAATACATCTTCTCTCTTTTTCTTATGAAAAGAGGAAATGTGTTGAGCTGTGGTTCTAATGGTTTTGCATCTTCTTCATCTGAACTTAACAACCAAGAGTTATGAAAGAAGGATGTAGCACCCTCCAGAATTTGACTTTCCTGTTATTTAGTGTTTTTTTTCTTTTTTTTTTGGTTGACTGGCCTCTGTTGAAAAAGTCTTGTTCTAGTTTTCTTTTATTCTTTTTCAGTTTTTTAAATGTATACTCCTGGCTAACTCACCCCAAAGCGGTTTCCACAGCATCGTCGCTCTCCAGTCAGGTTGATGTAAAGTGCGCAGATAAACACCTGTGTAGATTAAAGTAAAACACATCCAATAAAGCTTTTAAAATTTGGTTCAAGGAATTCAGCACTTATGAAACTTTGCAAAAGTTAACAAAGGTTTCACTTCAAAGTGCTTTACATGTACAGTGTAGTAAACACAAACCCTTAGTTCTATTTAATGCACTACAAGTAACTTAAGAGGCCACATCACCGCAGTTAAACCCCTAAAAACAAGCAAATAATATAAGTTCTGCATATGTTTTTCAGGAAAAAACCTATAGCAGCTCTAAATCCAGTCACTAGCAAAAATTAAACTCACCATTATGCCCCCTCCAATGATTCCTCCCATGTACTTCACCTCCTTTGTAATGTGTCCATCTTTGACATACTTGTCGTCCCAGTTGGGGAAGAACAACATGGTGTTACAGGCGATGGATAGGAGTACCAGTGGGTACAGAGTCCCAGCAATGCATCGGGAACATTTTCCAGTGCACATGTTTGCCAGTGAGACAGTAACTGAGTGTGGTAAACCCTCTTGATCATTGGGGTGTTTACTCAGACATCCTCTCTACTACTTCCTGTTATAAAAAAAAAAAAAAAAAAAAAAAAACTCCTCCAAACTAACCAATATGTAGAATCAATGTGCTGTACACTTCATTGTGTCAGCTGAATGATTTGAACTCTGCAGCAGCTACTTTGGAAACTTTCTATTGTTGGAGCAGATTGCACTTGGTCGGTTAAAGAGTGGGATCAGTACTGTAGGCTTCGTGTTATTTCAGTGGTGTATAATGTTTGTATTAATGCACTTCTTCCAATTTTGAGGTAAGTTATCTGGGCCTACGTGTGAACTGTAAATATGGATGAAATATTGAGTGTGCTTTGTCTCTGTTTTTAACCAGTTAAACAAAAAACTTGTGAAGAAAACCTGTTTATTCTGTTTGGAAGCACACAGAACACTTAACCAGGGAAATGCATCATTATTGGATTAATTATTAATAATTTAGCCTCTATCTATAGCAATTTAATAGATTCCAGGGCTAAGTTCTAGGTATGATAGAAAAAGTGCAACCGTTTTAAAAACCCCATGCTCATGAATGGAACCTTATCAACATTAAGGTAAATGTGTTTTCCCACCAGAAGGAGAGAAACAACTGCAATGAACTGTAATGAATGTTTCTGTTCTATTGCAATATGAATCTTTCATTAGATGATAAATCTGACCAGAACAGTTACATCATTAAACCTTGATAGTAATCCTGTTATACTATTTTGTGTCAACATTTTGTGACAAAATTTTATAATAATTTCAGTCTGCCATAACAAAATAAAAGACCACTGTCATGACATGTTGCAACATAATCATCAAACTCAATCAGATCAGCTAAGTGATAAAGCATATTGATAAATGCAATAAAACTACTCTATAGCTAACTCTCATTTTTAACACCACAGTTACTTGCATCTTTCGATCTATCTTTTATTCGGAATTGTGCCCACTTTTCTTTTGAAAGTAGTACTTCCGGTCCAAGGTGAGCCCCACATAGGTATGGGCAGCACAAGCACAGCGTTCTTTACAACGGTACGGTTGTATACGCATGCGCGAAGCGGGACACTGTTTAGAGCAACGATGACAGTAGCGTTTTAGAAAAAAATCCACTCTGGGTGCGTTTTCAAAAGTTTGCGTTTATGTCGACTGAAACGCCGTTACCGTGTAAACGAGCGGCCGAAAGCAACAATACTTTTGCGTTTCATCCTAAAACTGTTGTTGTATAAACGCCCCCTCAGGACCCTCCCCACTCTGACCTCTCTTGCTGCGGTGTAAATATTGGGGAACCTTTCGACCACTTCACAGGATCACTCCTGGTTGCAGCTGACCCGAGATGGCCACCTCCTTCCTCAAAAACTTTCTGGTGACATTTTTGATGCCAGAAAAATGTTATGAGAGAATTTTCGTCAACTTTCATTTAAACGGTGAGATCTGATCAGGAGAAATTGAGCAGCGGGAGAGAAAAAAAAACAACAACTGTATTTCCAGATGTGTTTGAGGAGGAGGAGTCTGTGGAGTTACAAACAGTTGTACTGTTACTTTAATAAAGTCTTTAACATTAATTATTGTTAAGACTTTTTTCTAAATTGTATATATATTTAACTTTGTGCCTCACTTAATTTTGGTCGAATATGAAGTCGTACAGTCAGTGGTCTCTGCATTGTAGTTGTTGACCGTGATATATTTATGCCTACTTCTCATAGTTGTTGTCTTTCTACCTCATGTCGCAGGGGCTTGTTTAAAGTTTATTTTGAACAGAATCGTGGGATTATTCATCATCCTGGACACTTTCGTCGGTAAGACCTCGTCTCCTCCGTCAAAACAAACCTGATCTGGACGCGATACAAAACAAAAGAGATGATCAGATTAGTTTCACTAACCTGATTATCACAGACGAGATTAGAAAGCCCACTTGTTAAATAATGTAGTTTAGAAAATATTTACATTCAGTGCAGCAAATTAATGAATAGCAAAGTGACATGAAGACCTGTAGACTACTGTAACTTTACTAAAATATTCGAATGTTTTAGTAAAGTTCAGTACCAGTAAAGATAATCAACATCTGTGAGGATGTCACAAAACCATCCTCAGTAAGAGGAAGTAAATCTACTCACACACTCATCATGCTACAATCACACTGTAGTTAATTTTACACCACTCCACAGAAGTTTGTTTATTTTTCCTAGGCCACAATGTCTTACTCAGAGCATAGTAATGGATGCACTGGCAGAGTAACAACAGATATCAATCTATCAGCAAATAAATCATCATTCACTGACCCCAGTATAGATTGATATATAGCTGCTACATCACATGTATTAGGTAAAGCTCATCAGCTTGGTGATCTTGCCTACTGTAAGGATTTTGCTTTTAAAATCCTAAACAGAACTTAAAAGATAACGTTTTCATCTTTGTAGTCATTCATTTTACATGTTGTTTTTTTGTAGATCTGTATTTAACCCTCTCTAAATTTGCCACTTTTTTTCAAACCTATCACAACCATTTTGCTGTTTAAAAAGTACTTGGAAATGTTTTTTTCTGTTGTGATATTAAGGAGGGCCAACTTTTTGGGTAATGTTTTTTTGTGAAAGAAGGTAGAATTAATGGGTTTATTGCATTCAACTGAGAAAACTAGTCAATCTGAATTTACTTTTTTTTTTTTTTTCATTTTAATTAAAAGAAATCTGCTTTATTTTTCAGAATTAATGAAACTAAGTCATCACTAATCTGCCTGAAATCATTTTATGTGCATCACTGTGTCCTTAAGGCATGCCATACCAGCTCAGGACAAGTACCGTCATGTTCAGAGTTCAGAGCAGGCTTTACATCCATAAAACTGTAAGCCCTTTTGTGCCTTTGTAAAAATGACAGATGTATAATATTACCAAATGCTAAAGACACAAGTATCTCCCATTGGCTTAAACCAGAGCCAAAATAATACTAGATTTTACTACCTAGGGACATGCCCTGGTTGAGGGCTCCAACATCGAAACACAAGTTGCTTTCACTTCCTCCACTCAGGTGTGATGCACCTCTTCTCTCCTCTCTCTACAGCCCAGCTGCCTCAGCTCTTAAAGATATTGTGGAGAGGAAGTGCAAATGGCCTGAGTCTGACTGCCAGCCTGCTGCAGCTTTATGCCCTGTCATGTCCTGTTGTGTACGCCATAGCCCACAACTTCCCATTATTGTAAGTACTTTGACGATGATGAATAAATTAATTGAGTTTTTAAAACAGTAACACTGGTGGGTCGGACACATTTTCCCTCCAAATTCAATTCCTGTTTGTTGTTTTGAGTATTGACACAAACAAATACCTGAAAAGTCAGAGCAGTAAAAAAAAAACCCTCATATTTACACAGACAGTTATTTAAAACTAAGTGTTGCTTTAATTGTTTTTTCTAGTGGTTTTGATAAAGTTCAAATGAAACATCACAGACCTACAGCATGTGGTGGCTGTTCCATTCATTATTTGGCAAACTATGAGCCTTTCTGTTTATGTAATGCTGGAAAGGGCTTAACACACGTGTTTCACCGGGTTTTCCTTCAGACTGCTCATTTGGAGTGAGTGTGTGACTCATTGGTAGATGTGAGTCATGAAGTCTGAGGCCACTTTGTTTACACTAGAGAAAGGCAGTCCATACATGTAAGAAAGATGTATTCTGTAAGCCTCTGATAAGTTCACAGACTGTCTGATATGCAAAAACACTCCTTTCCTGTGCCTCACATTTGTTTTACTCAACCTCCGTACAGTGCCTGGGCTGACAGACTCATTACTTTGACTCAGAACGTGGTGATCGTCTTCCTTATCCTCTATCATCGTGGGAAAACTTTCAAAGGTTTGCATACACATTTTTCAAATTCACAACCCAAATAGAATTTTACAGAGTAGCACTTGAATCAGCCCACATTTTTTCTCAACATAAACAAATTCCATGAGTAGGGAGAGGCCGTTCATGTGTGAGTCGTCCATGAATACACAGACCTCACCCTCCAACTGTGGCTCGTTCAGGTCCTAGGAATTCAGTCCTTGAAATATGGAGAAAACACAGATTTTCCACCAATAAAAACATGATCTGTGACAAATTTCCTACAACTGAGTGTTTTTAGTTTATTTTATTTTTTTTTTGCAAAAAAAAAAAAAACTCAGAAGAAAACAGTGTTCCAATGAAGAATCACAGGTAAAAGATGGAACAGGAAAACATACGGTGAATTGTTATTTGGAAACAGTTTCAATCTTGAAGTCTGAAGGCATCACAGAGCACGAATAAAAAGGCTGTTTTCTATGGACATACTATAAAAACTCCCACAGAGGTGTACTTCTGTGAGACTTAACATTAATGAAGATGTGAACCAGCTCAACTAGACTACAAGCACTTACTCTGGTGTTTTTCAACATTTGTATTTGAGCTTAAAAGAAAGAAACGTGTCTGAAAATGCAGAAACATGCTGCTCAAACCTTGTGTGAGGCACCCTGTCATTCAGCCCTGTAATAAAATGCATAATTTATTAGTTGACCACAGAGTTTCAGAGTCTGAGTCACACACACTAAAAAAATCTGCCTGTGGTCAGTTCTGTCCTGCAGCGCCACCTTGTGGAGATTACAATTGATTCATGACCTTAAAACAGGTTTTTTAGTGGGACAATCTGTTTGAACAGAGTGAAGCAGAGCAGATTTATTATTCTAAGTTGAGATAAATATTTTAAAGGCCTGTTTGAAGTCAGATAACTGACTCATTTGTAAGAGACTAGGATAAACACATTCTTGTAGCATGTGGTTTGATGTATCTTAGTTGTGGCCTTTTTTGTGCATAAAGTAAATTCTATTAAACATCATCCTGCTTTGTGTGTTTATGGTAGGAATGTTGCTGCTTTTGGCCTGCACTGGTGTCATGTTCCTCCTTGGCTCCTACAAAGTGAAAGCTGTGGCCTCAGTGCTCCAGGACTCCAGTCTGACAGCTTTAGCCCTAAGCAAGGTAACAACACATTGTTTTACAGCGTCTGTTCAAACCACTACCAGATCTATCTGGTTAATAGCTATTGTGGATTGTAATAAGATAAAACCCAGCTCACACTTTTAAAAATCAGAGATTCAGGTTTTGCTGGATTTGTTGTTCCCAGGGTTTTCAGGCTGGAACAAACTACAGGAATGGTCACACAGGTCAACTGTCCACTCTGTCAGTGATACTATCATGGACAGGCTCTTTGGGCACTCTCTACATGTTTCTACAGGTATGTTATCAGGAACAACTCAAAAATGTAAACATTGCTTAATGACTGCATATTCCCAACAGATACAAGCAGTCAGTGTTTGTTTTTCTTTTATGTGATTGTGCCTCATTTTGTTTTTAAAGGACACAGGAAGCTTATTTGAGACTCTGTCACACGTGCTGTCTGCCGGGCTCAGCTGTGTCCTCTTGGCTCAGGTCCTCTGCTACAGAAACAGCATAGCCCCCACTAAAGAGAAGAGCCAGTAGAGGAAGTGGGGGACAGTGATCAATGGACCATCAAGACTTCAGGGCTGTCAATTACTGCAGATACAAAGCCAAGAAAGCAGAACATGTTTACACTATTTATACAGATGTGACTGTGTGCTACACTGATATTAACTCAATCCCATGAGAACTCTTATTTTCATACAATTAAACACCTCATTTACTTTAACAGCATTTTAAAAGGGTGAGAGTGTAAGAATTCTTTTGTCTCCCTCTAGTGTTTCATGTGAGAATCACTCTTCTCCTAATAACGGTTGGTTTCTTGGGTGTGGTTCATGTCTCTTAGTGACTGTAAATTTTTGTCAAGCTGATTCAAACTCAGGTTTCCTTATGTTTCAGGAACTAAAGCTTCAAAAATTTTAATCTAAGCAGAAAGTGGCTGACTATGTGTATCAATGCTTTGCTAACACTAAGTCTTCCAACATTTATGAAAAAAAAAAAGTTTCATAAGTCAGGAAAAACTCAGTGAGTAGGAAATGCAGTCATGCGCCAGTCATGAGCACACATAAACTTACATCAGGTCTTAAACTTCACTTTTGGTCCCTATGCAGAATTAAAGGTAAAAGTAACATCACGCTGTTCAATGATCCTGCCAACCCCCACAAAGGGAATTCCATCTGAAAATAGTTGTGTCACATTTTAGCCTCAAGTTTTTCTTTCTATATTTCTACACGACACTTCTTCTATGTTTCCTTTCCAACAAAGTCCTTGTAAAAAAAAGTTTTGTTTCTGTTAACTGAGTAGCCCTGTTGTCGTCTGACATGAGCACAAGCATTTATGCTGTTTGAGCTCCTAAGCAGCTCACCAGAGCAGCTGGTCTATCAGTTTGATTTTTTTGTGCTGCTCTTCTAAACTGAACAGTGAGATCCGTGGAGTCAGAACTATCTGTCAAGTGTTAGCACTCCTGATAATTTCAGGAGCTCTGCTGAAGTGGACACACTGACTGATGGAGTTAATGTACAACACATTCACTTTGTTTGGGGAGTTATTTGTGATTTTTTTTTTGTCCAGCTGAACACAAAACAGCTGTCATTATTTTAAAGTACTTTACATTACTCCTGCATTGTTTTATACATGTTGAACTTACAAGTGAACTTGATTTAATCAGGCTGTGAATTTGTTTGGAAATATGAATTCAGTATTAAAACACGAGGTAGTGTTTGCATTTTCACACATTAGACTGTGAACTTTCACCAGACAGGTTTTCAATGTGCTCACACCCAGGCTGTGCTATGACATGCACAACCTAGGACACGTCATGTGAGGTGAGCGATGACGCAAAGGACTCAGCAAGCTTGATCAAAGACTCCTGTGTGCTTCCCTGTCATGTATTTCCTGGGTGGGAGAAGACAGAGTTGTTTTGCCATGGGTTTTCATAATCAGACATTTAAAGACATGTTAAGTTTTAAATGTGCTGGTTTAATGTTAAGGCTTGGTGCAACTCGAGATACAAACCCCCGAGAGACGGTATGTTGAGTGAGTGTTAGCATGTTTTGCTAATGTGATACAGATGCTGAACATTGTCCCCTCTGCACACCTGCTCCGAGTATTTTGTAAGTTAGCGTACTGATGTTAGCACTGGCTCAACATCCCCAGTAGAGTTACCAAAATCAGTGAAGTGAGGCCAATAGGAGCCCTGCTTTTAGGGATTGTGTAATTCTGTACCCCTTATCTTTTTCAGGTTCTTAACTCAACAGTGTTTCTTTTAATATCAGGTTATTCATCACATAATAAATTAGATAATTCCTTATGAAACAACTGTTCTTTTGTCATCAGAGGATCGCCACATGAGAGAGAATCTCTATTTAAGTATGTTTAATGTAATCATACTTGCTTTTAGCCCTGATTACAGCCTTGACTGTTTGGAAGGACTGATTTGATCGAGTGAGTAATGATCAAGAAAAATCTGATGCCCTAATCATCACTTAGTATTGATTGATCTGACATTTTCAGTTGAAGTTTGTTACCACTTGTGGCCTGATTTGATCACAGCCATCAAATATTCATCTCATCATCCTGCAGTGGTGTACATGTCTGATTTAATGCTATGGCAGCCTTTATCCTAAAACAGTGCGTCATCTTGAGATATCATAAACTAACTTCATTAACTCTCAGTGTGAGAACAGAGCACTGCTCTTTCAGTTCTCCTTTATTTAGAGCAGACAATGAGGAAATAATGAACTGACAGATGTTTGAAAATATAAAGTGGTGAGAAACTTACTGATGCGGATGAGTGACTGAAATGAAAGCCTCTCACTTCTCAACTGTGTACAGTAAGCATCTGATTACTCCTCAGGGTACGGTGTACTCATAGAAAAACAATACTCAGCCTAATCAGACAAATGAAAAAAAGCCTTGTTTCTTGATAGAAAATCAGAAAATTTATTTGCTCTTCAAGTGCAGTGCACTTAAATACTGGCTGTCCAAAAACAAGACCAGCCTTCAGTAACACATTCATGAAACACGACCACTCTGCTGCTTCTGACATTCAGTGATACTGCTCAACTATGAGGTTTAACCATCGTCATCCTCACTTTATATCTATAAATGAGTTGACCTACTTTCAAACCAAAGAATACAAACAACATCCAACATTTTTGCACTTTTGTTTTGTGTTACATTACCATCAGCCTTTATTAAACCTTCCTTTTTAACTAAAGATCCTCAGGCTCCTAAATAACATAAATTAAGCAGTAACTTCTTTTTGCTTATCTTAATGGTTTGACACCATCAATGGAGTGTTTATCAGTAAGTTTAGTTTGCTCTTTTAATACATTTTGGTGCCTAAACAGCTACATACTGTTGAGCAGGCTTTATTTCAACAATAAAAACAGCCAAGGTTTGTTTCAAAGACAACTTCTCATGGCCTATTAATGTCTGAAAAAGGCCATAAAAGCCTCTTTGAAGCACTTAATCTGATCAGTGTATGTTGCATACAGTAAGATCCGTCCTGAATCTGTTTGACCTTTCAAAAAAAATCACAAAACAACTGATTTAATAGACTAACGACTACTCAAAGAAGTCCAAAAACGTTGTTTATAGTACAAGTGAGTGTTATTTAAAAGTATAAAAATGGTACCTACAATACAAGGAGACCATAACTTTGAGTGCATATCTAAAAAAAAAAACTCAGGCATCATCTGTCTCCTGTGTTTTGTGTCAGAGAAGTTGAGAGAAAAAAAGTTCAAATCTACATCTGCCTATTTAATGTGCCATGAAATTTGTGGTCTCTTTAAATCTAATGACTAACATTGTGTCATGAAATTCTCGACGTGTTGCAGAGTATTATGCACATGAGGAAAACACAAAATCTGGCTCTAGCTCGGAGGGCACCTTTGTCATAAAGTCAGTTCCCTTTTTTAAACTGTATGGCAAACTAAAAGGCAACAGATACCATTTGCTCTGTTGTTCCTTCCCCTAAAGGCTGGTTCACATGTGCTAACAAAATGACATAGGTGGAAAGTTTTGAATGACCTGTTGTGATTTTTTTTAAAAGACCGCTTTTAGGAGGGCTTCCTTTAACACCTTTTCAAACACGTTTCTTTTATCACTGAGTGAGGGCCTGATTGAATACAGAAGATTCCTCAACCACAGTTTTCCTCCTTGTGGTATTTCATACTTGATGTAACTTTCTGCCAGTGCAAGATGACTAATGCTTACTTTCGTGATTTCAATCTGCAAACAAAATGAGCTCAAACACTGGAGTGTTTACTTTTTTCTTATGTCATGTCAAGCTAACTTGCAACATTTACTTTCACAATTCAGACGGTGTCTCAGCTACAGCTGCAATCTAGCCAATAATCTCCGATCATTTAAATTACCACTTGTCTCTGCTTTGGTCGCTGTCTCTGGTTCTTAAATTTTCCAAACAGTGGCTTACATTCAATGCTTTCTGCTAAGGCGGCACAGCTTTGTCAAGTGGAGATACTTTTATATGTATTGGAATGGAAAAACTGAAGAGTAACAAGAGCTGTGACGATGATCTTATTAGCCCTGAAGAATAATACATGAGGTCTACCTTACAAGTTACAACTTGGCTGGTATCATATCTGCTCTAAATTGGCACCAACACAAATCAAAGTTCATTCATAACATGACAGTCACATTGGTCAGCAATTGTAGCTGGAGTAACAGCATTTCCTCCTTTTTCCCGTGACACATTTCAACTGCGCCTAAATGTTTTTATAATGGAGTGTAAATCATCACCTTCGTTCTTTCTCTGTTCCATCCAGGAAGGAGAGTCTCTCCTGGTTTTTCTTTTACTTCCTCATAACAAACTCATTAAATGAGGACACATTTAACCTGTGCACTCAGAGCTTAATGAGTTACCCACTTTCTTCGCCCCTGGTGTTATCTGCAGTTCCTGTACAGTTTACGCAGTTCATCCCAGAAGAACAAGGACAGAATGGTGTGAGGGCCGAGCCGAAAATAAGAGGCTCCCAGGCCTTTGTAGAGTCCCAACAAGCCCTCCTTCCTCAGCGTCTTAGAAAAGCAGTCAGGGAATCCTTTATAAATTTGGCCCTGAAAGGCAAAAAGAGAAAGTCTGTTAATCTTTAAGAAGGAGTCTCACAACTGTTGGTTAGAAAGAGCAAAGTCAGTGCAGAAAGAGGAGTTATTTACGTCATCTTCCTATTCAAAGCACAGGGTTACCCATAATGAGGTGCAGTACAATACTAAGGATATCACACTATAAGATCCAATGCACTACTATACACTATTATACATTACATCATGATACAGTGCCTTACAAAATGACACTGTAAAATTTGACAGGATACACTTTAATACGACAGATAGTAAGTTTATGGTGTGATATGTCACCATACAGGATAACGTGACATGCTGTGTTTTGATACAGTAAGATACAGTAGAGTGTGAGATGACTGGGTCATATTGTCTTTCCCCACCTTGCCCAAATGATCTACAGGCTGGTTGTACAGTCGTGTGCTCACTACATCAAAGGGTGTCATAGCCAGAACCACCACCACGCTGCTGATCATCCCAGCGCTTAGTGCCACCAACCAGCTGTCTTTTTTGAACACCTAGGTAAGAAGAAAAAACAGCAGTGAAGAAAATATGTACAGCTCACGTCATAATATGATACAACTGGGTAACACAGTACGTCTCACTTCCTAGTGCAGTGATACTGTAACAGCTTCTAATTTTAACTGGTCATGATCTCTTACATGCAGCGAAATGGAAGAATGGTCTATTATTAGTGTCTAAGCTACAAACACATTCTCTAGCAGCTGTAGTCAGACATGTTTTCTAACCTGTGGTCTAACAGCATAAAACAGGAAGTTTATGAAGCACAAGCTCTACAACAAGGGTAAACAAACAACACGGCATCTTTACACATGTGGCCTCTACATGTTTCTAATTAACTTAAATTAACATTGTAAAACAGCAAAAACTTGTTAACTGTCAACTTTAACCAGAGGCTAATGAACATCATGTGTGAAAGCTGTGCTGCAGGGCTAATACAGGGTGTTATGCAATGAGATGTGGGAGTGTTGTCTTAGAGATTGGGAGGTGGGTACAGACCCTCCTCCATCCTCACCCACCCATCCACCAATTGCAACAGTTCAAAGGAAGTCTGGGAAATCGAGGGAGTAGTACAAGAAAACACATAAATTCACCAGAATATTATTTTTTTCTTGTCTGTATCTGATGCCTGATTAACTTAATGAATCACTTTTTCAATTCTAGATGAGGTTCTGTCATATGCTGGACCTTTTCCTACTTGAGCTGGGTCAACACCGAGTACCAGTGAACTGGTTGTGTAAGCTCTGGTCTGTGGGGCCAATGAAAGGTGTCGAATTTCTATTCCAGAAGAGTCCAATGCCTCATGCTTTGTCAGTGCCACAATGACTGCTTTTGTAATTTGTATGCCGCTACTGACTGCAAGTGCTCTTTTCTCAAACCTAGGTCTGCATGGTCATTCTGATTGTCTATAAATGGATGTTTGGCTGCATTTATCTCTCAGTCTAGTGTTTAGATTAGTCAGTACTCTGTATAATATCAGCAAAAAGTTGAAACTTCTAAGAGCAGACATACATATAAAGACTGACTGCTCACTTCTGCATCAGATAAAGAATAACAGTGCATAATCACAGCAGCTGTGTTCCAGTTATTCTAAACCCCCAGACCCCAGCTTCCTAAAAGCAGTCATGTTTATTCTTGAACAGCCTGCTCATTTAGAAGCTGTGCACACATGGTGCAGGGCTCTGTCAGTCAGCCTGATCCCTCATCCCTCTTGAATTTACATACTCAGCTTGTCAGTCCAAGAAGGATAAAAATATTCTAACCTGTAGGTCTGTAACCAGCTCTTTGGCAGAGGAGAAAGTGCTGAGTTGTGCAGCTGACCCCACGCTGACCCTGGGCACTGCAGCACTGGAGCCTCTCCACAGTCCAGTAATGCCATGCTCCCTGTAGATGGCTGCCAGCGCATGGACCATCCCCTGAGAGGAAGGGGACAAACGTGAGAGGAAGCTGCTGATGCCTGCCAATCATATGTAACATCAACATGCCGAGTTACTCTGTTACCTGGTGCTTGTGCTGATGTCCGACTGCTATCGAGGAGGCAGCTTGACTCTGCAGATGAGTCTTCACCTGTCAGTGGAGACAATCTATGTTACTATGTTTACTTTTCTCACACTGAAGTTTCTTAACTTTTAAAGGGGCAGTGCACATAAAATGAAGTCAATACATAATAAAAGACAACCAGCAACTGACCAAATACACGGGGCTGCCCATAACGGCCCCCACCACACCAGCTACAGCTCCTGCTATCGTGGTTTTGACCGCGTTGACCCTCCCATTTGTGTGGATGTATCCGGAGGACTCGATGACAGCGTAAGAGCCCAGTCTGACTCCATTCATAAAAAACTGATAGACTAACCCTGGTACTAGTCCTTTCTGCAAGCCGGTCAGGCCGTCCACTTTACCGATAGTATAAAATGCGTGAAACACATTACGGTAATACACTTGGTACGTTCCCCGGCTCTTGAGCTCGCCCTGCAGCTGCATCCGCGTTTTCACAACCTCCAACGGGTTGGTGAACAGACAGGCGCCGCAGGCCGCCACTCCGCTCAGCACAAAATCCATCACGATGTGACGGCGGCAGGACAGATGTGGATTTCAGGCCTGCACCCAGTCCGACCTGTCCTTCATGTAACAGCTTCCTCCTCCCACATTTCTTTACACTCACACAATCACACAGTGTACCAACTCGAGGTACAGCAGTGCGCAGACATGTGAGCACTTCAAGTACACATCGTCGACTCGTAATTCTGAAAAAGAGAAATTAAAAGCGTCAATATCACGTGTTTTTCTTGGCACATAACATACTCGAGTGTTCCTACTTGTCAGTTTATTCAAGGCAGCAGTGTTCATTATTACAGAACTTTAACTTGTCAAATTTGTATTATGTTTATTTATTTTTTTCAATTTCGTAACATACCTATTTCCATCTTTTTAATCATTATTCCCTTCGTTTTCATGATTTCCGGTTGTCTTAAATCATTATTTCTATTTCAAATGCTAAAGTCTTGTCATTATATTTCAACAATCCTCTATCAACAAGAAAAACATCTTTTGACAAGAGGAAATGCCCTTGGGGAAAAATGAACATGTTAAACTGTCCTTGAATTTCTTTTGATGGTAATAAAAACACATCTTATAATCAACATGTATCCTAACATGAAAATTAATAAAATAATCTAAAATAAGAGTCTTAGAACAAAATCAGTAGAACATGCCTGCTGGAGATGGTCAGTGTAATTGTAGTTTTGAGGCAGTCGTCAGGGGTCTGGCTGGACATCCCTTACGCCCTGTCCCCTAAACGCCTCATCTTGGAGTCTGTTGTACAGCAGCGTGATGACGTAAGATTGACGCTCGTCCTCTCGGCCAATGAAAAGCCCGTTATCGTCGAGTTTTCAAAACAGCCCCCTAGTATGCTGGATTGTGAATTGTATTTAAAACGAGTGGCAGCCATCTTGACTTACCACATCCAGTTTGTTCAGTAAATCTGTCCATTCGGAAAGCCTCAGATGATCTTCCAACTGAAGTTCTTTGCAAACAAAACATCTTTCCTTCTAAATTATCATTATTTTTCACTAAACAAAACACTTAAAATACAACAGCTGTATAATAACTAAAGCTCTTCTCAAAACACAACTATCAGAGTCGAATCTCCATACTGTTGCTGACTCCTCCCTGATTTTTCCCCTCTAGATAAAGTTCTGTATTATTCCACATTCCACATATCTGCATAGTTGCCTATGGGAAAACAGCAGTTTTTTTTGAACATGTGGCATAGCAACATTCTTTTTTTTTTATTATTTACATTTTTTACAACAGTGGTATTTTATAAATGCTGTTACAACATGGAACAAATTGCTGATTTTTTTTTCTTTAAAAAAAATATATTTTATTGGAGACACAGTCAAATGAAATACAATGATATAAATTCAAAATGTACAATGTTCTCTTTTTTCTGTTTTTTTTTCCCCTAACAAAACCCATTGTCTCTGCATTCAAAGAAAATTATAAAACTTTTTTTAAAATGACATTTATATATATAAATATATATATATATATATATATATATATATATATATATATATATATATATATATATATATATATATATATATATATATATATATATGTATGTATACACACACACACACACACACACACACAAATACATCGTTCTAGATTTAAATAAATAAATAATAAAACATATAATTATATATATATATATATATATATATATATATATATATATATATATAATCATCTATTAATAATTATTATTATAAATTAAAAGGAGGTCACCAAATAAGCATTTGCTGAGAAGACCAAAAAAAGGGGGGGTGGGGGGGATTCTATGTTGGAAAGACTGGCAATGATTGAAAATAGTCAAGAAAAAATTTCCTTTTTTTTTTTTTGAAAAATGCTAGAATTGCCCTTCACTGTTAGATTTATCTTTTCCATTTTGAGGAAATACATAACATCACTCAGCCATGTTGACAAAGAAGGGGGGTTTGAGGACTTCCAGAGAAGGATTTGACGTCTTGCTAAAAGACATCTTTCACATTATTCATTGAATAAGCTGTAATCTAGCACAAGGGGTTATTGAACTTATGTAATGGATAGCTTTATCCCACCAGTGATCTGTTAGGGCAAGCAATGAAGGAAAACATGGAAAAAGTGAAGACACATAATGTATAATTTGAAAGTATAGAAATAAATGTGATTTAGGCGGATTAAATTTCGAAGATAATTCTGAAAAGGAAGCAAAAATGCTGTCTTTATAAGGACCTTAAAGGTCCTTAAAAACTTTAATACCTTTGTGCTGCCATATTAAAACAAATTGCTGATTTTAACACATGTTCCAGCTCTGACAAGAAAGATAGCCTAGTCTAGGATTTAGGAGTGAAACTTAAGGTGACATCAGATTCTGAAGAGGAACAGGGCCACCCCTCTGTACACATTCCTGCTTGTATGTCTTTTCCATGTTAAATGTATTTTTGTGCATGTGTGGCCGTCTTGCATGGAGAACATTGCTCAAATAACTATGCAGGTCACTCTGACTTTTCCACTACACACTAAATGAGGACAGAATCAAAATCCCACAGCCAGAGTTAGCCTGCAAGGGCTTGGGCACAGCAATGGTGGCCAAGCTCTTGCAGGGCCCCATGCATTGTTATAAGGCATCTAGCATCTTAATCTCAGTTTAGGTATGCTGGATGCAGGAATCCTGTTTTATTTTTTGGTTGATTTTAGTTTGAAGGTTAGTTAGTGGTGTTTGTTTCTATTTTACTTTGCTCTACAAAATTGAATTATCAATACCTTTGGTTTTAAGAGTCCTCATCTGGTTAATTTGTGACTTTATTTTTCTTTCTGATTTTGACAAGATACATTTTCTTATACATAAATATGTAAACTTCTTTCCTTTTAACACACATTCCACACTATCTCTATGAGCATTCTATGTGAGTTCAGGTAAATACTGGGTCACCAGGGCACCACCATGACTTTTAATTAGAGGTAATTGTCTAGAGAGAACAGTGACTTTAAGATCTCTATTTAACTACATCTCTGTTTAATCAGCTGAAGAGCACATACAGCCCAGCTGCCCAAGGGTCACACACATTTCAAACCTCCATGTAATGGGATTTTTATTTAGAGCTGAAGTAATTAAACAGGAAAAGCTTATCTACTTGGCTGACAGTAAACATTAACTTGCTTTCATTTGGTGTAGCTAACAGATCTAGTTTTAGCAGTGTTATGGTGGTAAATGTGAACAACGTCTAAAACATGTTACTTATTTCTTACCAGGTGATTTAACAATTTAAAGTGTTGCTTCCGTGTTTCCGAGCATAGACTCATTATCTCTGGGTGGGTGGGTTTGTTCCTGGTCACTGAGCTGGATTAGACTTGAACGTAAAATCTATTTCACCTCTACCCCCTTTCAAATAGGATTTGTAAACACGGAATTGGGTTAACATGCCCTAACCAGACTACTTTTCAATATTTCTTCAGTTGCTTCTTCCAATGGGCTGTATATTTGAATTGTGCTGTCTTACAAACTGTTTCTCTTTTCACACGTTTATCCTGGTTGGACAGAGTGAAAGTCTTTGGACAATCCAACAAGTGTACAGAGTTATTGATTTTACTTTTACATGTTCAGAATAAAATCTGCCTAAGGTGATTTTAAATGATAAGGTCTAAGTAAACAAATCAAAACAAACAAACCCATCAACAGATTTCTCAACAGTCTGTTACTTTTCAGTTTCTCCTTTCTCTGTATGACTTTTTTTTTTTAACAGAAGAACCAACTCTCGGCTTAGTGTACACAGTTGAAGGGAAATTTAGCTTTATTTGGGGGAAGTTTTTGTTTAATTGAGCTTAACTAACTACTGTTATCATTGGTGAACTGCTTTTGTTATTAGCCCAAGAATATGACCCCAGATTTATCTTTTATTCCTTTATATAGATGCAGCTTGATTTCATCTTTAAGAAAATGATAATTTCAGACTATACTATGAGAGTTTAAATTAACTGATACAGCATTTTTTTTTTAAATCATCAGCTTCATGAGCAGTTTGGCAGCCTACTTGCTGATTGTTTCACCACTTTGCCAATGTGTGTGAGAAAAGGAAAAAAATACATATAGTAAAAAGGTCACAGTTGTACTTGATGTAACATACGCGTCACTGTATCCAGTATGTTAATTCAAAGTCAGAGTTAAGAGTCTGCAATGCAGTCTTCATATCAGGTGTTGTCTTATAGAGGCGGTATCTGCCCTCTTTAGCTTCATGATCTCAATCCTTACTTCCTCCCCTCATCCACCCTCTAAATCCGCTCACCTGAAATGTAGCCTAATACTTTTTTTTCTTTCTTTCTCATAATTCTGCTTGGATCCAAATACACCTGCAGCATTTAAGATGAAGATTGTTTCTCATTTAGTGAGGCACATACAAAAGTTAAAAGATGATATTAAGTCTGGCATGGGGTCAAGCTCTTAGCGGGACCATTCATTTTTGCTCTCCAGCCTACTTTTGAGTCGGACTGTCTCTCAGCAGTTTAATAAGTGATTATCTATGAAAAGTGACTTTTTCCTTTTTATTTAAGAATTACTCAATTCAAAACTCAGTTGCCAGGAAAAAGAAGTTTGAAAAAAATCTCAATCTGCTGTTTCGGTTTGTAGTTTGTGGCTCTTGATACAGGAAAGTTGCCGTTGCTGAATACAAACATTGTTTTGTATTGGAAAGTTGATTGATGTCTTCTGAGTTGGTGCAGTATTTCTCAGTCCTAATCACTCCTGCTATTACACTAATAGCATCTGCCCAGTTTGCTCCTCCAATACCGTTAGGGTGTAATCCTCACCAGCTAATGAACAACCAAGTCGGATTTCAGGTACAGGGTAAACCTCGACCTGAAGCCCCAACCTTTTCAGCTCTGCAAGCTGCAGGGACGAGTGGGGTCGACAGAATAGTGAGCAGCTTTAAATAAAGAAATAGTATTTGACACTGTCTCAGGGGAGATGTGTCTCTTTTTTTGCTCTGGTTGATGGAACAAGAAGAAAAAGAAAACCGGAGAAGAAAATAAATATTGGATGCTGCCCAATTGGATTTAATCTATTGTCTTTGAGTCCCCATTTAGGTCTCTGCTACAGCTGGAGAATACAGTAAGTGGTTTGTTATTTATATTTATTGAATGGTATATGGCATCAGTATGGATATAGAATCTACCTTTGCTAAACAAGGAGTGTTTATTGATACTACTATTAAATTAACTTTTGGCATACAGATAATATGTTCCTGGGAAAGATCTGGGATTTTAGTGACATTTATTTTCCTTTTTAAAATTTTTAAACAATCTGTGACAACATGATTCTTATGAGTTCCTCTAGTTTCAATTACTTTAAGTAACTTTAATTAAGTAAAAGCTAATCTTAACTTAACAAAGTAAAAGAAATCCTATGACTAGCAATATAATCACAATGTCTGGTGAGATACTCTTGCTGATAAAACATGACAAAATGCGTTTAAAAATATAGAATGAATAAGCAACACGTCCAGTCATGTCTTTAAAAATCTCTGGTATCAACAGTCAGTGTTAATTGGATGAAGGAGAAAGCCAACAGTATCACCACTTGTACCAGGTCAAGATGAAGCAGCTTACAGACGTGAAATAGACACCGTGGAAGACTTAACATTGCCAGCCGGAGATCTACTTCTCGCTTGGTGTCCTACTTTTTTGCAGGGAGATCTATTCTTCTGGTGTTGCATGTATCTAAAACAGTTAAGATAGTAATATATAATAAAAATAAAATCCCAGTCTCTTGAGGTTAAGATTGTTTTAACACCTGCAAAGCCAATAAACAAAAGCAGGTGAAGGAAAAATCCCTTTTCCCAATGTATTTGGGTCATGGAGGTTGTACATAAGTATTTTCATTACATTTATTATTAAGAAGGTGACAAGTTAGAGAAGTGAGAAGAAATCAGTCTGCTTCAATATGTGCTGATGTATTCTTTTCCAGGTTTACAGGTCTTTTAATACTTTGCATTACTTGATTGTGTGCATATCTTCCTGTATGCACCTAGTTAACTTGTGGAATTAAATAGTTCTTTGCAGAGATTGTTTTTCTTTTGAACAGCAGGGTGCAGCATATCGCTACATTATGTGTTGGAGTCAGTGAGTGTTGAGGACCAGAATCAGGGAATAAGTTGACCTTTCACTGCATCGAGGAAAGGAAAGGGAATATGTTGGTCACTGTTATCACAGCATGTCATGCTGTAAAAAGTTTAAGATAACCTCAATAACCGCTTTGCTTGTGTTGTTTGTGCCTCACAAAGGTGCAGCCATGGACATAGGTGGTTTGGAGACGGTGGTGGCAAACTCTGCCTACGTTTCAGCCCGTGGCAGTGTGGATGGAGCTGCAGCAGCTGCTGCTATGCGTGACAAAAAGATGCGGGCAAGGCTGAAACTCCCGCACATCAGAGACTGTGAACACATGAAGACAACTGTAGACTCAACCTTCGACAGCATGTGTGTTAAACAGCCCATTGGTAAGCGTCTCTTCCAACAGTTTCTGGATAGCGATGCACCCAACAAAAATGCTGGAGAGCTGTGGAGAGACATCCAAGAGTACACAACATGCCAAGAGAAGGACAGAGTGCAGAAGGCCCAGAAACTAGTCAATAAATACTATGAGTCTGCTTCAAAGAATTTTTGCAGCTTCCTGGAGGAGAAAGCCGTCACTCGAGTTAAGGAAGACTACAAGAACGTCCGTGGCGACCTCTTTAAGGAGAGCGAGCAGCAGCTGCTTAAACATCTTGAGAAGAAAGCCTTAGATGGCTTCAAAAACAGCATGTACTTCCTGCGCTATGTTCAGTTCAAATGGCTGGAAAGTCAGCCAGTGGATGAAAACTGGTTCATGGACTTTAGAGTCCTGGGTAAAGGAGGTTTTGGGGAAGTGTTTGCTTGTCAGGCCAAGGCAACAGGCAAAATGTATGCCAACAAGAAGCTGGATAAAAAGAGGCTGAAGAAACGCAAAGGCTATGAGGTAAAGTCCTCATATTACATCTGTTGTCCCACCCATATTTATTCACAATTGGCACAATGCCAATCCAAACAGAAACGACACAAAGCCAGCTTGCTGTATCAGCAATACTTGAAAAAGAAAGAACAAGAGCAGAGGGTTAGTTTTTACCTCTGCAGCTCATTGCAAAGAAGATTGTCTCTTTAAAGGGTCTCATAAAGCAGCTCAGAGACAGACTCAGACACTGAGGGATTGACTGGAGCCCCCAGCCTTTATGAGCATTAGTAGATAACGAACTTGCATAGGTGTTGCCTGTGATTAGAGGGGCACATCCCCTCTATTTGTAGTCTAACCACCTGGTAACCTTATGCTGTAGCACATCACATGCAGGAAGTCTGTATCTTATAAGATCCTGAATTGTAAACTACACCACATGCAGTCACATTGCTTGCCCAAATTTGAGACTGTCATGGCATAGGTACAACTGTAACTGCAAGGTGATAAGAAAAGTACTAGTCTCACAAAGTATAAAGAAAAATAATTTGTGATAAAGCTCCACCATAAATTTCTAAGTTTTATCAAGATTGTGCCAACAGTCTACAACTTTTCAAACTGACCAAAAAAGTTTTATTTTATCTAAGTATGACCAATGATTTTTTTATTTTGATTTGTATTTAGGGAGCAATCGTGGAGAAGCGCATCCTTGCAAAAGTTCACAGTCGCTTCATTGTCTCACTGGCTTACGCCTTCCAGACTAAGACTGATCTCTGCCTTGTAATGACCATCATGAATGGAGGAGACCTCAGGTACTTTGTATTTCATCATTATCACCAAATTTATTGTAATAATTATTGGAATATATTTGTAAAACCCATTACGTACTGGTTTCTACACCTACCAAGTTGTGCTCCATTGCTCTCATCATCACTAATCAGCCTTGCACAGATAAACCTGTCTGCTAAGATACAAATAGACCCTAGGTTGAACCCTGCCTTGAGTCAGAAGATCGCTTAATGTCTTGGGTAGGATTTTTTTTTCTCCTAAGAGGATTCAGAAACAACAATACCCATCTCTGCCATTTTACAGATTTCACATTTATAATGTGGACGAAAAAAATCCAGGCTTTGACGAGAAGCGAGCACGTTATTATGCCGCTCAAATCATCTGTGGGCTGGAGCATCTGCACCAGCACAGGATCATCTACAGAGACCTAAAACCAGAGAACGTGCTGCTGGATGATGCAGGTAAAGTTTCTGATTTACCCTATTGGCTACTTGGTGTGTTAACAGCTGATTGGTTAAAAGAATGAGGATGGCTGACTTGTAACCGTGGTACTCTTGCCACTAACACTTGGTTCAGTGGATGACAATTATGCGATACAAAATTTATATGAAAATCCAACCTAACTGTTAGCGTGACTCATAAATTTAACAGCCTTAAATTGGTCATCAATCCACTAGCTCAAGCCAATGCTTTTTTTCCACCACCCAGGACATGTTCGCCTGTCTGATTTGGGATTGGCTGTTGAACTCCCGCCAGGAAAAGATAAAACAACTGGATATGCTGGAACCCCAGGTAAAAACATCCAATGTCTGTCGTTGAAATTAAAAAAGCCAATAGGAGTGCATACACTATGTGGTCATTTTTACCGTAAAAATTAAAGCGGTATAAACGTTATAGGTTACGCTCCTAACTACAACTACATTGTTTGAACCTAGGTTTCATGGCTCCAGAGCTGATCCAGAAGAAGGAATATGACTACACAGTTGACTACTTTACACTGGGAGTAACAGTATTTGAGATGATTGCTGCCAAAGGGCCCTTCAGAGCACGAGGAGAGAAGGTATCAATTGCTGAAAAAAGCACAATAGGAGAAAGAGAATTTCCCAATTCACCTGTTTGCCCTGGTTCATTGCCAGTTCTTTTGCTTTCTCTCTTTTTAGGTTGAGAATGAGGAAGTTGTTCGCAGAATCTTGAATGACCCACTTCCATTTACACCAACCTTCAGCAAAGACTGCAAGGCTATCTGTGAAGGCCTGCTGGACAGAGACCCAGTAAAACGCCTTGGGTTTAAAAATAATTGCTGTGATGAGCTCAAGAACCAGACCTTCTTCAGTGAAATTAACTGGGGTCGTCTGGAAGCAGGTGGGCAACTTGTCCGAAACCATCCAAACACTGATCAATCTAGGTAGCGGTGTTCAAAACCTTTTAAAGAAGCAGTGGCTAGAGTCTCAGCATAGACAGCCTCAGATCCCTCAGCAGAAAGGCATCCAAGATAACAAGCAACACAAGGGCGAAAACACAACAAAAATATCTGTTCATATTCTTCTTGTCTTGTTAAGTCTTTGTTTTCTTCTTTGATTTACAGGTATGCTACCTCCACCATTCGTCCCTGATCCCAAGATGGTTTACGCCAAAGATATTGATGATGTGGGCGCCTTCAGCACAATAAAAGGTTTGGTCCTGGATAACAAGGACACTGAATTCTTCAATGACTTCGCTTCCGGCAATGTCCCAATCCCCTGGCAGGAGGAAATGATTGAGACGGGTGTGTTTGGAGAGATGAATATCTGGGGGGAGAATGGCAAGCTACCCAATGACCTTGACCCAAACTTTGTGGAAGCCAAAGGTGGAGGATGTGTGCTCCTTTGAGCAGCAGATGAAGAGAAGGGAGGGAGAGTTGCGGAAAATACATGCTATTAGAATCAACGATTGCCCATATGCTGCCACTTACTTTATCTATATTATCTGTAATTTGTACAATTATCTGTTACTGATGTAATGAATGAATGAACGTTCTATAAATACTGACATAAGCATTACGTATTATATATCTTTATTCGATACTACAGCAGAACTTTTATTGTGATTTATTTAGTGTTTATTCTCAAGAGGCAGCTTGTTAAAAAAAAAAGTTGATGTAGCTGAAAAACCGTGTATGTAACAAAACTGTAAATATGGTTGTACTGACATAACTACTGAATTACTCCTTTATGCCAATAATTTTGTTTAGTAATGATGTACAAATTAAGAAAGTGTCAGTTTGTAGAGATGCATGCAATGAATATGTTATATAAATGATTGGACCACACAAAAAAGGTCTGTATGTGTATTAGAAATGTATTTATTGGTTATAGAACAGGCAGTTCTTAAATGAATGTCATGGCAGAAATTGTGGACAGATGAGTTAAAAGCAATCAATAAAATTTTGCAAAGGAAAAATATCCTTTACATACAATAAGTGTTCAGTTTGTATACATTTTAATTTGAGGATTACAACTAGTACATGAATAGTGCAAAGAAAATGAGCTAAGAGGTTCCTTGGAATAAGAGTGTCATAACTACTACTACTAATACTACTACAGCTAAATTTTAGATTTGTTCAGAAAAGTATATAATAATACTGAAATTAGTTATGTAAAGTATCAAATGAGCTTTAGTTGCAATTAACACATTCATTATTGAGACTTACACAAAAACCCTTATTGCCCATCTTCATTAGTTGTAGGTTACCAAAGACTAAATCCTGAAACCACAAGTATGGAAAATTGGTACTTTAAGCTTATGATCTTAATTTGACCTGATCAACCCCAAAGAAAGTTATCTTGTCTATATTTGAGCATTTAAGTGAGCCAAAGCCACTGAGAGCTGTAGTCTTCACTATCAATCATACTGCTTATAAGACTATTTCAAATCTGTGACTTCACCGAAACTCTGTGACAAAGAGTACACAAATACTGACTGTTCAAATTTATACACCTGACACATTATTTAAACAGCTTTGACTGAAAGCTGTACCCACTCATGAATCATAATCTCAGTGTAGTTCAACAGAAAAAAAGATCTGGTCAAGTTCAGAGTACTTCAACGGTTACAATAAAAAACCCAAAAATATCACTGTATACACAGACCAACATTATTTTGTGTCGAACTGTAGTTATTGGAGCAGTTGTTCTGTGATATTAAAGTGACAAGGTCATCCCCATTAGCTCAGTGGTTGCCAAAAGACTTGAGTTTTTTGTACAAAGAACTCAAATGGGAAAATTGTATTGGCAGAAGTGGTTTCAGAAGAAATCACAGATTTAAAATGTTGAACCAAGGAGTAGTACTTTAATGTTTTCTGGGATGAAAACTTTGATTTTTCTTCAATTAATACTGTGAAAAGCCCACATTCAGACTGGGATAGATTTATTCATGAAATAAAATATTGCATCTTAGATTCAAATACCACTTTGAGAATGGGATTGTATTTTACTACCATGAAACTCAGAAGGATTTTTTTTTTATCTAAATGTTTGAAACATCTTGGTATTTTCAAAAGTAAAGTTAAATAGATAGATAGATAGATAGATAGATAGAATTTATTGTCATTGTGACATGTAAAATGCACAACGAAATTTAAAATAACCATGTAGTCTGCCTGATTTTACAATCAGACTTTAACTTGATGCTTTAAATTAAACTAGAGAAGTTAAAAAAGTATGTTGGATAAAATATTAGATTTTTGTTACACATATATGACTTCATATCACAGCCAACGTCAAAGGCTGAAAACCATAAAAGGATTCCAGGTTCATTTTGGGTGACCCCTCCCTTGAAGCGAGGAGGTCAACGCGGACACGAGGGAATAAATATTACAGCTTACAGAGGGAAGGGCAAGCAAATAAAACATTGACAGAGAATTGATTATGATTTAAAGCCTTAACGATGGTTCATTACAGTTTATATATAACAGTACTTTGAACTGTGCTTCTGATTGCTGGTTGGGCAAAAGAAAATTCCCATTTGATAAGATACAGACAGTAAATTATGTGTACGAGTTCCCAAAGAGGGTAAACACTTTTGTTTACTTTGAAAAATCATCCTCACAGGATTGTGGATATTTCTAATGTAAGTTTATAATGACTGTGTTTCAGAAGAGGAACACAAAACACAGGACTGACTGGTGCCATGCATATGTTCAGTCACCTGCCAGTGACATATAAAAAAAGAAAAAATCTAAACTCTTTTAATGTTGCACTCTTCCATAAGTTCCTTACAGTATAGAGCCAAATGATCCATCGCAAGGGTGTGTAAGCACAAACTGGCCTTTCAGGTGACAGCACTGTATTCAAACATAACATTTCAAAAGAAAGCCATCAGTATTATACCTATATGCTCTGTTAAAAGAAAAAAAAAAAACGAATTTACAGTTTAAGACTCAAACACTGTCTTTTGTCCTGCTGCAAACCTGTTAATGCTTAACCACAACTAAAATAGACACCTTCTACCTCCATAAATCACCCACCTTACCTAGCTATGACCTCTTTTTACTGTTTCCACAGTACTATTTGCTTATGAAGCCTGAATTGATCTTCCTAAAATCACAAGCTACCATTTCAAATTAACAGACAAGAGGACAAGATGATTGACATAGATTAAATAAATAAATCAAATAAGGATCAAACCCAAATAGAACTCCTCCTCTATTCTCTTGCAGATTTATTTCAGCACTACATCCTCTTAAAGTGCATTTTACAATTAAAGCTATCTATAAATGCAAACAAGATAAAACAATTAATTTATACTGCCCCCTGAGGAAGCTTCGAAGCATCTAAAGAAAAAGATTAGTCATCTAACCTCTCTTGGGTCAAAGATCTAAAGCTGTAATAATACATCAAATACCTAAAACCCTACCTCCAGTATAAATGAAAAGAGGAAAAAAAACATTGTATACTTACATTTCTATGGCAGGTAGGGGAAATGTCATCAATTTTGGGCGGGAATAGCGGACTTATAATGTAGCTACAGCCAACAAATCAATGTTCAAATTAGTCCAGGTTTGAGTGCGCATGAAAAAGATCCTGAGTCAGCTCTCACACTCCAAAAATGTATACCAGATATAGGAGTTGTGAATAGAGCAGCTCACGGTGCGATTATCTATTTGTTTTGTTAATTTCTAGGAGTAAACTTTCTTCAAGATGAAAGACATCATTGAGATTGTAGCACTTTTTCTAGGTTTTGCAAGCTGGATCTTGATTTTAGTATCACTTCAAGATCAATATTGGAAAGAGTCCACCACAGAAGGCAGCGTAATCACAACCTCCACAATCTATGAGAACCTTTGGATGTCTTGTGCAAGTGATTCAACAGGGATCTACAACTGTCGAGACTTTCCATCCCTTTTTGCTCTCCCAGGTAAGTTAGGTGTAATTTTTTATCAGCCTTTTCATGGTAATGAACACATATTACCAGATTCTGGAATGATCTCTTTTTTTAAAACAGCTGTTTTAAAATCATCTTTAAAATCAAAAAACTTGACAGCAATTGTCAGCCAAACAATCTGCTTGCTTCAATTTTGATTTTTCATATTATCAGCTTTCCTTTACATGTATTCTCATAATTCAGCTTTATGTAATAGATGACTATGCATTTTCTAATCTTTACTATTCAACTGAAAACAGCTCATTTTCTTTTACATGGTTAAGAGAAAGATTTATGAAGCAAGCATCTGAATAACAATAAACTACATTTTTGGGGCAACACAATCTTTGAGACAAAATAAGAAAAATGAGGCTGAAAATAAAGCTCACTTTTCTTTGATTTGTAAAGGCTGAACAACCATCTCTCCCTCAAGTCTAAGCTCTTGTCAATCCTCACAAAGAATCACAAAGCATCCAGGAGAAAAATATCAATCACTGAACACAGAAGACAAAGCATATATATTTAAGAGATTGAGGCACGACCTTTAACCCAGGAGTGTAAACAGATGTGAAATATCCACACATTACTGATTCAAATCCTTCAGCATTTTCTGGACCTATTCCTTAAAGCTCATTTACAGTGTTTATTCTCGTGTGCCACCGTACTACATTCCTGGCGTCTGAAAGCCTACTTGGCTCTATACTTATCTAACTGTATTCTAATCTCCACAGATCAGCAGCTGTACAATCAAGTGTCACAATAAAGTTTACGAAGTTCAAGGTTGAATACAAAGGGACTTATTGAACTTTTAAAAACATCTCTAAACAAAACAACATTGCAATGATTACATTATCATACAAACACTGTTTCTAAAAAAAGATCTGGTCATCAAAAAAAAAAAAAATTAGAGCCATAGAATTATCATTATACTTCACAGTGAGTGAACAGTACATGTGTGTGTATACAAACCCTTTGAATGGACACTACCTCTTTAATCTTTTGTACCTGTAAATTGCAACTAAGTGTCATCAAGACTTTATTCTTCTAAAGTTTTTGTGTTATCCAGGAAAAACTTCATTTAAATCAGAGATGTTGGCAAAAGATGTGCTGAGTTCAAAGCCTGACGCTGCACCACAGTGGCTGTCCAGGTTGTAAGCAGTAGATACTTGTTTGTCAGTGTTTCATTGTCACTCGGCAATACTCTGTTAAAACACCTGTAGGCAGTTGGGTTACTTTGCTAGTCAGATTGTCTAAATTGAAGCTACTTTTAAGGCTTTGTATGTCTTAAGTCTAGTCTAATCTAAAGAAAAAGACAATTAAAAGAGTAGAAAAGTGACCACAGTGCAACAGATTAGGACTGAACCCAGACCACCCGCTCAGTGGCTGCCCTCAAAAGGGCTCACAAACTTAGACACCATACTGGTGCCCCAAAGAACAACTGATGGGGATGATTTTCTCGCTACATTTGCTACTTGCTCGTTCACAGTAACTTTGTGCATACTATGACAAATTGGAGCTGATAAATGTTGCTGTTGATCTAACAACAATTACCACAATAAAATAAAGATACAGAGATAGAATGTTGACACAGGAAAATTGATGCCTCTCGGCAGACCATTCACAGAGGATGTAGTTTGAGCCATTTCAATCCATAGTTACATTTTGGAGGAGGTGTATGTCAAGCTATATGCCTGAGTCACATAAGAAAAGGGCACATTGATTTGATGAATAAGTATAAACCAGGCTTCAGGGGTTAAGTCAAACAGCTCTTTAATTTGCATTAGATAATGGAGTAAAATATTTAAAGCTACACAGCTATAGCAGTACCCTGTGGTGTTCTCTGTGATAACAGGCCAGTGAACAACCCAATATTTGTTAAACCAATGAAGACACATCTTTAGGGCTCAGATGTCAGGCAAGCAAACAGGTTTAAGAGAAAAACAGCAGACCTAGTCTTCTGCAGGTCATCATGTGATTCTGCACCCTCAGCCCCTAATGGCACGAGCTTCCAGTTATCCTTTGGACTCAGGGTCAGGTGAGGAGCCACATCCTGACTTGAATCCCATTAATAATGTTTTCACATCGTTGACACAGTGTTCAAACGAAATGTCAAAAGTTGAAAAATAGCTTTAAGTCTATAGACGCTGGCAAGCACGTTTGAAGGTTGGACTTGGCTGCTCTGTGGTCCCTCAAGTTGAGTAAACATTTAGAGTCTTTGAAAAGGCTCAATAGAGATGAGAACAATAGAGGAAATTATAAGTGAACTATTTGGAATTAATCATTGATTTGTTGTTTTCTAGCATCTTAGCTCATGGGTTAGAGGAAACTGGTGTGGCATACTGAGACTGTGCGAGGACCAACTCCACACGTTTGTGAAGGAAGAGATCGCAGAGAGTCAGCTTTGTGAAAAGGCTTTTTTCGGATAAGTCGACGTGGGTAGGGCAGAAACAAGAAAATATGAATGCAATAGTGGAAGCTTTTGCCTTCTTTTTGGGCTTTCTGGGATGGCTGATGGTTGGCGTTGCCCTTCCAAATCGATACTGGAGGGTCTCTACGGTGGATGGCAATGTTATTACCACATCAACCATCTATGAAAACCTGTGGATGTCCTGTGCAACTGACTCGACAGGGGTTCACAACTGCAGGGATTTTCCTTCTTTGCTCGCACTTAGTGGTATGTTTCCAAGACAGACATTGTCTTAGTATTGATCGGTTTTTTATTAATCTGAAATGGTAATCTATCCACACACAAAGAAGAGAAACAAGCTTACAGACTGTGATTCAAAAATGGCAAGACTATTCTCTGTGATCAACAAAGTGTGCTACCTCAGATAGCTTTTAGTAAAGAGTACAGTCCGAGCAAATTAAATGTAATCAAATCTTATACTTCCAGTTTAACCTAAAACGTTTGAGGAATGGTTGTCATTATTTGCAATTTTTTTTCTTGATACTGTGGGACCTTGTTGTAGCTATAAAAGCTATCAGTAGCATTCTACTGTAGGGGCTATAATCAGAAGTAAAGAGGGGTAATATAAGATATAACAGGGTGACAAAGGATAAGCAAGAATGACCATAATGAACCTGGACAAACAGTGACTGAGATAATCGAAGAACAATAGAACAATAAATCAAAACCTCTTTATCAGAGCCTTTGACTACTTTGGCATTAATTACCTGCTAATAAAAATACTCGTGTTGTATTTCTGTAAACATTTACTAAAGTTAGACAAGCATGTGAAAAACAAATCTGGATGTCTAGCCTGGTCTTGAGACATGTAGTAAAACTTTTGTGAAGCCCTATTTGTTAGGACATAGACATACATACTGTTTGACATTCAAAAAATGCTCTTTTTGTGTTGAGACAGAACAATAAAAAAATTATCGAAGTGTTGGCATAGCATTACAGATTTAAATTTTTTGGAACCCTTTGGCCAATCCTTTTTTTCTGAATCCTCGTACTGATATAGACAGATTCTGGTTAATTGTTCTGACTACAATCATGAGCTTCAAGACATAGTCTCACTCCAGTATATGTCCTAGAGAGAAATTAGTTTTTAAAATAAAATAAATAAGTAAAAAACTTTAAAATACAAAAAAAACAAGCAAACAAAAACATAAGAACATCTAATCAAAGGTATGTTGAGCCTCTGCCATATCAACAAGAAAATGAATCATCGGCTGAGTAATGATGAGTGTTGAACACGCCTTTATGGATACTGCAATTCTAGTTCAGGGCTTTGGCAACCATGTCAACAATGCCTGTGTACAGTTTGTATGCGTTGAGTGAAGATAAACAGATTCTACGCAGACTAGGATTAGTATCAGTGAGCCTCACAATTGCTTTAAAAGTCTGTCCTTTGTACAATCAAAACAAAAAAACAGTCAAAAAACAGAGCTGTATTTACACAGTAAGTAATTTTATAGTTCTCTTACTGTTGCAACTTTGTGTTTTATTTCTCGCCATATATTGCAAAACTTGGGTTTATGTGTCTATGAACCATGTCTTAGAGCTACCTTCTTTGTTTTATTACAGGGTACATTCAAGCGTCTCGAGCACTCATGATTGCTGCCATTGTGTTTGGGACGTTTGGGCTTGTGGCCACTCTTGTAGGAATGAAGTGTTCAAAAATAGGAGGGGAAAACTACATCCTGAAGGGAAGGATTGCTGCAATTGGTGGAGTGTTCTTTTTACTACAAGGTAATGAATTGGGGATTTGATTACATCAACATGCTAACACATAACACATAAAGAATGAATGTTGGGTAGAGGAAGGGTTTCAGCCCCTTGAAAACAGTTAAGGAAATGTCTGCCTTAGCAAATTTATTAAGTGAAGTCTTGAAGTTATTCCAACATGAGATAATCTTTGCTATCAGATAGGGACTCACTCATCCAAGAGGTAATTATCCTGAAAACTGTCTGATGCTCAAAAGCCTGATACTACAATAGCTGTTTGCATTAGGTTAAATAACACAAATTACAAAAAAATGAAGGAATTAACAGGACAAGTATTCCCTTCTTCAGTTAATTTGAGAAGCTGCTTTCTTTTTGTTCTCAAATAACCAAGTGCACTGGGGAAAAATCCCACTTTTTTAAACTAAACTATCTTTCCTAGGTCTTTGCACCATGATTGCCATATCCTGGTATGCAGCCAACATCACGCAGGAGTTCTTTGACCAGTTTTATCCAGGGACAAAGTAAGTCAATACAATCCATATCAGCTTGACCAATAGTTTCAGCGATGCTGATGTTGTGACTGTGGATTCAATGACACATTGAAACCAAAATGCTGTTGTATCATAGGTATGAGATTGGAGAAGGCTTGTACATCGGCTGGGCTTCAGCCGTACTCGCTATGTGTGGAGGTTCCTGCCTGATGTGCGCGTGCAAATTGAGTAATCCCAATGAAAAAGTGTGAGTATTTTGGTGAAATTAAATATATTAACTGGGTGGGTGTAATGAAAAGTGCTGCATGTTTCCTAACACATGCACCATTTTTTAGGCCATATCCATACCAGCCAACCTCAAGAGGACATGTGCTGTCAACTGTGGCAACGTCTCAGACAGCACCAAGCCAATATGGAAGAAATGCTTACGTCTGAGTGGAAGGAGAGGAAGGCAGAATTAACAGAGCTCTGATCACTTTATACTTCCTTTATGGGGATAGACTTGATTTTGAGATGGGATATTTCATATTAGCTCTGATTTTTCATGTTTATGTACATATGTTTGTTTTCTCCCTGTTCCAAGTGTAACAGATTTGTAATTGCTTAAATACAGAATTGTTCTAAGAGACAGTAAATATACTTTATTCTTGATTTTTAACACATTAATAATGTGAGGAGGCTATTAATAAAGGACCACTTGTTTATCTTTTCACAACTTCTAAACACAATTTTTTTACCCTTTGTTTTTTTGTCTGAGTAGGACAATAATTAGGTGACAATCAACAAATGGTTCATCCTTAAATTCCCTTAAAACTACGTATTACTTTTTATATGTATTCTTTGTATTACAGAGTTAATCTGAATTGTGACTTTTTAATGCATATTTCATTGCCATTATTGTTCTAATCCTCAGGGTCAAGTCTTCTGAAACATAAGTAGTTGTTATTATAGGTGTTTTTTTGTGCACTGTAAACTGTTTTTGCATTGTGAATGACCTTACTTTGTTCGGAGGGCGGTTATGATGTGTTATTGTAGATTTTGTATGTATCATACTTATATTAAACATTATTTTTACTGACTGATTTTCTAATCCATGAGAATGCAGATGAAACACAACTATTTTCCTCATAGTGATGAGCAATACAATAATAATGATTATTATTATCATTGATTATTACAATCATTGTTGTTAATAATAATTATTATTATTATTATCATTGATTATTACTATCATTGTTGTTGTTAATAATAATAATAATAATAATAATAATAATAATAATAATAATAATAATAATAATAATAGTGTTGTTGTTGTTGTTGTTGTTATTATCATTATTGATAATGCTTGCTCAAATACTTACAGAGAGGAGCTTTAATTGGAACAGCTGAAGTCTAGGTTTGTAACCATGAAATACAGTCTGACAAATTTAGGCCAAAAAGCTTCAGTGCACATTGTCATATTCAGCAGATCTCTTCAAAAATGGAAAGAATTTCGTCAAATGACAATTTAAGAGACATATATGAAAGTTCAGTTGCACCAACTTTTTTATTCCGTGGCTGGTCAGGTGCCTTTCTGTATTCCACTTGTGCCCAATAACTGTTGAGAAAGGCTCCAGCTCCCAACTCCTCAAGGGAAGAGCAATTAAGGTAATGGATGAATGGAATGGCCAAGTACCAAGTATGTTTATTTAGGGTGCCATCTACTGGCAAGACGTTCTGTTGCAACCTGAATAAGGTAACATTTAAGTTAATACGCTGTGCTGCTCAGAATTTGGACTCACTTCTCCAAGCTACACAAAATCCTCATAATTTAATGATAAAAGCACAGTCATGAACAGGATTTAAAAGCTCACTGAATATGCTCATATTTTTGTGAACTGAATGGCTCCATTGGAAACTTATGAACATGTGAGCAATGTGAGAACAGCTCACTCTAGAGAGGTATCAGGAGCTGCCAAGAGCATCCTGTGCTGAACTTATGGCACCTGACAGGCTTTTGGCAGGCTTAAGGTGGTAAGTTTTCAGATGAAGTCCTCAGTGCTGATGGGGCCTGCTCCTGAGAACAATGTGATGGAGATTTATAGCTGATCCCAAAAGGCAACAATTGCTTGGAAAAAACATCAAAATGTGGAAAAAAAATACATTTTTCTTCAACTGACAGAAAAGGTAATCAAGACTTTATTAGCCTGGCCTACCTGGGTATGAAAAGAACATTTACCTGTCACTTTTTAAAATATTTTCTTGGAAACTTTCAGTCTTTAGGTGCCTCATTTGCTAAATTGTCCAGACTTTGATTATCAAAGCGTATAAAGTGCCAGCCTTCACTCTCAGTTAGGTCCTGAGCTCCTTTCGCAGCATAGAAGTTTCGCGCCTGAGTATTCCAGTCAAATAAAGACAGTTGGAGCTGAACACACTGCTTCTTTTTCCCTATCTGAAAAAGTAACCAAACAATTTTGATTAGTTATGGACCTTTTTTTTTTCCTTAAAACACAAAGAGATTTTCAGCACCAACAAAATGTTTGCGAATGTAATTACTCCTATTTCAGTGACTGACAAAAGAGAGCCTACCTCTGCCACTTTGCTGAGTAAACCTTTGCCAATGCCATTTCCTGTCAAGAAATACATAAACAAGAAAGCTATTTTTTTATTTTACACACAATTAAGGTGTCAAACACTTCTTAGTTTTTCCATGCTAGTTTAAACATATGCATTGTCGGCATTGACCCAACCTGCATCATACCTCTGAATTCTGGCATCACGTACAGATCCTCTAAATACACTGACCGTCCCTTCCATGTACTGTAGGTGTAAAAGTAAAGAGCGTATCCGACCAATGTGAATCCTGTGTGAAAAGAAAGATAAAGGTCTTAAATATAACCAGAAAACAATTACAGTTTTGACTGTGCAGAAAATACTTTTGTGTATGAAGTGAAAAGCTTACTAAAGTTCTTATTTACTAAAAGGGAACACCCCAAAAAACTATGTATCATCTACAATGACATTCAGAACTGATTTTAAGGTAAAAACAATACATCAGTGTTAAACTGTGGGTTTTACAATAAGCTATAACAACTAGTCCTGAACAGCATTTGCTCATTTATCATCCAACATCATAAAATAAATTCACAGCACACCAGTAATTATCATCATAAGAGAAAAACACTTTACCTTCTTTGGATTTATACTCCTCAGAAACTTCTGCAACGACACATTCAAAGAAGGGGTTTGGGCAGAAACCATCACGCTCCAGCTCTTAAGTAAAATAAAACATTTTAGTAATTAGTGTTCATATATATTCAAATTTTCAAATGACCTTTAAATCAAATGGTGTGTAGATACCAAATAGTCTGTTAGGGTATCAAAACCTTGAGAAGAACCACATTAACATCAGCTGAGTCACATTTTTCTACACCCCATGAGGTTTGCCCACAAGCGGCTGGCCTGGGTTTGAATCTGACTCTTCTCTGCTCTATCCACTGTCCTCTCTATCTGATTAAAGGCATGAAAATGTCACACTGTATTTTTGCTCAGAGAATGTGACACGACACAGTAAACGAAATATTATGTATATGATGTGCTTGTAAAATCGAATATACAGGACAAAGTGCCTTATAGAGCACCGTCTGAGAGGACGATTTACAGCCATGCTTTGTACAGTCTGTAAGAAGTATTCGCATGTTTGATTTTTAAAACGTTTCCTGCTCCATTCTGTTGCAGCTTACAGCTAAAATCTAGAAATCTTATCCATTCCTGTAACCACAGTTTGTTCTTCAAGAGGCCTGCTCCTCTGCATGAAGACTCATCTTTAGCATGGTCACTACTCAGTAAACATACTAACATCAACATAACACTGCTTTAAAAGATGCAGAGCCTAAAGTCTTCCAATTGTCCATTAATGTCAGACTGTTAAACAATAACCATATCTAATAATCAATCGTTTTTTCTAGCAAGACACTTGTTGCTCTGAAAGATCACAGGTACATTACAAGGGTTACAACCCATTTATAATGGTGTGGTGAGGGTTTTCTTGAGGGTGTGATTTCCAGGACACATACATGAAAAAATCATGTTTATTGTTGTGTTATCTTTGATTTAAACTTCTAAATATCATGGATTCACTTTGCACGAAAATTTGCTGTACTATTTCACCTCCTCTCTGGTTTTGGTTTCATTCAGTCTTAGCTAAGTGTTATCCAATATTCCAATAATGTGATTGTGGTTAGGGCAAGCTTCATAGCCATGATAGTTCTTTCTCCTTAAACAAGGGCAGTTTTACCTTCATGAGAGATTTTCACCTGGTCAGCCATCTTAACATACACCGCCAACTCCTGAGAAGTAAAAGAAGTTACACTTATGAACAGGTGCATTTCAACTGTGCGGAGCCAGCAGTTATACTCCAGAACACAACTTGAGAAGCTAGCTCTTTGACACAACATTCAGCACTGAAACTCACCATTATCATTCTCGATATATCTCTGCAGTCCTCTTTCGTTGCAGCTCGTACTTTGAAATTCATTTCAGTGAGAGTTACAAGAATTACTTTTCACTGAACAAACGTCAAAGTAAAATTGATCCTGCATGTGTTGTCAAAGGGTGGCAAATGTTTACTGTGCCGAACACTGACCACACAGCCTTGGGCAAAGCAGTGACAGGCAGAAGACACCAAAGGTACAGGAAGTGGTTACAGTATGACTGTCCTTCAAATTAAAGGACAAGCTTCTTTGGAGTTGTGGTTAATGGTGGTATTCAATCAAGCATCTGGATTATCATTAAATTCTTACACTTTACGTCAAAAAGAACAACTGCCAAAGTTTTGGACCCTGAACAAATTTAAAGAACTTGAGCTGAAGTACAGTATTTGTTTGGGGGCACTCATGATAGTTTCCATTTTGCCTGAGACATTTGGGCTTGTGGCCATTCTTGAAGAAAATAAGTGCTCAAAAATAAGATGAGAAAACTACATCCTGAATGGAAGTATTGATGCAATCAGAAGGGTGTTGTTGTTTTTTTTTTACTAATAGGCAATAAAGACTTCAGACTTAATAATAAATGACAATTCCAGAGACAAAAAGGAAAGCTCAGTCAAGCAGACTTTACTTGACATCATGAATATGGTTTTCAGCATCTGAAAATGAATCAGGAGCTGCATGGCAGTGCAGTGGTTTGTACTGTTGCCACAAGAAGGTCTGAATCCCTGGCTGGTCAGGTGCCTTTTTTTTCAGGTTGATTGGTCACTCTAAATATGCAAAGTGTGTGTGTTGGATTGTGATAGGCTAGTGAATTGTCAAAGGTGTACCCCATTTGCGCCCAAGGAAACCTGGGATAAATCCAGCTCCCACCCCAGCAAAAAAAGCAGTAAAGGTAATGGATAAATGGAATGACCAAGTGCTATAATTATGTAGGTTCCAAGTGCCATCTACTGTCAGGACGTGGTGCTGCGTCCTGAACAAAGTTTACATTTAAGTAATTTAGCTATGCTGCTAGAAATCTGGGTCTGTATGCACATCCAGCAATTAGTGAGGAAAACAGACGGTTTGTACCAATGGTGAAAAAAAAAATGATGAGCCGTATGCATGAGTCAGGTTAACACCCAAAAAGAGCATTAAATTTAATGGCAGTAGACCCCACCATTACCAACACTAGGAACAGCTGTTTAGCAGTTTAAATGCAGACACTGTGCTTATGTGTTACTGTTTAAGACAAAATATGCAAAGACAGTGGATATTTAGGGATTGAAATAATCCTTTGGCAAGGCATGACAATGTGGAGCTTTACAGCAAATTCAGGAGAGAGTAGTGCAAAGCAGGCATTAGCAATTCTAATTTGTTTGATGGGGTTTTCCAAGAGGTTCCCCAGAATTAAGACATACACTGCACCTGCCACCTGCTTTCATAGTGTGATTAGCTGACTGGCCAATTATTTACAATATTGCATGCGGCTAACACTACTGCAGTGGTAACAGTACCTTAGGACTTCTGGTCCCATTTGTTTAATTATGTGCATAAAGGCCCTGACTCAATTCTTGCCTCACAATATCCTCCTAATCTACTGATAGAAACAACCATTACTTTCACACAAACCTAGTTTTCTTTGTTTTTTCATCGGGCTGATCTACGAATTTTACCTGAAAGACAGAATCTTAACCATGGCTTTATTAGCCTGGCCTTACTGAGCATGAAAAGAACATGTACCTGTACCTTTTTTTTTTTCAACATTTTCTTGGAAACTTTCAGTCTTTAGGTGCCTCATTTGCTAAATTGTCCAGGCTTTGATTATCAAAGCGTATAAAGTGCCAGCCTTCACTCTCAGTTAGGTCCTGAGCTCCTTTAGCAGCATAGAAGTCCCGTGATGGAGTATTCCAGTCTAATACAGACAGCTGGAGTCGGACACACTGCTTCTTTTTCCCTATCTGAAAAAGTAACCAAACAATTTTGATAAGTTATGGTTCTTTTTTTTTCCTTAAAACACAAAGAGATTTTCAGCTACAACAAAGTGTTTGCAAATGTAATTACTCCTATTTCAGTGACTGACAGAGCCTACCTCTGCCACTTTGCTGAGTAAACCTTTGCCAATGCCATTTCCTGTCAAAAGACAAAGAAACAAGAAAACCCTTAATTTTATTTCACACACAATTAAGGTATTATGATTCCATCAAGCATCAAACACTACTCAGTTTTTTCGTGCTTGTTTAGACGTTTGCATTGTCGACATCAACTCAACCTGCGTTATACCTCTGAATTCTGGCATCACGTACAGATCCTCCAAATACACTGACCGCCCCTTCCATGTACTGTAGGTGTAAAAGTAAAGACCATATCCGACCAGTGTGAATCCTGTGTGGAAAGAAGAATAAAGCTCTTACATATATTCAGAACACAGTTACAGTTTTGACCATGTATAAAGCACTTTTGTGTATGAAGTGAAAAAGTCTGATCCTCTTATTCAACTTAAAAAGTTGAACCCCCCAAAAAACCAAGCATCACCTACAATGACAGATGAATCTGGGTCTTACAATAAGCTATAACAACTAGTCATGAACAGCACTAGCTCACTTATCATCCAACATCATATAAAATCTTTAGTCTTACCTTTGAAAATGATCACAAATAAAATCTGTTAAAAGGCATGGGACTATTATTAACTAGGTGAATAATTCTCATCATAAGAGAAAAAACACTTTACCTTCTTTGGATTTATACTCCTCAGAAACTTCTGCAACAACACATTCAAAGAAGGGATTTGGGCAGAAACCATCACGCTCCAGCTCTTAAGTGAAATAAAACAGATCATTTTTTTTTACATTTGGTCTTCTCATGTTAACAAATAGTGTTCCTCTATATTTAAAATTTCAAATCACATTTACAGCAAATGGGATGTAGATACCAAATAGTCTGTTAGAGTATCAAAACCTTAACATCAACATCAGCATAACAATATCTAATTCTGCCAAATGAATCAGATATATTTCCTGCCTTTCCTACCTTTACATTGTCAGTCGTGTCCTGAATTCTTCAACCCTGTATCTGCATGCAGTCTTCCTCTTTCCTTCACCAATGGGCACATTTCTTCTTTTAATATAAATCATATCCCTCAAGTAATGATTTAACAAATGAACTTCAGTCAGCAGAAACGTCTCACCATCTTTGTGCTTGCAAACTCAACACAAAGAACTGAATACTGCATATGGCGCGTTTGCCAAAGCAGCATGCTGGTGGGATCCAATAAAAAGCAAGTGATTCAGAGAGAGTACTGTCTGAAGAGTCACATCACGGCCATTTTTGGTACAGACAGGCTAAGGCGTTTGCATGTCAGCCTCTTAAAAACCTTCCCTGCCCTGCTCTGTTCTGTGTTTGCTTGCAGCTCATGAGACATCTGAAAGTGGGAGCTTTAGGACGGAGTAAATGTCATCCACTCCTCCCACTCTTGCTGCCAAGTTTGCTTCTTTAAGGGTTCTGAGTGAAGACCTAACAAACAGTCTTTTTCTGTTACTGATTATTAAACCTATCTCAACATACCTCACGCTTCAAAGACGCAGAGACTAAACTCCTTAAATGTTCAACCAATGTCAGGCTGCACTTTGCACACTTTGAGCAACAAACACATCAGTATCTTTTTCTACTAAGAGTGCATATGATTGAGATCATTTCTTCTTAAACTAACTCAGATACTTGCTGTGAAAGATCACTGGTACATTGTTTGGGTTAAAAAGGTCTCAACCTATTTGAGCAATAAAGTTAAGAAGCATGTTTATTTAAGGGTGTGATTTACAAACCACTGGCGTTTGTGGTGTTCCAAGTTTTACCTACGCATCCAAATATAAAATCACATATTTTTTGGTTTGCTATTTATTAGCTTCTCTGGTTTTGGCTTCATTTAGTTTCAGTTAGTGTTGTTTCATATTGAGATTATGATTGTTGCCAGCTTCATAGCATATTTCTTTCTTCCTAAAAAAAATGCAGGATTACCTTCATGGGAGATTTTCACCTGGTCAGGCATTTTTTCATACACCGCCAGCTCCTGGGGAAAGGGGAAAATTATGGCATTGTGTGTCTTCGCAAAACTTACAACAGCTAGTTCGGTTACAGCGCCCGGTACCGAAACTCACCATTATCATTCTCGATACATCTTTGCAGTCCTCTTTCGTCGCAGCTCGTACTTTGAAATTCATTTCAGCGGCAGTTTTAAGATTTCACTTTTCACTGAACAAATGTCTAGGTAAAACTGTTGCTGCATGTGTTATCAAAGGGCGGCAATGCCGAACACTGGACACCACAAACAGCGGGTGACAGGTGAATATGCAGAAACCACAGGAAGTAGTTACGGCGCGGGAGTCTTTCAAAATAAAGGAGAGTGAGATCCTTCAACCGTCGTTTTTAACCGCAAAGCCTCATGGGAGTTGTGGTTAATGGTGTTATTCAATCAACCATCCGGACTTCCATCCTTTAATTCTCGACCTTGATGTATAAAATAATTACTTTCGAAGTTTTAGACCCTGAACAATTTTAATAACGTACTCAAGTTCAGTATTTGTTAATGCCTCGTTTACGATGGTTTTATTACCCTACTGCTCTTTTAACAGCTAGGAACTGGTTGTTCTTACATATTGTGTTCCTGTACATGACAAGGGGATTTTTTTCTCTGGTGTGAAACCAGTTTTAGCTTTTTATTGTTATATTTATGCATTTACAAAATTGAATTAATGATGTTATTTTCTTAATCATTGGGCACCCAACTTTAATTACATGCATTTTGATGGTCAGAAACCTTAAAATAAAAAAAGCTGATTGTAGAAGTTCAATAACAAAACAAGCCTCCACATACAAAACTTAATACAAAATTTGATTTATTTTAGAGTAAAAAAAGAACATGAAATCATTAGAATATAAGCTGGAACATCACAGATCTCACAGAGGGAACTCAAGTTTTCATTGGGCATTAATATATACACGTCTGGTCACATATGCTCTTCATCAGTCATGAGTTCAAATATTCCCCCTTAATACCACTCCAGAGTTCATTCCACTAAGTTCAGCCCAAATCAACCTCCTTGTGTGTTCAGAAGCACCGTTATTAATAAAAAATTTCACTACCAATGCAAGTCTCAGTGTGGTGACTGCGTACTAGCTCCAGGAGACTCTGACCGATCAAGCTTCATCCCTGCTTCTAGTGAGGTGGAGGAGATTGAGGTTGGTAGCACGGAGCTCTTAGTCTCTAAAGAGGAAGGGGCAGATGAAGGCAGAGACACCACAATGTATTTCTGTACTGGTCTCGGACCTGTAAGTCCAGGGCCACTGCCTGACTCCAGTTTTACCAAAGGCTGCAAGGTAGATGTAGCGCTGGGAACAGTGCTGGTGACTGGTGAGGCAGACTGAGAAGAACTCAGGGTGATTACCTAGAGAGGATAAAGAAAAATATTTTGGGGTTGAATATATAAAAACAGATCTCAGTAAATCTTCAAGAGTGGCATCATTGAGCTGGGAAGTGACACATCCACACTCTTAACCATCATGATGTGACTATTTCATCAATTTTAACTACAGCTCTTGGAAGTACAAGGATGAAGTTTCTCACAGTGGTATTGTTAAAATAAAATAAAGGAGTACCTGCTGAGTTGAGGCAGCACCTGCACTGGTTGCCATGACAATGTACTTTGTTGCTGGGGGAGAAGGCTGTGACGGGGTCCCTGGTCGAGGAGACATCAGGGTGAGGGAGCTTGGGACCTTGATGATGCTGGGAGTGCGAGGACCAGTTGACCCACTTATCCCGCTCTGTGAGACTGTGAGTGTTGGGCGAGGCTGAAACAAAACACACAAATAGCTCATTCTTCAACAGCTGTGTGTTGGTTTACTTCTGCTAAATTTTCCACACTGATTCAAACATAAAACATATCTTTGATCAGTTTTTGATGTACCTGGGTGATTGTTAATGTGGTTCTGTTGACCTGTTGAGCTTGTAGTGCTGCCTGAGTCCTGGCTTTCATTACATGAGAACACAGCATTGGACCCAGATAACCATAATCTGTCCGGTATGCCTCCACAGTGTCAGGCTGAGGCCGGATCTTGGCAATGACACTGGCACAATGTTTCTATTAAAAAAGACACAAACACATTTAAAATCAACCACGACAGTAGTAATAATAGTAATAAACTAAAGGCAAGTTTTATGTCTAGGACTCTAGCAAAAAAAAAAAAAAATTAATCAGTCACCTTTAGTTAATTTTAAATCCATAGATCTTACTGATTTGGAGACTTGTTACTTTTAGAATTCAAAAAGCTTTCACTTGTAAACTTATTTTAGTATTTCAATCTTATCTTTTAAAGTTTGGTGAATGTTTTGTTTAACCGTGTCTCCCTTTAAGTGCTTAATTAAATGCATTGTTTTTTAGTTCTGTGCAAAGCCGTTACAATGTGCATGTGTTCAGAAATTATTTTCCATCAAAAACATAGATCTGTCTACTTCTTTTTCTATTATGAAAGCATTCCAATCTTGGAGAGTTGCCTATTAAAAAGTGAGAGTTTCATTATTACCAGTAAGAGGGTCTGAACATGGTCAGCTCCAATCTTATCAATATTGGAGACCACTGGTCCTTCCATTACTGCTTTGATGCGAGCACCCTCTACAGAAAGCCGGGGAAGGATCAATGTTTTGATCACCTGTGGAGGAAAGTATGAAAAGGTATTCAGCAGTAGAAAGGAGTAGGAATGTTAAAGACAGAAGGAAAGATCACACTCACGTCAGTTCCAAGTTCTGCAAGTCCAGCAATGCAGCCATAACGTGTGGTCCACTGAGTTTTATCATCCAACCAGCTCTAGGAAAGCACATCAGTCTGATTTAGTATCTAAAGTGGTTTTAATGTAGAGTCACACCTTCAACTTCATGACTTAATTTTAAACTGTAAGACCTTAAAAACACCCACCTTAGTTAAAGTCTTAGTAATACGGGACTGGATGTTGTTTGTTGTGGTACTGAATGTTTTACAACTTTGTGCCATAAGACGAGCAGCAAAGTCTCGCAGAGCCCAGTGGTTGTCAACATCAGGTCGCAAACACAGCTGCTTACTCACAATGCACGTCACGACAGCTGGGATGAGCTCATGCAGCTACAAACACAGATCAAGAAAAGAAAACATTATGGAGTTTTCTGAGCTTATAACTCTTTACAGATTATGAATTTTGTTTCTTTTTTACTCACATATTTCTCCAAATACAGCGTTGGGTTGTCCATTAGGGCTTTGACCATCCGCATTAGATAAATCAGCAGAGCTAAGTTGTTTTGCACCACATTTACACGAACCTTAAAGAAAGCAAAAAGTTAGTACTTTCGGCTGTGATACGCTTTTTGTCTCATTAGTGATCTGATTCATTATGCAAAGCTTTATAACAAGATGCTCACTCCTTCAGATATAAATGTGCTGAATCTTGGCAACATCTGATACAGCCCAGGATCTGTAGCAATACTCTGCAGAGCTTCCTGAATGAAACATGAAGAGAAAACATGGATAAAACAAAGAGGGCATCACAAATGATGCTAGCAAACATTTTTCATAATTTTGTACAAGTGTGCATTGTCATCACATTTTTCTTATCAAAATGCTGACCCATGATGCCTGAAGTGTACTGTAACTAAACCAAAACAATATGAGTAAAGCACAAAGTACATTTACAAACAGACAGTACTCACAGCTCTCTTGGCCTCGCAGGAGCCGACACATGCTTCTGTGATTTCCTTGTAATAGAGCTGCTGTTCCACAGACAGCTCATGAGTGCTGCGTGGTTTCAACCTAATGAGACCCTTCTCCTTTCCTGAGAGAAAGCAAACACAGAATAAATCCATCAAAATGGGTAAAGAATGAAAGAACAACAGAAATTTTAAGCTGATTAAAACCTAAAATACTAACCTTTGCCGTCAGCAGCTGTGGCCCCCTGACTCTTTCCTTGAATTGTACCTTCCTCCTCCTGACCAGGCTTGACCACTTTGAGGGGTTCAGTAGACTCAATCTTTTGTTGCTCTTTTGGTGCTAAAATGAAGGAAGACAACCCAAATCAGTTTTCATTTTACTTATTTTCAATGAACTAAGAGGAATATTCCGATAATCATAAAGAATTACACATTCAAAGAGAGCTCACCAGGTGGAGGATTTTCTGGAATAGCAGGTTGCATGCCTTCAATACTTAACCAGTGGGCTGTGGAATAACAACAATCATGTTGCATGAACTCAGGAGCCAAATAGTCAAAAGGTTAAATTTTTGAGTATAAAGCCCTGTGTAAACAAACACGTAAATTGCAGGTCTGAACAACCTCTGACTGCTCGTTACTCTAGTCGTGTAGTTACCTTTGAGGGACACATCTAGTGGAACTCTCGGGAGTGGTGTGTTGATAATGTCACTAAGGTCAACTTCCTTTTCTTCATAGAAATGAAGCTCTCTTCCACCACCACTAGCAAAGCGAAAAGGTATGAACTCTTGCGACTGGAACCCATACAGTGGCTAAAACAAACAAACCAGAAATAATAAATTTTATGCAGTCCTCAATTTTATTTTCACATCATAATTGAATCAAACTTTTATAAAAACCTTTTTTAAGGTAAAAGGATGACTTTTTTCTCTCACCTCCACATTTTTTAGTTTGAGAGCATTATCAATGTCACTTGTAGTTAGTTTACGTCTCTTCCCATGATGCATGAATTTAAGGGCATCCTGTGAAAAACAGAAAAAGAAAACAAATAGTTCAATTCTATGTTTTAAATATGATAAGTTAAACAATCTCTCTCAGAGAACATTATAAAATCCAAAAAAAGCAAAACAAGAAATGTATTTAATGATGAATGGCTTACTTGTGCAATTTCTTTTATTCGGTAACTGACTTCTTCACTGAGGGCAACACAGCTTTCTTCCTGTAACTGCCCCACTCCCACAGACTCTGCCATGGCCTTCATTGACTCAGTGGGCAAGATGACCGAACACTGCTTTTGTCGACGTTCCTCTGCCATGGCTGATGAGGCAACATGGATCAATGAATATCACGCTTACGAAGTCACAACAAATACTCATATTCAAACAAATACATTCAACTTTTCAGGAGACAACAAATCTTGAGAGCACAACAGTAATGAATGTGGTGCTTACTGGGGGTATTTGGAAAGCCACAAAGTACATAGGGGTTCATTAATCTAGTTTGGAAAAAAATAAATCTACTCCTATGTAACCAAAGATAACTGTTGGAGAAACACAAAAGCCTGTGATGGCTAAACACAAAATCCCTTCAAAGAAGCTCGACAGTAGTTGCTGTTCTGAGATGATTCTCCTCCACACACCCTCTAAGACGCACAAATGCACGCTGTAGAACGGCATCAATGATACATCAAAACAACGACATGCATTAAGCTGAGGCCAAGAGAGCAGTCATCAACTTGAAGCATCACTTGAGCAAGAGAAGTAATAATAGAAGTAGTGGCTGACCAGAATCCCTAAACTGTCAAGGCTGATAATCAGACTGCAGGGTAGCTGATGTCTGATTAATCACCTTAGTATCATCCGATACATCATGACAGAGTTTGAAGAAAAACACTTATAAATAAGGATTTTACATTTGATCAGCTGAGTTTAAGGACAAATGGGTTCTAATTGGGAGGGCGTTGCTTGACATTTAGCTACACCAACGACGCTGCCTTTGGTTTCCCTATCATTATTCTTATATTATTTGGCTTCACAAGTGCATGCATCGGCCGATGTCTATCAAATCAATATGCCACTGATCAAAAAAATGAGCTCGACTGTAAAACAGATACGCCTCTGACTAAAAGAAAGGAAATAAAAGAGGAAAATAAAGCGGTAGTCAGTGCTAATGTAAAAATAAAGATCGATTGGAACGGTTTTCACTCATATTATAAATAAATGGCACAATACACGAGAGTTGACGTCTAGTATGTTTACTGCCATCGACACGCTGACGTTAGCCGTTTCAGCGATGTACCTGAAATAACATAATATCAACTCTTTACCAGTGGAGATCAAAAAGATATACAAGTTTTTTTTCTGTCCAATGCGTGTAAACAAACACGGAACTCAAATGAAGCGGGTTAACCACTTTGACGGGAAAACAAACTAACCAACTCTCCATCAGCTCCCAAAAACACAACCCAAACCAAACTAATATCATTTAAGATGTTTAAGTGTCAAACTAATAAGTAAATATATTTCTAACCACTTTAGGTGTGCGTTTGGTTTAAGAGTGACTAATTAACGCTACATTTGCAGAATGTTAGCTTGAGTGCTAACAACTTAGCTTTCGTTGACGTTTTACCTGTTTGAAGTTTTTCCTCTCCTTTTCTGAGTTAGAACAGGCAATAAGGCTATAAAAAGAGTCAGTGGTAAAAAATGCAACTGCAATTGTTTAGTAAAGCCGATCCTTTTCTCTTAATGTCCATATTTACAGTAAATCACCAACAGTTCACGGGTAGCAGCAGAAACAGCCGCTGCTAAAATAGCGCTTGCGTTCCATCGCCATTTTGAGTCACGTTCCGGTTACCATATCGCGAGACTTTAAAATAACCGCTTGACGTAATTTTATCACAGTTGTCCAAAGCAAAAAACTAAAATAGCGAGAAGAGAAATTGGCATTGTCGTAAAATACATGCCAAGGAAGATTTATGTACCCATTTTTAATGAATAATTTAACGTGGAGCGTACTGCCCATATATTCGTTAGTCAAGAATTATTTCTGGTAGCCGGAACCCTAACATCCTTAACTACACGAGGGAACCTTACTCGGTTGCACCAGATACAAATGTCAGGAGCGTGGAAGGGCATTTGGAGCAGAAATCATGCATAGATTTGTGATACGGGCGGTAAATGCAGCTCGAAAGTCTTCACTTGGTGTCCCAAAGTCGTGTGTATTGATATCTAAATGTGACAAGACTGTAACTCCAGGGTTTGGGTAAGTCTGACTGCTTTGACTACACAAAAATATGGTGAGACAACCATTGAGTCATAAGTCTCGAAGCTGTTTAGGAATGGATTTCATGGCAGAAAACTCTACTGTATGGCAATTACTTGTAAAAAAAAAAAAAAAAAAAAAAAAAAAAAAACGGTTTTCATTACAAGAAAACACAAGAAAACAAATGCAGTTAATGGAACTAACAATAATGGGGTGGGCCATCTCAACTTTTAGTAGTTTGCGTTGTTCAGGTATATCAATTAGGTGCTGGTTACCTTCGTTAAATTTCAACGGATATATATATATATATACAGGAGCGTGTATGAAAAACAGGTTTGTTTTCAGCTCCATTTGATATTGTAATTTGAAAGCCGTTTTTTTTTTTAATTTCCAGAAGAGTCTGATTATTTTACAGTATAAAAGTATAAAATTGTTTGTCATAACAAGACTTACAACCCTATAAGTGTTTGATTTATTTATGTTTTTAAATAATGAATTTGTCAAAATCATGCGATGCCTAACTTGCTTTTTTATTTTATTTTTTTCTTCTACTTTTTCTTTTTGTCATCATGAAGGATTGACAATGGAAGCAGAGTCAGAGCCTTCATCACAACTGCAGGCAGGCACTGTGAGAAGAAAAATGATGTTTCCCCCTCCAACCAGGAAGACAAAATAACCACAGCAACAGAAGATGACCCAAAAGAAACTTCAACTGTACTGACACAGAAAGAAGCGAATGACAGTACAGTCTGTACAGCTCCAGAGCAAAGTGAGCATCCAGTGGTGTTAAAGACGGATAATGGAAGAGCCACGCAGCAGCAACAGCAGCAGCAGCAAATGGATGTTAAATTTGAAGAGGCCATTGAAACAACAAAACAGGTTAAGTCACCTGATGGGAAAAGCAGTAAAGAGGATCTCTTAAGCATTCTTGGAACCATGAAGGTGGATGTCACAAGGAAGAGGAGGCTTAAAGACTTGAAAGCAAGACAGAGCACCGAGATTGCCCCAAAAACAATGCCAGCAGCTATGGAGAGCACCATCAGTATGTTTCAGAATGCAACAGAGGAGGCTGCTTCACAAAGGTAAAATGTTCTTGGAGTCGTGTTCCCTTTTTCAAGTTCAAGTTTCTCTGCACTGCCACTGTTGTAACGTGTAATGTGTTTTTGTGGGTTTTAACTTGTTAACTGACTCTAGAAACCAATTTGACAAGGTATCTGATACTTCTCTTCATCCACTTATTCCGGCCTTGCAATGTTTTCTTTTGTTTTATAGTGAACTAGATCCTGAACTGGTTGCAGCAGCCTCCGCTGCTGCCTCCACTCTGCCTAATAAAAGCCAGGCCACTTCTGAGCTGCTCAGACGGCTAAGGGAAAATGAGGTCGTCACTGAGGCTCAGAGGAAAGGAAATACTAACAAACTTGGGTAAATTTCTAATGCAGAATCTTTTGGTTGAATTTATTTTAAAATGATATCAGGTCTGCATTTTCATTCTGTAAAACAGAAATAAAAGGTATCTCTTTGTGTTTAGGTATAAATTTCATTTTGTTTTGCAGAGTGATTATTGCTGACATGAAAGTAGGGAGGAGTTATAACAGAAAGAATGGTCGACCATCTAATCAAATCCGGTTTGATGAAGATGGAAAAGAATATGTTCAAGAAAGAGGGATCACTGCTGAACTGGACGGTGTCAGGAGAAGGTAAGAACTTTCATCACATCATAACTCAAAGAGTTTTCCAGGAAGACTGTGCTAAATGTTTGTTTTATCCTTTCAAGGAAGAACTTATTGTCAGGGAGAAGGCTGAACATCTTTTCTCCTGCTACCGATAAAAATGCCATGGAGACCACAGCTGGTAATTATCTTTTCCGTTATTGAGTCCACTAATAAGCTTTAATTAATGCTCATATTCTGTAAAGGGAAATGTTTTGTCTTTTTTGTTTTAATATTGGAATTCAAGGCTTCATTACAATATTTCCAAGGTCAATCAAAAACAAAAATTTCAAATATTGAAACATCAAACTTCTGAAAAGTGGTCAGGCTGTTATACTACAAATCACTGGATCAATGCAGCAGAGCTCAGAGGCAATCAACTTGTGGCACTACTGAGGTCTCATTAGAGCCCAGGTAACTTAAAGCAGCCTTCAGCTTATCTGTATTTTGGGGCCAGGGATTTTTCATCTTTCTTGACAATTTTTTCCAAAGTTTCTCTGTTCAGGCTAGGCCAGTTGGCTGGCTAATCAAGCACAGTAATGATTCAGCTGGCAAACCATTTGGTTTTAGTTTTGGTGCTGTGGGCTGGTGCAAAGTCTTATTGGAAAAGAAATTGGTTTCTCCATAGAGTTTTTAGCAGATTGTTGGGCTTTCTCCTGGTAGGTGGCTGTATCGACTTTGGACAAAACAGGGGATCAACACTGGCAGTTGTCACAGCACCCCAAATGATCAAAAACTGCAGAATCTTCACACTGAAATTCAAGCACAGTGGATTCTGGGGTCTTCCACAATTCCTCTATACTCTATACCTTGATTTCTCAATGTGCAAAACTTACTTCCAACTGAAAACAGGATTGAACACTTTATAGCAGTCCACCTCTTTTTTCAAATTGGCCCCAAAACACCAAACACTTCAGATGTTGTTCCTCTTTCGGAGGGACTTGCTCTTTACCTGAGGATGTCTGTGTGTGTGATGGGTCTTACACCAGCCCTAGTCTACTTGTTTGGGAGATCTTCAAAGTTTGTGAATCAACTTCTCTTGATAGTCATCCCGAGACTTTGCAAACAGCCACCTTTTCAGCGAAGGCCCTATCTGGACAACTGTTCAGATAGCAATTTCTCCATGATTGTTGTTGCATAGTCTGAGGTAGACTCAGACCTATCTGCTCATGGTTGATTAAGCTGCGATAAGGCTCAGTCTTGCCTTCAATATAGGACTGGATCTTTCCCTACCTTGATGAGTCTTTGTAAAAAAAAAATATGTAACTAATGCTTGCAATTGGTTTTTCATATTTCAGCACTTCCAACTCTCTGGGACGTGGACTTCGCTCATCAGTTGTCTCTCTCAACCAACCAGATGCCCCGGAATGGGCTTGAAGAATTGATCCAGTTGACCAAAGAGGGGAAATTGTGGCAGTACCCAGTTAATAATGAGGCTGGTAAGTTACTGTGGTTATATAGATAGAGAATGACATCAAAAGTTCGAAACATTGGGAGACCTAACTAACAATATCTTCCTTCTCTGTTAGGTTTGGAGGAGGAGGCCCAAGTCTTATTCCATGAGCACGTCTTCTTAGATCAACACTTGGAGGAGGGTTTTCCTCGTCAGGGACCAGTGCGTCACTTTATGGAGCTTGTGGTGGCTGGTCTGAGCAGAAACCCTTACCTAACTGTCCAACAGAAGAAGGAGCACATTTCCTGGTTCAGAGACTATTTCCACCAAAAAGAAGAGGTCCTGAAAGAGGCTGATGTTTACCTAAGCTAAGCTCAAAACAGTCTAATATGTTGTCAGCATTTGCAAAACCCTGTAAGTCCAAACTGCTCTGTGACATTAATCATCTTTAGCCTTAAGAGTTAAAAGTTTAGATGTAAACTTTGGTGGTTAGTTTGATTGGACTAGAAGCCAGGGTTCCAATGCCAGAGTTTGCAGAGTATCTCCTGTTTCTAAAAATTAGGACTTTAAAAATGTTACATATTTTCATTGCTGGCTGGTTCAAATGAGGGAAATATCTTGTGCAAGTTATAAAAAAAAATATCTAAAGAAGCAAAAGTGTAGTCATCGCTTTTGTTTGTTTTATTCTCTGCTGTAAACCAACATCTATAACTGATAGTCTGTTAACAAAAGTACCATACTGAGGATGAATGATGAGTCTACGGGATAATCTGCAAGCCCCAATTTCAGTATAAATTGCCCTGGAAAAAAGATTTCGGAAGATTTTTTTTTCAAGATCTTAACAAAACTGTATTTTTAATGAAGCTCAGTCAAACACCTGTGATCATGACCAACATTGTTTTTCTTGGAAGGTTGTAAAATTAAGAATAAATTGACTATAGATTCAGTTCAATGTAAGAGTGTTGTTAGACCTTGGGCTTTGTGTGCAAAGTAGGTGCGTATCCTTCCTGGTCAAAAAAAAAACGGACTGCAACCCATTTTCTGAAAAAGTGTGAGAATGAGTGCAAGACATTTTAAAGTACCTCATCCCCATATTTTGTTCACTTTTCTCGAAACGTGATTGGCATAAAACGTGTTGGTAGCCCTTCCCTACTTGTGTGTATCGGTGTGAATGTGAACCGTTTATGAGGTGACCCCTTGTTTCTTAAGGACAAAATGGCCACCAGAGGGCACTACTGATATTGTGTCTCAGTATCTTAATATGCATTTAAACATTTGAAAACAAGGCATGGGCTCTTTGATACTTCTAACCTTCCAGACCCACCCACCTAAAAAAAAAAAAAAAGGAAAAAAAAAACTTGTCAGTGCAGTATAATATTATGGATAATTAATTTATCAGTGACTCTACTGGATGCAATGACATGACTTAAAGTTTTTGTAATGTCTTCAAACTCTTGTTTCAGGTGAAGTTTCTCAATTACTTCCAATGCATCCTCGTTTGTTTTGTTGTGCTTTAAGATGCTGTGAGACTGTGAATGTGGCAGAATGAAAAAAATGCTAATTTTGTGGTTACATCATTACCAGGTGAGCTTATGACAACCATTTCTGGTTGGCTTTATGTGGGACATCATACAAGCTTCATATAATGTTCAACAGGTCCAAAAATAACCTCATGCATTTTTACAGCTCCCTTAAGGTTATTTCCGTGAAACACGGGGTATATATGAGGATTAACAATAGCCTTATTTAGCATCATGCCTGGTATTTGAATGCACACATAATGTGCAGTTTATTTACAACTACAATTTGAAACGAATTACAACACGAATGCATGTGAATGCATCATGACGTTGTAAAACCCGGAAGACTGCATCTGTGTGTGGGCCATGAAGGCATCATCCTACTCTGCCGGCTACTAATGTTATGACAGAGCGGAGAGACCTGAGAGTGACGAGTCAGTGCAGGATGGAGTGAGCTTTGAGACCTTGAACAAAAAAGTTCTCGCACTTAAGTTTTTTAGAAGCCTTTGTCAAAGCAGCTCCCTGGAATCTGGCGGGGAGAAGAAACTTTATTTTTGACTTGTAATTTTTTTTATTTATTGTTTTTATGCGGATGACTGTGTGATGTCTGATATGGATGAAGTACCCTCATCACGACCGCTGCCAGTCGAAATAGACCCGGAGTTTGAGCCTCTCCCTCGCCCGCGGTCATGCACCTGGCCGCTACCGCGACCGGAGCTCACTGACCCGGCCAGCTCCAACACATCCTCGCCGGCTCCGTCTGTTCAGCAGGAGCCGGGAGGAAATACCGAGTTTATCGGTAACCTCGGCTTGTTGGAGGAGAACTATGAAGAGTACACGGAGCAGAAACCACCTTTACCTTGCAATGAATTCATCTGCCGAGAGGGAAACTGTTTGCATCTTCATCACCACCACCATAATCAACATCTTCAGCAACTCCAGGGTCCACAGCTGCCGCCTCAGCAACAGGTGCCCCCTCCTGGTGTTGCAGCTTTGGGTGGCCCCGGCCCGAGAAAGACCAGCTCGTCCCGTCGTAACGCCTGGGGCAACATGTCGTACGCCGACCTGATTACCAAGGCGATAGACAGCTCACCTGAGAAGAGGCTGACACTGTCACAGATTTACGACTGGATGGTAAAGAGTGTACCTTACTTCAAGGATAAAGGAGACAGCAACAGCTCCGCGGGCTGGAAGGTGAGTGTCCACGTGCGCGTGAAGGTCCTGACAGAGTGAGTGCGCGTGCACAAAAATATAGTTGTGAAGGATCAAATTGAGATGACACCTTTTATCACATCTGAACACCATTACAACCAAAACCAGATACCAAAAATAAAACTTGAGGTGAAAAACACATACATAAGCTCTTTAAACCAAACAATTAATTGTGGACACAAATTATTTAAGCTTCATTAAATTTAATGAGCAGCCTATACTGTTTGAACTATTTTTTTTCACCTGACCTTTTCTATTTAATCAGATTACAGTTCTAAAATTTTTGGAGTGTTATTTGGAAGTTATGCGGGACCTTTACCAACGTTGTTCTGCTCATTTCTGTCCTGTGAATCAGATGTGAGAAGATCTCGTTTTGGATAAATTCCAATGACATAATAAAGCTGGTTTTGGAAAAAGCTAAACTGAAGAGACCTGCATTGCATCCACTTATTTTGACTTAAGCGGTGTTAAGTGCAACTGAAGCCTCCTCACCTCATCTCAAATCAGGAATTTGTACAACCCGTCTAAAGGTCTAAACTTACAATTCATGCAAATTATTAAATGTAGTTGGAGTTCTTGGATGAAGCAGTTTAACTTCATCGTTTCAGTAGCCTTTGAAGTTTTGGAGTGGTTTCCTCTGTCAGCAGCAGCAGCACACGCCTCCACGCTGCTGTGTCAGAGAGGAAGGAGAAGCAAGTCTGACTGTAAACATCCCATGCATGTTCCTGAGAATTTTTCATTCTGTGTACACTAAGGTGAAATAATCCCAAAAAACATTAAAAAAAAAAAAAGTATATCAGGCATGTGAATTGCAGAAAAAAGATGGAGTTGGGCATGAGTATGATTCATCCTCAGCTTCATAATGTATCTTTACACTCAATGTTAAGGAACTATTTGTGAGTGAAATTGATTTAGGCTGAAGTGAATATTGTGCTGATCTACATGTAAATGAACAAACTCTGATGGGAACAACCTGTCTGGGACTAACACATTCTGAGTCATAGTCTATGCAGCAATACCACAGTAATGGAAAACCCGGTACATTCCTGAAATTTGAAAGCTTTCCTGCTTTCCTGTCTGGAAATGTTTAAAGTACAAGGAACAAGTTGTAAAAGCATTAGCCCTAACGCCTGCACAAACATGTTAATCCCGCTCTATGCTAGGCGCTACCCAAGTAGCTGCCTGTTGCAGCAGCTCTCTCGTCTTTGTCTGTTTCTTGTAATTTTTTCGTCTCTTTTTCGTCATCTTTGTATTTGGAGTGGATCATCACTTTGTATGGTTCATTGTCGGTCACGGACACCAAACTTTTTGTGGCTTCGGCGGTATTTTTTACTACTTTTCTCCTGTGTTTGTCTGGAGATCCTACATGTAACCATGGCTGCATTGTTTACATGCGAAATTAGCTGTTAGCAGCCTGTAGCATGTCAATGCTAACTAGTGTAGGGCTTGATGATTTCCCTCGAGCTGAGGAGGAGGCGGTGAGGACGACGTGCTGGTTCTCAGATGTGAGCTGGGAGGTGAAGACGTGGACCTGTCCTTCCATCCATCGTTGTTGGGAACGTGGGATCTCGCTCCGGGGGATGGATGAGCTAGCTGTGCTAATCCAGCGGCATCGTTCTGTTCACGGACGTGGCTGACAGAGCTGACATCGGACACCGCGACACATCGGAGGAGCTTCGCCTGCTGTGAGCAGACAGGATCCAGGAGACAGAGACTGAACAGACTGCTGGGGAGGCTCAGTCCTGGACCCTGTGGAGGTGGAGACTGGCTGGGCTGGAGAGTGGTGGACGAGTGGTGGACGGGATGTCGTCATCTAATTTCTTATGGACATTTTTGCACTTTCTATACTCTTTCTTACTTTTGTTTTCTTAAATGCTGCGGTGACTCCTGAATTTCCCCTCGGGGATAAATAAAGTATTTTCTATTCTATTCTATTCTATTCTATTCTATTCTATTCTTAATATTGTCTCACCGGTTGAGGAAGTTACTCAGCTGAGGCGGATAGAAAATAACTCAGGATGAAAACAGGCAAAGAAAGCCAAAGTAGACGCCACTTAAAATGTGCAAACTGACAAAATTTGAGTCAGGTTCATATTTCAGCTCTGCAGCCTTCCTGCTTTGCACCCCTGCATTCATCCTCCTGAAATGAGATGTAATTTTGAAGTTATGTCAGGAAATGCCTTTGTGAACCTCAATCAAATATAGTGCCCATTGTTTAACACTCCCTCTGTGAGGAGCCTGATCACAGCTAGCATTATGAAATACGGCTCTGCTAAACCTCCCTTTCCTCAGCCTTTCTGTAGCTCTTCAGCATGGTGTTGTATCGTATGTACTGTAGGTGCAAGGACTGGTGGGAATACAGTCAGATATCCAAGGACACAGTGTGGAGTAAACTCCCTTGATAATAACAAGAGGTAACGCAAACAGCTCAATCAGTGTTCAGGAGTTTGTAGAAGGGGAAGGGGCTGAGAAAAGGGAACGCTGGGAACAACGTCAAACATCCTCCATTCCTGAGTTGTGCGCTCATACCTCTGTGTCCCTGTCTTCTAGAGTTTCCTCTGCGGATGCTACGGCTCGGAGAGAGAGATCACTGCTTTTTATCCTATCACATCCTCCTCTCTCGCCTTTGCAGGAGATGTTTGTGGTTTTGTCAAGTGGACCTTGAGGGGGTTGAACTTTCTTTTGTACTGCCCTTTTACCCTGCGCTTTTTGATTTAAGTGTACAGACTTGCAATAATTTAACCCTTAAACTACATTTTTCTTAACAGCCAGGAGCACACTGTTCTGAATTTATCACACTGTGATTGAATATAACCAACTCTGTTGTCCAGCCCTAGTTATGGGATTCATGTGATCCTGAGTGTACTCTTAATGCTCAAGGGCATGAAGGACTTTTAAAAATGTGGGCGAGAACTTCAAAACTGGTTTACTTTTTGGCTAGCATGGATTTTATGGACACCACTTTGGTCTGATTAAAACCTTTCTAGAACTATCTGATTAAGTATCTCAGACTCGGGTTAAGACATTCATTATCTGAAGAGATTGTACTCTTCTGACTTTGGTCATTACGAAACTTGTGCTCCAGTGCCACCATTGGATTAACATTTGATGTTTTGTAACAAAAACCGTCAGATAGAGCTCTTTAAAAAGGCCAAACACATTTGTTCTTTGTGTAATAGTGTAGTATTTATATATAATGTGATAAGGTTTTTTTGTTTGTTTGTTTTTATGCACAACTCAAAGAAGCCTGGTAGATTCCTTGATGTAAATCCATTCCTATAAAGAACAATAGCAGCAGCTTGTTTATCTTTGATAGTAGATCAACACATCTCTACTTCAACCTCTGCATTCCTAAATGTTGGCCTGCTCTGGGCCTTGGAACCACTGGCTAATAGTTATTTTTACACCTTCCTGTTAAAAAAACACGGCAGTCCCCCCACAATGAACTATGATGCATTTCCTGCCTAGTGGATGGAAAACAGTGCCATGTGTTCACTTCCCCGCCTTGCAAAACATGAGGGTCAGGGCTGGAAAAAAAAGTCAGTCCAGATTATGTTTGTGCACCTAACTGTTTGATTTCAACAGTCCCACCACAAAGAAATCATCAGTGTGGCCTTTGTATTGACTTTAGAATCCACATGCATGAGCACCCCTGATTGTAATGACAGATAGAGGTTTGCCAGAGACCTCATGGTGGGTGGAGGGCGTTGAGTTTGAACCTTAGTGATTATGTAGCTCCACCTAGAAAACTGAAGGTGGGTGGAGGGCAGGGCGAGGACGAGGGCGATGCTGCTAGAGCTTCCTGTCTCCCCCATGTCATGGACATGTTTTGTTTCCCTCCAAAAGTTGTGTGGCAGCTCAGTGATCTCAGTGCCTTTGCCACAAGATAGAGGCCCTTTGCCAACTGGGTGGACTGGTTCCCCTGGGATGTTGGGTCTATAAGTAGCAGTGAACATGTAAGGTACTTCACCATCTTACTGGTAGTGCCATTGTTTTTTTCTCAGTGGACTGTAACATTAGATACTGGAACAGGAAGGTGCAGCCAGTGAAAAAAAATGGTACAAAGGCTCTGATGCATTTATTTTAGATTCATTTACAGGAAATTTCTTCTGGCCGTTTGTTGACTTTCATTTAGATTTTGAGGCATGTAGCACTATTACACTACTACACCACTACCTAATCAGCGCTTGTTGTCTGTTAGCTTGTTAAGGGCTGCTGTGGAAAACATGACAGACAACACGGAGAAGCCAAATGGAAAAGCATATGAAAGGGGCTGTGAGGAGTTTCTAAGTGATCTTTAAACAGTCTCCCTTCCAAATAAATGCCCGATTGTAATCCACACTTTAATATAGCATTATCAGCGCTGATATTGGTTATTTCTAAATGCTGTTTCGTAGCTTCCCTGATCGATTGATTTACGGCACGTCTAAGTCTATATGACAACACTACACCAGCTGACAAAGTTTAGTAGTAAGACTACTGTCTGCTAAAAACGATTTCTGTGATTAATTTGGAAGACACAGGAGCCTAACTATTGGACAGAAGAGCAGAAGAAAGCTAATTGGGAGAGGGATACAAACCAAGCTAAAGGCTAAGACAGGGCTAAGGTGTTTGTGATAATTCAATTCAAATAATATTTATTCCAACCCATTCTGCAGTGGTCTGTTCAAGCTTGAGAGTCTATCAATAAAATGAAGAGGGAAGTTACATTAGCATTGCTTGGTAGATGACTGGTAGGACATGACCAGGATTCACTAACATCACACACTACAGACACGTCTCACAGCACCGGGCTGTCAGTGGCTCAGTACTGTACAAACTGAAAGCTCTTTTGTCACTGTAGCCTACGGATATGTCATAGCACAGGCCTGCTTGTAGCGCTACATATAGCCGGCTACTTATGGTACAAACTTAAGCTTGCTTGTTGTAACGTTTCAAACAACAGTGCCTTGTAACTGTACTGATAGATACCTTACCTTGTTGTGTTGTACCAGGTAAAAAGTTGTCTTGAACAAAGAAAATTTGTCCCAAAACAAACACACTTATTGTTAAAAGTCACATCTTTACAACAGTGTGGGTGAGAATCCCCCTATTGTGTCCAACTACGATAAACAACAGTTGATGTTATCTTTCGCTTGGCTAATGTTAACCGTAACTGGCTGAAGGCTGTTAACATCTTAGCTGGCATTAATGCTAGCTAAGGGTTTGTCTTTTTCACTGAGTCATATAGCCCTCTGAAATGGTACCTTTTTGTATTTTTAACAACCAAGCTAATGGGAAAATAAGCTCTTAAGTGGCTTAATGCTAACATCGCAATAAATTAATGATAACACTGTCAGATTCCTCTCCGTCTACATGCACTTCAGACTGGACCTCAGCATATGTAACAGTATTTGAGTTTTGCAGTTAGAAATGTTGAATTTAACAGAATTTCGTGGAAACATAAAAGGAACCTTGTGGGAACACAATAGCTACATTTTTTGAACTGAGTTACTGCTGTAAATTTAAGCTTGTGGACATTTGAAAGTAAGATCATTTTACATGGTTAAGACTGAATGTACCAAACGCAAATAAAGTCATTGTAAAAATGTTAGCATAAAGACTTAATCATAGAGATGTTAACTTGTGGATGTTAGAATATGCCTTATGGCACAATTAGGGTTAAGCCAACAAGTACCATTTTGGACCACAGAAATGTCCAGACTACTGTGGGTATTTTCCAGTTTAAGTTTACATACTTGATTTAGCCCAGGGTCCATTTTAAAATGACTCAGCCTGCAAAGGAGTATTGTGTTGTTAGCCCACGAACTTAGCGTAGCCACATAAGCCTGAAAAAGTCAACAGCTAGCCAACAAAGAGGAAAAAAAAAACCTTGAATAACCTCCAGCTATTTGTCTTGGGATCACAAGGTTAAAAAGGGAGGCATGAACTTAAGAGGCCCACCGAGAGCTTCGAGTAACCCCATGAAGAAAAGAAGGCTTGAGGCCGGGGTTTCCAAAGAGGAGCAACCAGTGGCTTGAAGGAAAGTGGGGAGCAGTCAGCTGACTGGATGGCAGTGAACTGAGCATTGCCTGTGTACAGTCTGTCGTCTACACATGTGTGAGCCTTTGGAATCTGTGGCATTTGGGTTTCTGCATTGTCCTCCAGCCTGCACACACAGGACAATAGCTCCCTTCTGTATTATGTTCACAAAAAGAAGCTGGCCTCAAGTCTATTATTCAAAATACAAAAGGCGAGAGTGCCGGAGGGTAAAAGACATATGGCATGAAGAAAGATAAGCTGGATCAAGGGTAATTAAGATTAATGTCCAATCCTGCAACAGGTTGGCCTTTTTAGCCGTTTATGTGCAAAGAAAGTGAAACAGAGTTAAGGTTAGACTGAGCTCAAGATCAAAGTTAAAACACAGTGGCTTTTTTAATCTTTAGTATCACTTGCACATCAGTTACTTATGTTTGTCCCCCTATCATTCTTATTTTCCAGCTGCTTGTGTATCTAAAGCTGAATTCCTTGACACAAAGCCCCCCCGTGTCTGGTGATGCTCCTGCTTCAAAGCAGTCAGAGAAGTAGGTCATTGTGGGATACTTAGTGTTAATGAAGTAGATTGCACCGTTGCCTGCAGCAATTAAAAGGGAACACGGGTTGGGGTGAAGTAGGTTTTTGTTTTCTTTTTGGTTCCTCTGCAGCCAGTTTAACATCTTTTTATTTACCCCCCTTGCTGTAACAGAAAGCTCAGGGCCCCTTTGCACTGCTCTGTGCTTGCACTTCCTGGGTCAGAGGAGAAAGGGGGGAGGGGTGTACAGGAAGACACTGTCAGGAAGTGGCTTGTCCTTTTACTGTAATCTGTGCAAGTGCTGTGCTTTCTAGAGTTCTTATTTGCACGGATATCTCACTCCTTTGTAGTGGTAGAAAAATATCTGAAGACAGATATCACTTTAAATTCCTTTTCTGCTGCCTAAAACTTTATTCATGCTGCTTCAATTTAAATAAACAAAACAAACACAAAGACCAAACACATAACACGGTCATGATACATAACGTATATGTAGCGTCTGTAGGCTACTATCTTTTGCCAGAATCTTGGGGAAATTGTTTTTTAATAATGCATCATTTTCTAAAATTATTCATTTTATAAACTTTTTATTCTTTGTCAATAAAATCAGATGTAAAGATGGTTGCCAAGCAATCTATTTATACTGTGAGCAATGTTATTGTTTTGAACTTTTGCTGGTCACAGTGACCAAAGAGATTAGCAAATGCACTTCCTTGTTTCAGTGTTGAAGTGATTTTGATTTATGGACAAATGTTCCAGCTGTTGCACCATTTTACGTCACTTCTGGGTAGAAGTAACAGAAACAATAGATTGAGGCCAGATGATTAAAAGTAAGAAAATAAATGGCAACTGAAAGAAGCGCTTTATTTCCAAAAGAAAGGAAAAGATTGACTTTAGTTTGCTGAAAGCTTCACCTAATGCAGCACCAGTAACTATTGTTTACTAATGATAATAATGCTAAGGTAATCGATACCAGCCGATGACCCAACTAATATTGTTTTCTATGACCATGTAAAAACCAAAACTACCTTAGAAGAGTGGACCCTCTTATTTTATATCTCTTTTTCTGTGTTTGATCCAAAAAACAGACAAAATGTACTTTTTAATCGCATTCATCTCGGGCGCTCCATCCTTTAACCCCCTCCATGGTCGTCTTTTCTCACAATCCTGCCGCTGTTTTTCTCTGAACTACCTCTATACATCATCTCAGATTGTTGTTGTTGTTGTTGTTGTTGTTGTTGTTGTTGTTTTTTAAATTTTTACCAATATTGATATCAGTAAATATCGGTTATCAGCCATAACAACAAATTTGACATTGGATTGGGATCGGCTGAATTTTCATATCGGTGCATCCCTTGTTATCTTGGCAAAATTGACATCTTAACATCACAAAGGTTAGGAAAACAGTCTAGTTTTATGTTAGGTAAATGTAAGCAACATCACAGATTAATGTTAGCAAACTTAAAGAGGCAATGTTTGTCTGGTATCTGCTGTTATTTCATCACTGTTGAAGTTCAGGCTACACAAGATATTAAATTTAGCTGCTGACTTCAGCAGCTGCTCCACAGCAGCAGCTCGTCTCCTGGGAGATCCTCTGTCCTGTCTGTGGTTATGCGTGGCGCTGTATGTAAAACGTTAGGACGTGCTGTATGTGAGGCCACTTTCACTGTGGCTGCACCTGTCCCTGCAAGTAGGCCCTGTTTGTTTACTTATCCTGTGACCGTTACTGCAGGCCTCACGCTTCACTACACAAGAAACAGCAGCTGTGTCAATTTGATTGTTTTGAAGTCCAGGAGGAGTCACTTTAGACTGCAGCAGTGTGTCTACATTATATCAATCACATGTGATGCTGGGGCAAAAGGTTCATTAGAAATGTTGGAAGACACTGGATGATTTCCATCCCCTGTATATCTGAGTTTGGTTGTCAGGGAGACCTTTCTTATGGCAGGCATCCTTGCGATAATTGATCCACAGTTACTTTGTTTTATGTATAAATGATGTGATATAACATGAGCTAAATCAGAACATTAACATTTAAAGTAAAAAAATTCTTAACCTTGAAATTTAATTGGATAGTTTTGTTAATTTATGGTTAGATCATTTATTTGTCTTAATTTGGCTAACTCTTATTACGTCAGACCCAAACACTGATGTCAGTTTAAGTGACATAAAAAGAAAAAGAAAACAGCCTCTGTCTTTTGTTTCTTGTCCTCCCCACTTCTTCTCCCCATATTTTCTTTCTTTTAAACCTAACTTTCTTAAAAGAAAACAGGAGGGTTACCTATTTTTTTTTTATTTTCTAACACAGTCCATATGATGCAGATAAACCCATTAGTCAACCAGAATTAACACATGCAAAATACAAAGTTCTGAAGTCCAGATGGGCAGAGGAATAACAGCCCTGTGTTGGTAAACTTCTCTGTCCGTGTGTAATCTTAAGCCTTCTTTAACATTGTGTTGGATTAATACCCTACTTCCTCAATAAACCCTCTCTTTAAAACCATTAACGGCTACCTAATCTATGGCTGGGAACTTTTCTGGTCGCCTAGAAAGGTCAGTATAGAGCATTTGATATTTTTGACACCCCATGGTCACGTGATTGTTTTGTAGCTACAGGTGCACATATTTTACCTCTTCAACATCATTCAACGTTGAGGGCTATAGACATCAGTTTATAAAAAAGTTTAGCAACAAAGATACACTTAGGCCACCTTGGGTTGAGCTTTCAGAGACATAATGTGTGAATAAGGCACCTCCTGAATAAGTGAGGCGGGAGACATCTTTTGTTCTCTTTGGGCTGAGGTGAGGTCTGTCTGAGACAAGGATTATCCCAGGCCATGCAGAGAATAGCCCGACCCAGGGCCCAGTCATGCAGTCCATGATCTATTGTGGGCTCTAATCAGAGTCTGTGGGCATTTGCATATCACAAGTGATCTGAGCCATGTTCAAAGAAGACACGTTGATGAGAAGTTGGTTTATACACCCTCAAGTCTGTGCACCAGGCTACACAGACCTCAGGTCCTCCTGTAATGACTCATTTCCTGTCTTTTTGCAGATAGAGAAATTATGTAGATAGAGAAGAAAGGTCAGAAGATCACAAGTGAGATTGATTTTGTAGCACTGAGGGAGTGTTTGCTACACCTTGAATCTCCCCAGTATACATGTGCAGGATGTCCTCTGACACAGGAAGCCTTGTTTAAAGCTCAGTGGAAGAGAAGGGAGGAGTCCAGTTCGGTGGGGGTGGGTTCTGTTGTAGTGAGGCAGTCCAAGCCAGAGCGTCACATCTGATGCCCCCCCTCCCTATTTGCGCGCTCCATCCAACCTGTTTGCATGTCTCTGTCAGTGCCGGCTGAGGAGCTCGTGTTCAGCGCTCAGTGAACTCATTGACCCTGTGTCTGCCAGCAAAAACATCTCACTCTTTCACCCTCCCCATCCTCGCTCTGAACTCCGTAACCTTCTTACACTTTCTTTTTCTGTAGAGCTTGTTCCTGCACAGCTCGCCACCTCCACTGTGGAAATGAGGATTCACAGCGCTGTGGTGATGTATAGAGCAAGGTTTAACTTGCAGCGGTTCGGTGCCTCCATATGAGGACACTCATTCAAAATAGCACTTTTTCTTTTCCACAGTTATGAAAAGTGTCACTAGGTTTTAAATCTTAGTTTTGTTTGTCTATAGGTATATTCTGGTATAAAATTATTTCTTCATTTTGTGTATTTGAAGCTGGGAAGATTTGTCATTCTTTCAGTGAAAAGTTAGAGAATTAATCAGGATTGATTTATTAATCATTTTGTCATATTAACATGGTAGGCAATACACTTTTTATACTGAATGCATTTTCTCAAAGCCCCAAAGCATGGACTCAAACAATGCATCTATTGTTTCAATATGACTGTCTTTATCTTCATGCTTTGTGCATCCCTTTTGAGCCCTGTGGTCTGGGACATCTGGCTTCACTAACTGCACAGAGCTGCTTTTGCATTCACGAGTATTTGGGGGAATTCCCTGCTAGTGTGTTGCACTTTGGTCTTTTATTGCACCCACAATCCAGAGCAGAAATGGGCTGCATATTAGGAAGATTTTGTTCTTCAGAGAGCGCAGACTGTACATTACGTCTGTGTCCTGCGTGACCTGCTCCTCAACCATCGTTGTTTTTCTTCCCGAGAGAATTACCACAGGAGACACCACTGTGTCCTTTTTAGGTTTCATAACATAGCATTAGGGAAATCGACTGAATCAGGATTTAGGTGTATACATGTTCACACAAGGACAAAAGTGACCACATGGACATACGTTGGCCAAACCCAGAGAGGTACATTCTGTCCTATTCAGGAGAGTTTCTTTTTTTTGGTCTGATCTTACATTGGTGTAGCTCCAGGACAAGACACAATGAGAAATAAATCATACAAGGGCTTTTATACTGGCTCTGATTACTCTGATTTATATGTTAGTGGTCGCTTTATGGTTTCTCCATGTCATATTTTTCCAGCTTGGTACCTCAAAGTTGCTGCTGCTGCTGCTGGAAAATTAGATAAGGCTGTACAGACAAAACCTGTAGAGACAGGAAACATGATTATGGACCAGAGTAGGGGTGAAAAAGCTGACTAGTTCATACTATAAGAACAGTTTTAGTGTCACTCATGAACAGGTTTACTCTGTTGATCATACTTGGTTGTGCTTAAGGGAAGAAGTTGTGCTGAGTATCATGAAGTCTGTTTGTTGCTGTCATCAATCCTTCCCATTTTCGTATCCAGTCACAGCTCCAGTACACTGAATTTGGAGTCATCCAAGAACACTAAATAACGTAAATTATCTAGCACAAATTCTATACATCCTTGTTCCAAGGCATTAAGAAGTGGAAAAGACTCATTGAGACACTATTATTACAGAGCATGTGAATGTAAACATGTTCCCTGCGCCTCATCTAGCTTTGACCAAACACTCAACTACCTAAACCGCCCTGCCTGGGGGAGGATAAACATCTCCAAACCATTAAACCCTCTCTTAAAAGCAACAGTGGTAACGTCAGCATTTGTCTGCATAAACTGACTTTCATACAGATGCAGAGTAAAACACTTGATTGAGAATTTTGGGCATCCGTTACTGAAATTTCTGATCTAGAATAAACTTGTATCTCTTATTTTAAAGGAGTTTACATTTACCAAACAGTGACATCCTCAACAACTGATTTGCACTTTCCTTGTCCAGAACTCCATCAGACACAACCTTTCCCTGCACAGCCGCTTTGTGCGCATTCAGAACGAAGGAACTGGAAAAAGCTCCTGGTGGATGCTGAACCCAGAAGGGGGAAAAAATGGAAAGTCACCAAGGCGCAGAGCTGCCTCCATGGACAACAGCAGTAAGTTGGTCAAGAGCAGAGGAAGAGCCACGAAGAAAAAGGTACAGTCACATCCACCCTCATTATATAAACAACTAGAAAAGCACTCAGAGAGCACAGACCTCCACCAAGCATATTGTGATTGTCACGCAACACTTTAGTCCGACTTTAATGTCATACTCCCTCAGCAGACTGTCTGCTACAATTTGGTGTTAGCTGCAGGTTTGTACAATAATTTGTTACCTGACAGTGTTGAAAATGATGATGACCCAGTACATATTTCATTTTACATTTTTCTTAGTGCCCAGAATATTGACTGGATCTGGATCATACTTTTACATCTGTCAGGAATTATGGTGACTTTTTCTTGTATTGTTTTGCAAAACAATCCGGCCATTTATCATGGAGTTATATACACATACGGTGAAAACGGCCCTATCTCACAATGATAAAGAATCCTTTAAAAAAAACCTGGATCCAGATGGTGATCCAGATCACCTCCAAAATTTAATCACTTCTTCTTTATCCAATTTGAACATTTCCTGAAAATTTCATGAAGATCCGTTTGTCACTTTTTGAGTTATGTTGTTCACAGACAAACTCTCCCAAAAACATGTCTTCCTTGGCGGAGGTGATAAAGTATTCTTGGCATATGTTACATATTTTTTGTGACTTTTCTCACTGTTTAACTTAAAAAAAAAAAAACTTAAAATACTGAGAAGAACCTACACAGTGATGATGCTGGAGACTCTTTGTATAGCCTCTTCTCCTTTTCTCCACTGCTAAGTGAAGCGAACTGATTGCTTGCTGCTGCTTCAGTCAAAAGTCAGATAACAGAAAGTTGTCCCCAGATGTTTAATTGTTCTTTTAAATTTGATGTTGGTTGCTGACACGGTAGTCATTTTTGTGGCAGCCTGTGAGCTTTCACTTATTTTCTGTCCTCAGGTGGCTCTACAGGAGGGCGTCGAGGGAAGAGAAAGCAGTCCTGGTTCTCAGTACTCTAACTGGATGGGAAGCCCAAACTCTCAGAGCAACGAGGACTTTGAAGCCTGGAGCTCCTTTAGGACACGCACCAGCTCTGACGCCAGCACCCTGAGTGGTCGCCATTCACCTTTCCCCCCTGAGCAGGATGACCTGGTGGAGTCTGATGGCCACATGATGTATCCTGGGGTGGTAGGGACCAAGATAGCCTCCCCCCTGCCAAGCCTGTCTGAGGTGGCTGGACCAGTGAGCCAACATGGCAGAGAGGGGGTTATGGAGAGTCTGATGGATAACTTAAACCTGCTGTTTCCTAAACCCTCTCAGCTGGGCCCTGACTCCTCACATTCCCCAAACACTGCCATGCTGCAGAGTAGCCCCTACAGCTCCACTGGTCTGCCCCCACACCAACAGCAGGACTACCGCAAATGCATGTACAGCCAGGTGAGGATGAACTCCTTGTCCCCTGCTCACACGCGGACATTTACAGAGACTAAGCCAGGCTTTGGAGCGTATGAAAACCAGTATATCTGCCCTGATGGCCTCTTGAAAGAGCTGCTGACGTCAGATCCAGACACCAGTAGGGACATGTTGCCCCCCAGGGATACGCAGGTGGCTCAGGCTGGGAGGGGAGGTGGTCTAATGCCCGCTTACAGTAGCCAGAGTCATGTTGGGGGTCTCAACGGGGTTAAAATGATGAATTCTCCTCACAGTCTCCCAGTTCCTCATGTGAATTCTCAAGTTATACTTAGCCAAGGTCCCTCAACCTCACGGGACTTGAATAGCTGCAACATGATCCCTCTGACTAGTCGGACTAATCTTTCAGGGGCCTCTCCTCAAATGACCAGCCTGAGGACATGTATGCAACTACCCCGTGGTCACCCAGCACACACCAACAATGTTTTATCAAGCACCACCAACAACCATATCTTCAGAGGTCTTGGCTCAGTTCAACACGGTCACCAAGAGCGGCTGCCCAGTGACCTGGACAACATGTCCATAGAAAGGTTTGAGTGTGATGTGGAGACTGTCCTACATGACACCCTCATGGATGGTGGGGCACTTGACTTTAACTTTGACCCCGCTGCAGCACCTCATGGGTTTACCCAGAGGGTGAAGACCACCACACATAGCTGGGTGTCAGGCTAGGACGCTTGGAGATCAAAAAACAGGTAACACTTACAGTTTTTCTTTAAACTGTGTCGTAAAATAAAGGAATCACTGACATTTTTCTCCTCTCCTGTGCAGGATTTTCTCAGTATTGACTTCATTCAAACTTTGGAGACATGAACCCAAAGAAGCCCCCGCCATCCCTCTCCACAGAGACATCATAGTTTAAAAAGTACATGCTGTAAAAAAATGGGGCTGCAGGTCCAAAGTTCAAATTAAAAAAAAACAAAAACCTTTCATTCAAATACAGATAAAAATTACACAGAGCAGATCAAACTGTCACCCCTGACCTTGTGACAATGCCTTATTCATTTTAAAACATCTCTGCAGCGAGAGGACAGTGAGTGTTAAACCTGCACTTGTATAAACTGCCTGTCAAAACTGTGGATATGTATATAGTTTTTTTTTAAATAGTTTGTTAATAGTTGTTGTTTTTCTGGTGACTCAAGGCCTTAAAAATTGCTGTGCGTTACAAAGCAGGAGAAAGAAAAATCTGTAACAGAATGCTAAACAAAGGGAGCTTGAAGTATTCTACCAAATGTTGATTTGTTGCAGTTTTATATTTAGCAAACTATTGTTTAGAATTAAGTTTGGAGCAGTCATTATGTCTGGCTGGGGATACAAATAAAACCTTAAGATGCACACATCAGTTTCAAATGTGGTGATTAAAAAGAGGTAAAATTTACTCTTTATTAACTAATAATTCAGTTTCAAACATGTTTTGTTGTAGTTTGTGACAAAAACGTAAGGTCTGGAATGAAGAACAGGTTTAAGATGTTTCTATTTGTTTCAACTGGATGAGATCAATAAGGTAAAGGAGGGTGTCATCTGCATAATGACAGGTCTTGACTTTAAAAGAAGCAAATGACCTTTGAGCATTTTTAATGAACATTAATACATTTCTAAAACAGTTGTATTTGACTGAAAAGTCCAGATCATGAATGATGAATGATTTCTCCAGCTTAAATTAATGAATCATTTTTATATAGTATAAGGATATTTATTTATTTTAGTAGCTGTTAGACTTGAGCTTTTATACTTAGATGGCTCTTTAAAATGTGTATACTTATTGTCTGCTGTAATGCCACATGTTTTTTTTTCTTTTTCTTTCTTCTTTATTGTAATTCCCTATTATTGTAAATTATTTGATGCATGTATGAAATACAAAGCTCCTCAATTTCTCACAATGTAAGTATTACTGTTAGAAAATAGCTCTATGTGGTTATCTGTCACATTATTCATTTCTAAACTTAGTTTTACAAAATTGAAAAAAAAAGCTTCAATTGTGCAAAAATACTGTAATTCAGTTGGAATTAAAGGGAAACTTTTGAAATTTTCACTGAACTGTTTTTTTAAAGTGATATGAGAAGCTGTGACAGATTTTTGAAGTATTTAACTCCCAGCATCAATTTAAGGTTTAAAGCTCTTTATTTTCATTACATGTCTCCAGATGTAACTCATTTTTTTCCTCACGACCAGCAGCGTACATAGGCAATAAATCCTATAATATATAAGACTGAATAGTTGTTTCAACATTATCTCATGAATTCATTATGTTGTACATATTTTATTCCTTATTATTCTTTATTCTTTATTTTTGAATATGAATGCTTTACATGGCTTGCTAGAGTTATACTGTATGATAGTTGTTTACATAACTGTCCATATTAAAGTGATAAATACAGTAGATGAACACTCATACCTCAGAATACTTTACCTCTTAAGTTTTGAAGGGTTGATTCTGCATTTTGCTCAATGAATTATTAAAGCATTTATCTTCAGAAAGGACAAATGAAGTTTTGTACATATTTTTGTTTCCTTTTTTAAGTGTTTAAAGTATTTCACTTGGAGATTTCAGTGTTTGGATATGATTTTCAGATGTTTTCATGCAAAAGGATTACAGCCATTAATTCTTTTCAGTGCAAATGTTGTGAATATATTAAATTAAAGCTGAATAGTGTGAAATGACAAACTTTGAATTATTTGTTGCTTTTATTTGTATTCATCTCTTTATGTAAAACCCAAGGGAGGGCTTTAAAGTTTACAGAGATCAGTTTTATCACAGAACAAGACTTGGAATTGTTAAAGCTTGTTTATACATGGCAGGAGCGTTTTTGTTTGTAAAGTAGCTTCCTGCACAAAATTACTTCTTAATGCTTTAAAAAAATGCTGATGTCTGTCACATTGTACTATAATGAATTGTGCTTTTTATACTATTTTGGGACAATTCACAAGTATTTTCAGGGAAAACAAAATACAGTTTTATATGTAACAAATTCAATGCATACTTCACCATGTACACTTGTAATTAAAGGAGGAAAATGAAAATCACATTTGAGATTGTATTTTGAATCAATTTTTGTAACTTTAAGTCAAGAATGCACAAGTAGCACACTGTGGATGTGAAAATTCTTTACTCCCCTGTAAAAGTGGTGATTGCTCAAAGACTGCAAGGGAACGTTAAGCTTCCCCTAAATTGCCCCCCCAAAAAGTGGTGATATGTACTGCTGTGTATACATTTCATTGAAAAGATATGCATGAGAATTCCTTCATCTTTTGTTCAGAATCAGCTACCTATCACAGGTGAATGGCTCGACCTCCTTCTCATTCATCCCCCAGCGTCTTGGCGCCGGGCGCTGAGCGTCATCTGACTTTAGAGAGGAAACGTAGAGTGGGTTGTTCTCTGGGCTCATTGAAAGATGAGGTTCTCCATCTTTAGGTGTCTTGCAGAAACCTTTTTTGTACCAACACTGACTGGTGATTCATTCTACCTTGACTAAGGCCCTGGTTACAGCTGAAGAAAAAACAACCCTAAAGCATGATGCCACCATCACCATCACTGTGCTTCACTGTGAATCTGGTGTTCCTTGAAGTGTACAGTGTTTATTTTTGCACCACATCCATCCATTTTCTTAACTGCTTATCCTGTTCAGGGTCGCGGTGTCTGGAGCCTATCCCAGCTGTCATTGGGCAAGAGGCGGGGTACACCCTGGACTGGTCGCCAGCCAGTCACAGGGGTGACACAGAGACAGAAAACCATTGATGCACACACTCACACCTAGGGACAATTTAGAGTGCTCAATTATTCTGATGAGCATGTTTTTGGACTGTGCAAGGAAGCTGGAGTACCCGGAAAGAACCCCCGCATGCACAGGGAGAATGTGCAAACTCCACACAGAGAGGCCCACCAGCCAAGCTGGAAATCAAACCGGTGACCTTCTTGCTGTGAGGCCACAGCGCTACCTGTTGTGCCACCGTGCAGCCTGCACCACACACAACTTTTGAAATTATGGCCAAAAAAGTCCAGCATTGGTTTCATCAGACTGTGACCCCACAGACCATTTTCCCACATGCTTTTGGGAGACTCCAAATGCATTTTTGCAAAATTTAGCCAGGATAGGATGATTTTTCTTTTGGGATTCCTTCCATAGCTCAGACATATGAAGAACACAGGGGATTGGTCTCATGTGTACTACACAGCCAGTACTTTCCAGACATTCCTGCTGCTCCGTTTCATGTTAATGTAGGCCTCTTAGCAGCCTTCCTGACCCGTTTTCTTCATGTCTTTTCATCATTTTGGAGGGACGTCCACTTCTTGGCAATGTCACTGTTGCGCCGTGTTTTCCCCACTTGATGCTGACTGTCCTCACCGTGTTCCTCAGTTTATCTAATGACTTGGAAATTCTCTTGTGCCCCTTTCCTGACCGATACCTTTAAACAACAAGATCCTTCTGATGCTTTGAAGCTCTCTGCCGTGGAGACCATGGCTTTTACTGTGAGATGTGACCAAAGAAAATGCAGACACTGAAAATGATGGTAGGTGTCGACCGACTCCTATTTAACAAGAGTTTGAATGTGAGTGGTTAATTCTGAAGACAGCCACATCCCAGATTAAGAGGGTGTGCACACTTTTGCAACCACAATATTCTAATTTTGTTTTTTGTTTTTTTTGCCCCTCCCTAAGAGATTTCAGAAATTTCATTTTCATGTATGAGCACATAGGATCTTTAAATTTGATAAGAAAGGCGTAAGCTCAGAGGTCATTTCAGGACGCTGAGATCAGTTAGTTTCAGTTTAAAATGACTCATTCAAGAAATTATGAGATAATAACGTCAAGCCATCTAATCTAAATTGAGTTTTTCTATTCTGCTTCAAACAGAGGATAAAAAAAAAAAACTTACTGCCCCATGAAACATTTACAAATCATGAATGCGTTCTGGAAGTCAATTTTATCACCATGGACATCTCTAATGACAAACCTAATTTTATTGACAGTATGGCTCAGTTAAAACAGAATTTAAACAACTAATCTATAATTTATTCTTTATAAGCACATTCTACCTTCACTTTGTTTAGAAAAGTGTTCAACAAAATAAAGGAATAAAACATATGGTTGTTACCTTTTTTGGTAATATTATCATATCTAAAAGTGGAGTCATCTACCTTCCTTTAAAGTCCATTTCTGTCGTTAACCAGCCCAGGCTAGGACTGGTTAACGACAGAAATGGACTGGACTACGCTGGAAAAAAATAAAATAAAATAGTTGGAAACTTATTTTGTCCAAGCCATATGCATTCATGCAGATCAAACATAGTTTGAGTCCTGAATAATATTTTATATCTCATTAGTCTATTAGCCAAAATTCTTTGGTTGCACAGTACACATCTGGTGTCCTCTCTCTGGCCATTGAGTTTGGTGGATGGAGACATATTCCAGAGGAAATGTACTTTGTAGCTTCTGTGATTTGGATGTAAGTAAAACCAAAACTTTTTTTTTTTTTTTTGTCTCGAAAGACCGGAAAAGAAGACATACTTTCCTGTTTAATGTTCTCTTTCTTATGCTCCTCTTTTGTTCTCTGAAAACATATGGGGCTAAATACATTCTGATCCTGGACTGATTAAATTTCATGGTTTCATATTTCTGTATCAGTTACTGAATAAAAAAATAAAATTTAGAATTTAATAAAAATATTCAAAGCATGCTTTTTTTTCATTTCTACAAAATTGAGTATATCTAAATATGGCTTAAAAATAGCTTAACATTGAAAAGAAATCTTCATATCCTAAAAGTTGTACCAAACACACTGTCAATAAGATCAACTTCTACATATATTTTTTTTCCACAATCATTAATTATTATTTCACTGCAAACATTTTATTATACAGTGGTGTCGAAAAGAATATGTTTATATTTGGTTTCAACTTGATTTCAGGCAATAATATCGCTCTTTTCTGTAACTCATTTCCATGGTAGCCAGTTTAAGGCACACAACCAGCTACTCACACAATTAATCACACAGTGAGAGGAGGCCAGCAGCAAGAGGGAGATTACAAAGGTGGTCTAAGTGGTTGTTTCCAGCATCGTGAGGTCATTTCTCCTGCCTGACTGGTCAATAAAGTGCATTAACAGAAGCTGTGATGGTGGCAGATGGAGGCCAGAGGGACGGCTGCTGGGTGTCACGTATTTGTTTGACAGAGGCACATCTTGTCAGACTCACTACAAAACACGTTCTGTAACATACACATGACCTATTTACCTACTTAATGCTGGAGAACCAAACGCTGGTGAGCTGAAATAGTTCAAGTATTGGAAAATTCTCTTTTTCTTTTCTTAAGATAAAATGTTTTCTCATAAGAAAAAAAACTCAGTAGGTTTAAAGATCAGATTAATTAAAAACACAAAGAAAAGGAGACTGTGGGTTATTACATTATTTTTCATTAACTGTGTTGATTAATTACAATAAAACAGTGAATCAAACAACAAGAGAGCCTGGTGATGATAGGCTTACAGTGGAACACAGGCTTCTGTGGAGGTGTAACAGCTAGCTTGCTAGCTTTGCTCAGTCAAAGATCCTCACCAGCAACAACAACAACAATAAAATATAACCACAATATGAATGATTAAATTCTAAATCCAGTGTTAGTTTACAGATAAACTACACACAATACGCAAGTGTTTAATCAACAAGCACCTCCTATCTGTTAGAACAAAGGAAATAATGTGATGATGTCGACTTATGAGGATTTTGGTTTTTACAAGGAGGTGTTGGAAGTTAAACCCTCATTGTATATTTTTCAATGCTAATCTCAACAGAAGGGATGGGTGCCAAATTAGGAACTTTTATTGGTACCCACCGAATTCCGCCTGTAATACCAAGTACAGAGTCACATAAAATCAAAAGGTACAATGTTAAGGTACCTAAACACATCCTTGTTACTTTGAGAGAGTGGAAGAGAAGGTGATTTTCCATGCTGGGCATGAACACAGCAATGCAAGTTTATGCACTAAAGAATAAATAGTCAAATTGAGGAGATTTGGGATTAAATCATTGAACAAATTTATATTTATTACCACATAAACACACAAAAGTACCAAAAATTGGTACGGTTGAGTACTGATACTGATTGGCAGTTACCAAGCATCGGTACCGTATCATTTTAAATGTGAAAGGTACTCATCACTACCCAACAGACCCAAAACTAAAACCACATTATAAAAAATCCTCAGAAAGACACTAGTAAGTGGATTAGAGTGATAGTATTTTACAGATCACTGATGTCTTTTTGACACAAAATTAAAAACAGTATGTCTGTGAATCTGAGTTTTGAGATTCTTCTGCAGCGTGATTAGAAATTTGCTGTTAACATTTCTGATTACCTCATGGCAAGGATGTGGTTTTATATATGTCCCTCTGTGCTACTGCTCTTACCTGATGCCAGGTAATTAGCTCTTAGGTAAAAAAAATAAAAAATAAAGTCAGCAGAACCTTGATTAGATTTTACATTGAAAGGACGAATGTTTGTTTGTTGCAGTTCAGAAGTGATGAAGGTAGGCACCTTTGCTGTAATTTTCACCACGGGAGAAGAGTGGCCTGAAAAGACTGTTTAGTGAGCTAAGGTCAGGCTAATTTATGTGTGTGACTCTGGCACAAAGCCATGAAATTAGCTGGTATAGGCCACTGGAGCTTTGATAATGTAAACCATGATATGCACATGCACACTCAGCCTAGGACCTGGCATGCTTCTCTCAGAGGGAGGCCAGGATGAAGACTAATATATGATGAGATTAACCAGCAGCATCTTATTTACTTCATCACATGATGCTTAGACACAGTAGAATGAAAACAAAATATAAACAAAGTTAAGACTCATGTTTGCTTCTTGGATCAAATCAGCAACAAAACATGTGTGCTTGAAAGTGAAATGGTAAATTTACTTTTTTGTGTGTTGTTTTTTTTTTCCATCAAAGAAAGATCAAATCAGTGTTTCTTTTTTGTTGTGTCATAAAAATGACTGAATGTGTTATTTTGGACATTAATGATGTTAATTAGGTATTTCTAACCCAAACTAGAAATCACATTTTGGATTTTACATAACCAGCTCTAGTGTAGAACACCATGGAGAATTGTGTAAGACCTAATTTGATTTTTTTTTTCTTGATTTAAGGTGAGCACTGTTTCTTTTTGAGCTGGCTGTGTAGACGTTATGTCTGTTGTGATTCCAACTTGCTTTATGCCCATTACCTCTATAGGAAACCTCTCTTAGGGAAATCATTCCTCATTTAAAGAGGTTGAATGTGATTGCTGGTTTCTCTGCAGGCTCTATTTGTTTAACTTGTGTTACTTGCATCGTTATGGCACTAGCAATGAGTGTATAAATCGCACTTACTGTTGAGCCACATGCAGCATGTCAGAGAATTTCTGTCTCAGCTGCGTTGTCACACTTGAATCACAAGAGCTGCTAATCCAAAATCCATGGAAACGGGTTATCAATACCCCAGGGTAAACTGCGATCACAGGTCTGGAAAATTAATTGCACATCAGTTTCATTAATGAGCACTTAATTGACAGTAAGGAACCGTTACACTGTGTTGCAATGCTTGCGTACTAACAGCTAGTGGTCATCTTTGACCTTATGCTTTATTGCCTGACAGTATTCAGAAGGATTATCGTGCTTTAAAATTCAATAAGATGATTTGATTTTCTCTTCTAAGACATGTAAACTGACATCAGTGTCAAAGATTGAAGTAATGCAGTGGGTTATTTGGAATAATCAGCTGCAGTTTGATGTATAGAACATGCAAAGTTGACAAGTGAGCCAAAATGTCTCAAATTTTATTCATGCTGTCCCATACACTGTTGCTAAACTTGGTTGTTTTTGAGGGGAAGTCAAATGTGTGTGCAAATCAAGAGTCCCCCCCTGCAGGATAAAACCTGAAGCATCACCTCAGAGCTGTCAGGTACATTAAGCAAATGCTTTCATGCCCCCTAGTGTTAGATTAAGGTAAACATAAGGCTCAATATGAGCTGATACTCTCACTTAACTTTATTTCACCAGAGCTTTATGGATTGTTACTCTGCTATACACCCACCATTTATAATATATAACCCCATAATTTTACAATATGAGTGAGTCCCATGTTCAATTTTGCTGTTAACCTTTTGCTATGTAAAATCATTTATTCCATTCATACTTCAAACTGTGAACATTTTCATTTTAATGTACTGCATAAATATTTTTAACAGCAGTTACCCTGTAGAAACAGTGACATGCAGAGGAAAGACAAAAGACTTACTTGTGCATAAGCTTTATTAATAGTTTTAAATTTTCCCCATAACATTCATCACACCTTTGGTGATAGAATAAAGAAACTAAACAAGCTGATCTGTTCATTTGAACAATATAAAGACTTTTTCATAACAAGCACTACGAGTACTACTTAACAATAGGTAGCAGTGTAGCATCAAAATAATAGCAAATTAAAAAATGTGCTGTGGACACAAATACTGTTGAAAAAGTGACACTGAAGTTAAAAAAATATTGCATCAACATATTGAGTAAGAAGCGTTCAAGGAGTCCACAGAAGTGCAAGAGTAGCTTTAAAAGCTTAAACCTTCAGTGCTCATTCATATAACTCATTCAGTTTTGTGTTTATCTACACATGCTTGCTTGCACCAGAGAGCAATATTAGCACCAGGACTACTAGGCCGAACATTTACTGTGCAAAACATTTAATTCACACCAGCACCTGACGTCATCATATACTCTTTCCCAGCCGTGTTTGTCCATCACTTTTTTCCTGAACTACTCATTAAATGTTGCTTATTCAACAACAACATACTATACATGACAGTCTTGCCTTGTCAACACTTTGCAAACTTGCAGTTGAAACATACATTACATGTCTTTTCGGGCTGTAAGCAGATAAGCAAGGAAGCACAGAGTAAAATAAGGTCAGCAGATGTTAATGTTTCATCCCAATCATCACAACTTTTGGTCTTATTGCTGTCCGAGGGGAGAAATCTGATATTGCTCTGTGTGTGAGGGAAAAAAAATGGTTTTGCGTGTGATGTAAACTTAATATGAGGGGTCCAAAGTTTAGAGACGTTATTTCTTTTCAATAGCAGGAAAGGCAGTGTGTTAGCAGTTATTCTTTGCTATTACTTAATACCCATGTCAGCCACCTGAATACATATTCATTATACATATTATATAGTTGAGCGAAATTCAGAGACATACACAGAGGTCAGATTTTGAGAATTTTAACCAAAACAAACAGCTGCAATGTTTACATTCTTTAATGATAGCAAAATAAATCCAATTATCAAAGGGCCCTCTATTCATGAATACTCCAGGAAAGATATTCTTTTGAAGTTAAGTGCACACGTAATCAAATATCTTTGTGTATATGTTCTGCAATATAATATAAAGAAGCAATATAAATCTATAGGAAGCTCCATTTTCTGAAAAGAAAAAATACAAAACGAAAAAAATATTCTGAAGAAATAATTTTTTTTATACATATACAGTAGGTCTCTGTGAATCTTATTTACAAAGAGAGCTCACCGTTTGTTGGATCGTCTTTAAAATTCCTTTAATGTAAAGTGTTGAGAATGAGGTCTTTCTCATTTTAGTTCATTGTTTCTTTTTAAATAGTGGTACAAAGTTCAATGAGGGGCTGATTTATGTTAATTTATTTTGTATGAAGGGGCTTTCATGGCTTCTGTTTTCTGTCCAAAATATATAATGACAGAAATTAAAATCATCAGAATCAACAGCTACCTATCAAGTCAGAATGAGTCATACATCATGTAAGAAAGGTCCACTTGATTTTTCTGGAAGTACAGGGTCATGGACTCAGAAGTCCCACAGCGAAAGGAAGTGACATTACCAGAGACAAAAGCCAAGGCGCTGATTTGAACATGACGCTGATTGCAGAGCAGATTGGAAGAATCCCTGCAAAAGAGCAGAATGTGAGTTGAGATGTTGCTTTCTCTGTTTTTTTGGAGGACAAAAGGCCCAAATAAAAGGCAAAAGTAAACTCTACATACTGTGATGGACAGCCATGCTGTTCTCCTTCCAGGAGTTGCCCTGGTAAACCCTGCAGGTGTACGTGAAAGGTCTCTCATCAGCCAGAGGTGCCCAAGTGAGGCGGCACAGGTTTGGACTGACCAGGCTGACGTTGCTCCTCCTTCGATCCTCCACAGACACATAGACGACTGCGTTGGGGTAGGTGCTGCCAACCAGACGGCTGTCCTGTCGATACTCACAGTAAGGCCCGGGGACCTGATAGGTTTCTGGGAACTCACAGTCCACCCTGACGTTTCTCTCCAGGTACGTGAGACATGGAAACATCTGAGGCCCACGTGGAGCAAACAGAAATGTCGACACTGGGTTCACTGAAAAACACAGAAGCAGGATGTGATGAATTGCAAATCTATGCTCATAAGAAAAGTTAATAAATCAATAAATATATAAAAATCTTTTTAAAATTTTCTCAGTGCGGAAAAACATTTATTGAGCTATGTAATATCTTTGTGTATTTTCCATATACTTCATTCACTGTGTCACTTTTCACTTATGTTGCACTGCAAAGGAAAACATCACATGTACTTGACTTTGATCACATATAGTTGAATTGAACTGCTGACTATTCAGATATGGCTTTAACATGAATTTTTTTACAATGAATTACGTCCAGTACTTTTTGGACACTTTCTTGGAAATTAAAGGCAAACACTAATTTCATTTAAGTTTGAATAATGTCACATAAAGTGTCTTGAAGATGAAAATGATAGTTCAATATTTGACGTTTAATATTCATTTTGACTCAAAATGCACCTATATTCCTGAAATATATTTTTTTTCCTGTATTGCATTTTAATTTTATTTTTGCCTCAAGATGCTTCCATATAAACCATGTGAAGGAGTTACATTTTTGAAGTTTTGGGGGCGCTATTGAGCCCGTTTAGGGAATTTTTGCATGAGACATTAAATTACTCCTTTATGCCTGATGCTTGTGGTGTATTTGGTAAGTTTAGAGGTATTTCAAATATCAATATTTGACATTTACAGCAGAAAAGACCAATAGTTTGAGTACAGTGAGGGCCTTTCACACCACTTTGTGCCCTGGGCCTAATTAAAACAAACATTAAGATTACATCACCTAAATGTCACTTTACTTGTCTGTGTGGTGGTATCTGACTGTGACGTCCTTACTGCATTATAGTTGAGTTTTCATGGATAATTATACTATATAGAAACCCTCATTTTCAGCCCTTCCAGTACAACAATTTGCTCCCACTTAGCCTTGATTCAACTTCAGCCTGACTTTTGGTGCAACTCCAAAGTGCAGCCATGCTTCTCCAGCAGATCAAGACTGTAAATAAAGTATGAAAGAACAAAAGATCACATACTGTGTTGATTTTGGTGCGTCATTACTATCCTGCAGAAGAGGAGACTGGCCGTGGCGAACAGGTGATGCTCCATGGCGACTGTTTTCAGCCCGAACAGATCAATAACCTTCACACCACGTTAGCACCTGGTAGAGTTTCACATAGGACACTCAAAAATGTGCATGCAGTCACATCAAAACAGAATGAAAGATACATACATCGAATGCAGTGATGCTGAGACCCAGGGACGCAGACATTCAACCGAAAATTACACCAAATATTAGGCTACGATACCCAGACAGCAGTATTAGCAGGCCTGAATACAGTGATGAGCTGCTTGCAGCCCAACTGCAGATGACTACGCCCTGCAGTGTGAAGTGCTGCAGCAGACTGCAGAGCTCTCCTCTTCTCCTTACTGCAGGTGAACGGAGCGGAGCAGGCGTTCCTGACTGGGCTCCAGACTCATGCAAAACCGAGACGTAGATGTAAAATTGCGTACTCTTTTTTTTACACATACGACTTAATTTAAAGAGTCTACGTATGAGACATGAAGTCTTACCTTAATGTTTGGTCGCTGACACGGGATGGAGCTGCTGCGCCCGTGTGCTGATAGGAGGCACAGCTTTGCTCTCCAGTAGTGCTGGCTCAGTCCTTACCGATGCACACTTTTACACAGGCTGTCTAAAGAATAAAATGACCCAATACTCCCTCTTCCAATGGAACCAGGAAGTTTTTCAGAGGAAATTCAAACGATTTTATTACAGTTATCAAATAAAAAAAGTTAGACTACTACACTGACCAGATGTGTTATCCTCGTTAACACATTCCCGAGGCTGTTATGTTGCACATCATTAAAAAACAAGGGGCCAGAAATGGGAAGTACCCAGTTTTTTTTCTCCGGTTACAATTTCTACCCCTATTCATAAAGTTGTTATCGGGGAGCTGTCATACTCATACTCTTCTTGCAAAAGAAGGGCTCCCTCTGCAGGGCAAAGGAAGCACTACAACAGATATGACAAAAACATACCAAACGATGCTTTGGTGACATCTTGTGAAAAGACTGCGTGAGTACAGTGTGCTGGACACATGCTCCACAGTATTAAAAGGTTTAAGGGCAAGCGTTAATTATATTTTTAATTAACTTAAGCCTTGCAACGGATTTACACTTCTGAAAGTTAACAAGATTAATTCACACCTCGGCTGCAGCTGTCTCTCTGTGATTTTGGGGTCATAAGCTCATATGCAGTGCTGCAGAAAAATCTTCCCTTCAAACGAATTCTGAAGTGTTGGAGTTTTTATTTGGAGCTTGTTGCAAGAAGATTCAACTGGATTTCAAGCACAGATTTTAAAAAGCACACATTACACTGCCTGATGCAGGCTGCAGATGAGTTAATGCATGGTTTGCAAACCATGTTTGAGGCTATAAAGACAGATGAAAAAGGTCTCTTTAAATGTTCATAACAAAAGATTTATTCTCAATATGCTTTCCAATTGAAGGAATACTAAGCCTCGTTGCAACTGAAATACATGGAAGTGTGATACATAAAGACAATTTGAGTAAGCAAAAAATGATAAAAGCTACTGACAAAGTACTCTTGTTCTACAAATTCAAATAGACTTCAAATTTAATATTTGAAAACTCAACCATTCTTGTTGTAAAATGTCAAATTTGACTTAGCAGAGCTGTAAGACTTGTGGTGATGGCTTGTGATTTGGGAGGGAACTTTATCAATAATTCGTTTACACTCTGCGTGGGATTCTGCAGCTGTGTACATTGGATTTTGCACAAGAGAAATAGTCAAATAAAGCAAAATGCTTTGAGGCAATCTATTGATTTAAAAAAAAAAATCATAATTTAAGAAAATTGGATTAATTGTAGGTTAACCATTTCATTCTGTTGAGTGATACAATTAAAGGTATGACACAAAAAAAATGATAATGTAACATAAAGCAAAGTTCTAAAGCTCAAGCTTAAAGGCTGAGTCTGATTTTCTATTGTTTTTCTGATGTTGTTTCATGCAACACAAGTAACAGAAATACTAACAGTTTTATTTAGAAAAATAAAGGTCCAAATTGAAAGAAAAAATTAAAGTGGATGGGGTTTTCTTCAGTAACAAAGAAACTACTTTCCAGAGCAAACTAATGGTCAAAGAATGGGATAAGTATTCAGCATAGTGCTTTAAAGGTAGAGACCTAAACAGTAAATGGCACAGTTTTGTATTGTAAACCTGGTGCAGTTTTAAAATATATTGTATATCTCTTAGGGAGGATAGGTGATGCCTCTGTGTTTTATCTGCAGTGTTTGAACAGCAGCATCCAGCAGAGGAGCAGCAGGGATCACAGCCACAGAATCTCTAATGAATACTTTTGGCAGGGATCACTACCTATACCTGCTGTCTCTGCTTTAATAGTGAAAACGTAGGGGTCTAAAAACCTAAAAACATGCAGCCTGGTGTTGTAGAATACTGTACAAGTACAAGCTGCAGACATCCATAGCCTCATTAGTGGGCTGTGCCTTTCAGAGAGCTCTGCTACAGCGTCTGTCAGAGTCCTGTGAGACTGCTTCAGCATGCCAGTGTTCAGCAACTGTCCAGCAAAGACCTTGACAATATGGATGAGCAGTGTGGAGAGGATACAGAGGATGCAGCACATCCAGATCACAAGATTTGAAAAATATCCAGCTTATAGTAAATGTTTCAGGCAGCTTGAGCCAGTGTTACTTACTTTTTCTTTTTTTTTTTTGCACATTCAAAAGTCTTTCATATTCACATCAATACACTGTTCCAGTTACTGCTGTGCAGTTTATGTCTCATGATGAAGTGTATGACAGATTTGAGTGATTCAGTCACTGATGGTGCCTCTGCCCGTCATTACTGATCACCGGGGCTGTTCAGTCATATCTAGGTTGACTGACTGATAGCGCCTCACTGAAAGGATCCTTAAAGATACTACCCAGAGTGCTTTGGCACTGTTAGTTGTGCTCTGTGCGCTAAGTTCAGAGAGTCAAAAAAAAAGGTATGCATCATTTGAAATTATGAGCTATTTTGTCAATTACAACCATTATTTTTTTCAGTTGGCTGCAACGATAAGAGTTTAACAAGACAAAGGAGACCTACTGCATTTATTATTTCCCACAGTCCAGCCAAGGGCATGAAAGTGGTGTGGCCTTAGGGGTGATGGCCAGGTCTGTTCAACACTGGGAACTATCAGAACTACAGCCTTGATTAGCAATACTTTTAAGACTTTAAAGGAACCTTGGAAATGAATGGCTGACCCCTTGACGTATCATCTTGCAACTTTATGAAATCAAAGTTCAATTTTGTCATTTGGTTCGGTCTCTGTACCCTCAGTCTTCTCAGAACAGATGGACAGATCACCAGTCCATCAGACATGAAGACATAGTCGAGCATTCTCATACCCACTCACAATTATGCAATTACCAGCAACCAGTTCATCTGACCAGCATGGTTTGGACTGTGAGAGGAAGCTGGAGAACCTGGAGAAAAATCCCACATGTAATGGAGAACACACAAACTCTACACAGACAGGCACCAAGCCAGGGGTTGAACCAGGGACCTACTTACTGTGAGGCATCAGCGCCAACCACTGCACCACAGTGCTGCCCAAAATATGTCATTCATTTACATTTTTCTTAACAATGACCTGGAAACAAGCGTGAAAGTAGAACACCAAGCCTGTATTCTATACCCTCAGCTTTAGTCTCAAACAAACCTTTCCCAGATCACAAATTAAATGTCAGAAAATTGAGCAGTCCTCAGTTATTCTGATCAGGGTCACCAATTACGCTTTTTAAAAATTTGCTTTCCCACCATAGGGGAACCTACGGAACTGGGGTCAGCCCTATATTTCCACATTTCTAAGAGATTTTTAAAATTAGGTCTTGTGTTCATACATTTCCCTTCAATTTAAGCCCTATCTTCTCACATTTTAAGGAAATGAATGAATGAATGAATGTTATTTTATTTTGATAAAATTTAAAATTTTAAAATTTTATATCTATTTTGATTGAACAGCAGAAATCATCACAATCCCAATCATGAAAAGAAAAATTAAAGGCTTTCAGCTGAAGCAAAGCTCGTAGATGGTGACTGCTCGTTTCTGAAATAATAGCCTAATATCATTATTTTAAGAAATGAATGAAAAAACATACACCAAAAATGTTTACCATTGTGACCATTGTCATTACATATTTATTACAATGCTGATCCAGGTTAGTTTTATTTCTTAGGTGTTATAAACATTCATCTTTTCTATGTTGTTTTTGTTTACTCCACGAACTCTTCATCATTAATTAAAAAAAAATACTGAAGACCACTGATGCTGTACAACCTTAGTGTTTGTATACTGTTATCATTGGGGATACTAATCCTGGATATTTTGCATATGCTGATCTAAAACCATTACTGCAATGCTGAGTCTCTTATTGAGACGAGCCATCACAGACATATAGATTTAAGCCCATAACATGAGAAACAAATACATTTTGACCTTTTTTAATTTGATAGTCATGAGTTGATGCTGGACCTGCTAGCATTGTTCTCACACACATGTACAACTGCTACAGTGATCTCTGCTGACCTCTATTATGTTTCTTAAATAAAATGTGTGTTGATGTTGACATACTATAGCACCTCAGATCATTAACTGTAATCAAATCGTCCATTCATTTGGTTTTGGGATTTATTTATTCAAATTTATGTTGAAGGTGAAAAACTGCTGACACGTATTAGACTGGCTCACTGCATAAGAAAATGTAGAACAGCTGCTGAGGTGTCTCAGCTAATCAAACCCTCATCATATTGTTTCCTGTTTCCTTCATCTTCAGGAGCACGAATCCAGTCTTTTGTGTATTGACATATGATCCTTTGTTTCCTGGTAAAACAGCGAGTAAAAATCGATGAAAAAGCCTTACACAATACTGAGAAATGTCCCCAAAGTCCAGTGGAGCAGCATTCTCTCCCCCTTCTCTCTCCCCCTCCCCTCCTCTCCCTCTCTGTCCCCCTCCCGTCTCTCCTCTGTTTCTTCTATAAGCCGACCTCTACTGTATCTACCCCTGGCATCACACTGCAGAGCTGTGAGGGAAGCTCAAACTGCATCTGACAAGGTGAGAGTGATTTATATCCTGTGATTTACTGCACGTGTTAACATATTGAACTGTGCCATTGTGCACAGTGCTTTTCATTGAGCCTGCATGGATTATTTGCCTTAACACTGGAATCAGCACTAGAGCAAATATTTGAATGAAGGCGAGAGTGGGTTTGCATCAAGCAAACCAAACAGAGCTGAGCAGCTTTATGTGTTTTCTTGACATATTGAAGACAAGACGGCAAACAATCTGCTCATGCTCTCGAGGGAGGTGAGGGACTGAAATGTGTCAATGCTGGCAGACCACCAGGGAAGTTTGCAGTTCATGTCTTTGCAGGGTGAAGACGGAGGCTGTATTGTTGTTTAGAATTATGGTCCAGTGACTTCTCTACGGTAACCTCTGGAGGTTTGCATTCAGCTGCAGAAGTGTGGTATTCATGTCTGTGAAATCTGAGCCTGCTCTTTACAGCAGTGTCAGCTTTATTTGATTTAAACCTCAATATAGTAAAGACACAGATGACAAATGAATGAGCCCGCTCTGTGGGTCTGATGTGGTGTTGCCTGGTGTTGATTCTCTCTTAATAAATATTTTTATTTCTTTTTGTTTTGCAGGAAAGTTTGGAAGATGTTCTTTCTTGCAACAGTTTTACTTTTTGGTAAGGTGATGAATGGTTTGCATAATGATTGAGAACAATTTTTCAATGCTCGCTTGTTTTTTCTCTGAATATGAATTTGTTTCTCACATTGTTGACCCTTTGTCTGGTCATTATCAATATGGTGCGTTGAATGGGTTAAGTGAAGATCTAAATTAGTTTGTGTTTGACTTTACATAGGCTCAGCGTCAGCCCAGAAAATAATTCAGTTAGCCTACTGCTCGTTAGATGAGCATAACCTCAGGATGGACTGCAAATACGCACTACCCGCTGAGTCACCAGAACCGTTCTGCAAGTATACCCATGGCGAACGACTCTTTGACACCACCGACCCGGATGAGGAGCAGCATGCCCCCTTCAGGAAGCGTGCCAAAGTCCGCATCTTTCCAGGCAACAACTGTCGCCTGCTGTTTAAAAACCTGCCCAACGGCAAGTCCAACTTCACCTGCAACATCAAGTATGCTGACTCAGTGACGGCAACCAAAACCTCAGTAGTTGACAAAAGTAAGCTGTTTGTGCTTGGATCAGCTCTGCTTTACAGAGATGCATATTCTTATTGTACCCACAAAGACAAGTATTTAATTGACTGCTAAATACAATGCTCCTCCATCTGAACCTGCATTATTGTTCTTATTGCAGAGCTCCTTCTTCCCTGCTCAGCATGGAGTGTCCTGTTACAAAGCTGCAGTGGCCTACTGCTGACCTTGATGACACTTTCAATGCTGCTGGAAATTCACTGGCTGTGAACAAGGCCCCAAACTGCTGCAAACGTTAACACTGCACTCGCAATTAACTGGTGACCGCCGTCGGACTCTCTCCTGAAGTTGCGTGTATGCACAAAGTGCAATGAGTTAAACTAAATCCACTTACAGTATATATCTGATACGTCACAGGCCTGCTTACTCTGTGTATGCCTGCACCTAATACTAAGCACATGTATGAATACACTTTATACTCTATGATACTCTCACATGTAAACAGCTGTCAGTTGTACTGTAGAAATTGCCTTGATCTATGTTGGTTTCTGGCAGATCTGCCTGAAAAGGTGACAGGTAAAAAGCATGAATGTGACCCACAGGTAGTATAGAAACTCAGATCTATCATCTGTTTGATTCAATATCTACTTAAAATATTTTTGTGATGGTATTGGTCTTGAAAATTAGATATTCAGAAAAACTATCCATAGATAGGGAAGAAAGGAGGTTTTATTGATGGGTTGAGACTGCTTTTGCTGAACCATCTGGCAATGTAGATTATACCAGCTGAAAAGTAATGTAACATTTTACACCGCAATGTGACGTTAATGCTGAGTTTCATCACTCTTTAAAATAGGCAATCTATTTAGCTTGACTAAAATGTGTCCCCTGTGTGTCTTCTTGGCTGCCAAATGAGGAGGGCAGATAGAGGAGACCTCGTGCCTCACAGGTCTTCCACTGGAAGATCGTGTTGTACCTGTCAATAAGAAGTGGGAAGGGCATCAGACCTAGTTTTGGCAGAGATTCATCAAATGCAGTTCAGAGAAACTAAAACTTCTAAGCAGGTTTTAACAAACGCATGCATGAGCAATAATGTCTGTACTCTATTTTATTCTACAGTGAGGAGACAGCACCTCAGCTATTGTCACGAAGAAAACCAAATGTTTTTTATTTGCCTTTCACTTGTGCCTGAGACATGATCCATGTTCAGCTGAGGCTTGTTGTCATAAAAACAAAGTTTTCCTCTGAATGTTAAATTAATTTAGATCCACAGAGATTGTTCTGTTTATAGATTTTCACAGAATATGCTTTATATTGTGCACTGATTGTCTGGTTATAATGTAAAGTATTTTTACTCATGTATATAGTTCAGTAGGAGGTGTGTGGCCAAAGCACAATCATTTAATTGCACTGAAAAGCACTGCTTTACTACTGTACGTATTGTATTATGACAATAAATTACACTGAAACTTATTTAGAATTGAAAGAGCAATGCTCTGTATCTGAAACTAATCACCAAAGTAAGCATGACCACTTGCATGCATTTCCACAGTTAGTACTGTATATGCAAAGTGCTGAAGGTGTTTTGGATGTCCTGTAGAGGGCAGCACAGCATCAACTTGTATCAGAAAGAGTCACAAAGAAGAAGGCGATGAGTGCAGAAAATGCAGTCATTAATTAACACAAACATTTAACTTATGCAAAGAGAGTGTCTTGTGAGAGCAGGTTTTGTTCAGGATTTCTAAGTATGATAATGAGTGATTTTCAACATTTTATAACGTGTATGCTGCAATTTGTGTTTTCACAAATAAAGTAGTACATTAAAGTGAACTTAAAAGTACTGAGTTCTGTCTGTATTTGGATTACTTTCCACGTCATTCAAATGACGTGAGTTTCCCTCATCCTTCAGTTTCATTTCTGTTGTGAGGCCATATCAGAAGAGTTTATTACACATAAAGACGTCACTGATAAACTGAAAGTAAACAGACAGCACAAAAAGGTCAAACATACACTGAAACAAGGCAACATATCATCACAGTGAAGCTCTTTACTGTTTGTTGTGTAAGACAGAGATTATTCAGCAGATGTGTTAAACCCTAGTGTGTGATCATGCTTCATTGGACTACTGATTTGAGGTAATGCACTCTGCAGAGCTGCCACAATATCTGTGAGGTTAAATTCAGCAACAATACATTTTTACTGTGGACGTTACTTTGGGACATTAGGTTAAATCGTAGCAAAGTATCTGTATCTTTACCCTTTATCTTGAATAAATATGAGTATATTACAGAGCATTGACAACCCAATGACTAATAGATTGACAGTCAAACGATCAAAAAAAAAAAATATATCAGCTTAGTATGAAAATTTACCTCATTGTTTAGTTGACACTGAAAACCACATATTATAAAATTCCACCAAATGCCTCAAAAGAGTGAAGTAATACATCCATATAATCATTACTGAAATACACCATACTAAAATTTGTTGGAAGAGAGAGAAATCATCCTTACAAGTTTTGTCCAAATCCAATTTTTTTTTTCTTCATCTGACCGAGCTTTAAATAGCTATGACCTGGGTGATTGAGAGCTGTTACTGCAACAACCTCATATTTTTGTCATTTCTCAATGATGAAAATTCTGTACACTGTTTTAATTAAACTTATTTAAAAGATGAAATGCAGATTTTACATTAAGTTGTTCGTTTAAAGATAAGATAAGATGAGATAAGATAAGATAAGAACCATTTATTTATCACGAAGGAACTTGTGTTGCTAGGGTACAAAACACTAAGTACAAAGTTAGTGACAGTAAAAAGTAAAATAGAAAAATACTGACTGTTAGTGAGTAAACAACAAATAGAATAGAAAATACAAGATACACATGCAAAGTGTCTGTTATACAATACTATATACTACTAAGTTTCAGGGTGACAAAGTGTTAGGGCGAAATGCAAAAAGCAGAAAAAATAGTATCCGAGAAACCAAAACAAAAAATAAGAGTGAATAACAAATGAAAAGTTGGATAATGATGAAGTTTCACATGAATGAACTATTGAGTTACATTATCGCGCGAGTGAGACTTGATGGAAATGAGGTGCTAATGCAGTGTTGGGGAAGTTACTTTTGAAAAGTAGTGTTGGCTCGTTACATGTTTCTTCTTGAAAAAGTAGTCCCTTACTTTACTTAATTGCCCTATATGGGAAGAAACTTTTTACACTACTCGTTACTTTAACGTTACTTTTATGGTACTCCACTTTGGGCAGAACCCCATCTCATTTCCTAAATGTGTATAGGCTTAACTTCTTTTAAAGTTCAACTATGGAGGAAATAACAGGTAATTCTTTTGTGCTCTTTATTTTGAAAAATGCCACAGAGCACTTGACAAGAAAAACAATAATGCCATGTTGACTGATTGCTCTCTGCATGATAATGGGAGTACCAGCCTCAGTGTGGAATGAGAGCCCGATTGCGCATTTGCGCAGCTGAGGCAGTGTTGCTGTCAAACTGGTCCTTAGGAAAAGTAATGTTGTGCCCAACTGAAAAAGGAACTTTTACCATTTTTCAGTAGTTACACGTCATATTACTTTTTACCCCAAAAAGTAGTTGTGTTACTGTAACACGTTGCTTTATAGCTCGTTACACCCAACACTTGCTAGATGAATCACTGGAATACCTTAAATCCTGGTTGATCCATAACCTCTCAGGAGCTTTTAACTTTCCATCAAGTGTCCAACAATGTATTTTACCCCAATAAGCACATTTGTTCAATATTGTTAGTAAAGCAGACGTACATAAACTTTATATTCAAACACACTAAACCCCTTCAACAAAAACTAAATAACAAAGTAACTATAGATACTGCACATCACATAGAGCTTGATATAAGGTCGTTACTGACAGCATTAATGGGCAAAATTGTCAAAGACCTTCAGCAGGAATCAAAACAGAAGAACACTTTCTTTCTGAACTTTTTTCTACTCTTAATTTTGGACCCAAATATCCAGAGTACAGTACACAGTACAGGGACAGCATAAACAAACATCAACAACAGCTTGCACACTTGCGGTGATTAAAACAAAAAGAGATATTTGTTCCAATATTTACAACAACAAGAAACACACCTTGTGTAATTTATTGTTGGTTAGGTAAGCTCCCTTAATATTTAATTTTATTAGTTATTACTTTGACATGTAAATAACACCTGAAACTTTTCTAGTTTAAAAAGTATTTTTACATGTAGCCTGATGAAGGAAAATATTACATTGTAGGAACATTTTTGATTTATATTCCTTATTATATTTAAAGTATAAGTTAAAACAAAACTTTAAGTAGAGTTAATTCAAGTGGTTTAGTGGTCAAACTTATGTGATTAATATTTTTGTGATTGCAACATGATGATAGTTTCACTTCTGTTGTGATGTCATGAAAAACTATCCCCTCAAATAGTTCTTCTATGACTAATCACAGTGGCTCAAACCATGAATGAATACGGATCTGAAATTGCTGAAATAAGCCTTAAAAATCGTTTATCTGCAAAATTTAAACAAGGATTGGTGAGGGACGTTTGCCCAGCTGTTGTCTTTCAGTTTAGCCTACTTGTCGAGTTAATAAACTACTAAAGCGCTCTCCCTCCTCCTGTTTTCTCTGTATGTAAATGCGCTGTCTAATGGTCAAACTCGTTTTTCCACTCTGCCGTCACTGAGGGCTCCTGTTACCGGAAGTTACCGAGCTTCTCACCTGGGCGGACTCCTCAGGTGAAGCCACACCATTATTGCAGACTAAAACGTCGACACAGAACATTAGAAGTTGGAAATATTGACGTTTGGTCGTTCATTCGACGGGAGGAAACTATCTAATTTAACTTTTTTTTCTCCCAGTGAAGAGGGAAAGCAGAAGATCAGGACGAGGAGGGGTAAACTTACCAACATGACCGTCAGCAGGCTGGTTTCGGTGGCTTTGTTCCTCCTTGCAGCGACAGGTGAGCGCATTTGGCACTACTTTTATCAGTTTGTGAACAATTATCATTTTAAAAGTTTTACTTTCACTACAGTGCAATAAACCAACAAAAAGAAAGTGGCTTTTTGTCTCCCACACGCACACAAAAAATTGTGTTTTTGCTTATCTCCCTTAAACAACCCCGGGCCTGGTCTAGCACACAACGTTGGCCTGTTTTACATCAGCTATGCTAATGCGAGCTTTGGGGGTTAGTAACAAGAAAAAATAGATACTTTTCTCTTCTGGAATATAAAAGTTACTAGAAAATTTGAACTTTGAGATCAAATCAGTGGTGTTTTGTTAGTTTTAAAAGCAGGTGTAGGAAGTACAAGGTCCAAAGAGGCTGTAAAAAGAAACCATAAAAAATGTGCAGGTGTGTACGTCAGATCAATTGGTTCTTCCTGTTTTAACAAAAAATAAATAAATAGATAAGAGAAGTGAATACATTTTCATTACTTAAATTCTTGATTTTGTTGTCTGTTTTATGAATATTAACAGTGGAGTAATGTTAATCACATTAAGGGGAAGTGAGGTGGTCCTTAAAAGAAAGGACCTCAAAAGAAAGTCTCAAAAGAACTGTTCATACATTGTTTTTCTTGTCATATTTACAATCTGTCAGGAAACTAACACTTCATGTATAGAAAACAGTCCATGATATAAGCCTCCCTTTTCCTGAGGTGACAGTCCACTAACTCAATACTTTTTACTATTTAAGCGATAAACCTTGTTCAGATTTGTGAAATGCGTTACACGTTGTGTAGTGTAACTTGTTTTTTTTCTGTAATAGTTAAGTAAATATTCCTCCAGCTGGTTACTGCTTGTCTCTGCTGTACATCTCATAAGTGCACCTGCAGAACAGCCTGCTGTGAAGACGCAGCTTAAAGGCATATCCACTCATTGAGCCTGTTGAGGTGAATGAAAATATTTACTGCCTGCTGAGTTCCTCCAGTGCTCTGACCCGCAGATATTCCCAGGTCTTTACCTTGTAGAATGTATATCACTACCCAAACCCTGAAACTCTCAAAGTATGCAAACAAAGGAGTTGTTCCCAGCTCTGGTTTCATTTTACACTAGAGGCTTATCTCACAAAACCAAAACTGTGACTGTGCTGCCTTATCTCTGCTGAGACGCCTGTGAGAAACTCCTGCAGGGTGTTTATGGAGTACCTGAAAGGAAAATAAGTGTTTTATTTGCAGACAAACTCAATTTAGGTCTTGAGTGGAATTTATTTTAAATTTAGCACAGAGTTAATGATTAACGGGGAACTTCTGTTTATCTGTGTAGTGCAATCTTCTCAGAATAACACGACCAGACAACCAGCTATTATTTAAATCCTAACACACCCAACAATTAAAGTAAATGGCAGTGGTGTAATGTAATATACAATAGATCTATGATTGGTGTGCCGGAGAGGTCATTGACTCCATGACTTTACGGTGTAGTCACGTTTGTTTGTACTGTGAGAGTGCTGTGCCTGGAAAGACACAGTTTCTGCCTCAGTGTTGACAGTTTCACCGGAAGTTTCTCAGCTCAGCTGTTTGGAATGAAGCACTTTTCAGCTTGTGCTCACGCCCTGAAGGCTTGACAAACTGCGCATGTTTTATTTTTTAATGATCATTATCTGCTTGTCATTTCATAAACTATATCTATCTAAAGCAGCTTTAAAAAACTCGACCATGATAAAAACATTTCTTCTCTGGAACTAACCACTTATCAGTACTTAACGCTTAGCACAGATCTATGTTCTCCTTAAAGGCTAATGTTCAGAGCTTGATTCCTGTCTACATCCAAGCTGGATCAACTCAGCCTTGGTATTACTACCCTACATCTCTCCTCTGTTCATCCTCATAAATGTTACAGAGCAGAAAGCTTTTATCTCTCGTCTTACTCAGTCTGAGCCGTGCATGAGGGAAATCAGAAATATATTCGCATTCCAAGCCATCAGATCCTCTTGAAACTAATTTTCTGATATCTGACAGGCGTTTTCCCATTTGTGGAATAGCTATACATGTTTAATATTTGAATCTCATCAATTCTGAAGCGTCATTAACTACAACATGACTTTATTCTATCTGCTTTGATGGATGTTTGAACTGAACCCACAGAGAAGACTCTTCAGTCTGTGACTTCACACTTTTGTCCCCCCACACACAATGCAGTAGTGAAAGCTGCTGTGTCTTAAATCCTCACTTCCCTTTAGCATCAGACACTTGTATTATTAGCAGTGATAAAACATGCTGTGAAATTCAAACAATGACTGAATCAGTAACACCACTAATCTTTGAAATAGACATGCTTTGCACAAGCTGATCATACTGTTTGGATTAATTTCTCTTTGCTTGCCTCGGGTATAATTTTGGTTTCTGTAATGTATTCTCACCAATAGTGGCAGCCCAATATGAGTGACTTTAAAACCAAACGTGTTTTTTGTGAACATTGTGTTTAGGTGTGAGCGGCTTTTCAGTCACTACCAGTAACCCAGATGTGCGCGTGAAAGAGAACATGGGTAAGTACCAAAAGTTTTAGATAATTAAAACAGAGAGGAGAAACATGAAAAATAATGAATATTTCATTACTGAGGTATTTACCAAATGTTTAGACAATTTTATTAACATTTTTTAGGGGCAGAGTTGTCCTGTTGGGGCTGTAGGTACAGCGAAGTGTCAGATTCCATCTCTTGATGTGTTGGGAAGTGTAAAAAATGCAAATAAAATCAAGAGCTGTTCCAGAGCTGCATCATTTAGATGTTTTTAATCTGACAAATAATAGGTTAAGGCCACTTCCTGAAAAAAACAATGGACTGACAGGCTGTTTTTCCTGTTGAGCAACAGTTTGAACAGGCAGTGTTTTGATGTAACTGTGAAAGCACTGAAGCACTTCATAAATGGTTAGGCTCAAACAGTTAGCATTTGGCTAAAATGTAATTTTCCTAACTAAGAAGTCCACAGCATGTACTTGTAGGCTTTGATTGTCAAATGACCTAATAGCCCTCCGGATCTTACCGCCTATTACCCCCATATTTCCTGTCTCTCATCAGCTATACTAACCAGTAAAAGCAAAAATGACCAAAATATCACTTCATTTTTTAAACTGGTTTATTTTACAAATACTGCACCCAGCCCACAGCTCTGCAGGTTTTGGACAACATTTAAGCAGCCTTATCAGAATCTGATGTCAAAGACAGTGCTGTGTAGGTTTGCTACTAAAAAAAACAGGATGTGCCAGGCAGAGGCCCCACATATAGTCCAAGATTTTACTTTTTTTTAATCAGGTGCTCAACAGGTACCTCTTCACTTCCTCACTCTCGGTTTATTTTTCCTAACTATGTTTAGGTCTAATAAACTAAGGGCACCCTTATGCAAACTATTCTTTCGTTACTATCATGTAAAAAAAAAAAGATTCATTTTTTGATATATTACAAGGCAGACACATTTCTTGACTCATCACAGAGTTCAAAACAAATGTAAAAAAAAATCATGCAATGATTTGTTCATAAACAGTTATTGCAAGATTAAAGTGAAGACAGTAACAACAGACCACCCGCTTTTGCTATTGATTTTGAACCCTTTCATTTCAGGGGGCGACCTTACATGCACGTATTCAGGTGACTTTGGTTCAAATGCCAGAGTTGAGTGGAAGTTTAAGGACCTTAAAGGCTCACAGGTTTATGTGGTCTTCGATGGGAAAACAACAGGTAAGAAGTTTGATTCATTCTATTCTCTCTATTTCTCTTTAAGTAGGCTGCTTGATTACGGCTAGTTTTGTTATTTGTTGTTTGTTTGTTTGTCAACCGTTTTAAACAAAACTGCAAAACTACTTTAATGAAGTTTAATGATAATACATTACCTGTCAAGGAGACATGGCCCTTGAACACATTGAGTATTTAATGTTTTTGAAGCACTTTGCATGACAGCTTGATTCGCAGTGTCTTAGTAAACATATTTTGAATGGTCTCATTTATGCTTCCTTTACAAAAGAAAGTTAATACTTTTTCAAAGTTTTCCTCTTTTTTGTGTTTTGTTTGGGCTCAAACTATAGGCTACTGCCTCCACAGTTTATTTTTGTACCACAAAGTTTGGTCTGTTTCTGTACCTCTCTGTTATAGGGGATAAATGATTCTTAGTTTTCCTGTCACTTTGTCCTGTGATGCAGAATGACAGTCCTTAGAAACAACAGAGAAATGTGGTTTCTGGGTTTTTTTCCTATCTGTTTTGTAATTCTTCAATTCTTCCCCAGAACCCTATTCCAGCCGAGTGAAAGTACACAACAACAATCTGAGATTCGATAGCATGACCCGCCGTGATAATGGAGTGTACGACTGTGAGGTGTCAGGAAATGGAAAGTTTGGAGAAGTGCGAGTGAAGCTTACCGTGCTTGGTAAGTGTACCATAGTTATGAAGTTCCACCTTCATTACCCACTTAGACCCAGAACAGGACAGTAAAAATATTTATACTCTCTTATTCTTTTCTGAAGTTTGTGTACTTAAGAAAGGTTGTGAAGTACTTAACTCATGAATACTCTTTGAAAACTGAAAATTTTCTCTTGCAGTGCCCCCATCTCCACCCTTGTGTAGGATCCCAGCTTCAGTGACAACAGGCAGGCCAACCAAGCTGACCTGCCATGACAGTGATGCCTCCCCTCCTCCCGCATACAGGTGGTACAAAGACGGTGTTCTTCTTCCGCCTGAACCCAGCAAGATTGCTGGCTTCAAAAACGCCACCTTCAAGATTAATGTTGACACCGGCAACCTGGTCAGCCACAAGCTGTTATTGTCATTTTTCTGGTATAGTTGTCATTCCCATGGCTTTGAAATCAATGTATAACTCTGTTTGCTTCCTCAGGAGTTTCCCAGAACAACAAAGGCAGACTCTGGTCAGTACTACTGTGAAGCGGTCAATGAGGCTGGTCCTCCTCAGCGATGCAAAGGAGCTAAAATGGAAATCCGTGAGTGCTCTTTTCTAAATCCAATAAACACTTGAGGCCAGGCTAGCATGGCTAACATTTAAACATTTGGTGCTCCATCATTTTGGGGGATTATTGTGAAGTTTAAATTGTTTTTGCAACACACCAGCAGAATGTTTTAAAGTACTTAAACCAATAAACTATAAAAAAGTGATGATTTTCTTTTAAAGGTGACCTCAACACTGGAGGAATTGTTGCTGGGGTAATCGTGGCTCTGCTGTTGGTGGCTCTGCTGATATTTGGCCTTTGGTATGCCAACAAGAAAGGATACCTGCCCAGTGAGTTTCCTTTAATTTTAAAAACTAGAAAAAGGACTTTGTGCATGTATTAATAGATATACAATGTTGCAACGTGGGCAGGGTAGCAGTACATGGAAAAAGATGCTTGGAGTGTGAATTTATAGGTTAAGGCTTTGGTCACATGATACTATTATGAAATTTTGGTTGAGTCACTTGATTTATAGATACACCATTAACAACGGAATACATTAAAAAGAAGTTCAAAAAAAGGTTGCATAAGTGAATTCAAAGTATAGCTGATCTGAATTTAGTGTCCAAATAGTAAAGCAAGACTCAACATTAGCATTCCAAATTTTATGACACAAAAAATTAACGTTAAGTAATAAATATGACATCAGCTGAAACAGCTCTTGATGAAGTTTTAAAATCCTCTTTTTAACTAGGTATTTGACCTGAATAAGTGAATGAATAAAAACAGTCTGTCACAGTACCATTAAAGCAGTGATATCAAAAAAGCAGACTGTTGCACATAATTTGCATTTCTGTAAGCACCTTTTCCACTGATGTTGTTTCTTTTCTTTCCTTCACAGAGAAGACTGAAAGGTAAGAGGATTTTCTTTTTTATGCCCTGTAATGGAATTTAGCAGATCAGACTGGTGTGCTGCTCCAGGCTGACTTTACACTCTTTTCTCAGTAAATGTTTCCACAGATTACATGTCTGAACTCTGCACAGGCTCAACATGTTTTTGTAATCCTCCCTGCAGCAAACCAAAGCCTAGCGTGGTGTACCAGCCCACATCAGCGTATGGCGGTGATGAAGATGATGACGTGAGTATAAGTCTGAACTAGTGTTTGTCGAGTTTAAAAAAGTTCAGTTCAGAGAAAGAGTTGTTAAGAAATGCTCCCTCTTGATGTTTGATGTCTTTGTTTTACAGGGGGAATTCAAACAGAAGTCTTCATTTGTGGTATAGTTCGAAACAAATGTACACAAAAAGAAGAACACCTCTGTTCCAAATGTTTGTCAGCGTGGGATTTTACTCCATTTTTTAAGCAATGTGTGTGTGTGTTTTTTATATAAATTTCTCTTGAGTTGAAGTTCTTCATTTGCCAGTTAGTGTGACACTATGAGTTCCTCTTGTACTTAAATGTAACATAAAATGATTTGACACTAACAGGTGTAAGACCTATGTCTCACTTTCATTTAGGATCAGACTCTTTTAACTGAAAGTTCACAATGTACTTTGAGTACATCCTGTTTACTGTTCCTCTTAAAACCACATTTTAATGTGTTTTCATGATGTATCTAATGGTCTACGTGAACTCAAATAGTCCACAGAATCAGGTACAAACAAAGTTAGGGAGATACATTTTATTTGTCATGAAAAACAAGTATGAAGTACAACAGAAAAAACACCCTCTTCTGTCAAAAAGAAAAAATCAGTCCAAAACAAAGTTAGGGAGATACATTTTATTTGTCATGAAAAACAAGTATGAAGTACAACAGAAAAAACACCCTCTTCTGTCAAAAAGAAAAAATCAGTCCCATCATTGTAATTATACTTTAATATCACCTGTATATTGCAGCTAAATGGTTTTGAATGTGTTGTTTCTTTTTTTTGAGCAAACAAAACTTTTATGTACAGGACACCTGTGTTCAAATGTCTTTTTTCTGTACTGTAAATAAAAACAGTTTTACATCTTAATTTTAGAAATCAATGCAATTGTCTTCTAGCATGAACAGTACACCCATTTTAATGTCTTTATGTCTTTATCAGTTTAGATTCTCATTGTCTATCGCACACTATTTAGTAATGATAATATTACAATTTTTGTAAGGTTTTCCAAAATATGTTTTTAACCTTAGAAATAAACATGGCATAGCTGGTTCACAGTTAATTGCAAAAGGTCCTCTTCCTATTGAAATCATCAGACGTCATCTGTAATGCTACACATTGGATGGATGAAATACATTTAACAAGATTTTTAGTTGTTTATTTTTTCCTCTGCCTCATTCCACCCAATGTCCCAGATGTTTAAGTACTTTACCAGAGCCCCCCATTAATGGGTGTATGATCCTGATGTAGATATGTGTTTACTTTCAAAAAGAGGCATCGTTTTTCACACTGTTTGATGTTTCTTTTATGGATCTGTTGGGACTAATGCATCAGCTTATGTTTGTAACTTTGCATAAAATTTGGTCAAAAACGTTTTCAATTGTCTCCTGTCATATCCAAAGTCAAAAACTTGGAATTTTCATAAAAAAATGTATGCTAAATTATCATTCTTGCACATGCTTTTGACTGTCTCAGCTCAACTTCTCCATTGTAATACTTCTATGTCTACAGAACTAGCGGTTTTGTATTTATCAAAGGTAAAGTGTACTACTACGATGTACTGCACATGAGTGATCCAGTAAAGTTTTTAAAGCACAGCCAGAAGTGCATGGATGTCTTAAACTTAGAGGTAAATAAGCATAGAGCATGTATGTGTATTCCTTATAATGCATACATTATCAACAAAATCCGATCTAAAGTTAGATGGATTCTCTTCAGTAAATATCAATCAGTGTAAGTTTTTTTTTTCTTACGCAGTCTACATTAGAGAAGTTAATTTGATAGGACAATATTTAAGCTCTCTACTAAATGTTTGTACATTTATACACTGTGTTTGGTTATGTTTTGTTTGGTTAAATCCTGGGATCATTGAACTGCTGCTTCAAAAAGGCTAGAGGATTGATTGGGTTAGACAAGGTATAAATCACGGTCAGTGAAGGGAAAAATGCTGAATCAGATGATGAACAAAACTATATAACGTGTGAGTCCCAGGAAATGTTTGTCACTCTTAAGTTGCTATAGCAACTGATGATGGCTTGCTGCTGTCCCTGTCCAGCACTGCGCATGCGGGGAATGTCAACACCCACTTACGTAGACGGGAAGTGTGACCAACTTTTTCCACCAACCAGCTGAACTTCGACACTAGTTTTCCTCACTGCTTCACAGATGTGATTAAAAAAAATAGTGACCAAGCGTCAGAACAGCACGAATAAATGCGAAGAGTGTTACGTCGAGTTCAACCCATATTTCTCATAGATTTCCTGTCCTCTCCCAAACAGTGCACTGTCCCTTTAAAAGTAAATGGGCCGCGCGCTGGTAGAGCTGCAGCCGTTTACAGGCTGAGCCTCCGCTGCGCTCACTCGGGATCCATTCATAAATAAGACATCGTTTGGAGAGGATGCTGTTGTAATCACGTCTGATGTTTTTTTGTCTTTAACTCGACGGACCGGATGCGAGGAGCACACAGGAACCAGACATGTTCACCTCGGTGGGGGAATGTGAACCAGGGGCACGACTGAGAGAGCAAGAGTGACTTCCCATGGCTGACCCTCCCGCTGATGGTTTTGACTTCATGTGCGAGCCGTCGGGAGGCAGCTTGATCCAGATCACTGCATTTGCTGTACCCAGAATAATGCTCATTTCCTCGCAGGGTTTGGTGTTTTCTACGAGCTTCCGCCTGACACAAGTTGTCCTGGTTTGAAAAGTCTACCGCTTACAGTCGTCTTACAGTACATATTTCCTGTTAAATAAATGACAGAAGCATACAGCAGATGAGCCGAGGAACTGACACACCGATGGATCAGTGAGTTATGGCAGCTAAAGAAGAACTATATGCCAAAGTGACCCCCCGGAGACAGCGCCAGACCCGGCCGAGCACCATCAAACATGGGTCCACTCTGGACATACTACTGTCCATGGGCTTCCCCAAGACCAGGGCGTGAGTACACAGCTGCATTGTCCCAAGACAATTTCACAAACACATGTACTTAGGCACTGGCAACCAGATTAAGCGAGGCTTTCCAGCAGCATCACTGACAACCTATCTTCTACCAAAGTTTCCTATCTGTCCCCTTGCAATACACACCTCAGCTTTGATGCAAACTAGTCTACTGTACAATTGATACTGTTTCGCCTAAAACTGTAATTTCCTGCTTTCAAATACGCGTTGAATGTGATGCTCAAGGATGTTACTCTCAGGCTGTCTGTGGTGTCAAGTTCAAGTTCCACTCGTGTCAAAAGTATATTATATTTACATAGTGCACTCAGAATTTCTATCTGTGTAAACATAGGAGGAGCTAATAATTTAGAGCCTTTTCCAAAATACTTTAAATTAGAAAATTCTACATATCCAAGAATTAACAAACGTTATGTGTGATACAGTCAGCTTTACTGACATTTAAAAACACCATTCACATCTAAGTAGTTGTTTTAGGTTGCAGCAATATACTTGAATGTATGTAAAATACATAAAAATAAAGAACATGACCATTTGAGTTAATTTGAGCAGAATAATATTTGTTTTCAAACGTACTTCTGTAAAAACCTGTCCTTTTTAATTTCTTACTGTACATATTACCCACTTCAATAGTTCTGAAATATTTAACTCACTTGAGTTTTCAATGAAGTCCTTATCCTGTGGGTATTCCTATATTCTTCAGTCTTCCCCTTATTCATCTTTCCAAGAGGAGAAGGAAACAAGCACTGTTGGCTTGTGAATGGTGTCTATGAATTATGTAATTATGTAAAGAAAAATGGCGTGTTATGTTCTGTTTGTTGCTGGTGTTTGTTGGCTAGGACTTGACAGCACAGTTGAACAGGTCAGAATTATTGACTTTTGTTAAAGCACTAGGTTTGCACAACTCTTAAATGAGAGTTTACCCTTGGAATTTGGAAATTTTAAACATTATTTGGTATTGTATCTCAACATTACTGAAACAAAAATCAACAAAGGCATTTTTTGGGTTATATGTTATGCCGATTTGATTATCTAACCCTGCAAAGAAACACACATACAGCTCAAGATTTTTTTTTACCATTCACCTTTTAATCAAAGCTTGAATTCCTTTACGCTTTCATACAGCTTCTAGTATGACTCGTGACTTTAGACACTCATCAGTTGTAGATTTTAATTTTAAATACATTTTATTTCATTTTATTTTTCAATTTCTACATCCCAGCCTCCTCTCACTGTCTGAACTAAATCATATCATCTATAATCATAACGTCCTCCCATTGTCTCTTGTGTTATCGACTCCCACATTATAGTTTAAAATGATCATTTGAATAGCTTCGTCTTACACAAAGCCTTCCTGTATGTGGAGTGTGCTCCAGTATTGTGTCCCCAGTAACAAAGGAAATGTAAAAAGTGTTCACTTTGAGTCTTTGTTAGCAGCACTAACCTTGATGCACAGGGATTACATCCGAGATCTGTTACTTGTTTCAGTATTTGAATTGTGGGATATAAAACCGTCTACCACTGCAACACTAAGAGAGCAGCATTTATTCAGTTATCTAAGTTTGCTAAGTAGGCCAGAACTGTTTTCTTCTTGAAGCCAGACAGACAGTATCTCCAGAATGAAGCCTTTTTATCCTCTGCAAACTGACTAAGGTCATTCAGACTTTTATCGTCTCAGACTGCAGCTCTTCTTCCTAATGAACCTCTGCAGACTAGATGAGCCACTGGGTTTTGTTATATTTGCAGACTCACATCCATTATTGATGGCAGACTAATACACTTTGATTTGATCGAGGTTATAAATTTATAATGAAGCAGAATAATTTGCCATCATTACCTCCTGTGCTGTCTGGACAGGATGGTGAGGGTACAGTGGGACTGAATACAGCCGACACCGACATAAACCGTGGATTGTACAGACAACATCCGGTGGAGACCAAAACTAAGCTCAAAAGACATTCAATTAAAAAGACCTATCTGTTTTGTTGCTCCATATCTGATTGATGAAAATGCACAACTAAATGCCAAAGCATTCCCTTCTAACAACCACAATATGTCTTATTGCTGTGTGCAAGTGTAAGCGTAAATTCAATGAAGGCAGTTTTGTCAGAACCAGAGCAGCTGTGCAACATATTTGCTTGGATAAAACAAAGTTTGAAACTGTCCAAATTATTCAAACCATAAAGTGTCTGATCAAAGTACTACTCTGACCAGACATTCAGCCTTTGGCACTTGACTGTTTCTTTCATAATTTGTCCAAACTGCAGATTTTTTTTTTATACTGACAAACAACACTAGCAATAATGTAGAACTCGGTTATGTTTTAAGGTATCGTCAAACTGCATTTTAGTACTCAGCCACTACATAAGACACATTGTAGTGAAATAGTATATTAGACATTTAATTTGAAATTTTTACCATCCAGTCTTTCCCTAAACTGTGGTGAAGAGGAAGAGGGGATAATAGGGAAATCAGTTATCAGTCATAGCTTCAGGGAACAAGGCCGCCATTGTGTTTGATGGTTTTTTTCTGCCAGTGAGGAGCATGATTCATGTACACACACACACACACACACACACACACACACACACACACACACACACACACACACACACACACACACACACACACACACACACACACAGCCCCTCTCTTTTAAATGGGGAATATTTTCTGCTGAGTCACTCAGGAATTGAGCGATGTGATCAGATAGGAGCCTGATGGACAGTGGTCCCTCTGCCTGTTCTGATTGTCTGGTGGTCAGAGGCAGGGGCTGAAACTGATCAAGGATCAACATAGTATCATCATTTTTTTTTCTCTCAAATAGTGTTTTCTATGAAGCTGTTTATTTTGGTCAGATGTCAAATGGACAATCAGAATTCTGTAATATTTTGCTGAGTTTTTACCTTTGTCCTTCCTCCTTTAGTCTAATCAGGAATTAAACTCTGAAGTCACTTAAGCTAGGAGGTTGATATTGGACAGAGAGTCTAAAGTTTGTCTTTGGGGAGCTACTTGCCTAAAGTATACCAACAATCCAAGGTTGTTAACCCAGTCTGTTATCATCTATTTTTGCCTCAGTGGGGTTTCTGAAATTGGACTTGTGTCAAGGGGACTTCCTTGTACCAATGTGACTGTAGTTAAATATTAATTTATTTTATTTAGAGTTCACTTACCTTGAAATTCTATGCCACATCTTTATTTTATTATGCTAGTGCAGTACCATTACCAGTGTATTCAACCCCCCTTCCCAAAAACAGCTCTGACTCCTTTTTTCTTGATTATGTAATTTTGATGCATTCCCAGACCTTCATTTCCATTACATAAATACCTACTGCATGAATTGTTTTGGTGCATTTGAAGACTAGTAAAAGAAACGTGTGTGCAGTTCTACAGGTTGTGCTTGTAGCCAAAATAATGACCGGGCATACACGCCTGAGGATTGGAAACAGTGGAAATCCCTCTTAGAGGCAGGGCTGGTTGGATGAACACAGGAACTTCAATTACTAGCTGTGTGGGTACATATTTTTCTTTACATTAAGAGCTGAATTTGCCACCTTGAATTTCTGTAAAAGAGGTGGCGAGTGCTAGTGATGTGCATCAGAACATTTATAACCCAGAGTCGACAAACAGCAGGTCTGCGGCTTCTTCGTTTCAGCCATGCATGAAGAACAAAGCTTCCCCCAAGCAGCTGAGAAACAAATTATTTGACAGAAGAAGAAACACCTTTGAATATGATGCAGGATACACATCAGTGGCTGCAGATTTCTTCCATAGTAGGAAAATAAAGTAATACCGCAGGTATTGTAAATGAGACAAACAGGAAGTGAATAAGCAAAATGGATGAGAACTTGCGATGATGAAGACCTAAGAGGAAATTTAGATGTGAAAACTTTTTTCCTCTTCATGTGTTACTTGGTGTGGAAAGAGGCACTGAAGCAGAAGCTAAATTTTCCATAAGGAAGTTCTGAAGTGTTATGTGTTGTGGCTCACTTGCAGATTCTCTAACAGTGGCGCTGGTCAAGTGCTGCTATTCAGAGAGCTAATGCTTCATCTTCTCTTAATTCATTTTAACCTTGCACATAAAAAGCATGCACATTAGCTGTGTGTTTCTGCGAAGTTTTTAAACCTATCAATAGTGGTCATCATATTGGAAAAACTGGCTCAACCTCACTTTGGTTGACCAAGCAAGTGGTTTGGTGCAGAGCAAAACTTGGACGTTTGATATCATCAAAAATAACGAATTACGGAAAAAGTCGCTCCCCTGCACACTGTGTGCGGTTAAAGGAACGAGCCATTCAGACCACAACGTTTTTATGAACCAGGCAGCAAACAGGTTTATATTTGGTGTAAATCAGAATCCAAAATACTTAATTGATCCCCAAGGGCGAATTACATTTTAGGTTCATTCCTTTCAATAAACATAAAAACTAAGTGACATTTAACATGGGAAGGACAGGAGCGGGAGAACTGAGCTGCAGCCAGTGTGCCCAGTGCCCCGTTTCATTACATGTGAAAAGGAATACGAGAGGGAAGAGAGGGACTAGACTATGCTCCTGAAGAGGGGAGGGGGGCACAGTCTGAGAATAGGAAAACAAAACACCTCAGCACATAAAATAACATAAAAGATAATCTCTTTTAAATAGGTGTTGTGCTTTCTGTTGCTTCTGCAGTTAGCCCCAAGCCAAGTGGACGTCTCTAGAGACTAAGTTGCTGCTTGATTACCACTCCTAAATATTCTATTAAAAAAAAAAACAGCCACATTCTCTATTATTGAGTTATATGAAATTAGTAGTCTTGAAGCCCTAAAGCCCTGTCACATTCACAGGTTTGGCAGGTTGAAGAGAGGATAAAATGATGGCCTGATAATAGCATATTAATTTGGTATTGGTAGCTTCAAATTCATTTAATGCTGTACCTGGTAGTGATGGCTATCTTTTTTTTCTTTAGTTATAAATTTAAGTTTTGTGAAATGTTCATATTTTACTTCTTATGAATCTACTGATATTAACTTGAATGCAAATCTATTGAGAACACACTTCCAAAAGCTCAAAGTGATGCCTTCAAATGTCTAACTTTGTATCTGGAACCCAAATGCATTCACAGAGATAATCTGCTAAACCTTTTGTTTCAGATGCTAGAACAATCTAACATTCAGCATATTTTTATCTTCTGTTTGACTTTTATAATGTTTTTTGATTCCTGTCTTAGTTCAACTAAACAAAGACCCCCTCATCTCTCCCGAAAAGGAGCTCAAGCAGATGGACAACAGTGAAAATTTTCCCCCTTCTGTATCAATTCACATCTTTTACAGCTCCAGAATCAACCTTTCTTTTTACAGATTTCTCAGTTTGTCACATTTAACGGGCTTCTTCAATACTGAAGCATCACAGTGGTTCATAAGCTGTTGCACTTCCTCCCCAACAAAACCATAAGCATTTTTTTCACACTGTGTTAGTCTGTGAAGCTTGTTGTGTGTTTGAGGAAGTCAGTCAAAGTGTCTGTTCTCTTATCTACATCAGTTTTCAAAACCTTAACTTATCCACAAAACATTTATGGACAGCTTCACTGTTACCTAATGTGCAAAAAGAACCTATAACAAGGAACTAATTTTGATTATATCTGTGTGTTTTCTAGTAGTGCAATTCAATTTTATACCCAAGACTCTACAGTGCAACTTTCAAGAACAATCTCTCAGCTTGTGTTCAAGACAGCCAACGGGAAGTCGCCCATTTCCGGAAGTGGCTTGTGACCTTTACTGAGTGCTTTGTTGAGACGGCTGTTTGAGGGAGGCTAAAGCAGGAAAAAGTTTTGTGCACTAACTAAGCTGTCACTGGCCCGATAGATGTTTAAGTTTTTAAGTCAGTACCTTTTGCCAGGTGACTTATTGTATTAAAATGGAATGGGTTTGATTTTTGTGTTAAAGTTTAGTTGAAGTCTACAACACGCCCACCAACCATGGCAGTGACTCCCAAACTTCTGCTTTTGGCAGCCGATGACACATCCTGCTTCTTGAAGTACTGATGTGTGATGCATCATATTTCTGGCTCCCTGCCTCAGTATTCTCAGTGAAACATTCGCTTTGTGCTCCTTGACTTGTTTCTCTGACGTCAGGCAGTGCTAATAATACCGCTCAAACTAAAACAACACACTTCAGGTTTTATTTGACAGAAGCTTTGATAATCTTTTGTTAAAGCCTATTAGCTTGATGTACTCAGAGAATGTTATTTCTTCGCCACACAAAGGCCCATACAGCTCATTAGATGGTGTCAGTCTCTGTGTTGCTCTGTCTGCTCTCATGGCAGTGGTTCTCTGTGCTCTTCTCCAGAAATAATGAAGTGAGGAGGGAAGAAGCAGCTCCAGACACTGACTGTACACAGCCAACTCTGTGAAAGATTGAAGAAAGTGAAGCGATGCCTTGTTAGTGAGAAAGAAAAGTTTTATGAGTGTACAACACGGAGGGCTGACACTGTTGCTGACCTCAATAAAATGTTGTGGCAATAAACAGAAAAGCATTTACCCTGGCTCAGTCTGACTATCGATGGGAGGGCTGGACATTTTGTGAATTACACTTTTTGACTTACTTCCAGGGAGAGCAGCACCTCTCCCATGTCTGTACAGGACAAACGGACTAGCGGTAAAGTGCTAGCAGCCTGATGGTTTAGCAGAGTTCAAAGACAGAAAAAAGCTAGCAGCAACAGTTAGCCAGTGATGAAGAAACATGCCTTTTCAAATGTATTTATTGCAGTCTATGTTGTATTCAGTTAAATCCTACACAAGAGTTTTAAAAACAGTCTGTGGCTGTGTCCGAAATCACTCCCTATTCACTATATAGTGAATCGGCCATTTTGTAGTGCTGTCTGAAATCTGAGTGAGCATGGTCATTCACTATATAGTCTACTAAATGTATCCCACAATGCATTTTGAAAAGTAGTGTATTAGCGATGCTCACTATATGACCAATATATACCATCATGCATTTCGGTTCAAACAGAAGAAATGGCTGATTACATGATTAATGATTACTAATAGCATGAAACAACATTAAAAACTGTCAGAGAATAACACTTAGCTCCCTGTTTAACTTTCAGACGAGCCCGTCTCACAACTTTGAGCCGAGAAACAAACAACACAGACGTTGGCTGCTAAACCGTTCATTGCGGGTGATGCATTCACAGGACCTTGTAATTCTTAAACACAGCACAAGTTCCGCGCAAATATATGGTTTATTTATTTAAAAATTATCGTGCAATAAATGTTTCTATTATATTTGGCTGTTGCAGAAAATAAGCTACATATAATATTAGGTATCACTAAAATAAATGCTGTTTTGCGGTGTTTGTGAAAAGATATAACTGTAAATCCCCAGCCGTCCGTGAGCGACGCAAGAGTAATTACGTCACTGTCAGCAGCTGGCGAATGAGTGAGTAGTGTCCAAAATGTTGTTTTACTTTAGCTGTTTGAGTGGACTATATAGTCCACTACATCTAATTCACTATACAGTGAGTAGTGAGTAGGGAATGAATGAGTGATTTCAGACACAACCTGTGTCAAGTCACCAGCTATGGCTAGTACTGATGCCTCAGTGTGAGCCAGCTAGCTGTTTAGGCAGAGCCCCCCAGCTCAACCCAGTTTACACACAGTGTTCTGAGAGCTGTGATGTAGCTTACGTAAAGAGAAAGACTGCTTTCTCAACCTGGCAGAATAACTAGTTTTAATGCGTCTCCGTGACTTGATGGTGGCTCTTAAAGTGATGTGTTAGGGTTTTGAAATGGGCTGCATAAGATACTTATTAACAATTGATGAGCTATATATGGTAGGTAACAGTCACCCCAGCTCCTGTTAAGAGAAACTAGCAAGAGATCTGACACAGAAGCTAAGCAAGACTTTATACAGCTTCAGATGGGAACAGTTGTCATCCAAAATAAAATTGCCACAAGACATGAGCTTTTTTTTTTTTTTTTTTTTTTTCACAAAAGTGTAAAAGGGTGGCTTAAGCTACATAAGAGATGTGAACATTTTTCTTAGCTATTCTGACATGATCTAAAACAATTTGCTGTAATACTCCACCATTTTTACTGGCGCTCGGTTGTAATATGGCATCCCTGCCAGAGGATGGCTGTAGCATGTCTGACAGCTGTTCGCTAACCTTAATTAGGAACAGCAGAAAAGAATACCAATGCATGAACTACAAAAGAAGAAGAATGCTAACTGCATCTTGAAGATGGCCATGCATGCTAACACATGAAGCATTGGAGACATGAAATATCAGCCTTAGACGGCTGTTTTACAACCTGAAACACCTTCTCGCTAACTGTTTGAGTGCAGAACTCTGGACACTTCTCACCTTCAGTGGTTTCCATTTCGGCTACGTAGCGGAAAGGGTGGGAATGAATCAAACAATGGATGATGATGGCAATTAATTAATAGCAAAAGAACAACATGAAGGGTTATGAACACGACTGTATGGAAAGGACAGTTGGACAGTATGGACGTTGAAATACCCCTGTCTGAGTAGCTGCTATCTTGCAGCCAGAGTCTGTGCAGTAGAGAATCTTTGTGGAATGGTTTAACAAAAATAAGTCTAATTTCTTTTTTTGAAGGTCTAATCTCTTCTTTGCTCTCAGACATTTTTACTATTACTGAAAGATCTACACAAGCACAACAGTTGTCAATCATTGTCAAATGTGACGTAAAACCCTGTTTTGTTTTGTTTTTTAACATCCAACAGCTAATAAAAAAGAAAAATTTCTGGATAAAGAGGACTTAAACACAGTGCAGCCCAATTATAACTTCATATAACCACAGCAATGGATGTTAGAAACATTTCTACGAAGTGTATTTATTTTTTAAGTTTGACCACAGCTTTATTTGAATTAGTAAGCTTTATTAGAATGGACTGGGAAGACAGGGTTTTTGTCCTATACTTCAATCAGTCACTAGGGGGAGCAGTTTTTGTGGCAACCTCATTTCGAGTCAAGTAGATTGATGTCAATTTTTTTTAACAGTCCCTGGTTGTGCAATAGTGCACACTTACTTACTTCATGCAGATGTACTATAGGAAGTATCAAATTTTAAACACAGTATTTTTCATAGTCCTGGTGCATGTTGGAGGCAGTAATGATATCACCAGTCAGAAACAAGCTGCGTTTTAACAGTGTCAATTTTTTTTTTCATTACTTTAAAGGCTTAAGTGTCTGGCACATGGCTTACTGTAGGCTCACTAGACCAGGACAGAGTCAGCCAGACCAGACAAAGGTCGGCCAGTGTCTTTTTCTGACAGGCCTATCTTTTGGGTGCTGTCTGGTGTTGGGCAGCAGCGTTCCCTCAGCCCTGTAAGAGCAATAAGTGGTTAGTGATGAGTGTTCACCGCCGGCCTGTAAACAGGAAATGATGTTTTGCCCGTAGAGCTGATTCAGGGAGAGGCCCTTGGGAGTAGAGCTGGGAGGGTCAGTGTGTGTGTGTTGTGACAGGGTTACTCATTTTTTCTGTGTCACTCCATGCTCTTTACTTTTGGCCTGAATTTACGATTTATTTTTTTGTGAAAGGCATGAAATTAATGAAGTCCAGTTTTGTTGCAGTAACTTCAAACATGATGTTTACTGGAATTCAAAGAGCTCATGGGATGCAGATTGCCTGACATAAAGCTATGATGCTCTCTGTGAGCCTGGAAGACGTTCAAGTTTAGCAGAAAGGTCAGCTGCAATAAACAGACCCGAGAATGTTTACGTGTATGAAAAACCAAAAGCTGCTGTTTAAACATGCTGAGCTCTCTATCAGGAGGGAGGTTACATTTTCAACCTCTAACTTCAACACTTGCCATATGTGGGTGAAATGATTGAAAGGCTGTTTCCAATATGGCCTACAGCAGTGGGGCACGGGTGAATGAAGTGAAAGGCATCATCTGATAATGGTCACTGCCTATTACGCAAACAGCACTGCCAGTTTAAGGCCACGCTGAATCCAAAGTGACTCTCTCCCTCTCCCTCTAATCTTTTTCATCTTCGTCGAGCTGTGAACAGGAAATGCAGTTTATAAATAACTTGCTCAGTTCCTCGCTCAGAGCAGAGGAGAGGCCATCAGGGTTAGATGCAGTAATGGATGACAGATTTCTTTTTGAACTTTGTTGGAAAGAGAGAGTTAGTTTTAAGCATGAACATTAGCTTGAAAACAAACTGGAGATGCTTGGAGGTAAAGACAGAGTTATAAACTATGATGGATGTGCTGTCTTCAGGCCGAAAACATGAACCAGTTGACCCTGAAGGAGAAGTGCTTCCATGCAACACCCTGCCTGACCTCTACTACTCTAAGAGGGGTCACGGATGTCATGTCACAGTTTTTTTTGCCAAGAGGAGTGGAAAAATTGCCAAAACACAGCATTTTGCATAGAGGGTTAATAGATATCCAGTTAAGGAGAAGCACTTCACTCTGGAAAGTATTAAACCTAAATATTTAGGGATTTAAACGCCAACATCCAGCTTCATGAAATTAAGGGTTTTTTAGTCGGTTATTTTGAAACATTTCTGTAAAAAAATATCAGTAAGTGATGGTTTCCTACACATATCATAAGTTTTATTGGTTGATTTCTGTGGCTGGGTATGGGTTGAGGTCCCTTTCATAATTCACTGAATATCTTAAAACAAGTGGTACAGTTGCAGTAACACTGATGGTAGACTCAAACTGCTATTCTGTCTTTCAATAGCAAAAAATTCTTTAACTTAGATGATATGTTCTTTTTAATTTATGATTATTGATATTACATCTGTATGTACAATGGCCTATTATTTGGTCTATTTAATCATGTTTATTTTTCATTAACATTTATATTTGGGCAGGAATGCCTTTCATTAGACACAGGACAGTGGTTAAAGAAGGAAACTGGGAGGAGAGAGTGGGGAATGACATTTAGCAAATTATTTGCTTTTTAGAAATGGTTAAATGTAAAAAGTTAATCATTTATTTTTGAAAAAGAAAAAAAACACCCACACTGTGTGTGATGTAGTATGTTAAAGGGGTCCACATTTTCAGTTTGGTTTGCCTTCAGCATCAGGACAGGGCTGTTACGCGTGGCAAAAGATCATCGTCTCACCTCAGACTGTGAGTCTTGCGGTTTACTGAGACTTCCTTTCTGTTTGTCACTTAGACCACAGAGAGCCAGGTGTCATTCTGCCTCGACCCGCTGTATGGGTCCATGTGAATGACTCCTTTTTTAATACACACTATTGACTGTGCTCAAAGGTCAGACAAAAACGATTGTTGAGTCTTTTTAACATAAAATGGTTCTAGCTAAGTCGTCTCGCACCTGACATTTTCTTTGAATGAGCCAAGGAAACATCCCACAGGTGTTTACTGTTGCTAAGTGTTTTGGTTTGATTAGACATTGAAGTGAAGATGCCTTAAAGCAGCTGTTAAGTGTGTTGGCACAAAGTGAATGCAACTGGAAAGAAAAAAATGTGCCAAAGCTTAATTCACCGTTGAAAACTGCTCCAGAGGTTGCTGGTGCTCATTCTGCTTAATCAGATCTACCTCTGATATTTGTTTCTGGTGAATAACTTGATGTTACACAAAGTGCAAAAAAGAAGAAGGAAACATCTTCAAACATCTTTTATAGTAGAGACGTTTCCTTGCAGCAAATATTGAAATGTTGGAATGCTGATGCTGAAGGCAGAAAATTAGAATGACTGCTTCTACATGAAAGGTACATATAATCCCACGCATGTCTTTGTTCATGAGTGTTTTGATTGGGTAGTATAAACAACCCATGGTGATGGAAAATTTCCATTCATTTGAATAAAAATAAAAATGTAAAAAATGCTGAATATTTTAAAAAGTATAAGGGTAAGAAATGTAAAATAAAAAATACAAGCACAATGCAAGAACAGCACAAGTTCCTGAACATGCTGAATTGACATTTGAATGTTGGAAATCTTTTTGAGTTTGAAGACTGTGAAAATTGCTCAAAACAAAAAAAAAAGAAAAAACAAACATTAACCCCAAAACAAAAACAAAACAGAAACAAAACAACAACAACAAAAAAACATACAGAAGAATAAGAAAAAGCTTAATAAAGTCGAATAACAATATGTTGATGCTGACTCAGCATTTCAGCATAACATAATGCTGACTCTGCATTATAACAGTATCACCCCGATAATAATAAAAAGTATATTTTTTTAATCAGTTGTTTTTAAAATCACTGTAGAGTGTCTAAGCTACTCTGTGAAAAAGGATATAAGAAACCATACAAACAAAAAAAAACGCATAGTTTTGAAAAGCTTTGTCTTCTTGAGCTGAAGTATGCACAGTGTAGCTGTTTTTGGGTACAAAGGATACTTTAAGCACGAAAAAAAACCTTTTGAAGGATTAGGAAGAAACTTTCAATCCATTTTGTGTTTTACAAATGATGAGTTTTCGCAGAGATATGACTGTCCTCTTTATTTTTTGCAGCCCTGCTCAATAAAATAAAAATGTGATACATTTACAGTCCCAAACTCTGGCCTCCTGCATTTAATTTGAAAGATTACATTAAGTCCATCTGTGGTAGACGCTGCTTTTATTTCCCTCCTGTAGAAAGTAGGTCCCACATCAGTGAATAAAAACAGCAAGCAACACCACGCTCCATCTCCTGCCTGATCCTGTATTATTATTTCATATCTAGAACAGGATTTTTGATAAATTTGACAGCCTAAAAAAAACCCAAACAGAAAAAGAAGTGGATTAAATTCAACCACGTCCTCTCTCTGTGACAGCAGAATGAACTCTGTATTGTTTCATGTCTCAAGGGTTCACTCATGAAAAACCCCACAGATAAAAAAGAAGCAATCCAGTGTTCCAACCAGGATTTGGTTTAGTGACGTCTCAGTCACATCTGCTTGTAATCCCATCATGCCTTCAGAGAGAAAATCCCCTTCTTCTCCTCCTCCACACAGAGCCAGGTGATGAAGGAGACGAGTGTAACCGGCAAACGACTCTCTGTCTTTGTAGCCTGTATTTAATACATGATCGCCTAGCATGTGTGTGTGTGTGTGTGTGTGTGTGTGTGTGTGTGTGTGTGTGTGTGTGTGTGTGTGTGTGTGTGTGTGTGTGTGTGTGTGTTTTGTGTGTGTTTGTTTCAGTCGAGCAGCATGAGCCATCTGTTACAATGCTGTTGCGTAGGCGTTCCCTTCCTGCTTGCTGTACTCGGTCAGGCCACACTGGCTGCTGCCCCGAGGGGGTTCGGGGACAGTGCTGAATCTAGGACCCTCTCTCTCAGTGGGACAAATTTAAAAATGGCTCATTGAATTGAAACTCCAGAGTGGCACACTGAGCCCTGTCAACAAAGTCACACAGAGAAAGGCTGCATCATGTCTGTTTCCTTATCAGACAGAGGCCCTGTGGTGGCTCAGAAAGCAACACTTGGCTTTTTTTTCCCACCAAGCCTTGATATTTGGAGCTGCAATAAACAGCTCTGGAAAGGCAAAGTCACAGTTATGAAAGATCGTAGCTTTTTTGGTGATTTTGGTTATGGTCATGTATTGTAATGAATGTGGTTTCAAGCATGAAATTGAGAGGGGACAGCAGGGCTTTTTTTGAATTTTTAATAACAAAACCTGTTTCTTAATGCCTGTTGATTAAATAACGTAACTCGAAAATGCCTGCTGGGTATTTCTTCAAATTTGGCGGAAATATCTACTTAACTTTAAGGATGAATTGATTTGATTTTGAAGGATCAAAATTAAAGGCAACTGTGACCACTCAAAAAAGTGGAGGTCAGACACGAGAGTTTGGGCTTAAATGATCGCACTAGGGTCAGGGACAATTATTTTAACGCCTAAGTAGGTACTTTTATAGATACTGACCGAATTCAGTCAAAAGTACCAAGTACCGGTTCTCGTAAAATTGAAAGGTACCATGAATAGGTACCTAAATGCATTCTTTTGACTGTGAGGGGGTGGAAGAGTAGGTGATTTTCCATGCTGGACATAAACACAGCATTGCAAGGTTACATATGGAAGTATAAATATCGGAAAATTAAGGAAAATAATGGGATTTTATTATAAACCTTTTTTTTTTTTTTACCACAAAAACAAAAACTGATACCAATTATCAGGTACCGGGCATCAGTACCATGTTGTTTCAAATGTGAAAGGTACCCACCCCTAGTCTCAAATCAAAATGCTGCAGAAGAAATAAACGTGTACAGTCTGGTACTAAAACATTAAAGGGGCTGTGAGGAGTTTGAAAATGATCTGGAAAAAGGCTCGTCTCAACATACATGCGTGATCGTAATCCACACTTCAAAATGAAATTATCAGAGCCAGTATTGCTGTTTGCACATTATTTTGAGTCGCTACTTCTTAGCTTCCCAGGACCGGATTGATGTACGGCATGTCTAGGTCTCTATGACAACACCACGATGAAGTTTAGTCCTGAGAAAAAAAAACAAAACACAGAGATCTGTGTTTTTCTCTGCTAAAACGATTTCTGTGATTATTTTTGTAGTGATGGTGGACACAGGAGCCTAACTGTCAGACAGAAAAAGGACCAAAGAGCTGAAGAAAGCTTTATGGGAGAGTGATACAGCCCGGTCAAAGCTAATTAGCCTTTAGCTCGGGCTGTATCACTTTATAACAAGGGGCTAAGTGGTTTATGATAATGTTGATTCCAACCCTCATGCAGCAGTTATTCTGCAGTGGTCTGTTCAGACTTGAGAGTCAATAAAATGAAGAGTGAGGTTACATTAGCTCTGCTTGGTAGATGGCTGGCAAGATATAGCTAACCAGGATTCACTAACGTTACAGATTACTGACTTGTCTTAGAGAACCGGGTTGCCAGCTGCGCTAAATATAAACGCCTGCTAAACTACTTACAAACTGACAGTGTTTATTTTTTGTCACATTGGCCTACAGATGTGTTGGAGCACCAGGCTAACGATGTTGCTAACATACAGCCGACTGCTACAATGTTTGCTTGATGTCACGTTTCAAACTGTAGTGCTACATAACTGTACTGATAAATACCTTACCTCGGCGCGTTGTAGCCTGTAAAAATTTGTCTTGAACAAAGAAAATTTATTTAGATCCAATTTCCATTCAATTGCAAAACAAACACGCTCCTCGCCAACAGTAATTTATGACAGTGTGTCGAGACTCCGGGCCACAAGGTGGCGAGGGAGTGTAATTAAAACAGATACTCCTCTTAGCATCTTTAAATTTGCTCTACCTTATGTGCTTGTCTGTGAAAACTGTATAGTGACAATTCAATTACTCATCTGTTTTGATCCTGTTAAAGAGGAGTCATAAAGAACTAAGCAGATTTCACTAACTGCTTCAGCTTCACTTCTTTGCTAAATTCTAGGTTTGCCTAGTAAGTTAAAGTTGGATATACCAATATAACAGCTGGCATCCTTGGACTCCACTGCTCTTCAGAAGCCTGTGTGATGTCTCACAGACTAGCAGGTGATAATAACAGCCTCATCATGTTTGTTGAATAAAAAGGTTTTAGTGGTGTGTTGATTGACTAACAGAAGGGCAGAGCTGTGACTGTCAGATTTACAGTCTGGTCCAGATATTCTGTCTGCCTCTCAAAGCCAGAGAAAGATGCTCAAGTCATTAAGTCCCCTCAGAGACAGCCCAATCCACCAGAGGTTTTAAAAAAAGACACTAATTAGATTTGGAGCACTTGAGAGGAATCATGCAGTGAGCTTGCTCTTGTTTCAAGAAAAAAAATGATAAAAAAGGACTGTATGATGTGACATAGATAGGACATAAATTTTACCTTTTTCCTTTATAGTGCTCATTTAGCTAAAGCAAAAATCAGTCATCATGTTTTTCCTAATTGCCACAGTCAATTAAATGATATTTTAACGCATTTGCTGCTAAAATGAAACTGATCTGCTGGGTTCTTGTCTTATCATTGACCAAATCCTCACAGACTCAGCCTCATGCTGGAAGTATTGTGCACCACATTAAAACCACATTTTTGAATATTTTCATTGCAGTGATACGGCTGTTTTAAGTCAGTCCTGATGGTGCTTCACGACTCTGGTATAAATCATAAACTTTTACTCTCAGTTATAATATATAGACATGTTGTTATTTTGCTGCTCTCTTGGGGTGTTTGCTCTTTGTTCACTGTCATGTGGAAGAGCTGCAGTCTCCTTCTAATAAACATGGACCGGATGAAAAACTATTGATTTTGTGACGGTGCTTTCATCTGCCTTTTCTCTCTCTCTCTCTTTGCAGCTTGAAAGCTCTGGTTTCGACAGGAGGGAAAAATGTGCAGGCAGCATGTGACTGGTGAGAATTACACACTTTACTCATATGCTCTTCTACAGTCATCAATACACAGCTGGAATATAAACTGAAACTTGTGAATTGATGAATATAACATTTACCCCTGTAACATTTTGTTGACCTGTCACTGTGCTATTTCAACTGCGCTGTCCTCTGCTGGACATTTACAGTCATAACTCTTCCATCATCACATTTTGTTGTGTCTGTCCCTCTAGGCTTTTCTCCCATGTGGATGACCCATTCTTGGATGACCCTCTGCCCAGAGAGTATGTGTTGTACTTGCGACCCAGTGGGCCTCTGCTCCAGCAGCTCTCGCTCTTCTGGCAGCAGTCCCGCCTCTCCTGTGGCAAGAATAAGGCCCACAACATCTTCCCTCACATCACCCTCTGCCAGTTCTTCATGGTCAGTGTCCATCATATTCCTGCTAATTAGGGCTGGGACCATATGCTATTCTTGGGATTTGACTCTATTACAATTTTAGGGGGTGACGATTCGATTTAAATTTTTTACATAAAATCTTTAATATTTGCTATTTTAATTTGCTTTTTGAACACCAGACCATGTGAAAAAGTCTAGAGACTATATCAAGTCATATTTTCCTATAAAATGCACATCATGTGAGTCAGAGAGAAACATTTCACCCTCTGCTGGAGAAAAGTGGTAACTTTTTTTCCAATCCAGTTTATAAACAAAGACTGAAATGAAGAATTTGAATTTGAAAAAAAAAATGACAAAGAATTCTGATTTTGATATTGTCAAACAAAAAATCTCAATATATCGATTTTAGATTTTTTTTCTCCTTCCCCTTCTGTTAATCATTCTCAGCTTAATGCTCTGCTAGCTTTTTTTGTTACAATTTGGCGGCTTTCTCTGCTTTGTTGTCAGTGTGCTGATGGAAAAGTGGAGGCTCTCTCAGATGCTCTCCAGACCACTGTCGCCAAATGGAAGTCTCGCCTACCTGCACCTCTTCCACTGGAGCTCTACACCTCCTCCACCTTCATTGGCCTTTTTGTAGAGGAGCAGGTGGCAGAAGTGCTGAAGAGTTTCGCTGCTGATTTTGCTTCCGAAGCAGCAGCCAAAGCAGGTTTGAACCCAATTGTTTTTTCAAATCATTGCTCACAGAGTTGTGCTCTGCCACCATGCCAGATTAATTAAGAAATTTGATTTTTGCAACATACTAACATCTGGACTACTTTCATTTACTGTCATCATATTTAGGGCATTGTTGAAGAATCTGAATTGGGGCTGTCAAAGTTAACATGTTAAAAACTAATTAACTCAAAGTCCTTTTAGTGCCACTGTTTTTTAAACACGTTGTTGACACATTCACATTCTGGGAGTGTGAACCTTGGCTGTCCTGTGGAAAATCAGAAAACAATGCAGCAGTCACATTGTCGAGGGCTAAAAGAAACAAACATCCTCAAGCAGAAATTGATTTTTTTAATGTAAAGCAGCTCTGTTAAGGGCATGGTTCTACATTTTCCAAACTGGAAAATTGTTAATGTTTGAGCTTATCTCACCGCTTTTAAGCCGCATGGGTTCTTTGACATAGCTTGAGTTAATTCATGTCTCTTGCATTAAATCAGTGATGCATACACATGCAGCTACAAATTTTGGTGGTCATCTGCTTGCGAGGATGGTTGAACGTGTGAAGAGGTCTAAAAGTTGGCTAATTGCAAAACCTTTGACTGGCCTCAGATTAAAAACACTCAATGAACTGAGGCTTCTGCAGGGAAACTGCTTCCTTCTTCTCCACTCAAATCTCACCCAATCAATGATTTGAGCTCCCATATCGGCTGAAAAGATGCTAGTAAGATAATTAAATGAGGGTTTAAGAAAAATGAGCATTAGTCAAAGTAATTAAATGCCGTGACAATGAACTCTTATGTCGTGTCTACTATAGGACTATAAAAATATCCTTTCAAGGAACATTTAGAATCCGAAATTATTTTGCAGTTAATCAGAGGTTAACTTTGGACAACCAGCATTTAATTGTGATTAAAAAATAATCAACTTGAGGGTGTCCATTGGCCTAGCAGTTTGAGCACCACACCCCATGTACTGGAACTATAGTCTTTGTAGCAGCAATTGCAGGTCTTTCCCCACTTTCCACTCCCACATTTGTTGACAGCTGTTCTGTACAATAAAGAAGAAATGGGAACAACAAAAAATAAAATATGTAAATAAATGCTAATTACAGTTGTCTTTTGACATCCCTTGCCATTCAGAAGGACTTCTAAATCAGCTCTACATATAATATAGATATGATCAGCTTACTTCAATCTTGTTCTTTTCTTTAGATGTTCACGTGGAGCCTCATAAGAAACAGCTCCATGTTACTTTGGCGTACCACTTCCAAGCCAGCCACCTTCCAATTCTGGAGAAGTTAGCCAAAAGTGTTGATGTTTCTTCAGGCTGTGACTGGCTGGCTGTGCTCTTCTCCCGGGATATTCGCTTTGCCAATCATGAGGTAGATTTGACTCATTTTTTCTTCTTCTTTTTTTCCTGTTGAACTGTCTGTCAGGCTTTCCAGAGTTTCACAACAGCAAAAATGTTCGTTTTTGAACTCAGATGTTACCTCTTTATTAAAACTGTCCTGTGGTTGTTTCGTGTCTGCCCTCCGAAGACACTGCAGGTCATGTACCCATACGTGCCTCAGAATGATGATGAGCTGGAGCTGGTACCTGGAGATTTTATCTTCATGTCTCCGGTGGAGCAGAGCGCTGCCAGCGAGGGCTGGGTGTATGGCACCTCACTGGGAACAGGACTGTCTGGCCTGCTGCCTGAGAACTACGTCAGCCGAGCTGATGAGTCAGACACCTGGGTTGTCCACGGGTAAGAAACGCCATCATGGTACGATTCTTTGATTAAATAAAAACAAACAATGCCATGAATCCAACACTTGTAGATAACAGGATCGTCCCTGCTCAACACTCAAAGCCACATAGTCGGTCTTTTAGCCATAAAACAAAGGCATCACCGGGTGTAATGTCAGACTCACAATCTACTAATCCCTTCAGAGTTAAAGCACAAATACAAACAAATCGGCAGATTTTCTTGGCTGACAGGAAAGATTAGAGAGAAGAAAAGAATCATCTTCTTAGCTTCTTGGCTAACCCATCCAATACACTCCTCTGCCCTACTTGTACTTATTCTTGTCTCTGTGCTGTGGATGAACAGAAAGTGCTTTATAAATAAAGTTTGCTGTGTTTGTCTGCTTCTTAGGTCTCAGTCTATTCTCAACTGTGCCTCTCCGTCCAACTCTGGTAGCACTGTGGGTGGGTTATTATTTGACGGACAGCTGAATGACAGCCTGCTTGACAGTCTAATGGATCCCCCCAGCCTCACCAGCCTCTGTCCTCCTATGCAGGTGCACCACTTTTATATGGTGAAACTTTCCCGAAGGCTTCCAGAAAAGAATGAACCATCAGTTCAACATAATCTGTATTGTTCAGCAATAATGAAGCCTAGAATTTGTCTATGTACATAATTCATTTTTTAAAGACACTTTTTTTGAGATTGATCTTATGCAACTTGTGCCACACTTAAAAATGATTCTTTTTCTTAGGTTTCAAGGCAAATTACTCAGTCATCCCTGTCCAAAATGAGGCTGTTTGTTTGTCGCCATGGTGAGAGGATGGATGTGGTGTTTGGGAAACACTGGGTCACTCAGTGCTTCGACTCCAAAGGTTAGAATGCACCACGGATGGAGGACTCATTCTTATAAATAGAAGCTTTAATTAGACCTGTTGTAGTGTAACCCTTGTGTAACATTAATGTTTTTGTTCTGTGTGTAGGCCGATATGTTCGTTCTAATCTCAACATGCCGTCCAACCTGCCAGCTAGAAGTGGAGGTCACCGGGACTATGATAAAGATTGTCCAATTACTGTGTTTGGCTCCACCCAGGCCCGTCTTGTGGGTTAGTACATTTTATAAGCACTTTGATTCTGATCAAACTGGTATGATTTATATTTGAGGATTATAGAAAACAGTGGAGACTGTTTCCTTGATTTAAAATCCTCTACTTAAAGAATTACTTGTTCTTTATTTCTATCTTAGGTGAAGCCTTGTTGGAAAGTCATGCCAAAATAGACTTTGTTTACTGCTCTCCTTCACTTCGTTGCGTCCAGACTGCACAGCACATTCTGAACGGTAGGACCTCATTTCACCTTATTGTCCTCATTAATATACATTTTCAACTCATGCATGCAATCAGGTTTTTCAGGTGGCTTGTTGTGCTTGCATTTAAAAAGTAACTGCTTTGTAACAGAGGTTTTGTTGTAGTTTTAGTCCACAAACCTTCAACCTGATGAGGATAACAGTGGGATTTTTCCAGCAACCTAAAACAAAGTTTTAATGAACAACAACAAAACTTCTGTGTTGCCAAGAGACATCATTAGGAACTGAACAGATAAGAGAGGAAAGAGATTTAACAGGATGTCAGACTTGTTTTCCAGCTCCATGCTGAGGTCAACTTACTTTCTCCAGCAACTTGGATAACAAATGTTTTGCTGTTAAGAAATGTTGTCTCTGCAAAACCATTAAACTCCCAAGTACATGAGTTGTTGTGTTTGAGCAGATGGGGCCAACATGATTCCCCTTGAAGAAGTAATATGTAAATAGAAAACAAAAGCTTCATTAAGTGTTGTTGTCTCCCCTGACTGTTTCTTTGTGTGTTTCACTGGGCGTCAGGTCTCCAGCAGGAGGGAAAAACAAAAATACGAGTGGAACCTGGATTGTTTGAATGGACAAAATGGGTTTCGGGCACATGCTTGCCCACCTGGATCCCCCCAGCTGAACTGGCTTCTGCTAACATGAGCATGGACACAACATACAGGTACACAGTGACACCACCGCATACTTTACACGTTTGAGCTGTGAAGCTAATTAAACTTCTTTCTTTTCCGTCTCATCCACAGACCTCATATTCCTATCAGTAAGTTGACTGTGTCAGAGTCCTACGACACCTACATCAGCCGGAGCTTCCAAGTGACCCGAGAGATTCTGGCAGAGTGCAAAAACCTGGGTAAAGTAGAATGTCAAAATGTCAATCTGTTCATTCAAATTCGTACCACGAATCACAAACAGTTGCATAAAGCACTAGCTACCTCAAACTACTTTATGTTAGTGCTTCCCTGTTTTTAACTAAATCTATGGTGGCCATTGTTAAGTGAGCATGAGCCAAAAAACAAAACTGTGAGACATGCCTAAAACTGGTTCTTGCCAAGTATACATGTCTCTGTATGCTCTATCATAATACCATGAAACTTAACAGCTTTTAATAAACATTGTGTTTTTGGTTGCTTGCTCCTTAATTTTTGTATTAAGTACACATCAAAGATCCTCAACATTTTAAGCTGTATCATCAAATCCTGAGTTTATAGACTGAGGGTCTATAAACTGTATAGAAAGCTAATGGTATCCTTGGAATGTGCTCTCTACCTCTTTCACACAGGAAACACAGTCCTGATTGTGGCTCATGCTTCCTCCCTGGAGGCTTGCACTCGCCAGATTCAAGGCCTTAGCCCCCAGAACTCCAAGGACTTTGTCCAAGTGGTCCGAAAGGTCAGTTTTTCTGCTTTAGTATAATGGTCCTTTCATTGCTACCCTCCCTTTTTTATTCCCATCAATAACAAGCACATCTGTCTCCTCTTTGTGCAGATTCCTTACTTGGGATTTTGTGCTTGTGAAGAATTGGGAGAGACTGGGGTGTGGCAGCTGGTCGACCCACCCATCTTGCCTCTCACACATGGACCCAATCACAGTTTCAACTGGAGGGAAATGCTAATGCAAGACTGAAGGATATGCTTTTTGGCTCTCTATGCTTTGGCACACCTGAACTGCCAAAAAATATTTATTTTTAACCCACACTGTTTTAAATCCAGGCCTATTACAAAAAAAAAAAAACAAATTCACGTCTGGCTTCCTACAGAGACATCATGCAAAAAATGTGCATTTATTGAAGCAAATTTATTCAAAAGCACTGCTCAGGAAAGAGAAGATGCAGTTTTTGTTGAGATCAAAGTGTAACTGGACTCGTTGTGTTTCGTATACCTAAATGCGGAAATTCTCAGAGAAACTTGGTTGTTTCTTTGCGATTGCTGATGAAGAATCAGGTTTTGTGACACACGACAGTGCTGTCAAGCTATGTCTGTGGTGATGAAGACTTTGTGTTTTTCAGCCTCCTCACACACTGTGACAAGAATTAGATGAGAGAAGCTTGTAAGACAGAAGTATTTTTCCATGTGTCAGAAATGATTATTTTATTCGTAGCTTTGACCCCTTCAGTTGAAAAGCACAAAGAGATGCTGACAATCAGACAGGGGGATAACTGATCTTCATTGTTTCTGGTGCTGAGGAGGGTAGTTTATGATCCCTGATTTATTCCTGTAAATGTCATATCATGAAGTGATTATTTTAACTTAACATTTCTGTGTCCACATGAATCCTTTAACATTCCTGTTACACAGTGTTGATTACCATCACATGTGCAAGTTAGTCAAAATGACAGAAAAAAAAGAATATGATGAATTACAAAAAGCTGTTTATTTTGTTTAGATGCATTAAATGTTTGCCATTTATCACAACCATGGCGCTTTGTATAAGCCTGATGACCACACTGCTTTTCAAAAACATTTTCTTTGGATATGTCAGATTATTTAGGTGCTTACAGCCCAGATCAAATATTTGTTATTGACTCAGAAAATGTATTCACACTCAAAAAGAAATTAATAAAGCAAGGCTGCGGAGTTATGAAGGCTTTTATGTACATTAAAGGACCTGCAGTTTATTTTGTAGAAACATTACTTATCACATGCTTATAGTATTTTTTTTCAAAAACTACAAAGTTTTGAATAGGTTATTTTTTGAACATATTTAAAATATTATTTAAAAAAATATCAATTGCTTTATTAATGTATTTATTTCAAAGAGGGAGAGATTTTGACCTCACCTGTAACTGCAACGATATTGGCTGAGTTCCATTTCCCAATTCGGTTAGCTTTCGAAGCTTGCTACTTGTAACATTTCACAGGTGTACTCTAAATGGAACGCGGCCAGTATTGACGACAATGTATACACTTGAAGCTGCCCTTGCGGGGACATTGAAACGAATTAGCACGTGATTTTTACAAGGTAATGGTTAAGTTGATTACAGTTCTGGATTTTGGGTTCAGATTGGAGAGTGTTTTTTACTTGCTTGGAAACTTTGAGGCCTAACAGTAAAGATATACATTTCTTCTGAGATGTAGAAAGTAATTTTGAAGATATTTTTTCATATCAGCCTAATGGCAGAGAAGACTTCTTCCCTTCAAGAGCTCGAGGTACTGGACAGTTCAGATCTCAAGGTGAAACATTAACTTGAATTTTAGAGCCAGAGATTTTTAAAATTACAGAAAATAAGGTGAAAGCGATAGCAACACGTGCCTAGCTAGCTTACGAACCATTTTGCTAACGGCTACGAGTAAGCGCTGAGACACGTGAGACATTCGGTGTTTTGCCGAAAATAGGGATGCATTTGGTCAACTAAATTTCCCCTTTCAAGGGTAAACTTCGCCTTGATGTTGATGACTAAGTTCTTATTTAAAGGTGTAAGAAGTTAATGGGAACAGCTATAGTTTGCTGGCTTTCGTCACATCATGGAGACTTAGAAGCTAACGGTGTTTTGGTCAGATAGAAAAAAACAAAAAAACAAGACACACTTATCCAATTATTCGGTAACTCTAGATATTTCAAGTCGTAGGTGAAGGAGAAATGTAGCGTCAGGCTATTTTACATAAACCTGTTTGAGGTCAAAACCTTTACATTTACATGTTCTTAACTTCAAGTCTTAAACCTTTTTTAGCACAGGTACAGTGCCCTTTGACAAGTGTGAGGACAAAATAATGAAGATAATGTGATAAACCAGCTTACAAAGATTAACCTCATTTATTTTAGTTTCTGTCATATATCATGCTCTCTCTTTCAGTTTGCTTTAAGAGGAGATAGTAACTTTCACACATGATCATGTTTCTGCTGAGGGATGCTGCAAGGTGTAAGGTGCGTTGCTGTTTATGTGCAGCTGCCTACATATACCTTCACTCAGCTCAGGTGAAATAAAACAAAACGCAGCCTATGTCTGCTTTAGGGATGGGTACCGAACTAGGTACTTTTATAGGTAAAAAAAAAAGTACCGGGTACCAATTCACGTAAAATCAAAAGGTACCATGTTTAGGTACCTAAACACATCCTTGTGACTGTGAGGGAGTGGAAGAGTAGGTGATTTTCTATGCTGGACATGAACACAGTATTGCACGATTACATATTGACGAATAAATATGTTAAGTTGAAAAAAATGTGTATTTTATTACTTAACAAATTGTTATTTTTTACCACATAAACACAAAAAAGTACCGTTGAGTACCGGTACAGATTGCCAGGTACCGGGCATCGGTACCGTATCGTTTCAAATGTAAAAGGTACCCATCCCTTGTGTGCTTTAATATCTTCTAAATGCTGTTTACATTGCAAGACTAGAACCGTGTTGGACTAACATGAATTTAGCAAAATTCTTATTCCTTAATTTTCTGCAAATTTGCAGGCCTCATTTTAAGGCCTCAACACACAACTCTACTAAACATGTTCTAACCACATAAAAACAACATAAAAAGACACCACCAACATCAGTTCATCTGTTACTGTGCAATTATATTGTGAAGAAAATAACAACTAAATATACAACATGCATACATTTTTCAACCGTGTAATTTGGCTCTAACCCATAACTAAACCAAAATCCAGTTTAAACAAAATTATAACAATCCTATTTTTAAAACAAATATGAGTGTGAGTTATCTTACTTTAACCAAAGACCCCAAAGGTGACCTTGAACTTCGCTAGATCAAAGGCTTAATGTCCAGCTTTTTCAAAAGGTCCTGATTTATGTGTAGCAGAGTCAGGTATGTGAGTCTTTTCTGGTTCATGGTGCTCCTCAACCAGGTTTTCAATCTGCTAAGTGTGGAGAATGACCTCTCTGAAGAGGCCACGGACACGGTTAGGCAGAGGCAAAGTTCCAAAGGCAACTTCTCCACCTCTCCCGGCAGCTCCTGAGTTTGAGGATACAGGTCACCCAAAAAACCTTCAACATCAGAGGCTGTCTTGAATCTCTTTTCTTTTGTTAGGTCCCGCAGGAGGGTGAGTTGCATGTGCAGTAGAGACTTGTCGATCTGAGGAGGGAGATGAGCTGCAATGTCATCCAAACCAAAATAATGGCTGTTAACAGCATCCTTTATAATTTTCTCTCCCTGCACAGCAGCTTTCATACCTGGCTGATCAAATCGGCAACCAACTCTGATGCTCGAAATAATTCTTGTCCCCACGGTTGATGTCCTGCATGTGGTGCCACGTCCTGCACAGCCTGTGTGTCCCTCAAATGAGCTGGATCTCTACTTGCTTGTGGTGGCTCTGGCATTTGTAGATTGTTCTGTGCTGTAAGTGTTTACTTTTGACACCAGCTCTTGTACAAAGGCATCATCTCTCAGGGCCTATATGCGTTATTTCAGTACAGTGATGCACTCCAGGGCACCCCCTGCGCTTGCCATTGTGTGCTGGTGCTTTTTTGCCACTGCTTCACATGGCTCAAAAAGCTTCACAGCAGACTTCTCTGAAATATGTTTTTGCCTTCAGTGCTTGTCTGCACAGACCAGATATTTTGGCTCATGTGTCCCCTCTTAAACTCCTGTCTTCCTGCAGCACTTTGAGTGTTTCCAAAAGCACTGGGTATGATGAGCTCACTCACTTTATTGCCTTTGTGTGCACGGCCCATCTAGTTGGACACAATGACAGTAATCTGCAGATGACATCCTCAACTCCTAAAAGTGACAGGAATAGTTGCTCGCACTTCGATGATTCTCCTATTGCAATGGAGAGGCCCTGCACAAAGTGAAGCATGTCAGCCACCAGGCACATCTCCCTTGCGGATCAAATCAAGCGCATGGTTGCTGCAATGAATGTACAGAGCAGTAGGACACAATGTCTTTAATTTTGCTTGGACATCTGCAAAACAGCCTGACATATTGCTTGGGCCATCAAAACAAAATCCTTGAAGGCAATCCAACAGCAAGTTTAAGCACACAAAAATGTCAATGGTGCAGGAAAAGAGGAACCATTTACAATTGCAAGATTTTTATCTACATACTACAAGCTACAGGGAAACTGTAGCCATCAGCTGGTAGCCCAAAGAACGTGCACTCTTTGGCCTGAGACACAATTTTTTGCTGGACATTGTGCCAAAATTTCTAGCATTTTGTTTTGAATTTTGTCGGGCATTCAGTTGTCTCTACGCCATTAGTTTTCTCTTGGCATATCATAAGTCCTCTCCATCATTAGCTGCCATAATACTCCATCCCGATGGTCATGTCCCCACAGCAGCAGCCCCTCACGTCCCAGTAATTTAATGGATCAAAAATACAGCTCCAAAACTGTCCTGACAACTTTTTGGTCTCTGTCAGCACACTCGGAAAGCATGGTAACGATAGGTTTTTGGTTGAGTGATGACAGCATTTTAAATGACTCCAAATGCATGTCGGAAGCATCTCGGCCCAGTGTTCTCTCCGTCAGCCTCAAATCAAGTTGCTTCTGAGCTTTAAGAACTGAAAAAGTCAGATATTCTTTTTTGTGACATTGTTTGGCTCCTCCAGACACTGCCAAAATCCCTCTACGTTCTGGTCTGTGCTCCAACTTTTGCACTTTGATTGTTGTTTTGTTGGAAAAATGTATTTACCTTTCAGTACTTTTCTACAGAAAAAAGTTTTGAATTTTTTTTTTTTTTTTTGCAAAAAAGGGGCCCAATATTTATATATTTGAATTATGGCAGTGTCTGGAGGAGCCAAACAATGTCACAAAAAAGAATATCTGACTTTTTCAGTTCTTAAAGCTCAGAAGCAACTTGATTTGAGGCTGACGGAGAGAACACTGGGCCGAGATGCTTCCGACATGCATTTGGAGTCATTTAAAATGCTGTCATCACTCAACCAAAAACCTATCGTTACCATGCTTTCCGAGTGTGCTGACAGAGACCAAAAAGTTGTCAGGACAGTTTTGGAGCTGTATTTTTGATCCATTAAATTACTGGGACGTGAGGGGCTGCTGCTGTGGGGACATGACCATCGGGATGGAGTATTATGGCAGCTAATGATGGAGAGGACTTATGATATGCCAAGAGAAAACTAATGGCGTAGAGACAACTGAATGCCCGACAAAAGCTTTTATTGTTTACACATTGTCTGTGTGTTCATACCCCCTGCCAGCAGGTGGTGCTGCAGCGCCCTCAGCACCCCCCTTCTCAGGGACATGAAATCCATGTTTCTTACCGCCTGCAGTTCTTCTTGGCTTATTTATTGAAAAAAAAAAACTAAATAAAGAAATATATACATTGTAAAATTAATTACCTTTCTATGTATGGATATTCAGTATAAATTGCATAGGATCCATTGCTAATTCAATCCAGATTGGTTTTGTACACCCCTACAACATGGTAAAACCTTGTTCTCCTTGGACGACTCAAACCACTCCATGCAAGTCATCTTGAGATATCTTAAGATCATCAAAGGTACTATTTTAGAGAAGGTTTCCTTGAAAGCAAATAAAAAGCAATGTTCAAGATGACTTCCATGAAGTCACACTTGAGTAAGATTGACAACAAGTGGAAATGAAGTCACCGGTGGTTAAAGCTCACAGTGCATAATGCTTACACTCAGACTAAGTGTGAGACAAACACTAGATGGTGCAATTTGATGAGCAATATCAGTGTCTGCTCCTTGTTCTTCAACCACAAACCAGTACACAACAAAGCTTAGTGAGCGATTAAAACTTTTTTTTTTCTTTTTAACTAATTGTTAAAATGACAAAATATGGTTGAAATAATTTTATGGTATTACAACTTTCTGTGTAGCATTTATAGGCGTGTGAACAAATGTTTAAGGTAAGACAAATAACTTTTAATGAATTCTGATGAACTTGAAAAGACCACCTGGTTGTATCTGCCAGGATACTGGTTATGATAGTGGTGTTACAGCTAGGGTGGATGATGATTTTAGGATGAGTTCTTCAACAGCTTTCTTGTAAAAGTGGACCCAAAACTCTCATGTAACTTCAAATAAATACATGAAATGTTCATTTATTGAGATGGGAAAAAATAATGGCATGGTATGCAGTGTTTATTTAGCTCACATTTCATCCTTGTGTTACCCTGCAGGGCTCAGAAGGCTGTGAAGATCAAAACCTCTGCAGCCAGCAGGTAGGTGTCAAGTGATTCTCTCATCTACATGTTGCAACATTTTAGATTGACATCACTTCTTGTCTTGATCTGCACCAGGCAAATCAGGAGCTTGAGAAGTTCAAAGTGTTGTGCAAGTTATGTTCATCTATCAACAATGTATCATATAGGAATTTAAGTTCAATCATCATTTTTAATTTAAAAAAACAACTGCTGTAACTTAAAACATATTACAAAGGGACTGTTTTCTTAACAGAGTTTGATAATTTATAGGTATGCTGTATGATTTCTAGAAAAAGGGGATTTTAAAGATGGCCAGAAACTGAATCTGTCGTTATTATAACATGAGAGGAAGTTATCCACAGTCTGAATTGACATGTTCTTCTTCTCCACACTGTGAAAGGTCACTGTTTGTTTCTACTTGTTGCTTAGTTATGTTGTGTGCTTTATGTGAAATCAAAGTGGAAGCACTTAAAGTGTAAACACCCAGTAGTACCTGATGGCAAGTGACCTGGATATATTCCATTGTTTAAAGAGGGGGTATTACCTTCATCTGCTGAGCCAGATCATCTGTTATCAACGGATCCTTTTTTTCTCCCTATGGTTCAGTATTGTAAATATAAACAAAAATGAAATAAAGTTAATGTAGTAAAAGTCACAGATAACCAACTTCACATCCAGCTGGCACAGACTAAACATCAGCTGTTTCTGATCAGCCAACGAACACAAGTAAAATATTCTCTTAACTACATAGTGCTTCACTCTAACAGCCAGTTGCTAGCCTCCACTCTGTCGTTTGGTGTGAGCAGGTGATCATCACTGTGTTTATTGCTGCCTGTTAGGGCTGAAAACGGGCTGATGAGAGCATTGACTCTGTAAAATGAAACACTGATCAGCAAAAAATCAAAAGTGTTTCTCAGGGACCACATGATAATAATCCTAACATCCCGTACCTACGATGTTTATTCATAGAGCTGTGCTGTGGCTCAATCCCTGTAACAGTGGGCGAGAGGGAAGACAGGCAACCATTCATAATCACATTCACACCTCCGAGCTGTGTGGAGGCAGCAATTAACCCAACGTACATGTTTGTGGACAGTGGGAGGAAGAGTGTCTGGTGAAAACCTGTGATGAGTGGGGTGTGGAGACCATGAAGACTTGTCCCAGAGTTCCTCCAGCTTAGTTTAAACCTGTTGGATATACAGTCATTCCTCAACTGATAGATGCTTTTTTTTTTGCTCCTTCGGTTAATTAGCTCATTGTTGTTTACCTTTTACTGGGCTGAATTTAACCAGCGCTATCATATCTTTATGCCTGAGAAGTAGTTTGAAGCATTTTGAGATTCAAAAACAGGATTTTAATAAAATCAGTGAATGGATATGAGATGTGTCTTTCTAACCTTGTGTTGAAACATAATGTGTAGACTTTTCAGACATGATACAAAGATTCAAACTCATACTCAAAAGATCTTTAAAGGCACACAAAGCAGCAGGTAAAACAAGGTCAACACTGTAGAAAAGGGACGAGAAAAACAATCAGTACAAATTTCAGTCATTGCACAATATTTTGAAGATGGTAAAGCTAACGTCATAATGAATGTTGATGATTTCAAATTAAGCCATTTGCTTTCTAACGACAATGCTTCTCACCCCAGCTTCTAATAGCGTTTGGCACAGCTGTCACGAGTTAGAGAGGCCACTTTGTATTCACGGAGATGAGCTTAACTGACTTGGGAGTGAAAGAGGGGAATGCGAGTGTATCACAGCAAACAGGGATGATGCCAGGTACAGAGAGAGAAATCGCACCTCTCTCATTTGCAGTGAAAACTGTCAGGGGCACATTCATTTACTCTTGGTGGACTGTTTGGAGTAATTAGATAGAGAAGTGGCATCAAAAAAATTATTCACTTCACCTCTGCTGTGACCATTTGAAACCCTTCGAAACATCACTTGATTATGTAGGAAAACGAGAAAGAGACGGCAGGAGCTGTTAGAGCAAAGTTGTACCCCGAAGGACATAACGTGTGACTTCTCCGTACTCCATGGACCCACCCTTTGCCTCTTTTTATAAGGCTTACTTTTTATCACGTTTTACATTAATTGTCTACTTTAAGTGACGTTTCACTGAGTCCCTTCAAAGACATGAGAAAAGAAAATGTCAAAGGTCTGGCTCTTGCCTTTTGAGCTCGTGACTTTTTGCTTTTATCTTAGTTTGTACCTCTGCCTTTGACCTATTGCTCCAAAAATGTGACATTGTTTGTATACAGTGAATTTAAAAAAAAAAGTGGCTTAATTCAAAATGTCTGGTTCATAACCTGTCGGTGTACCCAGTGAAAACAAACAAAAACAAAGGTTTTGTCTTATCTACAACCCAAACTGTTCACATGAACATAGTGAAGAAACAGCAACTCTTGAGCCTTGTTCTGTTCTGTCTCAGAGCTGTTTGGAAGAGGGAGGGGAGGTACAGGGAGGAGGAGGAGGAGGGAGGAAGAGGGAGGTGGAGAAAGGTTGGAGGGGAACCACTGGCAAAGAAGTCGTTTCATACTGAGCTGTTTGTATTCACTGGGAGTAACTGCACCTGTGTGCCTCAGAACTGGTGTCACTCACAGTCCAACCGGTTGTTTATCAATGCTGCCATGTCTGCAGCCTGTGCAGCAAACAGCAGGAGAGAGGCAGAGCTGGACATGCTGGAGTCACAACAAAAGTAACAGAAACTCTGAGCAAAGGATTTGTGTTTGGTGAGTTTCTGCCTCCATCTTGAGACGAAAGAAATCTGAGGAACAAACTTGCCTAGCTGGAATGAAGGGCTGACAGCAAGCAGACTTGTGTGGACAAGGGTGAGTTACTCACAAACAGCTGAAGTTGCTTTGTTTGGTTCAAACCTGGATCAACAGAAGTTTTTACCTCTTTGAACTGTCTGTAATTCGCTCCAGTGGTACACTGGAGTGAACTGAGCAAGACTGTAACACTCGCACAGTTTATCTTAACTTGAGCTCTTATTAGTCTGTTTGTGTATGTGTGTGTGCACAGGCGTGTGTGAGGGCGTGTGTTTTGTTTGTTGAAATTTATGATGTGTTGGTTGGTTTGTGGTTCATCTTTGGATTAGAATCAGCTGTTCTGCTTCTCTCAGGATATGTCTTGTTTTCTCTCGTTCATTTGTTCAGACATCTCACATGTCCAGAAATAAACACACGCACACACTTCCACACACACAGGAAGCGACAGGACAGTGTGATGTCTTCACCCCACAGCCGACAGGATTCACTCCTGCCGGTTCAAGTAACAGCAGTGTATTTCTAAACCAATCCTCTGTATATCCTTACCCAGTTCATAATGGCAAAACTTTTGTCAGGTCAGTTTTGATGGTAGGATATTTTAGCAAAAAAGTGGTCAAGATCCTGTGTTTGATAATTCTCAAAAGTTTTTTGCAGTATATTTTTTTATCAATTAAATACATGATTGATTAAAAAAAGTGTTTCTCAGATTTCAACTTTATTGGAAGCTTATACGGGTGAAATAGAAGGTTAAATTGGTGACTGATGGCAATTTCAAGTGATATTGTTGTTTTACATCTTATCATAAAAGTTTGGGCCTGCTGAAACTCGTTTTGGGACTTAAAGTTTAGGAAAAATTACTGTTAGACCTAGGGATGGGTACTGAATGAGGTACTTTAATAGATACCGACCCAATTCTGTCATAAGTACTGGGTACCAATTCATGGAAAATCAAAAGGTACCATACTTGGGTACCTAAATGCATCCTTGTGACTTTGAGGGACTGGAAGAGTAGGTAATATTTCATGCTGACCATGAACACAGCATTGCAAGGTTATATATTGAAGAATTAATATGTGAAGTTAAAGAAATTTGAGATTTTATTACTACTAACTTTTATTAAATTGACATTTTTTATCACATGAACACAAAAAAGTACCTGAAATTGGTACCGTTGAGCACCGATACTGATTGCCAGGTACCGGGCATCGGTACCGTATTGGTCCAACTGTGAAAGGTACCCATCCCTGGTTAGACCATATGCCTGCTTTAGTCACATTACAAAGAAGTATATTCACTTTTTGAAATGACAGTTTCTGTTCAACATTGGTTCAGGTGTAGATCAGTTACACAAGTTATCATTTATAGTTTTGAAAGAACTCATTTCAAGTTTCTGCTTTTTAGACTTAGTTTAAGGTCACATATCTTTAAGGCCAGTTTGAAGTACATTAGGGGAAATCTGTAACTACATACGAAGGCGTTTTTTCTAAAGCCTGTGTTTCACGAAAAGACCTCACAGTCCATCCCTCTCAACTCCTCTCCTTTTTAAGACCTGGGATGTGGTGTCATGCAATGAAAGGTATTTCAGAAATCCCTTCTTTCAACTTTGTACAGCTCCTAAATCCGAGACTCTCCCTGTCCAGATGAGCTCTTCACCCACTGGAAAGTTCTGGGTCTTCCCTTGGCTCTCATCCTAAATGGGCTTGCCTTGGAAAACTTCAAAGGGAGGCTCACAGGGTGCCTCCTGTTTAGTGTTGGTCAAATCACCTCAGGTGCCTCCTTACGATGCAGAGATGCACAAGCTGTACTTAAATCTCTCTCTGGATGTAAGAGCTCCCCGCCCTGTCAAAGGAGGAGCCCAGGTGTCATACAGAGGACACTTTTTTTGACTGTTTGTATCTTGGTTTCAGTTGTTTGTTCCCATTCAAACCAGAGACTCTCAGAAGACTATAGAAGTTTTTTTTTGTCTCTTTTCTTTGCCTACCAGATTAGCTTCTTCTGTTCAATACAAGGGCTGCCTTGGTAGAGCAGTCTGGCCATGATCAGTTATGTCAGCAGACAGAGGTAATAAGAGTTTTATTTTGTTATAGAACCTTTGTCCCAACTTATTTTACAGATCAACATCTGACCATACCTTTATCAAGCAATCCAGGGTGAAGAGAATAAGTGGAAATTAAATTCTTACAGGTTATCTTTTAACTTCACAAATCCACTCAACCACGAAATAGGCTGAAGAGCTCACAACAAAGCCTACACCTGGAATGTACCAACTGAAATCCGGTTATTTTATGGCTCTGGAACAGTTTTGATAGCAAATTATTAAATATTGTTCTGCCTTGTAATACTTGAATTCATACTGGTTGTTGAACAGTGATTTTTGGAATCAAATTCTGATGAACAGAATGCAGGTCAGATGATTCAAGAGGCATTACCATTGCTCAACCTCAGACACAGTGATGTGGCTGCCAGCGTTGTCTGCATTTTTTGTCAATTCTTTAATTGGCATCATGAGTGCAAGCATCAGTTGATGCAGAATATGTCAAAATGTCATTGATTGGCCTGATTGATCTAACCTGACACGCCAGACGAACAGTTTCATATATCTGCCACGGAAATATTTCACTAGTCCATCTGGGTAGCAGTTCTTCCGATTTGTTGTCAGAGGCAGGACTTTAAAAGAATCCGCAGCTGGTGATTGGACGACCGTTCTGATTAACACACTCACCACGGATCAATCCACATCAAGCCACGGTATGACGTAGCTTATGTTTGCCGATGCTTCTAAGAAACAATAGATGAACAACTACTGAATCACCAGAAACAGCTGTGAAAAAGGCGTTAGATGACAGCTTCCGTTTTTATAAATTTAACTTAAGAATCAAAGGACCTCTGACAAGTACAAAAGTCTACTGACATCGCGTCTGCTCCCACAGCTCCCGCCTCTCTTCCCTGATTGGGCCGGTGAGAATTTAGCCGAGTGAATTCGTTGGTCAATGGAGCCTGGCAAGATGGACCTGCAGGAGTTCAGAAACTGAATCAGGCAGGTCCATCTGCTCTGCAAGGTTATGATTGATCTGCCAACAGAAGAATCTCAAATACTTACTGTCTTTCTGATTGTCCCACCACAAATTCCTGATGAACTGCTTTCCCAATGGTCCAAGTTTGACTTTAGGCCCCCCTCAGCCAAAAATATACCTTTAAACTCAAGATACACACACAGTTCTTGTGCTCTGACAGCTGCAATGTTCACATTAACATGGTTTTACCTCTGTAATGCTTCCCATGCTACCTCGATTTCCAGCTCAGCAGCAGATCACCTTTGTTTGATCACTAGGCTTCTGTGATATATATATGTTGATGTAAGACTTAATAGAGACATGAAGCCTAGATTCTGAGTTGAATCAATGCTACCCAGAAGCAAGGCGTATCAGTACTGTAGCATACACTATAAGTTTGCATGGCCCTGTTCCTACACAGAAGCCTGAACATGTAGCATGACAAGCATGTTCTTCAAAATGTAACTGTGAAGCTGTGCTGATCACAAGTCCTGTGATTAATCCACTGGGTAACACTGTATTTCCAACCATTACAACATGTCAGGAATCACTGTACATTGATTGTGCCTCAGTGAGCATCCAATGCCCTCTAACGTTTCCTCTCTAGTTTTCTCTGTAAACTGGAAACAGGCAGTGTGACTAGCATAGACACCACACTGCCTATTAGCATTGAGCCACAGTTATGCACAGTGTGGGACACTGATGTATGTTGTACTCATGACAGCGTCACGTACTACAATACGAAGTCCACACAAAAGTTTACACCAGACTGTGCAGTTCAGCATCAAACAGGCATCATGAAAGGGACTCAAGGCTGCAGGAGGACTGTGTAAGATTATTTGATTGATGTTGATCATTGAGCTGATGTTAATGCAGGACGATTAAATGCACGTATCCAGCAGCCTCAACAACTGCTTACTGTCCAAGTTTGTCTCTCTAATGGTTAGTGCTCTGCCTATAACTAGGGACGGGTACTGAATTAGATACTTGAATAGTATATAGAATTCCATCTGCATTGCCGAGTACAGATTCACTTAAAATCAAAAGGTACCATGTTTAGGTACCTAAACGCATCCTTGTGACTGTGATAGGGATGTCCCGATATTACATTTTCACTTTCGAGACGATACCGATACTGCAGCATTGAGTGTTGGCAGATACCAATATTAATCCAATACGATATCAGCATTAAACATGCATACTTTTATTTTGTAGTATGTCTGTCATGTTAGAAAAGGCTTGATTAAGTGATATTACTCAAACAAAGAGCAGTAGTCAGCAACAGTAGGTGTGAGGAAAAACGGACCCATTTATTATTAACCAATGGGTAACAGAAATTTTAACATTAAACATAAAAAATACTAGTAATTGAATAAAATAAAGAATAAATTAGAAGACCCAGAAATTAACCTGAATAAATAAAATAAAAACAGCAGGATTGGAGTCTGGAATGAACTGCTTATATTGGAAATTTTAGATGCATCCCGATACGACATCGATATTTGTTTTTTTGCTGATATCGGACTGATATCCGATATCAATATCGGACTGGGACACCTCTAGACTGTGAGAGAGTGGAAGAGTGGCCAGTTTTCCATGCTAGACTGAACACAGCATTGCAAGGTTATATATTAAAGAATAGATGTATTAAAAGGTAAAACTTTGATATTTTATTATTAAACAAACTAATATTACCACATAAACACACACCAAAGTACCGAAAATTGGTTCCGTTGAGCAATGATAATGATTGCCAGGTACCTGGCATTGGTACAGTATTGTTTCAAATATGAAAGGTACCCATCCCTACCTACAACACCATATTTCAGCACCTAGCTGTCAAGAGTTGAGCCACCAAATCTGGAAGACAGGCTGAGACATAGGATATATACATCAAAATGTGCTTTAGATAAAGTGCATTTGGGGTACTGTGAAGGAGCAGCAGTGAAATTAATTTACAAAAAAAAGTGTTGAATTGTTTTGAAGAGAAGCATGTTTCAGACTCTGCATGCCTCAAATTCTTAGCTGCTGACCTCTCTGGAAAATAACAACAGCCGGGTTTGAAGGTCATGCTGCAGCGACCATTGGCTTAGTCAGACTTGATGTTTGTGAGTCCAACCATCTTCTGTAATTGAAATATTCTTTTAGGGGCAATTGCAAAAGAAAAAAACGAAAATACACAAACTGAAATTCTGTTGTTTAAGATTTCCCATACTGCCAGGATTGATCCTGGAAGCTAAGCATTGTTTAAAGATGCTCTTCTCCTTTTAGTTGTCCTTTTCTTGCTTGTTTGTCATGTTGGCCACCCCATTTTCCCACAGAGGTATGAACATAATGTCATCTGGTCACAAAAGCAGTATTAACATGTAGCATGCAGGAGGAAAAACCGATGTATTTTTTCTGAAAAAGGTCTGTTTAAATACATTTTATTTGAAGAATAAGTCAGAAATCAAGTTAATTGACTCAGTTCATTGTGAAATAAAGGCAGCAGATAAAGGATGAGAAAACAGTCTCCTTATTACGGTGCATTAGCTGAAAAAGTATCATGGCAATGATACCAAATCATTTTACTGAAAACGTTTAAATGTCTCTTCCTGTGGCTAAAGTGTTAGTGACTTTAAAACCTGCTTGGCTAGCATGTAAAGAGAGATCTATAACCTTGTTTTCGTTACTGGAATATTATCGTGCCATTGCCATGATGAAGCATTCATGTTAGAAGTTTAGAACCTGAATTTATTTTCTCCGCTTGTAATGTCTGGCAACTGGCATCTGGTTGTGTTAATTTTCCTGTTTCTTAACGCAGCACCAAAGTTTCTTTGATGTTTGAATTGGTTTTGAATATGATTTTCAAAGACAAACAGCAAGCAGATCTATCAAACAGGATTAGTAGATATTTGTGCAAATAGTGCACATTATGTGCATGTGAGCCAGTGGATTCATACACAGATTAGTCTGTACTTTGTATTCAGACAATGGACAAAGATGACTGGTCTGAACCTGCTAATTTTTCTGATGTGGGACAACCCCTCATAAAAGAAACGACTCTAATAAACCACCTCCTGGTGCGCCTGCTAGACCACACGCTTACTGTCTGCTGTAAAATACAACCAGGCTGCTTCCCTTTTTTGCCTTTTACTCAATGCTCTTTTGACCACCTTTCATCATTTCTTTTTCTTTCTCAGCTTTTACCACCTGATCTTGTTTCTCTATCTCCTTTCTTTAAGCTTACACTTCCTTTGCCTTTTTTTCAATGACTGTTCTCTCCTATTTATCTGATTCTAGCTGATTCAAGCATGCCATACCTTTGGTTGTTTAAGTCTAAAGTCAAACGTAAAGCCTCTGGGAACGTGACTTGAAATATTATGCTTTTAAAGGGGCTGTGAGGAGTTTCAAAGTGATCTTGAAAAAGTCTCCCTTCTAGATAGATGCCTGATTGCAATCCACTCTTTAAAAGGACATTATCGGTACTGATAAAGGTTATTTCAAAACGCCTCGTAGCTTATACTTCGTAGCTTCCCGATCTGATTGATTTACCGCATGTCGAAGTCGACAACACCACGCCACCTGAAAGTTTAGAAGTGAGAGGAGATCTGTGTTTTCTTCTGCTTAAAAACAATTTCTATGATGAATAGTAGTAATGGTGGACACAGGAGCCAAACTGTCGGACAGAAAATGGACACAAGAGCAGAAGAAAGCCAAATAGGAGAGTGATACAGCCTGAGCTAAATACTAAAAGGGCTAAGCTCTTTGTCATAATGTTGATTCCAACCCACACGCAGCAGTTATTCTGCAGTGGTCTGTTTAAACTCGAGAGTCAATCAGTAAAATGAAGAGTAAGGTTACGTTAGCTCTGCTTGGTAGATGACTGCCAGGACATGACCAGGATTCACTAACATTACACATTACCAACACGTCTCCTAGTATCGGGCTGTCAGTAGTGCTACATATAGACGGCTACTAAACCACTGTACAGACTGATAGTTTGCTTGTTGTCACTTCAGCCTATGGACACATCATAGCACAGGGCTGCTAGTAGTGCTACATAAAGCCGGCTACTGGTGTACAGTACGAATTTATTTGTTGTCACAATTCAAACAACAGCACTACTTAATTGTACTGATAAATACTTAACCTTGTCGCGTTGTATCTGGTAAAAAGTGGTGGTTAAAAGTCACATCTTTACGACAGTGTGCGTGAGACTCCAAGCCAGAAGACGGCGAGGCAGTCCAATTTAAACGGGGGATAGCAGGGCAAGCAGGGCATTATGTGGGAAAACTGCGCAAATGTCAGTTTAGAAATTGAGTTATTAGGGCCCGAGCCCCGGGAACCGGGGGCGAAAGCCCTATTGAAACCCTTGCGATTATTCTTTATTAGGGCCCGAGCCCCGGGAACCGGGGGCGAAAGCCCTATTGAAACCCTTGCGATTATTAGGGCCCGAGCCCCGGGAACCGGGGGCGAAAGCCCTATTGAAACCCTTGCGATTATTATTATTTGTTTCCGTGTAAACAACCTCAAATTGCGCGCTGACGCTTGGCGAAAACGCGAACGCGCGTGTACTCAAAATTTGCATGCCCGTGAAAATTTATGAATCTGCAACTTGCACAAAAATGAATGCTCCATAGCGCCCCCTAGGGGCTTAAAACTGCAGCCCCTCCGCCGACATTGAGCTACAGCCCGGAAATTTTGCACACATAACAAGCATGCCCAGACAAACAAAAAAGTCTCTTACGACTTGCGTGATTTCTGAACACGAACTTCGCTATTTGCACCTAAACGTCGAAATTTAGCGATTTTGGGCTACGTATTTGAACGAACTTGTCCTAGGGTTTTTGACTTATCAACTCCAAACTTGGCATGTGTATACAATCCACAGTGAAGATTAAAAGTTATTAAAAGATTGTTTCTATCTTATTGGGCGTGGCTACAACACGGGCTCAAAGTTCGGCATTTCCTCAACTTTTTCCGATATGCACGAAAACGGACACACATACTCAGTGTTGTGTCCCGGACGCAGCCATGTAATTATTTTCACCAGAAAGTACAGCGCCCCCTAGTGGCAATGGCCTGAAATTGGCAAAAAATGCATTCATAGGGTACGTATTTGAACGAACTAGTCCTAGGTTTTTTCACAGATCAACTCCAAACTTGGTCTGTGTGAACAACACATATTAAAGACAAAAAGTTATTAAAAGATTGTTATAATTTTTTTGGGCGGGGCCACAAATGACCGCCGAAGTTGACCATTTTGCTACTTTTTTCAAATCCTAATAGCTCTCCTGTACAATGTTGGATCAGGACCAAAATTCACACACATGTTCACTGTCAGAGCCTCATCCCATTTCCATCATTACTTGTATAATAGTAATGCTCCATAGCGCCACCCAGGGGCTCAAAATTTTTGCCTCCCCGGCTACTTTGAGCTACAGGTCTGAAATTTGGCAGGCATAACAAGCATGCCAAGACCTACAAAAAATTGCATTATGACCCTAGTCCATTCCGAACAGAAAGTTCGCAATTTGCCCGTCAACATCGGATTTTGACGATTTTTTGCCTCAGACGAAATGCAACAATTCCTTGGTTTTTCATCAGATCCACTCCAAACTTAGCTTGTGTAATCTACACACACTGACAATGATACGTTCCAAACGGATTTTTGCTACGTCAATGGGCGTGGCCACAAATGAGCGTCAAAGTTGACCCTTTTGGCTGCTTCATTAAAATCTTCATTTCTCTCTTGTGCAGTGTTGGATCAGGGCCAAAATGCACACAGAGGTTCAGTGTCACAGCCTCAGTGCATTTCTATCACTGGCTGCAGTAACATTTAAGCTACATAGCGCCGACCGGGGGCTCATAACTGCAGCCTGTCCAGCTACTTTGGGCTACGGGCATCAAAAGTTTTGCCTTAGCCCTTGTGCCTAGACCTATGGCTTTTGGTTCAGCCACATTTCGCTGCTCATGCGACGGCTGGGACATGCGACGGCTGGGACATGCGACGGCTGGGACATGCTCCACTTGGCAAGCCTTGAACGAGCGCATGCGGCGGCTTGCACACGCTCCGACTGGCGCACACAGGGCGAGGGCCCGTTCATCGCTGCTTGCAGCTTTAATTATTATTTGTTTGGGCCGAAACAACCCCAAATTGCGTGCCTTTCACTTGGAATAAACGTGAACGCGCGTGTACCCAAAATTAGCTACCCCGTGAAAATTTATGAATCTGCAACTTGCACAAAAATCAACGTGCCGTAGCGCCCCCTAGTGGCTTAAAACTGCAGCCCCTGGGCCGACATTGAGCTACAGCCCTGAAATTTTGCACACATAACAAGCATGCCCAGCCAAACAAAAAAGTCTCTTACGAATTTTGAGAATTCCGAACACGAACTTCGCTAATTGCACCTAAACATCGTGATTTAGCGGTTTTGGGGAAACGTATTTGAACGAACTTGTCCTAGGGTTTTTGAGGTATCAACTCCAAACTTGGCATGGGTATACAATCCACAGTGAAGATCAAAAGTTATTAAAAGATTGTTTCTATCTTATTGGGCGTGGCTACGACACGGGCTCAAAGTTCGGCATTTTTGCAACTTTTTCCGATATGCACCAAAATGGACACACATGTTCAGGGTGGCGTCCCGGACACAGCCATGTAATTATTTTCACCAAAAAGTACAGCGCCCCCTGGTGGCAGTGGCCTGAAATTGGCAAAAAATGCGTTCATAGGGTACATATTTGAACGAACTAGTCCTAGGCTTTTTATCAGATCAACTCCAAACTTGGTCTGTGTGAACAACACATATGAAAGACAAAAAGTTATTAAAAGATTGTTATAAAATTTTTGGGCGTGGCCACAAATGACCGTCAAAGTTGACTATTTTTCCACTTTTTTAAAATCTTAGTAGCTCTCCTGTACAATGTTGGATCAGGACCAAAATTCACACACATGTTCACTGTCACAGCCTTATTCCATTTCTATCATTAGTTACATTAATAGTAATGCTCCATAGCGCCACCCAGGGGCTCAAAATTTTTGCCTCCCCGGCTACTTTGAGCTACTGGTCTGAAATTTGGAAGGCATAACAAGCATGCCAAGACCTACAAAAAATTGTATTATGACCATAGTCCATTCCGAACAGGACGTTCGCAATTTGCCCGTAAACATCGGATTTTGACAAATTTTGGCCTCAGACGAAATGCAACAATTCCTTGGTTTTTCATCAGATCCACTCCAAACTTTACCTGTGTACACAACACACACTGACAATGATACATTCCAAACAGATTTTTGCTACGTCAATGGGCGTGGACACAAATGAGGGTCAAAGTTGACCATTTTAACTGTTTCATGAAAACCTTAATTGCTCTCTGGTTCAGTGTTGGATCAGGGCCAAAATGCACACAGAGGTTGAGTGTCACAGCCTCAGTGCATTTCTATCACTGGTTGCACTAACATTAATGCTCCACAGCGCCACCGGGGGGCTGATATCTGCAGCCTGTCCAGCTACTTTAAGCTATGGGCATCATAAGTTTTGGGCTCAACTCTCATGCCTTGACCTATGGCTTTTGGCTGAGCCACATTTCGCTGCTCCTGCGGCAGCTGGGACATACTCCACTTGGCAAGCCTTGAACGAGCGCATGCGGCGACTAGCACACGCTCCGACTGGCGCACACAGGGCGAGGGCCCATTCATCGCTGCTTGCAGCTTTAATTATTATTTGTTTCCGCCACTTTAACCCCAAATTGCACGCCGACGCTTCGAAAAAAGGTGAACGCGCGTGTACCCAAAATTCACATGCCCGAAAAAATTTATGAATCTGCAACTTGCACAAAAATGAACATGCCATAGCGCCCCCTAGTGGCTTAAAACTGCAGCCCCTGGGCCGACATTGAGCTACAGCCCTGAAACTTTGCGCACATATCAAGCATGCCAAGCCAAACAAAAAAGTCTCTTACGAATTTTGTGAATTCCGAACACAAACTTCGCTAATTGCACCTAAACATCGTGATTTAGCAGTTTTGGGGAAACGTATTTGAACGAACTTGTCCTAGGGTTTTTGACGTATCAACTCCAAACTTGGCATGTGTATACAATCCACAGTGAAGATTAAAAGTTATTAAAAGATTGTTTCTGTCTTATTGGGCATGGCTACGACACGAGCTCAAAGTTCGGCATTTTCTTAACTTTTCCCGATATGCACGAAAACGGACACACATGTTCAGTGGTCCGCTGCGGACGCAGCCATGTAATTATTTTCATCAGAAAGTACAGCGCCCCCTAGTGGCAATGGCCTGAAATTGGCAAAAAATGCGTTCATAGGGTACGTATTTGAACGAACTAGTCCTAGGTTTTTTCTCAGGTCAACTCCAAACTTGGCCTGTGTGAACAACACATATTAAAGACAAAAAGTTATTAAAAGATAATTATAATTTTTTTGGGCGGGGCCACAAATGACCACCGAAGTTGACCATTTTTCCACTTTTTTCAAATCTTAATAGCTCTCCTGTACAATGTTGGATCAGGACCAAAGTTCACACACAAGTTCACTGTCAGAGCCTCATTCCATTTCTATCATTACTTGCATTAGTAGTAATGCTCCATAGCGCCACCCAGGGGCTCAAAATTTTTGCCTCCCTGGCTACTTTAAGCTACAGCTCTGAAATTTGGTAGGCATAACAAGCATGCCAAGACCTACAAAAAATTGTATTATGACCATAGTCAATTCCGAACAGGAAGTTCGCAATTTGCCCGTAAACATCGGATTTTGGTGATTTTTAGCCTCAGACGAAATGGAACAATTCCTTGGTTTTTCATCAGATCCACTCCAAACTTGGCTTGTGTAATCTACACACACGGACAATGATACGTTCCAAACGGATTTTTGCTACGTCAATGGGCGTGGCCACAAATGACGGTCAAAGTTGACCATTTTGGCTGCTTCATTAAAATCTTCATTTCTCTCTTGTGCAGTGTTGGATCAGGGCCAAAATGCACACAGAGGTTCAGTTTCACAGCCTAAGTGCATTTCTAACACTGGTTGCACTAACATTTATGCTCCACAGGGCCAACGTGGGGCTCATATCTGTAGCCCATCCAGCTAATTTGAGCTACAGGCATCAAAAGTTTTGGGCTAAGCCCTCGTGCCTAGACCTATGGCTTTTGGCTGAGCCACATTTCGCTGCTCATGCGGCAGCTGGGACATGCTCCACTTGGCAAGCCTTGAACGAGCGCATGCGGCGGCTAGCACACGCTACGACTGGCGCACACAGGGCGAGGGCCCGTTCATCACTGCTTGCAGCTTTAATTCGCTTTGAAATCAGTGTGTTTCATATGTAACGTTCCCTTCTTCCCCTTTAACGTGGTTAAGAAACTAGTGGAGCCTAACTCTTACTGTGTTTATCATGGATGTCTCTGCTCAGTCTCCACAGCCTCGACAGTTTATGCCATGGTGCACTGATATTTTTTCCTTATTCATTGTCATCAAACTCAGCAGAGTTTGTTTAAACATTTAGCTGCTTTGCACCTTTAGCTAAAGCTCTACATTCTTGCAGTAATGTTGTCAATAATCTATTAGAAATACCCCAATTGCTGATCATTCATATGTGCATCTTTTATGCATCACCATTCTGCAGTGAAACTCTGTGTCCAAGTAGCAGATCTAATATCTTACAAACACAAACAATCCATAAAAAACTCTCATTTTTATTTTTCCATTTTCTGTTGTAAAATCTTTCTTGTCTGCTTTTGTCCATGCATAAATTCAAATGCTGCTCCTTTTTCTTAAAAAAGGACACCATGTGAGTTATCTAAGCATCTAAATATAATTTCTATAAACAACAACTGGCTTGTGATGTTCCATAAGCAGACATAACATTGTGTTGACAAATAGGCCTGTGTGTTATCTGTTTACAGAGGAGATATTTGTGATCGCTCACCAAGGGGGACTGCATACAAACTGGATCTCTTCCTACTCTGTAGGCCTCACTGTGTCAGTCCCAGTAACCTGGGGTTGCTTCTTAGAAATCTGGCAATAGACCAGAGAACAGGACCCAAATAAACAACATACTGAGAGGGATTAAGAGTGTTGAAGAGCTTCTAAAATTACAGCCCTCAGAACATATCCAGATGTTGCCATCCTGATCCTACTCAGGTAACACACGTTAGAGAGCCGCAGTGTGTGGAGAGGCCAAGAGAGGAGAGAGTGGCTCTTGTAGAGCACCCGCTCTGGGCGCTTCGCTTTTCGCCATTTGAACTCCAGTTGTTGTGATCAACCTGCAGCAGAGACTGAGGCTGTCACAGTGTGAGTGAGTGGGAAGCAGTTGGACTCTGTGTCTGCTGTTGATCACATATGAGCCTCTGAGAAACACACTGAACACACAACAGATTGAGCCACTGCAAAGTGAGTTTATCAACTGTAGCATTTTTAACTGATTAAAGAGTCTTATTGTGCTATTTGTTTTAGAATGCTAATTGTCTTTAACCTGTGCCTAAGATCTAATGTGTAAGAAAATTATTCAAATGAAGCCGCCCTGGTTGTAGCTACACCAGTTATCCCAAGCTTTTGAAAAAATAGATGTCAAAAGATAACATATGGAGACAACTTCAGAAAACTTCTCTTATGTATTTCAAGTCATCTGGTCCATCTATATTTTCATGTCATGAAAAATTATTCTGTGTGCGACCAGTGACATTTGACTCAAGACTTTGGCTGTGTCGCAAATCACGTACTTCTGCACTTACACTTACTATTTTAAGTGCATAAGTGCGTTCACACTGACAGTATGGAAAAATGCAGTACACTTTGATTTCTCAGCTGGCACACTCAGTGTTGAATGGTGGACACTTCTCAGTGTTCACCGTACATACAGGAAGGGTGGGAACAGACAAAAGATGGTTGCAAACAATGAATGATGGAGAAACACCTGTGAATGGAGGTGAAATGGGATTGTAATTTCCGGGAAATGCAAAGCAGCCTGTAAGATTTCATTCACTGTCCTATTAAATGAACATTTGAAAAGTTGTATTGCATTAATTATTATTGTATAATTTATTATATTAGTGGTTAATTTGGTCTCAAAATAATCTCAGTAATATCATTCATTGCCAATAATTTGTGGGACAGTATATCGTCCAGCGTAATTTGTTATTGGCCCAGGCCTGGGCACACCCTCCTAAAGATTTTTCTAGATTTCCACTGTCATTTGGTCCAGACTTAAGAAGCTGCCAATGCAGTTGTTTTTTGTTGTTTTTCTCACGTCCATCAACTTAGCTTTATGTAATCTCAGGACTCAAGATTTAGAGAAACATTCTGCTGTATGTGGGATAATCTAAAAACTCAGCCACACAGAGAAGCCAGATGAACACCATTTATTTAAGTTATCATTATGTGTAATACAAATCATTTTTTAGTTGCTAATGCTGTCTTAATTGTTAATTTTCTCTTAGATGGATCAGTTTCGTTTTTTTTGTAGATTTTTCTTTTCAGCCTCTGCAGGTTAGCTTGGAGTTGCTGTTTGGATTCAGGGTTAGTTTTACACTTATCTTTGGTTTTCCAGTAAGAGAAATTTGACTTGTGACTTTGTTAAATTTAAGGGGTTCATGTTGTATTTCTATCTTTCTTCTTTAGAGTAGAATAGAATAGAAGAGAATACAATAGAATAGAATAGAAAATACTTTATTTATCCCAGAGAGGAAATTCAGGAATCACATCAATCAAGAAAACAAAAGTAAAAGTGTATAGAAATGGCAAAAAGGTCCGCAAGAAAATAGATGATGACAGCTTGTCCATCATTCTCCAGTTCAGCCAGCCTCCACCTCCACAGGGTCCAGGACTGAGCTTCTTCAGCAGTCTGTTCGGTCTCTGTCTCCAGTTTCCTGTCTGCTCACAGCAGGTGAAGTTCTTCCAATGTGGTGCTGGTATCTGCTGTTAGCTCTGTTAGCCATGTCTGTGAATAGCATGATGCTACTCTGCCTTTTGGTATTCCCTCTTTTGCTGGATTAGCATGGCTAGCTTGTCCATCTTATTGAATAAAGATCTTACTTTCCCAATAACGATGTATGGAAGTACAGGTTGATGTTGCCACCTTTACATATATATATATATATATATATATATATATATATATATATATATATATATATATATATATATATAGATCAGTGTGTTTCTTTTTTGTGACACTCTGCTGCCATTATTTGTCATCCGATGAATAAATGTATCTAGCACATTTTTTTGCTGACCTTGCATTTTGGTTGGATGCTTTTTCATAGCCATCAGTGCCTGATATTTGAAGAAGATATTGATGTATTTCACCATGGTCTCTTACACTACCTTGTGCCTGAATATTAGATTATAATATGAAGTTAGTAACATCAGAGCATGTGAGAGGATTGTTTTCTTACGCTCATCTTTTCCAGACGGCTGTGGTTAGGACCCACTCCCAACATCACAGTCACCCTTTTTACTTGTACTTGGTATTGTGTTTGGCTCCTTTTCCAGTTGTTCTCATAGTTGTGAAGAAAAGTCACTCCTGATCCACGACTTTTTAAACTCACTCTGAGCACATTTAAACCACAAACCTTACTCCAGTCCTGGTGTAGAACACTGGTCCAACTCAGCCAACAAGATAATCAACCTTGCTAGCAAAGGTTTGTCTGCAAAGATAGAAGGATGTTTGCAGCTTGCACGTGAGGAATGGAGTTACATCATGAGACAAAACCCAATATTTATATTTGCTATGATGTGACGTGTCTATCTAGAGAATAACCACAAAATCAGGATCATCCCTCATGGTTGGCCTCTGCACTGTGTGCTTAATCCATGAGTGAAATATATACCTTTCCATTTGTGGGATGATCCCCCTGTATGGGCATTTTGAAATAAAGCAAACGGACAGGAGGGAAAATTTCCTGAGTTTCTCCTGAAGTACTTATTGGTCTTGTCTGGTTGTTTTTTTTATGGATCTGTTTGTATTAAAAAAGGAGAAACAAACATGATTATCTTAATTCACATTCCTTCAACTTTTTAGCACCTCACTTATTGTCTGTTGCAATGGACACCAAGGCTAAAATGCCATCTGTGTATTAATCCATCCATTCATTTTCTGAACTGCTTATCCTGTTCAGGGTCGTGGGTGGCTGAAGCCTATCCCAGCTGTCATTGGGCGAGAGGCAGGGTACACCCTGGACTGGCTGACACAGAGACAGACTCACACATTCAAACCTAGGGACAATTTAGAGTTCTCAATTAAACTGATGAGCAGGCTTTTAGACTTTGGGGGGAAGCCGGAGTACCTGGAGGGAACCCACGCACAGGGAGAACATGCAAACTCCACACAGAGAGGCTCACTGGCCAAGCTGGGGGTCGAACTGGTGACTTTGTGCCACCGTGCAGACCCCCATCTGTGTATTATATGTTTAATTTAGGGCATCATTTATCAGTACTCTTAACAATTCTTCATGCCCATGGGTCATGTCTGACAAATTTCTTGGGTTTTTCAAAAGTGTTTAAATCCTGGTGGCTTTTTTTTGGAGTTGGCTTTAGTGTCTGTAGCATCCTGGGCGTCATCATATGCTTTCAAAAGTCTGTTGAAGCGATGGTTACATTTGAGGTGACTGATAAGTTTAATCAGTCCAGAAAGTATTCTCGGTGCTTCACTTTTTTCACATTTTCTTATGTTACAGCCTCATTCCATTTTTCCTCAAAACTCTGCACACGACAACCTATAATGACTAAGTGAAACAAGTTTTTTTTTCTGAAGTATTCGCAGCCTTTGCTCAATACTTTGTTGATGCCCCATTGGCAGCAGTTACAGCCTTAAGTATTTTCAAATACGATGCCACAAGCTTGGCACACCTGTCTTTGGGCAGTTTGGCCCATTCCTCTTTGCAGCACCTCTCAAGCTCCATCGGGTTGGATGGGGAGTGTCTGTGCACAGACATTTTCAGATCTCTCCAGAGATGTATGATCAGACTCAAGTCTGAGCTCTGACTGAGCCATTTAAGGACCTTCACAGAGTTATCCTGGGGCCACTCCTTTGATATCTTGGCTGTGTGCTTTGGGTCATTGTCCTGCTTAGAGACGAAGCATTGCACCAGTCTGAGGTCAGAAGCTCTTTGGAGCAGGTTTCTATCCAGGATATCTCTGTACATTGCTGCATTCATCTTTTCCTTAATCCTGACTAGTCTCACAGTTCCTGCTGCTAAAAACATCCCCACAGCATGATGCTGCCACCCCCATGCTTCACTGTAGGGATGATAATGAGCAGGTGATGCCTGGTTTCCTCCAAATATGACCCATGGCTTTCAGGCCAAGGAGTTCAATCCTTGTTTCATCCAACCAGAGAATTTTCACTCTCATTGCCTGAGTCCTTCAGATGCCTTTTGGCAAACTCCAAGAGGGCTGCCATGTGCCTTTTGCTAAAGAGTGGCCTCAGTCTGGCCACTCTACCTTTAAAAAAAAAAAAAAAAAAAAAAAAACTTTTTTCATGCTGTTATTATGAGGTGCTGTGTGTAGAATTTTGAGGAAACTTTTTTTTTTTTTCCATTTTGGAATTATGCTGTAACTTAACGAAACGTGGAAAAGGTGAAGTGCTGTGAAAACTTTCCTGATGCACTGTAAATATAACTCTTCACATTATGCCTGTAACTACAGAGTGTGTCCAATGCCAGTTTAATCAGATTTGATTTGAAATCCATGAAGTACCTGTTGTGATTTTGTTCCCATTTGCCTCTGTGCGTTGTCAAAGATTGGTTTCAAGCCCTGGCTTTGAGAAGTAAATAAAAAAGGAAGGTTGGAATTGTTACACATGGTTATTTGGCTCTTATTACTATATGGCACCACCACAGATAATGTAGTCATATGATTTGCTTAACTTTGGTGTACACTGAGGGTTTCTCCATTGAAAACATCTAACCACTTATTATTTGTCCACTTGCCATGACCTATCTGTTTTAATATCTCACTGAAACCCTGGATAGCTGGTGGTTCATCCCCTCATGTAGCTTGACACTGCTGCACTTCTGTTGATGAAATACAGGAACAGTAAATCGGTATATAGCTGAAACCTTGTCTTCAAATATAAAAAGAAAGCTTGTATTCATCAAAATTGTAATGAAATTTCCCATTTCTGATACCTCTTTTGTAAACTACAACTGAAAGCTACACATATCCTGCGTTCTTGTGAGTGAAGGGATTTCTTGAGTCATAAAAAAAGTCAAACTTGGTTTGAAGGAATCCAAGCTTCTCCTCAGTCTTTGTGCCGGTCTTCTCTGCAGCTTTATAAGATTCGCTTTTTAAATCCTGGGGTCATTTAGTGGCTTTTTGAAGGTAACCTCTTATTTTCAACAGCTTTTGAATGTTTCACTCTAGAGTTGTCTGAGAGATGCTTACTGTAGTCATAGTATACACGGAAGCTGTGAGATTTTTGAAGGTAACCTCTTATTTTCAACAGCTTTTGAATGTTTCACTCTAGAGTTGTCCTAAGAGATGCTTACTGTAGTCATAGTATACACGGAAGCTGTGAGATGTATGGCCCATAATCGGAGAGCTATGTATTAGCTGCTATCCTATGTTTTCTTATTTTACTGGAGTTTTAAATTCTGTTATCTACTTATTCAGCTTGATATGCCTGTCTTTAGGTCCAACTAAACTATTGAGTCACACATGATATAACTTAAAGTACTGCAGGGAGGTGACCTAAACACCGTGTCTTTGCCTCAGAGTTGTTGGTGTTAGTGTCTGATTGACAGCATCTGGCAAGCTGATCTCTAGCAGGGGCACAGAGAGACAATGAAAACAAACAAAATCTAACCCTGGGAACTTTGGCTAACCAGTCATTGACGTGTTTTGTTGGATATTATTAGAAGTTGTTTCCATGAAAACAGAGTAAAGTACACACAAAAAAAGAGAAAGCAGAAGGTTTTAAGCAGCTGTTGTATTTTTTTCTCTGGCACATGATATGATTCAGCCTCTTTATTGATTTAGTCAAGGTTAGTAACACTTTGTGTTGTAAAAAAAATGTACGAACCCAAGACAATGGATACTGAAGGCTTTGGGTTCCCCTGTCTCTGCTGGCACATTTTTTAATCAATTTTTTTAAACAAATATTGAATGGATCCAGCATTAACTTAAAACAGCATGTCTTGCAGGATGAACCATAATGATTTTGATGAGCCTCTTTTTTTCTGAGAAACTTTTTATCTTGCATCATTTTTTATTACTATTAGTAACAGTTATTCAATTTCTTTCTGAAATCAACAGCAACATCCTTGGTTTACCAATACAACGACAATGAGTCGTTTTAAAAGGTTCTGCGTCATAAATCTCTGCTTTGGGGCAGAAGTGATGGCAGGTGCAAAGTATTTCTCAGCTAAAGTCATAGCGGCCACAGCTATGACATCAAGACATAGGTTGAAGAGCACCAGAGTTTCCTTTAACAGTGCCACATTGTGCCTGATCATTTACCTTTCACACTATTTAGCCTTAATTGGCTGCAGCTGTTTCACCCTCCGCAGTAGATAGGTGCCTCTGGTTTTCTGTGCTCTCACTCTGAGCTGCATGCAGTGTGCCGAAAGAAAATCTCAGCTTATGTTTTTTCATCATCTTACACAGATGTAATAGTCTGTGTAAGCACATTCTGCTCTTTTTATGTTAGCTTAAACAAATACTCACACACATGTATGCTCATCCAAACTGTACCTGACTCGCAGTAAGTGGAACAGAGGAGGGCCACCTGGTTCCTGTGTGTTTCAGAGAGCTTTACTTTCAGGGCGAGCCTCACTACTTAGTTAAACAAAAGGGCCTCCATGTTGGTCCTCTAGATAAACACACTTTCCTGAAAAAACACGGACACGGTTACACTTTAACCTGCCCAGGGAGGCCACAGCTACATCCTCCCGGACAGTTTAGGTCGGACCGGGCTACAGTTCAGACCCGCAGCGAGAATCATGTGCTGCACGTGAAACCATGCTGGCCTGTCAAACAATGGAGCCTTTGACGACCATACCCCCCTCCCTCGTCCACAGTACAGTCAGAGTACTGTCTCTCCAGGGCTTGGGTGTCACTCTACATCTCTGTTGTGCTCCCCTGGAGCTGACCAGCTGGCTTCTAGGCTCTGGGATGTAAGAGCACTCGCACAGAGGAGCTACAGTCAAAGTTCAGTCTAGATTAGCCTAGCAGAGGGGCCAGCAATGACCCAGCCCAGCAGAGTCCAGGCTATTCCTGCATAAATAACTTGATAAGCTGGACCACTTGAGAGGAGGTTGAACCAGTCTTTTTTAGACTGACCCTCCCTGGATAATCTCAGCTCTGGTCTGGCCCCTTGGCCTCTCTGAGGGATACTTGTGACTTTGACTTTGGCTTCCCAGTGAGAGCTGATAGTCTTTCATGCAGCATTATGCCTCAGGTCCACTTTGGGATTTACTCAGTCAAAATATTCATTATTTTAAACAGAGGTCTTGTAAGCAACTAAGATGTTTGGTTCATGTAAGAATAAAAAATGTTTTTGTAATAAACGTATATTTTAACTTTGTATGCTAATACAGTCAAAGTAATACTGAATTTTTATTATTTGACAGTTTTTTTCACAGATTTTTTTTTCTTTAGCCCTAAATGATTTTGTGTGTGTTCAATTACAATAATAGAGGACCATTTTTAAAATTGTGATATAACAAATGGTATTTTAAATCTACTTACTTTGCTGTCAAAAACATGCAGAAAAAATGTATTTTCTGAATTAAAAAAATAACTGTGAAGTTAATGTTTTTTTATTTTTTTGAAAAATACTTAAAAATAAACTTTTTTTTCTGCTTTCCTGCAATGTGGACAGGCAATAAAAATGTGGCATTTTTATTGACCTAAGATATTTTTGTGAAGATGTATTTAGCACACACTTTTTAAAAATTGCCAACGGTTGCCTTTTGTGCAGCTATTTGATATAAAATTTAGATAATCCCAATAAGATTTAATGCGTAGCACCGTTTAGCATATACATACATCAACGCATTCTTGCTGCAATCTTCTATGTTTGGAGTAGAATAAGTCTTTACAGTCTTATCACATGTTTTTCTTCAGTATCTCTGTGCATGTTTAACACAAAGTGAAAGGAGTAAGCGTACAGTAGATTACCTATATAGCTGGATAAACAAAAGGTTTGACTGGTTACACAAGAATGCAAGAATTTGTTCTCTTGTACTATGAAGCTGCTGTGACTACACTGATTTCTGTACATGAAGAAGAAAGGAGCAAAATTAAGTTTAACATTTGAATCAACGAATAGAGGATTCTTATCTCTCTACAGATGATGAACGTAAATACAAGCGATGAGTGTTATCTGATGGTATAGTTATGCAGAGCTGACACCTCCTCCCCCCGGCACAGCGTCAGTCGTGTAAACACACAGCGTTCTGGAGGAATGCTGGACTCTGTGACCTCCCGCCCCGAGTGCTGTTACAGTGCATTGAGTTCAGCTGAAACAGCCCGCCCCACGCTGCGCCTCCCCAAAGCTCCGCCTCACCCTAGCCCAGCCTGAGGCCCCACAGGGTGGAAAAAAACACTCCTCCCTCAACCAACACCAAGACGGCCTCCTCACATACATGCACACACACACACACAGCATGGACAGACAGACACATGCTTAGACAGACAGATAGACAGACAAGTGCTCAAGGGCTTTCTTTCCTTACCCTCCAGCTGTCAGGGCTGCAAGTTCTTGTAGTTTAAACATCTTTATTGTTTGCACATCCTTTTGTTGGCCAGTTCACTTTTCTTCAATCATGTCAACTTGTAGAGTGAAAATTCTGCAAATGCTTGTACTACATTTTTTTTTAGTTTTATACATCCTCAATAAAAAACTCAGAAATTCAGTCAAATATATTCAAACTTGTGAGCTTCTTTCATCATGTTCCTCAAACATAGTTAATGTTTGAAAAAGAGAACACACAAAGAATAAAAAAAGACATGCTCTTTTATTATTTTTTTGAAGAAACAAGTGCTGTCACTATCTAAACTTTACATCCAACTTGTGAAGTTTGTTAGATGCAGAGTGTAAGTAGTGTCAAGCAGACACTGCCCTCTGCTGGAGAGCAACCAGAGGACGAAGGGCATCTGAACACTGAAGAGACAAGAGTTTTATGAAGTAATGAGGAACCCAGGCAAGACAGACACTGGGAATCAAGACTGATAGAATTTCAATGTAATCTGTAGCAGATTCACACCAGCTGATGCCCAATTAGTTGGATTTTGTTATTGATTGCAGTGAAGGCATGGTAAACCGAACACCAGTGATTACACTATCCTGCACCTCATCTCATTAAACACGAGGGGTCTTACACGTGTGTGCAAGGCCCATGCACACACGCACGCACACACACAAGTGTGCAGACTCATATGCACACACAGACACACAATCACAGTTAGCTGTTGTCTGAGGAAACGAGGAGCTGTCTGGTGCCATAGCAACCAATGCGGATATCCCACCCTACCAGAGTGCAGGCGAAAAAAAGAGAAATTGTAATGACACATTGACAAGACCCTAATGAGACCCTACACGCAGAGACTATCTATCTGTCTGTGTTTCTGTCTGTCTGTCTGTCTGTCCTGCATGTCTAACTGGCAATCTGTCAGCTTGTCTGGCACTTTGTCACAGTGAGACTAAACGGGGAAGTGGAAGCATCAAAGTACGGATGATGGCGACATCAGGGAATTTAAGAAAACACAATGTAAGAGACAGAATAGCAGAGTGTGGGTGAGGAGAAGTGGGGAGAGCACAAACTGATGGGGGTAGGAGGAATGAAACGAGGCAGGAAGAAAAAGACATGGACTGCTCTCTGGGGCATGTCTGACCGTTATGAGCCTGAAAACACAGACATTGCCGCAGTCTGCACCAGCTTGCCTTTTTTCACCGGCGTGACTCCTATTTTAACTGCAATCTCATGTGTAATACTATTATTCTGGCCCATATTCCAGATTACATAACACTCCAAACCAAATCCTGACCTCAATCTGTGAAAAAGGACACACTAGCTGTGGTAAAAGCGTTCAACTTTGTATTAGCTGTGAACCATCAGGAAAAAAAGCAGTCCAAACATGACTGCATTGCATTATTGTTGTGTTAAAAGGCACATTTTGCACTTGTTCACGGTTGTTTTTGTCTTCCGTAGGTGGCTGTATGAAGTTCTGCAGTTAATGAAAAGGAGACACCACGCTTTAAACGGTAAGTTGAGACTACATCAAGCCTAAAGTCCCATGACTGGCCTGCAGGTGGAAGTCACACCCATTGCTGTGTGTGCTCCACATACTAGCACCAAAACTCTTCTCTCCAGTTTTTGAGGTCTTCCAAGTTTTGGTGTGAATTGGTAATGCGACAGACAGTTGGTGCCCCCTCCACCTCTGCGTCTGTCTGTGTAAGTGAGAACCTGTGTGTTTTTTTGTTTGTCTCTCATGGACTTGAAGCTACTTGTCAGTAGTATATGGCAGAAGACCCCATAAAGTGACTCACAGGGCTGGCATGACCCAATTTCTTGTTTTTTTTTTTTCTGCTTTCAACTACGGTGTCATTCTGAGGTCTATGTGCGATGCCAGCCTACTGTTGAGCTTTGATGTGCTGCCCTGAAGTGAGCCCGGAGCTTGCCAGTGAGTCTGTTCAGTCAGAGAGGATTGAATGAGACTTGAGCGAGGCCATGACTTTGACTTATCTGGAAAAAGTGGATTATAGCTTTAAATGATCATGTCTGTCTTCCTCTTATGGAGTGGTATGACCTCTCATCGGTGATCATCATAAGGCAGATAACCCTCGATGTAAGCCCAAATGAACAGCTTTTTGAAATCCTTTTTCCTTAAAACACTTTATCCTCATATGACCTAGTTTCATCATTTTTACTCCACTTGCTTGGATAAATTTGCACAATACATCTGACTCAAGACAGCATAGAACATACTAAGCACAGATGCTTTCACCATTCGTTGCACTTGACTGTCTGTGAATGAAAAGCAAGTGTAGTGAAAGGCATCCACTTGCTCCACTGTCCCCGTTCTGGCTCCCTGTTACCTGGGATGGCCCCAACATCCTCCTCCCCTTCTCACTCCTCTTCCTCTTCCTCCTCCTCCTCCTCCTCCTCCTCCTCCTCCTTTTTTACGAGCACAGCCCCACCTGATGCACACATCTGCTTGCCCACTCATCTACGCCACAGCCATGGTAGGTGGGTGATTGGCGGGGGTGGAGTGGGGTCGGAGCGCCAGCCAATCACACGCATAATCGTGACAGTGTTGGAGTGATTTGACACATGTATCCAACCAATCACAGAGCACTGCAGCAAAGAAAGCAGCAGTAGTAAAAAAAAAAAAAAAAAAAAAAAAAGAAGAAGAGTAAGTGCAGCCTGAATTTATTCAAGGAGGGAATCTGGCAATGCTGTACTTTTGCACATTTTACGAACTGCAGCTTTGAGTATATTGCTATAGCGATGAAATTTGTATAAAATGGCAAAATTTAAATGTAAAATGTAAAATGTGTTTGTTCCATATATATTAGATATGCACATATTGACATTCTTGTCTCTTCCAGACTACCACTCCTTTTCAGCCCTCTCTTATTCATCACCTCATTTCCACCCCCTTGTATTTTATCTTCATACTGGCCCTCAGCACACCTTGATCTGAAACAGGATTGTGTTATGTTCAAACACATTAAGTATTGATGACAGTCACTCATTCATCCACAATCAGTGTGACAGTTATCAAGGATTTTGTACAGTGAAGCCATTATCATTATATATCCCTCTTTAAGCATAAACTTTAATGCATGGTGAGCCTTAATGTTGCTGTCCAGACTGCGCCGTGCCAGAAAGCAGCATTTACTTTATTGTCCATGTTTCAACAGTGCTGATATTCCTGCACTGTGTAAAGAATGAATGAAAAGAAAATGTGTTTTTAGCCTCAGTGGGTCATGTATAAGTTTTCCCAAGCTGAGTTTATCATTGGTTGATTGACTGATGTATCGTTTTGTTTGTGTTACACTGGAGACTGACCAGTGGATGTTTAACGTACATTGCACACACAGTTAGATCAAAGTTATTTACCCCCCTTTGAAATTCTACTATATTTTACTTTGCACACAGAAATGTTATTTTACAAAAAATCAAAAGCTACCAGGGACAAAATGATTAGTGGCCCTGATGCTAACAGCACTACAATCGTTTGTTGTAGTTTATAAGAAGTCTGTAATTCCAGACCATTTTTCTTTGGCAAATATTTCTAGATCCTCTAAATTTGATGTACCTTAAAATACCAAATAAATGCCGAGTTCCAATTAATCGCCAGGTTCCAAATAAACGCCGAGTGTAGCAGCACGTTTAGAAAAATAGACGCCTGTTCCAAATAAACGCCGGGGGTATGGTAAGTTATTCGGCTCAGCCTACGAGCCGCGGTCCATTTCTTTTGTTCTTTTTTTCATTCCGCAGTCATAGTTACAGAACACACATGCAAAAGCTGAGCTCACAACTGACATTTGACTCTTGAAAACTGATTTTTGTAAAAGAAACATAATCAGACTGTACTTTATTAGTAGTGGTGCAACGGATCATCATTGATCCCTGATCCGTTCGGATGGACGTAATCGGTTCGGCACACACATGACCCTACAGCAGTGTTTATTGTGCAGCAGAAGCCCGGAGCGCTCGCACCAAACACCTGCTCGTCTGCCGTCTGCTCACCATATTTTACTTGACCCAAAACACAAATAAACGGACCCCCAACGAAAAAATCTGATATCGGTCTGCATTCACGCTTTATTTAGAGAATTTTCAGCGCGTTACTTTCACACAAAAACACCGCTAAATAAGGCTCTAGTTCTCATCGTGTCGTAAAACGGCGCTACCTCCACTGCAGAGCCACAGCTGGCTACGAGGCACTCACCGCTTAGTGTATCAGTCCACGCGCAGCGTGCCAGATATAAACAAACGCAGGTAGTCTGCCAGGACGAATTATGCAATAACAACGTAAAGATGAGGAGGCTTTGAAGAGTCAAAGAAGACGTTACCACTTCCGCTGAATGTTATTTGCTGGGAAAGGAATTAAACGCCTGTCCCAAATAGTCGCCCGGTCCCAAATAAACGCCTGGTCTGCTCAGTGATTGAAACAAATAAACGCCCCGGCTACTATTTGGTATTTTACGGTACTCCTGGCATGGACCCTGGTCTTCTGTTCACCTCACAGATATTCAATGAGATTCAAGTCAGAGCTTTGTGCAGGGCAGTCAGTGACGCTCATTTTGGATTTCTGGGGGAAGTTCTTACGACAGGAGCCATATGTGTTTGGATGGTTGTTAGGGATGCACTAATCCAACTTTTCTAGTTCTGATACTGATACCGATACCAGTGTTAAATAATAACCTGCATTTCTCTGGGACAAGACTGGTGATGTTGTAACAAGTAATTTAATCGTAAACTTTTATACCATGTAGACTGGTAATGCAGCAAAAAACTAAGAAAGTGCATCAAAGGTAACTTTTCAAATCAGGTAGCCAAGATTGACACCATGGATCAGCCCAATCCCACCAATAAAGATCCAACTTTGAGGGGCACCAATACCAGGATCGGTATCAGTGCATCAGATTGGAAGATAAAGCTTCGACCCAGATCAAGTTCTGCTGCTGACTGCTTGAGGTTTTCTTTCAAAACCTTCACAAAACCTCCTTTCTTCATGATTCTTTCAACCTTGACAAGATTCCCAGTTTCAGACTGGTCACTGAAGCATCCCCACAGCATGATACTCCCACCATCATGTTTAACTGTGGAGACAGTATCCCTTTTTTCTTCAAACATGAGCACTATATCTATGACCAAAGAGCTCTAGGTTGGTCTCATCTAACCAACAATGCAGACTCTTTCTCCAGATTGTCCTCAGCATACTTCAGTCTGACATTTAGGTGTCTCTTCTGTTGAGGTGGAGTCTTTCTTGGTCTGTATCTTCCACAGCAGTCCATTTCTGTGCAGGGCTGTAGTGATTTTCTTATTTGACGCAATAATTTCTGACTTGGCAAAGTCTTTAGCTAGAGTTGTGGTAGTTGTTTTAGGGTCTTTAGACAAATATCTCACTAGTTTTCTAGTTTCTTTGAAATCTTTGTCTTCCAACCTCTGCTCTGTACTGAGTCGTGCTCTTTGAATTTCTTAAACATACTTCTTGCTCCAGTCTTGACCCTTGGAAACACTGTGATAACTTTGTGTATCCTTCTTCTGCTTTGCATGCATCATTTCTTTTTCTCTAGTCTAAATTGATTTATAAACTCTGACCCTGACCCTGGTAGTTTTTTGTGTGCATTGATATTGTATTTGTGTGCAGAGTGAAATAATGAAATAATCCAAAATAAAAGTATAATTTTTTGATAAGCTGTGTTAAAAATTAATTGATCTGCTTAACAATACTTGGGGCAGTGCATTGACACCAAACTGACTGTACTGAAGGAAGAAGTCATGTGCCACAGACTTCTGTGAAAACCTCAGTTTAGTGAAGGTTAAGGTCTAACTTACTGCCATGTCCTGCATCATCTAACTGGAGAGAATAAAGTAAACATGCTGTTCATTGTGTGCTTTATTCCAATAAAAGATAATGCATGATATATTATGGGTAGTATCAAATCATCATTCTGCTGTGAATTATCTTTCAAAGGAATGTTAGATGGATGACGTATGCTGGCTTTTACATTTAACTTTATTTTTTTTCTCAGCTGCTTAAACACCTTTGAGAAAATTCAGATTCCAGCTTTACTTTTTCCATTCTCAGATTCCATTTTCTCGCAGCTTTAACTGATTTCCCTTTGTAATATGAAATCTGTGGTTTTCCAGTTTGTGGATGAAAATTGTCTTGGTCCATGTCCACACGTAGCTGGGTATCTGGGAAACTGCATAAAGTCTTATATGCCTGTCGTCCACATGCAACCGCAGCTTTACGTCACTAAAAGCGATGTTTTCTGAAAACTCCGGCTAAAGCGAAGATCCAGTTTCATGGTTTTGTATAGACGCCGAGAAACAGAGTTTTTGTTTCTCAAATGTCACAACTGAATGACCGGAGCTTATTCTGATTGGCTGGTGTGGGTTTTACGTCTGAAAATAACTGCCAAATATGGGTTTGAAATGCCTTTAGCTTCACTTATCAGCAAATTTGCGTGTTGATGAATTTATTTTTGAAAACGGATGAGAGGAGGTATTTCTTTTTGAAAATACCCGGCTACCTGTGTACAAGGCCTGAGTCTCAAGTAATATCTTAAAAACACCCAAATGATACCATGCTTTACTGAAAAACAATAAATTTTCATTTCCTCTAAATATCCCATGCTCTCTGACTGAGTCTGACAGTCGACAACGTGATTTATGAGTGCATCTTGTGATGCAGTCTAACTGAGGAGACTGCAGACCGCTGTCCTTCTGTCTGTGTGTGTCCCTCCCTCACAGTCTCACAGCTTTGGTTCATGACTCGCATTAAAATGTGTGTGTGTGTGTGTCTGTGTCTGTGTGTGTGTGTGTGTGTGTGTGTGTGTGTGTGTGTGTGTGTGTGTGTGTGTGTGTGTGTGTGTGTGTGTGTGTCTCTGTCTGTCTGTCTGTCTGTCTGTCTGTCTGTCTGTCTGTCTGTCTGTCTGTCTGTCTGTCTGTGTGCTGTACGCCTGCTCTGGAAAGGCTGAGCAGTGTAGGGTGAGGTGTAACTTGGGTTTATCTGTGTCTCTGGTCTTGTCCACTGCACAAGATGATGACAAAGAGATTTGTACTAGATTGTCCCTCATGGTTTGTGTGTGTGGTGTGTGTTTGCGTGTGTGTGTGTAGATGTGGTTGTGGTCGAGGATGTGATTCATTGAGTGTTTGTTTCATGTGCTCACCGCAAGTGAAAGTGCACATGAGTCATCAGACGGACAATAGTTCAGGAAGTCACAGCAGTGTCTACACTTCCCTCTGCCCAGAGCACACACACACACACACACACACACACACACACACACACACACACACACACACACACACACTGAATGCACACACACTGAATGCACACACATTGACCCAGTGGAGTAACTTGATTGATGCAATTAGGTATTTTTTCCTGCTCGTGATTGCTTTGCTCTTTTCTGACTCATGTCTCCAATGGTTTGGATAGACACACCTTATAGTCTTTTCTGAATCATAGCTTTGAGAAAAGCAGAGGGGGATGCAGACAGGGTTGAGTCACTTCTCTGAACTACTGACCCACAGTTGAAAAGTGAAACTACAGTAATTACGCTCTTTTTTTGGTCTAACCATTGTTAAAAAATATTTTAAGTAGGGGGAGGATGATGTGCTTTTCTCTTTATTCTTTTCTTTTGGGATTTTTGGGGTGCGGATTCGATTTGAATAACAAAATCTATGATAGGTCCAATTTTTGTGATTTTCAGTTCCCTTTTTAACACCAGACCATGTTAAAAAGTTGGGCAATGATGATAAAGATTACAGACTATATCAGGAGCCATATTTTCCCGAAAAATCATGTATGAGTCAGTTTTTAGGATTTATTCAGGGGATCTGACATCTCAACTTTTTTCAAGCCATCTTATAAGCAAAGGCTAAAATGAAGGAAAAAAAACTTTTAACAAAAAAAATATGATTTAAAATCATCAAAAAAAAAAATCCAGATACTTTGATACATTCAGCCCCCCTCCTCCCTAATTGTAAGGTTAATATTCCATATAAGATACACTATACCTGCTGTACCCACAATTCCTGACTCAAACAGTAAACTATCGCTATTTTTTAATTCTGTATTTGTTTTGGCATGTAATTCTGGTTCAATAGAAATATTCAGTGCCGGAGATTTTATCAAATGTTACAGAAGTAAAACAACCAATGGATTTAGGATTCTCCATAAGAATACAAACCTGCAGGACCTTTGAGTGTGAACGTACATGTCATGACATCACTCCCAGCCATTTTTTGCTCTGACCATCAGCTGATTGTCTTTTTGTCTGTCTCAAGAGAAGGTTAAATGTATTTTCACCAATTTCAGTAATTTTGGGGGGTTAAGTGTGTTAAGAAGTGATCTTAGCCTTTCAGCATCGTTATCACTCAGTAGCATTGCTTCAAGTTGTCTCAGATTTATTCTCTAACTTTGTATATCTTATCATTGGCAATGGAGACAATTATTTACGTGGTGAAAATTTAACCAATATGAGGGAAACAAGCTTAGATTTTTTGATTGTATTTCACTTTCACTATAAAATCAAGCCTCCTTTTAGGTGTAACAATTACAAATACAAGTGAACCAGAAAACTAACTTTAATAAATTTCTCTCACGCCAAAGAGAGGTAGAACTACGATCACAACATTACTTTCCCCAGGGGAAGCATCAGCATGAAATACACAGTGGGTCAAACTGACAGGGAAAACAATGGCTACATGTTTCTTTCAAGTCTGATAAAAAAAAAAAAAAAAAACATAATAAAATAAAAGAAAGATAAGAAGGTTAGTGAGGTTGGCTTTGGGGTTGTCAAATCTAACCACAACCACAAGATAGAGAATCATAAAAAACCTATTAAGATGTATAATGAAAATGTTGGTGTATCTTTTCTGAACTTTTGAGATAAACAGAAGATTAACAGCACTGGCAGCAAAGCTCAAAATGACAGCAGGAAGAGAAAATCATTAGCATGGAGGACAGCTCCTCTCACTTATCATCATGCAGTGAGGCTGATTAAAAAAGAGAGATGATTTATAGCTGACTGTCATCTGGGAGCACCTGCTCAACCTGCTATCAAGATGACCAATTACCTGTCTGTTAGTGTGTCGCTGCTTACCATACAGTGAACACACACACAAACACACGCACGCGCATGCAAGAAGTCCTGCCACTAGTCATAAATATTGAACCACACTGACAATACAGATCATATAAAGACCACACAACATAATACAACCATGTGTCCCAACAATGATAGTCCTCTTTCCTTCAGTCTTAGATACTAAGGGGTTAGAGATCATATATTAGTTTGATACAGGTAGCACAGGTCTTCTCTTTCCATGGGTTTATTTTTTATCAGATGAGTAGTTATTCCTCCAAAAAGGCAAGCTGCAAAAACATAGTTGCCATTTGTTTGTTAAGTCTGTTTTTATTTCAGACTAACCGCTGCCATCTCTTCGTTTCAGATCGTTGCCTGTCCTTTTCCTCCTCTGCAAGTAGACGTGTGTAACAGTCTGGTAATGTGTGTGTAATGTTTGGCATTTTCCAAACCACAGTGCTCCACTATTTGTTTATTAGAGTATCTCATTGACGCAGCTTCCACAGTGTGATGCCTAAAAGGGAAAGGAGTAACTTGTCAGAGGTTTGAGGTGTGACCAGACCACAGAGTGTAGACACTTAGAGGATGCTGTGTCTGTGACATCACTGCCTGGTGTCTGAAGGGATTGTTTTAGGCTGTCTTTTGGGTTGGACAAAGGAGAGCAGTGACAAGCAAAAGTTAACTCCAACACTTGGCTGAGAGGGGCTCAGGGGCCTATTGGTTAATATTCCCCAATACCCCTAAGAATAAAACAAGAATAGAATAGAACTTCATTGTCATTGTAACCAGTACAACGAAATTGAAGTCACAGCAGCAATCAAGACAACAAAAGTAAGAAAGTGTATAGAAAGTGCAAAAAGGCCCATAAGAAAACAGATGATGACAGCTTGTCCCTCATTCTTTAGTCAGCCAGCCTCCACCTCCACAGGGTCCAGGACTGAGCTCTTTCAGTCATGCTCCATCTCTGTCTCCTAGATCCTGTCTGCTCACAGCAGGTGAGGCTCTTCCAATGCGGCTTTTGTGTCTGATGTTAGCTCCGTTAGCCATATCTGTGAATAGCATGATGCTACTCTGCCCTCTGGTATTCCCTCTGTTGCTGGGTTAGCTAGCAGCTAGCTCGTCCATCTTATTGGAGATAGATCTTACGTTCCCAATAACGATGGATAGAAGGACAGGTCCATGTTGTCACTTCTTAGCTCACACCTGAGAACCAGCACGTCATCCTCACCTCCTTCTCCTCACCTTATGGGAAGACAACAGGCCTTACACCAGTTAGCATTGACATGCTACAGGCTGCTAACAGCTGAGTTCACATGTAAACAATGCAGCCATGGTTACATGTAGGATCTCCAGACAAACACAGGAGAAAAAGTCGTAAAAAAAAATCGCTGAAGCCACAAAAAGTTTGGTGTCCATGACCAACAAATGAGCCAAACAAAGTAATGATCCACTCCAAATACAAAGTTTACCAAACAGAGACTAAAAAATTACAAGAAACGGACAAAGAAGAGAGAGCTCCTGCAAAAGGCAGCCATAGCCAACATGGCGGCGCCTAGCAAAGGTGTTTACCTTTGATTCCAGCTTCCTCTCTTTTGAGACTGACAATTTCCCCTTTACTGGTCGAATTAGGTGATTTAAGCTTCTGTTAAGGTATTTATGACACAGATACCTGTTAATACTGATGCCTCACATGAAGCATGGGACCACCAGGACGGGGCAGATATTTCTTTAAAAGCATAACACAGAAAATGATGAAATTTGTGCTTGGTAGATGAAGTCATTGTTGTCCCAAGGCCTCTTGGCAATAAATCTGACACCGTTGGAAAGTCTGTTCATTTCCATTTTAAATAGTGCCACATTTATAAGGAACATACATTCTCTGCCTATGCCAAACAGCCTCTTCTTCTGTTGCTATTGACTCTTTTTTTGAACTTCTGATACCATGTAACATGAATCAGGTGCCTGATTAGCCACTGATTACTTTTTAATTATGTAACAAAGTCAACTACATATACCTCGATCATACATGAGGTTCATCCATCTGTAGTGAAAGTGACTTATTCAACCTTCATTAACACATTTGTTCTTACCTCTGACTTCACCATGCATCTCATACTGTCTTGATGGGATTTGATATTTAATCTCTTAAGGACTCAAAATCAAACAACAAAAACTCAGTGAGTTCTATATTTGACTGTTATGAATGAAACGCTCTGTCACCAAGATTGGCTTGAAGTGAGAGTTCCTTACAGCACATATGTATATCCACCCATGCAGAAATAAATGTTTATTGCTTGGTACAAAAAATTCTCCTGTCTGAATGGCTAATTTCACCAACAGCACACACTGTATGGTGGTGATTTTTTTTCTAACTCTGCAGTTTAGGAGATATTAAGATCATGAGTTTGACCAATCAGAGGATTGACAGGTGGGCACCCTATAGCTGTTAGTTTCGAGGCTCCAAGCCGGCCTCATTTCTAATATAGCCCCTGGTGATGATTTGCTTCAAAACTCAGTTTCAGAAACAAATGGGTGACGTCACGGAGATGAAGTCCATTTATTATATACTCTATGAAAAACCTACAGATTTGTCTGACTCTTCTCTCTGCCGCAACATTTTTTATATTCTGATACATGTTTTTCCAGATCATTTTGTCTTGAACGCACAAGCAGAGGGTTTTAGAGGGAGTGAGAGAATGAGAGAGGGGTGATGTGTAGCAAAGACTGTGATAACGACTCTGCTCTAATGCTTCACGCTCCACCAGGTGAGAGCTATCTGGGCACCATTCTGCTTAGTCTGGGACCCTTTTACTGTACCTTTTGCAAAATATCACACAACATTAGTGCTGTTAATTGATGCACTCGGTAATTTCAGGTTTTGACACCCCCAAAAGATCCTAAAATAGATAATTGTTATGTTAAATAAAGTTGTTTTTGATTGCCTTTATTCGCTTTGGTATGTTTTGGGGTCGTTTTGCTCTGTAGTTGCCTCAAATTGCTCCTAATTGTTTGCGGCTCAGTTGCACAAGCTCACTTGATGATTCACTCAGATGTTTATGCAAATTACGTTGTGGCACAACTATGCCCCCAGTAATAATACGTGAACCGAAAAGTCTCAATGTAACAAGCAGATTTTGCGCACAGATGGAGGTCCTACAGCAATTGTCACTGTTAAATGAAAAAATCTGAGCAGTCTTTGAAGCAGCACCTTTTTCTTCTTCTGTGACTACCAACAAAGCTGACACATGACACTGTTAAAGGATTGAATGTTGTAGATCTTAACTTTTTAGATCCTACCTCATTGTAGTTATTGGATACTAGGGGTATTTACAACACCATTAGATCACAAGACAGGGTGATGCATGATATTGTGTTCAAGAGGATGGGAAAAGATAATATTTCAACATCAACATTCGTCAGTAAGAAACAATGTTGAAATAGTTTTCTAACTTGTTATCAGGAACAGTCATAGCTATACCCCTCCATGAATATTTGCATTAATAACAAGTTTTTACTTTGTTTTTATCCTTTTTCTGTAGTCAGTGGACTTTCTCCCATTGACATGTATCATTACGTCCGCCAAGGAGGTTATGTTTCTGTGAGAGCTTGTCTGTTTGTTTGTTTTGTCTGTGAACAACATAACTCAAACTCAAAACAGATCTTGATGAAAATTTTCAGGAAGTGTTCAAAATGGGATAAGGAAGAAGTGATTAAATTTTGGAGGTGATCCGGATCACAGTCTTGATCCAGGATTTTTTCAAAGGATTCTTTATAGGGCTGTTTTCACCATATGTGTATATAACATGATAAATTGTTGGATTGCTTTGCAAAACAATACAAGACAAGGTCACCATAATTCCTGTGATTGTCACGCAATACTTTTGTCCGACTTTAATGTTATACTCCCTTTTCAGCAGACTGTCTGCTACAATTTTGTGTTAGTTACAGGTTTGTACGATGATTTGTTACCTGACAGTATTGAAAATGATGATGACCCAGTACATATTTCATATTCTGGATCTCAGTATGCAGAACATTGCTAGGATGTGGATCATACTTTCACATCTGTCAGAAATTATGGTGACCTTGTCATGTGTTGTTTTGCGAAGCAATCCGACCATGTATCGAGGAGTTAGATACACATATGATGAAAACGGCCCTGTCTCACAATAATAAAGAATCCTTTAAAAAAAATCCTGGATCCACATGGTGATCAGGATCACCTCCAAAATTTAATCATTTCTTCCTTATCCTATTTTGAACATTTCTTGAAAATTTTGAGTTATGTTGTTCACAGACAGACAAACTCTCCCCAAAACATAATCTCTTTGGTGGAGGTAATGACCAGAGCCAGGCCAGGAGTCAACACATTTGAGGTTTTACAGCCCAAACTAGAATGAGGAGGAATTAATGGATTGGGAAGCACAGGGAATCCTCATTTTTGCAACTCCAGCTGTCCATCAGTCCTGCCACCACCTCAGACTGAACAAGTAGTCGGTGTGAGCTGGCGTATGCTGTCAACACATAACACGGGGCAGGGCCAGAGATGTATCAGGTGTGTTTGAGCCATTGCTTCCCATTTGGTGTTAAAGACACAAGATCATCCTACTTGCCTAACCGCCATAGTGGTTAGCAAACGTGGATTTGCTGTGACAATAGATACAGCTCAGCCGCTTCATCAGTAGCCACGATTACATGAGGATTTTTTTGTCTTTCCGAATGGAATCTTTTTGGATGACTTTTCCGAAAACAATAGTATTCATGGAAAGGAATATTCCAATCACTGGTCTCCATGCGCCGCTATAATCAAACAGAATAGTCATTGGGGCTTGGGCAGAAAAATGTAAACATCACGTGATTTATCAAAGTTGCATCTTACATCATATCTGAGCATGCGCTGGAAGAACATACCCTGACAACTTTCCGTTTGAGTGGATACATGATACCTCAATTGGTTTGGGGAAAGGAATATTCCACCTCTGCAAAACCGATAAAATGTCTATTCGGATTAGCACTTTCTTTCGGAATGAGGTGGATACAAAGGTTAAATTCTTTCTGTTTGTGCAAATAAACCAAATGCAAGCGGAATATTTGGGTCCATGTATACGTGGCTACTATCATGCCAAAAATTGCTTTTGGAATAACGTTCCCATAAAAGGATGTCATTGGAAAATGGTGTTCTTCATAAGGAACATGGGCGTTGTCTGACTCTGAACAAAGCTGAGTCAGCCAACTTGTAGTAAATGATGCAGGAATAACCCTGGGTCATCCTGACCTTGCGAGGAAGCTTATTATCTTGATGAGAAATATTGTCACGTTTCAGTATTGAGATCTCGTGGCAATGTAAGATGCGGCTGAAGACATCCTGTAATTGTACTTGTGTCAGGCAATTCTCAAGCTTCTAATTTAGGCAGTAATAATCAATCCTAACTGTAGTTTTCTTCATGTTTCTCTGGTAATATTTGCCCATTCTGTGCTTTATTGTTGTTGATTTCAGAAACAGGTCAAACAACATGAAAGTCTTTTGAAAGTCTCTTTGAGTTTCCTCTGCAGACTGTGTCCCGTCAGCTGCCGTCTATACATTAAAGCATTCTGTAAAGCTGGCAGGAGTCTTGTGGCCAAGCACACCATTAACTATGGAATTAGAAACCCTGAGAAGTTGTTAATCACCGCAGTCATTCACATTCCACATAGACTCTACTCTGCTCAGGACCTCCATGAGCTGGGGATGGGGCATGGTCTGGGCCAATGCTATTGGACCCGATAGTCTTTAATTAGAGGGAGAGCTTGGCAGGGACTGATGGAGGAGAAAGGCTCTCAGGATGTGAGTCCAGGGTGAGAGGGTTCACACACAAAACACTGGCTTTTCATCACCGCATGACTCACTCAGTTTGTGTGTAAAGTACGGTGTGTGTGTGTGGATGGATGTGCGTGTGTTTGCGTGTGTGCATGGCAGAGAAAGTGAGGAAATGTGTGTGTTCACCCGGTACTGTATACGTGTGTGTGTTTGCGCGTGCGTATGTTTCTTACCTCACTGCTCAGGCATTCCAGTAGAGAGAGTGGTGTGAAGAGAAAGAGCGGCTCTCACAGTGTGGGTATTCATGGATCTGGCCCCCGTGGGCCGGTCCAGGCTCCAGTGTTCACAGACAAAGCCTCTCCAGCAGGACCCAGACACACTCACACAGAAAGGGGAGCGACAGAAGAAGAGGGACACAGGATTGGGGGAGACTAGGTAACAAGAGGGAGAAAATAGAGAAGGGGCGGGAGAGGGCAAACATGTGGCAGCTCCCTTTCCCATAAGGACCCAGGTGTGATATGTTTGTCATGTAAAACCAGACCAGCTATCATACCTGCTGCTCTGCCTTTAGTCTGTGTTGTTTGGAGAAGGTCTTCGAGTAACTTTGGAAGACACTTGCATAACCTGCTGCTTACCACAACCTTTATCATTTTTTTTCTTCTGTTCTGTCAGCGGAGTCCATAAATCTTCCCCCACTCTCCTCCTGAACAGGTCCACCCTCTCTTTCGTACCCCAACCAATCCTGTCACTCTCTTTCAACGCTCTCTACTCCCTCTAGCTTTGAGCCAGCAGCTTGAGCTTGTAGGATTCCATGAGAGTTTCTTCCACTTGGCCGTCCTGTCACTGCTCCCCCTGCCTGGCCCCTTCTCTGGATCGGGTAGCCTGGTTCACTGTGTCCTTAAACAACCCGTGTGCATGTACAGGAAAGGGGCCCCGAAGCAGGGAGGCCCATCTCTATCCCTTCGTTTGTTAAGAGACAGAGTTGCACTCGAAAATGTCTGCACTGACTTTTCTTCATAAATAGATGTCAAGGTGTTCTTTCCACAGTCACTGCCCACAAAAGTACAAGTGTTATCTGTCAGATAATGGCAACTCACAGAGTAACCTTTATATTCGGTACTAAAAATAAACATTTAACATTGAGTTACATGAGTTTTTCATAAATGTTTTTATATAGATATACCTGGATCATTACGTTAGGCATTATACAACTCTAAATTTTTTCCTAAAATGAAAACATATATTTAGCATCCTTCGAATGATTGCGGCATTCAGTTATTCTTTTAAAAAAAACAGGAGAAAAATATTCTTATGTGTCTCTGTTGTTTTTCTAGTTCAGCCCATATATGTAGCTGCTTTTACCTGATTTTTTTTTAAATTCCATTTTGCAAAGAAAAATTCACATTGGAGTGATTAAATGATTGAAATTTTATATATTTTTTTGAAAGAATATTTCTCTTTCAGGTATGTGTCGAGGCAAACATTTCTTTTGTATCAGATATTTACTATTACTATTATTGCTACTATTACTAACTAATTTAAGGCGTAAAGACCTTTATGTCCTCCATGTTGTTCCCCCTCACAAGGAGCACCTGCCTTTTAAGAAATAGAAGGATATCTTGGTGGATATCCTGATAGATGGATAGATAGACAGATGGACGGCACCTGCTAGTAATTGATGACCTCCTCCTGAGTGTGCTGAGTCACAGAGCATGACTGTGCTGAAGCCAAAAAATGGCACACCAGACAGATACCCATGAGTATGTCTGAAGTAATGTCAGTGATATGAGATGTGTGCATCATCAGTTTGAAGACCTGTCGAGCAGTTAAGCTAGGTTAATCTGTTATCTCTTGGTTCTCAGTAATGGGCAGAACAATAGATTTCATTAAGGTTGCTTATTCTAAGTTAAGACTGGTGTCAGAGAACCATGAGCAGCAGCTTTCTCTGTACTCATTGGCTGTAATAATGCAACTCTTTGCTTAAAATCTTAAAGCTAGAGTAAATGAATGAAATGGCAGAGTTTCTAAAGAATAAAAACACTTGTATATCTAATTAAAACAGACATTTAATGTCCAGCTGTGAGGAGGGATGGTATAGCAGAAACTAAAAGATGCGTATGTCATCTGTGTAAAAGCTTTGTAGTATAAATGTGAAAAAGGAACAGGTGCTGTTGTTGTTTGGTGTCTAAATTTCTCCACTGTGATCTGAGAGATTGAAAAGCAGTAAATGTAGCCATCATGCTCTTCATTTGGCTTTTTGTCAAGACAACATCTGATTCGCTCCTCTGCTGCAAGGAATGTGTGACAATCAGTTTCAGGGCTGTACCTTAAATTAAGTGAGTGAACCAGCCAAAATGAAGACAAGCGCACCCTCTGATTAGCTTTGATTTGCAGATGTTTTTGGGTGCTCTCTTAAGTATTGAACTGATTAGATCAGTCTACTTTATTGTTAGAAGTGTGTGCATGAGTTGTAAGTTGTATATCTCTGTGGTGATTGTAAATTTGTTTCCTGAAATTTGAATATTTGTATAGTAATCAAAAAATATCCGGGGAACAATGAAGACAGTGGGTTTTATAGCTGGGTCTTCAATTTTAATCTCATTCGGCAAACACAAATGGTATTCATTTCAAATGATTATTGGGTATGGAGTTTATTTGGACGACTGGACTATTTTTTAAAAGAAGAAAACCAAAATGGGAGAGAGTTTAAGTCAGATTCTACAGTTAGAGATGAGGCTTGTAAATTCCGATATCAAAAACATGTCAGCAGATGTGACGTGTTGGATATATGTCTGAGTAACCTACTGATGGAAATAGAGTACAAAGCAGTAACATGGCATGTCTCCTGTCTTATTTAGAGATGCTCTGAACCATAGGCTAAAAAAAAAGAGACGTCATCTTGCTGGGCTCGAAGTGAGGTCCCCACAAAAACTGCTCCCCCTGGTGACTGGCTGCAGCATGGGTTAAAAAATCCAGCTCTCCAGTCATTCAAGATGGGCTGTGGTCAAACTCTAAAAAATGAGTACACCTTATAGAAATCTTTCTCATGTCCGATTGTTGTGGTGATTTGAAGAAGGCTGCCTTGGATTCGAACCCTCTTTTTTCTGAACGTTTTGTTTTCCTTAGTTATGAGTGGTTAAAAACGAGGCTTACCTCACGTTTAACAATGATTGACAGCTGCCATTCTTATGTATTTTTTTAAGGGGATTGCAAAATATGGTGGGAGGTAGGGTCAAGAAGTGATCAGACTCTCGGAAAAAAAGAAAAATTGTAGGGATGCACGATATTGGATTTTTGCCGATATCCGCTATGATATCGGATATATCAAAACCCCTTTTGGCCGATACCGATACCGATAATCACATGTTAGTTTGTTTTTTTCACTGTAAAGAAAGCTAAGTCTATCCTGTACTGGAATTTATATGTTACTCTTATTGTGACGGTCTTATTTGTTTAAGAAACACACATAAAACAAGACAAAAAACATTTGATTTTACCATAAATAAGAAATGTATTATTTTTCAAACTCAAGACATTCAGTATTGAAATACAGAAAAATAATTTCTTTCGATCACATGAACTTTAAATGTACAATGCATTTTTAAACATAACCAAGTTGCCTTTGATTATTTTAGAGCTACTGTAACAACCTGGTGACAGACACAGAGCTCTGCAGTGCAAATAAATGAAGTGCTACATTTTATTTAAGGAGCTTATTTTTCAGATGGAAAATAATAATAATCCTAACTGAATAGCACCTTATCGGCTGTGCCTATCGGCAGAAATTTTCATATCTGCCGATACCGATAAACGTATTTTTAAGCTTTTATCAGCCGATACCGATATTGTGCCGATAAATCGTGCATCCCTAAAAAATTGTCACCCGGCTCTACTCAGATTCTCCCAGAATCCCTCACAGTCTCTACTGCGTAGACTCTGGCAGCACAACTGCTACCTACCAATGGCTGCGCCTGTGACGGGGGTATTTTGGCTTCAAAACCGTACAATAGTAAATGGCAGAACCATGCTGTCCACTCTATATACAGCCTATGACCTGTACACCACACACTGAAAACTCACCCAAAATTGTCTTACACTCTGTTGACAACAGATAACCAGTGGAGTTCTGTAGAACAGTAACGTGCTGATACAAAAACTGCTTGAATCCATCATTTACTTTAATAATCAGGACAAGAATGGAAAGGGGTCAGATATGGAGACACTCAAGACACAGAAGACAGTCTGTCATATGGCTTTATGATCCCTTTCACTCCTGATCCCATCAAATCCCCAGTGACCCAGAGGCCACGACCCTGGCATCTGCCAGCAGCAGCAGAAGTGGAGGCCAGCTCCGACTGTACCCAGACAGATGCTCTGTAATATGAAGTGTCTGTATAGTGAAACCTCACTTACGGTCTCTGCTACCGAAGGTCTCACAGGGCAAGATGAGTCATTACACATCAATCCTGACTTCTCTGGCTCCAAACTACACAAAATGATTTGAAGCAGACACTTCAGATATCAGGAACGCCCTATAAGGATTCTGTTTAGTTTTAAACTGCTGTAAAATGTGTGTCTCCAAGTAAATTATGGATGTCTGAATCTGAGGCCAAATTTCTTAACTGTGTTGTGTCGGATCAGTGTTGCCTAATAAGGGCAGCTGTTCATAGTATTTGGTATTAGTATGTAAAACTTATACCAGAGTTGTAGTGCTGAAACAGAGTGAGACTTAAGAGGGAACTCGAAGGTGTGTGTTTACCGACTTTTCTGTCAATTAAGCCTCCCCTCGATGATTTCTTATGAGTTTTTTTTTTTTTAAACTTTGTTGCCCTTTTAACTGAAGCTTTACTTCCTGATTTAGATCCTAGTAAAAGTAAGGGTCCCAGTCAAATTTAACATCAATTATGAGGAATATTCAGGTCAAACACCTGAACATGTTGAATTATTGAAGGGTGTTTTATTGATCCATGCTCCAAACCCACCTAAAGAAGTCACATGGTGAAATCACTGGTTTCTGAGCCACCAACAAGTTGATTCTCTTTGGTGAATAAAAGTTGACTCATTACCAGCTAGGGTAACATGTCACAGGGAATATTTTAGCCAGAATTTGAAGAATGTAAAATTACAATAAGTCCGCAAGTTGTGGCTTATTTTCAAAACACCTCTTTTCATAAAATCAGCATCTGTAAACAGTTTTTTTATGCATTTTCTTACAAAAATCTGAGTCTCCAAATGTGAAAACGTTCAGGTGTTAATTCTTTTTTGGCTTGTTTTAGGGTATAATTAAACCACATGTGATGGTTCCTCAAACTTTTTATATTTATATCAGGAGTTGAAAGCAACATCTATTTTATGAGCCTTTTAGGAAAAAGAATTACAAAGCTTAAAAATTTAGTTCCTTAACACAAGGTTGTGCACATCGACCTTCATATTTTATTAATATTTCCCAAGAGGTCATTATTTTTGTTTCATGTGCCGTCAATGATGATGGTTTTTGCTGAACACTTTAATTTGTACTTGCTCACAGCTCATGTCTTTATCCTTGAGAAAAATGGTTTGACTTTGTAAGTAGAGGAAATTCATTTGATGTTTTCATTAATCACACTAATAGAATCTACATTTTAAAAGCATGATGCGTCAGAGATTTCATTGTATTATTGATACGTCTTATTATTGGATCTGATGCTTGTGCTCTTTGCGTTTGTAGCAGAGCACGTGTTTGATGTGCGTAAGTGAAGCTGTTTTCTCTCCTCTTCCTGTGTGTTCTGAAATCTCCTCTGCTGCAGACAGTCTGGGGTGCAGAGATGGTGGATGGGGGGAGAGGAAGGCAGCGGACGTGGCGGCAGGCCAGAATCAATTGGCAGTGTAATGAGATGGCCTGGTGCCAGGTAACCATGGAGCTCCCCTCTTTGCCTGTCTACTAGCACAGAGTTCAAAATTAAACTGAATGAATGAGAGAGGGAGAGACGGACGGACAGACAGAGGGAGGGGAGGGTCTAAAATGGCAGGAGTGAAGGGTGATAAAAAGAAGAAATGGCAGGAGAGGAGGGAGGTTGATGAGGCTCTGTGGGCTTTTTCGAAACACTGTTGGAAAATTTGACTTCAGCCTCATTTCAAAGAAGAAAGAGTGAGAGGTAAACTCACTCATCCCACCTGAGATTTTGATACACAGAAATACCTGAAAAAACTGATGTAATCCACCTGCATTTTTTTACCTAGTACTGCCTGCAATTCAGTGAAGAACAAGTGCTCTTCACAAAGAAAGGAAAAAATGTGACCTCCCTGAATACTCTTCCTCGATATCCACAGTAAGCTGCTTCTTTGCAAGTCTGACGGCATTAGTGGCTTTAATGTGCCTGCAAATCTCATCCCTTCATCCCCTCCTCAACCCACTCTCTTCCTCCTGTCATGGAAGATGTGTTAATATTGAGCATTTGGCTGCATTCTTAGAGTGATTAGTTCAAGCCAATGGATCCTGTAGATGAAAAGAATTAAGTAATTAATACAGTAATTAGATCTTTTCCTTCTTCCTACAGCTTTGCCCCTGCTAAGTCATTGTGCTCCTTCTTTTCTTAACTCTCTGTGCATAAAGCATGTGAAGAAGCAGTGTGCCACCCATGATGGATGGTTTTACTTTGTAATTTGTCTCTGTCTGGTGAATACAATTTCCTGCTATGTTGTCAAACACTGAAGTACAGTCAAGGGGTTATTGATACAATGGAATTTAAAAATAATTCACACAGTGAGATTCAGAGAAAAGCTGATTTCTAGAGTTATTAAAAAGTTTCAGTTTTGAAGAGTTTGATAAATTTGCTTATTTTGAAGCTTGTCAAGAGGAAAGCAAAGGCCATTGTAAGCGTGTTTTCAATGATTTTAAAGTTAGACTAATAAAGTAGCAGATGGACAATTTTTTTTAGTCTTTTTTGTTTCATAATACAAAACGTTCAACCTAATGCAAGACATGAGAAAATGAGTCTGACTGATTCACTACAAGACAGAGGTGCTGCCAGATACACACCCTGTGTCTCTGATGCATCAAAATCAAAGAAGATGCTGTAGACTCACATTCCATGCACACCCTTCCCATAAAGGTCACATATTTGAGAATGACTAACTTCTGGTAATATATCGATTATCAGTAAAAGAAGCTTTGCTGTAAAAGCATTCCTGTGTCAAGCCTCTTTAAATGCACATAGTTACTGGACATGCTAGCCAAGCTTCTGCAACAACAGTTTGTTTTACTGTCCAGGGGACACGCCGTAGTGGCTGGGAACAATACGTTCCAACAGTGGTTGCCATGTCCCATTACCAGCATGATACCATTTTTCACTAGTGAGCAGTAAAATGTAAAAGTGTAATGTTGCTACAAAAAGCAAATATTTAATTTGGAATGCGAATGTGTTTCTAAAACTTTCTTAGGTTACAAATCTTGCTCCATTTAATTTGGACACATTTTAATCAGACCTGAGTGTATCTTCTAATTATGAACATATCAGGTAGCATTAATGTAACATTGACCCCCAATTTAAAAAAAAATAATAATGATTTAAAGACAACTCTGTCATCATGGTTCAGGGCCTCACTACATAGAAAATCTACACCACTTACTTGTAGATCTGTTGACATAGCTTTAAAGTCAAAACTAATCAAATGATGAAGAAAATGTACAGCTTTAGATAAATTGAAAATGTGTACACTTTTAGCTATTACATGAATAGGACTAGAAATCACCTTTTAACGGAAAACTGTTGAAAAAAGCCACAGATTTGCTGTTTTCTTGACTTCGGGCGAGCATCTCCAGTGTCTTTAGAAACCAGCTCAAACAGGGCAGAGCCATCCTCAAATCTCAGGCTGGCCAGAGCCGGCTGGAGCAGGCCATCCGTTTGCTTAGTGCTGTTTTTCCTGCAGTAGTAAAAGTAAATGTTAGGCATGGCTGGACATACAGGTTTTATAATGTGTGAGTAAGGACAGGAGTGCTGCTTATCCTCATACGACCTCTGCTTTGAATGAAGTGCTGTCTTCCAATCAGCAGTATTTAAAGTGGGAGAGCGACGTGATGTACTTTTCTGTCTGTACAGTAAAAAGCATGTTCAGCAGTGGGCCCCTTGGCCTCTGAAAAATGCTCTCTGCTGAAGCGGCCCAGACTTTGAGAGTTTCGAGTGCACGTTGAGAGAGAGACGAGACAGTGGGCCAAGATGTCTGTGGTGTGGATTAATGGGGAGGACTGGAGAAAGGGTGCCGCAGTTGTGCGTGAGCAGAATATTTGATGGGGGAAGTGAGAGGAGGGAAGAGTGAGGGACAAGTAACTGCATGAGATGGGGGAGATGAAAGCAGGGGAACAGATAAAATTGGACTGAAACATCAAGATGTATGAACATGAATCAAAATCTACAGTATTAAATACTTCTGCTGTCTGGCGTCTCCCACTGGTGCTTTATCTTGTCTGATTGCGCGTCACAGTTTGTGCGCGTTACACATTTAGTCTGTTGCACTGAGCTCAACAAAGGCCTTCACAGAGAGCTGAAATATAGCCTCAGCTGAGTTTAGATATCTCTCACAACATGAGTGAAAAGAACAAGTCCCATCCTTTTGGACTACACTAGAAATCATTCATGATTGATATTTTTTGTCATGTTGCTTAAAGTCTGTGTGAGTGTACTGTAGGCACTACTGTAACCGTTATGAAATTACGTCTTTGCTCTTCTCATGCAGTGTTTGGTTGTCTGATTTTGGTAGACAAAATGCCCCATGAGCACATATACTCTGAAGTCCTAATACATTTGTACTGTGATTATTTGGAGTCGAAATAAGCAGATTACAGTCGTGTTTCGGTCAACCCACATGATTTATATTTGAACTAGCTGTACCCTAATTTAGTTTTTATAAGTTGAACATTTTGAATGAATTTTGGGGGTTTTATCAACTTTTTGAAGCTTGTAAGTGTGAACTACAGAAGTTTAACTTGTGTTTTGACAGCTGTAACCAAACAATTGAATTCAGCTATTATTACTTCCCACCCCCTGCAGTGTTGAATTATGCTTTGAGAAGTCGAGAAAGATTTTGTCTTTCTTAAAAAAACTGTAGACAAGAACAATGTCTGAAAGAGAAACATCAGAGGACATGATGGGAAGCAAAAGCTACCCAGAGGTCCCGAAAAAGATAATTGTTTTCTATGCTGCATTTAGCTTCCCAGTTGATATTCTGTAAGAGAAAATAAATCTCTAATATTGCACACAATTTACTTAATGAGTTGATAAATGTTTACACAAAATATGATACAGGGGTCAGGAATCAAGAATACTTTATGAATCCCAGGGTGGAAATTTGGTGTTACCATTGCTCTTCGCAGAATACAGCAGTTGGGAAATAAGATGGGGTTATGGAATAAAATAAGACGATGATGATTATCACGGTAATAAATCGCTTGATAATAAAAACTCCAACAAATTTATATTTAGTTTTCTTAGGACTCAGTTTTTCTTTATCCAAACTAAACTGGGCTTAAATGTTTATGGGCCTTTAGACGTTCAAACATCCATAGTATTTGTTTCCACTGTATATCTGATATGTCACTCAGAATGCCAGCAATGCTTTACGGGTGAAGTTTGCAGTGGGGCACAGTGTTGATTTTATCACTGACCTGCAACAAGTGTGTCTCACTGCCTCCACACATCTTCCTCATTTTCATCAATCATTTTTTCTCAACATGTCACTGACAAAACAACAAGCAGCAGCATCTTCACCAGCATTTCATCTCATATTATACTTAATAGACAGTTCATAGCTCCATGTCAAAGCCAAAATTTACTTTAGTTTATGCACAATATGCCTTCTGACGTTTGGCCAAAATTTCTTATTTTGAGTAACTTTTAATTATCAAAAACAGAGAAGCAGTTCAAAGGGCAGTGAACTGACTGTCAAGTGGATGTAGGTTGTTTCTCAACCTGAGGTTGAGTGGTAGTCTAAATTATCCTACTTAAATAGATTCAGATATCATACATGCAGAAGTGTTGGAAAGTAAAATGTTGCAGATTTAAACACTTAGTACAACCTTAAAACAAGTTGCTGATTGATGAATAACTTAAGAGAAAAAATGTAAGTAAAATTAATGGCTTAATTGTCACAACTTTTTATCAACCAAAACTGGAGGGACATTTTTTATTGAGACATTTTATTTGAGGAGTGTTTGCATTATTTGAAATAATACATACAACAAAATCAGAAGTTTCAAGTTATTTGTAATGGCATAGTGCAGGGGTGGCCAACCTGCGGCTCGTGAGCCACATATGGCTCTTTGCCTCTCAGTGTGTGGCTCTTCGATCCATTCATAAAAATATATATAAAGCTATGAGTAGTGGTGGGCCGATCAATGTAAAATATTTCTAACTAATGCCAATGTTGGGTTCAGTGTTGATCAGTATTTGGGTGTACACATTGATACTTAAGTTTCAGTTTCTCTTCTCTAGTACGAATTTAAACACACTAACAAACACAGTAAATCTCGTTTTGAAAAATTGGAAATGTTTTGGTTTTCATTTTATGTCATTCCATTTATGTGTGAGAGGAAGTGTGTCTGTAAGACCCCAGCGTGGCGTGGCTCTCTGTAGTACCTCGGTCATTTTTGTGGCTCTTGGTCTCTGACTGGTTGGCCACCCCTGGTAAAGTGAAGCAGTAAAAGGAATTCTTCCGCCCATCACATACACATCTCTGTAGGTAAAGACATTTTTTTTATAAGTCATGTTCCATCAAATTGGTGTCAAAAGGCAAAATTTAGTGGACATATTTGCTCTGGTTCAGCCTGACAACAAAGGAGTGTCTCACGCTGCAACTGTGCCCGATGCACTGTAGTGATACATCCTTTGCTGAGACATCACTGAATTCTGAAGGTATGAAGTTGAGCTCAATCGCCACTGTAGTTTCTTCTGCATTACTGTGCAAATAATGTGGTAATGATTTTTCCTCTGCTGGCAGCCCACGTTCTCTTCCTGCCTTTCCCAGGCTCTGAGAGTGCCTTTAAGGGGTTACCTTGTTAGAGGTTTGGGGTTATGCCCGTGTCAGTCACTCTGTTTTCTTTAACCTTCTGTTTTGGAGAGGCTCTTTTCTGTGACAGGTTTCTTGGCAATAACCTGAAAGTCAAATCTGGTCATTTAGATTCAAGTGGTGACCATGGAGCAGACAGCAGCCCATTGGCATGCCATGGCAAAACTAGCGCTCAGGAGTCTTGATGTCTTAAACTCAATGTTTTCCCTTTTCAAAACTCTGACGAGCAAGTGGGTGGTGGTCTTTGTATGCAGCATGGCAATAGCCTGGCTTAGAGCCACTGAAATAGGGAAGCTTTTACTTTTATGATGCTTAGATACAGCACAAATGTGCATGTGTGTCAAATGGCTACCTTAAGATATGTGGTAAAAATGAACGTCTTCCTGTGATAATGCAGAGGATGGTTGGATGAGATAATTTGTTGTATTTTATGTGAAAAAAAGAAGGCAGCCATAACTTTATTTTCTTAAAGGATTAAGTATTGTAGTGTTTAGGGAAGAAAACATTTTTTTCTGTAAAGAAGGGATGTGGTGATTTCAAACAATCATTTAATGATGGAAAATTACATTGTTAATGTGACCTATTTCATATTTAAAATTGTTTTTACACAAGTGCCAGTTGCTGGTATTACCCTGTGTATCTACAAGGGGTGGGAGAAAAAAATGAAAATCGATATATTGGGTTTTTTATTTGACAATATCAAAATCATGATTCTTTCTCAAAATCAGCATCCCAAAAATCGTAATAGATTCTAATTGTGAGAATAGCATAACGTCTCAGCCCTAGTATCCACAACTGTTATGCACATGTGCCAAATGGGTCTCTATCCTTAATCTGTGAATTGTTACCAGTGTGTGTTGATAAGTTTTTTTTGGAATGCCCAACCACACAGGAAAGTATATCAGAGTACTGGATATCAAAGGGAAGACTTCACTGTATTCAGGAAATAACCTAGTAGCATTTAAGCTAATGTTCTTAATTTTTTCAAATCAGATCAACCTTTCTTTAGCTTGTGCTCTGAACTTCAGTGTGTTCTGTTTAAAGCTTACATACTTTGGATACATGGTGTATTTGTCCTCACTTAAAATCTGAAGAGCATTTTAAGACAGGAGCACAAAGACCAATAAATGGAAGCAGCCTGAGGATAGAGCCTTGAGATACTCCACTAAAGAAGCACAGATGAGGAAGTAGCACTTTTAGAGCCCTCACTATTCTGTTGAGGTGGTGCCTAACCCCTTACTGCCTGAATTAGTTTACAATTATATAAAGAAATTGTTTTTATGTGTCTTTGATTTCTTATAGATGCTAAACTGAGTGGAGAATGTGGTAAATTTAAATAGTGCACATAAAACAGTTATAAATAATTTATTTGAAATATATAAGATAAAATAAGTTCATAATAATTTCATCCTCTGACCACTATATTGAGACATAGTGCTTTTGATATGATCCTTGGTACGTATAGAATATGAGTCAATAGGTATTACTGGGATACAAAGGTCATCTGAGCTGCATTGAGACCTGACTGAGTATGTCGAAAATTTGCGACAACAGGCATCAATGGGTTAAGATAAGTGAAGTGAGAAGGATGAAAGGTGTAAACCACTGTTCATGGTCATTAATTGTGATGACTCTGGCTTTGATATTAACAGTATACATATTTAAAATGTTATCATGAGTAATTTGCTCACTAAAGAAAGAATGTACAAAAAGTTAAAAGATGTACGTTTAAAATCATGCAGTGATGAATAAAGATGGAATATTTATTTATCCATCACTGACGTGTATTTTTCCATTAATAAGCAGAAATAGTCCTGCGTCCTATTAGGTATCAAGGAGACGTTACAGTTTAGTGTGTCAAACATTAGGAGGACAACACAGCGCAGACATCAGGTTGGAGCGTGATGTGGGCATGTGGGAGACACAAAATAAGCTGTATCAGCCTGACTCACTTACAGACGTAGCTTTCCCCAGCATGGTGGCCCAAGTAGAGTTTCTCATGGACTCACAACAACCGCTGTACACAAATCGTCCAATCTGCAAGACGGCTAATGGGACAAAGGGCACGAGTGAGGCAAAGGGAGACGAGGGAGAGATGCTCGCTGAATCGCCCAGCCCTCCCCTGAGCAGGACGGGGAGCACCACTCTTCCTCTCTGCTCAGAGCTGCTTTCCCCCGGCCCTCAGCCATTTTGGAGAGAGGAAAAAGTGGCTGCTGTCTCACTCCCTCTCTCACTACGTGGCATAGCTTTGGAAAGGTTTCGGCTGCTGTGTTTTAGGAGCACAGAAGAGACATTTTGCAGCTCGCATTTGGGGGATAATATGTTTGCAGAGAAAAAATCTGACGCGAAAAACAACGCTCTTCCATCTTGACTTTTTTTTAAATGAATTTTCATTTCCCTTGCATTCAGCTGCTAAGCCTCTCTGCTCATTGCTGTGCACTTTCACTCACGCTGTGTCCTTTCTTTAATAACTTGTGCTCTAGTTTAGTTGTTGGGTGCTTTCCCCTGTCGATTCTAAAATATGTCTTTTCTCATTTCTCAATTTGACAGACTTTAAGACAAAAGGATATGTCCAAATTTTGGCAGCACTACGAAGACACAGAGCAGCAGCCAGGGATCCTGCTGGGATCCAAAAAAGCCAAGCAGAATGAAGCACCAAAAAAAAAAAAAGAAAACACCACCCTTTCCTTTGCCTGATCACAAATTCCACTTTTTCTGTAGCCAGCCCTGCGCTGCGACTCCTCCTCATCCACATCTTACCGCATTCAACCTTTTGCCGTTTCTCTCTTGCCGTACCTTTTTTTTCAAGGCGATTTGAGGTTTTTGTACTCCGGAAAACACTAACTGGACAACGGGTCAGGAGGGCCAACAGGGACAGACCGAGGGGATGTTATTTTCCTACTTTGGCTTGTTATTTGATTTTTTTGTTCTACTGTAACTGTTTTTCGATTCGCTGTTGTAAGTTTTTGTGTGTTGTAAGGGGGTGTTTGGATCACCACGTGTTTCTTAGTGTGTGGTGAGAGGAATGTGTGTTCATGGGTATCTAATCTGTCAGTGTTAGACATTCTGCTCTGTTCCTGGTGATGATTTGTAATTCTGTTTTATTATTTTATAGGTACCTTGATTTATGCTGAGGGGTTGGCCTAAACTGTTCCTCATGCTTGACTCCAGCTGATTCAGAGGATGCCTTGACCATCATTCCCAGCCTGCGCCTTGCTGGTACGTTGGTGATTATTTATACGTGTAGTTTTCTCTGCCTTTTTGTGAGCTTTTGTTTTTAACCTCTCCATGTGATACGTACCTGATGTTTCATTCTCTGTCCTTTTTTACGGTGTTATTGAAAGGTAGTGAGGGGAAGAGAAACACTGTTACACTTTATAAAAATGCATCATTTATCAGATAGCTGCACAGTGATTATTTAGAAATCGTCACTTATATTGAAAACTGAAACTGCTGTCACGCTTTTAGTTCTGTTCAAGTGTGATTTCATACAATTTCATCCCCTTTCCTGACCTTTGTTTACAATATTTACTCAAAGATGTTTAATTTTGTGTCTGTGGACAGCGTACTTGAACTGAATCCTTTTGCTTGGGGACAAATGCTCTGCTGGGTGTTTTCGGGACACTTTGTTCATATCGTGGTAACTCATAAAAAACTGCCTGAAATCCTCTTTTTTTTAACACCAATTCATTTTCACAATGTAAAAGACTGTTAAATGAAAGCTGTTTAGCAGTTGTGTTCTATAAAGAGAGAACATGCAGTATATTTTTTCTGTCTGACATTTCGAAAAAATGAATGTTGACCTCAGAAGAATGTGATCAGTAGGTTACACAAACACCATGTCCATCTCACAGTCATGTGCTTTTGGCCTGTTCAGTGGACCATGGTTTAATTTCAAGCTTTTTTGATGAGATACATAAGGAGCAAACATGTTTTAGAGCCACACTGAAATGTATTTACTCAATAAAAACATGCTAAATACTTTCAGGTAACCGTTTTTAATTTAATCATAAAAGAAAGAATTTATTCCGTCACTTTTTTTCTAAAGCGATAAATGTTAAAATGAATACCGCTCCTAAATCTTGTTACAGAGGAAAATGTGATGCCAAAGAATTAATGAATCTGTGTTTTTTGCTGTGAAACATTTGCGTGAACGCCCAATGATAGGGCTGGATATGGAATGTTTACAGATTGTAACATTTTTCTCTTTTGGTTCTTGGAGAGGTAATGCCAGCTGCCACAAACCCGTAGATCCGAACTTGTGGTGACTGGCTGCACAAGCTCGTATCTATAGGTATGTGTCTTCGTGGCAAACACAACACCTGCTCTACAATATGCCTGTTAAAATGAAGTAGTCCAGCATCGTAATCTGCACTACAAATACCGCAGTTATTAAGAAGGTTATTGCCAGATTTGTTTAAATTATTTTCTTCAGTGTGTCATTTTTAATACTGAGCTTTTATTTATGTTCTAATCACCAAACAGCACCCACGCTTTTCACAACAGGGTATTCTTCTCTACACTTATCCCCCATGTCCCATCTTTATGCAGTAACCCCACCCAAGTAGGAGGGTTGGACTGTATGACGATGTGACACGACATGAAATAGTCCTGATGTCTTCTGGCTGTGCTGCAAATCAGCGAACAAAAACTACTTTGAAGTAAAAGTGAAATAACAGAACACATAATTAAAAGTGGAAATCAGACATTTTTACCTTTTCCCCCTTTTCTTTCCTTTTCTGATTTTTTTTTTAGCCCAAAACATTTTCCAAATATTGCGTTAACGTTCTATCACATATTAAGTTGAGTTTCGCAGTATATCAAACAAACTCCTAAAGGTTTGGTCGATTTTTAACCTTCATGAGGTAATCATCTTCCAGTTTCCTCCAGTGTTCCCGCAGGTTGAGGTAGTAGGTTGTATAGTTCAGAGTGACACCACAGGAGGTAACTGTACAGCCTCCTAGCTTTCCCTGAGGAAACACCACACACACCAACTACTGATCATTTCTTTTTCAAATCATTCACTTTGATGCTTCATTTGTTTCAAGAATAAGCCTGGATTTATGGTTGGTTGAAAATATGTTGTCTTTTATCAGGGGTTTGTTTTTTGCCACAAAATAATGAGTTTACAATTTGGAATTGTTCCATTTTACATTATTTACAGGAAAAGAATGGTAGCATGTACAAATGTTAACATGATAAATCAGACCTCCTGCATATCCCTTCTTTTTGGTGGAGAAAAACTGAAAACATTTACCGACCAGGGGACAAAAAGAGAAAACATTTAAGAGATGTGTAAAAAGCACTAACATGCTGCAGCAGCAGCGAGTTCTGTGGGCGCTCCAATGAAAGAGATGCCACTGAAGGGAAACACCATACAGCCGCAGGGGGAAGAATACTGTCTAGGCAGCCAATTACGTACAAAGTTCAGTTTCACTTAACCAAAACGATATATTTCCTCTGCTCAGCTGTGTGGTTAAAACACTGCTGTGATGAAAACAACCAGAAACAACTTTCACTGCTTCAAACCAAGAAACCACAGGTTTCTTAAAATATTTGTATCCCTCACAGTGATGTTGAATTTACTGGATTATTACCATTTTTATTGGTATCTTTTCTTAGGATGGATATTCTAAGTAATTCCTCGTCTTTCTCTGTGTGTCTTTGTGCTCCTCTTCACATTCAAAGTTTAGCTGCATAACTTTGATCTCTGTTGGAAACAACATTTTGAAACTCAATCTTAAGTAAGGGTGTTTGTTTTGGATCGCTATTGGTGAGCAATAACAAATCACTACGTTTGACTTGTCAAATTTAACATGTGACTCACAAATGAGATAAACTTCAAGAACGTGCTGGTAAAGTTTTGAATTCATCTTCTACGTTTATCATGATGAGTAACGTGGTAAATTAACAACTTCTCGGCTTTACTTCAGTAATAGTTTGAAAAACGTATTATTTCTGTTTTATTTCTATTTGTGTTGCTCTGATGTATTCTTTTCCAACAGTATTCAGTTTTAAACCAATTAAATATATATAAAATATGTCAGTGGTTTCGGTTACAGACAGTATCTGTGCTGCTGTGTGCAGATGTGTGAGCCATAATGTGTTGCGATGATGAAAGACTGTTTCCACTTAAACCCTTCGCTCTCTGTCCTGAGGCCACCGGGTTCGATGGAGGTGGAGTAAGGAGCTCTGTTGGCCAGAGTGAAGCGGGGGCCCTTGGTACGGGGCAGCTTTTGCAGAGTGAGAGACAGCGAGCCTTTGGTTACAGTAGATATGAAATGAAGGAACGGACATTTGAAATGTTTTTCTCACCGCGTACTGAGCCTGATAGTTGTGTTCTGCGAGTGCAACCTTTAGTTTTTCATCTATATCTTTATCTGTGTGCGGTGTTTTCTGTGTGTTAGGCTCTGTTTAGCTGCACTGCGTGTGGCCAACTTATGGTAAAACATCAGAAGCACCGTAGAGAAAGTGGAAGTTTTCTAAAGTTGGTACTACTACTGAACTGATACCTAAGTGTATTTTCATGTGTTATCGCTAAGACACCTCAATTTGACGTCACTGATCCAAAGAAAGCCTTAAAACAAGGAGCTGGAATTAAGATTAAAACAAAAAATTCTTCAGCTAGAAATAAAAATGTTAGGTTGCTGCTTTTTTTGGTTGTTCGACTAAATCCATCCAACAAAGGGTTTAGGGGATGAGGCTGTGAGACCACACAGTCTATTTTTCTGTTGTCATTTATCTCAGCCCATCATGTGTTGGCCGTCATAGAAACCTCATCTTAGTGATTCCCTTTTCTTTATCTGTCTCACTGTCTTACTGTCTTGTGTATTATCTTTTCACAAGGCTTCTCTGCTGCTTTACACCAGCCAACACTTGAAACATCTAGATAATAACACCACCTTGAGTTCCATTTCCTCAACTGCTCTAAAGGCCTGAATGTTTCTTCTTCTTACTGCTCTTTACCTTTTTTTCCACAACTAGTTTCAGATCTTTTTCATATCAGATAAAGGCAAATTATAAGATTTGTTCTCGTTAAGTTTCCCAATCCACCTTAAATTGAGGAATGTAAGGCCTCAAGGTCCTGCTTCACTGTGTTGAAATTCTGTGTCTGGATGATAGAGGCCGCTGAAGAGCTAATCACATGGATTTTAAGATTAGGCAGAAAAATGAGCATGAGTTTTGTGTGAAAGTCACAGGGGGGGGAAATACTCCTAAAGACATTAAGTTTACCACAGAAATCTTCAAATACAGAAAGTACACCATCCATTAACAGAGCAGTGAAAGAAAAATTTCAAAAATTTGAGGAAAGTTTTCTCCTTGTAGTTTTAATGCAAATTTAGACCAGAGCTGATCACTGGTGATCCTACCTCACGATTTTTTTTTTAGTCGGAAGGGTCATATTTTGACTTTCTACAAAAAGGGTTGGCCAAAGAAGAAATTTCAAACACACCATAAAGCTTTGCCCAGTTGAAGACTAAAATGTCTGCTGCTTCCCTTACCCCATAATGTTTTGACCCACAAACCTTTGCTGCCATTCAGGAACTTCACATACCATAGTACAAGCAGAAAACATTCAACTCAGTCCGTTGAGGAATATTAATTTGTATGGAGCTTAAACAACCTCAAGCCCACTGATAAATGAATCCAGAAGTGAGACTGTGTCTGACCTTTCAGAGAAAAGCTTTGCTCAGAAAAGATAAGAAAATGAGTCGGTAACACAAACACAAAGAAAAAGTTACTCCAGCATACAGAGGAGTTACAGGGGTAGGAAAAAAACTCTCCGATCTGTAGATTCAAGAGGAGCTTGGGGTCAAATAAATTCAGTTTAAAGTGTGAAATGAAAATAAACCCGGTAGAGTTTTCACATATACAGTAGCAGGTCATCTGCATAGAGTGAAGTTTTTAATCTGAGCTTCTTGTTGATTCCTTCAGTTTTGTTTTCTGTATATGTACAAGTGATAGAAGTGCAGTTGGTTTTTCCCATTAGTGATGTCATAAATATGACTTCACTTGATATTTTCTTCTTTTTTTTTGATGAGTTTGAGTTTATTGATATTTTTCCACATCTTGAATCATGAGCAGCTTGTTAAAATGTTAAAACTGCTCCACTTGTGTGACAGTGTTGGAGTATTTTTGTTTCAGGTTTTGTCGTGTTCCCTGATATGTCTTAAAAATAACTAATGCTCCCTAGAAGTCGCACAGACTATAACTAGTTGATGTTTGCTAAATCAGTTTTTCTCCTCACTTTGTGAATTTTTCAGAACTTCATTTGGCGGGAAAAGCCAAGACCCGCAGAAATGACTGAGCCACACCCTTACACCACAAAACCAGCTTTCTTGTACACCATGCTGTTTGAGTGGTTGATGAAGATAATATATGATTGGCCAAAGACCATATCCTGCAATACAATACATGATAAATAATCACAGGAATCATAAATCAGAGGACATTTGTTCATCAAGACCTCCAAGATCTCCGCACCTTGTTTGGAGGTTTTAGCCCAAAGCTTCTCAAACCGATTTGTGTCAGTAACTGATTTTAACCACATCCTGTTGGCTGCTGCCTGACTTGTCCTTTAATTTGGTGGAAACTTGTGAAGTTCACTGATCCCTGACAGCAAGAATATCCATGTTTAATCAGCCATTTTTGTGTCAGTGCCACTCTTCAGTGAGCCTAAAGGCTTTTTTTTTAAACATAGTAGAACAGTGTAGTTTCTCTTCTGACGAGCTAGCATTAGCATCCCCAGTGTACCTGTTATTCATAGTTATGTGATCCAGGCCCTCATGGTCCACCCCCAAAGCCAGTCAGTGTGTGCTTTGGTAATTTCATATAATAGGGAACTTTGTTTGACAAGGCATGGAGGCTGGAATTCGCCGTTTGTATGAAAATGAGAAAGTCACCTCATGCTGCTTGCATAAAGTTTCGCCTACATCTCTTCCGTGCAGCAGCGCTCAGCTCCCCGCTCCCCCTCCTCCTGCTCCTTTCCTCTTTCAATCTTCTCTTGTCCCACCCTCCTTTTCCTCCATGATTGCACGCTGTAATACCCAGTCACTCTCGCAGACACAGAGGGGAGAGAGACAGGAACAGAATACCGGACTTGCTGACTGAAGAAGGATTTTTTTTCTTTTCTTAAATGAAAGGGAGCTTGAAAAGAGACATTGTAAGATAGAAATGGGATTAACTACCTCTGCCTTCTTTCTTTTACCCTCTGCTAGTGGCTATCTTTTGTCTTTCGACTTCTCCCTTGCTCTTCACCTTTTCTTATCTCTGTTTCCCTGCATTATGGCAGGCGTTTAGAGTCTGTGATTTGGGCTTTGGGAAGGGGGAATGAATGGATGATATTTATTTCTCTTCTACCCGCTCTGCCTCTGCCGTTTCTGTGCTGTATGTAACAGGCAGAGGGGCAAGCAGAGCCTCTACTGTTTCTCTGCCCAGGGGACTTGAGCCTGCAGTCCATGAAGCATGCGAGGCAGAGGAGGGAAAGAAAATACAGAGGCACAGACACAAACAGAGAGGTGTGATATAATGAGACTAAAGCAGCGAGCAGTAGCAGATAGAAAAATGTGACACAGACAGACAGACAGACAGACAGATAGGCAGACAGGGGAAGGAAATGATGGGTAGTAGTGTCACATGGAGAAAGAGGGGTGAGTAGCAGTGGCCAGAGGCACTACAGCAACAGGCATTGCACATTTTTTCCTATTACTTACTTCTGCGGCTGTTTGGACTCACTGTCTGCACTTATTTTCATAACTATCTGCTACGTTCAGATGAGAAGAAGAACTTCTGTCTGTCTTTTGTTGTTGTTTTGTTTTTTTAAGGGATTAATGTTAAGCTTTGGTTTATATGAAAAACTTTGAGCTTGTAGGCCAAACTGTACTTTATGTATGTCACATGCATGACTGTCTATGTAGTGTTTTTGCTTTATCAGTATCAGTGACACATTTTGTCAAAACTTATGATACTTTGATTAGACTTTCCTTTTTCTGTCTTTTTTGCAATACTTCTCATTTTGTTCTGCGACTCCTTTACAAGCACACATGTAGCGTTACAGGCCCATTGATCTGCTCATTCGGCCCTTGTGTGTGCTACTTTCTACTCACGCCCACTAGAATATGTCTTACTGAAATTTAGTCTTTTCGGAAAATACATTTTGCTTTTGTGTTTTTTTTCTAACTGCTGCTTGATGAGCCATACCGTGGCTTCTGTCCTCCTTATTTCTTTAATTTCGTACTAGTGTTAGTCGTTCTTAATACTTGTTATCAGAATCCCGGCTTTGTAACATTCCTTGTTCACCTAAAGTAACCTTTTAACTTCACACCTGCCCTTCCTTTCATCTCTCGGTCTCTGGATCTCTCCCACTATCTCCCTCTCCCGCTGCACATGGTATAGTCTTGCATGTCTGAGCAGCAGACGGCTAGACAGCAGCAATCTGCTACAGCAGCCTCATGTGCTAGTGCGAACCATCCATTCAACAAAGCCTGAGCTGGTAGCACTAAAACCTCTCCTTGTGCTTCTCTCTCCAGTTATCTCTTTCATCGCAGATCTCCGTTTCTCCGTGCGTCTGGCCGTATCCTCCGCTCCTCTGCTCCACTGACCAGCACACACGCATAGTGAGGACTGCGGCAGCCTCCGCCGCCACAGTCAGCTGGGTGAGTTTCCTCCGTTCTCTTCTTCCTTGCCTCTTTTCTCCACCCTCCTTTTCCTCCCAGTTTTTCAATGAGTGCTTTCCCTCCATAAAATCAGAGCTGCATGATTGACAGGTGTGGTCTCAAAGGGCTGACAAGCCTGGTGTGTCTGGAGATGGAATGTCTCATAGGGAAACTGTAAAAGGGAAGAGGCTTTGGCTTTTTAAGCAATGCAGAAGGATTTATTTTATCCGAATGAGACCCATGGTAGTCTAGTCGTGGGGCTCTGCTGCTCTCCATACTATCTGGTTGCTTCAGTGTGCATGCAGTGTGGAGGATTTTGGCACGTTCAGTTGAATATCAAAGATTATTGAAGCACTGTTTGGCCGAGCCAGGCCGTGGCGGCAACAAAAACAGAGAGGCCAAAATACGCTAAGGCAGAATCACTCTTATGAACATCATGTGATGATTTAGTGCTGTCTGTCTGTCTCGGTTAGTTTTGCCATTCATTTGCAGCACAAGTGTGTACAGTGTGTGTGTTTTCACTTGGCAGTTTGATGGTTTGTGGTCAGTCTCACTTGTGTGATGTGATATGCCATATGTATTGATATCTTGAGTCCCGCACAACATTAGTCTTTAGGAGAATGAAAATGATACGAAGGAAGTCATTTAAGGTCAGTCACATAACTTACACTCGGGAAAGAAAGCAGCACAAAGCTAGGGAGAGAGGAAGCTACCATTGTCTGCTCCGGTCTCTGCCATAACGCTCATGCAGCAAATGTATGTCGCATATGAAAGGCCGAAGGTAAAAAAAAAAAAAAGCCACTTGTACCTCTCTCATTCCCTGAGACCCTAACTTGTGACGTTTTCCTGTGATGTGCACGGGTTGGGTTCTTGGGAGCTGCGAGGGGCACTCACACATCTCTGTAAGCAAGAGCTAACAAAAAAAGAAAAAGACTAATATGGAGGAAAGACACAAAGCGAAACGAAGAAGGGACAGCTTCCCTTTTCCGAAGCTGAGCTTGGTGACAGAGAAATGTACATTTATCTCATCCACCCACACAACGAATAAGAGAGAAAGAGAGGATCGAAAAGGAAGAACACTGGGTTTCTTTCGTTCCATGGATGGGTTAGACCCAGAGGCAGGCACAGTGTGTGTGGGGTGTGGGGTGGGGTAGATTGATGGAGGAATGTCGGCATGAAGGACATGTGACTGGGATAGAGATGTCCAGACAAGGTGGGGTGGCCTGTCGAAACACTGTGACATGTACAGTATCCTTGTTTTGGGCAGGTACAACTATTGAATGAGGAATTTATGACTAAGGTTACACCCACAGTGACTAATGTTACACGTGCTTACACAGAGCAACAGCACAAGGCGCTCAGTCAGTCTGTTGAATGCTGCGTGTACTGTCCAGACACACACTCAGGCTTCAGAGAGAGACTCTGACAGTGAAGTTATCTATATGCTCAGTACAGATAATGTAGCACACATAATATCACTTTGGCTGGAAAGGGTAATCCCTTTTGTGTAAATAATTTTATTTTGTGCTTTTTCTATCAAACAGACAAATTCAACATAACACTTTTTCACCCCTTATCTTGAGAGCAGCACAAAGTACTGGTGAGAGCGTGACACTGAAAGCTCAGTACACTTGTGTTTGACCTCATGGAAATCCTCATCTTTCTGTTTTCTGCATCTGCCAGTTCATGGATATATCAGATAATAAAACAGCTAATCTAATGCACAGTTGATACATGTCCATGTGTACAGCAGGGTCATAAAACCTTGAATAAAAGCAGGATTGTACAGACATGCAAAATTACCTCACAGATGGTTGAGATAACCCTCAGAATGAGTCAGTATTTGGTTCAGGTGCTGTAAGTGGTTATCTTCATGTCTTCAGCTAGTGAACAGTGCATCATGCTAGAGACTGCTGTTGTCTCACTCCTCTACTCTCTTCTCTGCTGCAATAACTACTGCTCAGTATGTTGTAATGTGTCTGGAGGAAAATGTCTGTTTCTATAATTGGACGTTGATCTGTGATCACAGTACCGGCTTCATTTCCAGCTCTTACCCACACCTCCTGTATGTAACCCTTTACATGTCTGCTTCCTCCTCTTCAGACACTCTGAAGTCGCTCTCACTCTTTCAGGGAGCTTCACAAGCACTCAGAGGAGGATGCTGTCTGATGTGTTGTCCTCATTCTTTCATTAGTTTTCATTGGATAAGATGCGTTGCAGTGATTGTGTGGTTGAAGGACAGGTAGCTTTGAGCTCTGATTCTATTTTCAGTTTTGATTTGAAGGCAATTTTAGCCATTTTGGATTAATGCAGAAGAAGAAACAGCTGCCTTTTTTTGTCACAACCTCCACCCATACTCAAGATTTATTTCACTTCCCTCATTTTGCTAAATGATTCTAAGGAGCAATGACTTAAGTGTGTCTGCAACTTACTCACGTAGCCTTTTATCTTCTCTGCTGTTTCTCTCCAAATCATGGTTTCAGTTTACTGTATGAGAGGATGCAGCTGTAAGAATAACTTGTATTTAGCAGGTATCTTTTGAAGTGAACCAGCATATGATACTTTAAATCATCTCTGTCACAGATTTTAACAGAAGACAGAAAACTGCAATGTAGAGTCTGACTGCTGATTCTTTTAGCATGACTGACCTGAGTCATAACTTTTATCCAGATTTTGTTTGCAGCTTTGATCATCAGGGTCATATATATGTCACTGTTGAAGTCTCCGTCTCTGCAATCCCTTGCATTTAAAGACCTTAAATCTGCTGTTGGATGCTTATCTGATGCCATCTCTGAGCCTCTTTGCATCTCAAATAGAATCAGTGAGGACGAGCAGAGGTTCACCATCTTTTTTTTCCTTCTCGCGGTAAAATGTAAATCTTATCATGTGATGTCAGCGGGGTTTCCTTCGTGGAGCAGCAGTAGGTCATGGTGTCACTGTTTTCCTTGTTCAGCAAAAACATGCGGTGAAAGATTACATCCACACAGACAGCAAGAAGGGGAAACAAACAGAAAACATGGAGGATGTTTGTAGAGTGGTTGCTGATTTGATTTCTGTTTGATTCTGAAATGTCATCTCTGCTCTGACTCTGACAGAAATGACTGAGGAAAAGCAATAATTTCCATGTGTACAGTTCAAGCTTTCAGACTTTATTCCCGTCACTCTGTGTGTATGTGTGTGTGCATGCACCAGCCACTTTATTAAGACCTCCTGCAACAGCCTTATCCTCCTGCATCTACTGGATTTTTTTTTTCAAACTTGCAAAATGATTGACTATTGAAAGAAGACCATCTCTCTTTGTTTCTTTCATTTACAGTTTGATTGTTACCTGTTTAAAAATGTTGGATGGATGGATGGATGCAACTTGACTTAATATGCAAACAGATTTCATGTTCAGATTTCAGACTGACAGATAAAAACCAGGTGTCAAAGCACGTGTCTTTAAATTGAGGGAGGTTACTAAAACAGGATTGTATGTCAAATATCTTATTTTATTCTGCCTTCTCTCTGTTATAAAGATAAAGATCATTCCTTCTGGTCTTGATTTGTTTCAGTCAGTTTTGGATCCACTGAGTAATACGATTTAGTTCTGATATCTGACCTTTTACATAATGCTGTTTGGGCAGACAGCTTGTCTCAGTGTTAAAAATGTTTGATGGCACTATAAATGAGTGTAACTCACTCAAAAAACCCTGTCAGGGATTTGCTGCTAAATAAACCAAGAGCAAACAAAACATTACGACACATATTCTATGTCTAATTGCATGTATAAACACATCTGTCATGTGCGTGTGCAGCATATGTCAGCGAGCATGGTTTTGTCAGCTCTCTGCCTCCTCTCCTCTGTCATTTCTAGCTCTTTCCCTGTGCTGTGATCTCACTCACACTCTCACGGCACAGAGGATGAGTCCTCAGATGCCCTCTGTTCGCTGCATAAGAGGCTGGACTCGCGTTTGAATCCATCTCTCTCTCGTTCTGTCTGCTCGATACAGTGGCTGCTGTTGCTCCAGCGGCAGGAGCAGGTGTGTCTACCTCCTGTGTTGCCCCCCCTCCTTCCTGTTCCCTTATCACTGCAGTACGGCAGCTCTGTCTGGGAGGCAGCCATTCCATTGTTCTCGCGCCCCCTGCACCTATTCGTGCCCCTGTGGGTGCCGTCTCTGCCCGCCCCTACCAGTAGATGGGACTGGCTCCAAATCACTGTGATACTTGGCCCTTGGTGCCCTGAGCAAGTTACGCTCTGTTACTCAGGCTTTCTGTGTCTTTCCTCCCTGGACAGAGCTCACTATTCTGCTGCAGACCGCCGCCATCTTGTTCCTGCTTTTGCTGCCGGTCTGCTGCCTCTGCTGGGCTCAAACCAAATCGAACCCAGCCTCAAGTGTTTGCCAGTGTCTCAGCCCTGCCACAGTTTTTGTGCTCCATGCTAATCTTTATTACAACAGCGAATGGATGCTTTTTGAACACATGCATTGTTCCTGATGGTCTGTACTGCAGACGTCGTCATCGTAACGCTGAATAAATGTTATTCTCACTATAAAAGGGAAATCAGTTGGATAAGAAGACAAATCTGTGTCATGTCTGAGTTTTGAACTTTGTGTCTGATCACAGTAACTCTGCTGTAAGCTTATTACCTACATCATTAAGCATAATGACAAACACTAAATAAATGTGAGTGAAACTACAACTCTTTTTTTCACAACTTTACAAATGGTGACATTGAAAATGTAATCTCAGCAAGTGATGGTGATTTTTCCAAGGTAAAAATTGCATCTCAAGCTTGGGATTTCTGTTCAAGGAGTGTAGTATGCTCAATTCATATACTCATCAGTCACATTACAGCCACTGTGTCTCATCAGGCTAGAGCCAAAACAGCCCTGACCTGATGGGACATGGACTCCAGTAGACCTCTGAAGGTGTTCTGTGGTATCTGCCACAAAGATGTTAGCAGCAACTTCTGGATAACATCCTGGAAGTTGTAAGAAGGGCCTTCATTGATCAAATAAACATCTCACAGATGCTCAATTGGATTGCGATCTGGAGAATTTGGAGACAAATTTATCACTGAACTTGTCCTTTTTCTCCAGGTCTCCTTCTTCTGTTGCTCTGTGGTTGATTTCTGATGCTCTCCTGCTCATTGTTGAGCCTTCACAGGTTAACAGGGGACAGTATGGGCACCTTGACCAGTCTGTGGCTGTGCTGACCCCTGTTGCAACAGGTAGCGATGCACACTAAGTTCTGACACTGTTCTGTCAGAATCAGCATTATTTTTTTCAGCAGTATGAGCTCCAGTGGCTCTGTGGGCCAGTTTTTGCTCTTCATGACAAATCAGTGAGCCTCAACTGCCCATGATCCTGTCTCCACTCCGCTTTGTTAGATACAAACCACTGCAGACCTGGATGAGCTGCACAAGAGCTGATGCGGCGATGCTCTGACCTGGTGGTCAAGCCATTTCAGTTTGGCTCTTGTCAAAGTCACCAACATCCTTACACCTTCTTGTTTTATATTTTTGCTCTACATCATCAACTTTGAGAACAAAACATTGACATGCTGCCTGACATATACTGCCCACCAACAGATTATTTTCCACTTCCAGTGGCGGCTGCTGGGCAGTCAAGGAGGGGAAGCCCATTTTTTTCCGGCCTACATCATAAATTTGTTTATTTATTTAAACGTAAATTCTACCCTCCGTGCCAGCTTGCTAGCAGCTGGAGCTGCTACGTGAGACTACGAAGGCTGTAAATGTGAGTGACAGGGGGAGAAGCTCCACAGCTGTAGCTGTAGCTGCTTATTGGTGCAAAGAGAGAGAATCTTTAAACACAACGCTTGTCGTTTTGAAGAAAAGTAAACTTGCTGGGGATCGATAAAGCCTCCGGATCAGTCCAGAACAACTGACTGTAAAACTCAGAAGATGCTAAGGTGGAGGGTTATACTTCAAGATCGCTGATTGGCTCATTTCACTGTCAGTCAAAAAGGGATTCAGTCTCAGACAGATCACCAATCATCATGCAGAAGCCCAGCGTCCAGGCCAGCCCACTGCCTCATAGACCCCCAGAGACGCTGAGCATCTGATGGGCAGGACAAAGCCCAGCGTTTATCCAATGACCGCCCAGTTTCCACAATGAAACAACCCACTCTACGCTTCCCAGCTGAAGTCAGAAGACGCTCAGCGTCCGACTGTGTTAAAGCGCTGAGACGCTGCGGGGATGAATGAGACGGAGGTCGAGCCAGTTACCTGTGATAGGTAGCTGATTCTGAACAAAAGATGAAGGAATTCTTGCATCTATATTGTCAATGAAATGTACACACAACAGTACATATCACCACTTTTTTGGGGACATTTTAGGGGAAGCTGAGCTTCCCTTGCAGTCTTAGAGCAATCACCACTGTTCACTTCAGTAGAGAGGTGTTATGGCTGATAAGCTAATAAGCTGTCTGAACATGTGCTTGATGAAACAGATACTCAAACCAAGCGTCTGACAGTGATTCAATGTTTAGTTTAAGGAGTAAAGATCATTTTAAATGTCTTCTCTAGCAGGTGCATTTGGCGATTCATGGTTCTTTTCTAAGTTAAGTGTCAAATGCGAACATTTATTATCGTCATATTTTAATATTCAAAGATTCAGGGTAGATGATTTCATTATACAATTGTGTGGGTTGAACTGACCCAATACCACTTGTTAAAATGTTTATGACAGCAGAAAGGAAATATAATAATCTAAAGTCCTAAAATACAAGTTTGTCGAGACTAAAACTTGGAATGATTAAATGATTAACCCCTGAGGTACCACTAACAGCTAGGTCTTCAGTATGTGTACAGGTAGAATCAATGTAAAAGCAAAGGGTAAAAATTCAGGGAGCTTATATCAGCTGGATGTATGGAGATTATATTGCTGCATTGAACTGAGCTGAAAAATGAGTGGATGTGCGTAGGTGGAGGCCAGAGTGATGCAGCAGTGAGATCAGAAGGTCTCGAGTTTTCTCAACCACTCTGCCAACAAGAAACTCCAATAATGCAATCATAAAGAATTTAAAGAAAAAACAAACCGTCCCCTGAGGATACACCCATACATCTGAGGTCACCAGATTCAGTTTTTCCCTCGTGTCTTTGAGCATTCATGCTCTGCAGCTTTGCTGTGATACTGTCTACAGAAGGCCAAGAGCTGCCTCTCTTCAAGGTTAAATTTTGTCAGCTCTTATCAGATGTTCTTCTATCAAGCTGGTAGTTAAGTAATTCCTCCTACCAGTATCAGTTTCATGCTGTTGTGAAAATTATTCTCTGTGAATCGTGCATGTGGCCAGTTCTGAAACGATGATGTTAACAGGCTATCATCAGATAAAAAATTGAAATCTAATCATGATATGAAAGATATTTCCTTCAATTTAAGCCATGATTATGCACAAATAGTGTTTTTACTGACAGATGACATAAGTTATATTTAATTAATATCACAATAATGTTCGGAATTTTTCACCAGAGGAGAGTAGTTAATGGTGTTTTAAAATACAAGCAGATAAAACATCATGAAACAGAGAAATGTAAGAGAGATACTAGAAGAGTTGACAGAATATGTTATAAATCTGTCAAAAGCAGCAACACAACGTATGCTGCAATTAAAATCTTAAACATCAATTACCACAGTTAGCATTTAATCTAAGGCCCATAAATAAAATTTCCTGGGTCTTAACTCCATTATTCTTCTCTGTGAGATGATCTTGTTCGTGTGCCCACCATTTATTGTCTTATAATTACTAGAAATAGAAGGAAAAACAGAGTGTCATATCTGTGTTTGATTTCTGTTTTTTCACAGTACCTGCTATAAAGTATTTTATTTTGTCAGTTTGCAGCTAGTCTGTACTGCAGTGACTCATTTTTTTGGCTTTTGTCAAAAATTCATGACATTTTCCCTGAAAGCCAGCAACAGTAAACATTTTTCTCTTACCTCTGCATCAGCTAAACATTTAGACACACTGGTACAGACAATGAATGACTTAAAAGCACTGACCCACATGTAACTTCTGGTGTCATCATGAGTAGACATTTTTATTTTTAGGATGAATATTCATAGCCTCGCCTTAGAGGAGTTTCATTCTCTAATGTTATATGATAATCTCTAAAGTTGTCATCTAGCACCATCATCAGATCAAAATTTGAACTTAAATTTACAATTATTCATTTTATGCCCTTATACTTGAAAAGATGTCTGTGAGTGATTTTTATGAAGGAAACAACTTTTAACATAGACTGTATAGATGTAGTCTCTGTGATGTCACCCATTTGTCTTTGATGTGGAGTTTTGAAGCCCACAGTCAACAGAGACCATATTGACAAAACACCAAACTCAACCTAACTTTGTTCTGGTTTGTATTAGACAAAGAGACAGTTTATTCCCAGTATTTGCTGATAGAAACATTGGCTTTTTTTGACCAGGCTGTAAACATGTTTATTCCTATAAAAATCATCTTTTTTGCTTGTTATGTATGTGGTTTCCAGTGTTTCTGCAGCCAGCTTCAGGGAGAAACTCAATCTCAAGAACTTAAATTTTAACACTTTTGAATGGGCTTCATTTCTCCAGGCTGGGATTTGGCATTTGGTTTCTACCCTCCCAGTAGTCAGTCTATGATTGTTATCATAGACTGTATAAAACATAGACATAGTCTCTGCGACATCACCCGTCCGTTCCTGAAACTGTGGAATGAAGACAATCCGCTGATGCAGCCACATTTGCTATGACGCCGGCTGTGAGTTTTTCTTCCGACAGCTACAGGCGCCCGCCAGTCATGTGACCTGAGCTGTGCCTCTGATTGGGCAATCAAACGATCCCAAAAACTACTAAACCGCTGAGTTAGAAAAAAATACACTCACAATACAGTGTGCCGATAGCAAAATTGGCGTTTTAGACCCAAGCTGTTTTTTGAACCAGGCTGTAAATATGCTTTTTATTGCCATAAAGGCTGTTTTTATGGCTGGGTGTGTACATGATTTCTGATCTTCTATAATATCTATATACCAAAAGCAAGTCAGCCTTTGATGTACTTTTATATTTAATACCAAAATATCATTCAAGTAGTTATCCTTAAATTTCCAAAATACTGATTTACAAAAAAGTAGAAAAAATAATAAAGCAAATTACTATTTTTGATCGCCAAATTACAGTTATTTAAGTCCCGAACAGAAAACAATTGTTTGAGTGGTTGTATATTTATGGTCCGAGGCCTGAGCAAGGACTCCTTCTAGCAGAGCTATTGTTCTTGATTATTCCCTGACTTCTCAGAAAATTCCAGTGTGCTGCTCAAATTTAGGTATAAAACATAAATTCAATTTTAAGTTTCTTTTTTTCCCAAATCTTTTTATTAATTTTTGCAGATAGTGCAAAAATAAAGAAGTATGTCCAGAAATACTTCAGGTCATCTGCATATACTATAGATATTACAAAAATAAAAATAAATAAAATAATAAATAAATAATCAATAATAAATAATTAATTAAATAAATAGATAAATAAATAATTAAAAAAATTCTTAACCATTTATATGACATGTGGTCTGATAAATTTGTTAAGCCCTGTATAATTTCACGTATGTGTAGGTAGAGCAGAAGTGTTTAAACCTGGCACTGTATTATGGTTTACTTTGCTCTAGCAGTCTTAATTTTTCATTACAGTCACTAACAGCTTATAATCAAAAAAAACATCTTACAGGAGGTGCGACTGTAAGATATAGCTGTACATGAGTACGAGACATAAGAGAGCAGTGAATGATCTCTGGTGCACAGACATAGATTGCATGACACTGTGCAGTTTGCACATGGAATGTAGAGAGATTTCAGACACTCTGTGATGAAGGCCAGATGTTTGAGTTATGCATAGGAAGTTGATTGTCAACAGTTGCTACTGGTTATGTCTGTGATGCAGCCAGGCACCAGCTCTGGTATCTACTGTATGATCTAATTAAAGTGGCCCTTTTACATATTACAGCTTGAGAGTGCTTCAGAAAAAATCTTTGTAGAACATTACATAAACAGAAATTTACATCTAAGCATATAAAAAGTTTATGTTTGAGAAGGTAAGAGGAGTTGTTTATTATTCACTGGTCAATTTTCATAACAACTCACCCCTAAAGCTCAGTAGTGTCAGATTGGTTGACAGTGGTGTTGGTCAACATGACTGGTCAAAATCTTTATCCAAAAAATCCAGGAATAAGGAATGTCACAAGTCAGATTTAGACGTTTGTTTTTACAGTTAGTCTTGTTGATGGATGATATGTTTACATATAGGATGAAATGGTTTTAGTGTTGCCTGGCCTCTAAGCAAGAAAATCTGTCACACAAGGTTTGGAGACCAAAAAGTAATGGAAAGAAAAGAAAAAGGCACAATTTCCTGAAATTGGATTTTAAGACAAAGTTTTCATCCAAGAAGAGCGACGAGAAAATCAATCATCCGCCAAAGTTTCAAAACTTTTGATTTAACGTATATTTATAAAGAACCGCCAGAGTTATATGCCGAAACCCAGCCCCCTCCGACTTTAGCTCCTTTCCCTCGCTCTTTCTCTCCGCTTTTTCCTCCTCGTCTTCCACACAGTTGCACACACACACACACACACCAACAGCCTGTCTCACACACACACACACACACACACACACACACACACACACACACACACACACACACACACACACACACACACACACACACACACACACACACAGTCTTTTGTTTGGATTCAGACGGCATTGAAGGGAGATCCTGTGGCCCTTCTGAGGAGAATGTTAATATGGCCGCTCTGGTTTCTCTGGGGACGCAGAGAATGGACTCTGGCTGCTAATGCACTGTCACACTAACCCGCTCAGTCCTCTCTCACAGTCAGAAACAGCAGCAGAGCACTCACGCAAGCCCTGAAAACTATTCAACAGCACTCACAACTTACTGATTCATTACCGTCATTCAGGTCAATTATATTTTTACAACTTCCCAGGTGGCATCTATGTTTTGTTCGCTGTTTCCTTTATACACAGTGATTGGTGGTACAATATCAGAATATCTTCTTCAGCTGATTTCTGTAATTCTCAAAAACTCAATTTCATGCTTGATATTTTTGATGGCACATCACCATACAGTCCAACTTATTTTTAAAAGTACATTCTTGAATAACACAAACAACATCATAATTGGGGAACAATGGCCTGAACTCAAGGTCAAATTTTAACCAGCTTGAAAATGTTCAAGACAAAAGGCACATTTCACATCAGAAACTTTTCAACTCAGCTGTAATCACAGGAGTTAAACGCTACCACAGTCATTTCATCAAAGTCCCTGTAAGGCCTTTCCTAGTGATCTTGAATAATTCTCACTTTTAGATTTATGCCTGATCATAATCTTCAGTTTAAAATGAGATTATCAGTCGTAGAAATGGGTTATTTCTAAATACTATTTCTTAGCTTCCCAATCCTGGACAGGACCAGATTGATTTTTCGGCATTTTGAAGTAATGAAAACACCACGCCACCCAGCCAGCAAAGTTAAGTGAAGAGAAGAGAGATCTGTATTTTTCTTTGCTGAAAACAATTTCTTAGATTCATTTTGTAATAATGGCAGACACTAAAGCTTAACTGGCTAAAAGAAAAAGGACAGAAGAGCAGAAGAAAGCCAAATGGAAGAGTAATAGAGCACAGGAAAAAACATGGGTTAAGCTAATTGTGCTAATGTTCATTCCAGCCCACAGTCAGCAGTTATTCTGCAGTGGTCTGTTCAAACTTAAGAGTCCATCAATATAATGAAGAGTGAAGTTACGTTAGCTCTGCTCGGTAGATGACTAGCAGGACATAATCAGGATTCAGTAACATTTCATGTTACAGGCATAAAGCAGAGCACCAGGCTGTGACCACTACAGTGGCTACTATATAAACATATCTTTCACTCTGTTATTCAAAGAAACTGCTTGACAAATATTGGTACACAGAATGAACAGAAAGATTTCATGGTTCAGGGACTTCATTCTTTGTGTCACTGTATGGAAGATTAACACAAAGTACATGTGCATTGATGGAAACTACAAGTGCTTAGTCAGGCCTTCGACACCTTGGGGAGGTTTTGCAGCTAGCTCAAGCATCCTGGAAACTCCCCTCATCATGCTAGGTCCCCCTCCTCATACCCACTTTCAATCAAGAAAACTAGAAAATTACTCATAGTGCTGACCTCCACCAAGCATATTGTGATTGTCACCAACACTTAAGTCCTACTTTAATGTTATACTCCCTTTCAGCAGACTGTCTGCTACAATCTGGTGTTAGTTGCAGGTTTGTACCATAATTTTGTTACCTGACAGTGTTGAAAATTATGATGACCCAGTACATATTTCATATTCCGGATCTTAGTATCCAGAATATTGCCAGGATCTGGATCGTACTTTTACATCTGTCAGAAATTATTGTGACCTTGTCTTGTATTGTTTTGCAGAGCAATCTGACCATTTATCGTGGAGTTATTTACACATATGGTGAAAACGTCCCTATCTCACAATGGTAAAGAATCCTTTAAAAAAATCCTGGCTCCAGACGGTGATCTGGATCACCTCCAAAATTTTATCACTGTTTCTTTTTTCTATTTTGAGCATTTCCTGAAAATTTCATCAAGATCCGTTTGTTACTTTTTGAGTTATGTTGTTCACAGACAAACAGACAAACTCTTCCAAAAACATAACCTCCTTGGCGGAGGTAACAAAAAGAGAAAATGCAGACAGAGTGGACTTTGGAGATCTGTTGAATATTAAGATTTAAATGTACCATGCTGGCTGTGCACATGAACTTTCTTTTAACGTGTAACTACAATAGTACTGAGTACATTTATTCATCTGTCATGGTCATCTCATGTTCCTTTTCTTGACAAAGGCTCAGAAAACAGTCACAAACATTCAAAACAGGAAGTCTTTCACTTTTATACACCTGTGTACTGTAGGTCTCATTGACAAAGGTGTTATGTTTCTTTCACTCATCTACTCTTTTTGATTCTGTTTCCAAACTGTGAGCCAAAAAACTCCACCGTACTTCTCCCTTCCCCCATACCCAGTTTCCCTCCCAGTTTACTGAAGTCCTTTCATGATGAATAGCAAGGTACGATAATAGCCTTCAGGTTGCCATAGAAATGAGACAGGCTCTGTATGTGATTTTTTTTTCTTCGAGCATAGATGACAGAGAACTGTGAGGAAACTCTTCCTTCAGCCAGTTTCACACTTTGCCTCCATCTTTTCTTAATCAGCGTTTCTGCGTCATTGGGTTTGATGCACTTTTATCAAAATCATTAAAGATCAAAGTAATAAATCTGCTGCTTTCCTATACGAGACAGATCAGTCTTCTTATGTGAAACAGTATATCAGCAATCAGTGGTTCTGTTAACAGTCCAGACAGTTCCTACACCCCAGGCTACAGGGTGATCTGAATTTAAGGTCACATCTCAAAATCAGCCTGATGCTGACTAACTAGTCAAATCACTGACTAGTCAAAATCAAGAAGGTTGAGAAAACATTTTCTTTCTCACTCTGGTGTCCTCCCTGTATGAAGCAACAAACCTTAGATGGCAGCTCATGTGGCTGCTGAAACGGAGCTCTTGTGATCTTGCTGTCCCAACAACAGCTGCTCCCAAGCTACACTAAAGCTCCATTTCCACCAAACGGTTCAGTTCAGTTCGTCTCTAAACAGGACACATTGTGTGATGTTTCCACTGACTAATCCTGGGACAGGTCCCCAAATCCCCATGATGAATGTCACGCTTTTTGGGACCCTTCCATTGGGGTGCCAAACTAAACCGATCCCACCCCAGAAGTTGAACTAAAACACTGCAATGCGTTGATCAGTCCAAAGAATCGTCACTTACTGTGCGACAGCGGCTGCTGTATTTCTGCCCATGGCACACAGCCTTCTCTGAACCAAAGCTTGACCTTGCGCTTTGTAGCAAAGATCAACACACCAGTCACAGAGAAGGAGAGTTGTTGGATTCAATCATTGCTCTTTGTTAACTGTGTTGTGTTTTACTTCTTCACTGAATTTATCAGCAAGGTACGCTGTGTCGCACTGCTATGGCGTCACACTTTTACGTAACTGACACGGCTATTGGCCTCATAGCTTCTCTGCGAACACAGCACCGCATACACAGACATATAAAGTATGGACCTGTTATTGCAATTAGCTTCAAAATCTTCAAAGAGCGGCAAAGAACCACTTTTCATTTAACCAGCATCACAAAATTAAATATCTGTGAAAAAATAGTTAAGCAGTTTAAATTCATACCCAAGTACTGGTGCTGTGTGTCGTTAAAATGAACCTAACCTGTGTAGAAAATAAATGATAAAAGTCACCAATTAGTCACAAAGAATAGAATAGAATAGAATAGAATAGAATAGAATAGAATAGAATAGAATAGAACTTTATTGTCATTGTAACAAGAACAACAAAATTGAAGTCACAGCACCAATCAAGAAAACAAAAGTAAGAAAGTGTATAGAAAGTGCAAAAAAGTCCATAAGAAAATAAATGATGACAGCTTGTCCGTCATTCTCCAGTTCAGCCAGCCTCCACCTCCACAGGGTCCAGGACTGAACTTCTTCAGCAGTCTGTTCAGTCTCTGTCTCCTGGATCCTGTCTGCTCACAGCAGGTGAAGCTCTCCCAATGTGGCGTTGGTGTCTGATGTTAGCTCCGTTCGCCATGTCTGTGAATAGCATGATGCCACTCTGCCCTCTGGTATTCCCTCTGTTGCTGAATTAGCACAGCTAGCTCATCCATTTTATTGGAGATAGATCTTACATTCCCAGTAACGATGGATGGAAGGACAGATCGATGTCGTCACTTCTTGGCTCACACCTGAGAACTTCTCCTCACCTTGTGGGAAAAATCAGGCCTTGCACCAGTTAGCACTGACATGCTACAGGCTGCTAACAGCTGATTTCACATGTAAACAATGCAGCCATGGTTACATGTAGGATCTCCAGACAAACACAGGAGAAAAAGTAGTAAAAATATCGCTGAAGCCACAAAAAGTTTGGTGTCCATGACCAACAAACGAGCCGTACAAAGTAATGATCCACTCCAAATACAAAAATTACGTAAAAGGGATGAAAAAAAATACAAGAAACAGACAAAGAAGAGAGAGCTGCTGCAAAAGGCAGCCATAGCCAACAGGGCAGCACCTAGCAACATCAAAAGTTTTTAAAGCAATAAACACATCAAAAAAAAAAAAAAAAGTATCAATGAACATGAAGTTGTTATGTAGACAGAATATAAACTGCAATTTTTAAGATCAATTGGTTAAAAAAAGGATTCTTAGTTAAACCAAATTCATGCTGCAGACACAGGCTGTATTTTATAGAACAGAAAAAAGAACTAGAGAAAAAGGTAAAACTAAAAATCATAGCTAAGCTGGACTGGACTTGATTATCAAAGATGCAACTGAAAAAACAGTGACAACTACAATCTTAAAACCACAGAAAAGATACTTACTTAAAACTTGGAGCATGGGAGAGATGTAAAAAGACATGACGATCTGGCAGAAGGCAAAGAGAGACAGACTTTTATTCAAAGTTAATGGTGCACAGGTGGAAACAATGAGGGGTGGGGCTGACAGTCACAATGGTGAGAAAACATGAGAGCAGGATGTGAAGTTCCCTAAAACAAGAAGAAAAACTTGACTTCAAAATGAAACCAGACATTACATCATGAAACACTGAAGACTGAAGTAAAACAGTGCAAACTTCTTTTAACCAATGAGACACGACACATTTATTGACCGCTGCAGCAGCAAAAATTCATTTCCCATTTAGTTTAAGCTGCTGATAAACAATATGTAGTCCCTTCTCTGTGTGCCCTTTGTGAATCTTTATTCCCTCTCATGCTAAACCTGTTGAAGAAGATGTTTTCCTGTGCATACACCTCACAGTACATTTTGTGAATATCACCATTTGTTATTTGGAGTTTGATTTCTAGTCCAAGCTTTTATGCCGAGGTTAGACTGCACAGCGTTTTTGCCTTTACATATTATCTGTGTGAATCACGGAACCAAACGTTTGTGCTATCACTTAGTCCATAATACTTTAAGGATGTGTTTTAAAGTTTTTAATTGCTTTACAAGAGATTAAAAGTCACAGTTGGCAGACCCAAATGGAGCAGGGATAAAATGGCCCCATTTAACTTTTTTTTCTCATGAAAGCTGTATTTTTTTTTCTTACATTTAAAACAGTTAACAGTAAGCCTTGATAAAACAGCACACGTTTTTTTCCATTTTTCTCTTGTGGCTCTTAACACCTCTAGTTTTAAGAAGAAAGCCTCTAATGCTTTGATGAGCTATCCAAAACACCTCAGACAAAAACTTCAAGAAAAAATATTCCCAACTTTAAAATTTTTGGTTTGCAACGGTAGCTGCTGTCGGAGAGATGGGGTTAAGTAAGAAAGACCAGCAGGTCAGCAGGTTAATGAGTGCTGTCAAAGAATGAAATAAGTTCAAGCAAGGTTCAGTTTTTACAACAAAACAAAGAAGAATACTGCCCATTTTTAACAATATAAAGAAATCATGATTCTTATATTTCTTTCTGATTGAAGTGACTGATCAAAGTCACTTGTAAAAAATCTACTTTACCAGTTTGTAGTGGCAGGTTAAAGTGGGTCGGAAGTCGACTTAACGTCATTAATACTCTTAAGTCCATTGAGCGCTCATCAAAGGTAAGTTTGAACAGTTATCTGCAATAAGTTTCAAACAATGATGCCCTTCCTGTCTAATCCCGACACCCTAACAGCTGTTGCTTTATTTCTCAATGATGTTCAGGAGCTCCCTATTGAATCTAAAGTAACAACGCTCTGGTTGTCACTGATCTGATTTGACTGACAGAAAATTTAGAAAATGAAGACAACATCTCCCATGCCATGTCAGCAGCTGAGAAATTCAGTTCATGTAACAGATTTAACAATTTGTCAAAGCAGAACACAGCTATGATGGAACAGTTTCTCTTTGATTACTAAAAGTGATAAAACACCAGTTTTTAAATGTATAACATCAAACATAAATCAAATTTTTTTTGTAACTATGAAAAAAAGTTTAACCTGCTATTTGTCTCACGTCTCTTCGTAAAATCAGTAGTCACAAGTTTTAACGTGTTGAATACAAATAATGCTATTTTTTACTACAAAGTTGAAGTTGACCATGTTTAAAGAAGAAAAAAATCACTAGTTTTGTGATTCTCCACTTTATGTTTCATGTGTGCATTAGTTGATAATTTAAAAAGAGGTGTTTATTAGTCCCTTGAAAGATGGCTATGCTATAACATTCAAATATACAAAGAATCGATTTTATCATCTTATAACACAAACGATAGAGGACATTTTGTTTTAATATTATGGAGGCCAGCCCATTTAACTCACCTTTGTTTAAAAGTCATTTGTTCATTCCTCTCCCTGCTTCTCTCATCAGGAAAAGGCCAAAGCCGTGTTTTGGTTCTACAGTTTTTTAGAGCAAAGTGTCACATTGATTCCTCTCGCTGGACCGATCACAAGTCTCACTGTATTCATACTGCAGCAGCTGCACAAACCTGATGCCCTGATGATTATTTGATCACATTTTGAAAAGAGAGATGGTCTCAACTGCAGATCAAAGGTTTGAGGACTTTTAGGTATTCATCAGCCTTTAACCTTGGGCTCAAGTTTTCTTCTTTTACTGTTGTGAAGTCTTAACTTTGGTGGCTTCGAAATGTTTGTCATGTGTAGTCACACTTTGTTTGCTTCTTTGCCAATTTAACAGGCAAACAATTTTTAAATCTAAGTCAAACAAATAAAGGAAGACATTCAGGGGCAGCAGTACTGTACAGTGTCCACCTTAAAGATAAAGTGTCAGTTTTGTGAACGACCCTTTACAGCCGTGAGTAAATGTCTAACAGCTGCTGTATGTGAGTTTGACAGAGTTCATTTTTTCACTTTAAAAAGACTCGTTCCTAATTATTCTGTGGCTACTAGTCTTAAAACACTCAGTTTGTAGCACGTGTCAAACTCAAGTCTCACAGGCCAAATGTGGCCCACAGGCCATTTTATGTGGCCTGTGAGAGCTTAAAAGGTCTGATTGTCTTATAATAGATGAGTCAACCACCACTAGATATCCGAACTAGTGGAATTGAGAAATAAAACAATGATCCCAAAATGTCCAGAGAGAGAAAAGTTGATGCAGATTGAAGGCAGTTTCAAGAAAGATGGAAAGGCTAATATATGTTTGTGCTTCAAGGAGAACTGGTATATCTTTTGTGTGATGAGGCTGTGGTGGTGGTCAAAAAGTGCATTAAGTAGCCACTTTTATTTTACATTGACTTAAGTTACAATTAGCTACATTTTATTCTCTCTTACAGTTACATCTGGCCCTTTGAGGACAACCATTAAGCCGATGTGGCCCTCAGTGAAAAATGAGTTTCAAACCCTCGGTTTAAATTCAGTTTTTGATGAATTTGGTCTTTGATTTTTTTCCCCTCAAGATAAATATTTTTATTATTGTTTTTTGATAGTTTGGTGTCTTTTAGAGACAGTATTTTTTGTCATTTTAATGACATACTCAATGAGTAAGAAACTCAGTAAAATTTCAGCTCCAAATGTCAGTAGATCATCTCTGTGATCTTGAAAAGTAAATTAATTTTGTTTAGAACGATTGAGTGGCAGTAAATGAGGACTGTTTCTCACTTTATTGCCATATGTGAAGTAAAGAGAAGCACAAAGGCATGAAAAATCACAAGCAGGGAAAGATGTTTATGAGGTTAGCAGCAACTGTTTTTCAGGAGCAACCACACGTTTGCCGCACAACTGATTTGTGTTTGAAAATATGCATTTGATGCAGAACTGCCATAACAACACTGAGGTCTACCACAACAATTTGTGTGTGGGCCTGCATTTTTCCCAGTCTGGCAGTAGTTTTACAGCAATATACAGGAGAGTTGTCTGTTTGAAACAGCTTTGACTTCGCCTCACTGAGAGAAAGACTTGACAAAACAAAGGTTAATGTACCTTTAAAGACAACGTTCCTGCTTTTTATTTATGTAACTGTGACACATCATTGGAGATAAATGTAGTGAGAGACGTATATGGAAATGTTGAAATAAAAATACTGTCGTTGATCCCACCAAGTGAACATCCAGAATGTATTTTCAGTCATTGTTTGGACCATTTTACGAGTCAGTGTGACAGAAGAAAAAACGTTTTTAACAAGAGACGTGCGTGTGCAGTAGTAGAATATGTGGAAAAACTTGTATGTTTACAAGAAAAACTTGTATGTTTAACAGCCTTTTCATTGTGCCATCTTACTTAAGTTTCATCATCAGTGGGAATGAATAAATCAGATAGACTTAAGTTTGAAAAGTTGTGTATAAGTAATCATATTTGTGACTAACTATGATAGTTCAGTGTCTAACTTTTAGAGACACTGAACCTTCATATTTGTGAATAACTTGAGACGCATGAGAAAAAGTAACCACACCTGTCTGTAAGTTGCTGGCTAGCTAACATTAAGGTGACCATGGCAAGGAGCGTCCGTCTTCCTGTCAAAGACCTGTTTTCCACAGGTCTGCGTGGCCTTTGCAACCCGAAGGCTCTCTTGGCCAAAGTCCACGTGGCACAAAAAGGCAGCAGCATTCCTGATGTCTGTAGCTAATCTGTGGTGTCAGCTTGTGTTAACGCCGCACCGCCAAATTTGAGGGCACACAGGGCCGGGGAATATTAAAAACTCCCATCAGCAGCATTCCTCCACAGAGGAGGGCGGGTCTGACGAGAGCAAGGGTCAGCTAAGGTTGAACGCTGGTTTGTGTGTTCGAGCCGCTCGTACTGTAACGGTCTGATCCGGTGGACAGGAGGTGGGGCTGGAGCAGGACGGAGGGAACACACTTCAAAGGGAGAGCGCTCTTTCCTTGTCTGTTCTCATTGAAAGCGGGCTAAATGAGCTTTGTGGGGGCTTTTGTTCCTGCTGTTAGACAATTCAGAGACAGGACGGAAGATGCCGAAAAGGACAGGGGGTCAGATGGGTAGTTAATTATCTGCTTCTCAAGCTGACAGACACTTTCCGCATCCCCCTCTCCCCAATTGACTTATAATGACCATGAGATATTGTTCTGCTAAATTTCAGAAGTCTAGCAACTGTAAGGTCAAACTGTTCCTGCAATTGCTACATGTCAAATTTCACACAGACACGAGACGAAGACTTTGAACTACAGTGCTGGCATTTATCTTCACATACTGAGTTCCGCAGCTTTCTATTCTTGGTCAAATACACAAATATCTTTGATTCAGTTTGCAAAGAAACCATAAAAAGAATTAGAAAAAAAATGCTGTGTGAAAAAGTTTTTCCGAACTTCAGGTGCGTACTTTGGTCCGTACCTGCTCTCACAATGAACAGCACAGTGGCTGAAGAAATCCAGTGTACTCCTGGCTGTCTGAGGCTGCTGTGCAGACATGTAACATGTGCTCAGCTCTCTTCAACTCCCCGAGGGGCAAGGACAGGAATGCAGCGAGGGTCAGGGGTCGGACAGCCATGTGCACGTGCACCGCTGTATCCTGGCAACAGGTGCTGTACAAGAGCAACAGCAGAGTCATTTACAGCGAAATACAATCAGGCTACATTTTTGTAATTTTTTTCCTGACAGTATGCACTTCTGTTCATCTGCTGCTATTTTAAACACCTTAATGAGAGGACTTTTTAACTTCAAATATTCAGACTGTTTTTTTTTCTTTTGTAGAATTTTGTTGAAACAGAAACTCAGAGTCTAACATCTGCACAGAAAGAGGGAGAAGCTCATAGCTGAGCGGTTGGTAGTGTCTCGGGGAAATGATAGCTCTGTGCCAAGGTATTCCTTCTCCCTCCTGAGAGAGGCCCCGCCATTCAGCGCTGTGAGGTCAACAAGTACAGACCATTACCCACAATGCCCCTGAACTGAAGAGGGGGGGGGGGGGGGGGACTTAAATATGCAGGGCTGTTCCTTTAAGATCATAAGACAGGAGCTGCCTGAATGTGCTCACCGACAGAGCTGTGGCCAAGATGGAGAGAAGGAGGGAGAGGATGAGAAATCAGAGATCCTCCTTTGATGAGAAAACTTGTTTTCCTGATTCTGCGGCAGAACTGTTAAGATCATTATTCAGTTTTTAAATTACGGGTGTTGGTTTGCTGATTGCGTCGCACTGAGAAAAAGGAGTCTTGTTGCTAGGAGAGGAGGGATTCAGCCTTCTCTTATTGGCCGCTAGGATGCGTAAGATGGCCCAATGAGAGCCCTCCCACTTACTGCACGGAGCAGTAGTAGAGCTACCCCCACATGCAGCCCCGATTAGTATGTCAGACATGTTTTATGGGTTAACTTGAGTCAGTCTGCATGTACTGAAAAGGCTGCAGTGGGGTTTGGTGTGTGTGTGTATGTGTGTGTGTCTATACAGTATGTGTGCTGCGCTGACATATCACACACACACATATACACTCCTCTGGGGTCAAGTAGCTCTCGCTCTGAAAAATGTTAGCATACACACATCCACTGCACAATCACTGTAGTAACAGAGTAACTGGAAACAGAGCAGTGTGGAGTGGAAATGGGAAATAGGATTCCTCACATGTGCATGATTATCAAGAGAATGTAGCACACAATGAGAAACAGAAGTGAACAACTTCACCGTTTTTTGTAGTCTGAAGTTACTTAAAAGACATTTCTGTGCTGTGTTATATCTTAAACTGCTGTAAACATGCTGCTGATCCCAACACAAAAACTCTCAGATCTTTAAATGAGAAGTGAACAATCTGTTGTGCAAGTTTAGCATCCTGACCTTTTGTTTTCTGCCTGTTCAGTTTATATTGTGGATGTTTATTACTCGACCAAAGCAGCGGCTGAATCCGTCACAGTCGGTAGATTCTCCTGTATCTCCTGTACAGAGGATCTTTGTAGTTTTTGATTAAATGACAGAACTTATCAAAGCCTTTCACAGTTTTTGCATAAAACTCTGGTTTATGTCAAATTTGAACGAAGCAGTTGCTTCTCAGCCTTTTGCTGCTTTAGTCCTGCACATGTGAACGTAATGTTATAAACAACAAACATCTCTCATAATCTACTGTATTTGGCAGTAAATTAAATCCATCACTTTTTATTGGGAAAAAAATGTCTGACCCCCTTGAAGCGGTCTCAGAAATAAAAAAAAAGAACTGAATGAATGAAAATCAATTCTGCTATCAATTACTGATGAGCCACAACCCCAGCAGCTGAAACAGACTGCTGCAAAGTTCCTCCTCTGAAAATGCCACAGAAAGATATCCTACATACTACATAATACCAACCTTTCTCCTGTAACACAGCCCTGATGCCTTCTTTTATATTTGTCAAACTGGTGACTCTTCAACCCTATAAGAAACCTCTTCTACACCACAGACTGGATAAAAAGACATACAACCCAAGTGAAGAGCCCTGCCTGGTGACTCCATCATAACTGATCAGACATTGGTCAAAGTAGAAAGTTTAAACATGCCTTCAGAGTATTTTCTTTCTGTCACTACAGTGACTTCTTTTATATATATATATAAATGTATATATATATATATATATATACACACACACACATATATATTTATAATTCTTTATTTTTTTTGTTGGAAATCACATTTTCATTGATAAACAATTAAGCATTTCTTATACAAAGTCATTTTCCAGTCTTTTGTATTTACACATATGTAGAATTTTGTGTCTTCTTCAAAAATATACCATTAAACATATTCTCATTGTTGCTGTTTACATTTTAAATATGTGTTAATCTCCATATTATATCCACATATGTTACATCACTCATATAAACGAATAACTATGTACAAATGAACAAGGGGAGTTTACATTTATATTGTGTCTCTCACTTAGGAGGTTGAAGAAGAATAACTTATAGTAAGGTCAGACAAAGTCTGCTCTAAATGAAGTAACAAATTCAATCCACTAATTCCAGTTGAGATAAAATTTGTCTTTTTGAATCCTTAGATTGTAGGTCAACTTCTCCATTTTAAAGATTTCTAGGATTATTTAGAACCACTCGTCTCTTGTAGGTGGTACAGGATTGAGCCATTTTCTAGTGATGGACTTTTTGCTAGCTGCCAGGTTTGGGGCAACCCCAGAAGACATGAAAATGATTTGCCTCTTATAAACCACACTGTCTCCAGCATGTTGGATTTGGGTTCTTATATTTTTCTTGATATGGGGTCTTAAAGTATCTTATAATATTTTTCCAACAATGCTCTCTCCAATTTACCGACTACAGTGACTTCTTATCATTTATTCATGTGCAAGGAGAGAAGTTTGGTTGCAGTTTGTTAATTAGTGTTAGGTAAAGAATGTGTGAGAGTGGCAAAATATTCTGCTTAAGTAAAAGTTTTATCGTTTTAATGAAATTTCACTCGAGTAGAAGTAAAAGTAATGTAATTATACTCTAAAACTAGGTTGTGCCATTGATTAAACAAAGATAGCATTTGCAGGGTTTTTGTCTGATGTATGGGAGCAACTCAAAGTCCACAGCTGCATCAACATATGGATTTGTTTCTGCTGCAAACAGTGCTGGCAAAAGCGCTCAAAGCAAACAACTACAATACGCTCAGCATAAGACAGTTTGTACCATTGCACCATAAAGGTGCCATTTGCATCCTCAGAAAATAAAATGTAAAAATGCATGAAAAAAATTAACTGTAAAAAACATTTTTGCATTAAGCCAAGTGCAAATCATTGCATCTGATTGCATATTCAATAAAAAAAAATAAAAATGCTTTTTAGATGTCACATGAGTTTTGTTATCAGGAATCTTTAAAAAATAGATCAAGTTTCCTGAGCCAATACACAGTTTGAGTGGTTAAGTATGTGTGTTGTCAGATTTAGAGTTGAACAAAGGCAGAAATGTAACTTTGCTTTCAGAGTTATTACAAACAAAAGGCACCAATTTTGTAGAATGGTCCATATTTCCACATTGAAAATTCCAATCTTGATGTCAGGCAAGAAGAAAATGGTGACATTGACATTTGCTCAAATTCAAATTAAGGTATCACATATACATAAAAAGCTACAGAATTACTGAGATGTGAGTGATGAATGCAATTTATCTACTTCCACGCACCTCAGAAGAAACACTTAAACATCAATCATAGTCATGAAACTTTCCATAACTGTGAGTGTCTGCTGCTAATAAACACAAAGTTGTAACAGCCTAAAGCATTTCTGATCTATTATCAGTAAGTTTAAGTACTTGGATCACTTCCTTTGGCATCAAATTTCCACCAGCAGAAAATGGCATCACCTGTCATAGCTTCAGTGTTTAACAATAAGAGAAGCTAGAGATATCTACTCCATATTTATCCACAGCTAATGGTTGATACATTCAGTCAGCTTCCAGTCTTTATCCATAGGTTACAGAGAGGAGGAAAAGAAATTAACTCAGATGAATTGTGCAGCGCAACTTCCCACTATAATCAGGCCAGTTTTGCTTTCCTAAAAGGAGAGTTTTGCAGAAGTCAAATAAACTCCAAAATCAACAAACGCTTCTTAGACATGCAGCACCATGAAACTTTTTTCAGTTTTTTTTCAGCTGTTAATTCCTGATTTCTTATCATACAAATTGTCAGACCTCTTAAAAATAGAACTTTAAAGTACTTTTAAGACAATTTCATAAAGTGAACTCATATTTGCTTTTGTGGTGCCATGATTGTTCAGGTTTTAAAACTGTATAAGTAACACCAGTTTAATAGTGTTAGTTATAGTGTGTATTAACTTCACCAAGCAGGTTATGTTTTTGGAAGAGTTCGTCTGTTTGCCTGTGAACAACATAACTCAAAAAGTAACAAATGGATCATGTTGAAATTTTCAGGAAATGTTCGAAATGGGATAATGAAGAAATGGTTACATTTTGGGGATGTGGTTACATTTTCCTGGATTTTTTTAAAGGATTCTTTATCATTGTGAGATAGGGCCGTTTTCACCATTTGTGTATATAACTGCACAACAAATGGTCGTATTGTTTTGCAAAACAATACAAGACAAGGTCACGATAATTTCTGACAGACGTAAAAGTACGATCCACATCCTGGCTGTATTCTGGATACTAAGATCCAGAATATGAAATGTGTCCTGGGTCATAATTTTCAACACTGTCAGGTAACAAATTATTGTACAAACCTGCAACTAACACCAAATTGTAGCAGACAGTCTGCTGAAAGGGAGTATAACATTAAAGTAGGACTAAAGTGTTGGTGACAATCACAATATGCTTGGTGGAGGTCTGAGCTGTCTTAGTGTTTTTCAAGTTTTTCTTAAATTTCATTTTATTATAATTATTGTAATTATTATTGTTGTTTTATTCATTCATTTATTCATTCATGTTTATTTTCAAGTCATAAATCTGTATGCCAGTGTGGTCTGTACATAACGCGCTGAGTTAAAAATTCTAGCCCTCAGACACAATGATAGGCACCAGCTACCTGCAACCCTGAACAATATAAGCAGTATAGAAATTGGATAGATGGATTTGGTAAAACTATTTCAAATACTGCTCAAGCCTGGATAAATGGGGGAGGACTTAATGAGCTAACAACCAGTTGCTGCTGAGTTCAATAAGAATGCTGCTGTTAGCTGAGGTACATCAAGTTTGTTTCATGTGTTGTGTTAATTATGCTTGCTCAACTTCAATGACAGCAGATTTAAGCAACATGTTGGTTTTATTGAAGGCTTCACTAGTATCCCTGCATTTTAGCATTTTAGGGTTGAGGTCTGTAATCTATTAGCCAACTGTTAGCCATGTTAGGACAACTGTAAATAAAATACAATCAGTAATAGTACAAATGAATTCAGCCAAAGTTTCATAGATGTCTGGGCGAATAAGGCAGCACAGATTCTTTCAGTGTTGTCCGACTTCAGACATTTCTTGAGTTTACAGAAAAGGCAGCAGCTTTTGTAGCTATTCATATCACAAAGAGAAATATGCTAAAAATACACACTGTACTTTTTCTGACAGAGCTGATCAGAGATACGACCCTCTTAGAAAAAATACATTTCCTGACCTGAGACACTGCTGACAGATTGAATAAGTGTTACACGGAGCCACTCCCTAAAGTTCAGCCAGTCTGTGCTAAAAAAGAAAAATCAGTCATTGTTTATCTGTAGAGTGAATCATCTTCCATGTGTTACTTCCTGTTGTACAGCATGTTGTCTGTCTGCCTCATTGGTGTGGGATCTCTGTTTGTTAATTGGTTATCTTATTTTAAGGCAACTGGATTCAAACTAAAAGCACAAGACTTTTATAATAACTTGAAGTATTTATTTTATTTTATTGCATCATATCATAAATCACATCCTTTATTGCCATACAGTGCCATGTTTTATACTGTTTATATAGGATCATATCAAATTGTACCTTGTGGTAAAAGATAATGTGATGCCCTGAAGTATTTTAAATGAAATAGATATATATATTATAATAATAAAACAATTAATAAAACACTTTTCAAACCCATGTGACTAGTCTTTCCCAAGGGCTTCAGGATTAAATAAAACAGGCAAATAAAGAAAACTGTACACATTTTAAAAGTCATGAAAACCAATTCATAAAAGTTCAAAGTTTTTAAAACAACTTTAAAACAATTCTGTTCAAGTAAGAATTAAAATTCAGTTTAGTTTTGGCTCATGAAAAGGGGAATGGGAAAGTAATCTGTCAGCACTTCTCTCTGCAGAATAAATCAAAAGAAACAGCTGCTGGATTCCTGTTCACTGAGCTGGTCTAACTGAAGCAGATCAATGTAAAATCAAGGCCATACTTCTGATTTATCACTGCAATTACTAATGATTGATTTATTTTACCTTGCCGTGCCACATTCCTTCCTGTGCTGCAGAGTCACCACACACTGATGTATTGATTGTGAAGTTTCCTGCTGAAGATAATGCACACTCAGGAGCCACTCCTGTGTACAAGATGTGTTACCTTTTGGGTAACAATCACAGATCATTCATGAAAAAACCTTTTTCATTTTAGGAAATGGCAATTGTCTGAACATGACGTGCCATTTACAGTGTTTGAACCCTTAACAATGTGTTTCCCGTCCCTCATTACAACTTTGAAAACTTTGTTTGGCCACAAAAAACCTGACAGATTTTGAGGTTTCTTTTTCAGACTTTGGTTCCTGTTTCTTTAACCAGCTGTCAGGAACACACAGAGGTTTTTTTTTCTTTCTCTCTTTTGTTCACTCATCTATGGAGCCGTGCATCTGTTCTCTGACCACACACGCTGCAGAAAACTTGAACTAGCAAGCTGTAGTCTTCTGCTTAAATCTGTTTCTTCCAGATCTTTTGTTAAGCTTTTCTTTTTCAAGACAAATGATTCTTAACTTTTCCCTCCTGTCTTCAGTTTACTTCTCAGGAGCATGCTTTTCTTTTCCTGTATGTTGTCTTTTGTCCTTTACACTGAATGTCCTGGCTCTAGTCTCCTATAAATGCAGTAGTTTGGGTCACAGACTTGACATGCACTAAGTACTGGCCGCTAAGGTCTGCCCAGTTGTCAGTGGGTAACAGGTTTGATCTCTCTCATAGATGCTGTTCTTGTGTCGAGCCTGCCTCTTTCAGACATGCTCCTGCCTCAATCTCTGATGTAAGAACTAGAAAAGACTTCTGTTGAGATTCTCAGTACAACTGAAAGGGGAGAGAGTCAAAAAGCAGAGAAAGCCAGAAAACTTCTTATGGTTGGACTACACACAAATTTCTCGACCACATTTCTAAGTGTTTTCATTTTGTGTCACATTTTATTGACAATTTTATGTCCAGGCACTGACTTGGAAACAGGATCAGGTGCTGACCTCTAGTGGGCAATGTGCGAACTCTTCTTACCGCATGCTATGAAATTAAACTTGGTCACAGATGCTTACCACACCTTTCTGTTGGTGTCTGTTTTAGGGTTTTTAATATCAAACTATGATTTAAAAAAAGCAGCAGCTTCTTCTGGATGCTTTACAGTTCATTCAATATCAGTCTATGGTCTTTATTCACTGCAAGTAACTCATTCAAATATTTATGCACCCTTACTCTAACATATGAAAGGATAAATCATACAAGCTGTAAGTCTACCCGTAAGACTGTGGCTGACCCCTCTCACCCTGCACACGGACTATTTGAGACTCTGCCCACAGGTAAGAGGCTGTGGTCCATCGGGACCTGAACCTCTCGCCACAAGAACAGTTTCTTCCCCTCTGCCGTCAGCTTGATGAACATTGCCCATGCCCTCCCTCCTCCTCCCACATAACCCAGACTCTACCCATGAGACTGTTGGACTACTTATGCGTTACATTAACGCCCACTGAACTTTAAATTGCACAGCTCCATATTGCACCTTGTATCCTCTGTTTCTCATTTTTATAATATTAATAAAAATAATTATATTATTTATTATTATTACTTCAATAATAATAATAATAATAATAATAATAATAATAATTATTATTATTATTATTATTATTATTATTATTATTATTTCCTTTTTCAATAAATATTCTTTATTTTTCTTTTATTTTTCTTTTTTTTTTATATTTGTATATTCTATATCTCAACTTTCTCTATATTCTATTTTACAGAATGTACAGCTAGTAATTCTGTATTATTTTCTTGTTAATTATTTCACCAACACACCAAGTCAAATTTCTTGTATGTGCAAATGTACTTGGCAATAAAACTTGATTCTGATTCTGATATATCCATTTATCTGTGTACAGCTGCACCTGGCTGGGATGAACTGTATGCTCCTTGCCCTGGCTCTTCATTCCTTGTCTTTTTCCTTTTGTCTCACTGTAGACTCTTCTTCCTCCTGCTGTGTTTTCGGGGATAAGGCCCACTAGGGGCAATGTGACACAGTAGTTTGTATCAGTGTTCTTACTACCTGGAGTTTGCATGAATGGAGCCTGCAGATAAGATATGGCGGGAGCCGGCAGAGACTGTTAAGCCTCTCCAAGATGTCATAAGCCTAACTTCACCAAACATCAGTGAAGGGAGGTGCCCACCTGATGAACCAGTTATATGCTGGCTCAGGTGGCTTTGGTGCACTGTTGGAGACATGTTGTAGGATACTGAATTTACCAGTAGAGGGCGAAGGTGGGAAGGATCAGTTTCTTCACTGGGTCCTCTCATGGTATCTGATGTGGAAACATTTACTGGGAACAGTTATATGATACAATTTGCATCAGAAAAATAAGCACAATCTGGAAAATGGAATTGATCTCTAAGTTGTAACTCCTGTGCCAAGAGTTTTAGAAAATAAAGTATTACTTTTGGTTTTTCAGACTCTATACGTTTGCTTCACATACAAAGCATTTGTGATAAAAAAAATTGTAAAATCCTCTCAGGAGACAAAGGGCAGGTTTGTACCTCTCTAAAAATTATCATTGACAGGGATTTTGTGTCAGTCGACACTGTAAAGTGTCAATCTATAACACTGTTTCCAAAGACGCTTCATAAAAGAGCAGGTCGAGTGTGTCGTCTTTGTTATATCACCTCCAGAGACTATAAATCAACCCACCATGAGTAGAGTTCTTGGAAACAGTCCACTTGGAATGGTAGCAAAGGAGAGACCTCCTTTTAAAGAGCAGAGAGAGGCCATGAGCAGAACCAGACATCTGCAGGAACAGTGTGATGGTGCGTGCATGTGTGAGTGTGTGTGTGTGTGTGTGTGTGTGTGTGTGTGTGTGTGTGTGTGTGTGTGTGTGTGTGTGTGTGTGTGTGTGTGTGTGTGTGTGTGTGTGTGTGTGTGTGAGAAGACAAAGACAATTCACAGCAACTTTTAAAGGGGTCACAGGAGTACAAGTTTAATGTAAAGTAAAAAGTTCCCAAAAATAAAAAATATTGTTCAATTAGACAAACAAGTATAAAAGTAAAGGTCATTTGGCACTTTGGTGACCTGATAGATGGTGCATTCTGCAATCAGGAATCCACAGGTGTCATGCTACAATATTACAAGTCATAAGGCATTTGATGGAATGTAAACTTTCACAAAGAAACAAAGTTGCAATGCTAGTCTGAAGTATTTGAGTTTCTTGATAAATGACACCCCACCCTTCTAACAATTTTTGTATTCTCAGAACGTTCTAGGAACTAAAGGATGTCTTTGGTGTGGTTTCAGGTTGCCCCTTGGTTCCCATGGAAAGTTTGTGTTACATTCTCTAAACGTCAGACGTTAACACAAACTGGAAAAAAACTAACTTGCCAGCTTTAACCCCTTAACCTTCCCCCAAAAGAGACAGAACAAACTGACATGATATGATGTGGTTAAACTCTACAAAGTACACAAGAAAGCTTTGTCTCTCTGTAAAGGTCACGCTCTGAAATTTTCAAGGCGCATCTGTTTTGATTGCACTCCCTCGCCACCTTGTGGCCCAGAGTTTCTGCAAACTGACATAAATTACTTTTAGGGAGGCGTGTGTTTGTTTTGGAATTAATTGGAGATTGGATGGAAACAAGTTTTCTAGTTGTATGTAGCCATCTACATGTAGTGCAGCTGACAGCCTTGTGCTCTAAGACATGTCCATAATGCAAAACATTAGTAAATCCGGGTTTGCTATGTCCTGCCAGTCATCTACCAAGCAGAGCTACCGTAACTTCACTCTTCATTTTATTGACAGACTCTCAAGTTTGAACAGACCACTGCAGAATAGCTGCTGCTTGTGGGTTGGGATGAACATTATTATAAACGGCTTAGCCCCTGTGTTATGGAGTCATACAGCCCAAGCTAAAGGCTAATTAGCCTCAAAACACAGATCTCTGTGTTTTTATCTCCTCTCACTACTCAACATCGTCAGCCAGCATAGTGTTGTCATAGTCTCAGACATGCCATAAATCAATCCGGTCCTGCTCAACCCAATCGGGGAGCTAAGAAGTAGCAATTTAAAATAACCTGTAACCAGCAATATTGGCGCTGATAATCTCATTTTAAAGTGTGGATTACGGTCAGGCATGTATCTTGAAGGGAAACTTTTTCCAAGATCACTTTCACACTCCTCACAGCCCCTTAAACCACAGCAGTCAAACTCATTGTAACTGTAACTAGTTTGTAGTTCTTGAAGTAAAAACACACAGGATTTGAACATAGTTGTCCTGGCCTGGATTATTATTATTGTCATTTTTAATGTAGCAGCACATGGTAAGGTAGTGGTATGGAAATGAAACTGAAATAAGAGTACGCGGGTGTCCGTTCACACTATGCCATAGCTGAGGATATTATTAGCTCTGGAGAGACCTTAGATCAACCCAGTTGGTCAAAACGAAGTGTCAATCAAGAGGATTACATTGTGACACTGTAATATAGAGATTTGAAAAACCTCACAGGATCTGCAAGGCTCTGCGTTCAAATCTGGGTTATATCAGCGACAGAACACTACATTCAATTTTAGCATATAGAGCAGCAGTAAATGTGCACCATTAGGAATATAGTGGTAAAAGGATCAACACTGTGTTGGTGTTCTCTGTTGTATGGTAACTCTTTGATTGTAGGTGTTTTAATTTCTTGACTCAAAGACTCCATGGAAGCCATAAGCCATGTTGACTGGAACCTTGGCTCTGCCCAGCTCTTCAAACGTCTTTGCATCCAAAACAAGGAGGAATGTCCCTTTATCCTGCAAAGAAAAGATACATGGGGTTACCCTGAACTCCGACTGTGTTTACAATTAGAAAAATGTCAACCAAAGATATTCTACACACACACAGTGTGAATGTACTGTAAATCTTTAGACAGCAGCTCAAATGACCTTCAAGTATCATACAACTACGTTAGAAGTGCTTTTGTTCATGAAAGATATAAAAAATACAGATGTGGAGTAAACTGAGTTTGCAGGAACAAATATATCATCTTGGGCATCAGAATCTCAAGTATTAATAAATAAATATTAATCTAAGAATATCCGTTTTTCTGCACTCATATCAACTAATAAATTTCCTTCATAGACGGATTTTCCTCGCTACACTGTGCTCCCCACTGACATGAAACTTGCGTTAACAAACTCAGACCTTTTTGTACACCCATTTTTTTGGTTGTATGCACGTTTGATAAATGAGGGCCACTGGGAGGTAAGCACAACCAAATCATTTAGAAAAGGTCCACTTCATTCTCCATTTTTCTGATTAGAACATATCATTTCATAGAAATGTTTTTCATATACAAAGACTTCAGATTAACAAAAATCTGCTCCTCTTCCTCACTGATATCTATGATGGTTACATTTCTGTTAATGGCAGACTGTAGGGGAAACTCACCTTGATCAGGCAGACTTACACATCTGCTGCTTAGTGAAGAGTTAAACCCCAAAAATGCAACAGTTCTTAATTCATACCATTTAAATCAAGAGAAAACATTTCAAATCATGTTATAGCTCCAACACCTTTTCATTCCTCAGAAACAGAATCTCACCTGTGAGGGAGTAAGAACGACAGACAGGATGACTCCATCGTCCTCTTCTTTGGCATCGGGTGAAGGCACAAACACCGGCTCTGATGGGTAGAAACCCTTCAGGTGCCACGCCTGGGGTCAAACACACATTTATTCACTAAGGAAAGCTTAGTAATTCAATAGCCTTGTACAGCTAAGTAGAGACGTTAGAGTCTGTCAACCTTATTGTTTGTACTGTTTTTTTTTCTCCACATCATTAATTCTTTTTTATCCTCTGTTAGACACACTACAGTGTTTAGTCGTTATATTTTTTCCGGATAAATCCTGGAATTGTGGGTACACGTCTATCCTCATACATCAGCTGTTAAAAATGGCCTTACCCACACTGTAACAAAGCTAGCATGAACCCTACCTCTGCCTTAGAAGAATGACTTGATGTAGATAAAGTTGTTTTCCAAAAATCACACACACCTTGAATGTCTTGTCCTTCAAGTCCATCTTGATCAGAGAGTCTCCCACCAGGTGTCTAAAGCCACAGCCGTAGAAATAACGGTATGGTTTCGTGTTGTATTTGCTGTAGTTAATCTGAGGAAACTCCATGCCACCATAATCCTGCAGGTCATCTCTGTGCAAGTCTTCATGTTGGCAGAAGACCTGTTTACAGAGAAAAGCAATGACATTAGGGCAGATATTTACACTCACACAAACACACAAACTTGTCTCTGAAACCAAACCAGTGCCTCTTAAATTTGAATTGATTGAGTTGCTATAACACCAAACTTGTACAAACTTGTCCAAATTGCTAGATCTTTAAGTCGTGAAAAGTTGTGCTGATGTTTTGCTTGAAAAGTACAAAATATGGAAAAGTCTCCATGGTCTGACTTACTCCCTTTGCCTTCCAAAACCTCAGTATTTAGACCAACTAGAATAATGACTGCGAAGTTAAAGCAAAGCATTTTCTAAGATTTGAATAATTAATAATCCACCAACACTTTGCTCAAATTGGTTTGGGATTCAACCCTGAATAAGGAAAATCCTAACAGGAGCTTGACCTTACTAGAAAGACTAGATCCAGTATCTTTTTTAAAAAGTTCTCACTTGAAGACAAACCCTTCATCCCCAGCTCACCTTGTCTTTGTTGACCTTGACACAGGTTGCTTTGCTGTTGGCTCGTGTGTTCAGGTTTTTGTCCATGGGTGTTTCATTGGTCACATTAAGAGGAAAAACAAAGCGCCGTGGGTAGGAGCGGCTCAGAGTGTTGTACACCTGGGAAAATCATATCAGGGAAGTGCAGGGGTTACATTCATAAACTACATCTGTTAAAGTGTGTCTATGCAATTCTTAGTCCAAAGAGACTACATATGTAATGTTACATAACACTGCTGTAATGTTACATAACGTTTCTGTAATGTTCTCAGTGGATCTTTATCGCCCTTAAAGTATGTTCGCATTTTTACACACTGACCTCATCTAAAGCTTCTCCTGACTTGCGTAGGTTCTGGATGAGATAGTTGTTGATGGCTTGGCCATCGTCTGAGCAGCACATGTCGACCATCAAGAACCCGTCTTCCTCAAAGGCGTTGATCTGGTGGAAGACGGAGAGGGCTTTGGTGTGGTACTTCACCGAGCTGACCTCACCAGTGCGTTTGTCAACGAGGTGGAAGACAGTTTCTATGTTTGGATCCCAATAGATGCCGTCGCTCAGAGCCTTCCCTCTCAGCTTGCATGTGACAATCTTCAGCAGGTTCATCTTGATCGGCTGTTCAATGAACACCACGTAATTCTCCGACATTGCTGGAAGCATAGGAATTATTTAATAGATGCACAAAAAAAATACACAAAGATCAAACGACGAGGTGTGGTGTCTTACCAAAGCTGTGGTAGTAGGAAGGGTTGCCTCTATCTTCAGGCACGATGGAGCAGAGTACCTTGGCTCCTTCCAGGGTTTCTGTGGCATCTTTCTTCCCAGGAGGTACTCTGATTATGTTGTACAAGGCCCCTGGATAAAACACATAGTTTATTATAGGTTGAACATCAATTTAATCTGAAATCTTCTGAATCAAAGATGAGATAAGAATAAACTGCTCAGACGTCCAGAGTACCTTTATAATATTTTGAGAGAGTTTTAGGGTAAGATGTACAACAGACAAACCTTTGGCTCCATAAGAGTTGCCCATGTTGTAGGTAGTACCATCAGGCTCAAAGTGTGGGTGGGCAGTAGCTCCATTTACAGCAATAAACTTGCTCCAATCCACCTACCAGACAGAGCAAAGAATGACAAGGTCAGGGGGTGGAAATTGTTGTTGCCTACTTTACTTGAGTAGTAGACACAACAAACTTTGATACCACAGATGAAAACAGTATAAGTGCTGGGAGATAGCTAGACTGAAAGTTTCAACAGTAGGACAATGAGAGAACTTTAGTGTCTTTGCTAACCAAAAAAAAAGGGCTACTCTGCTGTTCTTTACAATGTTTGCCATATATTCAACAGCAACATATTGAGCTAATTAACTTTGTGTGAGACTGCCGTTATCACTGAGTCCATGAGAACAGTGTTTGTGTTTTATAGACCATTGTGAAAAGGTGGAACATCCAGTTCCTCTAGTAAATATAGTAAATAATCTTGCTTTCAGGTAGTCAGCAGGTACTTGTAAATAAGATTCTGGGCAGGGCTCTTGTCTGTGGATTAGTTATTTTTTGAGTCATCTTGAGATACTGAAGCAAATTCTAAACAGATTTTCTTTCAAAGTTAAAAGCAATATGTGTTTCTATATGTACCTTATGTTTGTCTGATACAAGGCTGTTACATGAAAAACTTTGCCTTCAGCCGCATGTACTCCTAACAGCTCTTTCCTTCAAACTCTGAGTTCACCTAGATGAGTAACAACTCTCACCTTTTCTAAAGTTTCCAGATTCTCTGGGTCCACTTTGTGCATGAAGTTTGTCTCCGTGCTCACATAGTAGTCACCTTTGTATTTCACAAAGTTGACACTTGCGTTGTCGGTGGGCTCTACAGGAGACAAAATCATGAAATAATGACTTTTTTTCCCAATATTTGAAAAAGTTTCACTTTTAAAAAAGATCTTGGTAAACCATTTTGCTTCATGATTGACTGTTTGTTGGACCTAAAAAAGGAATAAGATTGTTGAAGAGTTAAAATAGGTTTGTCCCCCTCTCCCCTCTTTCGTCCCCCACTGTGCAAGTACATGATATTATGTAAGCTTGGGTACACAGAGCTTACATAATATTATTCACTTAAGGGGGTCTAACCAGAGCCTTACCCCAGATGGAGCAAGGCAGAGTTTGCACAATCAGTCGTAAATTTCCCTGTTTTACATCTGGTAAAGGTTTTACTCTAAGTGTCTTCACTTGCTTCTCATTTTACCAAGCAGGTCCTATTGAGTCACAGATCTGGGCTTATAGCCAAAAAATGAAATTAAAGAGGACAAAAAAAAAACATGAGAGCTGTTGCAGTGAGCTCTCCTTCTTGTACCCAACTCCCTTTCTACTCACCCATCATCACAAAGCGGGACAGGAAACGTTGGAAGAAGTTTTTACAGGGGTCAGGCATGGCAAGGGTGCCAAACTCAGACATCACAATACGGTCACTCTCTGAGTTCTTCTTGTAGGCATCGCTGCGCAGAAAACGACTCATGTAGGTCACCTGGCCCTTGGTGATCTTGAACTGGTGCATCATGGCCATCCCATCAAACCAGTGGTTGTAGCTGTGATAAAATAGACACGGTGAGTCTTAAATACATTTTTCTAGGAACAGTCTGCTTTGTTTTTGTTTAGTGCAGAAATGAATGGAGGTGCATTTACTGTGTTTTCCCAAACTCAAATTTCCCTGGGCCATTGCGGAGCAAGTTTCCATTGATCCAGGAGGGAATGGTGCCATGTACTTCAGTGGAAATGGGCTCTGGTGTCTCTTCCATGGAACGGACCAGTGGGGCAATCGACTCCAGTCCCTTTCTGCCTGAGCTGGTGCAATCCTTTGCTTTCCCATTTTTGACAGGTACGTTTTTGTCTGCGAAACACACATACACATATCATTCTTTGTTCTGCAAAGATACAATGGTGTTAACTGGTTTATGAAGAAAAACTTCCAGTAATCAGTCTCTGATTATCTAACAAGCTGAAAATATGCCAACTCTCTAATTCTTACCTTGTGTTTGTGACCTCCATGATACACCAACGTAACAACCTCATTCTATTTGTTGTGTTGTTCTTATGGTTTTAATTCTCTCATCTAACTTGGCAACTCACAAATTACTGACATGTGGTGTGGTTTATCAAAAAAGCAGTAGAAATAAACCATGTTGCACAACCTAATGTTAGAGTCAACATTTCCACAGAAGTAAGGGCTGTCTTCTCTTTGTGGCACATTCCAGCACTGACAAAAGCATGTGAGTTGCATTACCATCAACAGTCAGTCCCCGTGTTTCCCCGCCCCATCAACACAAACTGCTAAAAGGCAGTGTTTGGTGTGGCTCATCTTATGAGTGACATGTTTTATTCTCTGGAATATTTATTATATTGGCGTCTTCGAAACCATTGAAATTCCAACAAGTGAGAGATATATCATTTTTATATGTAGCAATGTTTATTTTTAAAAAGAGCCTACTGTTGTATAATTGATATTATTTAGCACTCCTTTACAAGAGTGATCTTTTTGGGGTTTAACTATTTGTATGTGATGGTTTTTAGTCATTGTGCAGCTAAACACAACCCTTAAATCTATTTCAAGTAAGACATTTCTTTGTGGAAACATTAATTCCTATTGAAGGCAGAGTAATTCTTTTTATCCAAGGACATACCTGGCGGACAGGATGGAGATCCTACCACAACGCCAAAAAAGAGGCCTAGGGCAAGACCTACAACGAACTGCATCCTGAAGGGAGGACAATGTGAAATACTCTTTACTTGTGGAGTTTATAAGGTGCATGCGGTTGAATAGCAGGCGTCCCAGTGTATTTGAGAGATTTTCTGGCTCATTGTTGTATGTGTTTAGGGAGAGTAGCTGCAAATCAGCCTGTAAGTCATTCCTCATTGACTTCCTTGTCTGGCCCTGGCATACGGGGGCGCGTCGGCTATACATGTATTCCATTAACAAACGCTGCATGTCTGCTATATCTGTAGCTCTACTTTTAGTCCCTACATGCAGTTATAAACCCGCCACGCTGTCAAAGAAAGGTCTATTCGCCTTTTGAAAAAAATGAAGGAAAGTTTTAATGAACTAAAAGTCTGAGTAGGAACAATAACGTTTAAAATTTTAATCCTTTTTTGTTGCAGGGGCAGGTTTTGTATCCACTTAACGCAAGCTGTGGAGAACAGTCCTTTAAATGGATTCAATAGCTGAACGCAGAGATGTAACCCGACACTGAAGCAGTGGGGTAGGGTGAACATCGTGTGCTGCCACCTCTCCATCTGTCTCCAACTGGCTACTTTACAGACGCAGTCACAAGTAACCGGTTCTGCCATCGTTGTGTGCAGACATGCCAAATATGACCTGAGTTATTACCACATCACGTGCAGTGTTTCTCAGTCAAACGGTTGCACAAGTTTCATCCGGTAATGGCAGCACTGCGGGACTACTAACAGGTGACCGCAATGATTATCTCCCTCCACATCAAACATAAGAAAAAATATTGAAGACAATTTAGCTATAGAATTGAAAGTGGTTACCTGAGCTGTCAAGCTCCACTGGTGCCATGGTAGTAATTAATCTTGGTTAGATTCAGCTTCTCCTGCCTGCACCCGAAAGCTGGTGCAGCTAATATAGTGCTCTGCAGCCGTGGGGGTGTGTGGCATGTTATTACGTAACTCACTTAAGCGAATGGGGGCGGGTACAAAGAGGAGGTTTGAAAGAGACGACACAACAAAAAAAAAAAAAAAGAGAGAGAGAGAGAGAGAAAAAGAAAAAAAAGAAAAGAAAGAAAGCTGTAGTAAAAATTTTATAGTGTGTGAGAAAGGACTAAATGTTCTAGTGTACAAAAACTGCTCGTTTCTACAGTAGCGCTTATTCAAATTCTAAAAGGAAAATTATGATAATAGCTGAAACAACACACAAAAGAAGAGGAAAAGTGCACAATTTGTTTTTGAAATAAACAATGTGTAGCTGGCTTACGTTTAAACACTAGAACTGAATTACATCTCTTTTTTTAATTTCTTAAGCTTAATATAAAACCGATAATCTTAAAACTGGTGAAAAAAACTTTCTGTCTCTTGTCCCCTTTTAATTACCCCAAAACGATAATTCAATCATCCCATAGGATGCGTCTGGAGAGCCTGTCAATGATGGCCCTTTTGTTTCTGTGTCCTCTGCTGTTTTTGATTTAATCAAAACTACAAAGACTGGGTGGGGGAGATGGTTGATGATGTCAAGGGCTGATGAGACTGTAGAACTGCAATGTCTTGTAATTCAGGCATCAGGTGAATTTACACCAGTTTCAAACTCATATTCTAATTTATGCCCTGTTTTGTTTGTCATGAAAGTAGTGGGCTTGAGAAATTGTCTTATATAATTTACAAGATGATAACTGCCCTAATAAAATTCCTGCTCCCAGGAAATATACAAAAACTGTTTTTTTTTCTGAGAGAGGGGGGATATAATTTGAGGGGGGAGATGAATCTAAAACATCTTTGTGCTCGCGCAACTTTAAAAACTTTTTGCATTTCTATATGTGGAGTGAAACTGTGGAACAGACTGATGGGGGAACTAAGGCAATGTCCAAGCATGAGCAAGTTCAAACAGCGGTACAAACACATGGTATTCACAAGGTACATGGAAGAAGAACAGTGTGGCAAATATTAGGGTTCTCACATATTGTTTATTTACTTGTTTATTTATTTGATTTATTTTCTATTGTTGGCACGGGTAAATATACTTAGTTACTTGTGTTTGGTAGGTATGATCAAAAAAAAAGAAAAAAAAAGAAAAGAAAAGGGATAATGATAGAAAGAAAAATAAAGAAAAACAGGATACACAGGAAGTAAACTGTGTAATTTTTAAGTGGAGAAGGGGTAGGATTAAATAAGCTACTACTTCTTCCTACTCCTTTTTGAACATGTTAAGTTAGTATTGTTTTAGTTGATTTAAGTGTTTTAATTTGTGCTTTGTTGATTCTTTGTTGATTTAAATGTTTTCATTTGTTCTTTTCTTTTTGGTTTTTTTTACACTACTCTCCCATGTTCGAAATAAAGCCTTCATTCAGTCATCCATGGGTAAAAAAAAAAAGATTCATTGCAGAGCTATACAAACTGCAAAAACTGTACACATCATGAAAAGTTGATTTAATTGTCATTTGAATCTATAATGCATTTCAAGTGAAATTTACCAAACCATTTTAATAATCAGCAAGTGTCTCAAATTATAAAAATGCAACACAACAATGTCGAGCTTCTGAAAAACCTTTGTCATTTACACATTCAGTACATTTGATACTTGGTGAGGGCTCCTTCACCATCATGACCTGCATCAGTGCTGCACAGCACGGGTGACATCAATCCATAGCACTGCTGGTGTGTCATTGTAGCCAAGGTTGGGTTGATCGTGGCCCTAAGATATTTTTCACGTTCCACAGATTCTCTGCAGGCCAGTTGTGCACAGTCATGGTCAACAAACAACTTGGTGGGAGTTTTGGCACTGAGGGCTCTGAATTCTCCTGTCAAACAGATGTGTGGACTTTGGACTTGATAAATCAGAGTGGACCAACAGCAGCAGATGACATGGCACCACCATATCATCAAAAATCCACGTCTATTTAAAGAATCAATGATTTCTGGGAATGGTCTGTATACTAGTCTGTAATAAACAAACTACAATCAGGATTATATATGGCACAATGTAGCAATCGAATACAGCGGTTTTCTATTTTGCTGCCAGGTCAAGCTGGTGCCTAAAAGCAGTCTTCTATCCACATGGGCCATACGTGTCTGTTGACCTGCAGTCTGATCCAGCTAATCCTTGTTAGAGGATTAAAGCTGTGTGGAGGTGGAAGGAGAGTCGACATCATTTACATTCAATTGGTTTCCATAGCCTTTACCGTAATGTCTGTTTCACAGTCCACTACAGTTTTTTTAATTTTATTTTTTATTTTTTGCTAAGGGGATGAGTATTTCCAAATAACTGCAGTCCCAGGTCAGTAACCTCATTCTAAGCCTGCAGGCTAAGGTAGCAACAGGTATGCTAACTACATGGTAAACATTACATTTGTGAGCATGTTTTGCATTAAGCTTTTAAAGGTTAGGTCCTAATGCCATGAAGAGCTAAATTAATGGCCTCTACACTCCGGCTCATGTCTTCATTCAGATAATATTATTGTCTAGGAGTCTAGAAGTTGAAGTTTATAAATAGCTATGAACAAATCCCTATCTATTTGGTGAATTATGCAAAATGATGGAGGTAGCTCTCGCATGTGTTAAGGATCCAGGAAAGATCCTTTAGTTACTTTTCCATGAAAGTAGCATAGTTTTTAATTATACACTATATACATTGAAAATGATATTAATAGTATTAATAATAATGAAAATTATATGATATTATCAGGTAGCCAGCTTGTTAATGTCAAGTGTAATTACTATATCACCTTGTTTAAAAACAGAAGATCAGAGAACAGTTGTATTAATTATACAGTCAATGTTTTGTTTTGTTAGAGCCTTGTAATCAACAATAAGCATTTTCTTATGTTTTATGCTTGAGGAATATTTGTCACACCCCAAATCTCCACCTTTTTGTTTTCACCTCAAGATCAACCACTAATTTGGTTGAAAGGTCTTAAATAAATTTGTAGACCAAATAATGAAGAAATGACAAAGATTATTTTAAGATTAGTAAAAAACACACAAAAAATCTTTTCAGTGCTAGTTCATTATCTTGAAATATTGTGCAACTCAGGGTCTGCAAGCAAGTGTTGCAACCTCCTTTTTTCAAGTGTGTATTAAGTCTGTGTTTGTCTATTTGTTAAATCAGGTATACATGGTCTCTTATTTGAGGCACCACTTTCTTATTGCAAAAGCTTGAGTAACTATTGTTTGTTTGTTTGTTTGTTTGTTTGTTTTTTGTGGGGTTTTTTTTTTTTTTTTTTTTTCGGTTGTGTTTTTTCCACCAGAGCCCGTCCAACCTTCAGACAAATGGCGTCCACAAATAGCTTCAATCACTGGACTCTGTCAGAGTTACTAGGTCAGCGGAGGTTGTTGGGTCTTGGAGCTCTGCTGGCGTGGCTCGTCCTCTTTCACCTCCTTGTGAATGTCTGGCTGCTTTGTATCTTTACCAGTTTGTTGGTGGTTCTTGGGGGCTGGTTGGGGTCCCGTGCCATCCTGGATGCAAACAGTCTTCTCCACCTGGAACACTTTCTGCCCCTGGGTAAAGTTAACCCACCTTTGTATTCACCTGAACATGAGTGGAGGTTGAATCATGAGATCCACAGCGCTGTGCACAAAGCCGTACGGGACTTTGTGTCCTCTTGGTATAGAACTCTTTTGCCTGAGGTGGAGGGGGAGTTTGAACGTGCAGTACGTAACTCAATGCTGGAATCCGTGATGGAGCTGAAGGAGCGTGCACGGTGCCTGGACAGGAAAGCACTTGTTCAACGACTCCTAGAGTTGTATGGCTGTCACCTGCAGAGCTACATGACAGCAAGACAGATCCAGTCAACTGAGAAGAGGAGAATCAGCCTGTGGCAGCTCTACAGTGAAGTAGACTCACCTCACCCAGCAGTGCACAGTGCAGCAGCTGAGCTCAGCTACTCCAGAGCGCTGGTAAACCTTGTCCTACATGTTCTTGTTCCATATCCCCAGATGGAAACAAGAACAGGAGGTTACGTGGTCACGGAGCTTATTACTTGCAACGTGCTGCTTCCTCTCATAAGCAGAGTATCTGATCCTGACTGGCTCAATCAGACTATTGTAGACATAATCACCAGGTCCAGAGAACCAATAAACCAGTCAATCAATGTGGATCGGCTCCCAGCGGATGCTTTCTACATGTGTCCCATCCAGCAGGAGTCCTGGACCACATGTAAATCGGAGTCTTCGTCAGAACAAGCCAGATTCCAAAGCAGAAGTTCTTCAGACTTTGACGATCTACAGAGTCAGAAAGGCTCGTCACAGGGTAGCATGGTCAGCCTGATGTCTGCTGGGAGGGCAGAGGAATGTCACCCTGGTTTGCTCACACCCTGCAAAGCAAGCTGCTGTTCCCTCACACCCAGCCGTTACTGCCGCTCATCAGAGTCCAAAATGAATTATTTTGACCCCCTGATTCAGTCAGACTCTGAGGAAGACCTCACTGGAGGCTTTTGTGATTGTGGTCCTCCTAAGAACTTCTGCACTCTTAAGGAGGATGAAGACTTCGGCTGCTTTGGTCCTCTGAAAAGTCTTGGGCCGAAGATGGTTGTGCCTGAAGACTCCCTGTGGCCTGCGGGTATAGCCCAGGAGAAATCTCCTGCATGTCCCCCAAGAGGACTTTGTCTAGGTCCCTGTAACTTTGAAACACCCAACAACCAGGCTGCAGCTGTGAACATCCACAACGTGCAGATTTCTGGTACAGTCGCTGCAGTAGAACAGCGTGGCACGGGCACACATCCTTACACTCTCTACACCATAAAGGTAAATCTCCCTTTGTCCTCCTTTCATGTCTGATGTATGAAGTGTACCAGTGGTAACTGTGGATTGCGTTCTACTTTTCTGGTTTCAGTATGAGCGAATTGGAGAAGCAGAGATGGATGGCGGTCCACGGTCTGTGTCCTGTCACACTGTCAACAGAAGATACAGCGAGTTCCTCAACTTACAGACACGTTTAGAGGAGAAGCCTGAAGTAAAGAAGTTAATCAAGAGTAAGAAATGATGATACTGCTTTCACTGACTAAAAAAAAAAACGTTTCTTTAAAATTGGGCAACCTTTGCGAGGAAAGCATTACGCCACATGCCTGAGCAAGTCTCATCCATTTTTTGCTATTCTCAGAGAAAAAGCCTCATTATCTGGAATTTCAACTCCTAAGTATCACTGACTGTAATTAACCAGAGGAATATGTCTACGAAGGTTTCTCTACATGTAGTTATTACCCTGCTCTGGTCCAGCTTGGTGGCACAGTTTGGTGTTTAAAAAAAACTAAATAGGCTGTGTCTTATATCCCGTATTACACTCACTGTTTTGTGCATAAGTGCGTTCACACTGGCATTATGGGAAAGGATATTTCACTTAGATCACACTGCTGGCTCGGTCAAAACAGCCAAAAAGTTGAGTGTGGAACACTGGACACTGCTCGCTCTCTATTGTTGCCATCTTGGCTACATAGTGAAGGGGGCAGGAATGGATCAAATGATAAATGATGGTTGCAATTAATAAATTGAGTAAATAAAAAAATTAAAGAACACCTTAAGGGTTGTGAAATGTGAAAATTAGTGCACTAGTAAATTTATAGTATGCGTAGTGTACTTCATGTAAGTGTATGAATTATAGTGGTACTAGACTCTTATGTCATGGTCTGTTTTTTTCCCCCTTTTTTCTCTTTATTCCTTATTTTAAAAATTCAATTTTTATCCCTTAGAACCACATGGAAATCACTAGTATATCCTTGCAGTCTAGGTTGTGCACCCTATAAGGCAGGAGTCCCCAAACTTTTTCCCGTCAGGGCCAAACAACTTTTCCCTTCTCTGATGGGGGGCCAGGGTCAGTTTTGTAAAAAAAAAAAAAAAAAAAAGTGACAATCACAGAGGTGTCCAAACGTAAATATTTATTGTTTCCCAGAAAGCCACACATAACCAAAAACACAAAACAAAACAAAACAGAAAATAAGTCATAACACTATTTGTGAAATAAATAATAACTAAAGAACCCTTTACAGGTTTTTCACAGAAAAAAAAGACCATGAAATATTCACTTTCTTGTAGACACCACTGTTTGCAGCTCTCTCAATAACTTCACTGTGAAAACCAGAAAGCAAGCAGGCTAAGAAACTGAACTAAGTGATACAACACCTACCAGCACAATACATTTAACTACTAGTATGGTTGTATAACAGGATTTTTTTAAGGGAGGGGTTTCAGATATTGCATGAACTGCAGAAGGGTGGAATAGAAAGTTGCGTTCTATGCATGTGTAAGTCTCGATCACGTAGCCAGACTGAAAAAAAAAAAAAAATCCTAATGCGCCTCTGGTATTGTTCAGGAGGCTGGGCAAAATGTGGAGGCGGGCCGTGTCCAGCCCCCGGGCCATAATATAGGGACCACTGCTATAAGGCAAGTGCTTGCTTAAGCTTTCCCCAATTTATTCAAAATCTCATCAAAGTATATTTATCAGACATTAATACAATACAGAACTAAAATGAATAAACATAAAATTTTGAGAACAAAATCTTGATGCAGTGAAATAGAAATGTTAATGGTATGAGAATAAATTTGTAATGTAGTGAGATAAAAGCCACAGGTTTACATTAATTATTCTCTTTTTGTCTCTCAACATTACATCATTGTCATAGCATCACAACCTTGGTCTTTAAACACTGTAGCTCTATCTTTATAACATCACAACATTATTTTTTTAATATCAGAACTTTTCTTCTTAGATTACGTTGTACGATAATGACTTTTTTTTTTGCAGCATTGCCCCTGTGTACATAGAGTTCAGTGTTGTATTGGCATAAAATTACAACTTAGATTTCAATTTTTTAGTTGGTTTGTTTTACTGAGGCCATCATCCTCCACCACATATCAACCATGCTACACTTTTTCATGATACAGACATATTTCATACTATTGTGGTTAAATTCAAGCCAACCAGCTGTTCTATGTCACTGAATCTCTGTCTTTATATCTAGATGTGAAAGGTCCAAAAAAGATGTTCCCTGACCTCCCGTTTGGAAATGCAGACAGCGAGAAAGTTGAGGCTCGTAAAAGTCAACTGGACACGTTTCTCAAGGTGGGTAGTGGGGAGGGATATTTTAGTTACTAAAATTTTCCAGTGTTCTAATTATATTACATGTTTTTTTCTAGCAATTAAACAGCATTTCTGAGATGTCCAACAGTGAGGAAATGCAGGAGTTTTTGGCTCTTAACTCAGATGTTTGCACGTATTTTGAAAAGAAGCCTTTTGCCAAGTCAAGATTTGACAAGGTGAGAAAACACTGAAATACTGCAGCTTCTAAGACCAGCTCAAATCAAACCAAATGAACACTCACTATTTTGTGAATTAATGCTGTTCATTTTAAAAAGTTAATTTTCCTTTTTGTTCTTCATTAATTTAATTTTAGTACAACAGTTCATGTCTCCTCTGATTTGTTTGCTCTAAAGATGGTGGAAAATGCACTGGACACTCTGAAGACAGCATTCCCTTATCCTGATCCTCTCAGTCCAACAGAAGAGCTTGAGGGAGAAGCTGATGGAAGAACAACGTACAACAGGAAGAACAGGTATTTGTCCTCTATGAGTCCAACACCATGTGACCCCTGTTAAACCAGGCAGTCACTGACCCTTTTGAAATCACTCATTCAGGGCCAAAGGATTGTGCTGTTTTGGTTCATGCTGCCTAACAGACATTGTCTAATTTACAAAACAAAGCATGTGTGAAAAAAGGCCTTTTTGGAGCCACTCTGCAAATAACATCCAATCCACAAACACTGGTGCTATCAGTCTCTCACCTTTAGAGTAAAATTTGTAGCATTTGCTGAGAGCTTAAGCCAATTGTGTTTATAAGCAGCTTTAATAAGTGCTGTAACATTTACACTGTCAAGTACGTCTGAGGCTCAGCTCTCAAAGGCAGGTCCCTTACACATAATAATGTATACATATTTTTTTTGTCTGGATGAACTCCATTTAGCTAAGTACTCCAGGAAGTAAGTTAAAATTGAAACTGTAAAACATTTGTCACATTTGTAACAAATCATCTCCTCTAGTGTTACAGACTTCCCTTCTGTATTCAGATTTCACTTAACTCATCACATACTATAAAGAGACAGAATTGAGCAACTTGAGCCCTTACAGCTCAGCTCAGCATAGTGTCAGCCTCAACCCAAAACTTGAGCAAACTGCGGACAAACAATGTCCAGTTCATGGTTCTGTCAGCAGCTGCAATCTATTAATTCTTGGTGAACCCTCCCAAGTTAGTAAGATTATCATCATGGTACCTATTGGAAAAAAGGCAGTGAAATACTTAAATGGTACTGTGTGTGACAGTAAAGTTATCTTTGTGTCTCACCCACATTCCCCACACCCAGAGGCTCTCTAACTGGCAGGTGAGCTAACACATTTCTGTCTCATTGTTGGTTCAATCGATAAGTGCAGGATCACTAAAAAGTAGAAATTCAGGATAATTTTTTTGTGTTATTCATCTACATTTGTTTGTTTTCTGTGTTGTTTTTCATGCATCAGAAGACTCATGTTTCCCAGCAAAATATCCCCATCTCTCAATATACCCGACCTTCACCCGAAAGTAACATACTGCTACAGTGAAGGCAGCACTGTGAGTTCCCATTCACTTTCTACTATCTCTGATTAAAAATTGTATTTTTAAAACATAAACTAAACATGTAGTTTCGGTCCTTTTTGTGGCTCCTCAGGTCCTCAACGGTATGTCACTGTCAGGCCTGGAGAGCTTTGTCAGGGAGCAGGAAAGACTTTTGTGTGAGCCGAGTGGACAGAAAGCGACCCGGCAGCGCCATGAGCACCCTGGCAAAGACAAGAAGATGTCAGGAAAAAGTCATGGGACAGGTAAGTTTACTAGACATACTTGTTAGAGTTGTTTCTTCCCTTCAAGGGTTTGCTGCCTTGCTTGAAGCAGAATGAAGCCAGTATGCAGTGACACAGTGTGTCCACCAGAGTGCAGCAGAGGATCACTTTTGAAATGGGTCCCTTACTCAGAAGTTTTCTCTTACAGAAAACTTGTTTTGTTTGATAAATGAATTTTATTTTTAATGTTTCTGTTCTGCAGACACAGCTGTGGCAGATGTTGCCCTGAACATTTTGTGTCTGCTGATGAAGGACCAGTGGAGCTGGCTGTGCACAGAGAACATACAGAAAACCATCAGATTGCTCTTTGGCACCTTCATTGAGAGGTAGGACTTCTGTCATTTCTGTGCTGGTTAGAGTTTGTGTATTTATTATTGTTAATAATCCTATTCTAATTATTTAGAACGTAAACACTGCTTATTCCTTGTTTTCCATCAATTGCCAATAAAGGGTTTTATTCTTTATGGCAACATTAAAAATACAGGCACAAAAAAGATCTAAAAGTGTCATCAAAGGACTCGAAGTCACTGGAAGGAAAATAATGTCCCCAAATATTGTACAAGTAGCTCTGTGTGACACAATAAACTTAGCTGGTACAGTTCAACCTTCGCCTGCCAGTATTTATTGACGTAAGGGGGCTAGGAGTGACAGCAGTTTTAAGTTACCTACACTTCCTGTACTACTTTTTTTTTAATTGGCGCTGTGGCATTCAATCATTTTTCCTTTGAACAGCTGACCATCCAGAGCCTGGATCCCTTTCCATATAGGGGACGACACTGTGGTTTCTAGCACAGAAAAGTCCCTCAGATTGTCTTTTATTATGTTCTTCTCTTCCCTTGTATTCATTACAATGTTTTTGGGGGTGATTTGGGAATAAAGAATTACCACTGGGAATGTCTTTACCACTCAGTCTGTGGGAACTGTGCTTGACAAATCTCCAGTGCCTGCTGTCATTTGCTGATCACCCTGACCTCTGTTTTTGAACATGACCTCAGCCTCTGGGAGATTCAGGGTTCACAAAGTATGTTAGCAAACAATGTTTCCACTGTGGTCTGTGGGGATTCAGGCATGCTTAGTTGTGTTGCTTTCTGCTGCATGATTTTGTTTTCCATTCTCCATTTAATTGAAGCATGTTTGCATGTAGAAAAGGAGACACTCAAAGACAGATAAGGGGGAAATTGCTTGTTTTTATTTATCTAATTAATCTGATTCTTTCTTAGATGGTTGGATGTAGGAGTTGCCCACCTTACAAGCGCCCCCTGTTGGGTAATTTACCTACAAGTGCTGCAGGAAGCTGTATGGCCAGGCGGCATGCTGCCTGCTCAACCACATCCAGAGCGCAGCGCTGCAGAAAGAGAGGAGACCAAAGAGCAATGCTTACTCTCTCTGATGCAGCTGCTCCCAGGTACGAAGCAACTTCAAGTTTCAGACCACGGAGTTTTGAATTCTCCTTAAAACGTGCCCAGTCCATGTAACGTTCTGTGTTTTTCTCACTGTTTGAACAGAACTGATCACAGACTTTTTGGGAAGTGAGAAGTACAGGCTGAGCCTGGAAACTATTCTGGAGTCCTTACAGGACCATCAGATAAACAAGTGAGTCTACAGACAAAGAGACATGTCTGATTTTGCTGTTTTAATCTGAATTCACTCTGGAGCTCTGGGGATATGTACACAGTATCAACACAGATAAGATTAGCCTGTTGTTAACCATGTTTGTGTGATCACATGCAGGCATCTGATCTACTGCATCTGTGACCTGCTGCTGGAGTTTCTCATCCCTGAGTCATGTGATGAGAGCTTCCAGAGGTCTCTGCTCCAGAGCCTGTCCAAAGACACAGAGAGGGAGAGTTCACATATATGATCTGCAGCATGTGATGAACGGTGTGACACATCAGAAATTTACTGGGAAAGGGCTGGGATGGTTCAATGACGGCCTGAAAGAACAAGATGACAGCAATGGGATAGACAGTCAGCTGCTGTCATTTATCTGATTGATTGATGGTAAAAATGATTTTCTTGCCTGTGTGTGGAAGAAAAAAAAGATTAAAAAAATGTTATGAGTTCATGAAGAAGCAGTTGTGGGATCATCATCAGTAAGCAAACAGTTAAACTCAATAAGAAACCCAATCAAATGTAAAACAAAAATCACAACAGTGGTACAAAACAAACAAACGGTAAACTTTTTTTGTGGAGCTTTTTTTTTTTTAATGATGTTTTTTTTTATTATTTAAGATCTTCTTTGGCAAACCCTGTCACCTTCTGCAAGATTTTCCTAAAAAATAAAGTGTCAACTTTTACAGGATCCCGGTCTATCGTCATTTCTAAGTCTCTTTACATGTATGCCAGTGTCTGTCTGTCTCTGTCCTCTCGGCCAGTGTGTTGATCTTTTGGTTGTTTCGGGACGTTTCTGGGTGGAGAGTTAGCGTAGTTGCCTCAGCCAATCATAGCGCGCCCAGTGCGCAAGTGACTTTGCGTGTTGGCTAGCGAGAAGAAGAAGCTACCCTGAGCGGCTATGATAGTAGACAACTGGATATATCACGGAATAAGAAAAACACAACCAAAGTGGAACTAAACGCCCAACGGATAATGCTTTTTTTTTCCTAAACGAGGATGAAGCTTGATTCGACATTTACTCGCTTTCGGACACTTGGAGAGCAGTTGGGGACGAAGTGAGTTGCCAACTGGCTATCTGCTAACCAGGTATGTGTCAAACACTCGTGATTAGCTTGTGCTAACATGGCAAGTCAGGTGCACTGCTCTGAGGTATCTCAAGCAACGGCTGTTTTCAAACTGCTCTCTACGTGTGAATGTAGTATAGTGGGCAGTTATTTTGTTTATCATATCATAGCAGAATTATCACGGGATTTCCACGTATGGTTTAAAAAGTGAATTAGTTGGTTATATGGGCTTTTATGACTTTGTAGCAGGAAGCGCCTCTTTTATATCGAGGAGTAACACGATTTACTTGTGTTTCTCTTGAATCACGTCCCTTTTAGCTCAAGGACCGTCTAACATTAGTGTTGTTGTGTTGTGGTTATGATGCTGATTCATTCCAGTAGATGGTGGTTATTCACCAAAACCTGCATATACAAACTGCGTAAGCGCCGCGAATTGTGGGAAACGGTATACCAGGTAGACTGGTCCGTTCCATACTGAGGAATATTTCCTGGATCAGTAGGACATCAGGGGATTTTTGGCATACTGCAGATTTTGCATTTTTCGGATACCTTCTACATACTAAATTTTAGCCAAAGTAGTAGGCACTGCTAGTGTTGTAGGTGGTTTGGGAAACAGCCAATGTCTTTGTAGAAACGCGATGCTACAGGCGGTTGCTAGGCTAGTGGGTGTGTTCACGTTGCTACGGTTGGAGGCTGTGCTCTGCAGCTAGCACATTAGTGATGGGAAACTCGATTCTTTTTACTGAGTCGAGTTTAAATGAGTCACTCACCAAAGTGAATCTGGTTTTTGAGTCATTTGAGTCACTCGAGTCAGTTACCCAGAAAGTGCATAGAAATCTATATTTCAGATGGATTCATACCAGCGAAATGACTGAAAAGGACAATTAATTCACTCCAATGTGAAAAAAAGAGTTAAAGATCAATATATATTAAAGAAACTTTTATTTTTCTAACTCACAAATGAAATAACATTAAATTAGATAAATATAACAGAAAAATTACAAAGTTCAAACAGTGCAACATTAGAAAAAATAACATTGTACAATAAATCTTAAGTAAAATAAAGCCTCTTGACAAATATGAAAATAAACGGAATAGCTTAAGCAATAGTGAAATAAAAAATAAAGTGTAAGCAGTCATCAAAAAGTCACCCCTCATTTAAAATGAATTATCCTCACAACAAATTGGCATTCAGGAAAATGATCTCACAAACCTTTCCAGGACTGAGACGGTAATGCTACGCACGTTCTAGCTGGCAAGTGACTGGTATGAGTGATTCTGTGAGTGAGACTGTGCTAAGAGTCGAGTCATGCTACATACGTTCGAGCTAGCGAGTGACTTGTATGAGTGATTCTGTGAGTGAGTAAGTGCGACCCGTATGTGCTGAGAGTCGAGCTATGCTACGTACGTACGTTCGAGCTGGCGAGTGACTCGTATGTGCTTTGAGTCATACTGTGAGTGAGTTAGTGATCCGTATGTACTGTGGGTGAGTTAATGACCCGTATACACTGTGAGTTGAGCCATTCTACGTACCAGCCATTCTCCCGTGATGTGAGTGAGGGGCTGGGCTACCGTGAGCTTTGTACTGAGTCAGTAAATTAGTCATTTGGGGCGAAGAATCATGATTCTCGAGTCAGTAAAGTGATTCTCGGGTTTTGAACGATTCATTCATGATTCGCACAACACAATGGCACAGAGGAGAACCTAGTCTGAATGTTGTGTTAACAAGTAATAAAAATTCCTGCTAACCACACCTTTTAGTCATACAAACTTTTGTTCTTTGAAATAAATAGAAACGCATGTATTAAGATGTCATGTGAAGCTTATATGTGCCTCTCTTTATTTTTTACTTCAATTTGATGCTTGGTAGGTTACAATTCTTTAAACTGTCAAGGAGGCACTGAAGTAATACACGTTTTAGTTCTGGTAAATCTCAGAAAAAAAGAGCTCTTAATGCAATCATAATAATGAAGTAGACCCTTCCCTTGAGCAAAGTACAAAACCTGTCATAGAGAGAGGTGACTGTGTGATTTTATCACATTTTCGGAGTTTAAGCTTTCAAACAGTTTCTCCAACTTCTCTATGTTTTAGAAACAAGAGTTGACATTTTAAAGAAAACACAATCTTGTTTGGGAAATTTCTGAATGAGGTCTGTTAATAGGAGAGGATCACGTTCTCTTGTGACCTGAAAGTATCAACTTGTGGCTTAATGTGAAATAATTTACTTCTTCCTGTCTCCTGTGGGCTGACGTGTCTATTTCTATTTTAGTTTTCCTTTTTTTTGTATCATTGGTTCTGTTTTGTGTGAAATCTCCGCTGGTTTAACTTAAAAGCCAGACTCCTAATCTAAAGGTTTTTTTTGACTACTCTGAAGGTTTGTTAAACTGACTGGATTAACAAAGTAGTCAGACCTTGACACTCAGGACGTTACCTTTATGCGCTAATGCTCTTAAAGCCTTTAATATGTTAAAGACTTTTAAATTTGACTCAAGTACTTGGATTAATTCTCTTCAGATCCCAGGCTTTCACCGATTTCACCAGTAAAAGTGATTTATACAAAGAGCAAGGCAGGCAGGGTGAAAGTCCGCCCATGATCTTTTGATCTTGAGCGGCCTTTGAAAGCTGCTCACTGAAACTCTCTTTGATGAAGCCACAACAGTGGAAGATTAACACCTTACTGCATGACTTATGTGACTGGCGGAAAGGTTTCTTTAAGATCTTAACTTCAGGGGAAATTAAAAAGTGAGGATCAACATCAGCACCACCAACATAAGTAAATAAATAACTCATGTTCACAAACTGCAAGCTAACTTAGTTCATGTATGTTTGTGTATGTGGCAGCCTCTGAGCTTTGTAAATAAATCAGATGTAATCTTTAGTGGAACTCACATGAGTAAAAATGTGTCTCCTCTTGTTTTTCCTCTGTGCAATGCTGATATTTGGTCAGACGTAACTGTGTTATAGCTTTGATGTCATGTGTTCCTATAGGCAACAGCTTAAATCGAGGCGTTCTGTACCACAACATGTAGGCCACTTAAAGAAAATAATATTTAATGGCTTCCAGGCTCCAATTAGATGCTAAAGATCTCATGCAGTCGCCAGGCTCTCTGGGCAAGCATCCAGTGTTGTGAATTTAAAGGTCATGTGCTGAGATAAACATGGTATTATTAGTCTGTAATCAATTTGAGTGTGAGTCCAAACACCTTACAACAGTGCAGAGAGCTGAATTTCATTTCTTTAGGCTCTTGGCGGTGAGTCTAAGTATGTCTTGTGCAACAGGGAATCATGTTGTCACAGCATGCCATTTAAGTTCAATATCTGTTTGAAGTATTACAAAGTTTCCTGGAACTCAGGTGTTTAAGATGACACAGCCTCTAAAGGGACATGTGGACACAATAAGAGGAAACCCAAAGTTTTCCTGATGCTGATGTTCACGTGTAAAACCTCATGTCAGTGTGTAACCCCTCTCTCTTTGTTTCCTCGAGCTGTTGGGAAGAACTTTGTATATTGGACCTCAGGAACATTTAGCAAAGCTCGCTTCCTTTCTCATGATATCATGGGCTGATACTGGCCAGCTCCCACCTACTGGCTCACACCCCGGGATTTCACTGGCAGTCAGAGGAGACAAAACAGCCTAACTGCATTGATGGTGGCCCATACGTCTCATAGACAAGGCAGCTGAATTTCAACACCTCTCTCAGTGGGACACACATCTGGGAAATTTCTGATCTCCGACTGACGTGCGGATTGATAAAATCACAGCATCATCGTCTACATTATTGGATTAACTTTGATACAAAGTTACTTAATTATTTAATTCACTGGACTTGTCTTTAAATGTTCATGAGCAAAGAATATCTTTTATCAACTCTTAAAAGGTTTCCCCTGCTGAATAACTTTTATTTTTTTTGCTGAAATTGAGGATTAGGTATATAAAGACTTATTTACAGTTTTACTTTTACCAGTATATTAACAAACAGGTATTTCAATTTTTCTTCCAAACTTTGTTTATCACAAATGTAAAACTGGAAAGGACTAAATGAATTCCTTTAAAAGGAAAAAAAAACGAACAGGAGGACATTGAGGAAAAAAAAGTGGACTTTTTTGATTTTGAAGTCACAATTTTGACTCTATTCAAACTTTAACGCAAACCGGAACTCTTGGTTTTAATTCAGAATTCATTCCTTTTTTTGTAACAGGCTCACCATAAAGTAATTTTAACTATATCTTCACCTTTCATGAGCCTGAGTTTTCAGAGGACAAACTCAAAGGCATCCTTATGCGTCTACAGTTTGTCATCTCTGCTGTCAGAATCCCTCCCATTCGGTTGTGTTTTACTTTTATCTCTTTTGAACCAGCTGATCTGAACCACTGATCAATGGTGGAAGATTATGTATGTGTTGTGTCTGCAATTAGTACAAAAACAAAAGGCCTGGTGTCACAGTAAAGCAATGACATATATCAAAGACGAGTATATTCTTACTCAACGCTAGTTTTGGTCACAGTTTCTTCAAATGATGCATTAAAGTTTCTTTTACTCCTGTTCTTCTGCCTGTTTCTCAACAGGCCCAATACAATTTCCAGTGACAGGTACCTCACAAAACCTTACTTCAAAATTCTCTTTAAGTGATTGATTTTCTATGTGACTCTTTTGGTGTGCCTTTCCTTTTTCCTCTCTTTCCCTACATATCTCATCACAAAATGTAAACTTCAGACTTAACTTGAGTGGTTCTTTCCCCTTATGTTTATAAAAAGTGTCACAGCAAAGTGTTTAAATCTTTGTTTAATTTAGCTGGTTAATAGCATTAACCATAACAGTCACCGCGTTGTCATGTAAGACATATGCTCCTAAAACTCAAATGAAAGCTGAGGTTTATTTTAGGGCCTGAAATCTCTGGAAGTCAGTGAAGTCCTGGAATAATGTCCAGCAGCTCTCATGCTAAACCGGACCTATGTGGGTTGAGGTCTATATTTCTGCTCACTCTTTCACTACAAGAGAATTAACAGAAATGGAGTGACGCCTGCGAACTAGTGCAGGCAGACAAATCGAGCAACACAGTCATACATGTCACATGTCCCACTCTTCATAACCATCTTCCAGTCTCACCCCCTGCCTCTTAATTTGGCAGTCTTTTTAAACTTAAAAATCTCCCATCCCTTCCGCGACCTGTCAGTGCATCTGCTGCCCTGTATTCTTCCATCCCCACCACCACCCCAGCATCCAACTGCAAACTCCGATTGTGGTCATTATGTTTTTACTCATCACTCCTCAAAGTCTCCATGTAAACTTAAGCTTGATCAAAATGTTTGGTCTGGGACGACGCCATAGACTGTATATAGAGTGGACAGTGTGGCTCCGCCATTTACCATTGTATGGTTTTGTTGCCAAAATATCCCCGTCACATGTGCAGCCATTGGTTACGGTGCAGCCAGAGTCTGCGCAGTTAAAGGGACAGTTCAGTTTTTTTGAAGTGGGGCTGTATGAGCTCTATGTGACCACTAAAGACATTAGAAACAGTGAAAGTTGTCTCCTCTCCCTCAGTAAGACACAGACTGTAATCGCTGGTGATGAGGAAATAGGCGCTAACAGGGAGGGACCTTACCAATTTCAAAGGCTATTTTCTCTGCCTACAAGAAGTAATACCACAGTTTAAGAGTACGCTACATAGAATAATTTTAAGTGCATTAAGTCTTCGCAAATATAAACATTTATGTCTGTAACCAGCGCCTGAAGCATAGCTTTTTTACATTCCCTACAGCTGAAAGGAGGAGGGGGGACGGAGCGCACTAGCGCTGCGCGGAAGGATACATGATAGGGTTGTCACGATACTAAAATTTTCAACTCGATACCGATACTCAGGAAAATATTGGATACTCGATACTATTTTCGATACCACAAGGATTAAAAAAAAAAAGAACCCAGTTTTTAAAAGAAACATTTTTATTAACAAAAAAATGCAAATATAACCTCTGTTTTAACATGTAACAATTAACAGTACCACACACACAATAAACAGTTGTGTAAAAAGAAAGTTTCAGGCCTGAGCACACACTGAAGACATTTTTACCAAATTTTTGCCTGATTTATGCACTGTCCACTAAAAACAGCCCTGAGACCCACTTATGGGCCTCCAGCCACAGGTTGAGAACCACTGCACTAGTAGATTGTATTTGAAGCTTGATCCTTAAAAGATTGCTTACATCATGAACAATATGTGACCCAGGGAACCTCAGGATGAATTAATCATTTAGAAAACAGTGAGTGAGTGAAAACAGCAGCTCAGATGGACTGATGAACAATGCTGCATTTTGATTCATCAAAAGGTTGACTCGTCTTTTTTAAGTCTCTGCGTTCATTTAAAATGTGCTCATGAGCTATCAAGACACAGTTTGAAATATAAAATCACGCACAGTGACTGACGATCTCTCACTATCTGCTGGGATGTGTGTCTATCTGTGCCTTTACGCACACCGGCACAAAGAGGAGCGCGCGTACACGGAAAGTGAAAGTTTAAGTTACACAACCATCCTATAATTATGTTTTATAGTGGTTATGGTATTTCTTGGGGTTTCTAGTGGGTATAGGGTGCATACCTGCGTATCTTCTATATTACACAACACAACCTCTGCGTCCTCTGTGCTCCTGTGCCTCTGACTTGAGCGTGAGAAATCGGAGGTGTGGCATGAGTGCGGGGGGGGGGGGGGGGTAGTATCGATACTTTTGAAAGTGAGTATTGTATCCGGATATTGTATCGATACTTTTGACAACCTTAATACATGACCAGTTAGTTAGGTCCGGATAAATGACTAATCATTTTTTCTTTTGAGAGTCTAATCTCTTCTTGGCTGTCCCTTCGGACATATTTTACAATCCCTGACAAAAATGCACAATAGGGGCAGCTGTCATTCATCGTGAAGTGTAACGTTAAACCTTGTTTTTAACCTGGTATAACTAATGAAAACAAAACTTTTCAGAAAAAAGAGGACCCGAATACAAGGCAGCCAAGTAATATCTTCAAATCACCACAATGATCGGAAGTTTGACCACAGCCCATCTGGAATGACAGGAGAAACAGATTTTTTGACCTGTACTACAGCTAGTCAGCAGGGGGAGCACTTTTTGTGGCAACCTCAAAGATTACATCAATTTTTTTACAGTCTGTAGACAACTGTCAGCATTCAGTCACTGAGGGATAGGTCTTTGTGTAGCTGCACCTCTAAAGCAGGTGTCCAGCCTGTTTAGGTTTGTAAAAATATCCTGTCTTTGAATGAAGCCCACAGCGTTCCTAACCGAGCAGAAGGCTGATTAAAATGCAGCCCTGGATTGTGCCTGCAGACATGCACCATTAGCATGATGATGACAATCATGAACTGGGCTCTGTTTGAGTGCTCTGGAGCCAAACATCAGCTGTCCTGTAGGCCTGCATGTGTGCGATATTTGAGCTAACAGCCAGAGGTGACGCTTTGCTCACAGACCACAGTGAGTCCCACCTTTAGACCACAGAGCTGACAGTCATAGTTGAGCAGCTGCAGCTTCGAGGAGTGAGTACAGGGGATTTCCATCTTTAAAGATGAATGTACTCACTCACTCCCAGATGTAGTGATTAGTCAGAGCAGAGGAGTATCACAGCTGAGTATGTGTTACGTCTGAATCGTGACGTGCAGCTCCATTTTCCCCCTCATCATTTTGATATATTGATAGTTTGATTAGAAACAGGATTACACTTGATTGGATGCAGATTACAGTGTTGTCATTTATGATAACTCCTCACAACAATGTTGGAATAAACTACGAATGACGACTACAATGTGCAAACATCTCCTGGCGTAAGCGTGCCTAAGAGCTGATTCAAGCGTCTGACCTTTGCAGTGAATTGAATCTGGTTCGTGTTAGCACTGTGTCCTCTGCATCACCGTGCAGATGTGCTGTAAGACCTTTGAGGAACTCTGACACTCCGCCTCAGTGCCCTACTTACATCTGCTTCTGCTGGAACAACTCGGATGAAAACTTTTCTGGGAAACATCAAACATATTTAATCATGTTACAACACTATCTAACCTCCATCTTGGCTCTTTTACTTTGCTGAGTTTGAACATGATGCAGTGAAGGTCAGCGTGAGGAAATCAGACAATGTGTTTAGTGACTTTGCTGTGAGTGGACGTTTATGTTTTCTTGTGTTTGAGATTTAAAACTCTTGTGTGAAACACAGAAGGAGAAACATGATAGCCTCTTTTTGGGGAGAGCAGAAAGTGCAGTGACCTCTTTCTCACCCTGCCTTGGGACAACTGTCTGAGTCAAACCATCAGTCACTCTCAGCCGCAGTAACTGTCTATTTATAATGACTCCTGACCCCAGGACAAGCTCCTCAAGGTTCAGTAAGAGGTTCTGCCGGTCAGTTTGGTGCTCTGAGACTACTGCATTAATTTTAAGTTCAAGAGTACTGACTGCATGCAGCTGTCATGTTAGAGTAGCAAAGATAAAACAGCAGCTGACAAGAGTGACTAGTTTGATGATTGACTCCCTCATTATATGAAACTGTTAGCAAAAAAAGCTCTGTCTCGTCATGTATGGTTTCACTCCGCTCCTGCCCAAACTTGAAAAAAGTAATTTCTTGATGCTAGCATTTTAGTCCTGATATCACAAGGTTTAGGGCAGAAATGACCCCTACAGCAGTGTTTTTGTGCAGCAGAAGCCCAGAGCGCTCGCACCAAATACCCCCTCCCTGCTCCTCTGCCGGTTTCCTCTGCACTCAGACGGGGCCAATTTTTACTTGACCAAAAACAAAATAAACGGACTCCCACCGAAAAAATCTGACATTGGTCTGCATTCATGCTTTATTTAGAGTATTTTCAGCGCGTTACTTTCACACAAAAACACAGCTAAATAAGGCTCTAGTTCTCATCGTGTCGTAAAACGGCGCTACCTCCGCTGCAGAGCCACAGCTGGCTACGAGGCGCTCGCCACTTAGTGTATCAGTCCGCGCGTGCGGCGTGCCAGATATAAACAAACGGAGGTAGTCTGCCAGGACGAAGAGACACGATAAGAACTAGAGCCTTATTTAGCGGTGTTTTTGTGTGAAAGTAACGCGCTGAGAATTATCTAAATAAAGCGTGAATGCAGACCGATATCAGACTCTTTTTGGTAGGAGTCTGTTTATCTGTTTTTTTGGTCAAGTAGAAAATGGTCCCGTCTGAGTGCAGAGGAAACCGGCAGAGGAGCAGGGAGGGGGTGTTTGGTTAGAGCGCTCTGGGCTTCTGCTGCACAAAATCACTGCTGTAGGGGTAATTTCTGCCCTAAACCTTGTGATAGGACCCAACTTGTTCCATCCTGGAGTATCACTTTAAATCAGTTCACTTGTAAAAGGTTAACCTACTGCCATTGCTACCACAAGTTCTTCTGTAAAGAGTTACTAGAATTTATCTGCCTCAACGATAGTAATCTGGTGGCTTCCCCATGTCTCTTGATGTGTGGTATTTCTAGTTTTAGGTCCACGCAAAAAGAAAGTGACTGATCTCTCAAAACCAAGTTGTTTTTCTTGTACCCCTGAAGGAAAATCCTCTCCTCAGTCTTTCCTCTTCAAATCGGTCAGCGAGTCCAGAGGAACCCTGGAGCTGTGGACAAACCCACCTCTTGCTCAAAGACTCTAGCAAAGTGAAGGCTCTGTGCAGACAGTAAACCCAAATTGAGACAAAACTGACGCTGTGCAGTTGCACCTCTGTTGAACTGGCAGTCATAACAAAGAAAGACAGATTTCTGACAGATATTTCTCTCTGAGGTCAAGGTGCTGTGTTTGGTATGTGTTTCATGGTGGGATGCATTTGAATGTTTGCCTTAACCACAAATAACCATGTCAGCTATCCTAAAATAGTGGAAGTTAGTGCTGGTTTGGTAAAAATATTTGCATCTTCAGGGTATAATTTGTGGCTTTCATGGGCGGTTGGTTCACTCTGTCACCAACATGATGCACACCCCCACAGCTACTGTTTTTACTTTTTATGACAGGCCTGTGCCAGACAGATCTTTGTGTCTTGACGGAAAAACTATCACACACTCCTTCTCTGGTTTCCTGTTCTTTCAGAGTTTGACCTTTTTTGACCTCTCCTCATAGTGAATAAAATAGTCAAAAAGTCATTTCTGTAAATTCTGAAGCATTTCTAACCACACTGCTGTTAAACATTTAAACACTTAGAGTTTAAATAAATAATAAAAGTTAGTAATAAAAGTAATAAAAGTTTAGTTTAAATAAATATTGACTTCAGTATTTACACATGTACTCATTTTTTGTCTTTTGATCAAAACACTACCAGTCTTATCCCACAGTAGAGCTTGTAGGTTAATATTTAACACTGGTATCAGATCAGGATCGATATCGGTCGATACCCAAAGCCCAGGTATCAGTATCGGGACCAGAAAAGCTGGATAGGTGCATTCTTGGTAAAAATAGAAATCACTATTTTTTTGCTTAGAGTTGAGCTCACGTTTCTGAGGCACGATTTTCCCACAAAATATTTATTGCACTGATGAACTTAAACAAAACAAAAAAAGAACAGTCAAATGGGCATGAATATTGATAAGATTTCACAAGGTGAAGGTTTTAAAACAAAAGAACAGCTGAATTCCAGGAGAGAAACAGGGGTTTCTGTTAAAGAGTTTTTCATAAAATTAAAACAAAACTGTTTTTGAGTCCTCTCTGTCATTTCACTTGAAAAAATCTATCTGCTAAGCTAAGGTAACTTGGAAAGAATAGACGACATAAGGGCCGAATGCTCGCGAGTCATACAAGTAAAGTGAGCTGCCAGCAGCAGTAGGCCTATGTGTTGTGAGGATGCTTTGCCATTGGTTAAAAGAGAAAGCAGAGGGGGGCATTTTTTTTTTACAATGCAGCCCGTGAAAAAAATGTAGAATTGAAAGAATGAAAGAATTGTCCATGCTTAGAAATGAGATCACGTACACGTGTAAATCAGAATCACAATCCTTTAATGATTGAATGTGCTGCCCTGTCGAATCTGATTGAAGAAAAACTCTGCAGATAATAAATATCCAGACAGTTAGCAACAACCTTCCCCAGACGCACTAAACTGTAGGTTTAGCTCATGGGGGGCAGCGTCCTGGTGCTGTTGTGTAATTGTGCTGTATTAGAGGCTTTAGTTTGACACGGCTCTTCTGTCTGAAGTGGTTACAGGCAGAAAAAAACGATCTAAAACCAAACAATTTACAAATTTTCTCGCTGGCTTTTGTAGAAACATCAGTCTTTGATTTCATTCTTTCATAACCTGCAGAAGAAAGTTTTGAATATCTGTTGGCAACTAATCATCAACATCCTCTCAGTTACAACTTACACTGTACTCTGTCTCTACTTAATACTGGAACAAGGGCTGGACCAAATTATGTGTCAAACAATACCACACCTATAGAGATCAGGTTTAATAATCACAGAAACATGCAGGAGAGGGATTTTTCTTATCTGTTTAGTTTTTGCTGGACAGCTTTATAGCTTATCTAAAGAGGAGCCTGGGATTTGTGAGGGACTTGAGTCAAAAACCTCTAAATGGAAAAACGTGCTGTTTTTGTTATCTCAGTAATTCAGTGCAGAGCTACAATGAGCCAATGAAGGTCAAATCTGCCCGTTTTGTTGACTTGAACATCTGAACAGGACGTTCCACTTTCTAATTGTTGAGTTATGTCTGCCAGCATACATTACGGTTACCATTGTTACTGCCGACAACACTTTAGCAGCATTTAAGAGAAACATGTATGGAGACGATGTGTCGTAGCTTGAAGACAGCAGCTGTCTGCTGGTGATGAGAAGAAGCGCGTTGGTATAAATTTTCACATGAGAACAGATGACAGGAGGTGTCTCACAAAATGTAGCATTATGCAACACACTCATAAAGATTTTGTATTTTCTCGCAGCTTGGCGCTCGTTCTTACATGATTGGAGTTACGAGCTTTACCTCAAAGGACGTGTTAAAGGAAGTAAAAAGCGACAAAACACCTGTCACGATAATAACTAGCTTCTGTAAGCCCTGGGCAAAGGCCAGGAGTACAGTACGGACTGTTTAAAGAGAAGCAAGGTTTCAGGGCTGCTACACGGCTCCAGGTCTGGCCTCTTTTATGAAGTATCTGGGGCTCAATGCATGGTCCTCAGCATGAAATAGTATGATTTAAAAGAACAACAACTTTTCTTTTTTGTATAAAGACTCTGTTATCTGTTGTCACATACTGTCACTGGCAGATCTCTGATATTAAGCATATTGAAGGCATTAGACCAAGCTATCATATTTTTAGACAAACATGTAAACTGTGTTTCAGCATCTGTAAAAAATCCCATCTAGGTGACACAGGACTAGCAATAGACCGATTATGGGCTGGGCCGATTATCTGGGCGATGTTTGGCATTTTGAAGCATATCGGCATCAGCCTTTTTTTATAACTGACGGCCGATAAGAAACACATTTAAAACTAAGTTGTTGCGGCTCTGATGCAGCAGCTCCGCTGTCCGCAGTCACAACTCAGTCCCCAGAACTGTCCCACCCACAGTACTATCTGATTGGTTACAAGCAGAGCCATTACTTGGGCAACAGCCAATCAGCAGTGCAGTTATTACAGTTATTGCAGTTACATTGAAATTTGGGAAAAATGTATTTACTGTTGAAAACTTAAGCTTTTTTTTTTTAATTTAACTTTATATAACATGCTGCTGAGCCTGGGAGCTGTTTAATAAACATATGCTTGAAGGCATTTGAATGAAGTTTAGCGTTGAAGTTCGTATTGTTCAAAATTTTGACACCAATATCTTCACTTTTACTGCAAATTAATATTGGCTTCAAATATCAGTTATCAGCCTCCTTGAATACAAATAATCGATATTGGTGAAAAATCTATACCAGTCTATCTCTACACACGACTGTACTACATAACACACAAACTCCAGCAGCAGGGTCTATCTGTCAGCTTCGTCTGGAATAGACTGCAGGGAGGGTGCAGACATAGCCAAAACAATCCCTCAAACTAGAGACGGCTAAATTACAGGTTCAACCAAGAAAAAGCAGAAGTTTAAGGGATTCATTATGGATCAAAATCACAAAATATGACAGGAATTCTGGGATTTATGTGTTACTGGAAGACATCTCTATAACACTCCAAAACAAGTTGATGCAGGAAGGAAGATGAGTAGGAATCCAAAAGTAGCAGGAGAAACTCTACAGACTCTGGAGTGGACTTCACACTGACCTTTAAATGACAGAAGTATACAGCATGATGTACCTGCTGCCATCAGCCACAACCAGTGGAACATACATCAATTTGTTCAGGTTTTTTTAAGGTTGGAGGGGACGCCAAGGGAAGAGAAGATTGATTACACCCTTCAGAGTATATTGGGCTGTATTTTTGTTTTCTTTGCACTTTTGTATTAGGTTTATCCTGAATTGCCAAAGAATTGAAAGTAAAACTGCATCTAAGATGGCGATGCTAATGAATGAGCTTCCTGTTTTGACCAAAGCAATTGGTTATTTTGTCTGCTGACCACTCATAGTGTGTGCATTAATGGCGTTGCTCATTTTCACTTTGCATCAGCCAGTCACAAACACGCTTACAGTTCTTTTCCTGGCTGTTGTTTCCCTTTTTCAAATGTTTTTTTTTTTTAAGAGTCCTAACAAATAAGTCACCCTGGAGAAGAAAAGGCTAAAACACAACTTTAGTTTCTCGCTCATTCGGTTATCTTCACACAAGCTTGAACAGATACTACTTCAACGTCTCATCCTGAGCGCAGTGTCACTAGAAAATGGCCACTGTAGGAATATGGTCTATGACTGCTGTTTGGATACTTCTGGGTCTCCTTACTCTGGAAGAGGCCCCTCTTTGAGCAAATAATCAAATGATCGAATGGAGGCCATTGCCTTCCGTTTTTTTGTGTGTGTGTGTGTGTGTGTGTGTGTGTGTGTGTGTGTGTGTGTGTGTGTGTGTTTTATTTTTTTAATTTAAGTTATATTTGTTAGTGTTTTGCCGTTATTGGGGGAAACACATTTCCTGAAGACAGACAGAAGATGTGGAGTGCAGAGAGTATGAGTTGGTGGAGTTGAACCAGCAACTGTTGGGACACAGACTATAGCCTTTGTTTGTTTGTTTGTTTTTTGTCCAGATGTTGAGCCATCACAGTATACTTGTTCTGCCTGTGGCCATCGGTCTGTACAACTCCTCACTCTGAGTTTCTCTTAGTTTCACTCTGGACTCACTGTTTACAGCAATAGGTGCAATATTTAACTTGTGTTCCTATTTTAGTAACATATTCTCAGCAAATGCTCATACTTTTATATATATTTCATAGTTATATTCAATTTCATGTACACTTACCCTTATGCTTTTTTTGTACTTTCTTATATTTGTATATTTTTGTAACTTCATATATCTTATAGTTTTATAATTTATTATAATTCTATATTTTGTAATTTCTTACATTTTATAATTTCATATTTTGTACTTTCTTCCTTTTTTTCTTTTTTTTTACCCTTTTTGAAGGAGTAGCAGTTACTTAAAAGAAATTTCCCCTCAGGATCAGTGAAGTATTTCTGATTCTTATTTTGAAAAAAACTCATCTTTTACTTCTTAAACAAAGTGAAAAGAGAAATGACAGTTTCAGGGAAGAGTTTCATGTCGTATCATTAGTCAGCAGAAAATCCCTGTGGTTTTTCGGAGACTAAATAAGAATCTTGGGGATTTTTGACGGTTTTTACTTCCAGCAGGTTTGTTTGGAAGACTTCATCTTATGAAGTCGACGCCGTCAGTCACGTTCTCCTAAAATTTCCTGTCAACACATTACATGAACATCATTTGGATGTTGGTTATTGTAATTTAAACCCAAAGCATTCTTAAACAACATGAATTAAATGATGCTCTTCCTCTGAATGAATCTTGGAGATATTTAAAGACATGTCTCACTTTGACCATGATGCCAAAAAATGTGTAGAGACTCTTAAAGTTTGTGTGTTTATTTTGTTCTCAGTGAGGAGACTGCATGCAGGTGTGTCACAGAAAAGAATGCACAAAGCATCAGCCCACCTGCAGGATTTGTGTTACTAACTGTGCTCCTTTAATCACCCCTGTGTTTGACTGTAGCAGTCCTTCCCTCACACTGCTGTTTTTGACGTGACCTGGGGGAAATGAGGTCTGAAGGCTTTATGGGGGCTTTGGAAGTTGAAGGAAATTGCTGTAATTGGATTTAGACTGTGACCGGTCTCATGTGGTGGGAGACAAAAGCTACGACAGGTTTTTCAGGAGTTAACACAGTCTGTGATGATGATCCACAACATGTGATTTGAAACACTATTAACATTTGATGGAACAAACTTATTTCAGCCAAATGCTTCTGGGAAAAATACTTCTTTGATTCTTTGAAGAGAGAAAGTATCCTGCTTTTAATTTCTAGTTAATGGTTGATATGGTTCAACACTGAGGGAGGAAATCTGAGTGGCTGAGATATTCTATGATGGTGTTTTGATGTGTAATTTTGACTCTTGAGATATTTTTGTGAAAAAAATAGGAAAAGAAATGTAAAGTGAAACAGATTTACTCTTAAAATACTGAGGCAAGGAATTCTTTAACTTTTTTTTTAATCCTCGAAATGTGGGTTCATTATAAGCTGAGTGTTTACATACAAGAAACTGACATTGTTTTGTGATGATTAGCATGGTAAGAAAAAGTAAACTGAACTAAACTTTGCTAAAAGTAAACAAGCCATACTAGTAGACCATCTTAAAAACCTGTTGTATAAAGTAAAGATTAGTCACCTCGACTCATCACAGTGTCAACGCTGAGTCTGTCTGAGTCCATAAGAGGGCGTTGTGGTGAACCACATCAGTCTGTCTGCAGTGATAAATGCTGTGGTCTGTCTGCAGTGTGTCTGTGCTTCAGTGAGGAAGTCGTCTTACAGTCACACGTGAGCCTTCACTTCACATGATGCACATTTCTGATTCCTGTTGTAGCCTACCTTCAGAGTGTAAGGAGAAAAAGTGGGTTCAAAAATAAACTTCTCTAACATGCATGATGGGAAAAAAAACATGACAGCTGACACAACACAGAATAACACACTAAAGCCAGAGCTGACGTAGGTCTGCAGTCACCTCATTGCCTGTCAGGGCCGAAGTCAGCCATCATTCATACAATCGATACTGACATGTGACACAAAGGAGAGCGGTTTATAGGCCCAGTGCCAGCAGCCAGAGGGTTTGGCTCACAGATCCTGTGTGGACAGGGAAAAGGGAAGTCTTCCAAATGGTTTTCTCATCCAGTATTCACAAAGTAAAATGCTTTTGTGGTTATTGTGTTACAATAGTTCTGGACACTTTGAGTCTCACTTCCTCCATGGTTGCAAAGCCACAGCAGCTGAGCTGAATTAGAATGAGTTCACTCAGCTCTGAGTTTGGACAAAAACACTGGGATCTGTTATAAATGACTGATAAGGGTGTTATGTTAGTGTTTGGGGTTTTTCCTGCAATGAGGCCCAAGAGGGATCAATTTGTTGCAAGCTGGAGTGAACATGTCAGTGAGATGAACAAGATGTGTTGCATGTCAGGGCGTTGAGATGCCATGTTGTCAAAATGTAACAGTAGAGGTGTGTCAGTCAGTTAGTTGATTAAAGATTGCCACCTTTGCTGGCCAAGTTGGTCAAATGTTTGATCTGTTGTGCAGTCATGCTCCACGAGCTGGTGCTGGGGCTTCAAGTCATGAGTGCTGCCATAATGCTGTATTACTCTGCTGTGTTAACAAGCACAGTGGCAGGATGGCATCTTCTGATCCAGATCAAGTTTTATGCAAGGTTGTCTGCTTTAACTGACATATAACCACCATAGACTGTATAAAACATGGACATAGTCTCCCCGACGTCACCTGTCTTGTTTCTGAAACAGAAAATGAAGCATCATGGGCATATTGGTAGTGGCAAGGGCTTCGCGTGCAGCTGTAGGGCGCCTCTCAGTCACGTGACCTGAGCTGTGCCTCTGACTGGGTGAGCTCATGATCCTAATATCCTCTGAACGCCCGAGTTAGAAAATAAATCACCCCCTGTACAGTGTGTGGGGATAGTAAAGTTAGCAACTCAGGCAGGAGACGTTTTTTTTAACAGTTTTTTAATGGGTTAATTTCTGCTATGAAAATGTCTTTTTTTGGCTTGATGCGTATGTGACTTTTGGTACTTATGAAGACAGCCTCAAGCAGACACTTGAGAAACTTCCGCATTGTCTCATATCCTTAGACCTGAGGTTGCAGCTTGATAACCACTTGACTGCATGGAGCTATGTGCAGCCAGCACAGGCATGTACATCAATGTGTAAAGAGAACTGAAGACTGATGGTGCTAGCTCTGCTAACTTTAGCCACATTAGCCTTGTAGACTCTGGGATTCAGCGCTCAGCAGTGTTAGATAAATTGTGTTCAGCTTTGATTTGTTTGTTTTCATGTTTTAGTACTGGAAATTAACAACTTTCGAGCAAAGCTAGTTGGCAAGGCAACCTTTTTCATAATGCAGTAATCTGTGTTGCACTTGGCCTGCTGCCCCTGAAGAGAAGTGGCACTGCTTTATTAATGACCCTGTTTGTTTGAGTTTGTGTGTTTTGCATTTGGGCAGCAAATTCTGGCTGAATATTTCAAAATTTTCTCACAGTAACAATAAATAGCACTACCCAACCCCTAAAAATGTGTAACTGTCCCACCAAGTCTGCTTCCTGTTTGTCGTGGTAAAAAAAAAAAAAGATGTTAGGCCAAAAAAAAAACAAAAAAAAACAGCATTAGAAAAACATTTAAGAGCTTCATAATGATGGGCTGTGCATGTGAACTTCATGTTTTCAGTAGGTCGTACTCAAAGATGCTATGAGGAGGATCTCTTTTAAGTGGACTGCCTTGCCACCTTCTGGCCCGGAGTCTCACGCAAACTGTTGTGAACCACCTTAATGGGGCGTGTGTTTGTTTTTGAACTAAATGGAGATCTGAAACCCAAGTTTGAACAGACCACTGCAGAATAACTGCTGTATATGGGTTGGAATGAAGATTATCACAAATAGTTTAGCCCCTGTGTTAGCCTTGTGTTATACCTTGTGTCCACCATCACTACAAAATTAATCACAGAAATCATTTTTCAGCAGAGAAAAACACAAAAGTATCTCCTCACTTCTAAACTTCGTCAGACAGCGTGGTGTTGTCATAGAGACCCAGACATGCCGTAAATCAATCCAGTCCTGCTCAACTTAATCAGAAAGTCAAGAAGTAGCTTTTTAAAATAACCTGCAACCTGTAATATTAGATCTTATAATCTCATTTTAAAGTGTGGATTACAATCAGGCTTATATTTAGGGATATATATATATATATATATATATATATATATATATATATATATATATATATATATATATATATATATATAGGCTTTTTCACTTTCAAACTCCTCACAGCTCCTTTAAACATGACCCTTGTTGTTTAAATAATCCAGAGCTGATGATTTAGGGTTCAGTTAAAGCAGCTTTAATCTTTATGTGGAGACTTCATGGTTAAAGCCACTGATTTTTCTTCATATTCACACAGAATTTGTAGCGGTAAAGACTTCTTTTATCATTCAGTGCACTTTAATTAGCTCTGTGTCTACTTTCATAATCCCTAAAACTTGGATGAAGAACTCTGTGGGGTAATTCAGTGTTGATGCAGAGTTGGTTTAAGGACCATCTTGATTCACAAATCACATGTTTACTGATGGAGTAAACACAGATTTTTACAAGGATTCCCCAAGCCTGCTCTTCCTTAAGGGCCGAGCAAAATTCCTGCATACCCCCACTCAGCTGCTCCCCCAGAGAGAACATGATTAAATTACATTGTGGCTGTACATTGTGATCACATACATCTCATGCAGGGATGATGAAGAGACAAATGATGTCACGCTGAAGCCAGAGCTGGTTTCACCAACTCTCCCTCCTGTGGAGTCAAAGGGTTTGCATTAATACTTGGCTCCACACACAGGGACTTTCTCAAACTGCTTTTGGAAGTTTGCTCTCTGCCACGACAAAGAACAGTCTCAATCGAGGCACAAGCACTGAGAAGCTGGAGCGCAGGGTTTCTCCTCACGTTATCAGACATGAGGTGCACTCTTTAAGTGTCTCTGCATTCTGGCATGTTGCTCTGATTGGACTGTGATTACTGAGAATGAGTCTCATGAGCTCACCTCACTGTACACTCTCGTTTTTTGACTCACTTTTGGGTTCACATCACTTTTTCCTCTCTGCATGTTGTGTATTTATTGTGTTCATATGGAAACTGCAGCAGGTTTGAATCGCACTTGTGGAGCTGTAATCACTGTTTGAACCATAGATTTGGATATCTGGTTTGAAAATCACACATGAACTCTATATAACGGCCCAAACTGAAGAAACAGCTCGCTGTAATGACAGCCAGCTCACACGAACAGCTCCAACAAAAGCTACACTCATGTTCTTTACATGTCTCGAACTGTTTTGTGTGAGTCTATATATCAGACTGTTAATTTATGTATAACTTTCTCAGATCAACTCTTGTCAAAAGAATTATTTATTTGCATGCAGTGAGTCATATTTGAAAGTATGGCTCTGTTCTGAGGGCTCCCAGCCATTTCACATGCCTATGAGGAATGCCAAAGCCTGAGGTAGCAGAGCACACCTTCTCTTTCTTTCATGTGCAGACATGAGAAGTAAAGACCTCCATGGGTCACAGGAAAGAGCGACATTGCAGTTTTTGATCATCTCAAACTTTGATTGGCTGTTTTTGGCAAAGCACTTAGTGTTTTAAAGACTTTGAGAGCTTTTACTCAGAAAACTACTGGAAACTGTCCAAATGTGCTGTCTGGGGGTCGTAAAAACAAGGAGAGGGCTAAAAGAAGCAATTTGTTCTATCAGCGGGGAACTGCGTGATGATTTTCAAATTCTTTATGAGCAACACCTTCTACAAACAAAGTGCTTAAAGTGTTAGGGTGAAAATGGTGACTTTGTGGAGCTGTTTTGGTTGATCTGGGGGTCATATGGACATCCCCAATGGTGTGGGAAGAAAGTGTAGGAAAAAAAAATGACCTGCAGGATGGAGACAACCTGATGCTGAGACAGTTTTTTTGATAACAGGTTCTATGGTCTAAAGCTGTGAGAGGGAGAAATGCTTTCAGGTGGGTGACATAAAGAAGGTCCTCACCTCTCTCTGACCCTTTGATTAGAGCACAACAAGATTAAACATGGTCAAATATTCATACTCCAACCCAAATAGTGGATCATCCAGGAAGATATAACCAAACCCCTACAATGAAAAAATCAAAGTTTGAGCCCTGCAGTCTTGTTTATAGACTCCTGGTGGATCCAAGACCAGTACTTGACCTCTGTTTATCACTGGTGTCCCATTAACGTTCAGCTTTAACAGGGTGTCCACGGGGTCTTAAAAAGTATTAAAAGTTGATAAATCAATTTTGGGAAAATTAAGGGCCTTAAAAAGTATTAAAAAGTCTTAATTGTGGTTTTTTGAGGTATCAAGTTTCATAGGTATTCAAGCTTTGACCCAAAAAATATCCATGAATATTTATTTTCCTCCTTGCAACTGTCCCCTGATTGAGACGTTAAACATTCAGCCGATAAAGTTCTAAAATAGAATAGAATAGAAAAGAATAGAGTTACTTTATTGATCCCAAACTGGAAAAATGTTGTGCCAACAGCAGAAATCGATGGAGTCAGTAGAAAAATACAAAAATAAAAAAGAATAAAATAAAAAAAAAATACATAAAGACTCTGGTTACAATAAAATACAACAATAAGGATTGTGAGCGGTATAAACACTAGCTATAAATTAACGTCATTTCTAATTTCATAAAGAGAAATTAAATACAACATTAAAGCAAATCACACAATCTCTTGCACATGTCCTAAATTTTAAAAATGATTAAATAATTTCTCATTTTCTTCAGCAAGTTGGCCTTAAATAACTGCTGTTTCTTGTTGTGGGAGTGTCGATAAACCTGCCTTTAGTTTCATTTGTTTTTCAAGCTTTATTCCTCCTTAGCTTACATCATTTCTGTAAAAATGTAAACTACAACTGTTAAAAAGTGGATGCCAACAACAACTGAAAGTTGCGATAAAGTCTTAAAACTTTTTTAAAGGTTTTTGAAAAAGTCTTAAAAAGGTATTGAAATCAACCTCAGGATTTTAGCATATACCCTGTTTAAGGACTTACTTTGATGGTGACTGGTGTTAAAAAGCCAGGAACAAATATAATTATTACACCATGCTCCAGTTGATTTGGGAGTTGTTTGAATTATTTGTAGAACTTAAATAAGTGGATTATGCAAACATGCTCACCTTTAGCATGCAAGGTTTGCTTACATAGATTATTTTTTACGACCCACAGGCTCAGTAAGTCTGATTTTTGTAAGACTTAATCTAAGGGACAGTTTTTACAGTAAAAAATATATATAAAGACTAATAGATCAAACTTCTTCATTAGAGCTCAGCAGGTCTGTAGCGTGGACTCCAGCTTGATGGATCACCCCACAGAGCATCAGTCTCTTCTTCTGGATGACTTTAAAGGGCCCAAACAACATGTTTTATTACTGTGTGCTTCTACTGTGAAGCACCTGTAATGACATCCGTGTGCCAAAGCGCCACCCACCCGTTTAGGCAGATGAGTCGGCTCCTGCCGGCCCCACGGCAGGCCTCCACCGCAGGCAGTTGTGCTTGGCGTCAGTAAACCCCTGCTGGGTTATGTAACACCTTTAGGAGTGGGCCAGTGATTTATTGTACAGGTGTTGAGAGGCTCAGAGATGGTGGAGCCACCGTCATAAAACGATGCTAGGGGCATGTTTAGTGAGCTGCAAGGTCGAGATGCACATGTGGACAGGTTGAACACATGTAAAACTTCTCTGTCATACAGCCCTTCAATACATACGTGTTTATTTGACAATTAAATCCAGGACACGAGTTTCTTTGGTTCAGTCTCTATACTCTGGTGCCAGGTGTTGTAAAGCTGCGGGGTTTTATGCAAGAACGTGTCTTATCTATACTTCTCTATTGTCCAATGTGTTTTAAGTCATTTCCCATGTTTTGTGGTTATGAGCAGCTGAAGATCTCTTTTAAAGTCTTATTGAAGGGGAATATTTCAGTCGTCTGTAGTTTGAAAAGGATCCATCATCTGTCTTTTTCCACAATCTCAGGACTGTAAATCAGACATACAGCTCTGTCCTGATACAGCATTTCACTCGCATTTCCCTAGCAGTCAAACCATGAATGAAATCAAATTAGTATGAAAAACACTTGATTGGGACCAGTGTTACTAGGCAAAGTTCTGCTTTAGAGAAGAACAGACCATTATTATGAGGTTTAGAGTGTTGGATGTGATGTGGCTCCAATCAGAAAGCCTGCTGGACTAACCGTCACATCAGTGAGCTGAAGTGTCATGGAGGTTGCAGGTGACAGGTTGCCAGTAAAATATAGCATAAATTAAGTGCCAGATTAGAATACTTAAACTCTATCAAGAAGCAACATATTTGTTTTCATAAATCTAAGATTATTAATATAAAGAATAAATGGTATGAACATTTTCAACCTCTTCTAACAACTAAAATACACTCTGTTCCGTAAGGGCAAACAGATCAAATAGGTTTCTTTCAACTCTATGGGCTCTAATTGGTGGCACAGCACAGGGGGCACAAGCCTGGCGCACCCTGCGCAGTGCTAATTTCGTGCGGCGCAGCACCGTGCGCTGCCAATTTGACAAATTGGTAGACCGTCTGCGCAGAGATGGGTGTGACTGCACGCCAGGGGGAGTTGACGGCGCACCAGGGGGAGGTGTCAGCAGATTCATGTTGGTTCAGTGACAATTTTGTGCCAAAAACAGTGCAGAAAGTGTGCTGAAAGCTCACCAGCTCCAACCTGGTCTATTCTTGGCACAAAGCGGAGTGCACCCTCCGCAGCTGTAATTTGGTTACAGGTGCACATGTGCACACATGTCAACAAAGCCTCAGAGGCAGGTTTCCAGAGTGTCAGGCACATTTTAACGCAATAAACAATCACAGCAATCACTATTTAATGTAACTGTCTGAACCAGCATATACATTTGTATCCATATTAGTGGAGCAGATAAGTGAAAAAATCGTTCACATGATGATGCAAGCATGAAATTTGGTACAGATACTCTCTAAGGGACACTCTTTTGAAATAAAACGTTAGACACGCCAAAATTCAAGATGGCGGCCATTTTTTCAGATGGACGCCATTTCTATCAAACGATTCTTATTTTAGAAGTTCAAATGGTGATGCAAGCATGAAATTTGGTACAGATGCTCTCTAAGGAACACTCTTTTGAAACAAAATGTTAGACATGCCAAAATTCAAGGTGGCGGCCATTTTTAAAGATGGCCGCCATTTTGTTGAACACTTGTTATTTTAATATATTTCTATTGGTGATGCGAGCATGAGTTTTTGCACATACACTCTCTAACACTCATGAAAAATCAATTTAGACACCCCAAAATACAAATTGGTGACCATTTTTCATGATGGGGGCCATTTTATTCAAGATGGCTGCCATTTCAGCCATTTCATTTCGCTAGGCGCTACCCAAGTAGCTGCCTGTTGCAGCAGCTCTCTCGTCTTTGTCCGTTTCTTGTAATTTTTTTCATCTCTTTTTTGTCATCTTTGTATTTGGAGTGGATCATCACTTTGTATGGTTCATTGTTGGTCACGGACACCAAACTCTTTGTGACTTCGGCGATATTTTTTACTACTTTTCTCCTGTGTTTGTCTGGAGATCCTACATGTAACCATGGCTGCATTGTTTACATGCAAAATTAGCTGTTAGCAGCCTGTAGCATGTCAATGCTAACTAGTGTAGGGCTTGATGATTTCCCTCGAGCTGAGGAGGAGGAGGTGAGGACGACGTGCTGGTTCTCGGATGTGAGCTGGGAGATGATGACGTGGACCTGTCCTTCCATCCATCGTTGTTGGGAACGTGGGATCTAGCCCCGGGGGATGGATGAGCTAGCTGTGCTAACCCAGCGGCATCGTGCTGTTCACAGACGTGGCTGACGGAGCTGACATCGGACGCCGGCGCCACATTGGAGGAGCTTCACCTGCTGTGAGCAGACAGGATCCAGGAGAACTGGATTTCATAAGAACTTTTGATAGAATCGTCTGATAGAAATGGCGTCCATCTATGAAAATGGCCGCCATCTTGAAATTGTGTCGTGTCTAACGTTTTGTTTCAAAAGAGTGTCCCTTAGAGAGTATCTGTACCAAATTTCATGCTTGCATCACCATAAGAACTTTTGATATAAGAATCGTCTGATAGAAATGGCGTCCATCTATGAAAGTGGCCGCCATCTTGAAATTGTGTCGTGTCTAACGTTTTGTTTCGAAAGAGTGTCTCTTAGAGAGTATCTGTACCAAATTTCATGCTTGCATCACCATTTGAACTGTTGAAATAAGAATCGTCTGATAGAAATGGCGTCCATCTGAAAAACTGGCCGCCATCTTGAATTTTGGCGTTTCTAACATTTTATTTCAAAAGAGTGTCCCTTAGAGAGTATCTGTACCAAATTTCATGCTTGCATCACCGTTCGCACTTTTGAAATAAGAATCGTTTGATAGAAATGGCGTCCATCTTTAAAAATGGCCGCCATCTTGAATTTTGGCGTGTCTAACGTTTTATTTCAAAAGAGTGACCCTAAGAGAGTATCTGTACCAAATTTCATGCTTGCATCACCATTTGAAAGATTCTCTTGAAATTTTACAGTTATCTGCTCCACTATATTAATTGTCCTGTCGCATCTAATGTTAGATTAAAGCCGTTTGTCATAATGAAAAGTTAACCTGACGGCAGCTGGAAGTTTGATGCACATCTTACAATTAAACAATAAACAGCCTTAACATCTGATACTGAGTATATATCTGGTTCTCTCATTTCATTTAATTCAAAGAAAAGAGGGAGAGAAAAGACGAAGAAAAAAAGAGACAAAATAAATGTATGTAACTCAGGATTTACCCGTGATTTCCCATATTTCTCTGTTTTAGTCTTTATTTTTAACGTGATGTAAAAAGATGGAGTACATTATTGTAAGGAGGATGAGGCAGAGACACTGGGAGAGTATACAGTATATCACCAAAGGTTCTGCTATTTCGCGATGTCAAACCAGGAGTGCAGGTGGATCAAAAGTATTCTGAATGGATAAGCCAGCTGTGTAACTGTCTCTTAATTTTTTACTCCTATTGATGACAAAGGAACAGATTACATCTGTCCTGGGAGCTGGCCCACAAGGTGACGCGCTTCGTGTCCTCCGATGCGCCCCGCTGTCCATTCTCCTGCTGCAGGGACAGCAGCTCTGACAGTCTCCGCTACCAGGTCTTTCCAGCACACTGTTCGGATCACTCAGACCAATCAGACGCTGCGCCTCGGCTGCAGGGCATTTAAAGGCGAGGAGAGGCGCTCATTTGATTGGTAAAGACAGCGCTCAGCTGTGTTAAACCCACTCACGGCTTTTCTCCTCCCTCTCTGCCATTTGCGCCTGGTTTATGAAATTATGTGTCAACTCACACTGGATCCATCCTGTTGCAGTACGTCTGCATGGCTGGTCCATCGTGTTGCAGGTGATACGCAGCCATCCTATTTTTGACAAACCCGGCGCTGTGGTGCATAAATTCAGTGTAGGGATTATAGGAAGTTGTGACCAGAAACTACCTAAAAACACCAAGTGACTTTCAAAATAAACCAACCTGTGTCAAAATCAGTTTGTATTTAGCTTGACTGCACGATGATTAACGTACATAACTAGAGGAGTCAGACCAGGAGTCAACAGGTTTGAGGTTTTACAGCCCAACATGAATGAAGAGAGACTTATCAATGGGGAGTGGGAAGCGCGGAAACTTCTCAGTCTCATAACTCCAGCTGTCTGTCAGTCATGCAGCTTGTCGGACTGAACACGCAGCCAGTGTAAGTTGACAAACGCAGTCAAGACGCAGCGCAACGGAGTCGCACTGCAGAACTGGTGTATTTCAGGCGCAAGGAACAAAAGTTGAGGTGTGATCTTAAAATTATCTCACGTTCAGCTGAAATCCATCAGTAATGGAGGCATTTGATCTCTTCACTTTAATCACAAAGCCAGGGCTGTGAGAATAAAGCCTGCAGACATGAGACGTTCAGATGGTGGGAACTCTGAGTTGGGTGGAGGAGGGATCCCTGAAATCTCTGGGAAGAGTCAAATATTTTCCAGAGTTTTTTTGTTTAATGGCTGACAAATCTGCCTGATCTCTCTGGGAGGGATGAAAGGGCCTTTGATGAGCTGGAGCAGAAAACTCACAGAAAGTCAGGATTTCTTCAATGTGAATTCTAAAAGGTGTCTTCTTTTAAGAAATGGTCTCTGTGAGCTCTTACATGGTTCCCCTCCAAGTCTGAAGAAAGTTCACTCAGACTCTGATCACCTTTTATGAAAACAAGAATATTTTGCTGCAAAGTCACATCCAAGTCAGGGTTAAATCACTTCTTTTGGCAATGCAGTCAACATTACTTTGCCAAACACCATAAAAACATCCAGAAATGGAGGCGAAGTGAAAACTTTTGATGGATTGCCGTTTTATAGGCCCATAAATTCTTGACAAGGTGTAAATATCCAACATGCAAGTTTATTTTCAGTGTTTATTCGAGTTTTTATAATTTCTGTAACATGTTTTTTCGTTGTTGTTTTTTTTTTTTTTTCAGAATTTCGCCTTAGAGCAGGCTACATTTTTGTCTTTAATGTCGTGGAATGGGGACATGGGACAAGGTGAGTTGTTGAGGACGTATACCAACACCAGAAAAAAGTAGCTTTAGTCAAACGGGTTGCGTGTTAATCCTCATGCTATCTTTTCTCCTCCTAGCCATTAGAAGCTTCACACTCTTATCAAACAGAATAAATTATTTTACTGGTGAAACTCTGTCTATGTGTCCTCATCTAAGACAAAAATCCCAACACAAAAATCTCCTTCAAATAAAACTCCTAAATGAAAAACATGTCTTATGCTCCATCGGCTAATCTAATCAGCTTAATACCTATAAACAGAAATCCTCCTCAAACATTAGCAGATGGGGTCATAGATTGCTTCCAGTGTAGTCTGATCAGACATGTCCAGATTTTTTTTTTTACTTGAATAATGTAACAATTGATGTGAGTATTTGCAGAAATAATCAGCCTTTAATGAAAGTGAGCTGAACATTTTGACACACTCAAAACAAAAACACTGAAACATCATCAATTTATAAACTTAGCACAAAAAAGCAAGAAAAAATGTGTTAAATTATTTGGCAATAAATCTTATACTGTTGGAAAGCCTGTGTCTCTTGTAAATTGGTGCCGCATTTGGAAGGAACATGCACTTGTGGGGTAAACAGCAAGGCTGAGTATGTGGATTGAGCCCATGGAAATTTTACCAGATCTTCTCAGCTCAATCTGCTGTTGTTTGGTGATGATTGAGGCCCTGTTTACATGACAACGTTTCATCTGAAAACCCTAAAATGCAGTGAAAACGCAATGAAAAAAAATCTGTGTTTGCACAGAAAAGCTGATGGACTGAAAACGCTGTAGTTAGCATGCCAAGCCTGTAGGTGGTGCTATAACTGTCTTGTCCAGAAGCCGCTTTTGGGAGATCTGTACCGAACTAGAGTTGAGCTGATCATCTGGTGAAATGTGGAATACTAAGTTCAGGAGTGGAGCAACAGATGCACATTTTGTATCAAGACAGTCAGCAGATACAGTAGATTGAGCAGCACAAGCATAACACTGTAGTTCCTGACAATCGTAACAACGGTACTGTTGTCCTGCTGTATGCGTGAAGCGTGAAGCGGAGCGTGACGCCACTGTTTCCACTGAAAACGCCCGCTTACTGTTTACACGGCAACAGTTGCCACGTTTACATGAGTATTTCGTCTTTCCGAATGGAATCTTTCTGAATGACTTTTCCAAAAACAATAGTCAATGGGGCGTGCGCAGAAAAACGTAAACATCACCTGATTTATCAAAGACAGAGGACAACAGTTTTTTTATCATGTTATTGCAATACTCCGTATTGCGAGTGTCCGTCCAGTCTTGAAATTATGTTCAGTTCTTCAAAGTTTGGATCAAAAGCAAACTTTCCCCCAGTGCTGACTGCTCGCCGCCATTTTTTAAATTGAGGAACGTCTCTAGTTGCGCCTTGCGTCATATCTGAGCATGCGCTGAAAGAACGCACTCTGACAATTTTCCGTCTGAGTGGATACATGATACCTCAATCTGTTTGGGGAAAGGAATATTCCACCCCTGTGAAACTGATTAAAATTCAGATTGGCACTTTACTTTCGGAATGAGGTGTGTACAAAGTTTAAATTATTTCCGTTTGAGCAAATAAACCGAATGACAGCGGAATATTTGGGTCCATGTATACGTGGCTAGTGTCGGCAGTGTTTCCGAAAAAATTCCACTCTGGAGGCCGTTTTCAAAAGTTTGCGTTTTCCGTGTAAACGCGAGGCTGAAACGCAACAAAACTTTTGCGTTTCACCTTAAAACAGTTGTCATGTAAACGGGCCCCTGAGGTACATTTACAGTGGTCTCCTCACTGTGTAGAAATGAGAGTATTAAGCTGTATCCAGCTAACGCTACACTGCTCTCTACTGATGAAGTGATGGTAGCCTGCAAGGACAGGTCCCTCCTGTGATATATGATAGTTATGGTCTATGATTTGCCAAGTCCTAATCATCAAAAACATCTTTCAAGACAATTCTTTTGCCATCAACAACCACTCTTGTATTCTTCATCTTTAATCTGGTACATTTTGTGGAGCCACTTACTAAATACAAAAAACGTGTATGCTACTAGTTTGTCCTTTTAGTGCTGCTGTAGAAACTTGGCAAAGTGGAAGCCTCTTGGAAAGAGATTTCATCCTAAGGTGGATAGGAAAACACATCCAAGTTAAAAAAAAAATCACTCATTAGATTCAGTTGATGATACATACATATCCAAGTCTGTTGTGCTTAACAATTTTAATAAATTAAATACCACGTACAACACCTTTTAACTCTACACATTACCAAGAATTGCTTCATTTGATGAAAAAAATAAGGAAAGGAAAGGCAAGTTTATTTCTACAGCACAATTTATACACAAGGCAATTCAAAGTGCTTTACAGCTAAAAAAAAAAAAATCACAATAGGCAAAATAAAATCATTGCACAAAATCATACCATTAAATATTAGAGAAGATTAATTGAATTAAAAGAGGAAAGTGCAGATAAAATACTTTGATGGTCATGTCTGGCCCAGGTATCTGAAACACAACCAAAATCCTTTAAATACATTTCATGATCAGAATAAACTTTTTATTGTCAGCCTTTTATGAGTGAAAGAAAATATCTGTCAGATTACAGGCTTTTAGCCATCAAAGGAACTGATGGCAGCTCTAAAAAGCTGAATGTATCATTTCGATTACTGTCAAAGACCCTGAGGCAAAGAGTCTGTTTGTGATTAAATTGTTGAATGTCAGAGATCATGTGGAACTTCAAACCCCATGTGAGAGAAATACACATGATCAGTATTGTCCTCTGTATGACTAACACTGAGGGTAAGACACTGAATTAACTGTCTGTGCCTTGACATTCAGACTGACTTCTTTAAAACTTCTTTAATAAAGTTGACATCAAGTCCTCTTCATGAGTAACCCCTCTATGTCTGGTCCTTCTTTAGCCAACAGACTGCAAATGTAAACTTTTTGTCATAAGTAGCTGCCAAAATATCCTTTGGCTTGTTTAAGCCGAGTGAATTAGTGTTGAAGTGTGAATAGTTACGGTCACTGACATGAGGAGACATTAAAAAACAATCATCACTGGAGTAAACCAGACTTCCAGTCATTCACTGTCAGCTCTGAGTCCTTCTTTAAATGTGACCACAGCTTTGAATATTCACTTACCAAATATTAACCGCAGAGTTGGGATCTCTTGAAAAGAAAAAGTTGGATCAATAATTTGATGTGATTTAGAGGACAGTAACTTACTCTGTCTAAATGTTTCCTGGTTAGGGGGGGCAGCTAAGACAAAAACCACAGACATTTTGGAAACATCACCCGCGAGTAAAAGTTTCAACTGGTCACGTTGGTGTGAGTGGATATTGTTTACGGATGGTTAGAGAACCCGGTGAAGTTTGAAAATCTTGTAGCGTTAATAGCACCCTGGATACTGAGATCATTCCAAAGTCTGATACTAAGAAGAAGAGGGAGGAGACTCACATCCTTGTAGAGGGCTTTCTGCTTTACACCTACAAACCTTTGATCTACGTGCTGAACCAGCATTACTTTATTTCATATGAAGTTATAGGGGCAGTGAGGAGTTTCAAAGTGATCTTGTAAAAGTCTCCCTTCGAGATATATGCCTGTTATCCACACTTTAAAATGAGATTATCAGCGTCAATATTACAGGTTATTTGGAAACTTCTTAGCTTCCTGATCAGGTCGGGCAGAACTGGATCGATTTCCGATCCGATCGATATAAGACTTATGGTCCAGTGTGACTTATATCTGTTGTTTTCCTCTTCATGACACATTTTTTTGACTGATACGACTTAAAAAAACTATAATTATACTACAAAATTACTTGTTGTCCAGAAAGTATGGTACTTACTTTATTACTGTTGTAAATAAATGTTTAAGCAGACAGTGTTTCTTGCTAGTTTTTCAGTTTAGTTTTTATCTTTTCAACTAACCTTCAAGCATAACAACTTTCACAAGCTCCTCCTTTTGTGACTTTGTCTCAATAGACTACATAATTTTATATTAAAGAAGCACAGCCTTACACACAACTGTTTCAAAACGGAATACCTGATAATGACCTGTAGTTTTAAACATTTATGTAGTCTTGATTTGAGTGTGCACAGGGGTCATTTACATTTAAAGAGGTTTTAAATGTAGCTCAAACTTTAGCATGTCATTGTTGGCTTTAATCATATTAAACGCTATTATCCAACATCAAAATTTTGGCTAGTGAAAATGCTGTGTGGCTAGTAGCTTTGGGAAACCACTAGCCCCAGTAGCTGGTGAGCAAAACAGTCTTGCCTGCTGGCAGGACATAGCTAACCAGGATTTACTAGTGTTACACATCACAGAAATGTTAGCCTGCTAGCTGCACTAAATATAAACTGTAACTAAACTACTTACAAACTGCCAGTGTTTACTTGTTGTCACGTTAGCTTACAGATACGTTGGAGCACGGGGCTGCCGATAGCACTTCATATAGCCGGCTACTACAACGTTTGCTTGATGTCACTATTCAAAACGTGACGCTATGTACCTTTACTGATAAATACCTTGCCTTGGTGTGTTGTATCTGGTAAAAAGTTGTATTGAACAAAGATTTGTTTTGATCCAATCTTTTAGTTCCAAAACCAACATGAGCCACTAAAAGTCATTTACGACAGTATGTGTGAGACCAGAATGTGGCGAGGCAGTCCAATTCAAATGGAGCCTCCTCATAGTATCTTAAATGTTTAATCTTCACAGTCTTATTGTGAGACAAACAATAGTTGCCTGTAAAGATACAAAGAACAGTGCGGTCAGATTACCGAGCAAGACTGACACATTTTTCTGAAAAAAGTGAAACTTTCATCAAACTCAGCCAACAGACTCCACACACATTTCAAAGTAACTGAATTAGACTGATATTATAATCCTCTTTGACTTGTCATTGAATAAAGTAATCACATCAGTGAATTGTCTGGAAAGTAAGACAAACAGCAGTTATTCATATAACAGCTGCCTGACAGATCAACCTACAGACCCTGATACTGGGCCAGTGACGATGATGATGATGTTTTCCCCTCTCAGCAGATTTTTCTGTGTTTCAGGGGTGTACTTTGGAAGGGAACCTCCTGATGGGAATACTGGAACACTCTGGAGAGCAAGTGTGGTTTTTCTGCTTTGAAGGGTGTTTTTTTTTCTGCCAAACCATGGAAATGTGCTGTAGAGTTGGGGTTTGCTGTGATGTGATGCTGACTCCATTACAACGTGGCTGTGAGTCAACCTCCAGGAACCTCTCTGGGGGTCGAAGTGCTGAGCCCCATCAATCTGTAACAACAACATGGCTAACAAACACAACATATGATTCAAGAGATTAGCTTGCCTTGGCTGTTGCTCCCCCTGAGAGATAACAGTGGAAATGTTGAAAAGGTTAGAGTCTACAACACAGACTGGAACAACTGAACATTGGTATGGAACATGTGTGCCGTCATGGTTCTCTTTGTCTTAATGCTTTGGCTGTAACCCTAACCCGAAGTGAATAAGGACATGAAGAGAAAAATGTTACCAGAGCCTTGTGAAGGGATGTTGTTTGGACCACAACATGGGAATCATTTTCACTCTCCGCAGTAATGTTTGAGGTATTTTGTATCCCACCAGCAGGTCATGAACAGCTCAAGAACAAACTGTCAACATCCAGGTTTTTATATGGCCTAATGAGCAGCTGTCACCTTCAAAGAGGTCCATAATAGATACGTAATACACAGCCTTAAAGCCCCGTGCACTGCAAAAGCTTTTCATGTCATACTTTATGGTATTAATATCTGGTACATGTTCCCAGGAGGAGTGCTGCGCGCCATAAAAACCTCCTTGATTTGTACCTGTGAGCGTGTATATCCAGTACAGTGCAGATGCAGACTTCAGGTTAGTTTTAGGGAAAATCAATAACCATGACTTATTCGACAGTATATGTATCTTGTGGTATTCAGGTGCACATAAAAAGAAGTGTAATATGACAAACCTTGAGACATGCTCCCAGAGTTGTTGTGGTGCATTAAAAAGTGAATGCTGCCAGACAGCAGAGCTTTATTAAGAAAACCAGCAGGACAGCTTGGGTAAGACTCTGCAGGGTGCTGTGGTTTTATGAGTCCCCTAAAATCATAGACAAAACCCTTCATCCTGAGACACCCACAGCTTTGAACTGCTGGAGTGAGCTCTGGTCTTCGATCTTGTCTGTGCTGTCTTCCAGGAATCACTCACACATGCACTTAAGCACACAGTGTTTCCTTGAAGGATGACAAAGAATTAAACTTTTAAAGCTACAGCTGCAGTTTTACAACATGGGGGAACAACATGCGATCTGATACTTCTTCTTTTTTGGCTTTGTAAGGTTTGTTTTTCTGTCCACTTTGCTCCTCCTTCTGAATGATACAGCTGAGAAACTCCTGGATGGATTGCCAGGAAATTTGTTGCAGGCATTTATGATCCACAGAGGAGCAATCTTACTAGCTTTGGTTATCCCCTGACTTTTCATCTAGTGCCACCATCCAAATCTACAGAAGATGGATTAGCATAAGATCAGCTAATAAAATACAGCGAGCTGGAACATAGAAAATGTAATGACCAACCATGTCATCTGAGGACAACATGTAGTTTTAATTTTAGTTTTAGTGGTATAAATTGAAAATGTTTAGACACTTGGTAAAGTCTGTCAGCTATGAAACATGATACCCTGACAAACACACAAGTCTGCACTGTTAATTTAGCATTAAGTAGCCTGTGTAGCCTCTGATTTCTTCTCTAGGCTGGCTCCACTCTAGATCTTTTTAAACGCTATTTAGGACCAACTCCAGTTTTCAGGGGGCATGAGTTGATGTAACTGATCACTTTACATTCAATAAGATGATTCAGATGGGTTTGAATGGATGGATGGATGCAGAAATATCAGCTTGACAGGACATCGAGTCCACTATTTCAGTCTTGATGGAGTTAGTTTTCGTGGTCGGATTCGTTTTGTGCAGGTGACAAGTCGAGAGTTCATTTCAGCATGTTTCTCAAAAAACGCAGGACTCGGACGATTTTGTGCCTGGTGATGTGATGAAATCTATTCTATAAAGTCTATGGGTGGAGTTCAGGATGGGGTACCAGAACACAACACACAACTGCAGCTTCATCCTCAGCAGCAGGCCCTAGCCCAGCTCCAGGTGGCAGATGTAGAAAAGGATTTTTCGGAAATTTAGCCCAAGGTTTAATCTGACTGAAACGTGAGCTGAGCACCAAATCTAAGTCTTGGTTTTCTGACTTAAGATTAGTGAATAAACCTCTGATAGATTTCTCTGTCTTTCTCTCTTTAGGCTTTATCATGAAGGCTGCTTTATGATGAGCACTTACACATACTACTTATTTTTTAAGTCAGTGTATCTGACTTCAAACTTTAAATTCACTGATGTGAACACAGCATTAGGCTACATATCACTAGCTAACAGCGGCCACTCACAGGGACACTTGCTCCGTTTACCTCTGGTTCTCCTCACACTTCTACTGGGGCTGAATTGATAAAATTGATAAAAATCGATAAGTAAAAGCGTCAACAATGGTTTTGAATAATCAATGCATTGTGCTGCGCTATTATTATATTAGTTTGTCTTCAGTTTGTTTGTCTTCTTCCTTTTTGACAGATTATTTAGCAGTTGGCATGTAGCTGAGGGTGCATTACTGCCACCTACTTGACTGGAGTGTAGATTACCTGGGCTGTGGGGCTGAATGAATCACATGTGAACAGATCAGCGTGATGGAGGAGAAGCTGAGCCAGCAGGTGAGGGAAACGAGTTAACACGCAAATAATGGCAGAGCAGGAAAAGCCGTTCGTCAAAAAAAGAGTTGGGGAGTATTTCATGCTGAGTAAAAGCACACAGCGTGTTAATTGCAGTGTTTGACAAAAATGACCTTGCATGGCATGGCAGTAAGACTGCAATGATCCAGAATTTAAAACGCAAACATGTTGGGCTAATTGATGACTAGCTGGGGAGCTCAACAGCAAGGTGAAGAGCTACACAACCCCACATACACTCCTTTTATATGTTGTGAAATGCACAGTATGTCTTTTAGGGCTTGTTTTGTCTTCTTATTAAATTGTCACCCTGTTTGAAAACCTCAAGGGGTTCATTGAACTAATGGTAGCATTAGCGTTAGCTGCTACAGATAGTGGTAGGCAATAGGGGGTGTATTATTTGAGGACAGATAAGAGGAGAGAAGACATAAGATTGAGGACACATTTATATTTATTTGCCTTTTTGGCCCACTAAGTTCTTAATCTGATGACATAACAATATATTTCTATTATTTTGCCCATACTGTTGATTCTTTAAGAGACAATACATTCTTGTCATTTGTTATAATTTATAAATGTAGCATCTGGTCAGTTTAAACTATGTTCAAATATGTTTTTTCTTTGTTTATATCTTTAAGCAAACAATAGTCATCAACTAAAATAACAACACGTTTGATTTTGTGAATTTTACTATTATGCACCCCCCCTTCATTGATTAATCATAAATATAATTGTCAGAGTAATCTATTACTAAAATAAACGTCAGTTGCAGCCCTAATCACATCTCCACCGTTCTCCTAATTTCTCCTAATCCTGCCCTGTTCCCAGTCTCCATCTTTCGTGACAGGCTCATAAATATAACCCTAAAGACCATCATATGTACAGGATTATAGATTTTTTTCCTCCTAATCGACAGCAGTGACAGTCGGATCCATGTTTATTAATGTTAAACGGAGGCAGAATCAGAGGGACTCCTCTCTGTGATGTCACGTTCAAATGACAGTTTTAAATGCGGAAGTTAAAATGAACTAAAATGTCTCAAAGAGAACCTTTGGTTGATTAATTTCAGAATTTCTTGCAAATTATTACTTTTAGGTTATTTTACTATCAATTCCTTAACTGCTGTCTTTGACCTGCAATATGCCTTTAATCTGCGGGGTGTAGCTCAATTGTAGGGTCAGTAAGTTAGTGTGATTCGAGGATTGTCATGTAAAAAAAATTGATCCGAACTTCAAGAAGAAGCAGTTGCGTAATTAAGTAACATGCTCCTTTGCGTCTATAACTCATGAAGTTTATCACAGTGGTCCTGATGGTTTTTCTCCACTAATCTCTGCTATTAATGAATCTCATCTGTTTTCTTGGAAAATGTGCTTATGTGATGTTAATGGAAAAAAAGAAAAAATTGGAGCTTTTCAGTCCAAGAGATTAGAACAACTCTTGCAGGAGAAAATCAGTCTTGCCAACATTTATAGAGGGCACAACCCTAAAGCCAGAGAGCTCATTGGATGGATCACTGTACCAGAACAGTCTGACAACCTGTCTGTCTGTTACACTCACTAACAGGTGCTTTTGATCAGCTCCCTCAGACTGAAATGTCCTTACATGGTGCTCCAATGAAAGTCTCTTTTTACCCTTTCTCTCCTTCCAAGACAGCAAAATAAAACACATTTTTCATCTCCAGTCCGCTGGATTTACGGGGACTTGGCTTGCTTAATAAAAACCTATTGAGCAGATCAATCTGTGACACATGACTACAACGTGATTCTCTGAGTGGCCTGTAATTTGGGTTCAAAAGGGGAAAAATTAATAAAACTCTGGCTATGTAATGACTTTATACTTTATCCTCCCCATAAACAAAGAAAACAAATCATTTCTAAGAAAAAATTGTTGCACTTTGCATGAAGGAAGTTTATATGATCCAGGTCTTTGGGTACCCATCTATCTAACAGGTTTCTGTGTGGCAGAGTAAACCACTTATAATCACTGTCATAGTAATGAAATCAAACTGATGGTTAATCCAAAGGAGAAGCAGTGATGTTATCATACCACTATGAAGTGTTTTCTTGGAGTCTCTAAACTGATCTTTGCTCCAAGTTATTTCAGAGGGAAATAAAAAATCATGTAGACACATTTGGAGTTACTGATTGTAATCCTGACTCTACAACATTGCAGTAAACCTCACGTGTGCACTCAAGACTAAATATGGCCAAAAGAATGACTTCATCAGCAAACAGCATGGGTGCAAAAAAAGATGTTTTTTAAGCAAATTATCAGTCAAGTGCAAAAACATTCCCCATTTGTATTCTGTATGGGTCCTGCTTTATTTCTTTGAGTCTTTGCTCATACAAGTGTAAAAGTGTAAAATGAAACTAACAGAGAACATCGCAACAACTTAAGATATTTTTTTTTTGCTTATGTTTAGTCTTCTTGGTCCGACACAGTCCTCTGATACACGTGTACTGTGCCGGAGCACAAAAGTCAAAAAGTGTGTAAAGTTGTAGCAGCGTTGTCTGTGTCTCATTGTGCTGACTCTAATGAAATCGCACTTCATGTAAACAGACGCTTCAGGATGACGTAAGTGGGCCATGTGCATGTGTGATACCCCATAAAGTCCGGTTCATATTGGAGTAGTGTGACTGCTGGCTGCACTCTCCAGCGGGAAAACGGCACTGCAGGGGGGGGCAAATGTGCCTTAGCATAGGATGGTTTAGATGGCCAGTGTAACAGCGCCCTAAGACATGTCTGCAAAGTGTAACGTTAGCTAATCCTGGTTATGTCCTGCCAGTCATCTAACAAGCATAGCTAACATAACCTTGCTCTTCATTTTATTGATTGACTCTCAAGTTTGAACAGACCACTGTAACAGTTAAGTCCCTGTTTAGCCTTAAGCCCGTGGGCTGTCACTCTCCCGTTCAGCTTTCTTCTGCTCTTCTGTCCTTTTTCTGTCTGACAGTTAAGCCCCCAGTGTCCACCATCACTACAAAATTAATCACAGAAATTGTTTTCAGCACACAGAGCCCTCTTCTAACTTCTAAACTTCATCAGCTGGCGTGTGGTTGTAGAGACAGGGGCATAGCTACAATTAGGCAAACACAGGCAGTTGCCTGGGGCCCCAAGATTCACAGGTGCCCCAGAAGCATCTCTTAAAAACTGATTTATGAAGTTCTCTTCAATTGAAAGCATTTCTTTTTTCTAAATCTTACTTCGCATGCTTCAAAATACATCAAAAGGCTTAATCTTTAATGATCGTTTTGGGTACTCCCCCTCCCTTCTTATTCAATGGGCTATTTCATGTTACAACTCACTTGGAAAATTTGATTCAGGAAGAAAGTGGTGAAAAACACTTTTTTCCCCCATTTTTTTTCTCATTTTCAACCGAGTCTGAAATAAAAACAATGCTGCTTTGAGATCTAAGATAAACATATAAGACTTTTAGGATTCAAAGGAGTTTATCCAGCCCAGGAAATAGGATAAATTTCTCAAAATCAAAATTTTGGAGTTGGTGATAAACATTGTACAAAATCTCTTTTTTGGATACATAACTCACTGGACAGGGGGTATAATAAAAATACATTAACTTTAAAATAACAGTACCAAAAAGTATGGTAACTTTAAATATCACCTCTTTCAGTAGATTTTTTTCCAGTTTTATGTTGTGATTGATATTTACATATTTTTTCTTTACTAAATTGTTTTTTTTCAATTTTTACCTATTGTAATGTTTTTCACTTCACACTTTCTTGTTTGTTACTGTTACTCTGTAAATTCCCCACTGTGGGACAAATAAGCTGTCAATTGACCATGAAAGATTTCAAATCCAGGACAAAGTGGACTAAATTATGTATTTGTTTTATTCAAAATTAAACTAAAGTACAGAACTTGAGGAAATGCATTTAATTGCGTTAAGTTACCACGTACAAGATTAGCACTGTCTCATGCCTTGATTCTCGGAAAGAGACAGTGGACCCAGGGAAGGCCAGTCTAGCTCTGAGGAAGATGAGTTACAAGGGCATGGAGGGCCCCATTGACTGGGTTTGCCTTGGGCCCCCAAACAACTAAATACGCCCCTGTGTAGAGACTTGGACGTGCCGTAAATCAATCCGGTCCTGCCTGACCCGATCGAGGAGCTACAAAGTAGCATTTTGAAACAACCTGTAATATTGGCGCTGATAATCTTATTTTGGAGTGTGGATTTCGGTCAGGCATATATCGAGAAGGGAGACTTTTGCAGGATTTGCAGGAAAAGACCTCACTGTCCCTTTAATGTTCATCTGATGCTCACAAGCCGTTTACTCAAACATGTATGTTAGTGTTTCAGTGCCGGTGAGTTTTAGAAATTAGGTTACAAGTCCTGGGTTTTTCCTGCCTCCTGTGATCTCCACATGAAAATCCATCAACACCAGCTTGCACTTCCCTCCTGCAGCTCTGTTTTTTCATACTTACAGGACGCTTGGGAGGAAAAGGATGTGGGTCAGGGAGAACCGCTGCAGGCATGTGTGTTTCCCATCCCTGACGTTATATCTGTCAGAAGCTAAACAAGCACAACTGGATGCATTCGCCACACACTGACTGTTAAAGGAATATAAACCTGTGCCATGAGGTGGCCTACATGTTTCTGAGTCGTAATGGGAGCACAGGGCCGCCTCATGGTCCACTTGTTGGCTTTTTCCCCTTGCTGGCTGTTAGTGAGTGTTTATTGTCAGGAGTTGGACACTGAATTTACCCCATTGACTCTGTTTCCATAGCTATACAGGAAATGGCAGTGAGGGTGGTGGCTAAGTTTGGGCTTAAATCTGGCATCCCTGCGCTCATGTGTTGGATTTGAGCTTCTTCCTGCTGCCGAAACTCACGTGTTTTTGTCCAACATGAGGGAACAGTTTTATGGATATTTCAGGCTATAAATGTGGAAGTAGTTTCCAGGCTTGGCTTTTGAAGAGCTAACATATTTTTACTATTGTGGGATTTGCTTGGTGTAAAATTGCAGATGCAACATTTTTCAAGGCAGATTCAACTCACAGACACCAATAAAGGCCTAATTATACACAAATATGCATCGGCATTGTATGTACACACATTACTGCGTACTACACAGCTCACTTAAGACATTCATAAGTTTACCTCTCTAATTTAGACATGATTTTACCAAAATAAGCAGTTATACTCCTCTCTGAAAATAATCTGTCCTAATTATAGTTTGAGATCTGTCGGTGGTAAAGGTCGGCCCTGTAGCTTTTATTAAGCAGAGCTAACAAAGCAGTTATAACTCTCTTTAAATCGTCCTTTAAATTTTAGCTTTGTGCATGACATAAAATAGAATATTATTTCTTAATTGTAGGCACAATTTGCTGAAAGAACACACACCGAGGTTGTTTCTTTTGCTTGATATAGATTGTTTTTACATGCAGCATCATGAACCGCTGAGCCCAGAGGTCAAAGACGTTCAAAGATTAAAAGAAAAACACAAATGCCTGTGCTGGTATAGATTACATGTCATTACTATTTTAAGAACTGCTGTGATGCAACCCCTCCCTCTCAAATGTAATTCACTGAATAGAATATTTGTTTCACATTTTGGCAGGAGGTTTAACAATGTGGCAGCGTCACTGACAAGAGGTGTGACCGAGCCAGAAACATGATTGGATTTTAAACGCTTCCAAACTTTTTTTGGTTGCAGGATTTATAACTGACATGTCACGTGCTGACCACTGCTTTTTCTCTGCCTTTAACCTCAGCATAGCAATGTTGAAATGTTCTGTAATCATAGAAAATACAAAGGCGATTGGTATGATACATTATTTAAGTGAAATGGTTATCTGTGGCCACAGTTTGTGTTGCTGATTGATAATGACACAATGAGTTTCCCAACATTCAACTTTTTTACGTCGTTTTTGTTAATCTTACCTTATTTACATGCCTTCCTCTTACAAATACTACTCCCGCTGCTATAAAATCCTCAGCTTGTTCAGTACAGCCTATAAAAGCTTTGACAAACGTTATGATTTCATTGATCGAGTGCATGTTTAACAGGCTCACATGTGAGTCAGCAGAGAGGTGAGTCCATGAATCACAGATTTCACCAAATTCCTCTGGCTTCATCAGGTCACCTGCAGAGCATCACCTGAGGGCTTTCCTGTCATAAGCAGTAAAACTGACTCTGACATGTGCGGCGTTGCCCTCTTTAGAGCCGGAAACGTGCACAGGCCAAGAGGTCAGCCCTGCAGAAAATATTTGAGCTTCTATTGGACAACATGTTCGACCACATTACGACTTACCCTTTTGCATGGCTGACAATAAAGAAAGCCAAAGCTAAAAAAAAAACAAAGCAAAACACCAGTCAGTGTCTTTTGTTTCAACTGAAAGTCCTTAGATGACCTTTTAGGTTTATGGTCTATTTAACAAAAAATCCCTATTGAAAACATGCACCAGTGGGTCAGACATGCTCATCTTCTGTGTGTGTGTGTGTGTGTGTGTGTGTGTGTGTGTGTGTGTGTGTGTGTGTGTGTGTGTGTGTGTGTGTGTGTGTGTGTGTGTGTGTGTGTGTGTGTGTGTGTGTGTGTGTGTGTGTTGAAATCAAAGTGTATTGGGCTGCCTGCTGTATTAAAAGTAAAAACAAACAACAACAAAAAAGATGATTCATTGGTGGTTTGTCCAGACCACTGGCTCATCCAGAACTAGAAAAGCACTCAGAAAGCGCAGACCTCCACCAAACATATTGTGATTCTCACGCATTGCTTTAGTCCTACTTTAACGTTATACTTCCTTTCAGCAAACTGTCTGCTACAATTTGGTGTTAGTTGCAAGGTTGTATGATGATTTGTTACCTGACAGTGTTGAAAATAAAGTATGACCCAGTGCATAATTCATATTCCAGATCTTAGTATCCAGAACATTGACAGGAACTGGCTCGGGCTTTTACATCCGTCAGAAATTATGGTGACCTTGTCTTGTATTGTTCTGCAAAGCAATCCGACCATTTATCGTGGAGTTATACACACATATGGTAAAAACGGCTTTATCTCACAATGATAAAGAATCCTTTAAAAAAATCCCGGATCCAGACGGTGATACAGATCACCTCCAAAATTCAATCACTTCTTCCTTATCCCATTTTGAACATTTCCGGAAAATTTCATCAAGATCTGTTTACTTTTTGAGTTATGTTGTTCGCAGAAAAACAGACAAACTCTTTCAAAAACATAACCTCCTTGGCAGAAATAATAAATTGGTCAAAAAGGGGTAGTGAGGATTTTTGGTCTGGAGCCTACATACTGCCATACTGGTGGGATGGTGATGCTTTTTTAGGGCTCATCTGCAGTCAGTAGCACACATAGGTAGTCTGTGGAGGAAAGTCATCACACCTCTTGGTCCGCTCTCAGGTATAACCAAGCGGCAGTTCATCAAATGTCTGCTTGAGGCTGGCTCAAGAGATGCCATAAACCAACATTTCTCTAATGGCACAAACTCTACCAACAACAGCAACAGTTGAGAAGATATTATGGACACTAATTCACCCAATCAGAGGTAGAGCCCAGCTGGTTGATGGTCACCCTATCAGAGAGGAGGCTCAAATCCTGCCTATTTCCAATATGGTCTCTAACGACAATTTGCTTTAAAACTCATTTTTAGAAAAATATAGGTGACATCCTGGAGGCTACATCCATTTTACAGTCTATGAGTATAACAGAGGTGAAATGAAGGGAAGACAGCAGCTGTGTGTAACAGCTTAACAGTGCTGTGTATGTGTGTGTATGTTTCTGTGTATGCATATGGAGTGCCTGCTGTGTTACAAGCCAAACCTTTGTCTGGTTCGTAACACAATGACACAATGTGAGACACACGTTACTCGACTGCAGGGTTGAATATGTAAGAGGCTTTGAATTTTCTGAAATCTCATTAAAGTGTAATTGTTTTTTTTCTGATCACACACATGTTGAGATAAAAAAAAACATTCAATGTAAAACAAAGAAAAGAAAAAGTTAAAAATATCACAAGGGGAAATCCTGATAAGGTTGTTTGGGTAAAGTATAAGGGGCCACCAATTTTTTTCTTATTATTATAATTTCTTTGACTCAGCAAATCAACACTTTAAGATTTTTGAATACTGACTTTAAGTCCAGCATTCTTACCTTTGAGTCAAACTTAATACAGCTGTGACTTTAATTCTAACTCTAGACTCCCGAGGTCGAGTGGCCCAACTCCCAAAGAAAAAAAAGCTTAAGTTGAATCCACCCTAGAGAGTTTACAAAAGTTTAAAAAGTCCTCAATGATATGATCTATTCAGACTCTTACCTTGTGTGTATATTGTCATGAAAATTATGTGCTGAGTAAACAATGTTCAACTCTTTACATTGTCTCATCATAAAAGTGATGTCATCCTCTGAAAGATTAATTATACTCCATGGTATCTTCTCTTGTTCTTGATTAAATCATCACCACTGCCTTTGGATGTCTTTTCAACTTGGGCTTTCTATGTGAGCCAGCTGTTACGTTTTCATGTAACATGCCTGGAGCCATGTTTTTCATTCTGCTCTGATGGTGCAGATGAAACACAAATTGCAGGCTGTGCTGAGCTCGCAGGCGCCAAGCTTTGGCGAGGCAGAGCTTTATAACACTGGCAGCTTTCAAGCTTTTTTGGTTCTAATTAAGGCAGCTCTCTTCTGAACAGGACTGACACCAGGGCCATTTATGTCAGAGCTTGTTTGGAGGCATTTTGTGTTTCAGGGCCACAATATCTTCACTTCTACCGTTTACATTTGAAGGATCTGGATGTTGAGAAAACAAAGGATCAGTTGGGAATATGTCACAAGCATTGTTCAAGAACATTATATTGAATGTTGGTGGTTCCTACACCCAGTGGTGTGCACAGATTTTTTGAAGGGCTCTTTAGCATGCATTTTTGCTACTCAAAGGGGAGTTCATTATGTTTAACCAACCTAGGGGACAGTTTAGTGCGTTTCAGCCCCAAAAAGGCAGTTTCATGCATGCTTTTCAACAACTGGGCCAGAAGGGAGGGAGTGACACCCCCAGTCCCCCCTCTGTGCACACCACTGCCTACACCCTTTGGCAGATGTCTGAGTAAGTGTTTCTACATCAAATCACGTGATCTCATTAAACCACCACATGTTGACCTTTGATACTCTCCATGTCTGTTTGTTTACGGCTCTTCCTCCTTTTCCTCTGTCAAAACATCTCATCTCTCTGCAGTATACGTTCAGCCCATAAAGGTTTAGATTTTTATCAGAGCAAATAACATCAGGTGTTTCTACTTAAAGAGTCGCATATGCTCCATGTCGGTGGTCTCTAGGCCTGGACCCTCTCTGGGTATATGTGAAACTTTAATTGTATTCATCTTGGATCAGTGATTTATTACCCTTCCAAGCTCTTATGTAACCTTTTAATACTGACAAAGAAATCTGATAAAACTTGAGATTCTTTAAGATATTTTGATAAATGAGTCAAACACAGAGTTGAAAGTAACCATTGAGTGTATTTGCCTGAAACACTTGCCATTACTCGTCAAAATAAAAAAAACAAACAAACAAAAAAACAATGTGAGGTCGAAATATCATGAATCTGCTTCATCATGCTTTCCACTCTTCACATTTCTGAGGAAAGAGCTCATAACACGTTCTCATGGCACATTCTTAGTAAAAGAAATGATGTTTTCACCCTTAAATTCTTACAACAAACATACACCTCTGTGCCATAGGTGTGGATTTATATGTAATTGGTGAACACTTCAAACCCCAAACCTCTGCAATGAAAACGTGTCTCTCAAGGTCCAATAATTAGAGCGTTTCAATAAAACATTACACAAGCTCAATAAATTGTAATATTTCCAAATGAAAAACCTCTGAATGCAAGTTTTCCCTCCATCTTGTACATTTGGTTATAGAAAGTCATTCTTAATCCCTCCTGTCTCCTGCATGGAAAGGACAGACAAGATTCATGGTTATCTCTGTGCGGTTAGTGGAAAAATAGTTCTCTAAACTGGTTATGTAATCCAGAATGAAGTATGTCATTACCACCACAATCTTTCACCATCAGCAATAGAATTGAAATGTCTAATTACAAAGCTACACACGCAAACTATCATTTTGTACGTTTTGTCTAAGAGCTCAAGCTGAGACTGCACGGCCAAATCATCTCTTAGGTTCTATCATTTATTTTAGTACTTGAGGTTTTTATTGACACTGTGTGAAATCGACTTTATGGACTCCATGTCCGGGAGACAAATAAAATTTATCCCTTGAAACCAACAAAAAGGATCTCCAGAAAGCACTTGGCTGACATCCCCTCAGTCATTTGATGTCCACACTGATGTTGAAAAGTAACTCCAGGTATTTCTGTATTTCATGTCCAAGTACAGTTTTCTTTCCAAAGCTGAAGGACACTTTATTGTTACAGAGTTTAAGAGCAACTTAAGAGTACGCTGTTGGCTCAGCAGTGTTTTCCATGATGCTAAATCTTACCATCCAATCAGAGTCCATCTTGATATGTTTTATTAGCCGGATGGAGACTGTCAGGCTCTGATCACACAAGGCTCCACATCCTCAGATAAATTCACTCTGTGTAAATCTGGAGTAAACTAAACTGTTTGACTACAGTGATTGCAGCTGCTGTTTGTCTGTCAGCGTCAAGATGTTGTTTATGTGTGTTTGTGGGATTATGCTGAGCAGATTGTACGTATCAGTATGTAGAGCTCATGTAGACTGGCCAACATTTCTTAAAAAGAGCCTGAGGATCCTGAGTTGGCTCATTTACCAGTTTCAAGCTGAAAAGTTGGAGTGTAATTGCCACTGCTTATACATCCATCATGGTTGATCATCGTGCCAAATATTTCTCATGTACACCATTAAAACTTTGTTTGCAGGCCCCAGAATGCTTCCTTATCTCTGCTGTAACCCGGCTCTCTCTCTGAGCTCTCAACATTCAGCATGTTGCACGTGTGAGTGTGAATGTTTACCCTGAATTGAACTGTTTTGAAATGGAGACTTCCAAAAACTATAAATCCTCCCACTTTTTCTCCCAAACTATTTTCATGGGAACGTACAGCTACCACATCCAAAAAGAAGTATTAAAGTATGACCGCAAAACCATTTTAATTGTAGTTCTGTTCTTCTATAAACATAACCAATAAACCACTTCTGTGTAAAATCACAAAATAGTTTGGATCCAGAACATTTAAACATTTTCAAGCTGACAAATTAAAGAGGAAACTGCAGTGCAATATGTGATGCTTTGATAAAATATGGCTTCTTTGGTATTTTGTATTTGTGTAAATGGTACTTAAACTGGATGTTGATGTTTTTTAAGCTGAAATATTAAAATACCTCAACAAATCTGTTACAAATGACACATTAAACAAGCTAAGAGACTTGTTTCCCTGGCTGGCAGGGGAGGGAGTTTCCTCTGGGTACTTCAGCCTCTTCCCACAGCCCAAAAACGTGCCCGGTGTGACGTTTGACCGGTCACTCTCAGGGGCTGTTTACATGACAACGCTTTTAGGGTGAAACGCAAAAGTATTGCTGTGTTTCGGCCTGGCCTTTACACGGAAACTGCGTTTTAGCCAACCTAAAATGCAGACTTTTGAAAATGGCCTCCAGAATTTTTTTGAAACGCTGCCGACATCATTGCCGTGTAAACAGTAAGCCAGCATTTTCAGTGGAAACGCTGATGTCACACTCCACTTTGCACATGCATGTACAACAGTACCGTTGTTACGATCCTCGCAGACTATTGGGTTGTGCTTGTGCTGCTCAATCTGCTGTATCTGCTGACTGTCTTTCAACAAAATGTGTATCTGTTGCTCCACTTCTGCACTTGGCATTCTCCAATACACCAGATGATCAGCCTAACTCTACTTTGGTGGAGATCTCCCAAAAGTGGCTTCTGGACAAGACAGTTACAGTGCCAACTACAGGCCTGGCGTATTAACTACAGTGTTTTCAGTCCCACAGTCTTTCCGTGTAAATGCAGGTTTTTTTTCACTGGGTTTTTGTGTTTTCGGATGAAACTTTGTCAGGTAAACGGGGCCTCAAAGACCCCAGGTGTGAGCGAATAGTTGTTGGTCTCTACGTGTCAGGTGATAGGCTGGGGTCCAGTTCAATGTGTACCTAGCTTTTCACCCAGTGGTGGAGAGAATAGGCACCAGTCCCCCAACCCTGAAAGAGAAGAGTAGTCAATAAGATAATAACAATAAAACATGGATGGGTGTTGAGACAATATTTTTAAAAAATTAAAAGTCTCAATCCTGTTATGCTGGCGGGTGTCCATATTATTTAATAAACCTAACAAAGTCACTGCTCCCAGGGGAGATATTAATTGAGATGACATCCAGTCAGTAACCCTTTCATACTCGGAATACTAGCAATAACCTGGTTGTGCAAGGGCCAAGTAAACACTAATAACCATTTTGAAGAAACAGAATATGTTCATATTCCAGTTTTTAAAAACCCAACGAACAACCCTGGGTTACTCCTTTTGTAACCCGAATAGTTGGTCATTTATATGTCTATCAGGATATCCCCAGTTAAAGGAAAATTAATTTGTGTTTTGCACATGTTCTGTTTTCAAGGAATCTTGGTCTTTTGAGTACAGGCAGTCTGTTGTGCTGCTGCTGTTGTCGTTGCTATGGATGCAGGAAATGACGCATATTGCATCATGACATTCTCTGTGCGTCGAGATGTTGTCCGTGCTTCGCTGTTTTGATCAGGATACCATGTAAAAAGGAATAACCCTGTTTGCTCACGCATGTTAACAGGTAATTCTGAATATTTCAGAAACTGGAATATTGAAGTCAACCCAAATATTGACTGCATGTAAACGTAGCCATGGTCTGCATGCATCTCCTCATATCTTCCTGAGACTTAGGCTGTATTCAGACCAGAAAAGTCCTTTGATCCGGACCAAAAGCAGACTTTTTTTTTTCATTTGGTGCGGTTTGTATTCGGATTGTACTTTTTGCAAGTGGACTATATTCTGTAAACACATCCACGTATGTGACGATCAGTGCTCTCATTGGACAGCACTGACAAAGGGTGGCACACAGAGTACAGACCCGGAAATGGTGGTAAACATGGAAGTCCTAAATGCCGCTCTGTGTGTTTGTGCTCTTATTAGAGCTGCTAAATTATTTTCAGTTTCAAGAGCAGCTGCTTCAAATCAGGCTTAACAATGCTCCGTTTAAATTTTGAAACAGCGAAGACGAATGCACGCAGCAAGGAGACGCTATGCTCTGTGTGTCCTGACCCACAACATGCTAGCAACAGCGTGGCTAAACAGAAGACGGAATCAGGTATGAACTAAAGATCAACATTCACTATGGGCTGCGAGTGAAATACGTGGGGATTAATGCACAATGCTTGGCTACGGTGGCTTTATAGGCCAAAAAGGCGCATGTATCCTGTAGTTAGTTCGGATGGACCTTGTTTTGTATTCAGACCTGCACCGGAGAACCACAAACCGCACCAGAGTTTGTTTGGAAGCGGACCGAGACCATCTCAAAAAGTGGGTCTCAGTCCGGTTGTTTGGTCCGCACCAGGGTTCGTTTGTGTCTATTCACACCTGCATGGAAAGTCCGGACCAGCGTGGGAAACGAACCCTGGTCAGTTTAAAGTGAACCAAACAGTCCAGGTCTGAATGCCACCTTAGACAGAGTTGTAGAGAGCTCAGATTTCCTCGTTTTCTCGTTTTCAGAGGAAGTGTAGAATTGAACCAAGTACGATCAGTGAGGCCAATCAAAGGGAGTCCTTCTTCAAAGTGTTTCATATAAGATGAATTCTTTGTGATTATTTTATAACCCAGCTAACATGGACAAACCTAAGTGTTTTCTCCCCCTCTGCCAATTTCTGGCCCTGTTGCCAAAGTACATTTCCCCTCTGTCTGCAGCTTCCCTTCATACTGTAAAACGGGCGCTCTGTTTTAACCATTACTCTGGGATATATCAAAGCTGAGGTTGTTGAAAGATTTCCACATCTATTAGTTCCTGCTTTCTGAGCTGAATAACTTTTAACATGGAGTGTGAGTCTGTGTTATGAGCTGTGAAACCAAAAGATAACAGCAGGATTTTAACATATTCTGAATTTGATGGATTCACTAATTATCAGACAGGACGATGATTGACAGAGTGGTGTGTTTCTAGAGCTGAATTTTCTGACCACCATTCAAAAAAATGACTTGATAACGTGAACCCTAACTCCACAAAACCTCCTCGTTAAGTGACTCTGGATTAAAATTACAAATAGGCTCTGATGGGTAGATAGCTTTTCTTTGAGGCCAGTCAGCTGATAGCTCTTTGCACCAGGACTGTTGCCGTAACTGTTGGAGGAGCTTTGGACAAATGAGAGGTCAGAGTCTTTAAGCCCTGGATCTGAGGCAACAAAATGAGGCTTAACAGGAAATACTAACAAAGTTAAACTACAGAGAACAAGATCATGTTACAAAATCCAGGAACATTAAAGAAAGTAAAAATATAGACATGGATAAATGTATATATTTATGGTTATGCATATGAGTTTCTGTCAGTGTGGGTGTTAGACTCAAGCTGTCAACTAGAAGAGGTTTGAGGCTTCTGGACTTGAAAAATTGTTTCATGGTGTGAGAAGAAGAATCGGTGTTTTATGGATTTGTTTTTTATTATTATTGTAGGACTCTGGACTCTGGGTGATTGCTGATGACGGCGATGATTTCAGGTTCTCTCCATTTGAAGCATTACAATGTTTTTCATATCCAGTCCATCTCTAGATGTGGTTTAACTTTGGAGTGTAATCCATTTGTGAGAAGGAGGTCTGTTCAGTACAGCTGTTCTCATTACAGCTGTGGTCAGTGTCCTCGCCATCCACAGAGGTTTTCAGATGTGGGAGAGGGATTCATGGGAAAAATTTAGTTCAGTTTCCATCTGAAGTCGACTCAATATGTGACCACAGCGCGTGTGTACGTTTGGAAAGCTCTCAGAGGGATGATGGTGTCTCCTTAGAAGGATGAAGAGCACCATCTGTCAGCTCCTTATTCTTACATTCAAAGGCGATCTAAGATGGGATTGAATACAACATGTAACAGTAATAATCTCACATTGATTTTCATTAACTCTAACTCTCGAGTGTATTCACCCGTGCATCTTAACACTTTCACTGTCAGGTATCAGCTTACTGACTGCCAGAGAGAGAAATAACTCTCTAACTATTGAGAGACTCTCACTATCCATGCACTCTGTGCTTTTTGGTGTAATGAGCTCTTTCTTTATTATTTGCAGGTGCTCAAGCTGAGTTTTGTAGGCCTGAAAACAAACAACTTAATACAACCTGCAACATTTACAAACTCCCAGGTGAGGAAAGTTGCTTTTTCAAATGAGCTCATTGCAATTTACATTTTAAAGCCCTGCTGGGCTACATTTAGCGAAGCAACCCCTGCTGTTCACAGACGTTTCCATATGGTTTCAAGTTACAGCCCTCACACTTTGAGGGTTCTTTCATTTATTTCAGCTGATGCATAAATTTAGGCTTACAGCAGTAAAAACACACTCCATGCAATGCAAACACTGTTATTTCTTTCACTCAAGTCATTTTGAGAAAAAATGAATAAAATGACAAAGTTCTCCTCAATACTGTTGACTCATTTTTTAAATTATTTTTTCACTGTAAAATTTAACGTTTGCACCATTAACAGAATGAACTGCAGCTGTTTGAATGTAATTTTTTCCAACAACAAAGTCTAAGTTATTCCTTTATGCTGGTGTGTCACAGCCCAACAAAGCGCATCATGCTGTTGCTCTCATGAACATTGTTTCTAGAGGTGATATTCTGCCAAATGTCCATCATCTTGAGGATACATTTCATCTTTGTGTAAACATTTTCTGTGGACAGTTGTTTGAGAGCAAAATAAAACAATAGAATAAAGAAGGAGGTCAATGACTTGGCTCTCCTGCTGAAGAGACAAAGTAAATTTGGTCATTTAAAGGGGGATTCCATTGATGTAAACACCAAGAACTGTTTGTAGGGTTTGAAGAGTGAAGTATACGTGGGAAAGAAATTGTTTATACCCTTTTGTTGGTCCAGAAGAAGCTGAGAAAGGTCAGTTAAGTACCCAGAATGAAGTCATTTGAGACGGATCAGCTGAAGCCGGAGAAAACAAGTTTAAAAGCAAAAAAAATCTGCAGCTTATGGTCCAGGAGAAAGAAAAAACATCCATTCACGGCAATTGCCTTGACTTGTAGCACCTGACGGCAGATTCACACCTTCAGATTAACAGATGTTGAGGAACCTACAGCATCATTCAGCTTGGAAGTGTGAGGCTGTAATTAGGGGGTTAGGCTGAATTTATAGAATATCTTTATTGAGGTAATTGAAGGTTAACTTAAAGAGTAAAATTACAGGGCAGCTTGTATAAAGTAACTGCTTCACCTGTGTTTCTGTGTGAGTAGATGAAAAAAAACTCTCAGATTTTTACACAAAGGAAGCTATAAGTTTTTTTTTTCAGTTTTCCCCATTTTTGATCCTCTCTTTGACAATCTTTATAACGAGGACATAAAACTCCAGCCCAGCCCTTTCCAGTGAACTGCTCTCCAACAATGTTTCTCACAGTTTTAACACTTTTTTTTTCCCTCTACACAATTTCATGCCAAGATTTCCATTTTATGTGACACACCATTTGTGGGAGTGCATCTCTACATGTGGAACTAGTTTGCTGTGAGATAATGAGTTTCACAGGTGGTTGGAGCTGTTGGAGCTGTTGGAGCTGTTGCGTGCCACACCGAAGTCGAGCATGGAGAGCAGATAGCTCAGTTTGGCTGAGGGAACTGTTCCCTGCATCAGCAGAGTAGAATTAGCTTCCATGTTTACCTTTGATGACATACTTTTTTATCAAATGTTTTCTGTTCACCCAGCTGGCAATCCTCTGACTTGAAATTTCAAAAGGAAACATGATACGTGTGAATGTTGCAACTTGTTGGCAAGTTGAGTTTTCTTTGTTGAATTTGAAAAAGAAGTCTGGACTAAATTCCTCTGTCACAAACAAAACTTAATGTAAGAGGAGCTGAACACAAGTGATAAGCTGCTGCTGATGTGTGACTTCTCTGCAGAAAAGATCATAGTTACACCGCAGCTGTTTGAAGGCCGTTGCAGAATACAATGGATGGCTTTAGCCTTGGGGAGAAAAAAATGAGAGGAAAAAAAGAATATTCTGTGAATGAGTCACTGGGTGAAGGGAGGAGTGATGTCGGCCCAGTCTTCACAGCTGAGAGAGAGTGTGTGTCTGTATGTTTATGTGTGTGTGTTTGTTGGGGATGGAGGAGGAGGAGGAGGAGGGGGCACCATGAGGATCACTGGGGCCTTCTGGACCCAAGCTGTTGTTCTGAGCTCAGACAGAAACACACACATACATACAAACACGTGATTGCAGACAAACAATAAACTGCCCACACCTCAGCTTTCCTCAGACCGGGGTCAAACCTCACACAGCTACTGTATCTTTTAGCTCAGCATGGAACAAAAACGCAGATCAAATGCTGAACTTTTACAACTTTTCTTGAGGAATTGATAAAAACGAGATCACAACAACAAGTTCTCCAACAAAAGTGACGTATCATAGTTTCGTACTCTTGTTAGCACTGCCCAGATAAGACACTGGAGGACACGAGCTAAAAGAATGAGTCAGTTTTAAGTTCACCACTTTCATCCCTCATTGTCGAGAGCACAGAAACTTATTTGGTGCCAGTGTTTCTTTGTCCCTGCAATCACAGTGCTCTACGTTGGAAGGAATTTAACTTTTGTTACACTGCCACATAGTGAATGTCATGTCGCCATTGCTGAACTTTTCAAATCAAATGGGAGAGGGACAACTGATCGCAACCTTTTCAATAGCAAATGTCCATGCAGAAGAGTGCAGGAAGGTGGGACTACAAAACGGGTGAAATTTGTTTCTTCCATTGAGCAGCTGTTTCTTTTTTGTAGCCACAGGAAGAAACTGCAGTGACCTTCTCTCTATGAAGCTCATTGTCACTTTATGAGACAGGTTTGTCTTCCTCACACAGCTGTCAGAGGAGTACCTTCTCTTTATCAGTTAACTTATAATCCATTCAGTAAGTCATTCATCTTCTACTGCACGTCCTGTTCAGGGTCCCAGGTGGCTGAAGCCTGTCCCAGCTGTCATTGGGCAAAATGCGGGATACACCCTGGACTGGCCACCAGCCAGTCACAGGGCTGACAGACAGAAACACACAACCTTTCATGCCCACGCTCACACCTATGGGCAATTTAGAATCAGCAGTAAACCTGGTGAGCATGTTTTTGGACTGTGGGAGGAAGCCAGAGCACCCAGAGAAAAACTATGCATCCACAGGAAGAATTTGCAAACAACACAGAAAAGTTATGCTTTCCGCGCGAACGGGGCGCGTAGAAATGGGATGCACAAGATCCAAGAGATTGCGTGAGGCTTTTATACTTTTTAACACCCAGTGCGTCGTCCGTTGGTGTCAAACTGCAGGGGGCGATGTATTACAAACTACCAGAGTTCGACATGAGAGTCGAAGAAGCTTGCCTTTGTTTACAAAAAAAAAAAAAAAGATTTTTCCAGGTTCTTTCAACCGATTACTTTTTTCTGCCAAGAGTGGCCGCAGTTTCACACTATAAATTATTCACCACTCAGTTATCACCGTGATCTCTGAGGGGAAAGTCATACAGATGCTCTTATTTCTGCACTTCGACCACTCCTAAGAGATCCCGCTCTTAAGCCATCTTGTTCGCGCGTCTCCATCTGGCAGGCTAGAAATTTTCAAATATGCATGGCGTGGAAATTTCCCTGTAAGGGACCGTTCGAGGGGGCGTAGGTGCGAAAATGATGTAATTTGTCCACACGAAGCAGTGCGGACCCTGCGGATGCGTCAAGCATGAACCAGCCTTAGTTCGGTTCATACAGCTTTTACATTGTTTATAGAATGAAGTAGAACAAAATACTCATCCAGAAGGCTTTCCTGATCCAAGCAGTGCTTCGGGAGATATTTAGATCCAAAATCGTGCAGCGCACGTCCGTATAATGGGATCCATCGGGGCATAGACAGCGCCGCTCCTAAAACTGCATTAATTGTCCAAAAACTCATGTTTTTCACCAATATTCCATCCACTGTCACTCACTGTCACTCCAGACAGCGCTGTGTGGCTGTACTGACCTCTGAACTGACGATGACTTTGTTTACGATTGCCCCTCCGCGCGTCATCATGTAGCATGCCGTTTTCCTCTGAAACAATGAGCCGCACTGCGCATGCGCGGAGGGGCAATCGTAAACAAAGTCTTCGTCAGTTCAGAGGTCAGTACAGCCACAGTAGTGTCTGGAGTGACACTACTGCAGCAGAGGACTAACCCGGGGCGGACTATGATGGAATATTGGTGAAAAACATGAGTTTTTGAACGATTAATGCAGTTTTAGGAGCGCCGCTGTCTTAGCCCCGATGGATCCCATTATATGGACGTCTGCTGCACGATTTTGGATCTAAATATCTCCCGAAGCACTACTTGGATCAGGAAAACATTCTGGGTGACTATTTTGTTCTACTTTATTCTATAAACAATGTAAAAGCTGTATAAACCAAACTTACCCTTTAATGGTGACCTGGGTGGGATGATCCCATCTGTCCATCGGTTTGTCTTGCTTTGTTTCTGAAATGGCTTCTGGGATTCCCCAAGGACACATAATCAGTCATTAAACTTTCTCTGTCTTTGGTTAAGTCTGGATAAAGGAAAATATTGAACTTTAACTCTACATGTGATACTGCCAAAAGCTGCTAATCTATAACTTTTAATATTCATCTCTTGGTAATGTTTGTCTGAAATGTTATGCTGCTTTCTCTGCCAGGTCTCTGTTGTAATAAAGATTTTTGTATATCTACAAATGGAAATGGAAAAAAATGGGTAAAAATGTCCACAGAAGTCTGTTGGATAAAGCAGGCCTATTCCTGTAAGTTGAAGTGTTGACTGTTGTGTCCTGTCGCTGTGAAGTAGTTCAAGGTGTTTGAAGAATAAGAAGCCTCCCTTTGTTGGCTCACCCTGGAGGATAACTTGTTCCTTCCACTTCTCACAACAACTGTCATAATCTCAAGCAGACCTCATAAAGCGACGGTCTTGTGAAGTAGCATGAAGTTCCCTTCTGGATACATTTAATATTCTTCTTATCTGAAGTTACTTTGTATGTGGGAGCCTCTGATTCTCATAATATAGTCATGATGTCACTACAGATCGATGAAGAGTGAAGCAGAAGAGCTGAAAATCAAAAACATTTTCCTAATCAGAACCACCTGACCAGAACTGAAGGACTCACATTAATCTCTTTGGACACACTCTGCACTGTGTGTGCCCGGAGGACTCAAGTAGGAAAGTATTAGTGAAATCTGCCATCTTTTCTTTAGACGGCTTCATTTGATAAACCTATTGCTTGACAGTGTGTTGACATGTGTGATTATCTGCTGCGAAAAGTCAGCCAATCTTAAATTGACATATAGTGAAAAAAGGAGCCCTTGAACAGATCAAACACATACAGACATCAGGTGGAGATGGCAGCGTTAGCTTTGTGCATCTGTCTGCCTCAGTTTCCAGTCTATCAATGACTTGGAGGGAGACAAAAAAGCAGGATATCCTGCAGGATGATAATTACGTGCTGTAGGCATAGAGACAACTGCCAAAACAAAATAGTTTGAACATTTTCCAGGTTTTATGCCATTGTGGGTTTGAATGGATAATTCATCTTGAGGTCCCACTGCAACTGCAGTCAATGAGTCACTTCTTAAGTGACCCACTTCTCGAAAAGTGTGGCGAGGAACTCTTTAAAATAACCACCAGAAATGTGCTTTTGCCCACTCTCACCTCTTTAACCACTTAACTCTGCTATTTCTGCCTAAATCCTGCTGTCATCTCTGAGAGGAAGCCCGGTGATGTCCTAATCTCTGTCCCGCCGCTGCTTTTAAATTCCATCAACATCCTTTTCATTGCTGCAGCTTCAAGTTGTCCGGATTGACCTGCTTCTCCTAAAACTGGGTGTGTAAACTGGTTGAACTCTTAGACCAGAAAAGGGTTTCCCGCTCATACCTGGCTGATGCCCCTGTGTTGATGTCTGCTTGTGCTTAATCACTTACAAAAATAGGAAAACGGTGAGTGGTACCAGTTTGTATAAAAAATGCCTTTCACCACGGGTAACTGATAGTATTTACTGCCAACTGCAGAATCTAACACATACATGATCCTTTAAAGAGAAACCCCAGCGGTATGATTTCCTGATATCAGATACAGGTCTCCTGTTTGTTGACGTCACTTTTATCGCTGTGTGTAATGCACTGAAATGAGATCATACACTGATGGTTTCCTCTGATCCGTTACACCCACTCTGACCCAGAACAACACCTGCATGAAGGGAAGCCGGAGATGTCTGTGCGCTGACAGGGCTCTGAGCTGCTGTGACAGCCGTAATGAAGACATCCATATCCGCTTCACATGAACATCAGCGTCTTTGACTGACGTCTTTGGCAGACAGCCAGACGGAGCCTGTGGGTCTGGGCAGCGCAGGGTGACGAGTGACGGACACAAAGAGAGGAATATCCTGTCAGACATGTGTGCGCTTGATAAGCTCTTTGAAGTGGCTCACTATGAAAAATACACTTCTCAAGTACACAGTATGCAACACATTAACATCTCTAAGAGGGTTTTCCTTTCACCCAGGGCGTTGATTTTGTTTTATTCTGTCATGTATAATCTCACTGGCTTACAGATGCATTTTCAAAGTCATAAAAGTGGCCTTATGCCTCTCTAACAAGACAATTATCACTACAGCCATGTTTCCACCAAAAGCACCCATGACACTCAGAGGTCATTTACATGACAACAGTTTTAGGGTGAAATGCAAAAGTATTGTTGCGTTTTGGCCTCGCATTTACACGGAAATAGCGTTTCAGGCGGCCTCAAATGCAAACTTTTGAAAATCCAGAGTGGAATTTTTCTGAAACGCTGCCGACACCGTCGCCGTGTAAACAGTAAGCCGGCATTTTCGGTGAAAACACTAACATCACGCTTAGCGTGAGCCTCACAACAGTCCAACAGTTCCGTTGTTATAATCGTTGCAGATTACTGTGTTGTGCTTGTATTTGCTGGTTGTCTTTCAACAAAATGCGCATCTGTTGCACTTCTGTACTTAGTACTCACCAATACACCAGATGATTGGCCCAACTCTACTTCGGTGGAAGTGTCCTTCTGGACTGGACAATTATAGCACCACCTACAGGCCTAGCATGCTTACTGCAGCGTTTTCAGTCCCTCAGCGTTTCCATGTAAACCCAATTTTTTTTCACTGCGTTTTAGCGTTTTCAGATGAAACGTTGTATAAACAGGGCCTTTTTCTGTGGGCTGACACAAAGAAACTAAAAGGCTCCACTAGCCCATTGCTGTCTGCAGCTCCACTGAGGTCTTCAGACTTGCTAAACAGATGTAAATCATTCAGGTTATAAGTGACAATGTCACCTGAAATTTACAAACAGACTTCATAGGGGTAGGAGAAAAAATCGAAAATCGACATATCAGGATTTTTCGTTTGACAATATCAACACCAGGATTCTTTGTCAAAAAGTCTTATTTTTCAAATTAAAAAAAAAGACTGGAATGAATAATTTGAATTTGAATTCAAATGATTCATTTCAGTCTTTGTTTATAAACTGGATTGGAAAAAAGTTACCACTTTTCTCCAGCAGAGGGTGAAATGTTTCTCTCTGACTCATGTGATGTGCATTTTATGGGAAAATATGGCTCCTGGTAAAGTCTGTAGACACTATCATCAGCATTTAACTTTTTCATATGGTCTGGTGTTAAAAAAGAAAACTAAAAATCGTACATAGCGATAATAATCGCAATTGAATTGAATCAGCACTCAATAACATCGTAACAGGATTGAATCGCAAGAAAAGCATATTGTCCCAGCCCTAGTACTTAGTTGCACTCTAGATGATTAATGCTCCATTGAAAATTAGTTTTATCATCAAATTTACAAACTATCAGCTTTTGGAAAATAAACCAATCAAACAAGAACAATTTAAGTAGCCGACCACTTATATTTGCGAGTGGTTTGCTACAAGTGCCTCCTTCAAACCCTTCCAGAGATTTCCTGCTGGCTTTAAGTCAGGCGACTGTGATGGCCTCTCCAGAATATTCCAGGACTTCCTCTGAGACCAAGCCTCAACGGTCTCAGAAGCTTTGGCTCATTGTCTCCTGGAAGGTCAACCAAACCCTAGCTCCAGCTTCCTCACAGATGGCACAACTGTTCTTCCCAGGATTTCCTGATAACTCATTGACTACATCAAGCACTTCACTTGTTGCGGTTTCCAGTGCCAGAAAAAGCAAAGAAGCACCAGAACGTCGCCAATGCCATGCCTCACCAGAGGCGGGTTGTTCCTTGTTAACATGTGCTTCATTTTTCCTACTCCAGGCATACTGCTGATCCACAGCCTGAAGCAAAAAAGAGATTACTTTTCTTATGCCGCGGCCACACTAAACGCGAACTTGCAAATTTAAACGCGCGTCACGCCTGTAATGGGCTGCGTGAATGCCTGAGTCTGTACGCTTGACTATTTTGACAAGCTGAGGGGCTGACGCGGGTCACTGCACATGCAGAGTAGAGAGCCCACTCATTTAAAGACCGAAAGCCCAAAAGAGCATCTGAAAAATAATAAGCTATGGTTTCAAAAGCATGACAGTTGAATGTGTGAAAGCTTTGGACATCACAATCAAGGCCTGCTGCCTTTCCCTGGTAATCCACCGGCCCTGCCTGGCTGTTCCCTGCGACCTCATCCTCAACTCCCGACTCCCCAAACCCTCGACCCATGTTCCCAGAGGTCTCCCTGGGGATAATGAAGGGATTGAGGAAAGACAGGACCATAGAGAACTTCCATCTTTTCTTCTTTGGCTCTGCCCCTCCCCTCTCTTTCCTCCTCTCTATCAGGCTCTTACATTACTACAAAACTACACTGAAGAAAACACAGTAGGACTCAGTGACGACCCGTGCAGGCAAATCCAGCTGGAAACAAATATTTACAGAACTTACCTTCAAAACCTGTCTCCTCAGCGACTTTCACCCAAGCCTGCTTCTTTTTTGCGGTCTCTGTAGAGTACAGGTATAACGCATTGTATAACTCTGGATAATGACACACTGCACAGATTAGTTTCTCCTCCATCTTCCGGCAGGGTTGGAGTCAGAGCAGGTGGTGGTTACCCAACAACGTCATCAAATCAGTGACGTTGTTGAGGAATGTCATTGCTGATTGGCTGCCACGGCACAGCCTCACGCAAATTCGCGTCGAAAGTTCAATATTTTCAACTCGAGCATTTAGGCGTCTGACGCCCAAATGTGCAAACGCCCCAATCGCGCCGCACCAAACGTGTCCAACGCACCGTCCAGGGGAATTGGCGTCCGAACGCGTCTTTGCATTGCCTTTGTATGTAATCTCAATACAAATTTTCTTTCGGTGTGGCCGCACCATTATCCTTGTGGTCAGTAATGGGGTACATTTTGGAGTTTGTTCATGGAGACCTGCAGTGTTTATCATCTATGTTGCTGTGCAAAATGCCACCAGGTCTTACTGTAGATCTTTTGCCTCTCCAGGAATCTGGTATCGAATTCCTCAGAAAATGTTGCTACTATTCTTTTAACTTAAAACTTTAAAACTATTCCTCCAACTGTATCTCTAGAAACAGCCAGTGCCTTTGATATCTTTAATATCTTTCTCCTTGTTTTTAAAAGGCAGTGATCTTAATACCTCTTATCTCTTTTGATTTAGCCATACGTTGAAAACACAGTCCGGCCATCCACAAACCCCCGTTTTCATGTGTTCTGGCTTAAACACACGTGATGCAACTACTACAACTGAAACCTTTGTCAACTTGCAAGCTTTGTTCAGACCTTCCTTGTTATGGAAACGGCAAGGTTCCTCCAGAAGTCTCCAGTCAACAGGAAAAATCAATCAACAATGGTACTCGTGATTTCTGTCTTTTGGCACTTTTTTCCATTATTAATCAGCCTGAAAGAAACTATAAAAATTGGCAGCAATTAGTCAAACAAAGTGCAGACATGGATATAAAACTCTTTTTGTAGGACATCATGTTTCTGGCTTTACAGATTGCAAGCATGTGAGGGGTTAGTGAAAACATCTGCAATCCAGATAACGAAGGGACTCTGCCATCCTTCTGTAATATCCGTGAAATATCAGTGTAATAAACATGTATACTGCTGTACAGTACAGATTGTAGTACCACCAGCACTCAGCAGGAATATAGATCATGCATAAGACATAAGTTATACTGCAGAATGCTCAGCTTGGGAGAATTGTTATTCCAGTTTCCTGCAGTGTTTTGAGAACACTATGTCTGTCTGCATTTCTACATTTGTAATCAAGTTACATCACAGCATTTTTTCATCAGGACGAAGACGAGGAAGATGGTGGTCATCGATCATTGTGAATAAGGTGTCTCAGAGCTCCATATGTCAATATTTATTTCTTCGGCTCTGATGAAAGTAAGAGCAGCAACATGTCCCACAGGCCCAGCTCATTTACTCTGACGCTGTTGCATTTCTTGATCTTGTTCATGTGCAGGAAAAGGGCCAAAGCCTCTGTGGGTTTCCTATACACAGCTGAGCTACTCAGGGGGGCAAAGTTTTGCAGATCAGATAAGGATCTCTTGTTGAGTGATGTGTATTACTTAAGGGGTGCTATGTTTGCAAAGAAAATGTAGAAAGCACTATCATGGTTTTCGTTCACACCCATTTATTTAGTGAGCAACCTGAAAAGTCGCAAATTTTGACCTTAATGTTGAATACAACAGACACAAAGTTACAGACATGCACTAAGAGGGTTAAAACACTAAACTATAAAATATCACAAGTTAAAATGTGTTAAAATGTTATGCAAAGCATGAAGGATTATTGATGGAATTAACAAAAGAACACAATTTAATTCATTGACACATTGAGTTCATACTGTTTCATTTGAATGCTCAGGCACATAAAGTCCACTGTAGTAGATCGCTCTGTCACTTTCTGAAAAAGAAAAAAATAACAATAACATCTGAAAAAGTATTGCAAACACTTTTTTCATGCCATACGAAGAATTAAAAAAACTTGGCACCGGCCTTTATGTTTCATGCATCAAAGGTTTCAGATTTCCCCACTTTTTTATCATTCACAGTGGAATGGAAAATACCTTCCTCAACATGCGGCAGGACATATCTACAGCTATCAAATGAAAAGCACATCTCGGGTCACTTTCAAGTTGCTTAAATAACAAAAATACTCCAATTTTAGCTTCACAAAAGCTATGGTCAGAAAATCTGCTGCTCCTCATCCTGCTCTGATCAAAGCCTTCATTCCATTGCGTGTTCCCACATGCTAATTTACTCTAATCAGCTGCACTCTAACGACAACAGAACAAATTAAAAGCACAGATACTCTGTTCTACAAGGCAAACACAGAAAGATATAAAATGAGAAAAAAAAGAATTCACCAAAAGAAAAGTCTTTTTTGAAGGCTCTAAAGGTGTACTGAAGTTTTTATTTATTGTGAAAAAAGTAGTTCAAATGTATCAATATATGCAATGGAAAAAATCAGCATCAAACATTTGATGTCAAATTAATTTAAAATCAATTTAATTACTCTTCTTATGTATCAGTCCACTTATATTTCATTCACTGTAAAATCTGTGAAATATTTAACAAATTTTGTTCAATTCAGAATAAAAAGGATCACTAAAATCTTATTCATCTCAAATATTCTTGTGGCACAGCATGAGTATTTTTGGACTTCCTTTCTTAAACAACTGAATGTGCTTTTTATCTCAAGTAGAGGAAAAAGCTGGAAATAGTTTCTCCAATTATTAGAACACATGTGCTTCTAAAGTCAACATGCAGCAGGCTGCATGAAACAATTACATGAGAAGTGTGCACTGACATAACAAAACAGATCAAGCAATAATATTGAAACTGTGAAGTGATACCTATAGGGTTTAATCCTGTTGATGTTATCAGTGTGGGATGTGAACTACTCACCCTCCACTTACATTTAAAGTTCCTTGTACAAACAGATATACATTTTACAGAGTCCCATGTTGAGATGGTTGTCTTGATTTGAGAAGGAAAAAGGTGTTTGATATCACTGAAGGAAAATCATGCCCATGGCCAATAAATGGAAAAAAGAAGTCTTGCAGGCACTGGAGGATTTCTTTGGATAGACAGTTGACTATCTTTGACATTTCTGAGTTAAACGTCTGTGTGTGCTTTTTAATTATTATTTTAGACTTAAAATATTTCTGAGGCAGTCGTCATTTTTACTCAGGGATATATGTCCACGGTAAAGCCATGTTGAGTGGTGAAACCAAGACGCTTTAAGATGATTGTTGCTACCTTCCTCCAGAATGGCTTAACAGGGAGGCAAGATCAGAAAACGTGGTCCACCATCTCCTCTCCACATGACCTCCAACAGGAGAGATGAGTGCCTCTTTGTTTTGATTCTACCAAGATCTGCCAGTCCAGTCCAGGATTACAAGCACATGCATACATTTACTGAAAACACTTGCATAGTTGCCAGTCTGCATGAGGAGCCATAGCCATTAGCTTTCCTTTCTGTTTAATATAAACAGAAGTAGTCATACTGGCCCCCAAGAGCAGTTCTTTAAGTAAAAATTAAGTAAAAATAATTGTCTGTACCTCAGTGGGGCCTCTGGCACAGGGACACCCGCTCTCCACAAGCACTTCTTTCACAGCTTGGCTGTCCTTTAACTTCTCATGTGAGAATAGGATTGACAAGTGCAGTCATTACCTTTTTCTTTTATGTCTGGTAAAAAGTCAAAGCGGACACAAAAATTCATGTCCCTCTGAAAGGCTTTGAAATTTTTTAGTCATATAAGTTCCTATTCAATTCATAATAACCACTCTGAGATAAATACTCATTAGAGGGATCAAATGAGGAGGTGTCTAACGCCACATTATATAATAACGCCCCAATATGTAATAACGTAATAAATTTTCACTTCATTATGGGATAACTCAGAATTTTATAATAATCTGCTGCATTTTGTTATAACATTTTTGAACACAATATGGAATAAGCTTTGCCACATTTTGTAATAAGTTCTTAAATATTGCACCACCTATTAAAAAATGCAGGTTCCTGCATGTAACAAGTAAGAACTTCTTAAATGACGCGGCAAAGTTTATTACATATTGCGTTCAAGAGTTTTATTTCAAAATGTGCCAGATTATTACAAAGTGTGGTGTTATCACATAATGAAGTGAAAATTTATTACATTATTACAAATTGGGGCATTGTTATATAGTGTGACGTTACATAAGGTGCTCCAGAACAAGCAATCAATATATTCTAAGAGAAAAATTCCTCCTTAGCTTAGCATGATCAGTTTAGCATGATTTACCATCACTTTCACAGTGACACTGTGGAGGTCTGGCAGAGCATTTCAAGAATTAAATTAAAAGTCTGACAGAACAAAACTTTCTCATTCACAAAGAACATCGCCATTGTGCTGTGATTTCAAAAACCTAAAAGACAGAACAATAAACTGCAAAGCCGTTCATAATAATTATTCTCTTTTTGTCTGTGTTTCAGTCACACTCTGCCTCAAAAATGTTGTGAATTGCAGACTGTTCTTTTGAAAAAGTCCTTTTATGTTTCTATTGTTAAAAAAAAGAAAAGATGTCTTTTGGATAAATACCGACATGTTTTTGATGTAGATCTTTAACTTATTGCTCACTTAAGTCTACAGCCAACTTGCTGGTCTTTGTGACAAGCAGGACCATGTAGCTGGAATGTTGTTTATTGGAATTTAACGTCTTCGAGCCCCCCCCCCCCCCCCCCCCCCCGCCATCCCCAAAAAAACAAAAAAACTTTCCCTGCCCACTGTGTCACGACCTTGACTCCAGGGACCATTCCCAGGTTCTTGGCTAGAACAGGAACATCAATCATAGTTTATACTTTGGAGGAATGTGTTGTGGATTGCAGAAATTCTGGCTGTAGTTCTGTAGTTATGGCTTTCTGACCTCCAGACCTACTTCTCCTGGGACATTTATCAAGCTTAAACATAGTGAAAACTTGTAGGAAGTCTGGCAAAGATCCAAACCATAACATCGCCAAAATTAGTTTTTTATTTTCCTGTCCAACAAACATTCATACATGTTAATACATAAGCAATAAATATCCCTTTGCAACTCATACTTTGTGGTTACAGTCTGCTTTTGGCTTCAGGTTATTCTGTCTGTGTATTTTTCATTCCTGACAGCATAGATAAGGTTGAGAAAGAGAGATTAGTTCATCTCTGAAATCTCTGCATTAATGTCCAACCAGAGATTTTTAACCCTAATCTCCCTCTCCTCAGACTGGATCAGATGGTTTTGGATCCTGTTCTTACTCCCTGCTCCAGACAAAGACAAACATTAGGAGACTTTTAGGTCAGAGATTTCTTGAAATAAAGCAGAGCATGTCTGATTTTTTTTCTGTCATTTGGAAGCTCTTGTTAAACAGTCCTTCACCATATCACCTCTGAGCTGGCTTTGGAGAAATGTAGCTGTGTCCATGCAACATTATCATTATTATTACTCTCATGGAGCCTTATCTTCATTTCCCCCATTTAAAACAGCCTGGATACAACCAAATGTTGGTTAATTTGTTCAAAAAGCAGTGAGATTTAAATTTAGTGCTGTTGAGTTTTGTTTTGTTCTTTTGTTTATTGTGATTGTTGTGAAGACATCCCATGACATTTTATTTTTATGTCTTCTTTTTTGCTAGTTATTAGCTATAAAGAAGACATTTGTTATACATTCACTGGCCACTGTATTAGGTACATTTTGCCTTCAGAACTGCCTAATCCTTCTTGGCATAGATTCAACAAGGTACTAGAAACATTCCTCAGAGAGTTTGATCTATATTGATTAAATAGCATCACACAGTTGCTGCAGATTTTTCGGCTGCACATCCATGATGCGAATCTCCCGTTCCACCACATCCCAAAGGTGCTCTATTGGATTGAGATCTGAGGACTGTGGAGGCCATTTGAGTACAGTGAACTCATTGTCATGTTGAAGAAACCAGTCTGAGATGATTCCAGCTTTATGGCATGGAGCGTTATCCTGCTGGAAGTAGCCATCAGAAGATGGGTACACTGTGGTCATAAAGGGATGGACATGGTCAGTAACAATACTCAGTTAGGCTGTGGACTTTAAACCATGCTCAATTGGTACTAAGGGGCCCAATGTGTGCTGAGAAAATATCCCCCACACCATTACACCACCACCAGCAGCCTGAACCATTGATACAAGGCAGGATGGATCCATGCTTTCATGTTGTTGACGCCAAATTCTGACCCTACCATCTGAATGTCTCAGCAGAAATCAAGACTCATCAGACCAGGCAACTTTTTTTTTTTCTAATCTTCTATTGTCCAGTTTTGGTGAGCCTGTGTGAATTGTGGCCTCAGTTTCCTGTTCTTAGCTGACAGGAGGGTCACCCGATGTGGTCCTCTGCTGCTGTAGCCCATCTGCATCAAGGTTGGACGTGTTGTGTTGTGTGTTCATGTGTTCAGAGATGCTCTTCTGCAGACCTCGGTTGTAACCAGTGGTTATTTGAGTTACTGTTACCATTCTATCAGCTCCCTCAGTCTGTCCATTCTCCTCTAACCTCTGGCATCAACAAGGCGTTTTGGCCCACAAAACTGCCGCTCACTGGATATTTTCTCTTTTTGGGACCATTCTCAGTAAACCCTAGAGATGGTTGTGGGTTAAAATCCCAGTAGATCGGCAGTTTCTAAAACACTCAGACCAGCCCGTATGGCACCAACAACCATGCCACGTTCAAAGTCACTTAAATCACCTGTCTTCCCCATTCTGATGCCCGGTTTGAACTGCAGCAGATCATCTTGACCATGTCTACATGCTTAAATGCATTGAGTTGCTGTCATGTGATTGGCTGATTAGAAATTGGTGTTAACAAGCAGTTGGACAGGTGTACCTAATAAAAAAGCTGGTGAGCGTATATGTTCATTGATTGATTTCGTTATTTATTAAGTTCATTTGTTGTGGGCGTTGGGTTAACTTGGTCTACCCCCTGAGCAAACCTTGTTACATTTTTGAGCCAGTATATCAGTATATCAGTGACCAAAATAAACTAAGATCTTGGATTATAGTTCATAAAACTCATTGTGATTATTGTGATCATAAAACCCACTGGCACAGATATTCCTCAAAGATAATGTAGGTTTTACTTTCAATCCCTCCAGCTCTTTTCTCTTTTTGTACTGATGTTCAGTGCATGCCCTTTAACACTGTCCTGAGTGCATCATCAAAGAGTATCTGTGGGAGCTCACAAACACAGGGATTCTTTCTAGTGTGTTTTCTGAGCACAACACATGTGGTTTATCATCAGAATAACAAGTAAGTATGTTACCCTAGGGCAAAGGCAAATGATGGTTACACAAAAATCCACTGGGTTGACAAAAAATAAAGCACAGTAAGCACAACAAAGAAAAAAAGAAGAAGAAAGAAAACCCCAAACTGTAAGATCTTTTGTGGGCCTCTCATACGAACTTAAATGTTAGCAAGAGTGGTCTAAAACTGAACATGTCCCCTCTTTAAGAGAGCATCATGAATCAAACATTTCAGCTATGTGACTGTTCTGTCTTTTCTGGTGCTCTGTGATCGATGAATGTGGAGTTTGGTTGAGAAATAGATGAAGGTGACATTCATGATCCCCAGAAGACTGATCTTACTATTCCCCTCTGCCTCTAATGCAGTGTTTTCAATAAGCTACTGTGCTTTAATGAACACTGTCGACATTGCACTCACTAAGTTACTGAAATGCTAACATTACGTTAAAAAATTCTGTTCTTACTACATGACTTTTTCTACTGAAAAAACTACGAAACTATATCCACTTGTTACCAGTGTTGGGAAAGTTACTTTTAAAAAGTAACTAGCTATAGTTATAGTTAGTGCTGAGAAAATGTAATTAGTTACTTTACTAGTTTCTAAATTATAATAGTAACTAGTTACTTTACTTTACAAAAGTGGCTCAGTAACAGAAAAGTCAACTTTATCATTATAGCTACTATTTTTATGACATGTAGTGGAACAATAAAACACAACAAATATGTTAAGAAATATTGACAGGAATATTTATTTTTGTAAACCAGAATTGCTCTGGTTTGGCAGTGTAACAGTGACTAGTTTCTTTGTCGTGTGTTTCGTGGTCATGTGCTTTAAAAGATTGGCATTGCTGGATTTCGACATGGATGAACGTTTCTGACCAAGGCAGAGTTTGCATTTCACAACAATGTTTTGTTGTTTGCCTTTACCCCCACGAAATCAAAATAGTGGTTGTACTTCTATCCTGCAAAGCAGGCACCGCTGCCTTCCATTGTAGATGGGTGTGAGGCACTCGTCTGCTCGCTGCTGCTCATCTTGTCGTGTTTGTTTACTGTGTGTGTGCGCGCTTGATCATACTCATGTCTGTGTGTGTGCAGCAGCATGGGCCCGCCAAACTCTGTTTCTGATTGGCTTACCGTCAGCAGTTCCCCTGTGTCAACCAATCATCACTATCACTCGCTTTCTCAGCAGCAAGATCCATGTTCTTGTGAGAGCTCACCGCTCCTCGTTTGTGAGAGGAGGAGGAACGGGGAGTGCTTCATTATAACGCGACTAACGCAACTAACGCACCTATTTAATTCAAAAGAACTATAACGGCACTACAGAATGACAAAAGTAACGCGCTACGTTAGAAGTTACAGAGAAAAGTTGTTTCGTTAGGTAACGTAACGAAAAATAATCGTTACTTCCCAACACTGCATGTTACTCATACAATGTGCTTCAGTATGTTTAGTATGTCACTGACAGTTCTCCAAACCATGATCCCATTTCATCCAGTCCACCAGGCGACATTCTGTAGACTTATTCTTACCTTCCTTTCAAAGGTGGAAAACTACAAATGCTGGTCTCATATACAGTCTCATTCCTTTGTGCTCTGCTGGGCGATGCATTTGGCAGTCTCATCTCTATTCATGACAGCCCTTTGAGGAATGGGCTCATAATGTTTAATGTTCAGCCTAGGTTCAGTTTTTCTTTCAGACCTCTGTAATGACTTTACAGCAAAACCTCATCAGTATGTGGGAGAGACTGACTAAGGAAAATAACTCGGTGTTGTTTTGGCCATAAAGTAATAGAGTAATGGGGAAATTGTCATCTTGTGACTATCCCAAGAAAATTTAGAGTTTTGATTGTTATTCTCAGCAGTGAGCAGCCACTCCTGACCCTCCGAGAGTTTGATTCAGAGCATTTAGAGGTAAAGTCTGGTGTTGTGTGTAAAGTGGGATTCTGTTCAATTTGAATAACTGGAAATGACCCTGCTTCAAGCTTCATGATATGAACACAATGTTTGTTTAAGTTTCAGGTTTACTGTAAGTTACTCCTCTTTTGTGAGATTTATAATTACTTTGGACAAGTAGTCCAAGTCTGAAGTCAAAAGTTAATGTTACAACACAACAGCTTTGCAATCAAGCCCTTCATCTGAACAATGTGAAAAATCCAAATCATGATTAACGACTATCTCATTAAAGTTTATAGCTTTATAACTGTGAAAACTTGCCAGCTAATGTTACATTTGCTCTGGCAGAAGCCTCACCCCATCCAATCTGATTTTCAGTGGGCTAGGTCCTGATTGGACCAAACCAAAAAGTGTTTGTATATTTTGTAAAATTTTATTTAATTCACTTTTTAGAAAGTGTAACAAAATGTGGTAGATGGTTAATGGACTGTGTTGTGCCTTCTCTAATTTTTTGCCACTCAAGGCCCTTTTACATGACATGTTAGATTTTATCATTCGCTCCACAGTCATACAAAGATGGCAGAGGCTACTATGTAAAGTGCTTATCGGGATAATCTAATACAAACACTGATGGCAAAGCTCTGGGGACAGTTATGGGTTTGGTGTGTTTCTCGAAGGTCCCATATTATGCAAAAATCACGTTATTAAGTCTTTTAGTGAAAGTTGTGGGTCTTTGGCTTTCCTCCCAGCCCACAAAATGTGATGTTTAATGATAAAACCTGTATTTAGAAGTGCTTGTGGATGTAAAATCCTGACCTAAAACGAGCTGTTTGGATTTTGGGGTTTGCCGACGTCAGCGATTCCCTTTTTTGACCAATCAGGGGCAAGTCTGACCTGATTGGTCCACCCGGGCAGATGCCTCCCACCCCCCTCCCTGCCCACTCCCCTCCTATGCCAATGTCTAAGTTGAAGAGCCATCACTGCTTTGTTTTGGGCTGTAAACAGCCACATAGTTCCATGCACAAGCTTCCCACCTCAGAAGACGACAAGACTAAGTAGCTAGAGTTCATTTATCAAGAAAATGTTCCAGCTACACTCAGTAAAACTGTGCATGTGTGCCAGTCACTTAACGGCTGACTGCTTTTTCTAACTTTGGACAGTACAACAGAGGGCTAGTGAATAGACTGGTCCTGAATCCAGGCGCATTTCCAACCATCCACCAACAAACTTCTGACCCTGGAAATGTGAGTATTTTAAATGTTGTGTGCTGTGGAGCATATGTAAGAGCTTTTCCTCAGTGTCCCCCCTGTCTCTAGCTTCAGGATGCTAACTTTAGCTGCGGTTAGCCTGTTGTTTTAGCCTTTAATGTTGCGGTAAACAAGCTTCGCTGTTTTCGCTCGTGGCGCCGCTCTCAGTGACGCGGAAGAGCGGGGCGATATCTGCGGTGGCTCATTTACATATGAAAGTCACGCCCACTAAATCAGACTGTTCTGAACAGAGGGGCTATGAGAGCCTGGAAACAATGCTGCTGTGCTTAATTTTTTGGTTTTTTGGACCAAAACCTGTTGCTACCATTTCATGAAGGATCCATATTAAACAGCAGAAAAGGAGCATAATATGGGACCTTTATGGACATTTCATACTGGGAGTCATCTGACTCTACTGCAGAGCCACGGCCATCTTCAGCTGTTGAAACTGAAAAAAGGAATGTTTTGAAAAACGAAAAATATGTGTTCATTTCAAATCAGACACCACCAAAATGTTTCAAAATAAAAAATAAAAAAAATATGTGAGGGGCAAAGGCCTAGCAGTTAGAACACACACTTCATGAGGTTATCCCTTAAGCAGTCAGCTCCAGTTCAAGTCCTTATGACCTCATGTCAGTTCCAGCTCTCACCTTGTCTCCTGCTCTATCCACTGTCCTATAAAAGCTTGCAAAACTTAAACTCAGTATTCATTTATATATAGAAGGGTTCTCATTTGTACCAGATATGTAAGCCTGTCATCTACTGAGCTTTAAATTTTCTGTTTGAGCTTTAGACTGAGCTTTTCTCTGACAAAAACCCTCAATGAACCAACATGACACTGTATTTACAAAATCAATTTATCACCCCTTCATTTGTTTACTCTTGAATATGCCAAGGCAGCAGCCAAGTGGCTCTTGAGCCTTTGTTCCTCTGTAAAAACATCACATAAAATTACATAATGTCATGATTAACCCCTAAATAAAGTAGCAGTGGGTGTTGAGTGGAATATTAGCTACAATGTGTAATAAGGAAAAAAAATGGGGGCGGTAATTTTACCACAAGCTGTTTTATTAAGTTTTGTTTTTTATTAAAAATGAAAGAGTTAATGTTGCAGATTTTTTAAGTGCCCAGAGTCATTTTCTTTGAAAAACAAACATAATAATCTAGTGGCTAGTGAATTCTGACTTTATGAACACGCTGGTTTAATTTCCTTTCAGTTCAGTTATAATAACCCTTGATTCATGTCAGACTTTAGCATCAACAGATGACTGTGGATGTGGTTTATGTTTTATTTTCATCATTCATGACAACACTGAAGGATGGCTGTTCAGATCAGTCCAGAGTAAATATTCTCACTAATCTTTTGTTGATTTGGTACAGTACAGACATCAATATTTACCAGTTGACAAATTTGGATGAGCCAAATAAAAACACAATTATCTTTGCTTTGAGTAATCACCATGTACTGCATGACATACCCATAAAACTTGGTCTTACCAAACTCCGACATGCGTGAAAGTCAGCCTTATGTGAATATTAAACCTAATGCGTGACGGGTCAGCAGCTTCATTTTGAGCTTGTTAGCATTGCTGATGTTAGCATTTAGCTTCAGTTAAACTCAGAGACAGATTTTTGGGGCTTCTGGTCTAGAATAACATCAGTTCAAATAATTCAACTGCAGGAAGAACACTGAGTTCTTCATGTTTCTAAATCCAGCCACAGGCTCTCAGCATCTCCCAGAATCCACCACAGTATCACCACCATGGCTTGCCTGAACCATTAAACTTGTTGTTTCAGTTTTTAGTGATTGTCTTTTGGTCAGCATTTTTGTCCTAAATCCAAGAGATTTCATCCACAATAAGTAGAAGTAATGACGTGTTTTCTCTGACTTTCTACCCTGGTTCTGGAGGGTTTGAAGGGTTTTTAATCTATGTTTTAAGAGTGTGTCACACAAACATTCAGTGCATTAAATACCCCAATCTGTCTTCTTGTAAACCCTGTCTACATCTTCCCACCGCCCCCTTAAAAATGAGTCTTTACAGGTTGATTTAAATCTGCCCCTGAGCCCCCTGGCTCTCAGCCATTACATTGTGCAGTTCTGCTCTTTCAGCTCAATAGACATCTTCAGGAGAGAAAAAAGATGATAATGTCTTTCCCCCCTAAAAAAATCTTATCAACACTGCTCATGTTGATCTTTGAAGGTCACAGCAGGAGAGAAAGATGATCTGAATCTGGTTTGATAAATCAAAAACTGAAGCACAAAAAAACAAAGGTGTACCTGAAAGTAATCCATCTAGTTTGCTGTCTGGTTTTCTCATGTACATTTTAGAGAAAAATGAGTATATTTTCTAGGGCGTAACACTTCTGCCACCCCTTTGGTGGTGGACTTTAAACAGAGATTTTAATTGTGTTCGGGTATTAAACTCTTGGTGTGACTGAAGACTGAGGGAATAACTGCTTTGATACATGTTGATGCTTGTCATGGATTTTGGCACACCGTAAGACAAAGAGCATGGACATTTTTCATTTATACTTAAATGTGATGAATGGATTTGTTTTTCTGATATGAAATCCAGCTCACCCTCACCAGACAGTGCAAACAGACAGTGATTTTACACTGTTCTGCTGAGGGGGCAGCCAAGTCTTTTTTTTCCTGTCGTTTTACAGAATTCAGAGTAGGTGTCATGATTTAACATCCACTCACACATCTGAATGTTACCTTAATATTGTGGAGGAAAGCTTATATAAACTTTATGGGAATATATTCATTTAGAATAATCATGAGCCTCTTAAAGTGTTTTATCTCACTCAATAGAGCAATAACTAAAAGTCTGCAACCACTTTCAGTATCCACGCTTCAGCATCTTTTGATTGTGTGTTTTTCAGATCTGATATATTTTCCAGGCATGTTTTTCAGTGTTTAGTCCACAGCAGGTTTTGATTAGTGGGTTTCTGGCCTTGATTACTCTTGTTCATAAATAACAGCGTATGATTAGAGTTCTGGACAGCTCATTAAGGATTAGGGACTAAGGTTTGGGCACTGGCTTTTGTTGTGCCACGTTGTCTGTCTTGCATTATGATCCATTTTCAGTCACAGTAGTAGATAAGGCCTTGAGCCTGCTTAACACTGTTTTATAGGATTATAATGGCAAATGACATCATCCTTTTACATTTGTCTTCAATATGCTCAGCCCATGAAAAGTTTTAAGTGCTGGTGGTAGTACTGAATTTATTTGTTGCATTGAAATGAATGGCTAGCATCATAAAAACAGTCAGCATTATAAAAATGAAGTCAGCAATGAGACCTTTACCTCTTCACGTGCTCTGGTCTTTGTGCTCTTGATGGATTACAGACTGCAGTAATTTGCTGTCATTGTCATTTTCTGGCTTACCACAACTGGACTGTTCCTCGGCATGTAATAGGCGAGTCAAACTATCTCATGGCTTGGTTTAAACAAAAGGCCCAAAGCAGCCGGACCACCCAAAACATCCATGTTTGGGATTATGAGGAGCCAAAGCAGCTCCGACCCGCTCCACCAGTATTCTGTATACACTTTGAGACTTTGATCACAGCTCCATGATTGATGCCACATTTTTCATTCAGATCGAGTTTGTCTTTGGGATCCAAATTATAGTGTGAAGAATAAATGTCAGACCAAGCCATCCTTTTCATTCTGGGTACCCTCTCATAAAGACACACATGGTTCTACTTAATCTCTCCTTATTCTGGGACCCTAAAAGCCTCTTGATTGGAGTTAATGGAATATCAAACCCCAGATTTATGTTCAATGGTGAGCCATTGGATGAGCAACTCAAATGAAACATTAAATTATTTCTCATACGTCTCCACTGAAGCAATGCTCAGCTGGCTGACCTTTCTGGCTATTGAGTTACTGTTGAATATAAAGAACTTGACACAAACAGATAAAATTCAGGGTATGAAACCAAACTGGAAGCTCTCACTTAGCTCAAATGCACCAACCACAGACTTTCAGTTTAGTAGTACTCCTGTAACTTCATCCAAAAAAATGGGACAAAAGCCATAAATTGTCATGTTTAAGGATTTACCTGCAGGGTACAATGAAAAAACTTGATTATTTGGACATTTCTTAACAGTGAGAGGATCTTTGGTCATCTCAGCCGCATAATGTGCCAGACTTATACACTTTTCTCCACAACAGTGTTGTTGCAGTCCTTAACACACATCAAATTTTGGAATAAGTATCGATCAGGGTAGGTCATTTTTGACCAAAAAAGTCCAGAGCTATCTTTGCCCCACTTTGTTATCATCAACATAAAACAATCCAGCTTGTGTTGAGAGAATCTCTGCTGTTTGCATGTCAATAAATTAACTTGTAGGGTTGATAAAGTCAGTGAAAAGCTTTAGGATTAAAGTGAGGGACTACTGTGTACTGTCAATGAACTTCTGGAAGAACTATAATGCAAAATAGATGTGAGTTATGGGAATTAGTACCAGAAGAAAAACACATGACAAAAAAGACAAATGGAAAAGCTTAATAGAGATTTCCCCTTAATGGTGCTTTCCAAACTTTTGGATTGTGACCCTTGAGATAACAACCAGAACAGAAACCAGGAACACATAAACTCAGTTTATTTATTCATTTATCTTACTGCAATACCTGCAATGTTAAAGGGTTAACGGTTTGATTTTTCTAATCCCCAGTGTCTTCTATAACAACCTGTGTATCATATGCAGATGACCATGAGGGGAGGTCACTGGCCTGTCTTAAACTCTCACAGCGAGGAAGAAAAAAAAACAGCTTGGCTGGTGCAAATAGTAGATATGGCTCAGTGTTAGGATAGGATTTTCCCTTTTTTCTGCTCTTCTGCCCTTTTTCTTTTTGACACTTAAGCTCCAGTGTCCACCATTGCTACAAAATTAATCCAACAAACCATTTTCAGGACAGAAAAACACAGAGCTCTCTTCTCACTGCCACAGGGTGGGCCAGAAAGATTTACCCATCGTTTTTTCCGAACTATCCAAAAATTCTTGCAGACAAACATAACAAACATTGAACACAGTTTCTATACTTAATTCTCTGTCACCAAAAAGATTTACATCTCAATATGGCCGCCCTTTGCCTTCATCACAGCCAGGAGACGACCTGGCACTGCCTGGCATGAGCGCCGCACTGCCTCTGCATCAAGTTTTGACCATGACTTCATCAGAGCTGTCTGCAAAGCAGTGACACTGCTGTGAGATACTCTTGAGACCTCCCTCTCCAGGATAGACCAGATCGCAAGGTCCATTGGATTGATGTCCGGACTTGACAGAGGCCACATGTTCTTGTCCCAGAAGCCAGGAAAGTTCTGCTTGCACCAGGCCTGTGTGACATTGGATGTGTGAGCTGCTGCACCATCTTGTGTGAAGACATACTGGTTTCCAAACGCATTGGTACACCAAGGCAACACTTTTTCTTCAAGAAAAAAGTTACAACCAGGTGTACACCTGGCTGTTCACTTTCACACCCTCCTGAATGAAGACCAAAGGAGACTTGGAGCCATCAGATGCAACAGCAGCCCTCACCATGACTCCAGCTGGCTTCTAATGACGAAAATGAGTTCCGCAGCCTTCGGGTAGGTACTGTGCAATGTGTGCATAAACCCTGTCATTCTGGGAATTGACCACTGCCTGAACGGTGAAGATCTTCTCATCAGACCAAACCAGGACTTTTTCTGCGGCACTCTGGATCTCCTGCAGCATCATTTTCTCCCGATTAAGCCATTTTTTCTTTGCAGTGGCTGAAATCGTTTGTCTGTGTTGCATTTTTTCTCTGCTGTGTTTCTTCCAGAAGATGCTGGTGGTATTGCCAGTGTCCTTGTGTCCTTTCATGACATTGTAGACAGTCTTGGTGCTGCCGTGATGACTAGCCCCATAAATGGATCCTACCCAACCCATTTTGGAAACTGAGAAATAGCATTTAGAAATAATATATTTTGGGGCTAATAATCTTGTTTTAAAATGTGGATTAAGATCAGGCATATATCCATAAGTGAGACACTTTCAAGGTTGCTTAGAAAGTCCTCACAGGGACTTAAACCTTGCTTTGTTGTAGAAACAAGGTCAAAAAGGCCAAAAAGGACTAACTACGTGTTTGGACAACAGCTTGCTAACATTTCTAGGGCTAGTGAATGCCAAAAACCCACAATAAACCAGTGTGTATCAGACAAAGATGCATGAAGTATAAATCAGCCATCCTCTGCTGAATCACTGGAATAGTTTCCATTAGCAGCAGACAGCTGTGGATCTGTCATCACGGTTGTTTTTCAGACGGCTCTTGTTCCTGCTGCAGTCAGCAGACCTCCTCGGAGATGTGCATTAATGAGCTCTTGTTTACGGAGCTCATCTATGTACCCATTCAGAATCACATGGACTGTGTAAAAAACACTTCTCTTTAAAATGAGCTGTGGCATGCAGTCTATCTGACTCAGCAAATACTGCAAAAACAAAATCTGCTGCGTATCAGACAGAAAACACCGCATGGATGAGCTATCATTGGGCTCCTCATCCTAATTACTTACAGGAACCCTTGGGTCTATAATGGTTTTAGTAATTAGGGGTAAGCCTTTCCTTGGTAGGGGGACTATAAAAAAGGAGAAAAGAATGTGGACTTATGTTGAGACTTTTAGTGGTAATGTAATGATGCGCTTCTGGCTTCCCAAGCTAGTTAAGACTGTGGCTCAGATTTAATCTTTTGCAGCAGTGGTGAATTAAGAAGGGCTTCTTTTTGCAGAAATTAAATAAAGAAAATTCAACCTTTGTCTATTTGTTTAATGGTGAGATTTGTTCTGGACCTGGAATAAAGATGAAATGATAGCTCTACTTCAATAAAACATGGGTCTTATTTGAAAAGTTCAGGCTGTAAACAACAACATACCTACCTAAGCAATTTCTGTCTTCTGGGAACTCTTTGAACAAACAAAAGCAGCTTAATGGTCAGATAGGTTGTAAACAAGTCATCAGTCAAGCCAAATTACCTCCACCACTTTATTTGGAGGTTAAAACAAAATATCTTGGGAATAAGTAAGTGGAAAACACACGTTTAAAGTCTGTGCGGCAAAGCAGACCAGGAGCAGAGAGAACCATGGAAGTGTAAACAGTGGTGTGTGTAAAAGAGTAGTGTGATTAAGAATTTTATTGTTGTTTCTTTATCATAAGTGTTTCTTTCCCAACATTTTTCTAACAACACATACAGGAGATACGTTGTTTCCAATATTTTTTTTTTCAAAGGATCAAAGTTTAGGATCCCTCTTTTGGTTCAGTGACAGTCTCTGTTCTGTATCCTTCCAAACTCACCTGTATGAGAGCTTTCTCTAATTAAATTATCTGCTATTCAAACTGCAAACAGAACTAAGATAAAATATAACATAAACCTCTGAGTTTGTGATGTTTACTGATTCAATTCAGAAACATCACAGTAGAGCTGGTAAATCCAAACTATCTTTTGTCCTGCTCGACAATCCCTCAAACATGCTACATGATAGGACCATAAAACCAGGCAAGAGGCAACTATAGGGGAAAAATAAACATTTCCATTGGCTCTCCTCCAGTTTTTTCTCTAGTTTCACATATGTAGGTCATTGTTTGCAGCCCTTTTAACATACAACGTTTTCACAAAAACTTTAAAAAATGTCTGACATAAGACCTCCTGTGCTAGGCTCTGACCTTTTTCTCCAAGTCCCCAGACGTGCATGAGTCATGGTGTCAAAATCACAAAATTTCCACCCTCTCACACACAGCTGCATTCTTGGACTGGTCATGGACACAGACAGGCAGAATGAGTCCACGTCAACCTGCGGAAAATAGCTGTAGTTGCATGTCTGAAATGTTGACCGTGAAATAAAGGCACAGCAGAGGGGAGTTTACAAGCTACAGTGAGCTGCTAGAAGGTATGCTGACCACCCACCCACCCACCATACCTCCAGACTCACTGGTGCTGCAGATGAGACAGCCTGAACTCCTGATGATTCAGAGAATAGAGTTCAAGACATCTGGGAGACAAAAGCATATTGCCAGTTATATTGTCACATTTACTGTAACATGTTTTATGATGGACACTATCTCACTTAAGTGAATTTTAATGCTGATTTGTAGTATTATTTGACAGATGTGGATTTTTTTTCTCTCTTTTTTTAAGTACAAGGAGTGACAATTGCAGGATAACCAATGATACCCTTCACTACCATAACATATCGTACTGTTCCATACCATATCATAGCAAACGCTGTGCTGTGTACATTGTGATACAACACAAAACAACGTGGTACAACATGATATGCCACTAGGGGTGTCTTACTCTTAAAGTAATGATGCAGTGAGCACATGTTAGAATGATCTTACATTGCCTGCAGTGAAATGACCAGCTTTGGAAAAAATAGTACAGTTCCATATCTGCTGGGACCAGCAATGACAGCTGTGGAGCAGATCCAATGTAAGTTGACACGTTGACTTGAATAGAGACCTATCTGATCCTGTTGGGTGACAGAGTGCAGCTCGACTACACCAGATCAGATTTCGGCCGTTATAAGTGTTTCTTTTTTTTCTGGAAAAACATTTGGATTTTGAACGCTTAGTTATCCAGATTTCTCATCAGCAAGTTGGTGGACTTGTAACAGGAGTTCTGAAACTGATCTGAGAAAGCTTGGCGATGCAGGCCACTGGTAGGGCTACATGGTGAGCTGCTGTAGCTTTCAAGCTAACACCTAGCAAACCAACTATTTGGCACAGTCTTTGCTAGAGTCAGAATTGCTTTTCAGGACTCAATTTGGTTGGTCATGGATACCAAACTTTTAGTGGCTTCAGCGATATTTTTACTACTTTTTCTCCTGTGTTTGTCTGGAGATCCTACATGTAACCATGGCTGCATTGTTTACATGTGACTCAACTGTTTGCAGCCTGTAGCATGTCAATGCTAACTGGTGTAAGGCCTGATGTCTTCCCACATGGTGAGGAGAAGGAGGTGAGGGCGAGGTGCTGGTTCTCAGGTGTGAGCTAAGAAGTGACGACATCGACCTGTCCATCCATTCTTTGTTATTGGGAATGTACAGTCTATCTCCAATAAGATGGACGAGCTAGCTGTGCTAAACCAGCAACAGAGGGAATACCAGAAGGCAGAGTAGCATCATGCTATTCACAGACATGGCTAACGAAGATAACATCAGACACCAACGCCACATTGGAAGAGCTTCACCTGCTGTGAGCAGACTGGGTCTAGGAGACAGAGATGGAGCATGACTGAAGAAGCTCAGTCCTGGACCCTGTGGAGGTGGAGGCTGGCTGAACTGAAGAACGATGGACAAGCTGTCATCATCTATTTTCTTGTGGACCTTTTTGCACTTTCTATATGCTTTCTTACATTTGTTTTCTTGATTGCTGCTGTGACTTCAATTTCGTTGTACTTGTTACAATGACAGTAAAGTTCTGGGTTTTGGGTTGCTTACCCTTCTTGCTTGTGGATATCCTGATGTGCTTGGACTTGAGTGTCAGAGTTTATCTGTAAAGTGCCGTAGAACTGCAAACATTATTGCTTCAAAATTGTTCCAAATGGCTCCACTCACCTGCTATGGAGTAGACTGAGAGCATTTTAGTTAAAGCGTTCTACATGTTTCAATTTGAAAAAAAAAAGGAAATACGAGTTGTACCTTTCCACTGATGGCTTTATTTTGAATAAATATATTTAAGTCAAAGACAATTAGGCCTACAAATGCCTGTGTAAAAAAAAAGAGATTAAAAAAGTATTTACAGTATTTTTGCACAGAGCTGAATAAATGTATACATAGTATACAGTACAGCCTATGCAAGTCATAAGTTTCTTTTGCTGTACAAAGTGCAAAAGCTGTAGAATAAAAAAATAAAATAAAACAAAAGAAAGTGAAAACCGACTAACATAGGATCCATCGTTTAGCTGGAGGTTTGATTGGACAATGCAGCCCTTTTAAGAACAAAACAAAAAGTATAATGGATTACAGGATTTCATCAAGTGTGTAGAGAGGAAAGCTTGGCTCAGGCTGCCAGGCCATGAACGAGGAGATCCAGGAAAACACTCATCTGTACAGCGTAACAGAAGACCTGCCAGATTTTCCTCCCTCTCTGCTTTATTATTTCATTGATAATAAATTATATGTTATAACTGTGCCAGACAGGCATGACTTAACATGGAAGAACATTTTGAACTGAGAGGACCATTGTTGTGGTCACATAATAAAGGAAGTGAGGGAGGCAATCAAACATGCTGCACAGATGAGGCAGGAATTGAACACTTGTGTGGGTGTGTGTGAGCCTATATGATGAGCTGTATGATGTTTGGTGCAGCCTGATGATGTCACTGAGCTGGCAGCCATGAGCTGACAGGGAGAAAAACCACTGGCCATTGTTTCCTGTTCTGCTTCATTAAGTCAGATCTGTCCTGAAAGGGACCAGTGTGACTTCGAGTTTTAACTGTTTCCATGACTGGTACTAAGTAGGCTGTGCAGACAATTAGTGTCTAAAAGGCAGACGAGTTTGTCCAAGTCTTAGAGGAGAAATGCTGAAAAAATCTAAAAAGTCTTCCTCAAGGAATTTTTCTTTTTAAGTCAAATGAAAGAGATGAAAATCACATTTGATTTTAAAACACCTACAGAAAATAAACAACCTGACCTTTTTGTTTCTGAATCAATTTTTATCTTTTTTAAAAAGGTTCCCTGAAAAAACCTGGGGTTGCTCCAATATTGGTTCTATTTTAAAGTTGATTACCATGTAATGATAGTGCTTGAAGATAAATCATAGAAAAAAAAGTCTGTTCCATCAGTAATATATGTAGGTGATTTTGCACTTGATTAAAGGAGCAGTCCCTTATGCTGGCGGCCAATCAAATCCAGCAATTAGAGTTAAGAGAGGGAAATTATTAAATTAGCATATCATCAAAAAAAAAATCACAGGGTTAAGTGTAATGAGGGCACTTCAGAACTATGAACATATTTTCTGTCTCTGTGTAAAGTGTTGTGCAGCCCATGGGCATTACCTAATAGTCCATTTTGTAAGAAGTTATGGATGTTCATGCTAGTATTTTCGCAGTTTTTCTTCTGTCTTCTGAAAGCCAGAACCAAAACTTTCAAATCTGCATATCAAATATTATGACTTGAAATGGGTTCCAGACTTTGAGAATAAACTAAATTAATAACTTGCAAATGGATAGTCTGTATCTACCAAAGATAAAAAGAATTTGGCAACAATGTAACTTGACTTTCTGATTTGTTACTTTGCAATCAGAGTAAAGCCTGGACAGCATCTTATGAAATCAGAGTGATGGCAGTGAAAATATCTTCCAGCATTTATCCTGCAGCTTTCACTCTGTGTCAGATATTGTTGTAGTTCCTCTGAACAATTTTCCCATGATGCAGGTGGAAAACCTGCACCTGTTAGAGTTGGTGTTTGATCTTTGCATGTGGACTCAATTCAGTCTACTGAAAATAAAACAAAGATTTTTAGTCCGCAGGGTTTAAGTCACTAGCAAGGGCTTAGGTTACAGAAGTCCAGCTCCTGAGGCTTACGCAAGCCAGTGCAGTGGTCCCTTGGGAGAAGCTGTCCATTTTGGGTTTTGCAGTTCAGTGGTCGTCTCTTGAACCCCTTTCCACAGCTTCGGGAACAAGGCGACCATTGCCCAACATTCCACTCAGGACATGGGTCTCCACAAACCCTGGTGGCAGGGGGTCTCTGAGAAGGATCACAGTCCAGCCCTGGCTTCCCATCTGGTGTCAGACACTGTACCATCCTCCTCTGGATCCCACTGCCACAGGTCACAGAGCACCTGTCCCAACCTGAGGATATCCATTTGCCAAGTATGGGATCCACCTTGCTGTATGACTTCTTCAGCATGTCATCTTCCTTCTCCTTGACACCATCCTCAGCCAGGACACTGTTATGGGAATTCACACGCACCTCCTTCTTCAGAGTCTTGTCTTCTTTGGTTTGACGGGCGAGGTAGAAGGAGTAGCGGATGCGAGGAGGTGTCATCTGGCCTGCACATAGCACCTCCACAGTCAATGATTCTCCCAAAGGCTTCACAGCCTGGAGGGTCTCTGAGAGTCCTGCTGTGCCACTGTAGCGCAGCAGGCTGTTCTTTACGATGATGTCCCTCTCCCCAGCTGACACAATGTAGTTCCCATTGAGCAGGTAATGGCCCTGACTGTTTTTCACTGCCAAGTAGTTGTCATCACCCGTCATTCCCTTGTAGCCTCGCTGACGGATGTCTATGTTGGCTGCGCCTACTGGCAACATGACCACAAAATTGTAGCCATGCCTGAAAATCAAAACATATTACAGTTAATGAGAGCATGAAGTGAAGCTTATATTCTTTAATTTTTTCAAACACTGGAATCAAATAAAGCAGCATGTTATAACCTCAAAGGTCAGTCCAAACACAATGTGATTTTTACTCACTCAGGCTTTGTGAAGAGTCCTGACACCTTCTTGCAGCCTTTGTTATCGCCGCCACAGATTCCACACTTATCAAACTTCTTGTTGGAGCCAATTTTTCCATCACAGCCAGCCTTGATGCACTTGCCTTGGACACACACTCCTGTGGAGTCTGGAGAACATGGTGTCCCATCCACAACCTGGAGAGCACAAAAAAGTCAGAACCTTCATCACTTTACCATACACTGCACAACCTTAGCCTTTTGTTAACCCCTTAGCCCTTGGTTTTGTGCATTCAAATCACGGAAGGGGTATTCCAAATCTTCGTAAGGTTAAGGGGAAGGGCTACACAGCCCTTGAAATGAAGACAAACCCGGACCTCACTTAAAAGCAAGGGGTATGACAAACTTCCCATGAAATCGAAATTGCTGGAAATGGCGGTACTCATTTTTTTTTTTTTTTTTTTTTTACCAGATATCTAATCCTTTGCTACTTTACATAAATACTAGTCATGTTTTGAATTGTTTGATGTATTTTGAAACTCTTCTTTAAATCATTCTACCTAACTCTAAATTAGCTAATACTACAGCAATGTCAGACCAGGGTGACAAATTCAAAGCAAACGGACTTCACTACAATGAACTGCATTTCATGAATGATTAGACAGCTGAGCTGCATTCCGGAGCTGCATTTGCTATGAAAGGCAAACATTACATTATTCAGGAGCGAAATAGTATGACTTAAGCTATAGCTTAGGTCTGAACACTATAATGTTTGCTTAACATTTGCTTAAAGTTCACTTTTCATAGCTTGGCTGTCTCATCACTAAAGTAATGCAGTATATTGTGGTGCAATCCATTTACTGTTAATTTGTCACCCTATTTAGACATCCGTTTATCATTAAACCAGCCAGTGAGCAACAAGGGGTGATGACGTTGCAAGTGGCGTCTTTCTTACCCCTTGGCCAAAGGGAAGGGGTAGATGAAGGGGTAATACAAGGGGGAGAACTGGGGATGTTTTTTCTCAAATAACACTCTCCTTTATTTTTAAATAATAAGGCAAGCAGGCCTCCAATAAACTTTAAAAGTATTCCATAAATCAATTATTAAGAGAGCTTGATGAGTGTGACCCATCAGATACCAGGATGATTAAAGATACAGTTCATTCAGAGAAGAGGGGTGACACCAAACAAACCAAACCCTGGCTCTCAATCTTAACTTCACAAAGACAGAATTTTTGGTGTATTACTCTGTGGTTGAGACATTCAGCTGCTCAGTGATTCAGAGCTACGTGTCCCCTAAGTGCTCTTATCTGCTCCTCCTAAGCTGCTATGATGGAGTGAAGTGTGAATTTAGTTTCACTGCTGCGAAATCTCACTCCACACCCTGTTATCTGAATGAGCTAAACTGTACTCTGTCTGCCCTTCATTCCTCCCCTCACACTGTGCACTGAGTCCCAAAGCAGCAGATAGAGACTTCTCCAATAAACTTATTTTTTTACCCACATATCTCAAAGTAAAACTTCATCTGACAGTCTCTTAGCAATCGTGAGTATATAACAAAGAAAATATATATAAGGGTTTACCTTGGGTGACAGGACATAGAAGTAGCCTGTGCCATTAGCCCGGCAGATGAGTTTACACCTGTCATTTGCGGTCACGCCGGAATACTTGGGCACCCAAACCACAGAGTGAGCAATTCTGTTGGTGTTGAAGCTGTGTCCACTGCTCTCACACTGCTCCTCCCGATAAGTCTTACCTGCACATGGAGTAAAGAAGGAAGAAGGGGACAGGAGGTGAGAGGTGGAAATGCTTTAGGGGGAAAAATGTCAGTTTTGAACGACTCGTACCTGTGTCAGGGCAGCGGTTCAGGTTGCAGGAGCGGTATTTGACCCGGACCCCTTGGCAGTATTTACCCCCATTTGACGGAATTGGGTTGTTACACTCCCTTTTAGACAGTTGGACACCGCCTCCACATGTACGCGAGCAAGAACCGAATGGGCCCCATTTACCCCAGCGTCCGTCCACCTGAAAATGTATAAAGCAGTGGGTTATTGAAAAAGGTTTAACAGAGAGAACCTTCTGTGTGTTGATATCAAGAAGTCAGCTCTCACCTTTGCAGTTTGGACTTGTTTATAAGAGCATATGCCCCGGTCACAGACTTGGTCGTCCCCACAATGGGTGCCATCAGCCCAAGGGAAGTGGCGTGTCATACACACCAAATGGCCGTTAGATTTCCCTGTGCACCACAGGCGGCCACATGGTGGCTGCATAAATGGACAGGGCTTGGAGCCCTCTCCAAATGCAAGCTCACACTGACGGTCAACACTGTAGGATGCACCCGGCGGGACTTCAGAGAGAGCCAAGGGTTTCTGAGGCTGATCGAGCAAACATTCCCCTGAAAGAAGAAACTTAAATTAACAAAACTTTGAGGCGGCAACACCAAATGTCCTCTGATTTAAAGACTGTTCTTGGTACGCTGTTAGGCCTTTTAATCCATAACAAAGATGAAAGCTCAAATGTCTGTACAAGATCACAATAAAAGAATGGTAAAGAGTTTTGCTGCCTCACTATTTGCTCTAACTTTTCCATTAGATGAATGTAAATGAGAGTGTTGTGGGTGGGTGGCAGTGTGGGTTTGGGGTAGTTTGCAACTGTGATTTTGACTCTTTGGTGGGAAACCACAACTTGATGGTGTGTATACCACATACCACACACAGATTTAAACACACAAACATAAGCAAAGAATATAACAAAAGCTCCCCACACACAGCCATCCACCCATATCAAATGTTCAATTTTTACTGCAAAACCCACGACTTTTGTTTGAGGCATGACTTGCAAAGAAATCTGAATAAGATATATCTTTTGGTTCAAGTAATAAGCTGAAAACCTTAGAGTTCAACTCTTGACCTGCGGCTAGCATACAGGGCAAAGGTCAACTGCATGGACTCTGTTTACAAAAAATGATGTACAGAAACTTTTCCAGGAACAGGCTTTTAATAGGCGTAGTTTGGCAGGTGCTTGGAAACATAAAAGGTCAGTGTTGTTGGACAAGAAGGTTTCCAGGTGGAGATTTTTATCACTCAAAACAAGCACTGCTCCTCACCCTTGTGGGGAATTTACACATTCAAAACAAGCCATTCACACCAGGGTGAAACAGGGTTCCTTAATTTGTTTATAATGCCATCTGTGTTGCGGTGAATTCCCAACAAATTATAGGGCAGTTAGTAAATAGGCTGTGTCAGCAAATTTGTTTCCTCTCATTTCACAGCAAATTTGGCAGATGAAACGCTCAGATTAATTAATGGAATTGTATATAACCAATCCACTTTCCCCTGGAACAGCTGGACCCCTCCTCTTGCTTCCTTTTCTTTGTCCAAAGAGCAATTATGGAAAACAATAGCTGGCATCACGTGTGTGTGAAGACCAGAACAGGTTACAAATGATTGTGGACAAAGCACTTCATGAAAACTGCCCCAAACATGTGATAACATGTTTTTTACTCCCCACCGCTTTTTGAAGTGTAGATTTATGACAGGCAGCCTGGAAAACCAAGTTACAACATCGTAAGAAATCACTCTCTGTCAAGTCAAAATAGTTCCTTTTCGTCTCCGGTTTGTGTTCTTCTTTTTTTTTAAGATCATCTGTGAAATGGACTCAGAAAGTAGCGAAAGAGTTTGTCTATTTGCAGCAGACCTGCATGGGAATCACTGGGCAGATACACCTCAGTGTCCAAACCGCTGTGGTGACTCTCCCAAGAACAAGCCCTCTAATTAGGGACAGATGTGGAGGCAATTTTAAAACAAACATTTAACATTGCTCCAAGGCCAAGTCCTGTGGTCTGGCCTGCTTGGCAAACAATCTGCATCCAACCAAATACATTTCTTTTTGGCATTTGTAAGCCCTCTCTCTCTGACCACGGTACTAAAGAACGTTAAGGGATGCCACATTCGAATTACAGATGGATACTGAAATTAAATTATGCTTTTACTTGTGTTGGTTTGAAATGATTGAGGCTAAATTGAAACCCAAGATGTTGACAACACAGGAAAATAAATTCAAAACTTGAAAAAAGTCAAAGGAAGAAGCCTCTAACAAGTGATTAGAAGTCACGTTTTGATGAAATATTGAAGCAAAACTGAGATGAGGCCTTGTCTCTTTAACTACTCACTGCAATGTTAGAGCAGTTTGACATGAATAAAGGTGTGCTATGGAGTGGAAGCACCAAATAGTAAAGCCTGGAGCTATCAGACTCACACAGGGATGACAAAAAGGGCCATTGAGTTCTGATCACCTTTCCCAACTCCACAGCTCCATGTTTTTATCGGCATATAAACTTGTTGTTCTATGTGTCAACGTTGAAGTCTGTTTTTAAACACCCCTTCAACAACCATTTTTAACACGTATGTAGCAGTACCCACCATCCCCACCTCTTCAAACACACTTTGAGGCTGTTTGCAGTCAAACATGAGGGTCAGAGGTTGTGGAAACTCACCGTGCCCGCTGTCCAGGAATTCAGTGATGATGGCAGCACTGCAGGGGGACCAAGGGCTGGTGCGGTTGATCTGGATCAGAGTGGGAGACATCATGTGGTTGTCCTGCAGCTTCCCAAACACATCCTCACAGGCCTTGACATTGTCATGGGGCATGTTGAACACGTGTCCTATCATCAGGGAATGAGAGGTCAGACTTCTTCCGTCAATTCAAGACACAACACAGTTTTGCTGATTTTTTGGTATTTGCACCAAAAACACAGGAAACTCAGCAGTGCTAATGCTTTGGCTTGATAAATTTTGGCAGCTCACCAAGCTCATGAGCAGTGGTGAAGGCTGAAGGGAGCCCATCGTCTTCAATCACAGAGCAGCTCCTTTTGGGGTCGCACATGGTGCCGACATCTGCCATGCCGAGAGTGTCACAGGTGGAGGCTCCACACAGGTCCTGGCAAAAAGAAAACATTGCATTCATAAATACAAATGGATCAAAACTTTTAACTGTAAATCATGGTCAATGTCCAACCATCTCCTGTCATAAAAAAGTGACACCAATCACTGCTGTGACAGATGTTGACAAACTGCCCAAATGTCATATTTTGTGGCACGTGCAGAAGTAATAATGATATGCTAGCCAACCTGACCTGCTAGCTAAAACAGACATGTAACCAATCGAATCAAGACAGTCTGCAGCAGCTCCCAATCATTGTGTCAGTCAGTTCAATGAACCCCATTTTTGTTCCAGTTTCTCTTGGCAATCTTCCTCTGAGCCGTTGATCAGGCACAGGGCACTGCAGCAGTCTGCATTTGCCTACAGAGCTGTCAATCATGATGTCACAGTCACTCTTTTCAGCGTGAAATAACTGAAACTCAACTTTTCTGAAAAATAAGCTTGACATAAATTAACATGTCAAGAAACAAGTCTAATGACAGGAAGCATACTTTAGAAAAAATTGTTTGATATTTGTTCACCCAGCAGTCAGCCACCAGGGGGAGCTATATGTGATTAGACTTTACCATTGGAAATCTGTTGCACTGTCTATTTATACGGACTATGGGAAAAGCAACATCAGATCAGGACACCCAAAGAACTTCAGTTTGTTGCAGTTTTGGTGGATTTTTTTTTGGATGATTTGACTTGCATGTTGTATCTATCTGTTTTGCTGGCATAGCCATCCTGTTGCAACATACACAGATGTATTGGAATACATCATCAGTGTTGTAACTTAGGGTCATTCTGTGTTATAGCTATAACAGTATCAGGCACTCATCAGTTATTGGCTGTGGTCTGAAACTGGAAACATTTCTAGTGTGACCTGTAAAGTTGATCTTTTCAGGTGGATTACTAAATACTAAATGTAAGGTAAATACTGGCCAAAGAGCTCTGAATACTATGGTTGTAAGTACAATGAACAGTCCGAACAGCTGGTAGTTAGTTTGGGTAGTAACCAATGCTATGACATTGCCTTGCCATGTCTGACTTCTTTTGATGTAGTTTCACCTTGTTTCAAGACCTCAGCATTTAAACCAACAACTACAGTGCCGCTGAAAACAGGAGAAACAATGGTCAGAGCTGTTGGGTTAAGTATGAGGAAAAAAATATTTGTATTAACAAGGATTTTAACCACCCAGCCCTGTGTCGTAAATTAGCCCAAATGTTTAAAGAACCTACTTCTATGACGTAAGGTAACCATCTCCATCACAACGTTTCCATAGCTCAACCAGAGCAGAGTTTCCAGATGACCTATTTCTCCACCACAAGGGTTTAAGACCTAATCTTAGAGAGTATCCATTTGGAACTGAACCTCCTAATCACAGGACAACATCAGCGGTCATCGCCACAGGGAACCGCCCATCTGCCTGGCCTGTAAACAGATCTGTCTCTACAAACCTAGAAATTCAGGAAAACCAGCAGTAGCCAGCTAAAACAGATAAAGCACAGATCTAGTTTACGTCACACTGCTCCATAAAAAAAAAAAAAAATCGGTGCTGTTCTGAATGTACACAAAACCTATGTGCCAAGTGAAGACCTCAAGTGCTGTGACAAATCATGCCTCGAATAAACCACAGAACCACAATTGTTGGCCAGTGCAAATCAAGTCCAGATGTTCTCATGTGCAGACGACATCTGAATGTTTGGTCCATTTAGGAGCAAAAAAAAAAAAACAAGTGTAGGACGGACAGGAGAGAAGAAACAGTCATGTCAATGAGTTTATTCTTTGCTTTGACCTACTTCCCACATCTGTCATCTATCTTAACATTTTTAAGTGTTTGTGCAATTTAGAAACAATATGTGGGTTATCTCAGCCAATTATATTTTACCTAATTTTGTGTACACAGTTCGGTGCATGTGAATACCATCTGGATTAGGACAGGCTGTGTTTTGGCTGCAACATTTAAACCTTCTTGTTGCTAGGAGTTTTTCTTTGTATTTTTGTTTAAAAACTATGAGAAGATGGGAAAAGGTCTGATATAGCTCTTATACAGTCTACAATGTCTTGACATTAAAGGTATCCTTTTTTGTTCCCAACCCATTACTTGTTATGTAAGTAAAGACTAACATGCTGTGAGTTAAAGTGAAACCATCCTCTCTCGCACAGGGGGGAGCATGAATACTTTAGATTTACAGTTAAGTTTCGTCTTTTACAAAGTGGCTGCTCACAATGAGCTTTCTGTGCAACTTAATGAACTGAATAAACATTCTTTGCAGAAAAAAATATCCTGGCTGGAAGTTTAAAGACAACCACAGTTGCCTCTGGACAACACCGAGTTGGTCTTCATAAAACCAACAAATTACTCTGTGGGCCGTAAACAGCAGACAATGGGTATGTCTCGAATGCCCACTGAAAACTGAGGTAAACCTGAACAGCACCACTGACAAACGTGACTAAATCTGAGTCACCAAGTCGAGAATGAACAACAGATAGCGCTGTCTGAATTAATTTACCTTCTCTTATTGGCTGTGCAGAATGCACCATAAATAACAGATAGTTTGACACCTGAAGCTGTAACATCTTCTGTGTGATGGGTGAATTATCTGTACAAACTCTTCCTCAATGGTGGAGGGCTTGAGGACTCAGTTACTTTAGTACTTTTCCATATTGAGATCCTAGATACTTTGCAGATTACATCATCATACTGAAGAAATATTGAGTAATAATGTACTTCATTCTGTTAAGTACTATGTCAAACTAGAAAAAAAAGCTAAATTGTTTATTGCAAGAAAAGTGAAAATAAGTATTCAGCAGTAACAGTTGTGGTTCCTTCTTAAGTACTGCAGTGAGCACAGGTAATGATTTATAAGAATTAACACGAGCAAATTCTCATGTAAGGTTAGTTTCTCTTGGGCTATATAGTTAAGATAGTTCACCCAGAGCAAATTTCATTGGCAAGAGTCACCAAGTTATTCTCTCTCTGGCTAATGCCCACCTGCTTCCAAAATAACAGAAACTTGGACAGTTTGTCAGCTCTCCAACCAAAGCAGCTAAGCTACCTCATACAGTTCAAAATAATGTTAAGTCTGGGGGTGACTGAGTCCTTTGACGTGTGTCTTTCTGCTTTATATAGCAGTTTACAACCACATGACTCACTGTCTAGTACCATTGAATGGGGTCATCTAATTTTGTAATGGTTTACACCATTAAGTCTGTCTATTGAACTTCTGATCCACAAACCCAGTAACACCTCTGACATCATGTATGGAATACTTTTTATGGAGGATACTTTCAGTGTTTGGAGTCATGGCCCTACCAGACAGAGCATACCAGGAGAGCATTGATACTGAGCACCAGTATAGGGACTGAATGAGAAAGAACATGCAGAAGAGTAAGTTTGGTGTAGAGATGCAGAAGTACTGGCCAACTGCAGCTGTGCAGAGCTGCCCCCCTGGATTTGGAGTAAGCAGGTGGGGTAGAAACATTAAGGAGAATGACTTCTCGGACATGCACAGAGAGCACGCACACACACACACACACACACACACACACACACACACACACACACACACACACACACACACACACACACACACACACACACACACACACACACACACACACACACACACACACACACACACCCACCATCTCTCCCTTCAGGGGCCTGTTTAACTGGGAGCAGGGAAGGTGGTGGGTAGGGCTGGAAAACCCACAGCTGGAGGAAGAATGGGAAGGGCTGAGAGAAACAAGACACTTCCGAATGTTGCATCCCTGAGGACTGGAGGGTTTTTAAAAATGGCATAGCTACAGGTTTAACAAGTGTATGTTTTAAGTCACGTGTCACATCATGAAAGTGACAGTGACCAAATGCACTGAGAAAAAACACTAATTACGTTTAAGTTTTTCTCTCAAGAAGTGGTTTTGATTTTTTTCAGCAGTTGTCTGTACTCTACAGTTATCCCCCAAGTCAATTTATTGACCTTTCCCCAAGTTGTGAATGTTGAAATTATTGCAGCTCTACAAAGCCCTCACTGCATGCATAAACTCTGACCAATGAATATGAGCAATGACTTCATCAGCACTGACCATGTGTCATTTGCCAAGTATTTGGGAGTGCAGGGAGAACTCAGAGGTGAGTTCCAAGTCCATTAACTGCCCTCAAAGGATCCATGAAGTGCAATCAAGACTCCCTCTGTTCAGCTCAAGTGATTCCTTAAGTGACCCAGCCTCAGAGTCAAAGCTATGATGGTAGGTGTTCACTGAGTGCATGCTCACTGAGTTCACCAGAGGTGGAGAGTGTGTTTGGAGAGCACAATAACTATTTAGTGATTGTTGGAGTGGTTTTGGAAAAGTCAGTACAGCATTTTGAGGAACGAATAAATATCTTATCATAAACACGTTTGCCTGCCAGAGACAAGAAAATATCTTACTAAGATCAATGTTTTTAATATTCATAAGATTAAGAAGATGACGATGTGCATTAAACAACAATATAAGAGTTACGCATGTCTGTGCGCAATTACGCGTGAATTATATTCCCCAACATATTACCCTGTGAAACTACTTTACCTGTCTCGTGAAAAGGATTGCCGTGTCCCAGTAGTCCGGATGCTTGTCATTGTTCTTGTTCAGCTTCTTTTGCCAGGTGCAAAAGTTTCGCAGCGTCATGGCTGCGTTCCCGGACACCTTGGGTCCTTTGTCCTCCTCGGTTATAATTATGATCTTAACCACTGCAATATTGATGGAGTTGAGGATACTGGGGTGTCTGTAGAGCCTCGCTGCCACTGACATCAGGGTCAGTATGTAATGTTTTAGGTCATCTCCATGGAACTGCGCCATGGATTCGTCCGCCACCACGAGTGTCTCCACGTACCTGGGCACGGATGCGAATCTTTTGGTTCTCGCAATTCTCTTCAACATCGTTTCTGTCACATTACTATAATCTCTCAGATACTTGTATTTCTCCAATGATTGCGCAAGCTGGAGAGTAGACTCGCTGTGCACTGCGCACCTAGAGGTTGAATTGAGCTTTAAGTTGTTGCCGGCTCTGCGCTGGATGATGTGCGCGCTCTCTGCGCTCGAGGTGTGATTTTGCACCGGGCTGATAAAATATTCCCATCCTTGAAAGCCGAACGCTCCTTGTAAACCCTTACAAAGACTCAAAGCAGCATAGGAATACGGGTCTGAATTTACATATCCAGAGTAAAAACACCGGCTCGGGTCAGCTGCTGGATCGGTGTTGGAGATCCTGAATGTGTCCTGTTCAGAGATGGAAGGGGCGATGAAACTGGAGTCCTGAATTAAATCGATCACTAATTCCTGATGGAAAGCTTTAATTTTAAGGACACGTTTTCCTTCGAGGATATCCACTTCGTTGTCCAAATGCTTCCCATCATGGTTGTGGTTGTCCAGTCTAATCGGGAAGCAAAGTTCACTTTCCATACAGCGAGCAGGTCCTAACAGTGTCAGAACAAAGTAGAGGAGAATAGTTGTTCTGATAAACATGACGATGCTTGCATTCAATGAAGAATGCAATGACCAAAGGAGAAATAAATCGTTTGGAATTTGCAAGCTCAGAGGAAGAGAGAGCCACAAATGACGATGAAGAGCATAATCCAGAGCGCAGGACTTTAACACAATGAAGGTCGCACAAGTCCACTCAGTGCAAACTCCTCCTGGTCATGACCCATTCCCATCTCTACCTGTGCGTGCTGAGTCGACTACTGCCCTCTGTGTCTGTGGTCTTTGTGTATTTTCTTCCTATGTAAGAAATACGGAAACTCAATGTCTTATCTGAAGGGGGCAGTCTTTAGAGGCGCTCTTTTTCTCGTCTCACAACTTTTTTTTTTGCGGCCACTTGCAACTGAGCAAATAGTAGACCCCATCATCTTGTCTGAACACAGTGTCATGAATCAGCAGGTCACAGATTTCTAGGCTTTACGCTCACAGGCGCCACATACTAAACTCCATCATGTTTCCATCACGAGAGTTACATGTTTGGAAAGATTAAAAAATGAAATTAATGGACGTATAAACAGCCCACATGTTAATGGAAGTGCTTACATATGCATGAAACATCTAAACATCTCATTTAAATACAATAAATTATGCTGCAGTTATGTTGTACAGCATTGCATCTTTAGTCACTGTCACGAAGCTGACGAGAACCCAAAGGGGTATAAGACGGGGTAAATGGCACATCTTCATGTAATAAAGTGTGGTCAAGTTTCCTCTCTAGTGTCTTTTTTGATGGATAGGTTTCTGTTTTAAACTACATTAAGCATGACACCTGGTGGACGAAAGAGGAACTGGAATTCCTCTTATCACTTTATAGTACTAAATCTAGGAAGTGTAAAATGTTGATAAAATCAAAATATGTCTACTTGCCAGTGACTTAAAAGCTACATCCAACGGAAAATAAGAAAAGATTAATATACAGTAAATGAATGATAATTTTAAAACACATTTGATGTCAGAAAAACATTTTAGAACATTTGGAACAGAGTAAGGAATTTACAGAAAGGCTCTCAGCAGTACACATAGGAAGAGGTTCGCCTCTTTGTGATAAAAAAAAAAAAAAAAAAAACTGTGTAAGGAAATAATTCAGCAATCCCCCCCCAAAAATTGTTTCTGGACAAAGAATTGCACAGAAGTTTAGGAGGTCATCAAATTTGGCACATGAAACGACTCTGAAGGGGAAATTACTGCATCGGCTTGAAATCTCATCCAAAACCCACTGCTTGTGAAGAGTTTGTCACTCTCTCCCCACGTTAACATGCAGACATGAACCGGAAATGACATTCCTAGGCTCAAGTGTGTTTAAGATAATTATCAGATATTGCCTTTTGGTCTGGAAAATCTAAATGTGGAATTCTTTTTGGAAATTATGAAAGCCATCCTCTCAGGGACCACATGGCTTATCATAACCGCACAGTCAAAAACCCACCATCCCTGATGGTGTAGGGATCCAAACATGTGGCTAATTTACACATCTGTGACTCCAGAAACTGGAGTAACGATAATACGTTGTTTTCAAACGTTTTTAGATCATTGAATATACCTGGAGTTCATTCTGTGATTAGTTATGCCGATAAACAGAGACGTAGCGCCCTCTGTACTGCTAGTCTGGTAGAGCTCTCCACGTTTGTTGTCTGCTCGCAGCCCGTTGCTAGGTACGCAGGAGTGGTCGCCTGGGTAAGGACCTCTGATTTGGTGCTGTCTAAAAAGCGCCAGTTTAAGTTTTCTACTACGAATTAAAATAATGAGGTCTTAAAGAATTACTTCTTTCCTTTACAAACCGTCTAGAGGCTTTGTGCAGTAATATGGAGTTTAAAGCATGGACTGCAAGAGTTAACTTTGTCTTTTCATACTTTTGTGAAACGGCAGTTAGATTTGCTCGTTAGCGTGTGTGCTTTGCTTCACCAAGAAGAGGTGACCAACAAAAGTAAAGTCATCAACGTCGATGACAATAGTGTTTCACGTTATGCTCTTTCCGTAATTCGTGACTTTTTACTTTAAGGTTACTTCATTTGTTGTAAAGCATGAAGCAAACTGGAGCGTGTTCACTGGCGCCGTCATAAGAATTGTCGAAACGTCTGTAACGGTCATATTTTACTACTTGGTCGACATGAATTCCTACCACGTCCTGGAGCTGGTGGGCGAGGGCTCGTTTGGCCGGGTTCACAAGGGGAGAAAACGATTTACTGGCCAAGTAAGAAACTTTTGCAGTATTTCTTTGTTGCAAAGGGTTTTTTTTTCAGTTACCACTTTACTTTATGTGCATCCGTGTCAATTAGGTGGTGGCTCTGAAGTTCATGCCTAAAGTGAATCGTTCAGAAAGGGAGCTACGGAGCCTGAAGAAGGAAATTGAGATTTTAAGAGGTCTTCAGCATCCAAATATTGTTCAACTCTATGACAGTTTTGAAACTGAAACGGAGGTCTGTGAACGGTCTTCCACACAATAATTCACATACATATCGCTTAGGTTATAATTTCCTTGTATTTATTATAAAGTGATTATCTTTACTCATGCCTTGCATGTATGTTACAGGTTGTGGTTGTAACTGAGTATGCAGAGGGACAGTTATTTCAGATTCTCGAGGATGATGGCCACTTACCAGAGAGCCAGGTATTCATTATAAGGGAAATATCCTTTACATAAAAACAGTATGGGGTCACATCATTAACATTTGCTCATTGTTATTCTTCCAAGGTCCGTGAGATTGCCTGCCAGCTGGTCTCAGCTCTGTATTACTTACACTTTCATCGTATTCTTCATCGGGACATGAAGCCACAGAACATATTGCTAGGGAAAAATGGGGTGGTGAAACTGTGTGACTTTGGGTAAGCAGATGTTTATTAAGTTAAAGTAGAAGTTGATGTTTTGAAAGATTCCACACACAAAGGGTAAAAATCTATGATGCCAACCTCCTTCAGGTTTGCCCGGGCTATGAGTGTTTCCACCTTGGTACTGACTTCCATCAAGGGAACCCCACTGTACATGTCTCCTGAGCAGGTGGAGGAGAAGCCATACGACCACACTGCTGATCTCTGGTCTCTGGGTTGCATCCTGTATGAACTCCACACGGGGGCGCCTCCTTTCTGTGCTACCTCCATCTTCCAACTTGTGCAGCTTATAGTGAGGGACCCAATCAAGTGGCCGGACAGTATGAGCCCCATCTGTATGGTACAGGATCTGCCTTGGGAATACATTAATAGGACTATCAAAAAACAAACATACTTAATTTAACTGACTGATAGAAAATCAGACTACTTTTCTGTACATATGGCTGATGTTTCTAAATTAACCAGTTGTGAATACCCTCCCAGGGTGTCCTGACTCCCCCTTTTGATGTATGACAGAAAAATCTCAGTGCTCACTTTGTGTTTTCACTGCAGAGTTTCCTGAAAGGTTTGCTGAACAAAGACCCTCAGAAGCGGTTATCATGGCCAGACCTCATGCACCACCCATTCGTTGCTGATGGTGTTCTAGGTGAAGAACTTAAAATATGATGGGATGTTTCCTGCATTAACCTGATGCTGCTAAGTTACCCGAGTTTATTCTGATGTGTTATGTCCATGTCTCACTCTTTTTTCTCGATGTTCATTGCACAGTGCTGTCAGAAACAACTGATTTCAGGCCTCTGACAGTCACACCCAGCCCAGACATACTGGCCTTAAGACGTCAGCAGGTAGCAGATAAGACGGTACCTCTGTTTGGAGAGAGTAGATTGTTGCGGAGGGTCCGGGAACAGATTAAGGCTGGTCACAGAGGGAATGCAGCTGGCATGGACTCTGCAAAAGTGAGTTTCACATAGATTTATTATTCTCAATTTAGTCACACAGAGACTCAGTGTGGATCCCTAATCCATCCTGTCTGCATTTACAGAAAAATAAGGATGAAGTGGGAAATGAAAGGGTTAACTCGGGGATGGAAGCAGCATGCCCTAGAGTCAAATCCCTATCTTGTGATGTCTCTGTTACCTCAAGTTGTTCTTCAAAGACAGCTTCCAGTCAAATCAACAATGCAGAGACTCAAGCCTGCATGGGACCCAGACCCAGGTGTTTATTCAAATTCAGATCAGATAAAAGCATCAATAACTGGGTGAGCTCTGTGTATTGACTATGGGCTTCATTCTGCTGTAGGGGTCAGATCAGCATGGACTACGAACAGGAGTTCCCCTCCGTAGAGGTCGGACCACGGCTGGTGCGGAGAGGGTGTGAGGTTAGTCAAACACTGTGTGGGCAGGTTGAGCAGACTGCTTTTTTTCCAGATGTTATACACAGCTTACATCATCATTGATCGCCTTTCCTTTCAGGATATTGTCGGCAAGGATGACTTACTAGAAACACTAAACATTATGAAATCTGATATCCAGAAGTTTAGAGCTCAGGTAAATGGGTACTATTTTTAACAGTAAAGTTATTGATTCCACTTAAAAGTAATTTTTCATTCTACTTCTTTCATGTTTTTACAGCTAACTAGTGGTGATGCACACAAAAAGTGGCCAATTGAGATACCTCTGAGAAGTTTGTGCAGCCTGATTGTGGCCTCTGACACTGAGAAGTTGAGCCACATTTCCAGAGAACTTGGACTACCCCATATTCTCTTCGACCTTATCCATGATACAGTGGAGGAAATAACTCTCAACAAGGTTATTACACAGAAACAGAACCATATTAAAAATTGTAATACTCTGTATATAGACTTTTCTGGCCCATTTTTTTGTCCTTAGCAACCATTGGGTTTGTCAGCACTGAAAGAAATGATACTTGTGCTTCTCATCTACTGGGAGAAACATTGTGGTTGGGCGAAGACAGGGGAAAGGTTTGATTACTCCTGCTTTTTCTTTGCCGAAGCTGTATTATTTAATTATTAGACTGGATACAATAGATTGCTGTCATTTAAATATTTATTTTCAACCTCTCCTCTTTTAATATAGACTAGAGAAGTTCACTCAGCCATTCATTACAATTCTAAGTCAACCAAAGCTCATACATTTGGGGGTGAGTACCCTTCAGTGTGTGTGTGTGTGTGTGTGTGTGTGTGTGTGTGTGTGTGTGTGTGTGTGTGTGTGTGTGTGTGTGTGTGTGTGTGTGTGTGTGTGTGTGTGTTGCCACTGATTTTGGTTTAAAGTGACATTTCAGTTTTATAACCAGTTGACCTTTGATCTCCCCTTAGCCCCTGGCTGCCTCTGTTTTGTCATTGTTTATAAAACACAATACTAATGTCAAAGTCCAACTTGACTGTCTCACCTCCTTGATGAAAAGCATACTTTTGGACTCATCTGAGGTACAGTCCCCACACAAAGACACATTGCATAATTGTTGAAAAAAAATTAACAATTTTAGATTTAAAGTGATCCTCAGTGTTTCCTCTACCCTTTCAGTCTCAGTTTGCAGTTCCTCCTGACTGGGGACTCTGTGATGGCCTCCTGTCTTTGCTCCTGGACACACTCTCTGAGGTCAGACAGTGACTACAAAGTAACAGGTTGGATTCAGAGATGAAAATCAAAATTTTTCCCTTTTTATTTTTTGCTTTCTTTCTTTCTACAGCATGAAAATGAGTCTGGATCATCAGATTTGGATCCAACACTGTTTGTGGACCTGTTTAAAAGGATTGGTTCATCTTTGGCAGCGACAAAACCAGAAACAGACTTTTGTTCAGTAAACGGTAAACACTTATACTCCATACACCACCTTTGATTAAATAACTTTTCCTGATTTTTATTTTATGTTTTTCTTTCCACGCCAGGTCTGTTTTCCTTTTTGTCAGCTGTGCTGTTAGTCTTCACCAAGGCTCCATACAAATGTATTCCTCTGTTTTCTGACAGCCAATCAAGAAGTGTTTTCACTCTTGGCCGCTTGCTGGGCACTGAGTGGTTAGTGTTCAAATTTTCTAGTTTTTGACTCACTGTTTTATGTATGATAGCAAAACTACTGCGCCTGAAGCTAACAATAACATCCTTTATACCCAGCAGTCCTTATTTGTTTGCTGGAGTCAGTCCTGAGAGACGTGTGCTGGGTCTGAATCACGACAGCCTGTCTGTGTTGAGCTGCCACTTGTTGTGTTTCCCATTCGCCCTGGACCTGCCTTCAAACATCATGTCCACCATTATCCAGCTGTATGACAGTTGTGGTATTGTTACAAGCCTCCTGCAGGTCAGGGCCTTTACATGCTCCAATAGAGACCTTACTGACAAACATAATACTCTGATGCAACACAGGATAACTCTTGCAACAGTCTCTCATCAGGCAAACACACCGCTGTACATCTTAATGTCTCCTGTGAGAGCTTTGTGTTTGTTGACAGCTGTTTGATCTGTGACAGGCTGTCTGAATGATTTTCTCTTTTCGTGCTTTGGCAGGTAATTCAACTTTTCCCCCCATCGCTATTAGAGCTGCCTCTCTCTCTGTTGAGCCGTTTGCTCCTGTGTGACCCCAAGCGCTCTGTTTCTCGCCTCAAAGAAGATGTTTGTCGGTTTTTTGTGTCACCTGGAAATGGTCAAGTCTCTGCCATCCAAAGCCAGGCTTCTCCTACCAGAACTGCCTGCTCTCTGCTCTCTGACCTGCTTCCAGTAGAGGTGCTGTGGGATGCCGCTGTGGAGCTCCTGAATGTGTTGTCCCATGTGGCGCGATTTTGCCCTCCACGTGGTTGTTTCCAGCTTCAGCTGGAGGCCTTAGTGCTGCAGAGGGCGCTTGCTCACTCTTATGACCAGGTCAGGGCTGCCACATGTAGACTTTTGGGAAATCTGGATCCATTCAACCTCCTTAAACGACAAACTTCAAAACCAGACATCTTCAAAAGCATGATAGATTCTCTTCATGATTCCTGCTTGCCTGTGCGGCGGATGGCTTGCAGGGCAGTTGGGAACTGGCTAGGGTACATCGCAGCAAACGAGGAGCTTAAAAAAGTAAGAATGAATGGAAAGGGTAGAGACACAGTGGGATGGGGAAAAGAGGGGGGACAAAATAAACACATATTTCCACACAGTAAAGCTGTGGGAGATTTGGCTTCTACAGAGGGACTGGAAGTGGATACAGTGGAGGTGAGCAGGTGGCTTGAAGAAGCTAGAAGAACAGTGGCCATGTTGGCACCTCTGCTCTCTGACCCTGATGCCCTCATGCGCCGGCACTGCTGTGCTGCACTGGGAAACCTGGTCAATGTTGGAGGGGCTCTATCCCTGTTACTGCAGCAAGACGTGACAAACTCACTTCTGAAAATCGCTTGTGCTGATTCCCACAATGCAGTGAGACGGGCTGCCATAACTACCCTGTACCTGTACAGCCAGCAAGATGCAATACGGCAGGTAATGAAATGAGATGGGGGGTGTCCGTGATACGGTCTGTTTCAGTTTTCATGATTGAGTTATAAAACCTTTTTGTTTACTACTTTTGATCATATAATTACATAGACTTTGCTACAGGTGTATGTAGTTTCTTAAAGGGCAAAGCACCTCACTTTATTTCTTTCTGATGCTTTCAGGGCTGACCTACAAACCCCTAGAACTAGCATGTGCAATGACCAAGTTAATACATTAATTCCTTGAATGAGTGTATAACTGCACATTCTTAAACAATTAAATTAAATGTTCTCTTCAAATTAGACTCTGGTGTGCATAAACTGGCATAAAAAACACTGCTGTTTCCTGCTTTTGTCTTCCCGGCAGGTCCTGATAGCCGCGAATGCCGTTGCAGAACTTTGCCAGGCTGCCCAACAGGCTTCTCTGTCCTGTGACTATCAGCACCTTATTGCACAGCTGACAGAGAGTTCTGGTCAAAGGGAGTGAAAACACTGCCATCAGGAATAATTGTATTTTCTTTGAACGACCTCTTTGAGAATTACTCTTTGTAGCATTCTTAATATAAATTTGAAGGGGGTGAAAAGGGGAATATGTAAAATTAAGAAATGCAAATAAAAACACAAAAAGTCCTAGTAATTGAAGATTTTTATTGAGAACCCTTTGATGTGTTTTAAATTAAAACCCCGTTTTTCTTTTAAAAGGTACACGTGCCGTTTCGTTTCATTTTACCGCCTTTTCTCTTTAGTTGTAAGAAGGGTTGATGCACCTAAAACGGAACAAACCAGGCTAATGATAATAATTTAGGAAGACATTCTTGTTACTCTCCACTAAAATTCACGAAAGACACAAATACTTAAAGCAAACTTTTTGTACATTTTGGTCGTTTTCAAATGTATAAAGTTATTGTTGTCTGTTAGATGAAAATTGTCTCCCTGGTGGACTCGAAGATTGTTTTGATTTTTTTTCTAAAAATACAGTAAAGCTGTGAGTTTGGTCTACCTTTTAAAGAAATGCTTGTTTTATCGAGCCGGTCACATCCGTCACCATCGCGGATTTTTCATGATTTTTTATAAAGCAAAAATCAGATGCTTATTTCCCGCAACGCGGCATTAAAAAAATAATAAGGTTTTATTAATGAAAAGATTTGTCTGCCATATGGATCCTCGTCATCTGTGATGGATCGACCGAAATTTTCGATCTAAAGGAGACCTGTCGCGTCCATTAGGCCTTACAGTTTCTAACTTTAGTTTGTCAAAAACGAACTTTATGAGGCCTACATTTCGTTTAGGGGCGTGTGATTAATTATAAGTAGATTTATATGTCTCATTTTTATTGTTTTGTACGGATCACACAATTTGACTCTCCAAACTCGCTGAGAAAACATTAGAAAGAGACAGCGCACTGATTTGATGACTTTATTCGTAATGGGAAAAAAAATAGACGTCACACAGGAAATGTGCATTGCGGGTAAGTGAACTTGAAATTACAAAGCGCTTTTATGTGCTTTCACTTCACATTTTTGGTTGTAACAATCGCAGCTGATAGTACACCGCAGGGGTCAAACAATGAAACGTGAAAATCAGTGGAAAACAAAAAAAATACAAAATCAGAACACACGGTCTGAATAAATATCGGTGAGCTAGCGATCATAACAAGATTGTCTCAAAATAAATATGCATAGAAATAAATCTACCCTCGGCATAGGCATGTTGAACGGTAACAGTTGTGGTTGTTTGCTTAGCAAGAAAAAATAAAGTGAAATAATTAAGACATTTTCTCTTACACCAATGCTAACACTTTGAAAGCCTCCACAAATAATCTAATGAGATTTTTACTTCATTTTCTACAAAGAAAAGGCTAAAACACTCCACTCCCTGAACATACAAAAGTTGTTACAAATTAGTGCAGATCAGCCAGAGGCCTAGAAAACTTATTGCCTTAACAAGCATCTCAGAGAAAGTGTCCTTGACTCATTCTGAAACCCTACGTTTTCTATTCCAGGATAGAGAGTAAAACATGCAGAGGAAGGCTGCTAGATCTCCACTATACTTACAATATTTGTACAGAGATTTTTTTTTAATATCAGGAAAACCCACAGCAGTGAAATCTTTACCATGTGAAATATAGGACACAAGGCTGTACACTCCTGCATTTCATCATCCTTAAATTGTTGCACTGGAGAGCAAATTGCATATCCTGAGCTGCAAAATAGATTGTATTATTTGCAATATGCAATAGAAAAAAACGCCACTTTTACAACAGTGTAAATAATAAAGTAAATCAATTTTGGTCTCGGATTTTATAATCATTTTTCAATCAGTGCTGAAGAAAAAAAACAGTTGATTAAAAGTCCTATAAACAATGGGTGATAAGAAGGTGTGCTTACTGAGGGAAGCGAAACCTAAAAGCAAAAGAAGGGAAAAGGTAATGCTACTCAACATATTTTCCTGAAGTTATTTTTAAAAATGATAAATTATAAAATGCTACATTTGGCTAATCCATGTTAAGCTTCTCCATCACTGGTTGTAAAAGTCAATGCATTCATCACGCCTGTAATATGTGAACATTTTTATAGCGAGTGAAATTAATATTCGCTATTTCAGGGGGATCTGTGAATTCTAAAATATTTGGTTAGAAAAATGTGTTCAGACAGAAATGATGAGGCTGTTTTATATGGAGACACAAACGGAGATTGTAACAAAGAAGAAACATGAGTTCTATTGCTGACATCAATTCCAACGTAAGGCTCCAAAAATTATTAAACCTGTGTGATACAGCATATTTCATCTTATTTTTTTAAGAAAAAGCCTATTTAAATTCATAGATTTATGCAGTGCGAGTTGTATTGAAAATGATTGTCATTTAAAGCATTGCAATAACACAGTGCAGGCTCAAGTGATCAGAATTGCAAAAGCAATGGAAGCATTGGATAGTGTTAATTTAAAAAATAACAGTTAAAAAAACACATTAGCCAAGCATGCATTTACCCCATCTGTCATAAAATAAAAAGATTAAACATTCAATTCTGGACAACCATAAAGACACAAACGTTTTCCCTGTTTGCCTGCTTTGTTTGTACTTGCAGGAGTTTGGTATTAGGCTGTTGAATCCTGCTTGAGCCTTTGGCTGCGAGCCTTGTAAACTTCAATCAGCAGGTCTTTGACGTACTGGATTTCACGTTCTACCGACTCTGCCTTGTCCCGAAGCTCCCGGTTCCTTCCTTCAAGGCAATGCAACTGTTCCTCCAAAGAATCAAGCTCCGCCCTTTTTCGCTGGCGATACCTATAAAAACACACACATACATGCACGTACACAGACACAAAACAAAGAAAATTAGAGATCCTCACATTTAAAACCATCCACAAAGATACGCCTCATACAGTGGTAACTGAACTTTGTACCTGTGAGCAGCAGTTTTGTTCTGATCTCTCTTCTTCTGTTTGCGCTCGCCACCTTCAGCTGGAAAATGGTCCTCTTCGTATTTCACAGCACAGTGGTCATCCTTCAGCCTGCACGCCTGTCTGTGCCCCGATGTTTCTAGGCTCAGACTCTCTCTTGCCATTAGGAGGCATTCTGGACCCGGATCCTCCAGGAAGTTACAGTGTAAATCATGTTGCGCTATCTGCAGACTCTCTGACTTCACCTGTTCAGTGATGTTGCCCAGGAAGCTGTGATAGGCCTCGGACTGTGGTGTAGCGGGAATGTAACAACCCTCACTGCTCTCTGATTTCCAGGAGACACTAGCTTTTGTGACCTCCACGCTGGCTTTGATACTGTTCAGCACCTCGTTGTTAGTGCTGCCCCCGCTCACTTCCCTCATGCTGTACATCAGCAGATCCTCCTTCTTGTGTTGGACATCAAGTGATCCACCAAAGCCAAATCCACCACCGACGACCTTCGCACCACCTATGACATCTTGACTGAAGCAGCAGTTTTTCTCTTCTTTTGGTAGGACAGAGCATCGCCTGACCTCGACTGCACTACCCAGACAGTAGCTCTTCCCTACCAGCTGCTCCTCCTCAACACAGCCGTAGCTACCTGTAAGGGTCACCGCTGAGTTACCTGAGTTACTTCCTTTGGAACTCAACAAACTGTTATCATAGCTTTCACTGAAGCGCACACCGTCTGGGACTCTTTTCCTACCACACCCACTGGGGCGACTGCAGCTGTACGGGGCGTGTCGTGGAATTTTGGATCGCCCAATGGGCCCGCCACAGATGCTTAGCAGGTCCAGTTCTCCGGTTGCCAGGGTAACAAGAAGTGGGCTGGATTCTGATTGGCTAGATGTTGAGTATGATGCGTATGGCAGCTGAGTGAACGGCTGGGGACCCACCGGCAGTGGACCCCTGTCGCATTTTCCCAGCCTGGGCCCTTTCTCCGGCAGTGGTTCGGACAGGAAGTAGTCCTCCAGCTGGGCGAGTTCCTCTTGCAGCAGAGAGGTCATGACCTCCAAGTCAGAGGGCACCTGGATATCATTGTGAAGGGGTGACGGGGGAAGGGAGGCATTGGTGGAGGAGGGAGGGGAAGGAGGGTTTGGGAGGTACGAGGAAAAATCCACTTCTTCCGTCATCCAGTCAGTGAGACCATCACCTATGGGAGAGAAATTCGTTACGAGTTGTTTCATGAAGAAAAATGTTACAGGCACACAACAACACTCATTCTACGGTTTTTAAAAAAATCTATCATCTAACACAAGCTACTACCTAACTTCATAACTCGATCAATAACAGGTAATAAGAGTACAGAATTTTAGACTAAAGTTGTAGTATATTAATATATTATACGTAGCTAGTTTATTACTTACTGTTCAGGAAGGACGAATGTGCTGCAGTGCCGAGCCCACCTGAAATGGGGAAAAATATAAAAAAGCGTGCTCGCCGCAACTCACCAATTAAGTGCTGACTCTCCTCTGACACCTCCCCCCTGCACCCCTGTGATTGGCTGTGGTTAGCCTGTGGGTGAGAGAGAGCGAGGGGGTCTGCCGGGCAGACACGAAGACTCTTCCAAACAGGAGCTGATGTTGCCATCATTTTGTCTGCTGGTGCTTTGATTCAGTCCAATTCCAAGCATATGCTGAGAGTAAGCAGGGTCTGACAGATGGGCCACAGAGAGCAGGGCTGGGTGAGCATAATGAAACCTGGAGGGAAAACGCAAACACACATCAGAAACGTGGTGCTGAAAAGATGCAACCAGAAAATGGGAATACCACTCTTGATTTCAAAAAGTTTGTCTAATTAACTTATTCTGTCCATGGAAATGCTACAATGTAAAAAAAAAAAAAAAAAAAAAACACACACACACACACACACACCTGAAACATAATGTAGGAATAAAAGTGTTTTCAGCTATCTTACCAACTTGCTGCTTAACTCAAAAAAAGAATTAAGTATAAATCAGATATCAACAATTCAGGGCTATTTAAATGAACAATAGAAACATAAGGAAGTTGGTGATACTGAAGTCGAAGCAGAAGCTGTGTCCTTTGGGTGCTGACCTGCCTCAAAGCTAAATACACAAGGGACCTTGTGATACTGTCGAGGGCCAAACTGTTGTCAAGAAGCACCTGAGTTGGATATAGTGAGTCACTGATCAGTAATCCAGATTAAGGCAGATCAGCTACTCCTGATCCCAGATTCTTTGAAAATTAATCACCACTGCTTGATCACATAATCAGGTTAGCAGTTTAAGTGACAATAACTTGGTATTAGAATGAAAACCTGACTACATCAAAGAGACAGACCAATGTATCCCCTGTAAAGAACATAAACTATACATTTATCTATGTATGCATTACTATCATACCATTACTAATTAAAACAACTACCTTTTTTTAGATTATGTATAATGCTGAAAACCAAAACCATACTGTATCCTAAAAGGACCTTCTTCAGCAAAGCATGAAACAAATCACGTTAAAGAAATGTAATGCAGCGAAACCAGACAAAAAAACAACGGAAGACTCTGCCACCGTAAACATACAATACACAGGTGCATGTACCTCTACAAAAACAAACTTCACACAGTAGTAGAGGGTCTCACTTACTCCATTATTGCAGAGAAATTTGTAGAGCTCTTGGAGGTGCGTTGCTTAAGCAAAGCACGACTTCTGATCAGGTCCAAACGAGTAGCGAGTTCAAAGAGCCATATTTTAGCTCTGAATGTCCGGGATAGCGCAAACAAGGACGAGTTGTTGCTTTGTTGTGGTCGACCTGTAAACTGAGGAGCAGTTTAATTGTGAGAGAGCATCAGTTCATTCACACCTAGCAACCAACTGCGTCACCAGGACAAACCGTGCTGCTCAGTGGAGATCACTCCGCCCCTCCCCCCGCGTGCCATCGAAGGACGTCCCACAAACGGTTTGCTCCGCTCCATGGTGAAAGTAAACAGTTCCAGGTTCCTTTATGTTGTATTGTCTCTAAGTTAAGTAAGTAATGTAACAATAAAATAACAAATGGAAAAATAGGCATTGTTTTGGATATGAATTAGTTCCGTGAACAGAAGCCAGCTTTACCTCAAAACGTTAGGACAGCCGTGAGTTTAAAATTTAAAAGTAGATAGACAATGGAAGAGTACAAATACTGACGTGTCTATAGCAGGTGACAATCGGCAAGTACATCCAATCAGTGTTTTTAAGCTTTCACAGAAAAAGCTTTAAAGGTTATCGTTTCAAACAAAAACTTGTCTTCCGCTGTAGTTGAAAGAATTTGGGTGGCACCACAGTTTAGAGGCGGAGACCACCACGTTTAAAAGTTGAAATGATTGATTATTACCTGCTGATAGGATTTGAACACATTAAAAATACAGTTCTGAAACTGTACACAACCCTGTGGCATGGCTTTGTTTTGGAGGGGGACTATTTGATTCACACCGTACTTTGTTTTGCGGTAGCACTCTGTTGCATCTCCGTTGCATCAGTGGTCCACGCTTAGAGCGATTGGCTGCGCGTGCTCAGACTGTCCCGTTGCCATTGGTTGGAATCAGCTCGATGTGAATTTTGATTGGCTATTAGTAGACAGGACCCTACGTCACCGTGTTGTTTTGTCTTTTTTTCTGCAGTGCAGCCTGTGCACATGTTGGAAGTAAACAAACCGGGCGTGGATTTCAGTGCGGCAGTTTTTCGACTGAAGAAACACTCAGACGTCTTATGGCACAAAGCTCATTCATACATTGTCAGGACGAAGTAGCTCGAGGTGATCAATTCCGGAGGCAAAATGTATCCGAATATATACACTTTATTAAGTGACTCAAAAGACTCCATCTGTTGTAAATGTATTTATGAATGTTTTGTAATTATTCTGTTGACATTTTTCAAACAATGGTTTATTTACATTTTCTCAAATATATAAAAGATTATTGTTTTATGTGTGAGGTGACTTAATTTAAAGTTTATTGTTGACTTTTATTTAAATCTATTTTCAGAATACTTATTTTTCTGGCTAATTGAATGAACCTCAGCTGCAATCAAATTTATCAGCTGTTAATGACTGACAGGTACTACTATTTAAGGAATAAAGCTTTGTTTTATTTCTTTTCAGCAAATCCTGACACCAAGTGAATGAGCTGTTCTCCTGTTGCTATAGTAATAGCGGACACTGCCCCCTATTTTAGACTTGTTTTCTGGTTGCTGTTGCCATGGGATTTGCATCTCTCTTTCTCTCTCCATCTCTCTCTCTCTTACGCACACAGGATACCTGCTGTTTTCCTTCCACCTTGCCTCTGTTTGTGCACCCCTCCTTCTCCAAACAGGTCCTCCATCTCATTTGCTGAGTTGCTTCTCTGTGACATTATACATTTTGCCAAAACCAATTGGCTCCTTTCCAGTTCTGCTGAATTTGCATATTGACGGGACACTAGTGTAAATTTTCTAATGGATTTGCACACAGAACAGCATGTCTGTGTATTGATTTATACCCTTAAAACATCCAGCTTTACTGATTACACATGATCACATTATCTAGGATGGTTAGAGAGCTGTTTTTCCTGCACAAAGAGAGATGTGTCCTTTGAGAGGAGTTGATCTGAATGTAGTTTATATTGAATTGGATCTCATGTTCTTTCGGACTCTGACAAGTCTAAGTGGTTGATCTGAGTCATTTAGAGTGACGGTCCTGTTTCAGGCGAGCTATTCAGCAAAATGTCCACCAAGTGATGGCTGTGGTAAGAGTAAAGCTTTTACACATTTGGAGAAAGGCAACCTGATGCAATCTAGATAAATGTAGTTGTAATGGAGACCAGATTGAGATGGTAGAAGCTGGTGAAGTTGGAGAGTCTCTCAGGAAATGGCTGTCAGCTTTCCCTGTCGGTGTTAATTGGTCCACCGAGGGCTTCCTGTTTGCGCATCATGAGAGAAATCCAAGGTGCTTCTCATAAAAGATCTGCTGCTTTTCCAAGTTGTCTCCAGTATGATTTCCTTTGTCATTACTTGTTTAGGGGTTAAACAAGTTAGTCACACAGGACAACCTATCCTGCTATCTTACTTTAGCTAACTCAGTGACACCCAAGCCAAAATTTTAAAGGTTTTTAGGGGCATAAAAATGAATAAAAGAAACAGAATAAATAACCAAAGAATAGCTTGAAAACTCCTAGAAGGATGAGAAGACACCTCAACTTTCTTCAAACTGGACTTTAAATGTATTTCAGAGGTTGTTGTTTTATGATTTCCAAAGCCAGACAAGTCTGTCCATCACTTGACATCCAAACATTATCTGAATATTGTGTATGAGCCCAGAAGTCTGAAAAGTCAAAGCTGCACGCCAAGTACACGTATGGCGCGTTAGTAGGGGTTTCACCATCATTTCATCATCATCTCTCTCAGAATTTATTGTCCTCAACTTTTGCCCCTCTTTGAACATACGATGAAAACATGGAATTCAGTTACAACTTGTGAATGGGTGCCTCTCAGTGGGGACTGGGGATGTTATTGTGTGTGTGCAGCTTACAAATCACTTCATTTGTTTCAGTGTTTTGCTTGAAAACAGATAATCAAGTCTCCAAAAAGAGACAAGTGCATTATAATTTTCAATCACGAACATTATCAAGGCTATTTACATTCAGCCATGACAGATCTAAGGCAGTCAGTCACAGGGTAGTGTTTGTTTACTATTCCTCAAGGACTCCATGCTACATTAGAGGTTTCTGATGAAAAGGGCTAGGGCTCCTGTTTGCTCTCCACTGGGATGTCACAGCTTTAAGGAGAGAACTTACTTTAACTGACAGCTGGTAGGCCAACAAAGCTCACACCTAATAAACAAACTTTAGATTGTGAAAGTTTCTTTCAAATCCTCATGTTAATACATTAAATATGTATTTCTCGTGGGTGAAAAATTAAGATTTTAAAGGCGTTTGAGGAAAAACTCACACTCTGGAGTATGTTGTAAAGAACAGTCATAGAGTTAAAAACATTTTAAGATGTGAATTTAATATTTTTTGTCCCCGCTGTTTGTGCACCACTTTAAATTCTAGTCCTAAATAAACAAGTCTCAATAGTTTCCTCTCACAGCACTCAGACTGTCACGCTGCCCTGCAGAGCCACGAAGCCCCAAGAGTCTAAACGTCTGTCGCCTTTGAGTTTTACACCTATTTTCATTCAGCTCAAATGCTTTCTGTTTAACTTCTCTGTCACACGGCTTCCTCTTTTTGACACTGACCTTTAATTTGAATCGGCCTGACTGAAGCTGAGCAGAAACGCATCAATTCCTTGTCGCTGTCCTGTCTGTTTTCATGTCACATTGAAGCTTTTTTTAAGGTAAAGATTTGATTTTAAGGGACATTTGAGAATTAATCTATTGATCCATTTCCATCTGAACCCAAACAAATGGACAGATAGGGTCAAAGGTCATCGCATCACTCTCCTAATAAGTAAAGTGGGATTTCAAAGAGTAGATGTCAAAGCAGTTGTGGAACTTTTTTTGGCGTTTATTTTGGCTCACACAATTTCTATAATAATAATAATAATAACAATAATAGACAATAATAATTTATTGGACTTTATATAGATTATTAATTGATTTATTAAGACATCATAGAGATAAGGAGGTAGCAGATGCCCCATTTCAGCTTTTTTTTAAAAGGTAGGTTTTGAGTTGAATTTTTATCATAAATTAAATGAGTCTGAGTTGCAGATGTTCCCATAAAGTCAAAGCTCCTCATTGTTGATTTGATATGTAACATCATAATGTGAGTATACTCACCAATTAACTCTTTTTTTTTTAAAGACAGAAAAATTATTTATTCCTGAAAGATAGATAGATAGAACTGAGACAACTACGCACAGTTACATCAAGTTTTCCGCCTGAGCTCACACTATTCACTTTCATGGCTGCTTTCACTTCAATAAAAGGAATAATGTCTCACACTGGGGTGCAGCCTGCTATCTATATTTTTGTTGCCCTCATTAGGTCAACATGCAGCGCTTAACTCATTTTCCCCTCTGGATATTTTTCACTCCTCATTGTTGTGCCTGGCATGAAATCTGAAAAACATGTTTCTTTTTTTGTAACCTAATGAAGTGTATGTATGGTATGTGCTCTTTTTAATTTAGCTACTGTCATTTTAATGTGCCTCAAAGAGAGTGATGATGATTTGTTGAAAGCTGTAAACATACAGAGTTTCACTGGTACATCAGATGCATTTAGTGAAAGCTTCTTTCATCTTCTATACATGCCTCTGTGTGTGCGTGTGTGTGTGAGCTGTGAGGGTGTGGGTAAGTTTGAGGAAGGGCAACAGAATTTCCTCTTTAATCTCCTAAATTAATCTGAATCTCGTACGCGGATATAAAAACTTATAAATTACACATGTCTCTGCTGAAGATTTATGAAGGATGTAGGAGTAGAAGTTTTTGACATGTGCGGATATAAACTCACTCCCATGGCAGAGAGATATCTCTATTTCATCAGAATATTTGAGCTTGTTTTCAGACGAGGTTAATATCTCCCATTAATATTGACAAAACACATGTGAGACTAGTGCTAATTCACAGCTCGCCCATCTTATTTTGTGCATTACAGGCCTGGGGGAAGGCCGGTCTCATTAATATTTCACCAACAATAAGGCTGGGTGTCACTCACACTCATCACTGCGGTAATGAGCTCACACCGGCCTCTTAAAGATCTGTTTATTATTCAGACGGCTGCAGCAGAGACTTTAAAGAAAGTCAGAGTGTGGCACCATGTGTGAAAATCTCTCCCAAGGTCAAAGAAAAGCAAATGATTGGAATTAAAATTGCACACAGACTTAAGTACGAACCCCAGCTCTACCTGTTGTGAACTAACCTGGATGTCTGTTTTAATAAATTTCTCTAAACCCAACGTTTCTTTTCAAAACTGGGCAAATTGAAACTTAACCATCTAAATCTAATCTGTCCCTGTCAGGAGAATGTGTGTTTCTGTGATTACCTGAATGTCTGTTAAACATTCTGGTAATCCCTGCTTTAATTAATCATGAATCCCGGTCATATACAATCATCCATCTGCACATGTAGAAGAGAAACAGAGTGTGAATATATTTTCAAGCTGGAATTTTAACAAGAAGTTGTTTGTGAAGACTTATAGAGACACTTTTAAATTTCTTGATGTTGAATCATGCATGTTAAGTTGCATGTAATTTTACTGCATGTTGTTTTTATATTCAGTATGATCCGCATAAGCACAGAGCCAGACACAACGTTAATTACACTGTGCTAGAATCAAATACACAGGGTATGATTTTTTTACAAAAAGTCAGAGCTAATGAGCTAATTAACTAATTCAACCACCTGACCATTCCTGTGTAAGGAGAACACCTATCTGCTCTGTTTTAAACTCATTAGGGCATGTGAGATTATTAAACAAAGCTCATTAATTAGTAACGTGTTTGAAAGAAATACTAATTAAGAAATCAAGAACAGTTTTGTAATTGAATGTTCTCAGTTTAGCCAGTTTGTCAGCATCAACCAAACAAACAAAAAACTGCACCATAGGTTTTTATTTTTTACAGATAGTTTCTCAATATTTCTATTAAAGCAAAGTCTATGAATTCAGTTACAAATGCTTATAGAAGTTTTCTTTCATAAATTGTGTTAAATACAGATGCACAAAGCTGCGTTATTCTCCTGAATAAAAGGCCTGTATACCAATATATAAAGTCATATTAACATTTGTTGCATATTGTAAAAATCTTACAACATTAAATAAAGTATTTGGCACCATGTTCAGTTGATAAGTGACAAATGGGTCTTAAAATAGCTTAGCTTTTTCTGACTTTTTTTTTGTTTTGTACATTATTAAGGTATTAAATTTTATTAGAGGAAAGTTCATGAACTCAAGAGAGAAATTCAAAATGTATAAAAAAAGAATATGAGTAAAATACCTGTTAATATGATAACAGAGCGTCTGCACAGTGGGAACAGTTTGAGCTGAAGTGTGAAAATTTTAATTTGTTTTTTCTTTAATTAAAAAATAATAATTGTTTGTGAGATGTCTTTGATTTTATATCAGTCGCTCAAGCTTTTCTTTCTTCTTATGGTGGCTGAGAGACAACAACAAACCATAAACTCTTATTTATGAACCTCCATCACTCAGCCCTCACTTGCTCAAAGGCATCAGGCTTTTTTTTTTTTTCGTTGAGAGCTCCACAGTTTTCTTCCTTTCAAACGTCCATCCTTTAACACCGTCAGGCTTCAGCTGGAGCTCTGTCAGGGAGCAGCTCAGGTGGACTGCTCAGGTGTCTGGGTGCTCATTCAGTCCCTCCATCGTCTCTACATCTGGCGCTTGCTGGTCCCTCAGCTCATGAACTGCGTGTAGCCCTCGGCTCCCGTTACTATGACATCCATCCAGATCCTCATGGCCTCCGGAGATGGGGCCACCATGTAGTAGAGGCGGTCGTGGGTTTTCACACAGAAGGTCAAAGACGGGTTTGGGCTCTGGAGGATCAGAGAAAGGGGGAAGCTAAGATAACACTGCAGGCGGCACCTGTTGCATTTTTTCCTCAGAGGTGTAAATCTGAACAACACAATTTACCATCATGTACAAACAGACATCTGAGGCTCCAGTCTTTTTTTATTTTTAGTCTCTAACATCCTCTATCTGGGATGTGTGATGTAAATTAAAGATTGAAAAAAAAGATTTTGATCCAGTCTGCTGTACTTCAGATCCTAACATGCAAACAAAAAAGTTTAATATAAATCATTATAATTATATGATGATTACTTTACTCACTTACTTAAAACATAAAGGTTCAAACATAAAGGGAGCATTTTAATTTTCAGTTTTGTATATTTACAGCTCAAAAAGGGCAAAGCTTCTTAATTTTATTCAGTTTACAGAAAATAAAAATCAAAGGATACTAAAATGAGTATAAATAGCATTTACAAAGATTAAACAATTCTTGCACATTTTCTTGAAATTAAAGTAAAAGCATATTCAAAATCTTTAGACACAATGATGCCAATTAGTGGAGAGTCATTATTTTAAGACCCCCACATTATTAAGTAAGCCAACTTGTGTTTTGAAATGAAAATGTAAAATCTTGCTCTAGTACTCACATAAAAGTAATGTATGTATCCATGTCAAACGTGCTAAAATAGCTGATGAAGAAGAAGTTTTGAACGGTACGTGATATTAAAGGAATGTTTCTTACCTTTGTAGCGCTGCGTAGGTGATCGTAATAAACCTCTTCAATTGCCTGAAAGTAAATGAGTCCTTTCAGTTTGGTCTCGTGCTTGTCTGGGGAGAAAAAGAAAAAAGAAACATATTAAGACACATTTTATTATGTCTTGTACTGATGCAAGACCCCTGTCAGCCCCAGCAGTGCATCAGCCTGTGATGTGGGGATACATATTAATGTTTGTTTCCCGTCAAATTAGAAAAAAAGTCCTCATTCAGACAATTTTTTTGGTTATTCTTGACCGTTTTAAAGTTCTATAATTAAATGGTCACATTTATTTCTTACTGTTACAGCTGCTGCCTAAAACTATGTATCTGTTTTTCGTTTGTTTAGTTTGAGCCTTCAGACGTCGGACACAGAAACAAATGAGTTTAACTTTTCTCACAAAACAGGAACTTTCAAATGAATGTTTCATAAAATAAATTACAACTCAGGATAATGATGTAAAAAGAGATGCACAAAAAACCCTTTAATCTCAAAATTGAGCAAAAAGCGAGTGTTTTCACTGTGGGACTGATTTGTAAATTTATAGTGCAGGTGAAATCTAACTTTTTCCAGCAAGTAAAAAGAAATGAAGTCAGTAGTAAGGGTGCTTTCACTTTAAACCACAACAGACTCATTTTTCCTCTTTAAAAATCAGTTTTTACCGTCATTTTTAAAATTTCCTTCAGAATAATGTTGCCTTTGAGTTCCTGAGATAAAACCAATCAAAAAGCTGAAGACCCTTAAAAAATCTGGATTAAAAAGGAAAATATATTAAGTTTGTTTATGAACTCTCACTGTTTATAGGCTGAACTGGATTTTTTCAAAATGTAAATTCATGTCTTTTTACTAAGTTTTAACAAAAGTTAATAAAACAGATAAACCAAAACATTCATCAAGAAACATAACACAAAATAAAAAAACAGTAAAATAATGGAGGTATTACCTTTTTTTCTCAGCAACACATAACCCATGAATAGGTATGAGCAGCACTGTTTCACAGTAAAAGTTAATTACAACAGTGAGTCTATTTCCAGCGATGCCTGCAGTCTTTACCATCCTATTAATCTGACTTGTTTTCTTCACTCCTACTTTCTGGATTGTCTCTGTGTTTTTTAGGCTTTCTCCTGCCGGCAAGGTTCGCTGCTTCATCTTCATCTTTTGTAAATCTTAAAAAGATGCGTTTCTCTTTTGTTCCTGATTTGATCTCTCATTTCCCTTAAAGCAGGTCAGACCTTCTGTCCAGTCCTTTGGATCTTTTTTATTTCTTCTCAGAGTAACTTTAATGTCACTCTGTAGAGCAGAGTTCGTAGTTTAGTTTTGAGGGAACCTGCGGAAGAAGCTGATCAGACACAGCCCTCAAACTAATAGATTTCTCTAGTTTTGGGATTAACTGCAGGCGTAACTGTGAAGGAAACATTTTTTTAAATCAGTGTTTTCACACGTCTTTCAGAGTTTCTGTATTCTACTCCTGTCCAAACAAACACTGATCCTCTCGTCTCTTTCATGCCCAGCTATGAAACAAACATCCAGCAACAATTAAAAAAAGTATTTTGAACACGTCTGACACTTTCTCCTGCTTCCCCCTTCTCCACAAGTCAAATCTGCTTAGTAATGAGATAAATGTTTTTGAAATGTGAGTTTCGTTTTATTAGTCGCGAACAAGCCAGGAGCTAGCCTCCTCCCCAAGAAAAACACATCCAGAGAAAGTATTGCATCTTATTTCATCACCATCATCACCATCATCTTCGTCAGGAGTAAGAGGGTGAAAAGGCTAGGCAAGTGAGTGGAGAGAGAAGCAGAAAGGAGAAGAGGGGCGACAGTAATGAAAATATCCCTGGATCCTATTTTGAACAGGATTGTAAAATAATGTCTCCAAAACACGCTCGTGAATTATTCAGAAAACTAACTGTGCTCGTTTCAGATTCAGGGGACAGTCTGATACCCGTGAATTACAAACTCACTTCAGTTTGAACACACAAGAACAAGGAGGAGATTCCACTTAGCACGACTTTAATTACTGTTTGGTTCCAGATGAACAAACGCTTGCTTGGGACAGAAGTTGTGCTGAAAAACACAGCAGAGTGCAGCACCGCTGTTGGCTGAACTGCATAAATCAGGTCTGGACCTTGGTACTACAAAAAGTTTTGCACTGAAAGTTTCTGAATACAAGATGTGAGTTTCCTCTCATGTTATCAGCCTCTGCAAAAGGCCAGAAACTACAGAAAGATGAGCAGAGTCAAGCAAAATTGAAACAGAATACAATCTTTTTTTCTGAAACTTCTTTTATGTACTGTCTGCGGCGAAGTGTGCGAGTGCAGAGGGTATTAAAACATCTCTGAGTGAGGCTTGAACCTGAAGGCCACAAACACATGAGGGGAGGAAGTTACTCACAAGAGTTATAGGTTGATTATTTTATGAAACTGCAGACAATGAAATAGATTTAGAAGGACAGCCCTGATTTATGGAAATGTTTGAAAGACAAATTATGTTTATGCTGGGCTGAGAACAGCTACATCATTTCACTGCTGGTTGGGATGTCAGGTATTTTTGAATTTAGAAAAAAATCAAAAGGCCAGTTTCTCACAATGAAGATGTTTCATGTTTTATAGCTGAAAAACAAATACAAATTAAAGCATCAGTGTTAAATTTTGTTTGCTCCAGTCAGATAATTGGAACAATCCATTTTATTATTCAACTTTAGCTCAATAATGCAGTTAAAACAGCAGAGTAGAAGTAACAAGAGGTTCATGTAACAAATAAATGAATATATATATATATATATATATATATATATATATATATATATATATATATATATATATATATATATATATATATACATATACTAGTTAATTGAAAAATTTCTATAAGCTTCTTTAATAAGTAGAATTATTACGACGCTCTTCGATGTTTGAAGACAAGATCAATCTGAGTGATTATCTATTGTGTTAATGATCATTTTTACATTGTAATATCTTTGTTTTCTTTACTTTTGTTCCTGTGTTGCCCTGAAACCCAGGATAAACTGTAAGTCACATTGTTGTTTAATGCTATTCGTCCCTCTGTAGCAATGTCTGTTTTTGTTAAGTCAAATTTGTAAACCTTGCAGATGTGCACTCCTAAATTCCACATAAGTGCTGCTGTATCCTCACCAACATAATAAGAGAAGTTCCTCTTGAGGCGGTCAAAAACGAACCAGCGTTTCTTCCATGATTTGATCTTGCCTCCCATCTTCACCAGGTGGCCCTTGCACATCTTCTCAGTGAGGATGACAAAGGGACAGGTGTCTATGCTGTGTCCTGATGACTCCACGTGGGAACGCAGGTCAAACTCCTCCTTACGGTTTGGCAGGTAGCGCGTCATTGGACGGGCCTGCGAAAAAATAATGTTTGATATCATTCAATGCCAACCAGTTAGTGCAGGAAGAAAAGTTAGGTCCCAAAGTGTTCTTTAGCCAGTTTTGAGTCAAGACTTTTGTAGATACAGCGCTTTCTTGTTGGGGTAACTCGTTAAAAATTCATCAAGGTTTAAATGTCTTCACTTTTTGATGCATCTAGATTTTTTTAAGTCTAAGCAAAGACATCACTTTTTGAGGCTCAAGTCGATTCAACTCTATATGGAGTCAACGTTTAAAATGAAACAAATTCCACATCCTGATTTTAATAAATAAATGCTGCATGAGATGGTTTTCTTTTTAAAACAGGGGCACAATAACAAGTCTGACAAAGCAGACAAATTAGCTTCGCATGTGTTGAAATGTAGCTATCTACATCAACCGAGCAGCACCATAAACTTGAAAAAGCTTGTTTTTTAGCAACATTTAGTTTGTGTTATGGTCGTTTTCCCTCTTTTCTCTATTTGTAGATTTTCTCCTGAACATGTGTTAGTTTATTCTCTTATAATAAAAACAGCCCAAAGTATCACCAATGATAAATCTCTGCCACTGTAATAATTACAAGTTTTTCTGTTGGAAACCCAATCTGCAGATGCTTTTAAAGACATTAACTTTTAAGTTATAGACAAGGACAATTTTCTCACTCATAGTTTTACATGCTCTTGTAGGTCAGACAGAGGCATCAGCATCAGTTTCAGTGGGTTTGATAACCACTAAAAGACTACTCACGAGCTTTCACCAAAACAAGCTGAAAGCTCCAAGCTGGGACTCCCTCAAAAAGCTGTTTTTCACTGGATGAATACACTGAATAGAGAGCACGCAGACTTGACATAAAGTGAGTTGCACTAGAATGACCATAGGAGTAATGAACAAGCACCTTAATGCATGCCAGAGTTTGGCTTCTGTTGCTTTTTGTAGCTTAAGATTTATCTTGTTAGTCAAAAAAGAGCAGAAATATCATGTGGGCACAACATGATGTGAAACTACACTGTAATGTAATGCTGAGTTGCTGAGGTGTATCACTCACGGCGCATATCACCTGTTTGAGGTGCACCGACTTAAACTGCATCAAGAATTGTGAAAATATAAGGAATATGACTTTTATATAATATGTTAAATTTGAAGCAGTTTGGCCTCCTTATGTCTGAGTTACAGCCTCTTCCTTTTTCATGGGGAGATATTTCTTAGCAGAGATACTGCAGCTGCCCTTTTTTCTCACAAACAAGAAAACTTTTCGCTATAACCTTCAGGCTTCACCACGCTGAATAACTTTTTAACATTCTCTTTCAACTCTACTCCTGAGTGAATTGTACAAATGCTCCATAAAGAACTAACCCGTGATAGTGTCCACAAAAATAAAGTCTTCTCTTATTTTACCAGAAAAAAATCTTTTAATTTGGTGAACATCCAGCTGAGATTTCACTGTGAGGTTCAGACTTTTTTCAGTCTCAGGATGCTGATTACACTGTTTACATCAAATTTCATGTATGCAGAATCCCTTTTTTCTAAAAATGTGCTTAGGGCGTCATCCTTGCCATTCCAATCCTTCACACCAATAAAATACTAGTTTTTCATAAGGACTTTTTCAGCAAGTTCAGGCCAATAATTTTCATTTCATTTCTTTGAATTAAAACAAGAAATCTAGTCTCATTATGATTTACAATTAGGCCCTCACATAGTTTTGGTGTCTGAATCTGACTAACTTGGCCTGTGAAAATTAAGTGTTTTTCAGTTTTTGATAAGTAGCAACACTAGCATCATGTTTTGTTTTGTTTTTTAGATTTGCCTGATAAATGCAAGACAAACTTATTTCCTCCTTTCTGATCCTTTTTAACTCCAAGGATAAGATCTGATCCTTTTGTTGCTCAACGCTCTCCTGTCAGAGTTAGTTAGTAACAGCTTTTGTCTGTTAAAGGTTTAGCAGTGTACAGCTTGCATACAGATCTTATACGCAAGAAAACATCTGTCGGCTTTGGCTAAAAATTACTCAAATAGAGGAGCGGGGAGAGTGAACCAAAACAGTGAAGTTGTTTAGGTGGAAGTAAATGATGCGCTGAAAGAAGCTAAGATTAATTTAATGGGAGCTGGTATATTAAGGGATATAATAATGATCATGAAGATCAGACGTATTCTGTCTTATATTACACTCTAATGTTTTATTATAGGGAAAGAAATAAGATAGATTAAGTGTTTCTGTGTTTAACAGTAAGAGAGATTTTGTTCACTAACACAACCCATGCCTGAGATGACAGGAAATTAAATGCTTTCAGTAAAGATTAAGGTTTATTTGTAAGCACATTGTGCATTTTCCTCCCTGTTCTTCCTCTCAAACTCTCCACCCTTCTTGCCACACTCTCCCTGTTTTTCTCCCTTCCCTCAGGATCTTTGATCTTTCCGCACACCCAGCCTCCCTTTAGTGTCTCTCCTCTCATCCTTTCCCCCAAGTCTGGCGTCCCCTCCTCCCTTCCCTCCCTCTTTCCCTCCCCACCTCTCTCCTCCCTCCGCCGCGCGTCTCCTCCTGCTGCTCCACTGACCTGGGAGAAGTGCTTCTCTCTCATCTTCACCTCCTCCTCCACCAGCCTCTGCCTGTGGGCCGTCTCATCCAGAAGCCTCCTCTCAGCCTCTTCTCGCCTCCTCCGCTCCTCCTCCAACATCTGCCACCGAGCCTGCACCTCCCTCTCCTGGGAGCATCAGGAGAGGAGACAGAGGCACAGATGGGGAGAAGAGAAAGGGAAAATATAACAGGGGGGAAAAGGGAGACAGGGACAGTATGTAAATGGTAGGCAAATATTGCAATACAAAGTGAGTGAGTGTCAGAAGAGGCACCTGAGAATTCAAGTCCCAATCCAGGGTTTTGTAAAATATATCCTTTTAGTCTGGATATAGAAGAGTGAGCTTTGCTGATGTAAAATGATCCTTTGCAGCTTTCAGACACTTACAATCTGGTCTCCTTTATTTCAACATGTATAATAATACAAAGGTAAACAAAGGACTGATTACTTCATTTCACTGTGCAATGATTCACACTGTGTGTGTTTTTTTCTGTTTTTTTTTTCTTCTTTCAAACAAAAAAATCTTTGACTCCTGTGAGGATTCAAGTCAATGCTCAACAACACTTACAAGAGGTGGCCTGTTTGGTGACGATATGTTACTGTTATACAAAATCACCTTTTAAAATTATATTTTGAAACCAACTTTCAATCATAACTTTATGAAACATGGATATAAAAATGTGCAAAGTTCTCTACTCATGGGGGTAAGATGGGATGAGACCCTTTATCTGGTCTTGATGTCGGGTTTTTGTTAATAGTCTAACATTAATCAGAGATGTTAATCTTTAGACAATATTGGTGTGATTTGGTGCTCTATAATTAAAAAAATGGAAAAATTGTTTAAAATAAATGAGTAAACAGACTGATTAATTTATAATATTTGTACATATTTCCTACATTAAGACACAACACAATTACTGTCTTTATAAGCCTTAAAGTCTGTGCCTACCTTTTAGCAGCTTTTGTTAGATTTACTTCTGGTCATTTTTTGTTTGTTTGTTTTAAATAAACATGTGAGAAAGCTGTATTTCAAAGAGCTTTTTTTGTGGAACATTATGCCCTTAAATGTTTATGTTACTCTTTTTTTATTTCCTTCTCTGAAAACAGTGGAAAGGTTGTCAGGTTGTTCTCGTGGCCAAAATCCCTTTTTTCTATGTGGAAAAAAAGTTGAACCTAAAAAAATGGTCCTATGATGTTCACAGTTAAAAAATTTTAGTTTAAACATACTGTAAAAATCTGATGAATTACAGGTAGTATTTAAATCTAGAGCTGCTATTGACACTAAGCCTTTTGTATTTTCTATTAGCAATTGATTTTACCATTAAACAAAAAATATTTTACCTACAGCACACTAAAACAGCAAAAATACGCCTCTTATATAAAGATTTTTACTGTTCATAATTGTCAGAAAAGCATCAAAAAGCTAGAACTGTAAAGAGGTGCAGATGTGTTTTGTCAATCAGCGAAGTGATGAATGAAGTGGTGCTGCAGCTCTAAAAACACAGGATTCATGTGGTCAGTGACAGGATCAGAGATGATTAATGAAGTGTCGGCCTCCACCGCAGACACTCACTCTGTTCTCTATCAGTCGGGCTTTCTCCTGCTGAGCCTCCTTTAGCATCTTCTCCATCTCCTCGATCCTCTGGGCCTCCAGCCCGCAGGCACTACGACACACAGCGGGAGAGGAGTGTGTGAAGACACGGCTGTGACAACAGTAAATGCTGACAGCAGGAGGAGACGCAAACAGAAACAAAGAGCAGCGACAAACTGTAGCTTTCAACTTACCCAAACAAGGAAAACTTAAACAGTTGGCATGGCAACAGCCAGTGTACCAGACATGTAGCAAAACATGTTGTCACGGGAACAAAGCCCAGTGACCCTTCTCCTGGGAGACGGGGCAGATTTGAGTGTTCCCATGGAAACAGAGCCCAATGCTCATTTCCCAGTCTCTCACCTTTCTGGGGTACAGGCGGAGTTGTTGCCGGTGGAGACGCTGGTCTCCATGCTGTCAGAGCTCTCCAGGCTCAGGGTGTCGTACGCCTGGTTTCCACTGGGGGGCGTCTGATGGTGCAGAATGGAGTGATGGACTGTGGGAGATATATCTGTGCAGGCAGAGAGGAGACAGACACAGCTGTCATAGGCTCACAGTGCCCTCTACTGACAAGACTTCACCATTACTTTGGTACACAAAGTTGATCTGAGACACCGTGATCAAAAATCATTTGATATTGAACCAGGTTTTGAATATGAAACTGATTCCAAAAAATCAGACCAGGTTTGTATCAGCCCCAGTCAAGAGCTTATCTCTGTTTAGCTTTGGTCAATTATTTTTTAGATGGAGAAAACTTGAGATGAGGTGATCCTAAAAGTTATCAAAAATAAACGTTTTATTTCCATTAAACTTCCACCAAATAGATGCAACTATTAACCATAAAGTATTTAATTGAAGGCCACTTTCAGGATCTTTTGTGTGGTCAAAGTGTTTAAATCAGTCAAAGTCCTATTTGGATCAACTGGGGCAGATGTGGTCATCCTTACTAAGTGTGTATCTGGATAAATCTGGTCTAATCCAGTTTTTCTTTGAAAAGCATGAACAAAAGCGAGCAAACTAGATGAACTGATCCTGAACAGCAATAACAGCGTATTTCATAACCTGGGTAATTCTTATCTAAAGAGTAAATAATGCCAGTGTGCTGAATATTTAACGCAAAATTGAGGGACAATACCTTTGTTCTGCATGACAAACTGTCTCCTGGACTCCATGTCCAATGGGTTTGACGTCTCTCTCAGCATCAGCTGCAACCCCTGTAAAAACACACATAAAATATCACTCAACTGCTTGGAAACAACGTGTGTTAAACTCATGAACTCACCTTGCTGGATGCATTCCTTTCATGAGCAGGACCACTGGAGTGCAGCAGAGCCGCAGCGCTGCACAATGCTGCCTGTCCAACTTCACCATCAGACTTGGACTTTAAAAGCTGAGAGGAGAAGCAGTCATCAGTTTAGCATTTTTTTTGTTTTCTTGCATTTATCTGGAAGAACTGTTCCAAGGTTTTTATCAACTTAAAATATATCTGAGTATGTTCTTCAGAGACTATTTTGTGTGTATAGGTAACTGGACATCTGAGCATGTGGAGTCCCTCAAGGCTCAATCTTGCGGCCTCTTCTGTTTTAACATCTACATGGTCCCACTGGCTCAGATTATAGAAAAAAAAGTTGGGACCATAATTATGAAGACAAGACACACACAGTTGTAATGATAATGTTGCCAGACAATCATAGATGCGTGCGGGCTCTGGGTAAACGTACTGAACAAATCAACAAATGGGTGTGCCTAAATTTCCTGCAGTTTAGAGCCAAGCAGAGGGAGTAAAAGTCGGTAAGCAGCTCCTGACGCTAAAGTTAAAAACAACTGATCTCAGTTACCGAGTCGGCCTGCTATCACTTGAAGAATGAGTCGCAAATCAAAGGACTAATGTGTCAGCAGGACCTAGAAAAACTGCTCCGTGCATTAACTTCAGTAGACTAGATTTCTGTAACAGCATTTTACAGTTGTCCCTAAAAATTCAGCCAGGCAGCAGCAGCCTGTTCAAGCCCTCACTAAGACCAAGATAGTGGATCACATTCCTCTAGTTCTGAGGTCTTCACACTAGCTGCCTGTCTGTCAGAGGATGGATGTAAAAATACTATACGAAATCAATGACTGTATAAGGGCCAAAATGTATTGATTACCTTCTAATCCTGTATGAACCGTTAAGACCCTTCAGGTCATGAGGAAAAGGTCTGTTTTCAGTCCCAACATGGAGAAGCAGCATCCAAATTTTAGGCTCCAAATATCTCCATCAACAAACTCCCAGAAAAGTATTAGGTCTGCTCAGGGCAGCTGTTCATTATCAAAATATTTAAACAAATCATGTTGTTACATGTTTTTATTGTACAACTCTGCACTACAACTTTTATACCTCATATCTCAAAATCTGTGTCAATATATTCTAAATTCTTTTGATTTTTCCATTTAATTTTCTATTTTATTTTTATTTTACTTGGACCAAAATGTTTTTTTAATTGGTTTTTAGATGTTTTCTTTGATGTGTTTTGCTGACCTTTTAATTGATTATTTGTATGTCTATGTGAAGCACTTTGAATTGCTGGAATGTGCTATATAAATAAATTTGCCTTGCCTTCTTTACAAGTACCTCTGATTCAAAAGGTTTTTTGTTTGTTTGTTTTTGTTTTTTTCTTTTGTTCCATTCTGATCTGACAGAGAAATTAATTTTCTTGAATCTGTAGCAGTGAGGAGACAACGCTTTGTGCACTTTAAGTATCAGTCAAGCAGACTTTTTCTAGCTTTAATACAAAGTTATGGGATGTTTTATTTCTGCTTGGAAACCATAAACTCCATTTACAGACTAATCTTACCCTTAAATCTCCAAAATGTTGGCAAAGTTCAGTCAACAACACATTATTTAGTACCATTTACCTGATGTGACGCAGCAGAGAAGTCTAGAGTGAGCTTTGCTGATGTAAAATGATCCTTTGCAGCTTTCAGACACTTACATTCTGGTCTCCTTTATTTCAGCATGTATAATAATACAAAGGTAAACAAAGGACTGATTACTTCATTTCACTTTGCAATGATTCACACTGTGTGTGGTTTTTTTTTTCTGTTTTTTTTTTTTCTTCTTTCAAACAAAAAAAAATCTTTGACTCCTGCGAGGATTCAAGTCAATGCTCAACAACTCTTACAAGAGGTGGCCTGTTTGGTGATGATATGTTACTGTTATACAGAATCTCCTTTTAAAATTATATTTTGAAACCAACTTTCAATCATAACTTTATGAAACATGGATATAAAATTTGTGCAAAGTTCTCTACTCATGGGGGTAAGATGAGATGAGACCCTTTATCTAGTCTTGATGTTGGGTTTTTGTTAATAGTCTAACATTAATCAGTGTATTTTCAGACAATACCAGTAGGGCTGGTATTGTCTGAAAATACACTGATTAAGTGTTTTCAGAGTATTTTCAGACAATATTTGTTGTGATTTGGTGCTCTATAAATAAAAAAGGTAAAATTGTTTAAAATAAACGAGTAAACAGATTGGTTAATTTATAATATATGTTTACCTAGTTTTAGTTTGTCCACTAGGGGGCCTCACAGTCACATAAATGTGGATGGTAGATAAGATCAAAGCACTCTGAGAGTGTTATGGTAATGCAGTTGAAAAAGAAAGATTTGAGATTGTACCTGCCCCTGTCTGCGTGTGGAAAAAGTCTTTGCAGGCAGTGGTGGAGGACATGACTGAGGCTCTCCAGCAGCCATGATGTCCTGGTACCAGCGTTCGAGGTTAAGTGGAGGCATTACATTCCTGCTCAGCTCAGGCTGGCTCTAAGGTGATGAAAAGCATTTGGGCAAAGAAAGGGGAGCAGTGCAGGAGCAGAAATCAGCACCAGAAGAACCAAGCAGGTAGAAAAGAAACAGGACAGAGTTCTTGCTGCAATATAATGCTTTGGTGGCAGTGGTATCAGAAAAACAAGGCCTCATCAGTGCAGAAAGAATAGCAAACCTTCGCAGAGAGAAAGGAGGAAGGTCCACATGCAGTAGAGTGGCATGAAAAGGTAGATTGAGAGTTGGCAAGTTGGAATGATGGAGTAGATATGGAAGAGGAGGGATCGAGTCTCTGCATCCCAAAGATATGGCTCAACTGACTAACTGTGATGTACTCCTTCAAACAGACAACAGTCAGCATAAACACACAGGAACAGGACACATACGGACAAGGAAGAGGGAAAGAAAGTGAAAAATAAAGTTTAGAAGGTGCATCAACAAGAAAGACATTTTGAGATATGTAACATCAGTGAGCAGGCAGAGTTTCTACCTCGCAGGGCAGAGTTGGAGCTACAGTGAGGGACAGGCAGTGGAGAGCAGCAGGGGAGGAGGAGTGAGGTTGCAGAGCAGCATTTCCATACATCTTATAGACATCAGAGAGCCTGAGGTACTCCTGCACCAACAGCCAAACACAGGGAAAACAGGACTGAAGAGCCATGCTTCTATAGCTTATACTGTATACAGACATGAGAGCTCACTAACCCTTTGTTTTAGACGGAGCTATGTCAGACACCCTACTGTCTAGTAAACCCCAAATTATCTTTCAGGTTTAAATCTTACGTACACTTGCTTATGAAACAATTAGCCTCAGTTTTCCAAATTCCCAGAGCAGCTATTTTTCTCTGGTGAAACATTTAGGAAACATTTAGAAAACCACTTTGAAGAATAAATATTTTTAAACAATTTCTTACAACATACAAGAGATGTGGGTTCAGTTCCTCCAAAGCTAACAACATGTTTAATAGTTAATATCACGTGCTTGATCCTTCATAAAATCCATATATGTTCATCAATTTCCTTCAGTAAAACAACACCTAATCTAACAGCTTTCCAATTTCAGACTAACTTTATTTGATTATATTAAACAACATGGTAGGGTCTGAATACCTAGCTAAAAGTAATGCTAAGAAGCTAACAGAAATATTGAGTGAGATATTGACGCTAAAAGTTATCTGCTGTGCAAAGATAAATATTATCATGTATGGATAAGGAGTGGGAGAAAAAAATGGAAATCGATATAGTAAGATTTTTTGTTTGACAATATCACAACTATGATTCTTTGTCAATTTTTTTTTTTCTTTCAAATTCAAATTCTTCTTTTCAGTCTTGGTTTATAAACTTGATTGGAAAAAAGTTACCACCTTTCTCCAGCAGAGGGCGAAATTTTTCTCTCTAACTCACGTGATGTGCACTTTATGGGAAAATATGGCTCCTGATATAGTCTGTAGACATTATCATCATCATTTAACTTTTTCACATGGTATGATGTTAAAAAAAGCAAACTAACAATCGCAAAAATAGTAAGGCAAGGCAAGGCAAGGCAAGTTTATTTGTAGAGCACAATTCATACACAAGGCAATTCAAAGTGCTTTACAGCTAACATAAAATAAAATCACAATAGGCAAAATAAAATCATTGCATAAAATCACATCATAAAACATTAAAAATGATTAATTAAATTAGAAGAGGAGAGTGCAGATAAAATACTTTCAGTTGTTGTATGCTATGCTGAACAGAACTGTTTTCAGCCGGGCTTTGAACATTGTCAGAGTTGAGGCCTGTCTCACATCTTCTGGCAGACTGTTCCAGATTTTGGGGGCATAAAACTGGAATGAAGCCTCACCGTGTTTAGTCCTGACTCTGGGCACCAGCAGGAGACCCCTCCCTGAGGTTCTCAGAGACCGAGTTGGTTCATATGGTTCTAGCATGTCCAAGATGTACTTTGGTGCTAGACCATGAAGGGACTTGTAAACAAGCAGAGCTGTTTTAAAGTCTATTCTCTGAGCCACAGGAAGCCAGTGCAGAGACCGGAGCACTGGACTTATATGGTCATATTTCCTGGTTCTGGTCAGGACCCGAGCAGCAGCGTTCTGGATGTACTGCAGCTGTCTTACAGCTCGTTTTGAGAGTCCAGTGAGCAGGCCATTACAGTAATCTAACCTGCTGGAGACAAATGCGTGGATCAGTCTCTCTAAGTCAGGTTTAGACACTATTCCTTTAATCCTGGCAATGTTTTTGAGATGGTAAAAAGCCGCTGATGTTATTGATTTAATGTGGCTGTTAAAGTTCAGGTCTGAGTCCAATATCACCCCTAGATTTCTAACCTGGTTACTCACATTTAGAGAGAGAGTCTGAAGATGACTGATAACCCTTTCTCTTTGTTTCTGTGGGCCACAGACAATGGTTTCAGTTTTGTCTGAGTTCAGCTGGAGGAAATTGTTCTGCATCCACATACTGATCTGTTCAACGCAGCGACAGAGTGAATCTACAGGCCCATGTTCGCCTGCCGTCATTGACACGTAGATCTGAGTGTCATCAGCATAACTGTGGTAGGACACATTACAGCTGCGTATTAGCTGACCCAATGGGAGCATGTACAAATTAAACAATAGGGGTCCCAGGATTGAACCCTGGGGAACACCACAGGTCAGGGCCATTTGGTCTGAGACACAGTTACCAATTTCAACAAAGAAAGTCCTGCCCTCGAGATAAGACTTGAACCAGTTTAAAGCAGTACCAGATATTCCCACCCAGTTTTCTAACCTCTGTAATAAGATCACATGGTCAACAGTGTCAAAGGCAGCGCTCAGATCCAGCAAAACTAAGACTGAGACTTTGCCTGCGTCTGTGTTCAGGCGGATATCATTTGTCACCTTGACCAGAGCTGTCTCAGTGCTGTGGTGGGGCCTAAAGCCTGATTGGAAAGTATCAAACACATTGTTATGCAGGAGAAAGTCGGTAAGCTGTTGGTATACAGCTTTTTCTAGGACTTTGCCTAAGAATGGCAGGTTTGATACAGGCCGGTAGTTATTCAGTACTGTGGCATCAAGACTGCTCTTCTTCAGGAGAGGCTTAATGACAGCAGTTTTTAAGGCCTTTGGAAATGTTCCAGTCTGAAGTGAGATGTTGACCAGATGAGCGAGTTGTGGTAACAAACTGCTCAACACAGACTTTAGAAATCTAGTGGGTAACTCGTCAAGGCAGCACGTTGATGGACTCAGATTGCAGATGATCTCTTCAACTGTTTTGTTAGTTACTAATGAGAAATGTGTCAGTTCTGGGTGTCTAAGTGGCTGCAGAGTAGTTCCTTGTATTGATGGAATTATTGTACTTTTAATGGCTTGAACTTTGTCGTTAAAGAATATTGCGAACTCATTGCATTTGGATGTAGAAATGAGTTCTGGGGGCAGTGAAGCTGGAGGATTTGTTAATCTGTTGACTGTAGCAAACAGGACACGAGAGTTGTTACTGTAGCTTTTGATGATTTGAGAAAAATAGTTTTCTCTTGTTCTACGTAAAGTCTGGTTAAACACACATAACTTTTCTTTGTAGATCTCATAATGAACCTGGAGCTTTGACTTGCGCCATTTCCGCTCAGCTCTACGGCACTCCCTTTTCTGTGCCCTGACTGAGTCTTCTTTTCTCCATGGCGCCTTTTGCATATCTTTAACCATTCTAACCTTGACAGGAGCAATGGTATCCAAAACATTTAAAACACTTGACGTGTAAGAGCTCAACAGGTCATCAACATTAGAACACAGGGCATCATCAAACTGAATCATTTCCTTGAACTGTGTCCCTGTGCTGTCATTTATGAGTCTCCTCTTAACGACTGCAGACCCAAATGCTGGTTTGGGTGTAACAGACAGGTCAAAAAAAACGCAGAAATGATCAGACAGAGCAACATCGACAACATCCACTTTTGAAATGGAAACATTCTTAGTAATGACCACATCCAAAGTGTGTCCTCTGCTGTGGGTGGGTTCAGTTACATGCTGAGTTAAACCAAACGTCTCAAGGACAGCAGTGAGTTCTCTGGCTTGTTTGTCATGGGCTACATCCAGGTGCACATTCAAGTCCCCTGTTATGACCAAACAGTCGAAATCAGTGCACACAACTGAAAGAAATTCGGTAAAATCATCAATAAAACAACTCTGAGGTGGTTTGTAGATGGTGATATAAAGTATGGAAGACTGTTTTAGCTCCATTTTGAATGACAGATACTCAAATGATGAAAAAACTCCAAACCACAACTTGCGGGTGAGTATATTGTCCCTGAATATGGCACAGACTCCCCCACCCCTCTGGTTTTGTCGTGTTTCAGACACAAAACTGAAATGAGGTGGACTAGACTCAATCAGGACTGCTTTAGCTGTGTTTTTGTCAAGCCATGTCTCAGTTAAAAACATAAAATCAAGATCATAAGAGGAAATAAAATTATTAATTAAAAGTGATTTGTTATTTAAAGATCTGACATTGAGTACTGCATGTTTAAGATTAACTAAGGTTGAAGTGGGCGCTGTGTTCTTACAAGGGATATGGATTAGATTTCTCTGATGGGACAGTCTGACTGTCCCTCTCTTTTCTAATCTGCAGGGTTTGATGATTGTTATGACTGAAGAAGACAACACTTCCTCCCTGGGCCTCTGGTTGATATGGGATAGAGCAACACAGAGGCCTTCAGTGTCCTAGACAACAGCAGTGACGCTGCTGGTGATAACAGCTGTGGGCACCGATGGTGGGGGCCGAGCTGGGGGGGCTTTGGTTGGTGGAGTAGCCCGGGGTGGGAGGGGGGCTGGATTCTTTTTCGAGCATAAAATCCTTGACCTTGTCACATCTGGCGTCAGGGGAACCATTTTGATCCCTGATTTCACCAAGCTTTCAAGGTGATCAGGTAGTCTCATGGGTGAGGGTGGAGACAAGAACGACAGCGAAGCGTCTCCGGAGGGTGTAGATGCAGCAGGCGGGTCCCAGGCCTGTGGTGAGGGCTGTGGTGAAAGCTGTGGTGAGGGCCCTGTTGAGGACCTCGATGAAGGCTTTGGTGAGGGCCGTGTTGAGGACCTCGATAAAGGCTTTGATGAGGGCCGTGTTGAGGACCTCGATGAAGGCTTTGGTGAGGGCCGTGTTGAGGACCTCGATGAAGGCTTTGGTGAGGGCCGTGTTGAGGACCTCGATGAAGGCTTTGGTGAGGGCCGTGTTGAGGACCTCGATGAAGGCTTTGGTGAGGGCCGTGTTGAGGACCCAGATGAAGGCTTTGGTGAGGGCCGTGTTGAGGACCCAGATGAAGGCTTTGGTGAGGGCCGTGTTGAGGGCCGTGGTGAAGGCTGTGGTGAGGGCCGTGTTGAGGGCCGTGGTGAAGGCTGTGGTGAGGGCCGTGTTGAGGACCTCGATGAAGGCTTTGGTGAGGGCCGTGTTGAGGGACGTGGTGAGGACCGTGTTGAGGGACGTGGTGAAGGCCGTGGTGAAGGCTGTGGGGAAGGCCGTGGTGAAGGCTGTGGTGAAGGCCGTGGTGAGGGCCGTGGTGAGTGCAGTGGAGGTCCCGCTGTGTCTGAATCCTGTTTTCTGGATGCTGGAGGTGCTGCTGTGGCTGAGTTTTTTGCTGGGTCCTTGGGTGGCAAGGCAGGGGCTCTTTTCTCACTCCTTTCCTTTTCTGGGAGCACAGGGCCAGGTCTCGGCCTTTTATGATGCCGCAGAGCATGGAGAAGATTATCCGTCAGTCGACTCACTCCACCTCTGTTCAGGTGTGGGCCTTTTCCTTTAAACAGATCGTCTCTTTGCCAGAAAAGGTTAAAGTTTTCAATGAAATGCAGTCCCCTGGACTCACAGACTCCAGACAGCCATGTGTTTAATTGAAGCAGCCGGCTGAATTTGTTTATCCTCCTGTCAATATTTGGGAGAGGTCCACTGATAAACGTTGTTATTTCCAGTTTATCAAGACTCTCAAATAGCTCATCAAAGTCTTTCTTTAAGATTTCAGACTGATCCTTCCTGACGTCCACTGCACCTGCGTGAACAATCAGCCGTTTCACTCCTTGGTGTTTTGCCAGTACCTTGGGTAGGAGTTTAGTGATGTCAGAGACAGTGGCACTGGGATAGCTGCAAGTAACCATTCTGTTCATGCTTATATCAGATATGGCTCCGTCTCCAAGCACAAGGGTATCTTTGACCTTGACTTGTGGCACAGTTTTTCTGTCCGTCTGCTGCTTTGTACTGGCTTCATGGTTACTGTTATGCACAGGAATTTTGCTGTTTGCTCTCTGTTTGTTGTAGTCCATCACATTTGGCTCTGACAGTGGTAAAAATCTGTTTGTTAACTTTACGGGTGATGCTGCACATCTTCCATTGATACCAACATTTTGACTTCGCTTTGGCTTAGCACCAAGTTCATCATAAATGTCTCTGCAGAGTCTCGGAAAAGACACGGTATCATTTAGCTTTACATTGAAGGTAGTCGTTTTTTCACCCTTTCCTTTAAAAGTAAAAGTGGACTTCTTACCACTGGGTTCCACTGGGAGTGTTTCATGAAGTCCTTTTTCAGTTTCCAGGGCAAAAATCTTTTCTTTTAGTGCATAGATTTCCTGTTGATACATCCGACAGCTTTCACAGGGAGACTCCACTTCTAGCATGTTGAGAAGATTGTAGTCGCAGGCTCGTCAGATAAGTTGTAAAAAAAACATAAAATGATTTAAAAAGTCTTGGTTCAATTAAAGAAAGAGAATAAAATCATATCCAAGACTTGTAGAAAAAGTAGAATGATTTAAAAGCAAAGCAAAGCAGTAAGCAGCAGGAGCAAGCAGAGGCACGTCTGCACTCCTCAGCGTCAAGATTAGTAACTATCAACAAATCGCAATTTAAATTACAAAAGTCATAATAGAATTGTATCATGAGAAAAGCATATTGTCCCAGCCCTAGAATGGACATTGTCATTGTGATGTTAGTTTTTCAAAGGCATTGTAAAGTCCAAAACATAACAGTGACCATGTGTTTTATATTGTATGCTTAACTTGTGTTGCTTTCGGTCCCAGTTATTGAGTTCAAACGTTGTTTTCTGGCTTGCATATTCTTGTGCAATTTGAAAGTCAGATGTAACATCAGGTCCATCTGTGTACCAGTTTAGTTACTTTTATAACACTGATAAGATTTTGACTGAAGCATAAGATGTCGCATCAGTAAGGTGGACACCAAATTGTTGCCAGAGTCCCGAGCTGTTTATCCAACTTCACATGAATTTTCTAAATCAGAAACTTGTTTTTCTGAGGTGTCTGACACGACATGAGTACAGTGTTACCTCCAGCTAAACCAACTAATAAAGTGGAAAAGGATGAAATTGGGGTTAAAACTGAGCTGTTTGGCAAAATGCCACAACCAACACGCCCACGTCTGTCTAACATACTGTGCTCTTCATTATGCCTGAGTCAGAACTCTAATGGTGATGGTACTCAATGTAAATGCCCCTGAGACTGTGCAATTAGTTGCCCTCAAGCATGTTAGACTCCTTGCATTTTGGGTTCAGGTTTCCACATGAGTCTGTTGTTGTCTTTTAGCTTAAGGTGGCCAATGAAATTTGCTCTGCTAGCTTGGAAAAACAGTTAAATAAAATCAGTTGACCATTTTTCCCCATTCCCTGTTTTTCTTCAAAACCGAATCTTACAGAGCATTTGTGTTTCCTACCCAGAGATGGCTGGCTGCTGTGTGACTATAATAAATTAATTCACTCAGAGAGTGTATACTTGACAATCTGCAGAATGTTCAGACCTGAAAAACACTGAGACAAACACCCTACATCACAGTAACCAAGTGGGTTTACTCTGGTTATGTTGTTAGTATTTTGTTGTAGTTTACCTCTTGTGGTTTAACAGGAAAGAATTCAGGGGAAGGGATGTGAGAGGAGGAGTAGGAGGCAGAAGAGGGACAGGAGCTACCATCCACACAAGCAAGGTCAGGTTCACTGATGTGAAGCAACTCCTGTTTGAAAAGTTCATCTCAGTTTCAAAAAAGCAGTAGGCCTTCCCCAGCTAAGTAACCACAGAGATCCGCGAAATAACTTGTGGCATGTTTCTGCTCACCTCTTTCATGCTGTTGTTTTGTTTTGGGAAGTTTCTTCCACCTGTCAATGCTTGGTACCTCTTCTCCAGGGCGGTCAACCTGTCCTGCTCCTTGAAGGTAAAGGGAGCATAAACAGTAAACACTCTGCACAGCATTTTTATCATAAATCAAATAGTCTCCCTAGGTTAATTCATTGTGTTGGCAAGCTAACCTTGAATAACAGCTGCAGAGTCAGCATCCTGTCTTTAGCCATCCTCTCACAGTCTTGAGCTGCTTGTATCCCGAGCTGTTTCACCTGAGCATCCAGAACACACATCTTCTCCTGCAAATAAACAGCAAATACATTTCTAATGCCACACTGAGTCTTGTGTAAATGATGAGATTTTACCCAATTATTGCACTTCCCGTTTCTGTTTCCTACCTTTCTTTTGGCCACGCTGCAGTGATACTCTGCTCTCTCCTGTTGAAGCTGTGAGCTCTGAGCATCCTTCCTTTCTTCCAGGCTGCTCTCTGCCTCCAGTTGACAAAACTCCAGTTCCTCAAACTGCTTGGTCCCAGACTCCAGAGCTTCAGCTTTCTACATGCAGATTTAAAAGCATGTTATGCACAAATAAAATAGATGATATTCTTTGATTTTCTTGTGGTAAACAAAATCCCAAGAAAAGACCTCAACCAGAAGTGATTAACCAAAACCACAATGTTATTCTCCTTCATTGATCATCAGTAGTTGGGAATAGTACAGAACATATGCACTTTCACCTCTGTTTTAAGAACATGTGCTCATGACATGAGTACTCTGATTTTTCCTTAGACTGTCTTCAGATTAAGACAGTCTGGACTGATTGTTTCAGTCGTTTTCATGGGATATGTTTGCAAGAGAAAAAATGTCCATGACTGAGACTAAACCGTCAATCTGACAATGATCTGCTTAAAAGGCTTCAAGTGTGCCAAATGTGACTAAAACTGTTCATCGTACAAGGCATGCAAACTTTCAGGGCAAAGCTGTTAATGAGATTAAGTTTACTAGTTGCATTTTTTATTTCAAGCGTCTAGAAAGAAGGAACTGCAGGGAAGAGCAGCAGTTTGAAAAGTTGCTGGAGCTGCAAAAGCGTAGCTTGATGTAAAGTGGAACAGACAAATGGGATAGTCCTCACATGTTTCGATTACATGAAGAGCACGAGCAGGAAAAGAAAGAAGTGCACAGTCTGCAGAATGAGTAACTCTGAGTGCTTCTAAACAGAGTCAGGGTTACGTCTGCGGCCTTCTGTGCAGATCATACAGCACGGTGTTTTCTGGTATTTTATAACTCACTGTTGCCAGCCTGTGGGCTGTGTGAGAACACTGACCCTGCTGAGCTGCTCCTGTAACTGTTCCCTTTGAGACAAGGGGCACCTATCAAACTGCCTCTTCAGCTCATTGTACTCATTCCTCTGCTTTTCCAGGGCCTTCCGCTCAGCCGACACATTAGCCCTCCCCTAAAAACAAACAGACACACACACACACACACACAGGCGCCACGTTTGTCCACGTTCACACACGCACATATACACACCAGTGGAGGGAGAACAAAACAAAAATCACAGACAACTCAAAATCCATGCAGCCAAGCTTTAAGTTACCAGACCAGGGCAGCTAAAGAATAAGAGGATTAGAGCAGAGGCAAAGTTATGAAGAGGGTTAGGAGTTATGATGCTTTTAATATTTTGTAAGTTTAAACATGGAGGAAACCGCAAGCTACACGCACGTCTCAATCAACTTTTAGTGTTTGTCACATCCAGCTTTGAGCCTAACACACTCCTTTTAAACCCAACAAGCTTTGAAAGAGAAGACAGTTTGTGCTTTGTGTTTTAGGACACACAGGTAATACAGTAAATAAGCAGTGCAAGTCAGTTGAGATCTTCTTCAAAAAAGAGTGTTTAAGAAAACATCGAACATGTACGTGCAAACTGACAGCATTTACAGTGTCAGTGTTTTGACCCAGCTGCCCACCTTGTCCTTCTCTTTCTGGGTGGCCTTGTCCATCTGGCTCAGTTTGAGCTGCAGCTGAGAGATGATTTCATTTTCAGCCTCCACCTGCTCCTGCTCGGCCTGCCTCTCTGCCTGCAGTAGGGCCTGCTCCATCTCCACCTACAGACAAATATAGGGTCAGGGTCTGCAAACCATAAGCACTGTCCAGCTAAACAAATACTTGAAGTTAAAACAGCATCAACCTCCTGTTTGGTCTCTTGTAGCTGCTGCTCCAAATCACTGACTCTCTGCTTTAAATCATCGACCTGAGCCAAAATCCTGTTTCTCTCTTCTTCCAGGTAGACCTGCTCCTGACCGGCAAACAGCTCTTCACACTGAGGAAGTATTTAGAAACGAAAAATGAGTTCCTCAGTGAAGAAAAAGAATCCATACTGTTAAACCCACAGGAGACTTTATTACCTCTTGGTGTGTGCTCTCTGTGCTGCTGGACTCCTCTCTCTGAGTTTCCTCGTCATTCTCTCTCTGGGGTCGGTCCAATCCCGGAAGAGACGATCCCCCTGCTAAGTCTGAGCAGGTGCCTCTCAGAAGTCCACTCTTCACCACCTCAGCCAGCTCTGCAGCACTGTCCTCGTGGTTATACTCTGCACATAGATTCAAGATGGTCTCCAGCCTCTGTCGCTCCTATAAAGAAGACAAACAGGATACAAGCACGCCGTCCTACATTATGGCTCATATTGCAGATCAGCTTCACGTGTCCTTGGCTGACATTGTCCCATTTAGGCAGCTGTCCCTCAGACACTGGCACGAGACGAGTGTAATCTGATAGCAGGAGAAAAGCTGATGTAGTTTGTCTCTCAGGAGGGGGCTCATAGTAAAACCTTCAGAGTAAGAGCTGTTTATGCAAACCTTCTAATAAGGGATGGCTGATAATTGCTCTTTGATTAGACTTTCTTCCACTGTGTATTTCTAATTTCTTTCTTTGTATTTAATGCAACATAGTTCCAGCTTGTCACCAGTGTTTTCATAATTAATTCAAACAATGGACGCCTTGCTTTTATCTACCAAAATAACAGCACAAATGTGTGACAATAATTAGAAATCTGGACTTTACAATTCATTCTAAAACCACACGCCCACCTCTGTCTGGTATTTAATTTATGTGGCCTGTTAAAATAACTGCACTGACTGTCATCAGCTTAAACTCTAACATTTATACCACAGAGCCTCAAAGCTGTGTCAAGTTTGTGCCTTGAAAATAAATCAAAAATAGAAACAAAAAACACAACTTAACTTCAGATTAGCCCTTTAAAGGCACTGATTAATACTTCATTAAGTGTTGTGCCTTATATGACATGCTTTGTTCTGGTAGCTTTCTTGTTTTAACCTCTGAAAGAAAGTGAACACAACTTCCTCAAAGTTCACTTCATCGCCAAATTGAAATGATTAAAGGACATTTGGAGGATCAAAACACCATAAAATAGTTATTTATTCTTCTAACTAATAAAAAACCAAAATGTTCTATTTTGTTTTATTTGCAACAAAAAAGAAAGGCTTGAAAAAGCTCCACAGAAACACTTGCGAATCAAAACCTCAGTGTAAATATAAATATTTTTACTCTGTGGTAAGCCAGCCGCTTGGCCTCTTTCCAGTGGAACTGTTGCTAAATTTAACTTTTCTTTTATATCTCTTCCTCCCAACAGTAGCTCTGCCCTTTACGTTCAGTGAGAGATAAAGTGTGGCAGTGTTTTTTAAAGTTCAGCACTTTCAATGATGATGCTTGGTTTAATATAATGAGATTAAAAAAACATGCAAGGCTTTGCCAAGTGTGCCAAGAGAGCAGTGTGCCTAATGAAGTGCACTCAATTTATGGAGAAGAAATCCTCTGTCTGTGTCTCATCTGTAAGTACAGAACTCATAATTCAAAGCGCTTTTCTTGGCTGATAAACATATAAAGATTATCTTCTGGACAAAAACATAGCTTACCTAAAGTCGGCTGTTTGGTTGCTTGGGATATTTTGGATACTCTGTCCAGCACACATTAACAACACAAAGCTTAATACTGCAGTTACACCCAATGTTCAAACTTAAACACCAATGATTTTGATCTCAAAAGAAGTATAATTAGGAAAAAGCAAAAAGTTTCTGCCGAGAGCATGATAAGAGAACTCAATGTTTAACTTGTTGATATCTAATCTTTATCTGTGTGTTTTTCATATTGGGGATGTCAGTGTTTTAAAGCATGACTTGAAGCCTGGAAATTTTACATTTCAGTCAAGTCCAAACATCCAGAAATCTTTGAGAAAATTTAAAAACGCAGTCAACGCTGAAATATCTCAATTTTCCAGCTGAATGATCGTATGTTGATGTGAAGGTTTCACCATCAGGATCATAGATATGTCTTAACAAAACGTCACAGTAGTAGAAGTTCCATAAATTAATAACACCAGTACTCAACACATCACTAGCCAAAGGGAAATGTTTGTCCTTTTGTTCATCATCTGTTTATGTGTTTGCTTACACTGTCTGCACACGCAGGATGACTCAATACAAACTGTATCACCTCCCATCAGTCCAACTCGGACACATGTTGTCAGTAACTCTCTTATTTGTTACAAGAAACCTTTTGGTTCCTGAAATAGTCTCTGGACATGGAGGGCTGGGAAATGCCCCCCTCCTCCCCTGTGGTCTGTTCAGCTGTTAGAAACAAGCCAGAGTGGGGGCTGGTGGGTGTGTACTGAAGATGGATAGCAAATATGCAGCCTCTGATCTCTGTGGGTCTGGATAAGAAAGAGCCTTTAGCCAAGCAGGACCAGCTCAGAAAGTAAAAGCCACTCGTCCCTTTGATAAATATAGTGTTGAGCAATAACCAGCCGCACCCTCCGCTCTGGACCTTAAGACATGTGGAAGAATGTTTAGCCCGCGTTACTCAAGGCCACATGGGCCGACGATGCCAGTAATGCTCTGGAGAGATGAGCTGGTGGCTTCGCGCCAGGAGATTTAGACAAGATATCTGAATACAGACTGTCATGGTGTCTGCAGCGCCAGAAATCTCAGCACCCTCTACACTTCACTCATTTCATGTCCTTCAAAATATGGAAAGTCGTTGTCTCTCATGTCTCTGTACTTTTGGATTTCTCTGTACAGTCTTAACGCTGTGTGGTGAAGCCTAGGTTTTGGGATTTTTTACATCATGGAAAAAAGTCAACCAAACTAGCCCTCTTGCTAACTACATAAATAACCTGAAGTACAAAAGTGTACTTAATAAAAAAGCATGAATGAATCAGAAATAGTTGTGGTTAAAATCCACTAGAGGCTAGATACCACTCTATAGAACAGAAAACTACAGCTAGTAGCTGGTTAGCATGGCTTAGCATACTACTAGGTTAAGAAAACCTGTAACACTGTAAATCCTGGAATGTACAAACTAAATAAAGCAACTCATAAAGAGACAGTACTTTGTTCCTGACAGAGCTTGAAAGCTGTATGTCTTTTCTGTAATGACTAAGTTAATGGTGAACATAATCACGCCTTTAGCAAAGCTAGCTCACAGTTTTTTTCTTTTGACTCAGCTAGAAAGATATTGGAGTGAGGACCTACAAAGAGTGCTCGTGTTGCTTGCTGGCCGTTGAAACTTTTAAAAAGAAGCCAACAGTTTGTACCACATCCAGCAGTAGCTCTGGACCTGTTAGCTAGTCCACAAGTTCATCTCCTATTATGGAAAAAATCTACTCCTGCAGATATAGTGTAAACAAACTACAGTGCTAAATGACATAGAACAAACAAAAAGGCATAAGTGTCAAACCAAAGCTGCAAACATTCCTGACTCTCTCAGTGAAAATCACATAAGCATCCAGACTTGTGCTGACCCTGTTCTGTATAAATCAGTTTTTTTTTTCTTTAGCCATTCGTCTCATGTGCATCACTTACCAGTTTCTCCATTTCTTGCTCCCGCAGCCTCTCCTCTCTCTGCCAGCGGTGGTACTCCAGCAGCTCATCTTCATTGTCACTGATCTCGGAGATGCTGTTCTTGCGTTCCCTTGCACGTGGTTTTATAAGATTCTGGTCCCGGCTCGTGGATCCTGTCATACAGGGGGTCCTTCTTTGGCTTCCAGGACTAGAAAAGGGAGATGAACCAGAAAGTGAGCCCATGGCTAATTGTTTCCCTCCTGGTTCCTGCTCTAACCCAGAGAGTGCTGATGGACTCTGGGCATACATGGCCCTCATGGCTTCTGCTTTTGAAGTAGTCAGTTTGCGATGACCCTGGGGGCTGTCAGGGACAAAAGGTGAGCCCTGCAATCCTGGAGTCCCTCTACGGGATGTATAGGGGCTGTGAGGAGGAAGATTTCTCAGGTTTGTGGATCCAGTTGTCTCAGGAGTCCTGATTCTTTGAGAAACATCTACTACATTAGAAAGGTCTTTCATAGGACTGGGGGATCTTTTCTGAAGGGAGGGACCTCTCATTTGTGGACTGGATGGAGTTGTAGGGGATAATTTGACCAAGGATGGCTTTTTAGAGTTTTCTGTGCCCTGCCCTGACCCCCTGCTAGCTGGTGTGGGGCTTGGGGTGGCTTCAGCTCTCACATTCCTTATAAGCTTTGGGCTCTCCTGGGCCCTGGAAGCACCAATGGCACTGCTTGGAGCCAGAGAGAGCGAGCTCCGAGGATGGGGCACAGGAGCGTGGTTGGTATGAGGAGACCTGGAAGGTACTGGAGGAGTTTTGCTGCCCAGGTTCTGACCACAAAAGCTGCTAGAGTCCTCGGTCATGGTACCGTTTCTCCCATTGCGCATGTTTGATGGAGAGGTCTGGCGAATCGGCAGTTTAGATCCTACTGATGAGGGAGTCTTCAGCACCAAAGTGTTCTGCAGGTTTTTTGCTATGTTGTTGACTTTGGAGTCACCATTGCTTGAAGAGGACCGGTGGTTTCCATTCAGGGCATTGTGAGAGTCTGAAGAGAGGCATAAACATTTGTGCATGAGCATAACGGAAGAAGACACTTGAGAGGACAGTTGCAAAAACACACATAAACAAACACTGTGGGAGGGATCTGTCAGTCCTGTGTCATCTTTGTCCTCCTAACATCTACTTCACCTCAGGTCAGGGCTGTAGCACAAAGCAGGTGGCCTGTGTAAGGAAAAACACACATGCCCCCACATGTTGTTGCACATATCAACCCACAGAGTCTCCGTGGCCCACTTTAAATAGTGATGAGTGTCTCAGGGCCCGTGAGTATGAACCAAGCTCAGCAGTTGGGAGTAGTGCTCCTCAGTTGTGTCATAATCCAGCAGGGATCGGGAGTTGCTAAATATAAAAGCTGCAGCCATGTAGCTCATTCAGAGCTGATGAAATCAGGGTCTGGTCAGGAAAGAGTGGGCCATACGCACACTGGAAGGGTGTGGTGGCTCTTATTGTACAGTCAAACCCATAAGGTCAGTGGAGAATGGATGCTAAATATCATCGACAGCAAGGAACCGCTGAGGATTACGTAACATCATCTACTGAGAAAGAGAGATTATGGGAACCCTATGTCAAAATGAGGTCACACCTTGAGCAAAAGAACACAGAGTTTAATGAACTAGATCACAATGTAGGCCAAAGATAATTAGTCCTGGACAAGTTATTTTTGCATTTTGATAACACTGATGACCAATATTTTAGTTACACTAGCAAACCAACTGTACCTGAGCTATGAAAGCTGAGAGCTGGAAAATAAGTGTTGATTTAGATGCAACAATATGAAAATACTTTTTTTCATTTATCTTATAAGGAAAATTCAGCCACTATGTTCCAGGTTTCACTCTTAGACTTATTAATATTGAGTTAAAATCATTTAAGCTTCCCTCTGGTAAAATCTAATACTCTAAAATGTTGACAGAGTGAAACACTTGTTTGATCCCAACATATCATCTCCCTCTCCTGAGGCCAGAGCCGCAATATTCATTGCACTAGAAGTCAGATTTTTGTTGAATTTCAATGAAACTCATGGAGCTTCATTTGTGACTGAATTTCAGTCATCACAAAGCCAAGAAAACTAAGAAAAGAAAAGAAAAAGGAAACTGTTTGAGAGGCCAGTTTCTTTATCCCAAACAAGTTCTCTCACCTCCTGCATGCACTGAGTATGAGCTAGACCAGTTGGACTGCAGTAATCATAGATCTGAAACAAGATGTGTAATCATTAAAGATGGGCATTCACCAGTAGATCGGGATCTTGTGGTGCTCAGCCCTTGGCTCCCTCCAGGCAGCATGCTCTTCATCCGCAGGGCCTCCTCTGGATGGTTGAAGCGGAAAAAAGCAGACTGACCAAAACACAGCATGCACCCTGCCAAGAGAGGAAAGATGACCATCATCAGGCAGCACGAGTTAAATAAGCCAAAGGTGCGAGTGTAAATACACATTTCTGTTTCTAGTCGAACACGTCTCGGATGAGATTGTACCTGAAAAGTTGGCAGAAGTTGGTAAACAGGAGACACAAACAGAGAGCAGCAAACTTGCATCAAAAACAAAGACTAGTTTAACTCACATGTAATCACCTAGCAAATGAAATTTATCCCTTCTCAGTTTTCTGAACTTTTGGGACCACGTGAAGCTTTTCCAGACACAAACTGAATATTTGTCTCCACTTGTTGATATTCCAAAGATACCTTATTCCATCCTTCAAAGTAAAGTCACAGGTCCAAACGGCAGCGATATGGTCCTTGTGATAGCGGTCTAGCACCGTCCTTCATTTACAGTTTGTTTTATTCAGTATTTCATCACCGTCCTCTGAATGAAGTAGAGCCTGAAGTATTCTTGTTGAGCAGCTGCTGCCTCCACACACGAGTGGATCAGCTTCAAATGACATTCTGCTGTAGCTGCTGGCTTGAATCCCATAGAGAGGGGACTGAGGGGGCTGGACTGTGGGCACATTACTGGAAGGAGATGGGATGGACTTGTTTTTGTGTAGCTGGACATTGTTATTGTCCACCTCCATTGTATTTCAAACTTGCATACACCCAGCTAATGTATGTAACATGGTATTGCATTTAAACTGATGTTAGTATGGCATCAACATGATTTAATATCACAAGGGAGGTAAACAAGAGGGACTGCATCACGTGTTAGCCATATATGTCAGTAAACAGAGCTAAATTATGAATTCAACATGCTAACAGTCTGTCAGTGACATTAGCCAGTGCCAAGCAGATTTTATTTTCAACAAACATCATCTTAATTTAGCCTGACAGCATGCTAGCACCTACCTGCTACTGTGACAAGTATCAGGTTTTAAAACTATAGCTGGACAGATAGCATCTTTAAGCTAATGACCATTCTTGGTAATAACTCATCCATTGGTGGACCAGATTTAAAGGGCACTCAAATCAATAACCTTTAAGACTTTTAAATACAATTGCAAATGTTAGCATTATTTTGGCATCAGAGGAAAGTCAGGGAATTGTACAGTGCCTAGAATCTATCATCTGAAACCATGAGTGCAGGAGTCAAATTTTGTACCTGCCCGTCTTATGAACAGAGCTAGACGAGGTATTTTATAGGGAAGGTGAACTTTTTGATATTTTTGTTGAGCCAGCAGTGGCTTAAATACTTTTGATTGTTCTTCTGGGAGCTAAGAATGGACAAAACTTGGTGTAAATCCATTAAAGTCATCATTGAAATATTACAGCCTTGGTCACAGTGGTTCACTAAACTATCCTGCTATGAAAAGCAACAAAAGCTGTGTTCTCATCATGACCATGATGGTCTTACTAGCATCAAAACACAACATGTGTTTATTTATTTTTCATTGTTGGAAAGGATTTCCACCCCTCTGGAAAAGCACAGCAAATAAAAGGACTGATTGAGTATCTGCCTGTTGTACACACATATAACACAGGCTGTTATTTTCACTTACTAGATATCATTTGCCAAATATTATACAGCTTAACTGATCAAAGATGGGAGTCATAAAATCCTTGGCATCAACACTCACAGAATAGCCTTAAGAGAGTCTTGCGTCAGAGATACCTTGTGTCAGACGGTGTGGTTTGGTGATGGGAAGCCCATCCGCAGAGCACTGGTTTCCACATGGGTACAGGGTGATGCTGCCTGCTTGGTTTTCTATGTAGCAGTGCTTTGCGGCAATGCCAGGCCCCTGCAGAGGAATATCAGTCCCCTCGCTGCCTAGTGTGGTCCTCCCTGCAACCAGAGAAAACATTTTCACAGCGTCAGTTACGGGAGAGCCATGTGGGCTTGCAAATACTTTGTGAAGTATTCTTAGGTTGCTGTTTGAAGCCAGAGGTGACAGATGTCATCTCTGAGGTCAAGGCCGTACAGGCGGAGTTACAAATTCAGTCAGCATGTGACCTTATTGAGTTTAGAGGGACAGGTGTTGAAGATGTGTTTAGCCTGCAGAGAGTAAATGTAACAACTATTTAATGTTTGTAATTCAATTATCAGTTATATTGATACAGCTGTCTGAGTGCACAAGGTTAACTCAGCACAAACACATGCCATAGTTGTTCCAATGAGATACCACAAGGCAATGTAGCACAAAAAATACCAGGGAAGGTTTTTTTTCTGAGGTGCTAATTCCACACCCTCTTTTACTGTATGGCGTCTGGGCTCAATGCAAAAAAATACAGACAAGGGTGTAATTTCAAATGTGGTGAAGTGTGAGCAACAACATGATTGTTACAGAGTTATGTGTCATCAGTTTTTGTAAACTCATCACTAATGACAAGTTCTGCTGCTTACTGATTAAAGAACAACTATATCATTTGGGATAATGTGCTGATGCAAGCGTCTGTATGTTCTATCTATAAAACTGTGTGTTGCTGTGCACAGAGATTTCATTCATCCCGGACATTCAAATATCAATAACATAACTCAGTGTAGCACAAGATGTTTGTGTCCTGTTTTTAATGTATAGAAATTGAAAGTCTCCATTACTTATCCATCCAACAAAGACACAAACAGTCCAAACTATGCTGACACACTCACAGGTCTTTACCTTCCTGCAGTGGTAGTAAGGTTATGGCTGTGCTCAAACGTCCACTTCCCAAACTAACCAGGTGAGGGCGCTCTGCCTGGACCTTCAGGGACTTGCCAGTCTCAATCAGATCTAAAGGAGTGCTCTGTGTAAAAGAAATCAATGGGAAAGACATCTCTGCATGATCCTCTTACATCAAAGTTATACATAGTACATACCATTTAAAGTTGGTATTCATTTTAGAAATCGTTCATATTAATAGATTCAAATAAGGCCGATAAATCAAACACATGGATTTCATTCTGCAATGTGTCCTCACTTTTGTATTTCATTTAATAACATACTAAAATAAGAAAAGACATAAGTCATGATGTGAACCTCATGATTTTCTGTGAGGTTAGATTAAACTGGCTACAACACAATACCACAGCATGTTAAAGCTGCTTCAATATTATATCTTTAGAAAAAATGCAAAATGCACATTTCCCAGCCAAGTGAGAATTCTGTTTTTAGGATCACATACACTTAAGTATATACATAAACAGGCAAAAACATACATTTCATCCACTTGAAACTGTTAATAAATATAGAAGTCATATTTTTCCTTTCATACAATAACCTCATATAATTTGTGGAAAATATTGTTTCCAAAGTCTAAACAATCTTACATTTTTACTGAAACTGGTTAAGTTAAGTAACTCTGCCAAATAGTTTGTTGCACTGTGTTGTCAATCCCTCACACTCTGACGTAAGACATGACTCACCTGTAAGACCTGGTGCATCTGTCGCCCCTGTTCCCCTTTAGTTCTGCTTATATGCTCCATGTCTCTTCGACTGTCAGAGTTATCTGACACATGTAGATCCTGCAGCCGACACCGATTCAGGGAGAGAGAGAGAGAGAGGCGCAGGGCATGAATGGGGGCACAAGGAATACTGCTACTACAGTTGTACTACAATGGGAACAGAGCTTTCCTTAGAAACCAGCCTGCCCCACTTATGAGCCCATGTGACCAAGCCATTATAGTGGGTAATTGTCTCACCAGAAACAGACACACAAAGCCATCCATCATAACGCTGGCACTGATTTATGGATTTATCTAAGAAAAATAACTGGTTTTACCATTTGAAAACAAGCGCACACTAGCTGTTATTACCTCAGTATTAGCACAGGTGAACGCTAGAGCCTAAATAAAAGAGCTCTGCAGGTGCCTGCATTCCAAAATCATTTCACTGCCTCCTGAGACCATGGTGTCTCACTGTGACTCATACACAAAGTTAACACACACACATACACAAACACACATGCAGAAACTAAAACACACTCAATGACAGCAGACAGATGCTGCAGATTACACCCAGCTGTCTGCTCATCAGACGAGAGGGAAAGAACAACCCGCAAGGACCAGACAGACCTCAAACAATCACACACACGCACACATATGCAGCACAGATGAGTCACCATATTTTTCTGCTAAAAGCTTGTCTGCATTTGTCCTGTTAACAATTTGGTATCAGCTCAGCATTCCTGAGCAGAACTGAGGTAGACACAACTTTTTTATTTCAATGTGCCGTCTGTTTTGTCTACCATTAAGCAAAATAAAAATGACTTGACGGTGTTCAGAATTACAATGACCATACTGATTTCACAATAACTACTCTAAATAAACAAAAGCAGTACAATATTTGAGAAATATCATGAAAATGGTCAAAATGATGTGTGTGTTGGAGCTTGTATGTACAGGATAAAGAAATTTTGCTACAGATGAGCTATGATGACATAAAAATCAACTCTCACTCTATCCCCACAGAAGCCATTGTCCCCCGATGTCACACTCTGGATGAGATGTTGAATTTGGGCTATCTGGCAAATTGTTACATTACATCTTTATAAAGAGCAACATGAAGATAATCACTGTCATCTCAAAGGGAGCCGTAACCACATTCTATGATTTAAAAAAAAAAAAAACTTGTACTTTGCTAGCAGCTAACACAATTCAACTATGTCCCAGTTTGTAACATTTTAGCAGGGCAGTGAAAATACTGAACATGGGATTATTTTCAAAGTAAAAAAAAGTCCCTCACTGAAAATTTGCTGGCCTATGTGTAACATATGCTTATTTTATATCATATATTCTTCCCTTTGTATCTTAAATTATACAGCCAACACTGTGTTCATTCTGTATTGCACTTTGTTTATTAAATGTATGTAACTTTACCACTTATTTGACAAAAAGGGTTAGTTAGTTAGTTAGTTAGTTAGTTAGGTTATAGGCCTAAGCGAAGCTAAGAAATAGTTTTGAATCTAACACTTTGTCTGTCTTCTAAGATTTCATTTGAAAACATCACAGTAGGCTAGTTATCTCAGCTTTACAGTCCTTCGTTAAGTGTGCAAATGCTAACATTGAGAGGACGGCTAGTCTCTCGCTACCGTACAGTCTATGCTCGCTACGCAGCACAGCGCGCACGCACTGGGACCACAGACTGTATCATAAGTAAGTCATAGACTGACTGGGACTGGGTCACACGACCGTTAGCACGGCCATGGCAGGCTGCCAGACACACAATGCATGGCGCACAGAGAGAAAAATATATGCCTCTTGCCTTTACCTATGCGGCCGGGACAAACAATGTCCCGTACGGCCTGCGCCTCTTTAGGTTCAAATACGGGACGTCCCGGCTAATACGGGACAGTTGGCAACCCAATGCGGATCTGAAATATTGATCCTTCTAATGCTGGCTCTCTGTACTCTAAAATCGATTATCAGAACAAAATATCTGTACTTATGATACTTCTGTCATTTGAGGTACTTGAAATCATTGACAGAAACACAGTGAAGTAACCAAACTGTTGAGAACGTATATGATAGGCCGTTTGGTGGGAACTACTTTTTCTTCCGCCTGGGTAAGAGCGTAATGCATAAGACTAGCTGCACGCTGCTCAGTCTGTCACTCATTCAGTATTTGCGTATAGCGTGGAGTTTGTATTGAATATCGGTATCGCCGATACCAGCCTGAATTATATTCAGTATAGCAAACTACCTAAAAAAACACCCAGTAGCTTTCAAAATAAAACAAACCGTGTCAAAGTCAGTTTGTATTTACCTTGACTACGACGTCAAACGGACATAATGAGCGGAGCCAGACCAGGAGTCAATAGGTTTGTAGTTTTACAGCACAACATGAATAAAGAGAGCCTTATCAATGGAGTGGGAAGCGTGGGAACTCCTCGGCCACACAACTCTAGCTTTCTGTCAGTCATGCAGATTGTCGGACTGAACAGCTTGTGTGAGTTTACAAACGCAGTTAATACGCAGCAGAACCGGAGTGCAGACGTTTTTGGTGTATTTTAGGCTTTTTCCCTCTCTCCTACAGCGTCCATGATACTTGCATGCAAATAGCCATTTAAAAAAAAATAGGAGATAGCATCAATTAGCATCTTCTAGGACAGCCAGCAGCTAGTTTCTCTACTGGGGCGTTGGCAACAAAGATTGTATATAGAGTGGACAGCGTGGCTCCGCCATTTATCATTGTACGGTTTTGAAGCCAAAATACCGCCGTCTCAGGCGCCATCATTTTAGCAGTTTGGAGCCAGAGTCTGCGCAGTAGATACGATGAGGGACTCTGGGAGAATCTGAGTGGAGCTGGGTGACGAAAATAATAATTATTTTTTTTCTTTCGAGAGTCTAATCACTTCCTGACTCTACCCCCAGACATATTTGACCCCCCCCCCCCCCCCCCCCCCCCAAAAAAAAAAAAAAAAAAAAAAAAAAAAATACGGCAGCTGTCAATCATCGTTAAACGTTATGTAAAGCCTTGTTTTTAACCTCGTATAACTAATGAAAACGAAACTTTTCAGAAAAAAAGAGGACTTGGATACAAGACAGCGAAATAATATCTTCAAATCACCACAACAATCGGACGTGAGAAACATTTCTACGAGGTGTTATAATTTTTAAAAGTTTGACCACAGCCCATCTGGAATGGCTGGAAAGACGTATTTTTAAACCTATACTACAGCCAGTCACCAGGGGGAGCAGTTTTTGTGGAGACCTCACTTCAAGCCGAGCAAGCGGACGTCCATTTTTTTTAACACTCTATGGTTGGCAACACTGAGCTAGCATTATATTAGCTAGGGTGATGATTGTTAGGAACATGGCTAGAACAAAGATAGAGATGTAACATTATGTAGCTGCACATTTAATTATCAATATTTAATTTCAAGCCAGCTTATTTTAGTCTGGGGATGATGCCTACCATATTTTATCATTTTAAACTGTTAAATAGTTTTATTAGCTCTAAGCTACTTCCTTGCTAATGGTTTAACCATAGCTTAGTGTTTAAATGCTAATTTAAGCTTTACCCTTACCATAGACCCTTAACTGTATGACCTGTAGCTTGAAACCATCATTGTAACCATCTCACTGTATTAAATCTTTGACATTGTATATAATGAAAAATAATTTTGATTTTAAAAAAGCCTCAGTTTGAAGAATTTAAATAGCATGTGATTCTGGTCACTAACTTAGTCATTCACAAAGATCTTATGACTTGTATTGCTCATTTATTTTGTCTTTTCTGCCCCAGGAAATGATCACATCAACCCTGACACACATGAACCCGAGACTGTTTCGTCAAATACTGACATCACCAATCACTTGAATTTTTTTTCTAAAAACTTTCCAAAAAGCATCCACAGCTGCTGGCCTCCAACTTAAGACCAAGCTGAGACAACAGGACGTTCTATCTGCGTCTGATGTCACCACAGACGGCTGAAACCACACATATCTGACAATCCCATCCAGTGTGTGTGTGTAACACAGAGAACAGACTGTCCCCTCTGTTCAGCTCTGACACTGGACCCCTCACGCCTCTGCCATCAGCCCACTGCCTGTCAACACTGGCCCTCTTTGAGCCACGCAGCCAGACACAGAGCCCGGAGAGTGGGCAGGGAAGTGTGTCTTTGGCTGTCTGACTCACACATACACACATACACATGCACACTTTTGCACACATGTGCTCCCACAAGCCTGAGTGAGTTCATGTACACACCCAAACCGGAGAATAGTTTTAAAGCCTGAAAATGCAGGGCCTTGCACTGTAACCTGTCATTACGGGGGCAGTTATGCCCTTCTGAGCTGCCATGAGCTTCTGAAAATAGACACCACCAGCCGCACATTTTGCACAGCCACTCTTAAAGAGAAATGATTTCAGCTCTGACTGAACACTGGGGGAAAATAGAGGTGAAAATAGCCATAAAGTGATACATTAATACAAAAGAATACATTTGATTATGGGCCACATAAAGATAGACAACACACACAAAGCAGCACTCTCACATGCATTAAAGACCATCATGCAGCTCTTACCATTTTTCCCCTCTAGCAGGCTCCTCCAGATAAACAGCATCCATCAGTTGTCCGAAAGTTTATCTTATCCATAAAGCAGTGTTAACATGCTTGTTTACGTCTTACTCTTTGCTTTTTTCATTCACTCACTGCAAGCTCCTCTGCTATTTCCCTCCTCCCAGCCCCTTCTCCTCCCTCATCCCGGTGCAGAGTTACATCCCCGACACGCAGCAATGGAGGGGGACCCGGCATCTGCACTTGTGTCTGGCTCTTAGGTGATTTTTATTTTACTCTTATTAAATGTGTCTGTATTCAGCGAGAGCTGGAGATGTATTTACTGAGATTTATTCACTCCTCCAGGATTTCCATCCATTAAAGGACCACAAAGACCTCACCACATGATCTGAGGGGGCTGCAGTCTCATTGTGTATTAGTAAAGCAGGTGTTTAGAGTCTGATCCAGAGAGGGAATAAAAACATAGTGTTGGAGTTACAAAACACCCTGTGTCCTCCTGACCTCTTGATCCTGCTCTGTAACACTGATGTAATGGCCAAAGAGAGGGGTATTTCCACTCTTGAAAACAATCCCATAAGTATAAGTGATAACATGACTAAGCACTATGGATTATAATATACCCACTGTGCTTGATACATCAGTAATGTTGGGACAGAGAATTACTACGTTCCACCGGAAGCAAACTAACATGTGTGAGCCATCTTCCAAGGCATCCCACAGGAACCATTTGGCCTTCACAGAAGAGAAAGAGTGGGAGAAAGACTCCACTATTGATCTTTTAGGGCTTTTCCCATGGTCGGTGGGCCAGAGAGGATGGAGGAAATGAAGAAGCAGAGGAGTCACTAAGGAAAATATAAACAAACAAGCAGAGGCAGCTCAGAAACCAGATGGACTCAAAGCAGAATCTGCAGAGGAGGTTTGATGTCCAGAGCCAGAGATGATGGGGAGAATGCAGCTGAGGGGGTGAAAGTTGCTGAATGCCCTTCAAACTGTCCAGTAAACAGAAACATTTAAAATCTTTTTAAAAGGCACAGGAGATGATCTTTAAGTTTAGCATTATCACAAATATAGTAAACTTTATAAAATCATTAAACAAAGGTGTCACAGTTTTGGACAGTTTGAAACTGTCGTTTGAATCTAATGTTTGTTTTTTGGGGGGTGAATTTCCTTGTTTTGAATTTGAGGACAGCTGCAGATACAAGTGTTTTAAATCAGGTTTTCATAAAACCAAGAAGAGGCAGTAAAGTGACATTCATTATTCTTTAAGTAGTTCTGGCAGATCAGCGTTATCAGGGTTATGTTTTTGTCATACTGTGGGATGAATCCCTGACCAACTAAACACAAACCAAAGAGTATACTGCAGAAAGCTGTGATAGCAGATTTTGGTGCAGGTGCCTCTTACTCTATAAAAGTTACAGACCCTGGATCCTTAAAACAGTGCTCTCTTTCACTGTTCATTGCTTTTTCCTTCTCATCTTCATAGCATTACACTTCATTTTGCAGTACAATACTTTTTATTAATGCAGGCGAGGGTATGGTGCCACAGTGTATACCAACACCACTTTAATGCAGACTGGTTTTAAGTTATCAAGAAAAGTCGTGACACCTGTAAGAACTGGTAGAACCACCTTTGAAGGGTTTATCAACTACTTTTGTTGCAGAACAGCCTTAAGTTGTTGAATTCTGAAATGTACATTATTTTTCAGGTTTGGGTAACCTTACCTTTTTTCTTAGCCTCTGGCAGTTCATTTACCTTTGCCCCATTTTAACCTATGTGTTCAAATTGAACTGCTTGGATTTCAATTATTTTAAAAATGGAAAATTTGAAAAATTGTAAAACTTTTGACCAGTAGTGTACACCTAGATTATCTTTAGCTATGCAGTTCAAACATTCATGCCATCAGATGTTGATAACTGGCCAGTATTGTGACTTTATTTTCTTCCAAAATGATCTCAGCCGAAAGCTTAACTTGACAACAGACACAACTCAACAGTAAAACAAACTATATATGTGCTGTGGGAGGATGACATAAGTTCATCATCACAGAAAAGTTTCCAGTTTGAGAGAAGTTTTAAAACTGGTCATAAATCATATGTCTGGTTTTCGGTCCATATTGGACTGTCTATTTGTAAATACACACTGTTCTGTTCTGTCCAGCCTGACATGTTGCGCAGATGTCTGTAGATCTGTTCAGGAAGTCTGGACATGACATTATCGTACGCAAGTGGAGGAATGCACAAGTGCAGTCAGGTGGAACAGGGTAATATTGACTTCTTTGCCCTGAACCCAGTCTGCACTTCCTCCCGGTCTGTGCACCAATTCTATCTCTTCTGCTGAGTTTGATGGACCATAACATGACCTTTGCTCTAACCCTAAATGTAATTTAAATGTAACAGAGCATGGCGTGCAATTCTGACAGACTCAAGACAAGACAAAGCATCAACCTGAGATGTACGTGCTCACAGAATCAATCACAGTTGATTATACAACTCACTAGTTTCGAAGATACTAAGATTATGAGTATTGCAGAGGCACAGTTGACCTGACTGACAGGAGAGCACACTTCAGCTGTTGTTCATGCACCTGAAGCCCACCTCAACTTCACCTCTTTACCATTTCAGTTAGGCTGAATTCAGCCTTTCCATTATGGCCCCCAGTGTGGGTTTCAAAGAGACTGACCACTGCAGGGTTAGGCTGAACACTCTACTGCACTAGTATGAATTGTCAGCAAAGTCTAAACATTTTCCATGATACATCATCTCTGTAACAGACAAATCCATGAAAGCCATTTGAACTGCCATTAAATAAATAAATAAATATGTACTGCTTTATATAGCCCAGGAAACAAAGTCCTCATTATGCACCAAAAGTAAAGACTCTCATCATATAACAAAGCAAACGCTATTCTGAAAACACATGAGTCCACTGTTTTTTTCCACCAGGAAAAAAAACAGAAAAATAAAATGCCGACAGGAGGCTGCTGGTGTCCTTGAGTCCCTCATCAGACAGGTGTGCTTCTCCTCCACATCTGTGCTTTTTGGGTCACAGAACATAGATGTACATGAGAAGAGTGATGCAGAGTGTTTTTCATTTTTACCACCACATGCATGACAGTAGAGGGGTTTTCACTCTGTTCTTTAAATGTACTTGTGCACTTCATCTTTGTTCCAGAAAACACGTCAATAGTCTGTAAACTACTGAAAGACAACTCCGTGCATGGGTCCCAGAGCCATCGTGATCCCGCATACAAACATATAACTGGTATACAAGTGTCTATTTAAAGAGCACAACAAAGTAAGTTCTCTTTGTTTGTAAATAATTTAAACCTCCAACTGTTGGCTCTTTACACATAAGTTCCCAAAAATGTGCAAGCAATGAAAAATGGCTGTAAAACTCTCAATAAAATATAAAATGTCACACACATTGCACTGAAAGTGAAGAATAACTAGGTTGTTATATATAGACTGTAAAGCCTGAGCTCAAACTGCAACAATAACCCCATTATCTCCTGCTTGAACTCACTTTTGCAACACACACACACACACACACACACACACACACACACACACACACACACACACACACACACACACATATATCAAAGCAAATATTTTGTTTCTCATTACCAGATCTGGCTCCGATCATTGTCTTGTCAGTGAGATGGTTTATCCCTGAGAATAAAAAACCTCAGAACCAAAGTCTTCCTGGGAAAACTCCCTGTAGTCCCTCTTTCTCCCCTCCAGGATGGAAATATGCTGTCAGCCCAGCACTCAGCTGTGGGTGAAACTTTCAGTGCATCCACATGCATCTTTCTGCCGGGTCCACCCCTCTTTCCGGCCCTTTTTTCCTCTCTCCACTCATCATTCCTTTTTTTTTTTTCATTGAGCTCAACCTACTCTGTATCCCTGCTTTCCTCTGAGAGACAGATTACGACTTTTCTCAGATTAAGTACTCGTACTTAGTTCCTCTAAAAATTCCTGACATAACTTCTGATTATTTGAACTCAGTCTTTTAGTTTACAAAAAAGACACAAATGGATATAAAGAATCAATTATATGAAAAACTATTAAATGATGACAGTCTAAACTCAAAAGCTGAGTTTTGTCCTGGAACAAACTGACTGTTGTTCTAACTATCCACTTCTGTGTCTTCACATCCCTGCTATGAAAACAAAAAGAAACAGCCATAAAACACCAAAAGAGGTAAACAGAAGGGCTGAATATCTCTGTGTTGTCTTAGTTTTGCACTGTCCCAAACAGCTGCAAGAAAAATGCTGGTTACTTATTTAAAGCCCTTTGACAGAGTGCAAATCAGTAAATTATAGTCATCACAGCCAAAGGACACTCAGGTTTTTCCTCTTAAGCTGGAATTTTTAGCCTGGCTGTTGGTGTTGGACACGTTGTCAAGGACCAAGTAATTGGTTCAGCCTGTCCTGGGCTTAGTTCAAACTCGGTGCGTCATGCTGCTTTTCCCAGGAATAAAACAGCCAAAGCAGACAGAAATATGTGTGTGTGATCTCCTTATGTGAAAAAGGTTTAAGGTAGTTATATAAATGAATAAAGTTATTCAAAAGAAGTTCATCTAAACTTCAGATGACTAAAACAGAGCAGATTTAGTGGGCTAATGGATACTCAATATGAGTTCTGAGGTTTTGTTATTCTCACGTGTCGCTGGTAAAGATTTAGTTCGTCCTTTCAGACAGAAAGTGTCGACGTAGCGAAATCCCTGGTGTTTTGTTGAAAAGCTAAGTATCTGAAATCTGACTTCGGTTTAAAATAAAAACACGTGGATGTCAACACGGCACTTGTTTCCCAGAATGAGACCAGACCCTGACGTATAACTATCGACCCCTAGTGGCAATATCGTTGAAGTGTCACTACATCTAGGATGAGTGGATGATCACTGAAAACTTGCAATTAATTTAAAACTTTTTTCACTGATACATTAAAAGCTGCTGTTCCTTACGTGTATGGTTAGTAAAACAATGCGACCATTTAATTTTTTCAAGAATAAACCTGTAATATACAGGTGTTTCCCCAGATTTCAGGCCAAATAGTCTGTTTTTTTCCAATCTCTTTTCATCCCTCGGTTAAGAAATCACACCTGATATTAGAATTTGTAAAGAAAAAGTTTACCCAGGGTTAAATTCAGATACTTTGGATATGCCAGCTGCACTAGAGCCAGCTGCACTAGAGCCACGCGTGTGATCAGGCACATTTGTTGTTTTCAAAGTTGGAAAGGAAACACCTGGAGCACCACCATGCACAAACCGTTATTGTGTTTTTACTTTTAACCACATTGATGCACAAAAACATTTCCAGGGCACTTTAACCATGCACAGATGTTTTAACGAAATGTGTAGTTTGAAAACTCGTCTGCGTCCCTCACCCGGTTAGATGATGAATAGGGCTGCTCAAGAGCCCATTTTCACAAGAATTGAGCATTTTGGTGTGAGATGTTTGGGCTGACGTTTGTATGTTGAAAGAAGTTTCTAAAGCCCTAATTATTCAAGTTTTGCAGGACGAGATGGTTGACGAGTTGGCTGTGAACTATCTCCTCAATCTCCATGCGCCATAGTTACATTGCTTTACTTCTATGGCTGTAGCCATGCGGGGCTCCTACGGCAATGGATTCATTGACTGATACAGACCCTTATTCGGCTTTAAAGATCTACCCAAGACTGCTGTAGATGAAGTCAGATTGCCTAGCACATATGGGATGCTTTCCATGAGGCCTAAAACCATTTTACTCCGGGTCACCCGGCCTGTTTTCAGACCAGATACTGAAGTCCCGTTACGTTACGTAGGGGTCGTCGTCTAACTTTTTAGATTATGTTGAGCTATGCAATGAGCCACGTGTTTCATTGTGACGGTAGTTCAATAGTGGAATTAACTTAACCTGCATTAAAACAACAGAAAAAGGCTTGACTGTAGAATACTCACAGTGTCAAACACAGCTTTAGCAAACAGAACCATCAATGATCGGTGACCACAATTAAAAAACAAGCGAATTTATTAAATACTGAAACAGGACAGCGATGGACAGGAAAGTTGCTCTTTGAATGAGGAATTGGGTGGCCCTTAAAAGGGCCTTTGGTGTTTGAATTATTCGCCTGTAAGCTAATACTCCTGGGACTGTGATGAGGCCTTCTTTCCCGCCTTGCCGGAGCTCGGTGCTGACTGACCAGTCTTCTTGGGCAGCAATACGGCCTGAATGTTGGGCAGGACACCGCCCTGGGCGATGGTCACACCGCCGAGCAACTTGTTCAACTCCTCGTCGTTTCTCACAGCCAGCTGCAGATGGCGAGGGATGATGCGGGTCTTCTTGTTGTCTCTGGCGGCGTTACCAGCCAGCTCCAGGATCTCAGCAGTGAGATATTCAAGCACAGCAGCCAGATACACAGGGGCTCCAGCGCCGACTCTCTCTGCATAGTTACCCTTGCGAAGAAGACGGTGGACACGGCCCACAGGGAACTGGAGTCCGGCACGGGAACTGCGAGTCTTGGCCTTAGCGCGAGCCTTTCCGGCGGTTTTGCCTCTTCCAGACATCGTGAATAGTCTCGTTTAGAAATTTGCGAATGTATAGTCAAAAGCTGTAGTCTCAAACAAGATATGTGAGCAGCAGGAAGCACGACCTGGATATAAAACACAAGCTTTGTCCCGCCCCAAGACGTGATTGGCTTGAGTAAAGAATGAAGCGAATTGATTGGTTCTCAAAGGTCAAAGGGTTCCGGAAGCCAGTGCGACTGTTAGTTAAACGTGCCGTGGTGTTGGACCAATCATCGATGGGCGCCACAGATCCAAAAACAGAGGATTGGCTCTTGTTCCATTGCCTTGTTGTAAGAGGGTCGCATGAAAGGGGGCGGAAACACAAGACCAATCGAGAAAGTTCCCTCCGGCCTCTGCTTTTTGGCGCTTTGTTTGAATTTGCAGTATGGGTTAAACCATATATGTGTAAAACACATCTGGATAAAGGAATAGTGAGTGATTTTTAGACAAAAGGAGGTTTATTTCGTCTTTATTGTCACATCTGTGTATTCAGTTATCATTAAGACAATTTGCATCACCCAAATCGAGCAATGTCGCCTTTAAGATTAAAGAAATCCTAAAATGAGAATCATTTCTGGGCAGAGCTTACTTTTAGAATTGCAAAAGATAATTTCACAGCTTTAAAACGCATTTATGTTCTTTGTTACCATAGCAACTCTACACAGACACATTTTACTTTCCCTTCCCCCACAAAACAGACTATAAGGGTGATAGAAAATGTTACGTCCGGTTGAAATGTCCAAAAGTAACCAGGAGTAATGTTACAAAGAAATGTTGCTCTGAAAATTAATTATTTGCCATGAATTAAACATTTCAAATATTAAAACAAATTTTAAATCTTAAATCCCCCATCTGTTTTTCTGTTGCACATTCAAGCCATCTGAAGTCTGTAACATGCCTTCAGACAATGAAGCTTTGTTCTTTTTAACTTTAAACGAGTTGTAGCAATTTGAAAGTGTGAACATTTCCATCAGAGTCCTGTTGAGGGTCCCAATCTGTGTAAACCCTTTGTAATAGTCAGCCCTTAGCAGGCACAAATACGATTAATTCATAAATGAATCCAAGTCATTTAGTCGTTCTAAGGCCCAAATCAAAGCTAGCTTTTCTTCTGAATTACATGTGTCCAAAAATATAACAATCCTACATACAGGTTCTGTGTGCTGTAGTCACAGGTTTACCCAAAATTTAAGTTGCTAGTCTCAACGTCACTGCCTGCCCTGAGTATGTCCCCACTTCATCACTCAAACCAACACCTTTTTAGAATCTAAAGAGCTGTTCAAGCTTTTTTCTCATGCAAGACTTGTATTATTATTATTTATTAATTTTTATTCATTTTCATTTTAGAAAACAGTAACAGAACAGTACATAGGCATATACAAACATTTCCAGGGACATTTCTTGTATGTGAGTCCTTCTTTCAGTCACTTCCAAACAGTTCCGTTACTTATTATTCTCACTTTCCCTGTTTGTGGTCCATTTTCTGCAGTTGGTGTTGTGGATATGACCTCTGAGCTTATCTTGGTATATCAGCTTTTCCATTATATAGATATCCTGAATTATTCCAAACCAGTGCTCTTTCTTTGGGGATTCTGCTTTTTACCAGTTACTGGTGATAGCTTGTTGGCTGTGGGTAGAATATCAATAAGATACCTGTCTTTTCCTTGAAAAGTCTCTTCAGTGTTTCCCAGCTATGCCAGAACAACTGTTTGGAATCTGATAATCTTTTATATCATTTATAGTGATAAGGGTTTTATCTTAGAGCAGTTCCAGAGAACGTGTGTGGTTGGCCTCTGAGCCACCACAAAGCCTCCAGAATGGCTGGGGTGTTTTGGGGTGTTTGTAGCTGTTTACTCTTCATCTGGGGTGTTATGAGATTTTTACATCCAAACTCTCTCCATACCAGTGAGCTAGTGGTGGTGCACTGTGTCACATACATTCTACATCAATCATTTTCTGGTATTACAATATTCAACCGATTCCCATTTATTGTTTTTTATGTCAGGTGTTGAGTTTATCTTTTTTTCCTCTAAAGGTTTATAAAAGGATGCAATGACTCAAGATTTACCCTGGTGGTGAGCCCCTACTATGATTTTAATTATGCCATGAAATTCAGCTTTAGTGTCAACTTTGACTTCTTTAGTGAACTAATCTTATATTCGTAAGTATCTAAATTCTTTTTTCATCTAGTCCAAATTTTGCTTTTAATTCTTAAAAGCTCTTACACTTTGTGCAACTGTGTTTGTGTTTTTCGATCCATCGCCTGTTTTATGGCTTCTGTCTGTTCTATTTTACCTAACACAGCTGGGGCTTGGCCATCAGTAACTTCCATCTCTTTATCTTTCCATCTCAATTCATACACAGGTATACACCAACAAGCTAGAGGTCTCAGCTGTGCTGCATAGAAGTATTCTTGCAGATTTGGCAAGGACATTCCCCTCTTACTCTTTGGAAGTTGCAGGGTTGTATATCTTATTCTGGGTTTTTTTTGCCATTCCAGATGAACCTGGATATGTTTTTATTCCAAGAGTCAAATTTGCTTTGCTGAATCATTACTGGTGGGGATTGAAACAGGTACAATAACCTTGGGACAATATTTATATCAACACACTTGAGTCTATAGCTAAAGTCTAAAGGAAAAGTTGACCACCTCTGCATATCTTTTTGGATGTTTTGGTCAATCACATTATAATTGGCATCATATAGTTTATAAGGTTTCTTGGTTATTGTTACTCCGAGATATTTCAAGGTTTAGCAATTCCAGTTAAAGCCGTGTCTTTAACGTGCTGAGGTGGGCTGAAATTAATTGTAAGATCTTGAGTTTTTACAGTAATTATTTTGTATTCAGAATAGTAACTGAATCAGCAGAAGGAACTATTTGTTTTGGCGTCCCAAAAAGACAATCAAATCATCTGCAAAGAGGCCCACTGTATGTTTCCCCCCTCCAATCCCCAAACCCTCCAGGTCAGTGCTCAGTTGGATGGGTTGTGCTAGAGGTTCTGTATAGAGGGCGAAAAGTGTGGGACAACATCCCTGTCTTGTGTCTCTTTCTATTATCCTTTTTGATAATTGTCCATTCACTTTAATTCTAGCTGTTGGTCCTTGGAATATATTTTGAATCATATATATTTTGAATCTGAATTGATTTTTCATTTAGGCAACATTTTTCCAGTACAGGATATATACAAAATACCAATGGACACTGTCAAAGGCCTTTTCACTGTCAAGGCTGATTCAGGCAGCCTCTTACTGTTTTTAAATCTTGTATTTGATTAACAATATGCACAGCTCTCCTGATATCACCTTGGGTTTGGCGCCCCTTAATAAACCCAGTTTGATTCTCATCAATTAAATCCAGCAAAGAGGTGTCAAATCTCTTGCAGAGTATTGGATATATATTTTGTAATAAACATTGAGAACAGAGATTGGTCGGAAGTTGTTGCATTGTTCGGTGTCCTTGCCCTGTTTTGGCATGAGCGAGTTGATTGCCTTTCTCCATGATGGGTTTAAGAGTTTTATTCTCAGTTTCACTTGTAGATGCCTGATCAAGTGTGCTGAGGAAATTTTTATGAGTATCTTAATCTGCTAAGAGGGATTGTGTATAACTCTTTGTAGTAATCTTCAAACACATCACCACATCATTTCACCTAGTTTAAAAAGTAGTTGGTGTGTCTTGGGATTTCTTATCTTATTAATTGTGTCTGTTGCTTGTTGTTTACATAAGTGTCTTGCAAAATTCTTAGTGGCCTTTGGACCCAATTCACAACATCTCTGTTTTAAAAATCTAGCTTTATTTTCTGTTTCATCTCTGAAAATGTTCTCTATTTCCTCCCATACTTTTTTGATTTGTTGTAAAATTTCTGGATCTTGAGACTTTTTGTGTAGTCCCTCCAACACCATCAGGGTACCCAACTGCTGATCATATCTGGCTCTTCTTGCCCTCTTCTGGACTGAGGACAGGGCAATTAATTTACCACACAAAACTGCTTATAACTTCCCACAATACGGTGGGTTCCACCTCCCCATTGTGATTCTCCTCTCTATATATAATTGTTTATTTCTGCTCTTATTTGTCATACTACTGTCCTATTGTTTGTAATACCAACATTCATCCTCCATGTTGTGTTTTGTTTTCTTTTGTTTAAGTACCGCTCCAATATTACATTTCCCAACCCTATAACTTTCAATAGTATTCCTAAAAAATAGTCAATTCTAGAAAAGACCAAGTGGGCTCCAAAGTAGTGAGTGTAATCTCTCTCTAGTGGGTACAAATTCCTCCAAGCATCAAACATTCCCATTTCCTGTAATAGGGCATTGAGGAATTTTGACATATTTCTTTTGTCACTGCAGGTACTTGTAAAGTCTAATCCATGGTATCAAATTAAAGTCACCTCCACAATATCATGACTTAATGACATTGTAAGACTTATATTTATATAAAAGAAATACAGCCTAATGATTCTCCATAATATAAATATAAAATAAGCTTTGCATTGTTTAGTTTATGATAATAAGTTCAGCCTGTTCTGCAAATGAAGGCTCACAACTCTGCAAGGCATTACCCCTAATATATGCAATCTTGCTGCAAGCTAATGATTTTTATTGCATTAATGAAAGCCCGTATGAGCACTTTTCTGTTGCACTTTTAGACTAAATGAAGTCAAAACAAGCCACAAGAAAAGTAATTATTTGTTTTTTTTCTTCTTTTAACTAAAATAAAGAAGTCAAGATTGAAAAAGGTATTGCCCTGCTTGATCAGATAAAATTCCTGATTGCTGAAGTTTTAAGAGTTAACTTAAATGCATTATAATGTTCCACACACAGTATTTTTATAAAATAAAAATTACAGTAAATATATAATTTTTCCTGTCTTATATAAGATACAACACTGAACAACATTTTCAAACCAATGTACAAAGGTGAATGAACATGAATGATCATTACAGCTAGATTAAGCTTTTTTGGCTTTAAATTAAATCTGTATGGAATAAAAACAGCATTTTTTCTATATTACAGTGCAATGCAACAATGATAACTTGAATTTGGAGGGTGAAATAAATAGTATCTATTTCATATGAACCACATAATAAATTACTGTTATACAACCCAAAATTTTACATGAAAAAATCTGTTCAAAGTGCAGCCAGTAGCATCAAACTGGCGTTTCATAACATTAAATAATGCAGAGCATTTTCAGCATCAGTTTAAAACCCTCCTGCTGTTATTTATGTTCCAGCTGTGGACAAGACATTTCATAGCAACCACTAACTTCTCCTCATCACAGCAGAAGAAATTGATTTCATTACCCTTTTTTAAACTTCAGCAATAATTTAAAACATGACTTCTGTCCTGAGAGTGCAATTTCTGTCCCAAGGAAAGCCCTCCCAGAGGTGTCCTCCTTTCACTGCTTTAGGTGTCGACCCACCTGGGGTGTCACCCTGTAAGAGACGAGACACTTGCATTTTTTCATCCCGTGAAAACAGAAGTCTTGCTGTCAAAATGACCAAAATAAATAAATAAATAAATCAGATATCCAAAGAGCTTGCTCCTCCATTGGTCGTTGTGGCTTTGCCCTTCGATTTGCCTGATGAGCGGAAAGAAAAGCGTTTGATGAGACGCCTGGAGAAGCTGCCAGACTTTTTACGGCTGCTGGTTGTGGCAGCAGTAAAGTTATTGCCCATATTGGAGATGTCTTCATGTGATTGGCTGAGGCAAGACTCCTTCTCTCGATGTCTTCTTCGGAACAACAGCTTTGTCCCACTCTGCAAAAAGCTCACTACAAGAAACAGACAGAACGAATCAGGGTCATCAAACATCTGTTTATGTTCAAACATCTATGAATGCAGTGTTGAAAAGTTGTTGAAACATGCAGTGAGTTTAAGGCTAAGCTCCTATTTCAAGTTTCAAGTTTTCATTTTCACAGGAAAATCAGTAAAGAGCCAATCAAGGCACTCAGGTCTGTTGGGTTTGTGTTACAGAAAGACCACTAGAGGGCAGCAGTGCTTTGGAGATTGTTATTGTATATATTGTAAATGAAAAAATTGTGATAAATTTCAGATTAAATACATTAATAGAATAACAATAAATGGCCATGCTCAAGTATTCTCTCTTAACAATGTAAGGCTATAAAAGATGCTCTTTGTTTTAATTGGAATGTTAAAAAAAGTTAAGGTTGGGTTGTATATTGTTTTTGTTTTTTTTACAGTGTTTTAGTTACTCCTCTGTGTCAGACCTGAGATTCTGATCACATATTAAACTTTTGGAGGAAAGGGACTAACTAACTAACTAGTTATCAGTGCAGAGTTAAAAGGGCACTGTTTGTGGTGGGTGGTGGATGGGGATGTTTCAGTGCCTGAAGTATGCGTGAAAAATCTGTAGCAGGCGAATGTGGGAAATAACATTTCACTTTCCCCATTTTGGAGGACTGGGGTTGTAGATGCAAACAAAGAGTTTCAATGTTTTCATGGTTATCTATATTAAAAAATCTTGCACTTTAATCCTTAGTTCACCCTTCTATTATGAGAACAGTGAAATCACATAAAGTTTTAACATAGAGATAAACCGATATGGATTTTTCAGGGCTGATATGAATACCGATTATTTGTAGTCAAGGAGGCTGGTAACCGATATTTGAAGCCAATATTAGTTTGCAGTCAAAGTGAAAATATTGGTGTCAAAATTTTGAATAATACAAACTCCAACGCTTAACTGTATTCAAATACTTTCAAGCATATGTTTATTAAACAGCTCCCAGGCTCAGAGCATGAAAAAAAAAATAGCTAAGTTTTTCTACAGTAAATAAAGTTTTCCAAAATTTCTATAACTGCAATAACTGTAATAACTGCATTGCTGATTGGCTGTTTTCCAAGCCATGCTCTGCTTGTAACCAATCGGATGATATTGTGGGTGGGACAGTTCTGGGGACTGAGTAGTGACTGCAGACAGCGGGGCGGCTGCATCAGAGCTGCAACAACACAGTTTTAAATTTGTTTCTTATCGGCTGTTGGATTAAAATAAAGCCGATGCCGATATGCCTCAAAATGCCAAATATTGGCCCTGATAATCAGTCCATCCCTATTTTAAAATGCTGCTTTACCTAAAGTTTTAATTTTTAGTCATGATAAGCTGGTGAAAGTGATGAATGTCAATTTGTGTAGCCAGTGTTCCTCATATAAAAATCTGATACTGCAAAAAAAAAAAAGTACTATTTATACGGTTTTAGCAGTCTAATACACTGTAAGAATTACATTTAAAATGATTTGAAACCAACTGACCTAAAATAAGAGAGAAAACATGGATGTCTACGACATACTGACTTGCTCAATAAACCAAAATATAATCAAGTTTAGAAATGAATTATCTTAAATATACCTTGAGATGATACTTCATAACAAATAACTTATTTCATCAGTACAGTGCATTGCTTCTAGAAGAGTGGATTATTTATTACCTGTCATGCTTTTATGGTTATATCACTTAATAATTTAATGGAACTGATTCTCTAATTGTTTTTAAGTGGTAGAAATGTCACATGAAACACTATGATACCAACAGAAATGCAAACTACACATTTTAAAAAACATCCAACATTTTTTTTTTTTTTTACAAATTTCAAGCATGTTTTTGAGACCAACCCTTATTTTTCTCTATCACAGCGACAGAGAGCAACCAAACTACCTTTATGGTCCTTGAGGCTGCGAGTTTCCAAGGCACCAGTTGAACCAGTATCTGACTCCACATCATCCACAGATGGACGCTCCGACACGTCTGAAGGTGTGGTTTCATCTGGATCTTGATGATGCCCGGCGCCATAGTGGTTGCCATGCATGGCTGCGTCCATGGCTGCAGCATAGCCGCTGGATAATGCACAGTCATCGTTTGAGAGTGGTACCTAATGAGTGACAGAATCTGAATCAAATGATGCCCTTTTAAAAGAGTCTTGTCCTGTAAACTTTATGTCTTATTTCAAGTGTGTTCACTGTAGTGCAGTAAAACATGGCAAAAGCTTTCAGGGCAAAATCAGGTCAAAAGACTCATCCTGCCATAATGTGTTCTGTGCCTGCGAACTAAATTTAGCTCAAGGTCATCCAGCCTCCTCCTCCTCATTGTATTACTGATTTCTTAAAAGTAGGTTTTTGTCATAGCTTCTGTCACTGGGACTGAGGTTTGAAAAGCAGAGTAAATATTTGTACATTTCGCTGTGCAAGAAACAGGCATCCCTCTAATGAGTTCTCAACTACTGAAAAAGATGTTTTCAAATCAAAAGAATGACAGCGATTGAGACCTGAAGGTTACGTTTGTATAAAAAGTAGACAAGAATGGCTCATTACACTTTGATTTATCAGTGTTTCCACTAACCTAAGAGGCCTCTATGTTTGACGAAGGGATATTCTCTGACCTTTGACACGCCCGAGATGATCAATGTGCTCCTTTTTGTTGGTGTTTTGCGAACTGCTTTGGAGGCGTTCTCTGTCAGCTGCCGAATTGCTGTTTCTGCAACAGGATCCAGGCCATTAGAGAGGCGGCTGCTCTCTGAGCAACAAAACACAAATATTTAAATCAGCACTATACTCATAAAATGTCACTATTTCTAAAAATAACACATCTTTTCTGTGTGGATTTCTGTTAGTGGAACACATCAGTTTGCAAACATGTGGTTCATCATATATTTTGTATCAAACTAAAAAGAAAACTATTTTAAAAAATCTAGGAGGACATATATTGTTATCAGGAGCAGATTTTGTCCTTCGTCCTTTTTTTTGTCTCACATAAGCAGGTGGTGGGTTCTTATTGTAAACTCTGTTGGAGTTTTTACACCAGGAGCACCTGCACAGAGGCTTCATGATGCGTGCTGAAAAGTGCATTCCTCTCCTCTCACGTTACACAGCAGCCCACTGCTTATCCTACTTTGCATCTGTTATGTAAAACAACGTCTGCCCTTCCAGTCTGGACTCACTGCTTGGGTTGGGGCTGCCTTTGGCATCTGTCAGGATGGTGGGCTTCTTCTCTGTCACCTCCACTTTGGATGGGGAGCGCAAAGGAGAATCACCTGAAAAGCATCGCAGCTATTTTATGCCACTGCAAATAAACTGACACTATCATTTTTTAATCTTATATGAGCAAATGTTATTCTTAAATCAGTTAAAGTAACCTGGACTGTGATCCAGTTTGAGTCTAGACTGGACAGTTGTGACAGTGGTGACAATGGTTCCATCTGGCATGATGGTTCGGTCAACATCCACTTTCTTGGTTGGGGTAAGGGAGGAACGAAGTGGAAGTGCGTTGAGGGTACAGCGAGGCTCCTCTGTTTCAATGTACTGAAGCTGCAAGAGACAAAAAAACAAAGTACAATAATTTCTGTCTGCAGGGTTTTAGACTTTTATTTTAACATAAAACATTCATAGGAGTCAGACTTGTAAATGAAATAAGTGTGCTCTAGTTAAAGTGCCACTGATCTGCAAATAATAATCATCTATCAGTGTAGGTAAAGCTGGGAACAGGAGGTGTATATCACAACAGGTAGTGTCAATGTAAACATTAGTCTTCAGAGACATAGCAAATGTTACTGCAATGCATTATTATATATAAAAAAAAAAAGTAAATTACATAGATAAAAGGCAACAAGTCTGCAGAGACAGCTGTCACTGGAATGACAATGGACTGCTGTTACACAACACTCCCCTGCCTTTGTTGTGAATCTTTGTTTCAGTCCAGCCTGCTCCACGTTGGATAATAAACTGTGATGTAACGGCACACTTCAAAGCATGAAAAATGCTTTGAAAGATTTTTTTTTGCCAACATTTTACTGAAAAGTGCTGCATCTCCTCACTCACTCACCTCTGCTGTGACTGTGGAGTGTGGAGCCAAACCATGGCCGGGGCTGATGGACAGTGTGTGCTGTCCTGTGGGCGCTTTGCTGCGGAGGTCAAAGGTGATGGAGGCATGACCAGGCAGGAACTCTAAAAGACAAAAGTTATATTTATTATAGCATTAATGCAATCAATTTCTGCAGCTCTTTTTCATCTTCCAAATCTTCAAAATGCTAACAAAGTCCATTACAGTCTGCCAGCAGTACATTTAAGGCATCAGTGATTCTGCTTAAGCTGCCTAAACATTCCTGCTGATCAGGTTTCTGAACTGCAGCCAATAGTAAATTGCTCTATCGCAGTGCCTTACGTTCTCTTTTGCCATTTCGCTCCAGAAGTCTGACTCTCAGCTCTTTGGTCTCTAGGCCCAACTCTCTGCAACACACAGAAAAAAAGAGAGGTGTAAACCCCAACTCTGCAAAAACAACCAAATGTCATTTATCTAAACACATACCCCAAGCAGGTGGAGGATAGGGGAATCCTTACTTTACAAAAGCTACAAGCTACTTAAATTCTACTAGAATGGTCAGACGCCTAGACACTGTCTTACAGAGAAATTTCTTCACTCCATTCAAGCGGGGTGTTGGAGTTGCTGGGCATAGACAGGAAGCGTGTTGACCTCTCAGTGGAGGGCTGGTCCAGTTTCAGGACACAACAGAGCTCCCCCGATCTGGACCACTGACCTGCTTGCACACAGAGACACAGTGAGACCTAGGCAATCAGCAGGAAGCTGGGCGGAAATAATTTAACTGAGGGAAAATGTCTGACCTTTACTTAAGGTCACCCGAAGCTGCCGGAGCAGTAGTCGTCTCACCAAGACGCTCTGGGGTGCAGAGTTTAATCCCACAGACAGATGGTCCATGGGGGCCTGGGAGCGAGTAGAAAGAGGGTTCAAGAGCAAAATCAGCTGAAGCTCAGGGTGAAACATGCACCAGTAAGTCTGAAAATGTAGCTTATGTCTTGCTTTATGGTAAGATGCAAGTTCTACAAACAAATGTAAAAATATGTTATTGGGGAAGTGTTCTGCCTTTTGTTAGTAAAATATTTGCAACCCTGAGTAGACTTGGCATATCACATATCAGCTCAGTTTGCTTGGGGTATGCAGGAAAAAATCAGGAGAATTATGTTGTTAAATTTGGCAAACTGAAGATCATTTAATTTAAGCTATCATTTGCAAAATATGAAATAAGAAACTCACTATTTACAGTGAAAGTGAGGCTCACCACAGACAGATAAGAGGGCACTGCTCAGTGGGTTGTAATGAACAAAAAACATTAGGGATGCACGATATTGGATTTTTGCCGATATTGGATATGCCGATATATCGAAACCCCTTTTGGCCGATACCGATACCGATACCGATACCGATACCGATACCGATACCGATAATCACAAGTTTGTTTGTTTTTTTCACTGTAAAGAAAGCTTAGTCTATCCTGTACTGGCATTTATATGTTACTCTTATTGTGATCGTCTTATTTGTTTCAGAAACACACATACAACAAGACAAAAAACATTTGATTTTACCATAAATAAGAAATGTATTATTTTTCAAACTCAAGACATTCAGTATTGAAATACAGAAAAATAATTTCTTTAGATCATGTGAACTTTAAATGTACAATGCACTTTTAAACATAACCAAGTTGCATTTGATTATTTTAGAGCTACTGTAACAACCTGGTGACAGACACAGAGCTCTGCAGTGCAAATAAATGAAGTGCTACATTTTATTTAAGGAGCTTATTTTTCAGATGGAAAATAATAATAATCCTAACTAAATAACACATTATCGGCTGTGCATATCGGCAGAAATTTTAATATCTGCTGATACCGATAAACATGTTTTTAAGCTTTTATCAGCCGATACCGATATTGTGCCGATAATATCGTGCATCCCTAAAAAACATTTCTGTGTTTTTTTTATGCAGATATATCACAAGGAGTAAATTTCACCTTCCTTTTGATCCTGAAAACACGATCGCTTTCCAAGTTGCTAACTAAACTGTCAACATAGCCTGAGAAAGGAAAGTGTGCTCTGTATGTTGTCCATCCCTTGCGGCTGCTTCACCCATAATATGTGGCCTTCTTTAAAGAAATGCATCATCTCAGATTATAGCCTATTGTTTGTGTCTCAGTAAGCTTGTTTTAAGTTGCAAAGTATTAAAACCCAAATATTCCTCACCAAAGGAGTGGACACACAAGTCTTGAGGTTTAGGACCATTGCTGGCTGAGTGCTGAACAGAGTGTCCTCTATTAGTCCCTTAATGGTGTCCAGGTCTGCATCACCCTCTGGGCTCTGAGAAAAACAAGAAGCAACTTGTTACTCATTGATGAGTTATTCAGTGTTCCAATTTCATTTAGCTGACGCTTCTGTCTGAAGTGACAGAGTACAACAAAAGCAAGGATCCACTTGAGAAGCAACACCAGTAAGAGCTTCAAGTGCGATCAGAGGATCAGACACAGGTGCTGCCATGCATACACAAGGGAGTCAAGCAGACTAAATTATTTGACTCAAATCTTTTTTTGTCTCATGTGACATGTCATCATCATTATAATGATATCAAAGCAGAACAAATAGAAATTAATGTATTGCTGCTTTAATCTCTCTTTCTTTTTTAAGTGCTGCACCTCGAGGGCGACCAAACTCGGAATATTTCATACTTTAATTAGCCTGACATCAAAACAGAAAATTTACTATGTTTTTGTTATCACACAGTGGTTATCCCCAAGAGCTGTCTTAAGTAGTGAAACATCTTCTCTTTTCCTAACTTTGTTGCTGTCTCTGACAAAAAGAATAACATAGCAGGCACATTTATGCAACCATATTTAGAGCGGCATTTCCTTCATGACTCACAAGACAAGGAGTGTAACGAGGCAGAGAGTGACTCACATGCAAAGCATGACGAGTTGACTGAGATTTATGAGGTCAGGCCCATAAATAATTTGAATAATGAGATTTTCTTTTTTTGTGCTCAATCTCTTTGGTTTTTAAATTTGAACAGTTTCTGAGCTGTTCGCCAACATGACACCGTCTGTCTGTATCTGCATGAGGCAGACATATCATATTTGTGGTATCGGTGTCAGATGTTCTCACCTGTCTTTGCAGCTTGCATGGAGACACAGTCAGAGTAAATGAAGGTTGCTTGGAAAGAGTCCAGGACATTAGCAGACCCTCATCCGCCATCTCCTCCAGAAACACCACCACCTAACAGAGGCAGACAAACGGAAGCAGGATTAGAAGACACAGATAACACAGAGGCAGGCTGGACGAGTGAACAGGGATGAGGATTCATCTTATTACAGGAGCAAAATGGTACAATTTAGTATGCAGCATTATCTCATCATTAGTAATCAAACTCATTTAACTGGCTCATCCTATGGACAGAACAGCACAGCACAAACAGAGCACTGTAGTTCAAGCCATACAGGAAAGCCTGCAGACAACTGTGTATTGGTGAAACTATAACCTCCCCACACACACAAAGGCTGTTGATCATCACCAACTCATCCTCAAATATACTTGATTCATCATGCACTGATCAATACAGTCGACTAGGTCACTTGGGATTTGTTTTAACGCATTTGAATAACAATGCAAATTTTGCTCATTTGTTTTAGAGGCCTTCCCTCAAATGTGCAAATTGCAAAAATCCAGGTGGTGCGCTTTTGTACCTTCGCCACCATGGGTGCAATGGTGATCTGATACGTGTCCATGGAAACAGCGGCGGGTGACTGCTGGGTGACGGTCACAGGGAATGTCAGTGTGTCCACCCAACATTTACAGTGTAACACCTGTGAAAAAAAATTAAAACAAAATATTGAATCGAGAAAATGTGTTTGAAGCCACAGAAAAACTCAAATTTCTTTCTTTTATTTTGTAAAATGTGTCTTCAAGCAGCTCACCTAATTTTGCACAAAATTTTAGGCCATGAATGTTTTCATAACGTCTTGCCCCAATTAAAATTTACTGGGTGAGTGACTTAATATGTCTGCTTCAGATTTTAATCCCTGCATGTGTTAATGAACATCAACCACAAAGATTACTCACCATTCTGTGTGCTGATTGGTCAGTGCACGTCACACTATCAATGGCAGTAGCAGCAGTTAGCTGGAGACTGCTGTCAAAAGTGATCTGGATCGAGCTCTGGGGGAGAGATGGAGGAGGAGAACAAATGTCCTAAATATTACATAAGAGGAAGAGAGGAGACACTTGGGGAAGACATAAAAGATTTTGTACAGCAGTGAGGCAGCCTTTCATGTAGATGGTTAGTTAAGCCACTGTGCTCATGGATCTTGTGTCAATTAGGAAATTAAATTACATACATTTCAATTAAAAATGCAAAGTGACTGAGGCATGTTGTGAATTTTAACTAGATGGCATCGTCTCTTTCCCAATACCAAATCAGATATCTAGATCTAATTATGATACCAAAAACCCCTTAGATACAACCGTGATTAGAAAAACAGCATGTCAGTCTGATGTTTTTATGAACTGCTTACGACTAAACCCATCCACATATGATTGGCCGTCGGTTACTGTGTGGCCTGAAGTAATACTATCTGTGCATTAATATGAGCCTAAATTAATGGCTAACATTGAGCAACATACATATGCCTAGCCTGCTTGATTAACGTTCAGATTAGGAGTTACAATAATGATTAAAGGTGTGATTAAACAAACAGAATAAAAACAACAACTGAAGAGGGTTTACAAGGAAAATACCACATTTTTGATTAAATCCAACCCCTTTTTCTGCATGTTTCACACCACAACTGTGTTTGCAAAATGCCATTTCTCAAAACCAATAATTTTTTTACATTGCTAAGTCAGCACAATTGAGCCTGATGAGGGGTGACAGCTAGGTCGTACTTCATCTAAATCAGCAGCATCAAAATGTAGTAAAATATTAGCCCTAAGACTGAGATCTCAAACTTATAGCTAAGTATTAAAGAAGAGCTTTTTTATATTCAATATTTACCATGATTTGTTGTAATAAATTCACATTTTACCGTAGCGCCATACTTAACTAGAAAAGCACTCAGAGAGTCCAGACCTCCACCAAGCATATTATGATTGTCACCAACACTATAGTCCCACGTTAATGTTATACTCCCTTTCAGCAGACTGTCTGCTACAATTTGGTGTTAGTTTCAGGTTTGTACGATAATTTCTTTCCTGAAAGTGTTGAGGATTATGATGACCAAGTACATATTTCATATTTCAGATCTTAGTATCCAGAATATTGCCAGGGTCTGGATCGTACTTTTACTTCTGTCAGAAATTATTGTGACCTTGTCTTGTATTGTTTTGCAAAGCAATCTGACTATTTATTGTGGCGTTATATACACTAATGGTGAAAACAGCCTTATCTCACAATGATAAAGAATCCTTTAAAAAAATCCTGGATCCAGACGGTGATCCGGATCACCTCTGAAATTCAATCACTTCTTCCTTATCCCATTTTGAATATTTCCTGAAAATTTCAACAAGATCTGTTGTTACTTTTTAAGTTATGTTCACAGACAAACAAACAAACAAACACACAGACAAACTCTCCCAAAAACATAAACTCCATGGCGAAGGTAATAAGTGTAAGATGCATTTGCTGTTCTGAGCCTACTGGGCAGCAATAATGGAATATAAACTTGAAAAGCAAATTTGGTATATGTACATCTTTCCTGTTTCTGCAAAGCCTATACACTTTGCAGAAACAGAAATATTCCTTCTGGCAAATTCTGTGATTGGGTCAAGAAAACGAACTACTGACAAAAACTTTCACTGTTTCCTAAATGAGCAAACACTCTCTTATAAGGTGCCGTAATGTGTATATAAAGTCTGGAAAGCAGCAGTTGCTACGGTCATGCTTGTGTATTGAATGAATGGCAAAGCAAGACAGATTTTCCTCCAGGCAGCTCAGTGGATTTGTGCGCTCAGATGAATATCGCCTGAAGATGCTGGCAAAAAAACTACAGCATATGTTTGACCAAAGGCTGCTAGTGAATACATGATGTGAGTTTGAGCTCCTGTTATAATGCAGAAGATGTTGGATTTCCTGTCTGGATCCAGCTGATAAAGAAAGTACAGTGAGTCTCTGCCTCACCCGTCAAGTACCGATTACCAGGACTGCATCAGTCAGTGCTTAGTCACGCTCACAGCAAGGCACAGCTTTTATTGTAGGAGTGTTAGACCTGGGAGAGACCCTTAACAAGAGGACGTATTGTCTTCGCTGTAAGAAAAGATTCACCAGCAATGTGGCAACACCAGTGGCCTACTATCACAGTGTGAAAGTGCCAGAGGATCTGTTTCAGACGACAGCTTTAACTGTTTCAGGATAAACAAACGAGAAAAAACAAATCCCCTATTGTCAGAGCATATGTTCTTCCAGGTCCAAGTCCAATCACTATCATGCACAACAGTGGAGGCGGGGCAGAGGTGGGTGGATGATATAACAAAGTTTGTAGTGTGTGCCTGTGTCTGTGTGTCTGTGTGTGTGTTTGAGTGTTCCAGCCAGGAGGGCAGGAAGCCAAGTGCAATGCTGCAAGCTGACGTAGGTTCCCTGGACCATCACTGCAGTCACATGACTACAGAGTACAACCGGCTGTGTTTACCTCGGTTGGCTGGAGCCTCTAAAACTGCTCAGTCACCCAGCCGTTCATTACATCCAGAGAGCAGAACAAACATGATGTGATGTATTTCAGATCGTGAGGGCTACGGAGAAACCCAATAACCACGTGGTGCTGATTGTGGAGTTTGTAGATGTTGCTTTGCGGATGGCTGTGTCACTGCAGTCGAACACCACCGGCATCTTTGCAGTGAGGCTAATTAGGGGTGGCACATGGGTCTGAGCAAATTCTTCTAAATGTCAGGATATTTTGAAACACACACACACTCACACACACACACACACACACTCTGTAAAAGGAATATGACGGCAGAAAAATAACAGAGTCTGATATTGCTGACATAGAAGATACCGGGAGAGAACTGGGATGTGGTATTATATGTTTTTAAACAAATAATTGTCCGCATTTGTTACACTTAAATCACATGCGCCTTCACAGTTATACCACAAGACGCTCCCCTCTGTATAACAATCTATGAATGTAAGAATACTTAAATTCAGATTGAATTCAGAAATTAAATTCAAATTTTAAATATAAGTCACTGCCCATTTGCAGCTGGCTTGTATCCTTATATCTCAAACATGTAGCAGCAGAGGCTCATCAATATCAATGTCTATCAAATTTTTGCATGCCTTTAGGGAAGGTTATGTCATCCAGTATTTAAGTCTGTTGTGTCTGACAGTCAGTGCTGTTACTATCTACTGTGGCAATCACTGTTTGGGCTTAACTGTGAATTCAGAAATATATGCAGCGTATTATACCCTGTTGCTAGCTTGATACTCTGAAGAGTACCTGCTCAATCAGGATTGCAAAACCTGCTGATATTTCAGTAAATAAAACTCGATAGAAAATTTGTTGGAGTGAAGAAATTGCAGGTTGATCTGATCCAAATGTATATATTTAATGTTGTCATGTGTTAAACTCAACACTCTGTAACTTCTGTTTTTATTTTAGACGCCTAACCAGGGACACGAGTTGCAAATTATCCATGGCTGGATGCCTAAACATATGGCTTCTTCTTTGTATACTTTATGTAGAAATGTTTCCTGTATTTGTCCATGTCGAACCAACAAGTAAGAAAAAAGGTAAACACAACTTTGCTACACGTCAGTGAAGGAGACACGGATGCTGGGGAGACAGAGGCTGAAATGAGGAGTCTGAAAAACATGCCGTACATCATGCAAGTCTACTACAAAGCCATTGAAGGGATAATATGAGGCCAAGAAATGACCATAGTACAAGTACATACTCATCTTTTTATGGCTCTTTACACCTCTTAGCACAGTTGACTTTGACATTTTACATCTAGTGGCCTCTTGATAGCCATCTGGTGCTCTGTGGTGTTGTGTGTCCTCCTGGCAGAAGTTACAGAGCTCACTGTGTCATGAAGAGGACAACGTTAGCTGCATAACTACAGTGCATCCAGAAAGTGCCCATAGCACTGTTATATTACAGCCTCAATCCAAAATGGAATAAATTCAGTTTTTACGCTCAAAATTCAACACACCCCCATGATGACAACTTGAAAAAACTCATCTCAAGGACCTTCACAGAGTTGTCCTGAAGCCACTCCTTTGATATCTTGACTGTGTGCTCAGGGTTGTTGTGTTGCAGAAAGATCAACCACCAGTCTGAGTTCAAAAGCTCTCTGGAGCAGGTTGTCATCAGGATATCTCTGCATATTGCTGTATTCATCTTTTCCCCAATCCTGACTAGTCTCCCAGTTCCTGCTTCTGGACAGCGTGATGCCCCATGCTTCACTGTAGGGATGGTATTGGCCAGGTGATGAGCAGTGCCTGGTTTTCTCCAAACATGGTGCCTGGCATTCACGCCGAAGAGTTCAATCCTTGTCTCATTAGGCCGGAGAATTTTCTTTATCATGGTCATTTTAGTAGGGAATGGTTTCCATCCAGCCAGTCAACCCTACATAGACAGATGTGTGCCTTTCCAAATCGTGTCCGATCAACTGAATCTACTACAGGGGGACCCCAATGAATCTGTAGGAACATTTCATGGATGATCAGTGGAAACAGGATGCACCTTTGCCACAGCTTAGTTTTCAGCTCTGTGGCAAAAGCTGTGAATAGTACATGTCATATCTTGGATTTTTATTTTGAAAAAATTTGCAAAAAACACATTTTTCACGTTGTTATTGTGGGGTGTTGTGTGTAGAATTTTTGAGGAAAAAATATATTTATTCCTTTTTGGAATGATGATGTAACATAACAAATTGAGGACAAAGTGAAGCACTGTGAATACTTTTCAGATGCAATGTACATTTGTCCTTGTGAAACGCTGTTTGCATGAGGGTGTATGTTGAAGGTATTTCTGGAGAGAGACAGTTCCTGAGGACATCCACGATGTCACTTCAGGTTTGTCAGAGTTGACCCCTTGGGTCTGGCTGTCTGAAAAGCATGTGGGTCAACCAGAAATACACTCCCCCTGTGGCTTTTGATGACCCTCATCTTCTTTAATATTCTTTTCTTTTGGATGCATATATTTCAGTTAAAGGCTGCAAAAAGGTAAAAACCTGGTGGTGTAGAAAAGGCTGGGTCTATTCTTTTATTCACTTAAAGGGAACGGTAAAACATCTTTAGTTTCTTATTAAAAGGTAAAAATGTTTGACCCAGACCCACTGCTCTGGCAACATGAAACGGCTGAATAACAAACTTGTGCTTTTTTAACCCAGTCTAGCAATGTAGCTGAAAGAATATTGACATTTGTGAGCAACGTTAGCATGCTGCACTGCTATGAAAAAGTAAATGCTAGCTTGTAGATACTGCTAACAAATTTAACTTAAGAACTTAGGTCAACAGGTAAATGTATGTTAGCATTTCATCTCTGTGACTCTGAGCCTTTTAGCACACACTTGTTAGAAGGTAGCTTTCACTGTTGCAAGTAAAGCTAGCTTACGACTGTAGATTGGCCTGTGAAGTTCAAATGATTAGGCATTTTTAATACAGTTTCAAATAAAGTGCTGAAGGAAATATTTGCCTTGCTGTCTACACTTAATCAAATTACCTAAATACAACCTTTAAATAGAGACAGAGCGAAACTGCAAGAACACCTTATTTAGCACGACTGCAGTACTTCAGATTCGTTTAATAGTTTGTGTTAAATGCTGAGTCAAAAGAGCAGCATCGTAAATGATTGATTGTCAGTGGCATATAATTTGCTCACTAAAATAAACTGGCTTGTGAATTTTGTTAACAGCTGCAACAGAAGCCAATGAGCGCAGGGTGCTTAACATCTCCTGCTGTTGAGAAGAATCTACTTGAGCTTAATCACAAAGCATTAATCATCGACCGGCAGCTCGCAGCCAGAGAGGGAAGAAGTGAACTGTGCCCTCAAACTAATCACCAGGCTCTGTATAATTGCAGATCCTGAATGGGCAGGGAGCTTCCTTCCCTGCAGATGCACATTCGAATGCTCTATTACTCTCTCTTCACCACCCACTGGACCAAGAGACGGTGACTGGGCATCACGTGTCAGCTGAAGATGTAGCAAGCGCCTCACAATGCTGTTATCTGCTGGTCTAAAGAGGCCAACCAGTCCAGTCCTTCAAACCCTACACAGATACTAATCCAGCAACAGACATCTGAGCAGCTCCATATCAAGTCCTCATGCCAAGGCAAGATTACATCCGAAGGCTCCCACAGTAACACTTCAGTAAACAGACTTTCACAGGATAAACAACTGAGTCATGAAACACACTGCATTATGGGATTACCCTTCAAAGGAGCAGAAGAGGCAGCTGAAAAGATTCATGTATCTTTAATTCGTCTGTTTAACCTAACCGGTGTTTACAAAAGAACATGAACCATGCTGAATGGTGTTTATTTAATTTACATAAGTCTCTGGAGGTATATACGTAAAACATCACAGTGCTTCATTTTTAAGACCTTATATCTATAAAAGTACATCTTGCTAACTGGTTACTCTATAAAAAATCACCATCATTTGAGCTAGCACATACATGTACGGTGTGGGGGTGTCCTCCTGATGACATTGCCAAGGAGCTATAATGCTGCTTTAAGCCAACGATTATAGACTGAATATCTAAAGACGTGTCAAGATCCCAGCTGCAACTCATCACGAGCGCTCAGCTATTCTGCTTTTCCCCTACAGCTGTAAATGTCTCATCCAATCCACATCTGGAGAGTTGCTCTGAAAATCTCTTTAAATTATGAAAACCCTTTTTTTTCAACTAGTATTTCTCCTTGTGTAAATTTCTGGTATAAAAACAAAAATCTCAAACAGTAATGCTTCAACTCAAGCATTTGTTGCTGTGCGCTGTGTTTATGCAACATCCTCCGAATGTGCTGTCATGATTCAGCCCCTTGATGCAATAATTTTTGAGTTGTGGGTTTTTTTTTCCAACTGGATTTCAGGGGTCAGGGTCGTGGCTTCCCTCAGGAGGATGTGTTTTATTACAAGGGCACAGCAATCTGAGAGCTCTCAAAATTGGTGAGACAGCATGAGTTGCTCTGTAAGCAAGTCGAGTTTACATGGGAGTAATGGGGGGGTCCAGGCTGATATCACTCTCCGCCCCAGTGAACAAGATAACAATAAAGGTGGTTAAGCCTGACTTCTGAAAACTACAGTCAGCTACACCTCAAGTCTTCATAAGCTCAGCCATGCGTTTTACTCTGCAAATGATCAGAGCCGTCAATCATATTCTATTCTATGATTTATTTATTCTACCAACTGATTAACAAAAAAAAAGTACTCACAGAATGAGGTTTAAGCAAAAAAAAGAGCAGAAACCTTCAATTACTTAATGACAGTAAACAGCTACCCTCAGTGAGTGACTTTGATAGTGTTGCATGAGTCAATTGTGCAAGTCTTGACACAATTAGGATTCTGCTATGTGCTAAACTAGTTGGCCACACCCGTCCTCATGTGGTGTTTCCACTTCTCTGACATTATTAGCTGATCAGGAGTCAACTGGTTTAGATAGATTTTAGACGACAATTTGTCAGGGAGTCAGTAACAATAATTGGAGGCTTGGTTTAGACTGAAAAATATCCCTGAAGTAGGAATAAAAAAGGGGTTGATGTTGTTGTGTACACATTACTTTGGGTAAGAGTTAGCAAATAAATGGAGAAACACAAAGCCAAATTCTGAGTAAAAAAATAGTTCTAGTAACTTCACTTCCTGATCATGCATATCACCCAACAGGCTACCCATTGTTACATTGAGACACATCTACTCTCTGAGCAACTGTGTTGGAAGCAGAATTGAGTTGTACAAGTTTGTCCAGTTTAGATTCAATTTTATGCCGCTGTAGTTTGATTGTACCTGGAAGTTTTCAGTTTGTTTATTTTGGCTACAGAGATCATCTAAGCCAAGTAGTTTTCACCAAAGTAGTCCTTAGGTGTTCTTCCTTACCAGGTGTAGCAAGATTAAATCCACTGCAATGACGTGCAGTCAGGAGCTCTCAGCCCATCCAACCTCACACAACCAGCATGCTCCTCTAACTAGGATTGTGAATGAATAAAGCAAACAGTGAATAATAAATGAACTTGATTTTAAATCATTTTGTATTTCACTTTTTTTAAAACTTTGATTATCAATCATGTTAAAACCGTTCATGTACCAATGAACTGAATAAACACAGCACAACAAGGTCTTGCCGTAACAAATTCCTAGAGATCATTTGTTGTACGTTTACAACAACCTGATTTGATACAAGGTTTTATCTGCTGTGTAATTCATGGTCTACCTGGCATTTATTACTGATGTGCTAGATGGATTTTCTCTTTGGAGTTCAAGAAAGACGAGGACTCAACTTCTGAGACTAATAGTTCATGATCGCCTTGCAACCTCACCTTATCTTTGGTGAAACCACAGTTCAGTGTTCTTAATGATCTTTGCACAACTTTAGGGTAAGATGCTCTAACTTGTGAGCTTTCAAATTGATGGGGGTTCAATTTCCCTTCTTCTATCCCTTATACTTAGCAAGCTAGCTTCTTGCTCTTTATGTTTTTAATTTAGGGGAAGAATAGGAGTACTCCTCATAATATCCAATAGGTCTTCAATTAAATTCATTTTCTTGCATGAAAGTCAGAAGAAATACATTTTCTCCAAGCAGGATGAAAATTCTTTGACAGCTTAAAAGCCCCAGACTTGTACCTTACTTTAGCATAAGACAAACAAAAGCAACAGTACTTGTTGATTCTCTTTTTAAAAAGCTGTATTAATTAATTCTAATAAAAGTGTTGTTAATGATGCAGACTCCTGTGCTAGTTGACAGTTTTATGCTCTTATAAACACTCAAATATCATTTTGGAGAAAAAAACAAGAAATGCTCCATAATCCTTGACCACACATACAAGGGCTACAGATGATAGATTTATGCTCTTGCTGTAACTAATTCACTTTACTTTTTTTGGATGAATTTCAACATAATTATTCAAAGACCTCTGTCAGCTTCAATCTTAAATGCCACACAAGTACTTAGGTTAATTCTATAATGGATTCGCTGCTAATCCCCAGAGGCATTGACACTGAAGTCGTATCTTCATTTGCACTGTGTGCCCTCTATAAAGCTCAGCCTGATGCAGAAACATAAACAAGAAGTGTCTGTCAGGGGAGAGCCAGTGTGCTGAGGACTGTAATTTGGATGGTTTCTCTGTTTTGAAAGCGGTCCGGCAGGTGGCTGGTGCTTACTTTGTATGAGAAAGCTTGTGGGAGACTTAATACCTGCCACAAACCCCCGCAGCAGGTTTTTCCTGTCAGGTTTTAAGGGAGGAGGTGAAAAGTAAGAAGAACAGGTGAACTACAAGATACGACTTTGAGTCCTGTGTCACCACAGCAAGAAATGCAGGAGACTTTCCCATTGTTGCCGAGGTCCAACTTTCATTTACAAATTTGATTTGCATACAGCCCAGACACATTTAGTCTAACAGATTGCTCTGCACTTAGGCACAATGACTCGCAGATTTTTCATTGTGATGAGTGAGCTCAGAAAGCTTTGGCTCACACTCTCAGCTCTCAAACTCAACACCACATGGACAGACAGACTTGGACAGCTTGCCTCTGTTTCCGCCAATGATGACGTATTCACCCAGCCTGGAGAGTTATATCGGAATAAACAAAACACGCCTTATCACTTTGAGTGAAATCCCTGGAGCTGCTGGGTTTTCAAGCATTTCATAAGCCCAAAGGTCATTCGGTCATTCTGGATCAAACTCACAGAGGAGATGAAAGCCACACATACACAAAATACACAGTTACCTCCTCTTCATCATACAACCCCTCAAAAAAAAAACCCCACTTTGAAACCTTTTACAGTCCTACAACAATTAAACAAAAATTAATAGTAGCAATATTAACTCTTCCCACCTGCAACCAGGTTTTATCAGGATCTGTTTCTCATAATTGTTAATGAGACTGCAGTATTAACACCACAGTTCAGCCAAGGTTTGCTCCTATGTTGTTGAGTTTCTTGGTAACTGATGCAAGTCATTACCCAGGGTTACTGTAAGATAAGTGAGCCGGCAGACTCAAATTTTCAAGCCATCAATCAAAGTGAAGCAGAAGTGCTTTGTTTACTGACCTCTTATCACCAGAAAAATATGATAGGCACTTTGATGAAAACAGATACCAGCTTGAAAGTCTAACGTTGCATACCAGAACATAATGTGGTATGTAGAGAAATTCAGAAAGACAAACCTTGGACCGCGAAGGTCTTCAAAGCCCTGCAACATCTTTAAGCTGGTGGGCAACTGCACCAGTTTGTACTGCACACAGCATAATAGTTTAACTTTTGGATTATATTGTGTATTATTAGAGTGTGTTATACTTCATTATACAATAGCAGGAGCTTTGATGACAGTCACTCACAGTTTTTGTACTTTCATATTCCTGTTAAATATGAAGCTATAGCAAGCAGAAACTTAGCAAATCTTAGCACGGAGACAGGAAAGAGAAGATGTCAACTAGCCTGCTTGGTTTAAAAAAAACCCAGCTAACTGCACATTTTTTCCAAATGTCTGCCTTTAAGATCATGATTTACCTGTGAAAATGGAAAAAATAAAATTGAAATTATCTCATCTTAGCATCAAATATTTTTAAATTCATTTCTTGAATGAGGATTTAATATTGTTGTGTTACAGTGTCTGCTTTGATAACTTCCTGATGTGACTCAATACATGGACTTGTAAAGAATGAAAGACAGAAGCTTTTACCCTCTAAATATCAACTCAGATATGAAACTGATTCAAATTAACAGGCAAAGAGACCATCAGGAGGGAATATTTCAGAAAATTTCCCTGAAAATTCATTTAAAATGTCATTCTAAAAATAGCATTGGACATTTTTGCATGCGTGTCTGCTTCTGACAAACCAGGATGTTTAATAGTTATAGAGGTAAATGCAGTTAATATAAATTCCCATAATCCTCTTAATTGCTGTAAATGTCCACTTTTTGAAATGATGGCACAAAATCCCTGATGGACAATTACACTGAAATATGACACTCCCGTTAAAACTGGCCAAAGTTTTGAACGATGTAATATGTGTGTTTTTATGACTATGGATTTGTTTTCTGGATGTCTAAAAATAAACTACAGATTTGATACCAAAGAGTATTTCCCCACAGTTTAACATCTGAGAGGAAAACTTTGAGTCAGCCAAGGTGGGCTGACCCTTATAAATTCAAAAGTTTTGTTTGTTGTCCACACTCACTCTGTGGATCCATATGACCCCTTTAAACTCCCTGCAAACTCATCTCTCATTCAACACTCACACACAGTTTGCGGGTGGGGGGCAAAGGATCTGTCTCCTCTTTCACCACCCAAAAAGAAGCATCTGACTGTGTGGCAGACTTTGATTCACACAGATCAAAAGGGCTACATTAAAAGAGAGAGACCTTTAGGAAGGTATGATAAGCTTTGATCACATGCTAGGCTGATATTGGCTTGGAGTAGTGGAAACTCAGTAGTGAAGTGTGAAGTCCTGGTGTCGATGGAGAAATACGAAAACAACGTAATTCCGCAATTCAGCAAACATTAATGCTGCCATTTATTCAGAAATAATAACAAGAACAGGCATTATTATACCAGCTGCAGTTGTAACAGGTTGATTTTTTTATTGTTACAAGCTGTAGGAAAGTGTGTTTGATTCTGCTTCTTCCCACTGTGATCGAACACATCCATTCCCCCCACAGTCCGGGTATCAGACTATTTTTAAAAGGTGTGGGTGTTTATACTGTGGCTATGCTGCCTGCCTTTGCCTCTCCGCTCTTATATGCATTGATTCAGAGCTGTTATGCAAGCCTCTGCTCCCCATCCTCTTCTGATTAGACACTCCATCTCCCACACCTCCACCTCTCTGCCTACACACACTTCCAACCAGCACACATGGGCACACTGACAGTGCGAGCCCTTACTTAACTATTTATGTTCTAGTCTACTGAGTGGAGTAACCCTAGGTGTGCTCTTCTACACACTTGCATCATGTTTATTAATTTGCACAACCCCTCTACGCAACATCATGGCTTAGAGATCTTAAATTTTTAACTCACCCCATGCCTGCAGGCCTGCTCATTTAGAGCTTTGACCCAACTCTTCTGGAAGTGCTCCCTGAAGGATTTGAAGGAGAACAGAGAGGTCAACAAGCCCTTCACCCCGGCCTCAGACGCAGGACCTCCGTCCCTCCCAGAGCGCAGCTTCAGCAGAAAGCCCCACACACCTCCAGACTGGCTATGAGGGGGCTTCTTCCAGGATGCAGAATCTGTCCCGTCCTGCTTGGCTGCCCTCCTGGCTCTCCAAAGCCGCAGCACGGTCAGCAGGTACTGGAGCAGCCATCCCAGCACGATCAGCAAGGAGACAAGGAAGAGGCCCACCAGACACAGCCAGCCCAACTCCTGGAGCTCCATCAGCGTATCCTGGAGCCTCTCATATCACCAGGTCCGGGTGGAAATATCAGGACTGTCAATCAGGTTCCTCTAGCCTGTTAGTGGCAGTAGCAAGTGTCAGTCATCAGGACTTACAAGTTATACACAGGAATAAATACACTAAGATGAATAGCGTGGAGGGTGTCTTTAGTTTACTGTTTAGGATCACATTAAAACACAACTTGAATGCAATGAAAGCAAAACCTGATGTATTTAAAATATGCGTGGACGTTTTCAAAAGTATCTGAATTGAGCACGCATTTCAAGAGATGACGCAGCTTGTGTTAGCAATTTAAAGGAAAAGAGCAGAAGTCTTCATCACCTACCGTTTAACCTAAATAGTCCGAGCTGCGGGCTGCAGGTCATCGACAAGACATCGGTAACATGAAGCTGGCTCCGTGGCGATGTGCAGCGCTGCCAACAACAAATGTGCGTGTCCCATCTCAGAGTCATCTGCGCTGTGTTGACCGGTGTGTCTCTGCTGTCATCTATCGATCCAGAAGCGAACCCTTCAGAGCGCTCTCCCTCAGGACTCCGGTGGGTTTCGAATCTCTGCTGCTGGTACCCTCCTCCTCCAACCTCTCTCCACGATGATAATAACGGAGAGCTGCAGTAACCTACAGGTGGCGCTGCAGGGGAGGAACGCAACAGCAAATAGGAAGTGAAGAGAAGAACCTTTCAGAATAAAAGCACGATACTTAAAAACTAAAATAATTACTCGTAGATATTCACGTCTCGTTATTGAATTAGGTAAAATCGGAATTAGGTCCATTCCTTTATTTGCCAACTAATCAGAATTTTCTGTCCTTTGTTTTGAAGTTTTAGTACTAACCCAGCCCTGTGCAATTTGTGACCATATCTCAAAAAAGGGCTTCAAAGCCTTAAAAAGATATTTATTTATTTATTTATTAATTTATTTATTTATTAATTTATTTATTTATCTAACTATTTATTTATTTATTTATTTATTCATTCATTCATTCATTCATTTATTTATATACTTCCATTTTTTAAATGTGCAAGAATTTTTAAACGTTTCCTCAGAATTAAAATTGCCTTCCCGTTTGTTTACTTTTCTTGAATATCCGTTTATAAATACAAGAAACTAGAAAACGTTACAAGTTATCAAACACAATACTTATTTTTCATTAAGCAAGAAAGAAAGAAAGAAAGAAAGAAAGAAAGAAAGAAAGAAAGAAAGAAAGAAAGAAAGAAAGAATTTTGAATATCAGATAGCAGACGTTCACTTATTTAGTGTCATGTGAACCAAGGGAGATACCACTTCCGTGTCAACACTATGGACCGGAAGTTGAATGAGCATTGCAAGATTACTCACGCTATCTACAATGACGCACTTTTATAACTGTATTTCAAACCACTGAATATAGTGGTATTTTGTTAAACGTAACATATAAAACACACAAAGCAAACTAGACACTTATATAAGATTATTTTTAACGGTCAATTGGAGCAAACTGTGTAAGCTAGTTTTATTTTGAAGGGCTTCATCGGAAAACTGTCGTGTTACAAATACTAAGACTTAACCAATAAACAGAAAACAGACGTGTAGTTAACACGAGTAGACAGCTACGGGTAATGGCGAAAAGACGAAGCAATGAAACAAGATATGGATAAAATTGTGTGACCCATGGATGTATTTTATTCAATTCCGGAGACACAATGATGCAACTTGACGTAAAATAACGTGCGACATGTTTCTACCTACGTGGAGACAGCCGAAGCTCGTTTATCGATAGCCTGAGGGGGCAACGTCCAATTAGCTAGAAACCAGATTTATGTGTTGTGTCTAAACCCTATCAACCTAAACACCTGAAAACATGACACCTGTACCCGTCCTACCGCTGGTGATCAACTGCCTCATGTCTGCGCTTGGCTGTTTGGCCACATTGAAACTCATTCCTGCTTTCAAAGACCATTTCATCTCAGCTAGACTGTACGGAGTGGATCTAAACAAAACAAATAAAGACAAAGTGTGAGTGATATTATCTGCCTGATGATCCAGTATTATTCATTTACGTTTGCTGAAACGTATAAGTTATGGGCATCTGTCCTTACCCTGACATTGTTTCTCTTCCTGCTTGTCTCTCTTTGTAGTCCAGAATCGCAGGGAGTCATCAGTGGGACGGTCTTCCTCATCATCCTTTTCTGCTTTATCCCAGTGCCTTTCCTCAGTTGCTTTGTAGGGGATCAGTGCACTGGATTCCCACATAACGAGGTGGGCTGACTGATCAACCACGCGTGCTTCTCTAAATACGAAACCACAGCTCAATAATCCGTGTTTTTGTTTTGCGATTTTCAGTTTGTACAGTTGATCGGAGCCCTTCTAGCCATCTGTTGCATGATCTTCCTGGGCTTTGCAGATGACGTCCTTAACCTGCAATGGAGACACAAACTTCTGCTTCCCACCATGGCTTCACTGCCGCTCCTTATGGTCTATTTTACCAACTTTGGCAACACGGTTATTGTAGTTCCTAAGCCCTTCAGAGCCCTGCTTGGGTTGCACTTGGACCTGGGTGAGTTCATGCATGTTTTTATTCTTTATTATACTGTGAATTAACACACTGACATCAAAAATCTTATTTTCAAGAGTGTTCACACATAGCAATACACACTAACAGATCAAAGCTTCAACACTGAAGATGGTGGGAAAAACTGAATGACATGCACATAATTTGAGTCCTTTAACCTCTGCAGGATGCTGAAAGTAGAGTCAAGTCCCTAGACAAGAAAAATGCTTTGCATATTGTCCCTGATTCTGTCTTTTTGCTATTTTTTTTTCAACATATATATATTCTTAAGACTTGTGCAGATCAGTCTTTGCAAATATTAATCAGCTATCTTAACCATTGTTTTTTGTCTTTACACCAACAGAATTACAGAAACTTTTTCTTCCTTTTTGTGAAGAGAAACCTGTTTTATTTAAAATTGCTCTTTGACTCTAATTTAGACTTCCTTTCTTACTCTCCCAGGTATCCTCTACTATGTCTATATGGGAATGCTTGCTGTTTTCTGCACAAATGCCATCAACATCCTAGCGGGCATCAATGGCATTGAGTCGGGGCAAGCCCTGTTTATCTCTGGCTCGCTCATAATCTTCAACCTGCTAGAGCTCAGTGGTGTGTTTTTTATTTTGTTAAAGCATATGTTAGTTTGGTTTAAAATAAGTGTTAATAGTCCTGATTTCATGTTTGGTTTGTTGTGTTGTCTTATTATCCAGGGGATTACCGTGATGATCATGTTTTCTCGCTCTACTTCATGATACCATTCTTCTTCACCACTTTAGCACTTTTTTACCACAACTGGTAAGTGAAACCGATATGGTTTAAAAGAAAAGTGTGGATGCTTTGGGTGTTAACTTGCAGTGTTTTTCATCACAGGTACCCTTCATCTGTGTTTGTGGGGGACACTTTTTGCTACTTTGCTGGGATGACATTTGCTGTAGTCGGCATCCTTGGACACTTCAGCAAAACAATGTTACTGTTCTTCATCCCTCAAGTAATTAACTTCATCTACTCGTTGCCTCAGCTTTTTCGCATCATCCCTTGTCCCAGACACCGGCTCCCTAGGTAAGAAACTGTGGAGTTGTCATATTTTTTCATTCATCATTTACACTCATTATGCACTCTCAACGCCTGCCTTCCTTTTTTGTCCTTCTCCTGATGGCATTGCTGATGAAAGGTTGCAACCAGAGACAGGGAAACTGTGGATGAGCTATTCCAAATTCAAAAGAAAGGACCTCTCGAAACTGGGACACCTCATTTTAAGGGTAAAAAGATTTTTGTTTTTTTTCCACTGTATTGACTTTGTTAAAGCATCTGAAAATGGTGACCTGCAACAGTGGATGTCTTAAGGTTTCTTATATTAGCAAACAGCCATGAATGGAAAAAAATTGAATAGATTTAATTTTGAAAAAAACTTAAAGAGAGAAGCTTGGAACCAAATCATTCATTTAATTGTTGGATTTATCAGAGAGCAAAAACTAAATAAAAATAAGATAATTATAGTCCCTCATGTTGTCCCTAAACTAAGTGAATTGACCAGAGTAATTACTTCTGCCTCTTCTTGCCTACCTTCACTTGCACTGTTAGTGTTTAATACATGAATGAAAATACATTTTTTGACAATTATTTGATTTCTCTTGCCTCATTTGTTGTTGCATATTATGCCCCCAGTCCAAAAACACCTAAAACTTTTTATACCAGTCTTGAATGGAAAATTCTCTCACACATTAGCTGGATAACTGCACATTGTTGCCTTTTCCAGCATCATCATGTCAAAACTAAAAAAAAAGCTGAAACAATAGACACATTTGAAGCAATCAAAAGGTCCTGTAGCAGTCTACCTGGAGTAAGAGTGCACATTGTGAGGGTTGGTGTGTGCAGACCAAGGGGACGTCTCCAGCTGTGTCTATTGTTTGATAATGAAATTGCTTTTCTTCCTGAACAGGTGGCAGAGTTATTGAAGCTGCTCGAGGTGCGAAGCTCCCACGAGGGAGATGATGATTTTATTGAATGCAACAACATGACTTTAATAAATCTGGTTCTGAAATTACTTGGCCCAACTCATGAGAGAAACCTCACAGCCATCATGCTCATCATTCAGGTATTACAAAGCACCTGCTGCTCCACCCAAACATAATGCAAAGCTATGAGAAGTTACTGTATGTTTTGACTGAATTTTTGTGTCCCTCAGGTGATGGGCAGCACTGTGGCTTTTGGGATTCGTTATCATCTGGTGCGTCTCTTCTACGATGTCTAGCCATTTTTCCAAGAAAGAGGCGAGAATCCTGACTGAAAAAAATTGAATTTTATTATGAAACTACTTAACAGGCTCATGTCTCATCTGCCTTTTGTTAGATGTCATTACCTCACTGTTACTTTTCTGCCCCATACTCGACCTGCACTTAAGACCCAGAGTGAGGTTGAAGTTATGCCTCAATTTTTACATCATCACACAGAAGCATGAACACTCAAGGATCAGACTTCTTTAAACCTTCTGTTTTTTCAGTAAGAAGAGGAACAGGAGATTGGGGCTGAGCCTTCAGTCCCCTGAAAGTATATTTTCTAAAAAGTTTGGATGCCTTTCCAGCATCTGGGGAGAAAACATCAGTGGCTGTCTGCTGCTAAATTGTTATAGTGTGATAGCAGGTGTATGAAAGTGGAAGCTATTTAGAAATATACAAACTCAAATAATGATCTAAGGCTTGAATCTGCTAATTAAGCTTAAATGCTCCCACTCACACTTCATTTTTCAGAGCTATGAACACATGCAGCATGAGTGGGAAAGTCATCGCTGTTGTTTTTCGATATACTTTCTTTTTTTTTACCTCTGTACAAATGCACAAAAATGGTGATTGTGAAGAAAAGCAGTAAGAAAGGTCAGGAGGTTATAATTGGTCTGAAGATCATGGCAGGAGTTAGTCCAGGCAAATAGAGGATGTGTTAGTAAAGATTAAGAAGTGGGATTATTGGACCTGTGATGGTTTAAAAGTTACTTAGGGTCTGTAGAAGGTGGAGTCTATCCAGGTTACAATGATAAGCACTGATTGTTGATACATTTCCTGGTTTCATTGAATACATATCTGTATTTTATGAATGATATGAATTTTCCCAAGGTTCAGCAAAAAATCAAAGTGAAGTCAGTTGGCACTGGACTACTTTGTTAAGGAATGTAATATGTCAGAAACTCCACTGCTGGGATGAGAGATTTAAATTGAGAAATTAAAGCTGAGAAATTTTAATTTAAATTTGTGCTACTGTTGTGATTTGTTGTGATTGAAGATGATCTTGTAACGTACCTGATGGTAAAATGTAAGTAGTTCATGACAATCATAGTCCTGTGCTCATAATCTCACCCATTAGTTTTGACAAGGGTTATGTTGTAAACTTTACCACTGAGGTTTTTACAATCTGTCTCTTAATCAGCCTAAAATGGAGAATACAAACAATAGCACAACAATATCAACACTTTCTTGTGCTAAAGCAACTTATATATTCAGTTAGGAATTAAACCAATAACTACAATGGCAGATACTGCAGTGCAGTTTGACCCTCAATTTTAAAGTACAGTTTTTGTAACCTTTCTGAGCAGTTTTCAAAATCCATGTTTTGGAGTTTTTCCACAATGGCACTAAGGTCATAAAAGCAGGAGCAAATGCTTAAGAGCTCAAAAGGTTAAGATTTATATATAAAAATTCATTAAGTAAATTCAAATAAACTTTTAAAGGAAACTTAAAAATAACTAATAAGAGCATATATTAGCATTCTTATCCAAAAATACTGTTTGGTATAATCAGTAAAATATACAGTATTTCAATTATATATTATTTAAAAAATAATTTATGTAAGACAGTGTGGATAATCATTTGAAAGCCCATTTCCACCAGTAAGTGAAAAGTTGATCTAAATTGGTTTAAAAATTGTAAATTCTTATAATGAGGTCATATTTCATACTTATAACCTCCCCCTTCACTTTTTTTTCTTGACTGGCTGAAAAAGGCTTCAGTATAATCCTCAGTACTGTTTTAGGACACATAATAACGTTAAATTATTATTATCATTATTATTATTAGTATTATTATTATTATTATTATTATTATTATTATTATTATTATTATTCTTACATACACGCGGAACGTTTAATAACAGCGTTTGTTTCTGGGGGACATGTTTCGCTCTGCACACAACCTGCATTCGGTTGAAATAGCCGGGGTAGCTTCACCTTCTACATCATGTCTGTACTTCACACTCGCGGTGTATTGCATTAAAACTTTGACTTTTTAAACTGTTTTAGTCCAGATTTCTCGGGAGGATGTGTCTGAAGCTCGTTGAAAGCTGCAGGATGTTTTAGAAACACCTGTTTGGGTTTGGACCAGCAGGTTAGCCAACAGCGACTACATGCCTGATGAAAATCCAAGCTCAAGGAAGATTGTAGTTTACGTTTTTCTTTGACACCAACTATCCTACCTCGACTGACTAAAATGCCTAACAGACGTATCCAGAAGAAAACGCTGAAACTAGTTTGTGAATGGGGCTCGTGCCAGGAGTCGTTCTCTCGCATGGATAACTTCTTCACGCACGCGGAGGCTCACCTGAATGCAATAAACAGTGTGGAGGAGGAGGACCAGGAGGAGGCTGAGGGTAAGAAGTTTTTACTGTGTTAATGCAAGGTGGCTGGCCTAGATGTATCTACAGAGATAGCATGTTGTCAGTGTGAAGGCCAGACGTGTTGGGCATTTATTTTTCCCTTCGTCGTACAAGCTACGAGCTAATGTAGACCACCTTGAAGGATTAAAACTTGTTTTTGAACAGATTGTCTCGGTGGTCTTTTCTTGTGTGGTCACAGGTCTGATCACAGCTCAACCAAGCATCTGTTTAGGCATCAAACAACCTACATCAAAGCTGTTGAATCATATTCAACAGATATAATGCTTAATAACCCATCACTCCTTGTGTTTTTGTGGGCAGGGGAGAGAAGCTGTCTCTGGAGAGATTGTGGTTTCTGCTCTGTGGAGAGTCCTGAAGAGCTCCGAAGACACCTGTTCTTTCATTGTTACCACACCAAACTGAAGCAGTTGGGTCAGCATGTTCTTGATGCACAGCCAGAGCTTGGTACCTGCACCATCGGATACCAAAACCGCAACATCATCCCTGAAATCCCAGATAATTTTGTTTGCCTTTGGGAGGAATGTGAGGTAAGCAAAACAAGATAACATGAAAATTCACCCCTGTGAGTTGAGCATGCATCCTATGAAACTCCAAATGCTTCTGCCCAACTAGAAATCCACAATATCCACAATAAAGACTGCTCTGCAAGTTTTATCAGAGACTCTTTAACATCCCTGGGCCTTGGCTGTTCTTTTTTTCATGTTGTTACAGCAACCACCATATGAGAACCCAGAGTGGTTTTATCGCCATGTTGAGATGCATAGCCTGTGCATAGATATACCAACAGGAGACTGTGAAATCCCATTACACTGTAGATGGAAAGGTATGTAAATCAGTGCGATTGGTCTCATGTTCATAGTTAAAAAATTGCATGTATTGTCAAATTAATTAATCCAAAAGAGAGTGTTTTTTATTTGGTTGTAAAAATATAGAACTTTTAGGTACTGTGCTCGTCATTCAACAGATTGTGAAGCCACGGCAAAAGGGCGTCCTAAATTGCGAGAGCACCTGCGCAGTCACACACAGGAGAAGATAGTTGCTTGCCCAGGTTGCGGGGGGATGTATGCTAACAACACTAAGCTCTTTGACCATGTTATACGACAGAGTGCCATGGAAGGTAAAAAGAGCAAATTCCAAGATTATTACGGGAAACATGGTGTGCAACTTTCACTAATTCTTCCTTTGTGCGTTTCAGGTCAGAGGTTCCAGTGTTCTCACTGTTCCAAACGCTTTGCAACAGAAAGACTCCTGAGAGATCACATGAGAACCCACGGTTAGTGCCATTCAGAGAAGTTAATTCACAACAGTGAAACAGAAACTCATATTGTGATTTTGGGAATTTGTAAATCTCAACTCTAGAGAGCCCTGTATCCCCTGTGATAAGGATGGTGTGTGGGAATGACGTCATCCCCGAGTTAAAAGTGTTTCACTTACCAAATTGGAAAAACTCGCCATAACAGCAATATTTCTATATATAAACATAGAATAATACTATGTAAATGGCTGATTTATTGTGACAAACACGAGTCAGAAATACCTAAATAAACAAAATATAACAGGAGCTTAATTACTGTTTACACCAGGGGTAGCCATCTTTGGTTGTAAACTTAGTGGTGGTGTGGATCCACTGACTTCCCAGTAGGACATTTTGACCCCAGAATGAGTGAGCTGAGTTTAGCTTCTAGCAACAGTACCATGATTTAAAATAAGGAACCACATGAAAGAAATATACAACTTTATGCTGTTTTATTGCATCACACTCTCATGTCAAAGACAGTTTGGTTATCTTGTCGGCAATTATCTCCTCTAAAGTGCTATAATAAGATTTACACTCATCTCTTCTTTGTTTCTTTTCTCGTTGGAATAGTGAGCCACTACAAGTGCCCGCTGTGTGACATGACCTGTCCATCACCCTCTGCACTGCGCAACCACATTAAGTTCCGCCACAGCAATGAGAAACCTTACAGCTGTGAATACTGCGAATACAGGTTACACATCATTTGAAGCTGCAACGATACAAAAAAACACTTCCATGACTGTTTCCTTCATGTTGCTTTTGTTATTTCATACTTACAGCTGCAAGAACCTGGTTGACTTACGCAAACACTTGGACACACACAGCAGCGAGCCAGCCTTTCATTGCGATGTTCCCGGCTGTGGCTTCACTTCTCGCACACTCATCACCATGAAGATTCACCATAAAAGGGAGCATGAGGTGAATGAATGGAGTCTTTAATTGTGTCTTTTCTTCTTATTGTTTAGAACACAGCTTTTATTCAGGGTGCCCGCCGGGTCTCAAAAAGTATTAAAAGTTGATAAATCAATTGTGGGAAAATTAAGGCCCTTAAAAGTATTAAAAAGTCTTAATCGTAATGTTATGAGGTATTAAATTTTATTGGTGTTCAAGCTTTGACTCTAAAAGTATCCATGAATATTTATTTTCTTTCTTGCTACCGTTACAAACTAATCTGACACGACAGACAGACAATTCCATATATCCGCCACAGAAATAGTCCATGTGGTTTGAAAATGTTTTCAGGGTCAAAAATAACCACACCTGGTGATTGGGCAATTATTCTGGTCGTCACACTCATCACAGACCAGCGTGAGGATCTGGAAAAAGCTTAAGCATCTCAAAATATTTTACGCTAGATCACAAGAGTTTCTCAAGCCTCCCGAGAAAATTTCTCTGACTTTTGATGACCGGGGATTTTGGATTCTTACCATTTAGAGAAAGCTCCCCTCAGCTTTCCCTGATCTCAGTTGTTCTGGAACAAATTGTCTTTGTTAAAATCACTTTTTTACTGGATACTACGCGATGAGATAAGGTATTTATCAATACAGTTACGTAGCACAGTTGTTTGAGATGTGACAACAAGCAAACTTGTAATTTTGTGAGGCACGGGCTATATGCAGTGCTAGCAGCCCAACATATCCGTAGGCTAATGTGACAACAAACTCAGTTTGTACAGTAGTTAAGTAGCCGTCCGTATATGTTTTATGCAACTTGGCCTTAAATAACTGTTACTTGTTGTGGTAATGGGAATGTCAATTAACCTGCCTTTAGTTTCATTTATACTTTCAAGCTTTATTCCTTCTCAGCTTTTCTAATTTATGTTAAAATGAAAACTGCAATCATCAAAGATTGGTTGCTAACAGCAGCTTAAAGTCGCGGTGAGGTCTTAAGACTTTTTGAAAGGTTTTTAAAAAAGTCTTAAAAAGGTATTGAATTTAACCTCAGGATTTCAGCATCTACCCTGTTATTACAACTTTTGATTCTAAAATTTGTCTTTCTGTGTTTAGGGGAATTTTGTAGCCCGATACAAGTGCCATGTTTGTGATCAGTGCTTCACCCGGGGCAACAACCTCACTGTTCATTTGCACAAAAAGCATCAGTTCAAATGGCCCTCTGGACACCCCAGGTTCAGGTAACTTTCACACTGAAATGTCATTCAATCCAGTTCAGAATTTTGCCTGTGGGTCTGGATTAGCAGCTCTAATATTTCTATGTCTCTTCTTCAGGTACAAGAAACACGAGGATGGCTTCTTCCGTCTGCAGCTGATTCGCTACGAGAGCGTGGAACTGACAGAGCAGCTGATGAGAGAAAGACAAAACAGACAAGCAGAGGATGATGAAGACAGTGGACAGGCTGAGGATCAGGACATGGAGGAAGGAGACCTGGGAGCAGCCCCTTCAGAGTTACAGGAGGAGCTGAGGGGGGTGCTGCTGGAGGAGGAGAGGAGTGAGGAGCCACCTAACAGCAATGAAGAGGGAATGCTGTATGTTCTCACTGGAGGGGAGGACTCTGTCATGCAGGATTCTGCTCAGCAGCAAGAGATGCAGGTGGTTTAACTGACATGGCAGTCCTGCACACATCCCTGTGCTTGACTGGTGCATGGTTAGCTACACAATGAAGCTATGGACTCTGCAGAAGGCAACTTATTGAAGAGTGAAGTGGAGCTCCTGAGCCTTTGATCATGTTATGAAGCTGGGAGACATTTGATGTTAAATTAAGAAGTCCTAGTGAAGTGTGTGTGCTTCACGATGACCCATACTGTCATTGAGCCTATATTAGGCAACACAGCTTTTTTTAATGTCTCGCTTGCATTCATTGAGGTTGTGGGCAAAATGTTGGCCAGTCTTTTTCATAATTCCTAATGCTTACCCTTGGATCCTCGTGCTTGATCCCAAGTTAAGCGAGAACGTTCATGCAGCTATCTGAGAAAATTGAAATCTTCACCAAAACGTGTGAATACCAGCAAGGGAGGCCTACCTCATTGTTTTTTTTAAAGCTTAAACAACTTGAATAAACGTGTTACCGGAATGACTAAAGTGGTTTCTTGTGACTTATTTGTTTTTTAGGTTATCTTGAAGTCTTATCAAGCCCTGGTTCCTAACTTGTGTCAGAAAGAGGAGGAAAGGTATCTTCGTTTTCTTCATATGCACTTCCATAAATACATAGTATCAGTTAGGGCGCTTTCTACTGAATTGTATTTTTTTCTACCAGCAAAGACTTGTCAAAAAGTGCTGCGTTATCTATGTTATCTTCTTTTCCTTTTTTGGTTTGATCATCTGAAAGTCTCAGGTGATCCACTGACTTAAATCCCTACAGACCTTTAGCCAAAGCAATGAACCCAGCCCCAGCATGACACACAGACTGTGGTGGCATTAGCCGTGTGTGGAAGATTAGGCAGCACACAGAGATTAGTGCAAGTGTCACTTCCTGCTCTTTGATTCTTCACCCAGCAGCCAGCGAGGTAGCTTCTAATGGCTTCATGACTGTTGACTTTGAAGAGATAATGTGTTGAATACTGTTGGATGTAAACCAGTCTTTGATTCAGTGGATCCATCTGAGGATTGGCATGATGAGTTTTTTTCCACTGCTGCTGCTGTTGGTTGTATTTTTGCAAAGAGCCAATTCTCAGTCTCCTGGATGGATTGAAGAGGTGGAAGGTAGTGGTAAGACCTCCTATGAATATTTTTGATGTGATTTCATGAGGTGGTGCTATTGCATGATGGCAACAGTTGTTATAAACCCCTACATAACAACAAAAATTTCCTCACCAAGAACTTCAAGGATTAAAATGTCCCCAGTTTATGTTTTTTTTTTGTTACTGGTTGAGGTGAGACAGAATGGATGCCCCAGCCAGATTTCATAGATGACATCTATTGGTCAGGGACAGCCCCAGTTTGTGTTGGAGGCTGTAAAGGACGTCACCAGGAGCTGAGGAGAGATCCATGTGGAGATTCAGACTGCTGCTGGCTTGGATACAAGTCCCTGTGCAGAGGTGAGACCACCACAAACATGACAATGGTCTTAAAATTAATGGACAGAAAAAAATGTAGCTTCTCAGTCTTTTAAGAAGCTTTGTGCATTAATCTTTGCCCTTTTTGCAGTGAACTGTGGAAGACCAGATGTGGACTACAATGGAGTGGTGTATGGTAATGACTGGTGGGTGGGCTCTGTGGTGAGGTACACCTGCCGCTCTGGATTCATGCTGTTGGGAAACCCTACCAGAACTTGTCAGGCTAATGGACTCTGGACCCCCAAACCAACCTGCCTCAGTAAGCCAGCACTACGACACACTCATAATTTTGCAGCACTTAACATTTAAGCTAATCACATGATTTCTTTCTGCCTGTCTTTCAGGAATGTGTCCACAGGGACGAGTTGAAGTCAGTGAGAGGGAGCTTGGTGGGTCATGCAACTCCACCTGCACGAATAAGAGCTACTTTGGCCCCTCTAAGCAAGGCTGCTCGAGGCTGGACAACTGTACGAAAAAGCAGACAGGCTGGAAGCGCTTCTTTGCACAGTGTGTTCCTTGCATTTGTGACTGCGCTCTGTCATGTAGTGAGTATTTACCCTAACAAGCTGTTAAACAGGCATAATGGACATCTTCCAATTTTCTCATCATGCAAAACATTAGAATATGATTTTTTTCTTTAAACGTGAGTTTTACGGTCTTTGAGAGCACATTTGTCTTTATATTTCAGCATCTGCGGGCTAATATGTGAAGAAAACAACATGCTGACTGTTCAGCAGATGAAGAAGAAATTCAGACAGCTTGTTCGCAGCAGAGCCACTCTTTGTTTTGATGCTTCATTTAACTGGGTGGACTCATCAGCGGAGCAAAACCTGTATGTTTTAAGTCATTAATTCAATAATTTTGACTTAATGAAGGCACCAATGTCTCCTTGGTTTCTGTATGTAGGACTTAACACAAAGAGAAGAACCTTTCAGTGCCTCGGGTTGAAATCCCCTTGAGCTAGATAAGGAAAGCAAGACTTAAAAATTAAATATGTGAGATCCGAGGTTGCAGCAGGGTCAGAAAAGGAAAGTTAATTCAGATAAGAACTGTCTGTGTCTGACATGAGGTAATTGTTTGAAAAGCTTAAATGAAAAGTGTTCGGTTAGCAAAACGGTGCCAAATACTGACCTTTATTGTAGACACAAGGACTGGCTCAAATACTGTCACATGTTTTTGTCTTCAAGACAAAGGAAAAGATAGAGATAAAATCAAGTAGAAAGTAAAGAGAAACCACAGAGATTAGCCGCTCTGCTTCATCAGTCTTCCTCTGAGTCCATCTGTCCTGGAAAGGGATGAGACCTTAATCTTGTTATGAAGGAGGGACTCGGGGTTTTGTGACACGGTTATCTTTGAGAGTGATGTTAACATTATTGCAAAAATGTTTTGGGTTTTTTTGTTGAAAGCTTTTTTTGTATACATAGATAAATAAATTTTCCACTTTGAGGCATATTTTAGAGATGGATTAGATAAATATAAAATGTTGTCTGTTGCATTTAAAAGAATAAAATGAAAGCAAAAAAAAAACAAAAAACAACAACAAAAAAACTCCTGGCTCATCTGACATCAAAACATCCATCAATTTATCTTAATTGTTACCCAAAGATGGATCTACATGTTTTATCCAGAACAGCTGAGAATGTCTGACATTTTTAATAATATGGGGAAATATTAATTTAAAATCTGAATCTGCAGTAGTTTCCTTATATATTGTCAAATGTGTCTAAAGTGAACAGAGTGATTCCATCCAAAACATTGTGTCCACCCAACCAGACTCCAGATACATGTAAAACACAAGAAGTTCAACTCAATGTCAAATTTCTTTATACATAAAAGAAAATGGCAAAATAATTGCCACCATGTATAATTACCTCAGAAGTTTGATATTTTATGGAAGTTGTGTTGAGTTTTCAAAATCTGATGAATAAAACTCACCCTGCTAGTAACTTACATTAAATTTGTGGCCTTACTCCTGAGAGCCACTAGATGATGCTGTTAATTCTCAGAAATCAGGGCTCTGTGCATGACCAGCCTTAAGTGAGGATTAGTGGTATGCATGAGCCAGGTTAACGGCCCAAGGGAGCGTGAGATTTAACGGAGGTATATGTGTTTCTTTGTTTGATGTATGAAGCAGCCAATCCCTGTTAAAGAGGACGTGCATGACACTAAATCTAACATTTCTTGTTTGTTTTCAGTACAAACAAATTCTAAAACACTCTGTCTTAAAGCTCCTCACTCTCTCCAATAGCCAAACTGACTAAACACTTTTGCACTGCTTGCATACGAGCTGCAAAAATCTCACCAAAAATATTGAATACACAGCGTGAGTCATCACAACGATAAAAATTAAGAATAATTTCACACGGGGACATCTGGCAGTAAGTGAAAGAACAGTCAATTCTCCTGCTTCATTACAGCTCATTAAGTCTTCGTCTTATCTGCTGCCCTGAACTCCGGAGAGGAAACTCACCCACAAGCTGCCTGCTGTACTCTCCTGAGCTCTCTGACAGGATCTCCCAGTACGTCTGCTCACGCACACTTCCTGAGACTCCATTCACTCTCTGCAGAAACAAGCTGTTTCCTTTTGCTGTAATCCTAAAAAAAACACAAACTATGAAGCACAAACAGAAATCCTCTGTCCTGCTTTACATGTTTAAAACAGAAAGACACCTTCATAAAAATGGGGGATTAAGTGCAGAGGTGTTAGAGGAGATGCCATGGGAGGCCTAACTTGCAGGCCTGCTGTGTTTCCTGTTCACTCAGAGCTCTCAGCTGGACAGCTCTTTCTGACACAGAGCCAGAATAACACCTCTGTTGCTCTCTACAGACAACAGGAAAAGTTGCTGCACCTGTGTGTATCATGTTGGAATCTGCCATAGAGACTTCATACGTCATCCAGACACAAAAAGTAATTTATTTCATGTTTATTTTGTCCGAAATTTAACTTTTTGTGTAAGTAACAAGTATGAGTCAGAATGAAAATGTAAATGAGATTAGAAGAGCTGCTTAAAGTTTCTGTCTGTGCAAAGTTTAGTGTATTTAACCCTCATTTGTGAGCAAGAGTCACTCCTCCAGCCTTTGCACATTTTTATATAAGTAATTACGTACTGAAACTAAAACCATAGAATCAGTCTAATCTCACACATATGACTCTATATTTTATGAAACATGACATATTGTTATCTCTAAAACAACTTCATGGTCATCGGTCTATCGATTATCTTCCCCTTTGTCTTCCAGGAGGCATAAGTAAGACTGGTTGTTTATTGTTACATAATAAAAATGCAAACTTTTATTCCACCGAGAATAAGAGGAAACTTAATATCTCTTTTCTCAAGGCAAATATCAAACCATGCAACTGAGAGTAGAGCTCTGCAGCAGAATAGATTGAAGAAAAGTGTTGTTTCTGTGGCAGCCTTATTAATAAAACCTGGAAATGGCTTTGCAGCACATTCACTGGAAAACAATGCATTTTTAATTTGGATGCAGACTTGTTTGCCTTGGACCAAGGCTGGACAGAAGACCCATGTGCCTTGAACTGAAGTTTTTCTGATTTATAGCTTTGCATTCAACGTGATGACTGAATTTACAGAGGAAAGTAATTGATAGACTGAATGATGTGCTGAATTAATGCTCATGCTGCGACACGAGAGTTCCTTTTAATTTGGTCTGATTAAGAGGCAGGTGTGATTGGCTAAAAATGGTCTCAGTTTCCTCTCAGGGGTGATGTAAGGCATGTAGGGCCCGTTTGAACGCGAGTAACCCCGGCTGTTTTACCGAAAATAACCCGGGCACTGCAGCATCAGCACCAGGCAGGCAGCTGCGCAGGTGCGGGCTTTAAAGAGACAGAGGGGCCGAAAATCTCACCAAAACCTCTTCATGTTTGTACCTACTGGAACAGCGATGGAGCCCACATCCATCATCTGTGTTAGTATGGAGTGGCAATATGAGACATAAAAAGGCACCTTACGCACAGAGGAGCTTTCAGCATTGTTCTACCATTCTCCAGAGACAACAGCCAAAAGTCGTCCGGGGATAGGAAATGGAATACTTTAAGGGTTTAAATTGGCCTCTAAGACGCTAATTTAATGAAAAGGCTTAGCCGGTCAATGTGGTTGTAATAGATTTAATTAAGTATGATGTAATTCAAACTTAAGAGATCAAGCTATAAATCACAGCCATATCATTAAAATCTCTTCACAAAGATTTAAAATGTGTTTATGGTAAACTGATGCCCAAACTGCCTTTGTAAAATATTTGTTTTCTTTTTCTTCCTCTTGGACTGTACTCATTCCCAAAACATGAGGACAGGATTAGGATTAGGAGGAAGCGATCAGAGCCAAAACACTATTTTTTTCTCCTCCAGTTGCATCCTGTCAGCAACGCCCTGCATCCCAGACCGGCGTGCGTACCACACAGACGCACCAACCGGTAACAAGAGGATCACGGCGGCTGCTACACCGAGCTGCTGCTGTTGAAGTATCTGCAGCACCGTTCGCCTGTTTTTATTCCATCCAGATGTGCTCAGACACTGACGACTGTCATTGCTGCTGAGGATGTGTATCCAGGCTGTGCGAGCTCGAGGCGGATGGATGAAATGACGGAAACAACCGTACCGAGGAAAAAAGAAACCATGACAGGCATCCTGATCTCCTGACGATTCCCAGGGATGCAGTCATAGTTTGAGGCCGGACATGATTTTAATCTGTGGAGTTGCTGTAGTGGATGCGGGACGATGTGCGCCGCACCCCGAGACATATTGACACAGAGAACACAGCTCGGTCCCTGAATGCATCTCAGCGGATTTTTCCTGGACTGTGGCGCACAGTGAGCATCTATTTGTTTTTGTTGTTGTTTTTTTTTTTCTTTCTGGGCAGGTCGGGACTGTTGGTGGGACCTTCTGATGTGGAGGAAGTGTGTCGTTTTACCCGGAGGCATCATTTGAGCACTGTTGCTCTGATTGACTGGAGGAGAAACCAGGGCCCAGCTGCTCACCTGGTCATCTAAACACAAAATTAAAAGTATGTGCTATGGGCGCGTGTGTGTGTGGGAGTGCAATGCAACATACTCTAGGACTGACTGTATATGCACACATCAGGCTCATTTATGACTCATCCACCATGTGAAAGAAGTCACTTCTCCACACTCACCTGCCATTTCCAGCCAGAGATGTGTCTCATGTCATCTCTCCATCAGTTTGGCGTTAACAGGTGCTTTTGAATGAGCAGGGACCAACCTCATCCTGGCTCAGAGTCACTGCAGAGCACAGAATCACTACAAAACTTTCAAAGAAATTTAATAACTATATTTCACCCCTGTGGCAGACTTTAACTACATCTGTGTGCATGCTCACGTGTCCTGGCTTTTGGGCCACACATGACAGAACATGGAGGCCCTCATCTGACTAAGAGGCCATTAAAGCCTGCCAGTGTTTTTTTTTACAGAGCTTATATGCAGGCTGGTAATGGAAATTCACTAATGGTGGAACGGTCAATAGAAGTCACGGTCAGTTTTCTTCACTGCTCCTCTTCACATAAAGATATTTTATGACACATAAAGCACAGAAGAGGATGGACACAGGGAAGTAGTCTGAGAGTACTTCAGGTGTGCATGTGGATGTTGATATCCTGAGGTTTGGTGTGCAGAGATGCAAACTGACATTCTGTCTGTTGTTTACTTGTTGCATTCTCTTAAAAAGTTTTATAGCAGTCTTAAAGATAATTTTTGGGTAGAAGCAGATATAATCAGATTTTTTAGGCCTTTGTGTACTTAAAAACTGTTTTCTAAAAGGTTTTTGTATTCTGCATGTAATCAGGTTACCTCGTCTGAAAAGGTAGTGCTATCGGGACATAATCAGATGGTTTATTTATTAGTGCTGTTTTTTTGTTACATTATTATCAGTAACACTCCTATATATCAGTATTTCACAGATTAATAACAGCCCAGTATTTACAGCTAGACTTTAATCTGAAGCAAGCCACTTGTTTAAATTTAGGAAACTCATTTAAATTATGCGCATAATACCATTAATTAATTTCATTACATAGTGGACATTATTTTGTTTAAATGCTATTGGCTGCAGCCTCATGAATAAAACTGAAACATAACTCTAAAGATATCTTGACATCTTCAGTATGCTGCTATTATGTGGGGAAATAATGTGTTTTCAAATTGCTGCAAAGCTGATGGATCAGCAGACTCAACGCTAGCTTTGACAAACACTTATGTTTAGAAGGAAATGCTTGTGGATCAGCAGTATGAGCCGGCTGCAGGGCTGAAACCAGATCCCGACTCCTCACACTCAAAATGTCATTCCTCTTAAGCAGCCGCTCCATGAGATAAACTGTAATCAGATCCTGGCAGCACCTTGTTTTAAGATGATGTCTGCAGGCATTCAAAAATCATTGCTGCAGCTGCACCTATGTGTCCAAATATGCTGAGGAAACATACTACATACAGGAGGCCTTTCAGTAAGTTGGATATCTAGAAAACAAAGGGATATAGTATAAAAGTTAAGATTGGCAATTGTTCATATTTTTCCAAATAAAAGTATATCTGTAGGTGGGTTTCAGTTTACAGTCATTCAACATGCATTTGTGTCCTCCTTCGCAGCTTTTCAGCATGGCTGAGAGGACCCTGGAGCCAGGCTCGGTCAGCATCCCCATGGAGGAGACCAAACTCCCAGGCGGAGCTCCCCAGGAGGCGCCGCTGCTCACCCACCTGAAGAAAGTGGAGAACCACATCACAGAGGCCCAGCGCTTCTCCCACCTCCCGCGTCGTTCTGCTGTGGACCTGGAGTTCAATGAGCTCTCTTACACAATCAGGGAGGGGCCCTGGTGGAGAAGGAGAGGTACTGCATGCTTAGCTGATAATACTGTTGTAACCATGATGGATGAGCAAGCAAGCAAGCACCACCCATACCAATCAATATCAAGAGTGCAGAATATTACCAGCAAGGCATTTTGTGACATTTGAGAAAAATATTGTTTCTTCTGGCTCGCTCTGTTGTTGTCCGACACAAGTAGCACAGCCCCATCCTCACACACATACACATGAATGCAAACTTCCTCCATGTTGTAGCGGGCAGTGTGTCTGTAAGGCTTGCTGTGCTCAGCAGAGTTTAGACATAGTAAATAATTTACACCCCAGGTTGGCACACTGCTTTCCTCTATTCCACATTGTTGTCTGACACCAGGCGGTGGCAAGTCAGGATTGATCTGCGGATGAAATACAAACAGAAATCAAACTTACCAGATGTAACGATTATGATTCCTGAACAACTGTGCTTGGGAGTAAAAACTGTTAAGTCCTATAGAGGAATCCTCAATACATCCTTTACATAAAGAGTTCATACATGATGCATTGCAGGTCTTGTGTTATTCCCGTTCAGTGTAATACTGATATGCATTATAAAAGCCATGCAGAGTAGTGTGAAAATGTTAAAGCCTTCAGATTACTTGTGAAGTAAAATGGGAAGCAGCAAGGGAGCAGTGGTCATTACGCCGGCTTTTGTTTGTGTGTTGCTGATGTCGCATGTTTCCCCTTGTCAAATCAACCTGTGGTTTGTGCTTTTGTTTGCGTTGTCTCTTCAGGGCATCTGAGCCCATCAGACCAGTGATGTGTGAACAGGATGTGTTTCAGGTTTAACTAATTAAGCACACAGAAACAGATTCTTTCTACATTCTCATTTAGTGCACATATATCTTATTTTGCTGCCTCTACCACTCACATAAACAACAAGCCGCACCTTCCTTTAATATCAGTGAGTTGTCTGTGTTTGACCCATGCTGTAGTTTATTCTGAGGGGGTTGTCTGTGTGTGTATGTGTGCGTATGTGTGTGTGTGTTTGTGTCTCATTTAACAAGCCGAGCGCAGAACTGATTCTCTGCAGTGCCTGTCTGCCTGATCAAAGCTGTAGGAAACAGTTTTAATCAAAGTGAGGCTGTTGTTCTGTTTTTGCTTTTGTAGTCAGTGATCATATCTTTTTGGAAGACACACACCCTGTTTTGTTTTGTTTTTCTGCTGTTTTATATGCAGCTCCACCACTGGTAAAAAGACAAGAGGCTGGGAAAAAGATGATGTGCAGCATGATCCATGAGCTGAGGCCATTTGTATGATGTCACTTGTGATTTAAGGGCTTTCTGACTCATTTTCTAAAATGTCTGACAAACAGACAGTTAAGGAAGATGGAGTAAGTGCAGATTATAAAGAGCAAAAGTGTATCAGGGTCTAGATAGGTTAGTTGAAGTATGATCTACCCTCTGTTTGTATAAGTTGTTGTAGGTTTGCACAACCTACACGTGTAGTACATGAGGGAAGCCATTAATCCTGGTCGGGATGCTGTGACCTGATTTTAATGTGGAGGGTTTTCTCCTCCTGTTGAAGTACTCTCCAGGTGAAACTTGAGACCGGCTATCAAAGGGGAAACACAGGAAGACAGGAGGAGAGAGGAAGGGAGAGTAGGAAAATGTTGACATGCCTCAGGGTGGATTCAGCTTTGTGTTTTATATACTGCAAACTGCATCTCTGCAGATACATTGATGATCTGACTTTATAAGGAAGAAGAAGAGTGTGGTCTATGGACTGAGCCAAAGATATTTACTAGCACTGTGTTGAAGTACAAGTTTCAGGTACTTGCATTACACTAACTTTTTAAGTTTTAAGCACAGCTTAAATACTTAACACCAATAATATCATAAACCAAGTGCTTTGCAGACAACAGAACTCACATAAGACTAAGCACAAGATTCAAACAGTAAAAGAGCTTGTGGAGCTGAACACCACTTAAACCCAAAAATAAAAATGAAACACATATATGAAACAAATAAAAAATCATCCTATTCTTGTATGATCCCAACAGAAAAAATATTACCTAAACACCAAAAACTCAGGAAACTAAAGTGACCAAGGTATTGAGATGATTAGAGAAATAAAAAGGAAGGAAACAATAAAAAGAGGCTAAAAGCAGCAGGAAGTAATAAAGCAGTAAAAGAGGAGTAAACGCAATTAGGTGAAATAAAAGCCATAAAGAGTATTAGAAAAACTGATTGCTAAAGCAAAGATAGAAATATCAAATAAATTAAAACTAAATAATTAAAAGCTTAAAGGCAATAACAGGGGCTAAAGGACAAAAATAGAGATAAAGCAACATCTGCAGATAAAAGCAATAGAATTAATAAAGCAACCAAGACAAGTAAAACAATAAAGGAAGTAATTAGATATAAAGGGAAAAGGGAAATAGGATGGATAAAAAGTCAAATTATAATAAGCCTATTAATTGAAAGAGAAAAAATATAATCATGTCACAGTCTTAATTGAAACAATTTGATCAAATGTTGAAGCCCCAGTAGAAATCTTAAACTGCTAGATCCACCTTGACTACATATTACAAGCTGAATTCAGCTTATGCATGATTGCATATTAATCTAATTAAGCAATATTCAATATCATTACAGTCGTTAAAATTAATTTTCCTGTACTAAGCACCATCTCTTTAAATATTTAAGAGCACATTAGTGTTTGATATTTTTACTGAAGTAACGTTCACAAAGCAAGATGTTAACTTTTAAAAGAGAATCTCAATGAAGTTGTTTTGTTGGTATTTTGCTTTACCAAATGATGAGCTTCCTTTCCCGCTCCTTTTCAAAAGCACCATGATTAATACGTCAAGGAGACATTAACTTAAAATCATCAGTTTATTTGTTAGATGGGAATCCAGTTTCCAGCTCACAAATAAACTAAACAAGTAAATGTGAAAACATGCTACTAACTTAATATCATGGCTGCGGGGTGCCTCGGTGAATTCACTCAAGAGATACAGGCATTAGTTAGAGTCGAGGAGATGCATATGTCTTCAAAAGTTATACAAATGTGGGTGTGTAGACAATACCAGAATTCTGCGGCCTGTTTCTCATCTTCTCTTGAGGCCAGGAGCTCGAGGATTCATTAGCCACAGTTAGCATAGCCTTAGCCTAACGGTCCAGGGTTGAGTCGCATTACGGGTTAAAAGCACCAAGAAAAAACGTTTTGAGTTGCATATACGAAAAGTAAATATCTCATTTAACTTTTCTAAGTCAAAAAGTGATGTAGAAGTTATACTTTTCTGATGAAATTGGTTAATATTTAATTAACAGTGCGAGATTACAGCCTTAGCGTAAGGCCTAGAGAACGAATAGTTGAACAACATGAAACAACTCCACTAAGATTCGTCCTCTTTAAGAGGAGAATCGACACAAAAAAGTAAGGAAACTAAAAAATAATAACTGAGAAAATAAGGGACTTATTGTGAGTATGCCATAGAAAAAATATTACTAACGTGAGTCTACTCTAATTTGAGCCATGTAATGATCCAGCCTGAAGCACTGCAAGCAAGTTACTATCAACTCTTGCAAATTAATATCTGTGTGGTGTGATGAATGGAAACTTTTGTGGTGCACTTGGCTCCCATGAAAAATTGGGCACACAGATAGAGCCACTATTATGGGCAACCTACAGCAGAGGGTTCGATCATCAGTATGCACCCTGTGCCTGAGCAGGGCTGCTTCACTGACAGCAGGCTGCTCAGCTGTCTGAGTCAAGGCTTTCTGATGTAATGACAGTGTGAGGGAGGAGAAGGCCCTGCTATTAAGCTCATAGAGTGATGGTTTGAGGGGGCTGGAGGCTCTGGTGAGACCCTAATTACGCAGCTTGAGACATCCCTGCAGACAGTTAAGGAATGTGGGAGACAAGGGTGACAATGAGGCAGAGTTCTTATAGTTCATTCTAACTCCTCATATCTGAGAGCTTTCTGAGCGTGTCACTTTTAAATTTTCTTTTTTTCCTTTTTTTTTTTCGCTGCTTCCATTTTACTTCAAACACTGCAAAGGTTGAGAAATACATCAGGAAATAACCTGAGCTATCTTTATTTGCAGGCCACACCACAGTGATTACTGTTAAAACCACGGCATGAACATGATTCCTTTGTTTATTTGTTTGTTTGTTTTCTTTTGGAGTCGCTCATCTTAAATCTTTCTGTGTGCATGATTTTTGTCTTTGATTTCACACTTTGCTGTACCTGATACTTAGCTCTTCAAAAGTACTTTTTAGGTATTATTATTATTATTATTATTATTATTATTATTATTATTATTATTATTTACTGCCAGCTTAACTTTTTTAAAATCCAGACAACGATAACAGCCCCCACTTTTCTGTTTATCTTACTCCACATCTCCAGCGGTTCTAATGGTTTATTCATAAAAGGTGACTGTAGTCAGTGTAAACTGCAAATATAGATACATTTTCTATATTTGCTTCAGTATATTTGCTAAATTATTTACTTTCTCTGGGTTTCTGGTCTTCAGATAATTCCCTGACTTCCCATGCAGATGCTTGCTATCTACTAAACCATCCGTAACAATACTAAAGAAATCAGTGAACTGAGCACTAAGCATTTATTCAGTTCCAGCTGAAGAAACAGGCCTTCAGACTGAAACACATCCTTTGTTCTGCCTGATTCACTTTCTTATTGTCACTGCTTAAGGTTATAAAGATGTTGTTAAAGTGGCCATAACTGATCAAGCAGATGGACCATTACTGAAATGATGTGTGGCTAAAGCAAACAAAACATTTAGATTGTCAGGAGAATCCTTTGTTGCCATTATTGTCTAGTCACTCCCTGTCCTGCTGCAATATCTGTCTGTGTATTTTTTATTTTCCATTAAAAATTTCTTGAACACGGTTAAATTGCATGCCCCATTTACAGAGGCTACAACACAGGCAGCCCAGGCTCTGTTTCATCCTGCAGCTCTTTACTGACAGTCCTCTGCTTTATCCATTGTTCTATCTGCTTAAATGAAAGCATAAAAAGTCCCCAGAATAAAACTTGAAAAAATAGCTCTTGCGGAGAACATAGAGTGTGTGTACAATAATACAATTTCAGACCAACTTAAGTGCTATAAATAGTTTTGCCCTCTCTAATCTTTTTCAGGTTACAAAGCTCTTCTGAAGTGTCTGTCAGGGCGGTTTAACAGCAGAGAGCTGATTGGTATCATGGGACCTTCAGGAGCTGGGAAATCCACTCTGATGAATATTCTGGCCGGGTATAGGTAAGATCTGAATTTGCATAGCTGTCATTCTCTTAGGTCCCCACAAAAACGTGTACTTTTGATTTACATCAATGCTACAAAATTGCTGCAGCACTGTTTTGGCTGTGAAAACAGGGAAACGGGGATGAAGGGTCAGATTCTGGTGAACGGTCGACCAAGGGACCTGAGGACTTTCAGGAAGATGTCCTGCTACATCATGCAGGATGACATGCTGCTGCCACACCTTACAACCAGGGAGGCCATGATGGTGAGGTCATCTTCCAAATGAGGTCAGAACCACCCCGGCTCATCATGAACTCATACTCATCAATAACAATGTGCTTCTGTCTGTCTTTTAGGTTTCTGCCAATCTGAAACTGAATGAGAGCATGCAGGTCAAAAAGGAGCTTGTAAGTTGAATAGTATTGCTCAGTGTTATTGTCATATGTTTTTTTTAATCCTTACAGTGATACATGTGTTTTTTGTAATAACTGAATATTTTGGCACCCAGTCCAAAAATAAAGTAGTCTTCAGTTAAAAGGATGTGAAGCTGCATTTTCATATGGGAGAACTCTATGGCATTATATTTGCAGAAATCAACAAAAAAAAAAAAAATCTTTGAAATAAGACTGAGGACTATCTCAGATATGTGCATCCAGGAAGAAACTTGCCAAACAAAGCACAAAATATTTGGACTTTTGACCATCCCTCTGTCTATCGTTTTTTTTTAATTTCTTTATTTTTATTTATTTATTTATTTTTATTCATGACAACGGTGCTCAGAAGTACTCATATTCAAAATTTTATTGATGCTCCCCAGTCCTTTTATCAGATCTGTGTGTCATGGTTTGCATACATTGGTCCCCGCTTGTGTTTAAGGTGGATGAGATTCTGACTGCACTGGGTCTCCAGGAATGTGCTCAGACACGCACTAGCTGTCTCTCTGGGGGTCAGTGTAAAAGACTTGCCATTGCCCAAGAGCTGGTCAACAATCCTCCTGTCATGTTCTTCGATGAACCAACAAGGTAGTATATATTAATTGCCTCAAGTATCAAATCAGTGCATCCAAGCATAAATTCAGATTAAACAAACATCTTTCTTTTTTTATTTCTGTCCCTTCATGCGTCCCATCCAAGTGGTCTGGACAGTGCATCTTGCTTCCAGGTTGTCTCCCTCATGAAGTCTCTGGCTCAGGGCGGACGGACAATCATCTGCACCATCCATCAGCCCAGTGCCAAGCTCTTTGAGATGTTTGATAAGGTAATTTGAGGGCTTATAGTGCTAGACATGTTTAGCCTTCCATTAGCTGCTGCTCAGACCAGACTACAGGTTAGCATGATTCATTTTATCCAGTGGATGAGCAGTGGTGCATTCGATACTAGAGGCCTGTTGTTTTGTCAGATACTCATTTATTATTCAGAGACAGTGTGTTGGAAACTATGTTGATTACTGTGTTCCTGCTTTCCTCCCCCAGCTCTACATCCTCAGTCAGGGTCAGTGCATATACAAGGGCACAGTCCCTTACCTCATCCCATATCTGAAGAACCTGGGCCTCCACTGCCCCACGTATCACAATCCTGCTGACTTCAGTAAGTCAAGAAGCTCTTAAAGTACAACTAAACTCTTTATGTCTCTGAGTTTGTGTTCTTATTAGCTTGTCCTCTTTCTCTAGTCATCGAGGTTGCATCAGGAGAGTATGGGGATCTAAATCCAGTCCTGTTCGAGGCGGTCCAGGGTGGTTTGTGCTCTGAGGGGGGCAAGAAGAACTCCAGAGACAAAAGTGACTCCTCCTGTCCCTCACAATGTCACAGTGTGAGTGATAACAACACCAACTACTGACCAAATCACACCGTAATACTAACACCATCATGGAAAAAGGCAGACCCTTTGACTGTGATAAATTGAAAATGCCTTCACATGTCAAGGCAAATTACTACTAATCAATAACAGGAAATTGCTTCTGGTTTCACCAGTTTCCTTGAGAATGTTGAATCATTTTAGGTTTAAAAAGCTTAAGCGCTGTATTAATGATACATGCACTCTTTCCTGAATAGAGTGGAACAAAATAGTGTCTGGTTCGTCCATTTTGACCAAAGGTACTCTGATAACTCAATTAAAGAATTTCAAATAAGATTTCATGGACAATAAACTTTAACAACCCAGCAAATTGTGTTCCATAAAAGCAAAATACCCCGGGACCTGTCAGTTAAACCACTCATTTCCCTCCAAAAGCTCCTCTGTATTCTCTGCTCACTTGATCCGTCTCCCCAGCCCGTCTCAGCTTCCTCTCACTTCCTCTTTTTCAGCCTTGTGAGTAGTTTTTTTTAGTAAGAGCATCAGCTAAATGCTAACACTGTAAATCTAAACCACCAAAAGCTCTTTCCAGCTTGTCTCTTACACCGTGCAGGTTTGCTCTTCCTCTCCTCTAAACACTATCAGTTTATTGATTTCATCTGTTGTCCTTTTGCTCTCCTTTCTTTTTATTGATTTCATCTGTTGCCCTTTTGCTCTTCTTTCTTTTTTGTAGGCACTAACTTTTACGTGGAAAAACTGTACATTGTGGAGATTTATCTTCTATAGTGTGTGATTATATCTTTGTTTTCTGGCATTTGCCTCAATTTTTTTTTTTCTTTTAAAATCCTTGCTATTATTTGTTGTTATTTTTCTGTTACTATGAGTTTGGCCCAAATGGGGGATTAAATTTGCTTGGAAAAAACTGTATGTGACTCCACTGACAACTCACTTTTGTTGTTACCAGTGAATCGGTATTCAGAGCAAGAAAATACCCAAATAATGCATTTTTGACATGGTAATAAAAAGAATCCAGTAGATGAAAGGTGTTGTTTTGCCTTTGCTGCCAAGTATTGTCTTTTGTCTGTGTGTATCACATCACCAACTCCTTGCTCTTTTTGGGTTTCTCTACAGGACACAGGAACCCTGGAGAAACACAGCTTTGCCACCAGTACATTCACACAGTTCTGCATCCTCTTCAAGAGAACCTTCATCACAATATGCAGAGACACGGTAACATGATTATTCTGCCCAGTTTTCCAGTTCAAACTTAGATTTTCAAAAGTAAAATATTTTCCAAAATCCTGTGTAACTGGACTTAAAGTATCCCTGGAGGGATTCTGAGTAATATAGCTGTTTGTCTCTGGGTGTTTTTCAGGTGCTGACCCACCTCAGGGTGATGTCCCATCTGTGTATTGGAGTTCTGATTGGCTTACTTTATCTCAAAATTGGAAACGATGCCAGCAAAGTCTTCAACAACACTGGCTTCCTCTTTTTCTCCATGTTGTTCCTCATGTTTGCAGCCCTGATGCCCACCGTCCTAACCTGTGAGTATATCCAGAGATAAGAAACATTGATTTGATGTGTTGTTTACCTGGTTAAAGGGAAAAGTGTTTTAATAAGTCTGTCATTCCACAGTTCCTCTGGAGATGTCTGTGTTTATAAGAGAACATCTCAACTACTGGTACAGCCTGAAAGCCTACTACCTGGCAAAAACCATGGCTGATGTGCCGTTTCAGGTAATGTTTGAGAGACTGAGTCAACATTGGGTTGGATATACAGTAGATACAGTGTGTTTCACGGTGAGATCTCTTCTACAGGTGATCTGTCCGATAATGTATTGTAGTATTGTGTACTGGATGACTGAGCAACCTCCAGAAGCGGGTCGCTACCTGCTCTTTATGGCACTGTCGACATCCACAGCCCTGGTGGCCCAGTCCCTAGGCCTGCTTATTGGAGCAGCATCCACATCCCTGCAGGTGGGCACACCAACATACCTTACTGTCCTCTTTGTCTTTGAGTTAGTTTTTCTTTTCTTTGTATTACTCTGCAAAACCGAAATCTAAGCAAGAGTTTGTCTTACTCTTAGAAAAATAATTGTCTCAGTGGAATGAATATGAGCCACATTCACCTGACAAGTCCAGAAAATGTCTTATTACACCATTTGTTTTGAGTAAAAGAAAGATCTTCCAATGGGGTAAGAGAAATTGACTGGTTTAGTTTCTTGTATTAAAGGTCCCATATTATGCTCCTTTTCTGCAGTTTAATATGGATCATTGATGTTTTCATGAAATGGTAGTAACATGTTTTGGTCCAAAAAGCCAACAAATCAAGCAGAGTAGCATTGTTTCCAGGCACTCATAGCCCCTCTGTTCAGAATGGTCTGATTTAGTGGGCGTGACCTTCATATGTAAATGAGCCACCGCTGATACCGCCCCGCTCTTCCACGTCACTGAGAGCGGCGCCACGAGCTCCGAGTGCACAATGTTGAGAAAACAGTGAAGCTTGTTTACCGTAACATTACAGGCTGAAACAACAGGCTAACCGCAGCTAAAGTTAGCATCCTGAAGCTAACACAGAGACAGGAGGACACTGAGGAAAAGCTCTTACATCTGCTCCACAACACACAGCATTTAAAATACTCACATTTCCAGGGTTCAAGGTTTGTTGGCTGATGGTTGGTAATGTGCCTGGATTCAGGAACAGTCTATTCACTAGCCCTCTGATGTACTATCCAAAGTTGGAAAAGCAGTTGGTCGTGAAGTGACTAGCACACACATGCACAGTTTTACTGAGTGTAGCTGGCACATTTCCTTGATAAATGAACTCTAGCCACTTAGGCTTGTCTTCTTCCGAGATTCTCTCCAGATGCGGGGAGAGGAGTGGGCGGGGAGGGGGGTTCAGGGGTATCTGCTCCAGTGGACCAGTAAGGTCAGACTTGCTCCTGATTCGTCAAAAAAGGGACTTGCTGACATTGGCAAACCCCGGAAATTCCAAACAGCTCGTTTTCGGTCAGGATTGTACATTCACAAGCGCTACTAAATACAGGTTTTGTCATTAAATATCACATTTTGTGGGCTGGGGGGAAAAGCCAAAGACTCACAAATTCCACTAAAAGACTTAATAAACTGTTTTTTGCATAATATGGGACCTTTAAGACATTTTTCTTATTTCAAGAAACTTGAACTCGGAACTTGACTGTGTGAAATAAACGAAGAATTTCTCAGACTGTGCTGTATCACTTTTAACAGTTTTGTTTTTTCAATCTTTCCACTGTTTAATTCTTATCATTTATTCCGCAGGTTGCAACCTTTGTGGGACCAGTAACAGCCATACCTGTGCTCCTTTTCTCTGGATTCTTTGTCAATTTTGACACCATCCCTAAATACCTACAGTGGAGCTCCTATGTTTCCTACGTCAGGTAAAGACTTTTGTTCATTAACTGTTAGTTATATGGTCAGGGATTCTCCCATTTGATGCTTTTTAATGAGCTAGGTTTGGTGAGATTTCATCAAAGATGTCCACTTTCAGGTACGGCTTTGAGGGGGTAATACTTTCCATCTATGGGATGAACCGGTCAGAGCTCGAGTGCCCAGGTCTGGTATGTAAGTTTCAGAAGCCAGAGGAGGTCCTGCAGCTGCTGGATGTGGAGGATGCAAAGCTCTACGTGGACTTCATGGTGTTGGGGGCTTTCTTTCTGATCCTCAGACTAGCTACTTACCTGGTTCTGCGTTACAAGGTCAAGTCAGAGCGTTAAGACATCCAGAAAAAAACCCTGATGGATCTGGACACGCCCACGTATCTCTGCAGTGTGAGAGCGAAGCAATCATATAGTCTCTTTCTCTATCTCATACACATTTACAAAGACAAACACAAACCCCGCACGAAAAGCAACGGAAGTTTTGCTGCAACATTAATCGAACTGTACAGTATGATATCACTGAAATGGTTTGTTATTCAAGCCAAACAAATGTCAAGACTGGATTGTCATTCTGTCCCCGCCCACTAATCAGGGGCCTCCCAGGTTACAGTATTTTTCAGAACACCATCACCCTCCAAAAATAGTGTGCATCTGCACCATGCATACACAGAATACACAACAAGGTAATAAACGCATGTTTCATCAGACTGAGAAGTTTGGATCTGAACTTGTTTGTCCAAGAAAGTGCCACATGAAAGCAACCATCCTGGTGCAGGACTGTGTGATATCTCAAGGCTTCACAATACAGTTCTTAAAAGGCAAGACTCCAACCTGGATATCCTCTTTTTTTTCCACCGAGAAAAGCAGAAACTTTCAGTGCCAGAAAGCCTTTCTCACCCCCCTGTAGGATCATACCATCAGGTATCCTTTTTGAGACCCGAACATGATGGCTCCTTCACAGAAAGTGACCAAAATGAACTGCCAGGGAGGAACTTTCCACAATTCCCATCTCCAGTGGATTATTTTTCAGCCCTCCTACAGATGGATAGTGTTTGTAAAAGGGTCAACTCAAGCAGAGTGTCTTGTACAGAGACTGATGTGAGTTCACCCTGTGAACAGGTCAAGGTTTCTTCAGTTGTTTTTACCAAAACTTAGAAAACATTTGGTCAATATGAAGCATAATGTGAAAGCAAGCATGGCTGCGGTCTCCAGCCTGCTGCAGAGAGCTGTCCTAAACATGCAGGTCACCAAGAGTAGGGTGTTTTAGGTGAAGTGCAATAGCCTATTCTATGGTTTAAAAAGTGTTTGAACTGCTTGTTTCCACTCTCTATCTGCCTCATCTCTGAGCTGCAAAAAGAAGTATCCCTTTTTTCCCCCTCTCCTCCTCTTTCTCTCTGCTTTGCTGATGTCTGACAGATATGTGTTGTCCAAAACAATGCTAGATACTTGAAACGCAGGCTGGGCAGTTTTTGTGCCTCTGATTTAGAGAATGATTTCAGTTTCCTCTGCTTCATTGTTTGCACAGACAGGACACCTTATTGCAATGTACATCCTTTATACACACACACACACACACACACCTACACACACACCTACACCTACACACACACACACACACACATACACATACACACACACACACACACACACACACACACACACACACACACACACACACACACACACACACACATTTCCCCTGACAATGTTAAGAAGAGCCTCTCTTTGTCACAGGGCAATGCAAATATTTTCAAATAGACTTGCTATGAAATATTTCTTACTCAAACTATGCTACTTAGTAATCCTTATTATAATGCATAAAATGATGTGAGTATATAATCAATGATTGTACAGTGAATATGTCATGCTGTAAACAAATGTACATTTGCACTTTTCAATGTATGTTTATTCTTTTTTTATTTATTTGTATTTAATTTTATTTTTATATATATATATGTGATGAGCGCTGCTTGAAAGTATAACAGGAAAACAGCAACTGAATGTTGCATGTTCACTTTAGGAATGAAACTGCTGAAATATTAAATGTCAGAGTAAAGCATTACGATTTTGTTTCCTCATGCAAATCTATGTACCCTGCCATGTTTGAGGAGATGGGAATCCTCTGCTTTCTGCTGAACATTTTTAGAACGCCTGGAACCAGTTGTGGCAGAGGTGTAGGTGAAAAAAAGGCACAATCAAGAGTGAGAAGGTTCAGAAAAGAATGCAAAAATGCTGCATGGGAAAAGGCACGACTGTAAGACTGTCAACCAGATGTGTTCAAGTGTAGCTATAGATATGGATCAGTCTAAATCGTAGAGCTGGTTGGTGTTCAGGTGGGGTCCTGGAAAAAGAAAAGGCTGCAGCTGTGGACGTTTCATGTCTTTCATTAATAGCAATAGTCCACATTGTGATGTTTAATCGTTATACCTCCCACTGCTGTGGCATTGGTCACTTTATATGTGTTATATATGAACAATTGATTTTTGTCCTTTTGTTTCTTACAATTTTAGTATGTGCAATAACCATCCAAAGGTACTCAGAATCTACAAGATCCATATCATGAGGAGAAAATGTGACTTTTTACATGTGTTTTTATCATCTTTTTTTTAGTTGTGTTTTTGTTGCCTCTATTTCTCTCAAACTGGCTCATTTGGTCAACATGTCAACCCTCTTTTAGGTTGTAATTAAAAGGACTAGAGGATTTTATTGGTAAAAATGTACTGTGGATAGGTCTAGAGGGTAAGCAAATGCACACCAATTTCAATGTGTAAAAGGGAAAAAAGTGTTTTATGAGCTACCATCAAAGAATATATATAAATATATGAACCTTCCCAGTTTACATCAAAAGCCATAAGCTGTAAAAATCAAGTAAACTTGCCTTTTTGTCTGAAATAAACAAATCAATAAATAAATGACCATAGCTCTACTGTAACAGAAGATACAGGCCCAACTCCAGAACAAAGCAGGGATAAAGAACGGTGCTCAAGTCATTTTCGTGTCTGAAAATGTCTTTGGCTGTGATATAGGGTTCTCTGTCACCAAAGAAGAAACAAATCATCATTTATCTAGAGCGAAATGTGAAAAATAACAGGTCCATTTTTCAGTGACAATTTGTTGTAAACTGACATATAAAGGTGCTTAGTGAACACTGTGTTCAAATTTAAAAATTTTCAATGTTCCTTAGATTTTCAGGGTACCTCAGTTTGTTTGTTTTCCCCTTCAAGTCCAAGAAGTTAGCACTGATTTGATTTTGCTCCAGTGATTATAGTAAACAATTGATCTTTAATCAAATGTAGATTATCATGTGTAGGTTTAATTGGAAGGTTCTGGAAGTAATCATGCTGAAAGCTAATGAGGTTGTGTTCAAATTAAGCAAGTTTTTTTAAAATCCTTTATTTTCTGATATAATTTCACCTGTTGATTATCAGCCAACCGACTTCAGTGCACTCTATCATGCATGTTCAACAATATTCAGGCAATCCCTACAGAGAGCTATTACTGTCTGATTGAAATTCAGCAATGAATATAAGACTAGATTATTTATGTCTGACATCACTTGTTTATCATTTACAGTTTCACTTTTGGTTTATAACTCAAAAATGCAAGTTCTGTATACTGAACGCTGTTCCAAGGATTATAATAAAGATCATTTATAACCTTTGCCTTTGCTCTGTGTTATTATTTCTCTGGTTTTTGGCCCCTTTGAGACTGTTTAATGATCTTGCAGCTCTCAGGCACCAGTTATGACTATCAACCTTGCAATGCAATGATGTAATTTTCCTCCAGCTCTACACCCTCCAAACATTGCTGTCTGTGAGTTAACCTTCAGGTAGAGAGAGGATATTCTAAGACCCAATTCAAAAGTAAGAGCCCTTGCATCAAGCCACTGTTGTTATGACAACACACCAGAATCTATGCAGCTTTTGTCAGGAAGCTTGCAGAAGGAAGAAAGAAAAGCAGCCCTAAATTACTAAAAAGGGTTGGTCCAAGAGATGAAAGCTGTAGGCTACTCTCTTACAAAACTCAACTACATTGCAGAACTACACCTGATAATAATACCGAAAACAGAGGTATTTTGCAAGGTAACTGGATGAAGCAAAGTAATTTAAAAAATGAGGCCAACAGTCAGTTTTAAGCTGGTTCTGAGTGAGGAGGTCGTTTTATAGATAACATTTTATCGATAAATATAAGAGACAATTTATTTAACGCAACTCAACTGAAAACTTGACCAGGAAAAACAACCCAGTCTCACAGCAGGCCGCATGTCACCGGAAACTTCCCCCAGAAAATCGCACGTTGGAAAACACATTTGGGTGTTTCTAGTAAAGAAATTAAAGTAATTAGACATTTTAGAGTGGGAACTCAGAATATATTGGCATGTTGCTAACAAATGCAAAACACAATTAAAATTAGAAATTTACTTCTGTTATAATTGGGGAGAACAGACTTATCACAAGCGCCACACTGATCAACCAGTCACAGATGGTCTGACTAAAAATAATAAGGGTATGTAGGAAACACACTCCAAGTGAATAGGCATGGAGAAAAAACGCAGTATTGTGCTTGCCTATTCAGTCGAAAGACGGGGATTTTTCAAAACAAAACGGTCTTAATATCCGTATTTCACAGATATTTGTCGGGACGTGACAGCTTAAGAACTGCCTCGTGTTTCCGGGTTCGTTTTCAAACTTCCGCTCCTTTCGAGCCAACATCTTGCCGTTTCTATCATCTTTGTCTTGGACCGGCATTTTCCCACAACACCCTGCTGCCACTCTCACAGATGACGAAAATGGCGGATCCCTCGTCTTCGGTAGGATTTCGATGTATATATTATTTTGGTATTCAGACATTAATTGGTTTGAGGATGAAAATGAACGTATTTTTTAAACAGGTCGAGATTGTCGAGGGCTGTCGCCTCCCCGTTCTTCGGAAAAACCAAGAACACGAGGACGAATGGCGTAAGTATTGTCCGGTTGTTTTTCCAGTGCTAAGCTAGCTAATGCTAACAGGCGAACCTCAGCTGTTGTTAACAGACTCAATGGCCTCCAGCTCAGGCGCTGTAAACATCACAGCCACAGCAGACACATTTAGCGGGACAGCATCAGTGGACTTATACGAACGTTTGTGACAGCGTCATCAACATCACACTGTCTCAGCACGAATCAGTACAATTATAACGTACATTATTTTGCAATACAAATAAAATATAACATTAGATTTTAGTCGAAACCCTTTCTTTAACGTCGGGTGAGTGTTTAAAACGCTGGAATGGCTCATTTGACAGCTTAACTTGTATTATTTATTAGCATAAATCTAGAGAAAAAAGATCTTTTATAACGGTTTAGCCTGACAGACAAGTAGTTGATTGCAACGCTTTTCATGTGGTTTAGCGGTTTTTTTTGTCTGTGTAAGTAAGAGCTTTTAATTCTGGTCATTTCTTATCAGACTTTATGCGAGTATACAGATGAGCTAAATGTCGTTTTCCTACAAAAATCAATGTGTATCTCTTTGCATTGATTAAATATTACAAATCCAAACATTTGGACCAACAGAAACGGCTACCATTTCACATTCTTTCCCTAATATTGGAGACATGACACCATAATTCTGTCTGATAGATATTTTTTGGGGGAAAATCAAAGTGTCCCAGCACATTTATTTTCTAATTTACAATCTATTTTTTAAATGTACTTAGAGACATGCATTACATGAGGAGCACTTTATATCAATATTATAACTGCTGTTATCACTATTATTATTATTATTGTCAAAGCAAACAAATGTTTGGGTGTATTTTCAAAGCTTTTTGTGGCATGCTGGTAAATCAAATATGTTGTGGTAATGGATTTTTTCTTCTTTTGCAGCTTTGGCTGAAATTCTAAGTGTGAAGGAAGTATCATCACGAAAGCTTTACTATGTTCACTACATTGACTGTGAGTATAGTTTGTGTAACTTCTGCTTTGCCTTGTTTTTTTTTAATTTTATTTTACATATGAGACAAGCTGTTTTTCCCCATATAAATACAAGTAAAAATGTGCGCTTGTCTTGTATTTGCAGTTAAGTAATTAAATGCCAATACATACAGCTTATCTAGTAATGTGCATGACTGACTGTCAGAAACTTAATTAACTGTCTTGGCAGGTACCTGAATGAAAAGGAGATTTTGAGCTTATAATTAGCTTCTCTTCCCCTGGATAAGTGAAGGTTAAATAGAACTATTGAATAAAAAATAAAACAGTGGATCTGCAATGTGATTGTAACCCTAATGGCTGCAGGCAGCTGTAACTCACTGCAACAGCACCAGAGGAATGAAAGATATGGAGGCCTGAGCAAAGTAGCAAAGTGTGTCAATATTTCTGTCTCATGTTTTGACCTCTCTTGCTTATATCTGCCCTAGTTAACTATAATCCTTGCTAGTTATACATTATCTTGTTGTTTTTTCCACTGCTGTTAACTAATCAGTCATTAACCAATTTGTTGGAACAGTTTGTTCCAATCAAAGTCAAATAACTGATACAGAAATATTATACGTGCTTCGTTTATGAACATGAGCATATTTTCCTACAACTAAATGTGTCAGTTTTATCATTATTGCTTATCAATATATTTTTCTTTATGGCCACTAGACTAGATTATGTCTCCAAAAATCTTTTAAAAAACCCAGAGCCGCAACAAGATTCTGCACAGAAAGTTTTTAGCAGAACTATGTTGTTTATGTTTAACTGCTTTCATCTCAAGTCAACAAGCGCCTGGATGAGTGGGTCACAGGAGACAGGCTGGACATGAAGAAGCTTCAGTTCCCTAAGAAAGAAGCTAAAACACCAACCAAGAATGGTCTGTCCGGCTCCCGCCCCAGTTCTCCTGAAAGAGAAGTGGTAAGCATAAGTTACTCCACCAAGTGTTTGTCTCAGACCCCGAAACATAACAGCAATCAGCTTAGAGATGTATAATGTTGTTTGATCATTGTGAATGCTTCATTTTACTTTTTTTTACTTTTAAGTCAAGATATACAGAAACACATTTTTCATCAGTGTCTGTTGCTTTTTTAAACATTTGATTCAATAATTTGTGGTATAGATCATATCAAGCTGTATTAAAAATTGGTGTTTGGCGATTAAAACTGCCAGCAGCACACACACACACACACACACACACACACACACACACACACACACACACACACACACACACACACACACACACACCCACACACACAGAAAAAGAAAATGACAATTTTACACATTTTGATTCTGTACGGTTTTAGCGTATTAACAGCCATTTACATGGTCTTGCTACTGTCTACTCATATTGCATTGCATCCTGTTGGAATGATTAAAGAGTATATTGTTACTTTGTTGGTTGAATGGATTTTAGCATATCCCCTGATTAAGTCTTGACACTGTAAGAGAATCATAACAAAACACTGAAGTGTGTTTTGTGCCTGTCAAAAAGATTCCACCTGTAAGGAACACTAAAATCATCACTTTTCACTTTTAAACTTCTGTTTATAATTCCTCAGAAATTATTTGACCACAAAGGGCAACCAGAAGAGACTGTTCTTTTAAATGTTGTGTTATCAAAAGATGAGGTAAATTTCACACCAAAGTATTAATCTGAGTGCTAAAATGAATGTAAATTAACCCTTTCCCTTCTCTTCCTTTCTGTTCAATTCAGAGGAAGAGTCTAGATCTCAACGTACAATCTGCCACAGCTCCCTCCAGAGGCAAAACACTCCCCACACCGGTACAACTTGAATTGACCCATTCTCAAAATGACCTAAGCCCCGTGTTTGAACCTGGTGTTAATGTGCATCTTGTGTGATCATACAGCTATCGGGTCATGCTGAACTGCATGGAACTCCAGATATAAACAACCACGACACAAAAAAAGAAGATGAAGTTTCAGTCGTGCAGATCACATCTGGAAGTGGCTTAACACTCAGTGTATCCAAAAGTTTGTCCGGTGTTTGCACTGGACTTGACAAGCCACGAGTCAAGGTAGCCAGCATTCTCTATTTCTGTTGTGATCTCTCTCTCATCAAGTGTTCATAAAAGTGTTTGAATAAGCATCTGCAGATCTTGAAATGAAATATGTCCTAAAATCACATGTACAGACAAAGTTTTTATTGAATTGGAAACATGTTGAAAAAGCTAATGATGTGTGCCCGCCGGCCCTCTGTTGTGGAAAGAAAAGACTCCTGTTTGCATATCTAAACTGTATCTATGCAGCTGCAGCTGATCTGTGTCTACTGCATCTTAATACCAGGTTTGAATAGGGTTCATTTACAGTAGTTTAATACTGTTCAAGCCTAATCAAAAAAATGTGCATTGACTATTAAAAAGACACAGTTTTAGCTCCTATCGGTGTGCAAACTGCAGGTAGTATCACTGTGGCACTCTTCATGAAATACATCCTGAGCTTTTTATCACTACATGTGTTTGTCTCAAAAGATTTGACGTGTGTTGATCTGACTAGAATCATTGGATAAAAAAACCTTGACTCTGTTGTGTGCAAGTGTAATCTCATTAAAGCCAAATTTCTAACAATGTTTATTTACCGCAGAAGAGGAAAGTAGAAGCCGTCCCCTTGGCGACTCAGGTATCCCCGGCCACCCCTGTGCCCTCCCTGCCAGGTTCAGCTGAAGCCTCTCAGGCATCTGTTTTTCCTGCTGCGAGAGAGACCAACTCCAACTTCAAGACACGGGAAGACCACGAACAGCTCTCCTTGCTTACAACGGTACCAACTGATCCCCTGTAATTATTTTACGTTGGAGTTAAGTTTTTTGACGGTCAGAGTAATGCGTCACCTCTTATGAATACAGAACGGAACCGCCAGGCGACTCATCCCCTCACAGCCCGGGAGAAAACGAAAAGCTAACTGTGGAGGAGCTGACGAGGTAACTTCAGTACTGCATTATATTCAGCTGTATTTATTTTTCACTGCAAACTACAAAATAATCTACAGTATTTGCTGATTTTGGACGCATTTTCAGTCAAGACAAAATAAAATAATTGTGACTGTAAAATTAGTCACATTTCATCCATTTTGAAAATCTGCAATACTTTTAAATAAAAAAAAAAAGAACCTAAACACTCTGACAGTATAAGCAAGATTAAAGATTCCTGGAGGGTTTTGCAGAAAAATCTGCAGGAAAACAAATATATACCCTTCCAACATTCTTTTAAATTTCTTAAATTGGTGCTTGGCCTGTTTTTTTCCCACTTTCTGTCTTTCGTTGGTAAAACAAAGATTTTGTCTTCTCAAGCTTTTCTCATGCTATCATCGTCCTCGTTCAGTACTTTGACACAACAGTTTTCCATTCAGTAATTAATTTCATGTGTGGTTGAGTATTGTGTTTTTTCTTTATGGTAAGTGTTGGACATAAAACCTAACAACTCCTCTGTTTATAGTCATATGTTAGTGCAGCTAACATCCAGTCAGCAAAGACTGGCTTTAATTTTTTTTTTGATGATGCTGTATAAAGTGCTATTCAACACGAATCACAGAAAACCGTGTAACATTTGATAGTTCGCTGTAGTGGTTAATTTAATCACTTAACTTTGTTTTACATTCTGCTATCGCAGTGGATTATGTACAGTATGTTAGTATTTTTTGGGTTGGATGGCATAATCCATTAAAGGTGCTTACTGCATCCCATTATATTTTGATTGTGTACTCAACTTCAAACCCTAGCATGCAGTGAAACACACTTGTGTCATAAAACAAAGGAACAAGATTTGCTTGCATGATCTTTCCTTACACATTTTTTTTTACTTTCTGTCCAGTCAGTTAAGCTTGGCAACTGTTTTTTTTCCAGTTCTGAAGTCCTAAAGCCTGTGTTTTTGTCTTCCTCTGACAGATGATAAAGGTCTTACAGTATAACAACCCTCAAAGTGCCAGTGTCTTTCTACCACCACCAGAGGTCTGTTTTACTTCCTATCTATTGCCTAGTATATTGCCCACTGATTCTGTTTAGCTGTGCATCACACTTTTTTGCAAAATAAAAGTGATATTCCTGAATTTTGGATAAAGAATAATTGCACCTTGCTGGTGTTTCCACCAGACTAGAATTGCGCACAACTTGAGTAAAAGAAAACGCAACCAGCGTCCGGACGCTGCACTGATGATGATGCCAATTCATGCATTAGTGTTTTTATTCACTGGTCAAACTGTTGGCCGTGATCACACCTACTCAAAACAGGCGGAAACCATAGACTGTAAAAAAGCGGAAACAAAACAATGAATGAAACTCATGATCTCCAGCTCGTCTGCTCGTTCACTCACCAACCTTCACGCCCGTCCTCCTGCTGCATTCTGACTCTGACCCGCTCACAGCCGTCCTGATGCCTTCACAAATGTTGGTCAAAAACACAAACATCTGCACTGAACATAAAAATAACAGCACAGCTGTCAAAATATGAACGCCGGTCTGTATGTGTGGCAGTGAACGCGTGCGATGAGGTGAGGGAGGTGCGTTGTTATGACAACGCAACTTGTTTTTGCGAAAAAGGTGTTTCCATTGCACTTTTGCAATAAAGTTCAATATCAAAACTTCTGAAAAACCACCTCATGAGAGCGTTTAAGCTTTTTATCAATATTTGAGACGTTTTTCAAAAATGTAGTGTTTCCATTTCCATTTCTTTACTGCGATATTTACGTTATGTGCAATTCTGGGTGTAATGGAAACGCAGCTACTTCCCAAATCATCTGTACCTTAGTGGGTCTGATAACACGGAGTTTCTGCTTACCTTAGCCTGCAGAGCCACTTTGATTGAACATGATGTGCGAAAAATCTTCTAAGAACTACATTCGTTTTTTTTAATGCCTTAACATTATTTACCACCAGGACTCCCAGGACAGCTCTGATGGCATCCCGACTGCTCCCCGCATGACTGGCAGTTTGGTGTCTGACCGCAGTCATGATGACATTGTCACCCGGATGAAAAACATTGAGTGTATAGAGCTGGGACGTCACAGGCTGAAGCCCTGGTACTTCTCACCGTACCCACAGGAACTCACCACGCTGCCCATCCTCTACCTCTGTGAATTCTGTCTCAAGTACCTCAAGAGCCTGAAGTGTCTGCAGAGGCATTTGGTAGGAATCATCAGCATGTCACCAGATTAAGCCTTTAATCTCTGTTTAGATTCTTGCACTTATCTTCTTGTGTCTATCATCTTTGACAGACAAAATGTAATCTCAGACACCCACCAGGCAACGAGATCTACCGCAAAGGCACCATCTCCTTCTTTGAGATTGATGGCAGGAAAAATAAAGTAAGTTATATGATACGTTTCTCTTCCCTTTGCAGTTTTATATTTTACTGAATGTTTTACAGCACTTACTAATGTCTGCTTTTGTTATTTTCAGACATATTCCCAGAACTTGTGTTTACTTGCTAAGTGTTTCTTGGACCATAAAACCCTGTATTACGACACAGACCCTTTCCTCTTCTATGTAATGACGGAGTATGACTCCAAAGGGTTTCACATAGTGGGCTACTTCTCTAAGGTAAACAGTGAGTTAGAACAAATTAACCCAGTCATTCCTACCCAGGGCTTCTTTAGACCTAATTCAGTTTTATATTGTGTTTGCAGGAAAAAGAGTCGACGGAAGATTATAATGTTGCCTGCATCTTGACCTTACCTCCTTACCAGAGGAGAGGTTACGGCAAATTGCTCATTGAGTTTAGTAAGTGCAGAACCAGCTTTGGACCAAAGCTTAGTAAATAATCAGCAATATCATCTCATTGGTGCTGATTTTCTGCACTCTGTGTGTGTTTGTCAGGTTATGAGCTGTCCAAAGTAGAAGGGAAGACGGGTACTCCTGAAAAGCCGCTCTCTGACCTGGGTCTTCTGTCCTATCGCTCTTACTGGTCCCAAACCATCCTGGAAATACTCATGGATCTAAAACCTGACAACGGAGAGAGGCCACAGATTACCATCAAGTATGTGGTTATTAGCATTATGTATCATCCTTCAGCTTGACTAAAAATGATTTTCACGACACAACTATTGTCCGATTTTTTTTATGGAAAAAATGTTTAACAAGTCCTTGGGTAAAAAAAAGGAAATGCATTTTTGAAAAGATTTGATCCGTGTATGCAATTTGGCCAACCAATTCAAATTACAATGGACATTAAAAAAAAAATCTTAACGTAGAGAATAATTTAAGCACACCCTCTCTCAGAGATGTACAAACATTGACAAACTATTTGAAGATCATTAGTTTTTTTAGTGGGACTGTCTTTTAATTTTTTCTGTCTTTTTTGACTGGCCATCTTTGCAGTGCACTGTAAATTGTGTCATCTGATGCAGAGAGACCTTAAAAAGCAGGTTGTCTTCTCATTTGACCTGTTTTTGTTTTGTTCCACCAGTGAAATCAGTGAAATCACAAGTGTGAAGAAAGAAGACGTCATTTCAACACTTCAGTACCTCAACCTCATCAACTATTACAAGGTAGGAGACTTTTGCTGCTTTCCAATTTCTTTTATTACCATAATCTTCTTAATTTCCCTTCTCTGGTGTACAAATATTATCTAGTACTCATCAGTGACATGCAGTCCACCCCAGCTTTAAACTGAAACTAGTTTCCTTTAAATTTGGTCTGAAAACTTTCTGAAAATAACAGGCAAATAACTGGGATATAAATGTATTAGTAGTTGCATCAAGTGATTTGATATAGTGTGAAGAAAAACAGTTTGAACTAGATTTAAACAATTCCTGACTCTGTTACGGTTTTTACACCAGTTTATAAAACTGTTAGCTTACAGTAAGTTTACTTTTTGCAGCTGTTTGAATCTTTTGTTTGACACTATTTAATATCTTGATAAAAAGGAAAAACCTTTTGAAGGTTTTCAAACTGCTTTTGCTAAAGATATAAACTATATTTGATACTAAATTACAAGCAGTTTACAGGAAAGGCTTGTAGTTTCTTTAAGTCCTAACTGTTTCCTTGTCTGGTTTCTTGGATCTAGGGTCAGTACATTCTAACTCTTTCAGAGGACATTGTGGATGGTCATGAAAGGGCGATGCAGAAGAGACACTTGCGCATAGATCCAAAATGTCTCCACTTCACGCCAAAAGACTGGAGCAAGAGGGGAAAGTGGTAGAGTCCCGGCCTGGTTCACTGATTACCTTCTCTAACCTGCAGATGGCAAAGTCAAAGCAAACTGTGGATCAGATAAATGTTTTTATTAGACTGTCTTATTGGAAACATGGAAACCCACTCACTTTCTGAACCAACAAGAGGACTGCCCATCATAAAAGAAGCAATGAACACATTTTACTTGAGATCTGGAAGCGTTTATTGTCAATATTCATCATAGAAAGAGGTTTTGAAAGGCTCTCAGCACTTGATTTAAAAAAGTCAGCGGTGACAAAAACAACAAAAATAAAACACTCTCTTCTGTTTACTAGACCCTGTTTATGATTATATTCTGCCTGAGACAAAGAAACTGATCAGTCCCACTGAAAATGTTGGTTTATTGTGATTCCCTTTGAGTGCCTGGATTTCAACATATCTTTCCTTGAGTCCCTGAACTGGGCTCAGATCATTTTACTGGTCTTATTGGACTAACAGTATTCACTAGTAAGAATATGTACATTCAGATAAAAAGTGTGGATGCAGACACTTTTCAAATGTCAAGATCTACAGCCATAGCGAACCACATTAGCTACATTGAAATCTTAAGGGATTGTTTTGCTCTTTGTGATCATTCAGGTGACTTTTTCTTCTTTTTCCCACATTTCTCTCCTCTATGACCATCAGTACAGTGTGCAATGAGACAAATCACCCTCTTAAATTAAACACTTGTTCCCTGTTACTGTACATACTGGACCTGATTGTAAAAATAATAGCTTAGAAGACAGAAGCCATGTTGAACTGTTAGCGGAATGTAAATTTTGTGTACAGTTGTCATTTTTTTATCGTAATATAAACTAACTGACTGCACAATACGAACAGGAAATTATGTGAAAGTGATAAATTACTTTCTGTTTGTACTTTATGTTTACATTTCACAAAAGAAATGACCCTGTTGAAATGATTGAGTATATCATAAACAGTCAAGAGTATGATCTCAAAGTTTGATATGAAAAACTTGTTGATTAAATTTTTTTTCTAAAAACTGTGTCCAAAATGTGTTCAGGCCTTTGGACCAGCTCCAACAGTATTTTAAACTTGTTTTCGTTATTTGGTTTATAAATCATAAAACTAAATCTCACTTTATGAGAATAATCCAGTGAAAACACTTGTGCCAATTTTCTGAGAAGTATGTTTATTTGTACTTGTGTAGAGTTTTTTTTTTTTTTTTTTTTTTTAACATGAGTCCCTGCATCCATGTGGGGATGATCAACTCGTGCTGCTTTTAACTTCTCATCCTCCTTTTAAAAAGTAACCCACAGATTCTTAAAGGGGCTATGGTCAGTTGAGTTGACACAGTCAAGCACAAGAAAATGGTCAGTAAATTGTTCAGGAATTAGTGTTGGTGCCATGGCCAGGTGCCAAGTCCTGCTCATAGAAATGGAATCTGTATCTTTTTAAGACTTGTCTGCAGGTGGAAGCATGAAATGCTCTAAAATCTTAAAAATGCCGGATCAACACCATACATGACATGGCCCCCAAATCATCACAGACTGCACATACTTCACAATGGACTGCAAACACCTAGGACTCTGTGCCTCCACTATTCCTCCAGACCTTGGTTTTGAAAGAAATGCTGGACTTGCTGCTATCTGAAAAGAGAACTTTGGAGCACTGAGCTATAGCCCATTACCTTTCTTCCTTTTTCTCTGAAGCCAAGGTAAGAGGAGACCCCTCTCAGGTTTAGCTTTCCTATAAAGCTCTCCCAGAAAGTTGAAAAGAAGACTTTGCCTGATAATACTCTCAATGCTGCGGTTATCTCTGTTGCTTGTTCACCTTTCTATCCCTCTTTTCCATTTCAGTCACTCTGCCATTAATAAGCTCTGGAAGAGCCTTCTGTAAACACCCAACCATTTCTGTGATGACTGTGGTTTACTCCCTCAGTATCCTGTGGACAACCTTAAAGTCAGCAGTCAACCACGGTTGTGGTTGAGTTTATTGTAGTAGATCAAGAGTTACATGGCATTTATGCTTTACAATACTATCACTTTGCGATTTTTTATTTTTTTAAATTTATTTTGTGTGTGTGTGTGTGTGTGTGTGTGTGTGTGTGTGTGTGTGTGTGTGTGTGTGTGTGTGTGTGTGTGTGTGTGTGTGTGTGTGTGTTTTAACTGTATGCTATAAACATCAAAATTCAGTGAGAAAAATGCTCAAAACATTTTAGTTAGCATGTAATTAGTCTAGAATATCTTATTTACTTACTGAATTAACATAAGGACATTTGGAAATTTTCTATGATTTTTACTTTTAAGACGCACTTGTATACTCACTACTTTAAACATAGGTCACTATTTAACTGCTATTACTACCAAAATTGTTAATCAAAAATGAGACGGTTATGGTTGGTCAATATAAAACAAAAGAGATCCCGCAGTATTTATACAACAAAAATAAAACTTTGATTATAGACCAGGTATTCCATTGTAAAAGTCACATCTTCACTAAATAATATAATTTGCAAACACACAAAACTACAATAAATGGTAAAACCCTTGGTGCACAGCAGATGTCAGTTGCTGAAAGTTCGTGTAGCGGCCACCAGGGGGCAGCAACGGTTAATCTTCTGACGTCAGACCAAGACGACAGGTTTAATGATACAACCGTTTCAGTAGTATTGACAACTAGTGGACATCGGCAGTGTATAAAATTAAGAAATTCAAGCCCCAGGTAAATTACTAACCTGTGATTCCAAACATAATTCAAAAAAATCAAGCTAGTTGATGTTGAAGTTGCTGCAGAGCCAAAAAAAAAAACCATACAGCTTGCCAGAACCAGGTCGAGAGACGTTAAGCTAGAGAGCTAAAGAGCTAAGCTGAAAAGCTAAAAAAGAAATGCATGTATAAATATTTTGTTTAATAAGCAAAACTTTAAAGAAAGTATTGTGCCATTCTTGTTCTGCAGGTGGAGACTACTTTTTCAAAACTCTCAAAGCTCAAGATTTGATCTAAAATGTCACGAATCTTCAGGCTGACGATATCTTGTCGTTATCTGTTGCTTGTGAGAGTTTTCTATGCACCGCCGCTTTTTTACCACCAGACCCATTTTCTGTCTACACCTGGCTGAGTCTCGCGCCAGCCCCACGAGAACAGAGAGGAATTGTCACTCATCTCATCTCCTCTCCACATCAGTCATTTGGGAAATCCTGACAGTCGGTACAGATCCTCATCTTAAATCGTCTTGGTGACACATTTTATGCTATTAAAACCTCTGGCATCAAAGTAATTTTATATTTATGACTTAAGAGGTTTAATCTAATAAATTCTTACAATGACATGCGTCACATCCCTTACAAAAAAGAAACATACTTCAAGTTAATTTTATTAAGTATACTAAAGTAAAGTTAAAGTGTATTTTTCAAGTACACTTTTTACAGCTAGTGTACTAATATTAATATACTAGTAGTTTACTTACCAGTGTACTTTTTCAATACTTATTGTGACTAAATTGGCCCATTATAGTTTTAAAAAAGGTATACTATAAGTATTTTTTAGGTTTAAAGAAGTAAACTTTGAGTACACTGCTAGTTTAAGTTTTATTTTGTACTGCAAGTATACTACAACGAAACTTACACGTATACTCTAAATGCACTAGTTATATACTTGTAGCACACTTTTCAGTTTATGAAAGTATACTGTGAAGTGTACTGCTGGTACACTTTAAGTCCACTAATTATATGATAGTAGTCTACTTTTAGTTCATAAAAGTATACTAAGAGAATAGTATGTTGTTAAGTTAAGAGTAGTAAACTTTGAGTACACAGCTAGGTCATATTAAAGTTTTATTTGGTACTGCAACAATACTACAAGTATTCTGCAAGTATACAACTTATAAACTTCCAAACCACTTTGTAGTCTATGAAAGTGCACTCTTAAGTATACTTCAAGCCTCAGTATAGTAAAAAAAAATTCAATACGCTTCTAGTTTAATAGTTTTTAAACTGTAAGTATACTCTGAAGTTCTTCTTAGGTGAACTTAACATCATACTTATATTTGAGTTTTTATTTATTGTTTCTTTTCCTTTGTATGTCTTGATCAAAAGGGGTTAAGTATATGCCAAATACACAGACTTTTCCTTATACTTCCCAGTTAAAGCCAAGTATACTTAGACTTTCTTTATACTTTTAACTATAGGCTAAGTATACTCAGACTTTTAAATATACTTTTAAGCATAATCTAAGTATGCTTACACATTACTTTTTTAATTATACCTGGGATAAGTACATCGAAAGTAAACTGAAAGTGTACTGTCTTGAAAATAAGTATACCAATAGCATACTTTATAAACTTCTTTTTTGTAAGGGATTTGCACCAGGTTTTAACTTTATATGCAATGCCAATGTTAATGATTCTCTGTTTTAACTTAGGTTCTTGCAAAACGTGTAACCCACATTTTGCCATGTCACAGGCTAACAATGAGGAAAGTAATGTGAACATTTTTTTTTAATGGATACACACAGCCTTGATGTATGCTGCAGTTGGGTTGTATCCATCGTACAGATTATTGGTTCATAATGTTGAAAGCTATCCATTAATAGCTTTCACTTTGGAGGAAAGAATAAGCTGTGGTATGAATCATTGATGGGTCTCCAGCTTTCTGATTGTAATTTACTTGGCTTGAATTTTAAGAATGAAACTTGTTTTTCTATTGAGTCAACAGCCAAGGGGCACATGCTTCTTTTTGTAGTTTGTTTTCTCTTAATATGTTAAAGCAGAGGCATCTGTTTTTCTGCAGAGTCATTGAAGAATCTTTCCACACGGTGTCACTGCAGCACTGATACTCGTGGACCTCCATTAAGGAAATGACCTCTGGTATGACAAGCTGTTTTAAAGAGGCTCAGACCATCACAAATCATGCTCCATGGAAGCTACTGTTTCTTCAGCTTCAATGTCAGTGAGAGCAGATTGTCTAATGTAGTCAAACTGGCTGTAAGCTGGTACTTTGACTAGTAAGAACATTCATCTTTTTATTGATCTACTTCTCATTTAGCCTTTAGCAATATTTACTGATTATATTTCACTGTATTTTACCTCAGACTCTCTGACTTGTGTGTGATAATGACTAATTAGACTTTTTTTTTACTTGCTCCTGTTTTTATGATGATGCTAAACTCCACCTGATCACCAATCATTTCAGTGTTGAATGCTTGTTTTTGTTTTGACAACTCTGTACCAACTGGTGCCTCTGTTTTTATTCTCCTTATCTCCCAAAGACACACACCAGCTCCACCACCAGCAACGCAGGCTGCTTCTCCTCCCCTGCCCCCACCCAACCAAACCCTAGACCAGACCAGAGCCACTGACCTGCTAACACACACACGCAGCCATATGGCCGAGCCGGGACTCCACTCCACTCAGTAATTAGGGGGATGGTGCCGGACACTTGGCTTTGCTGCAGTAGCAGGTTAAAAAGCACAGTTCCTCTGATCATCATGAGGTCCTCAAGAAACTCCCAGGTATGTTTCCTCTTAAGAAAAAAAACAAAAACAGCTTTGTTGTTATTCTGCTGCGCTGTCATTGTTCTTAAAGCAGTTCGATTGTTTGTTATGGTCTCAGGCCACCCTGGCTATGTTTTGGGATTACACAAAGGTCTCTACAAATAAACACTCTCACACACATGCTCACACACACACACACACATTCAGTGACATTTTCACCTTTGCCCCTGAGTCTGCTCTGAAGCCTTTATCTCGTTCATGCAGAAATGTCACAAGAATAAGACTTTAAATGAAAGCTGCTGTTTGACAGCATGGGTTCCTCTTCCTGTGAATATATCAGGAAAAGAATGATGCGGAAATTGTGTCTGTGAGGAGGGGGGGTGACTATCTTGATACAGCATTGCATCAGCGTCTAATCTGCCACATTCTTAGATGTGCGTGTCATGTTATTATTCAAGGATCTTGAGGATGCTTGATTCAGCACAAATTCTAAATTCACAGTCCTGCCACTGAAGCATTTTGCAGCTCATTTGAAGACACAGGGAGCTCTCTTGGACGCTGCTGTCTGTCGTTGCCTCAGCCTCGTTCTGACAAGGAGATCGGGGGGGGTGGTAAAGCTGCGTGTGTGTGTGTGTGTGTGTGTGTGAGAGAGAGAGAGAGAGAGAGAGAGAGGGGCTGGCTTTAGGGTGATGTGAATGGAATAGAATCAGAGAGAGAGGGAGGAGGACGGCACAAATCAACCTGCCTCTTGACTTTAACAACAGAATAAGAGAAGCCGGTTTAGACGCCACAGAGATCGAGGAAGTGTGCATTTTTTGTGTGTTCCGTGTACAAGATCTCTGTCGCTTGATTTTATTTTTGGGGAGAGGAAGAGAAAGAGACAGAGACAGGGATCGGCAGACAGGAGGAGGAACTGAAGCAGGAGGAGGAGAAGGAACCTCACCGTGGAGATAGATAGCAGAAAAATGCTGTCATGGGGAGAGCAGGGGAGGGAGTCGGCAGAGAGGAACAGGATGAAACAAGGCAGGGTTGAGCGGAGCTGAAATGTGGAGGTAAGCCTTTTTTTTCTTGACTGTGCTCAGATTATGGAGAATTCACATTCCAGCCTCCCTGTGTCCTCTTTCTGATGATAATGAATTCAGATGGATGGATGTGCACACCGTGAACACCACATACCTCTGTACAGGCATGCTCAATCCAGCCAGAGACAATGTGTGAGAGCAGCAGAGATGAAATAACGGCTGTGCGTTATGATATCACCATCCTTTCTCCTCCTCTGCCCATTGTGTTGATGTCAGCTCCTAAAAATGGATTTTACACACTCCACTCGGGGGCCTTGAACATACCATTTACATTATAGGTTTGAATCCAGCTCTCAACCTTTGTCGCATTTCATCCCCGGCCTCCCCCCTCCTCCCTTACCTCCTCCTTCTCCTCCTCCTCGCTCGACTCTAACCCCCATCATCTTTTCTGTCTTCCTCCATTGTGTTGCACTCCGATGACCCAGGCAGGAAGGAGATTGTCTCAAAAAAAGTGTTTTGACATTGCTCAGAAGAAGCTCCTGCAAAAATCCTTGCTTGTGCCTGTGCCTGTGAGGGAGCGCTTGTGGCTGCAGGACACAGAGAGAGATGAGGGCAAGGTGGAGGGAGGAGGGGAGAGGATGGAGGGATACTGAGAGAATGGAAGAGAAACAGAAGATGCATGAACAAAAAGACGAGCTAGATTGTTCTCCCCAGATGCATTTTTGTGCTCATTATTTCCATAAGACAAAAAAAAGGGCATCAGTGTGGAGCGTGCAGGCAGGTTTGAGTTGACAGGGAGCATTGTGACACTGCTGCATGTGATGATGAGCACTAACAATGATGGAATGGAGAAGCACCACCGGAATTGGGGTGTTGTTTTCAAGGTGGCTGAGAAAATGAGGGATGCGGGGAGTCAGACCCCCCTCCATCCCTCCTTACCCCCCTCCTGCACCCTCTAATTTGGGACTGGGCTGATGTGTGTTTACGAGGCATTAGGGTTTCAGGGGATGGGATGGATAGGCTGCTGAAGGGAAAGAAAGGCAGTGAAGGAGAGCTGCTGGGGGGTGTGGGGGATGGTGGAGGGGGGGAGGCAAGCAGCAGCGGCTTACATAAGCCAGTGCACTCAAAGGACGGGCCATTTAATTTACATTGAGCCACGCGGCTCCTCGTGCACTGTGGTGCTCACTGTGGTTGATGTGAGCATTTTAAACAATATAAATGCAGTTGGGGCTGATGTTATGGAGGGAAGGATGTGTGAGGGCTGAATTTGACCCGCTGGCTTTGTGTTGGTGTGTTTGTGTTCCTGGTGGGGCTGGCAGGAGGGTGGGATGTTTTTCATTAGGGTCAACTTCAAATGCAGGGATGCTAGGTGCTAAGGTGCAATTAAAAATAAACATTATTTCAATTTAGCTAGAGCCAGCGTATGTGCTTCATGATAAGACCGTTACTGTAGTTTGCACCAAACTGTTTCTCCATTATTGAATTAACTCAGTTACATGTATGATGATCACACGTATGTGTAGCCACAGTTAAGAATTAAAGTATTAAATGAGAGTGTTGACAGCAGATAGGAGATGTTTGGATTAGGCCTCTGATAGTTTGTTTCAGTTCAGAGTCCCCCGTGTTGTTTAATCTGAGTTTTTAATTTCTTAATTCATTATTTCTCTGTCATAGTTTTACTATATTCAAACTGATATATTCATAAGACCTATTTATTTATGACTAAGATGACATGCAACACTCTTTGTTTTTCAGTTACACTGAACACTTATGAATAAAAACATGTGAGCTTTAATAATTTTAAAAATTCAATGGAGAGGTGCCTTTGCCTTTTAAAATCTAATGGCACTGGTTTGTAAGCAGGCGTGTTTTATACCTGCATCTTATGTTTCCTTTTTTAACTGTTAAGTTTGTTTTATAAACACATCAAAGGACTCCATCAGTCAGTGAGCAAAGAGCTAAATCTGCAGATGCAGCACATTTATCTCACAAGATCATAAGATTATTTGAGTTAACGCTGCATCTGGTATCAGGGTATAGGGAACATCTGACACTTTTTTAACTTGAGAGTCAGTCTTCATGAAGTTTCTGTCTAAAGGTGAAGCGGTTCACTGTTGTTTTTAAACCCAGCAGCAGCAGCAATCTGTTTCTACAACATTTCTTGTTGTTGCTGTTGACTGAACTCATAGACAAAAACAGAGATATCCAAGTGACCAAAAAACTAGCCAGCATCCATTAAAGCTTTGTTTTTCTAAATGCAATTATACACAACCCAGGGGTCTGTTTTCCTCTGAGAGACCTGTGTGTTGTGCAGGACTTGTACTATTCCAGGTTGAGTAGGAGGGAGAGCAGAGTCAGAGGAGACTCTTGAATTGATCGGCCTACTTTTGTTTCATCCACCAAACAAGCACCAGAAGAGCCTGCCTATGTATGTGTGTATGTGTTTGCCATGTTTAGCTCTTATTGTGAAGCGGGGAGGTAATGCCATTAAAATAATCCGTAATGCTCCCCTTTGTTTATGCTGACTCCAGCCCCTGACGTCAGAAACCGCTGTCTTTACCGTAGCATAGAAAGATCTGGTGAGAGCTGTGTTTGTGCCGTCTGCCCTTTTAAAATCAGGGCTAGTATGCTTAAATGATGAAGATGACAGTTGGTTCACGGCGTCACACAGCTATGCAGCGAGGTTGAATCACTTTCAAGGCTGAAAGATCAGACTGATGTCTCCTGATGCTGTTTGTCTGCAAGGATTCTAACTTTAAATCACATCATTTATCCTGTGTCTCCAAAGGATTTGGCTGGAACAAAAAATCTTCCAGCAGTCACACTCTGCAGTTTCTACTTGATGAAATGAGGAAGATACAGTCTGTAAAACAGGCATTTCTGAAGCAACATTCAGTACAAAACACACAAAACAGACAGTGTGAATGTATCTGAACCAGAAGTTGCAAAAATGTAGGACAAAAATGTGCAAAGTGACTCTGATCTGTTTCTCTTCTAGGTCATTGAGTTTTAGATAAACACGTTGGAGGGTTACCAGGCAGATTTAGTTCTGGTCTGACTCAGCATCCTATCACTCCTCTCATTTGGAGCCATTTTGCATGGCTACACCCCGGCAAGCTCCCCGTGGGGGCTCAGTAAGGGAGGCAGTTGGAAAGGCGGAGTCTTGTCCTCGTCGGATGGCACAATGCTGGCAGAGTAAGCCTCTGGGTGGATCCTCTTAGCATGTGCTCCGGGTTGTCACCTGTCCCCCGTTGGCTACTTGTCTTAATGGAGGATCAGGCCTTTGGGTTTATCTGACACTGTTCTCTCCTAGAGCACCAATAAGAGGATGCAAACGGCTAGCTTAGAGTTTAAGAAATGGTATTTCCACACATTAGAGATAAACTAGAAACAAATTTAATTGAGATTTTAATATTTTGTGAGTCAAATCTCCAAAGAGTGTCTTTTGTCTTCTTTTAATATATCATTTATAGCTTCAGCTTTTAAAAACAGTCCCCTAACAGTTTTAAAACTTCCTCTGTTAGCACAGCACAATATTGTTTGATGTTTAATATGACACAAAGGAATAATAGTCATTAATACCCCTTTAAAAATCCATTAGCTGTTAGAGAGTTTAGTCAAGGATGAACAATGAAATAGGTACCTCTAGCTTAGAGAACAAAACCACTATTGATGCATGAAGTTTTAGACCCATTTAAATACATGAATAGGTTTTTTAATTACTGTATTTTGTATAGAGCTGGAGAGCAAGATAATAAGAAATTGACTTGGGATTTTCACCAACAAAACACTCAAGTTATAGCATTAAAATATGTAAAAGCAGCAGCCTTGATGAGACATATTAACAGTGAATTCTCACATTTCTATCTATCAAATATAAGCAGCATACACGCATTAAATAAAGCAAGGATTATGTTGTAAAATGTATCCTTTGGAGCCCTTTGTTCCTCTCAGTTATGTCATACATACATTAAACCATTAAGCGGTGCAGTGGCTCCTTCTCATTGTTCTCTTGCCATTACATGAGAAGTGCACTCGAGGGTATTTCAGAGCCACTGAAAGCAGACCAGGAGAGACCATTTACGCTCACACTATGTCACTTCATCGTCATACACTGCAGATGGAGATCAAAAAGGCAGAAAATATCCCATGCTAAGGAGATTCTCCAACCACCTTCATAGTGAATGTGGTGATATTAGAATCAACAGTGATTAAAGGGGCTGTGAGGAGTTAGAAAGTGATCTTGAAAAAGTCTCCCTTCTAGATATTTGCCTAATTGTAATCCACATTTTAAAATGAGATTATCAGCGTCAATATTACAGGTTAGCAGGTTGAGCCGGACCTGATCAAATTACGGCACGTCTAGGTCTCTATGACAACACCTTTCAGGTTGACAAAGTATTGCTGAGAAGAGATTAAACACAGAGATCTGTGTTTTTCTCTGCTAAAATTGATTTCTATGACTAACTTTGTAGTGATGGTGGACACAGGAGCCTAACTGTTAGACAGAAAAAGGACAGAAGAGCAGAAAAAAGCCAAAGGGGAGAGTGATACAGCCTGAGCTAAAGGCTAACACAGGGGCTAAGCTGTTTGTGATAATGTCTATTCCAACCAACATGCAGCAGTTATTCTGCAGTGGTCTGTTCAAACTTGAGAGTCTATCAATAAAATGAAGAGTGAGGTTACGTTAGCTCTGCTTGGTAGATGACTAGCAGGACAAAGCTAACCAGGATTTACAAATGTTACACGTTACGGACATGTGATGTCCTTAGAGCACCGGGCTGCCAGCTGCGCTCAATATAGACGGCTACCAAACTACATACAAACTGACAGTGTTTACTTGTTATCACGTTAGCCTACAGATATGTTGGAGCACTGCTGATAGCGCTACATAAAGCCGTGATTAAAGGGGCTTGATGCTTGATGTCACGTTTCAAACCGCAGCGCTACGTTACTATACTGATAAATACCTTACCTCGCCATGCTGTATGCGGTAAAAAGTTGTCTTGAACAAAGAACAATCTTGATTCAATTCCAAAACAAACACACACCTCACTAAAAGAAATTTACAACAGTGTGCATGAGACTCCGGGCCAGAAGGTGGCGAGACAGTCCAATTTAAACAGAGCCTCCTTGTAGCATCTTTAACAACGAAGTCATGTATTTTCACCACTGAACTTTTTTTTCCACAAATACAAAGAGGAAGTAGCAACATCAACAGTTTCATTTTACGTGCTCGGGAGTGAAAATAGAGAAGCGAGAGAGCAGGTTGTGCAGATACTTTCAGTGCTGCTTTGTCCATCCGCACAGGACCAGACAGAATCTGCACACAGAAACCACCTGAGAGATGTGGCCTCTGTGGTGGAAGAAGGGGAGGGGTTAGCACCACGTTCTCTAGAGAATTAAGTTTGTACACACATCGTACACACATGACTTTCCGTCACAGCAGTTATGTGTTAGTTACTACCTTAGTGAAAAAAAATTAACTCCAGAAATAATAAAGCTGGCTGCAGGCACACACTGATAAACTCTACAAATGAGCAGGTTCTTTCTGTAATGACTCAGTGAATCATTTCATGCAAGCCTTAATGTACCCTCTTAAATCACACCATATATAACAGCACTGCATGTGACGCACTGACTGTCTTGGTTCTCAAGTGGGAAGCCACAAATGTACGCAACTGGTTCCTTCTTATGACTTCGGCCTACAAAGAAAGCAGTTCACAAGCAGCTATCTGCATCACTACAGCTATCATGTTGGTGCAGGATCTGCTCATTTTTATGTAGGTCAAAAGTTACAGAGCTGCTGGTGTTAATGACACAAGGCCACCAGGCTGGTGAGAGGCTGCTCACTGCAGCAAGTGCTGCCCTGCTTTGTGCAGAAAAGAGGCAGTTAGTTTTTTTTTTTATTCCTGTTCAGATGATATTTGTTTTTGAGGTTTCATTATTTTGAGCTTTCTGCAGCACTTTTAGGGTTAATGTGCAACACTTTAAGCAAGTGAGAGAGTTTGGGTGGGTAGCTGCTCTAGCTTCAACACTACGTCTCCTTTCTAACTTGATTTTCATTCATAGATCCATTCAGATAAGGTGTAAAGAACAGTGTCTTGTGCCTATTTTAAAAGTGATTTAAAAGTGATTCAAAAAATAATGTAGGGCCCCCCAAAAAATGTGCTTTTTCAGTTTTTAAACACCAACCTACATGCTGTGCTGAAAAGTCACTGAACACATACACACATTTGTAATAATGCTCAAATCAAAGGCATGATAAGTTGCACTTCCTAAAAATATGGCAATTTGTAGACTGTGATTAAGAACAAAACAAAAATAAGATTGCATTTCCGATCCAATTTAGCTCTTATCCCTTCCTCTTCTCCCTCACTCGGCCATTGCTGCTTCTGCCAGTGTTAAAGCTCTAAATGAGTTACTCCTGTTGCATACAGTGAACTTATGGTGAGTAAAACATGATTTGTATAATTAAGCCTAAAACAGAAAAAAAGAAACCAATTAATTTGTGGAATGATGAGAGGGTGTGCGAATAAATGATGAGCTGTGCCTCCATACAGGCTGATGAACTCAGGCAGGCGCTGCCTCGGCTCTGGGAGTCAACAAGAAGCTGGAGTCTATTTCTCCAGTAATGATGGCAATTTGTTTCCACTATGATCATAATGGACACAGGCTCAAACAGTGTGGCCTTTACCCACACTGCAGCACCCTGCAGTCATAAGCAACACTTATTTAGAGTAAGTGCAAACAGCTTTTGGAGATTTGGTCCCATAAAAAGTGATTTTCCGCTGATAAATAGGGACGGGTGTGGGGACTATAAGAGCTTCAGCCATTTTACAAGCACTCAGCTGTATTTCAGTAATATAAAAAAAGATGAGGAAGAGGAGGAGGTCAGTGTAAAAGCAGAAAAGGAAGGGCTTCAGATCCGAAAGCAATGGGAGAGGAGATTTTCCCTCCCTTTTTAGAACAGCTTACAGTACGACGCAGAAGTAGCGGGGACTGTACTGAAACATAATAGACACAGTCATGAAGCTGAGGGTCAGTTCCTTTCTCTAACACACACACACACACACACACACACACACACACACACACACACACACACACACACACACACACACACACACACACACACACACACACACACACACACACACACACATAGGGCACTCACAGAGGGACAGCTGCTCTTCCTGTCACATCTATGAGGCTTTTATAGAGTCAGCAAAGACACACATGCACTCTCACATTGAGGCCTTGAATCTCTCTGCTTGTCCCCTCAGTCACATTCACACACACACACACACACACACACACACACACACACACGCAAACTAACACACTCACACACACACTAACACACTCACACACCAGCACAGGGCCTGCCACAAGGTGTATATTCACAAACACACAGGAAGTGGCAGTGCTCTGCCAGCACACAGTGTCGATGTCACGGTGAATAACACGTCAAACAATAGCCAAAAGAGTTTGGTACTTTCTTTCCACTCCCACAGAGAAGCACGTAGCTTGTGTTGGAAACAATAGCAGTCACATTTAAGAGTGCATCAGTTTAAGGTTGTGCTATTTTTTACAAGAGGAAGTCAGGTTCTAATATGAACAAGATGGAGCTTTTCTCAGTCTACTTCCTCTTTGCATTTGCAGAAGGAGGCGGGTCGTAGATGATACTTCCATAAAAAGCCAAACAAAAATACATTGAAAAGTCTACATGCACTGAATTGTGTAACATTTTACACTCTGTGAAATAACTCTTTCTAAATGTGTTCTCTTTGTAAAACCTTTTCTTGAAAAAAAAACCCCAAAACATCTTACATAATGGCCAAAAGTGAACTGAAACTGGTGCAGACATCACTGAAGTCACATGACAGGTGACCTTCGACCAAACTGCAAGACAAAGGAGTGATACACAGACTCAGATATAAATCATAACAAATCTGCTCTGCCCTGTTTGCGTGTTCATCCATGATGGTCCGAGAGTGGACAAGGGAGCAACCAACCAATGAATAATTAAAATCTTGGTAACCCTCGCCCCCTTTTCACCCTGCCTTATTAATAATTCATCAGCCAGAAGACTTATTTTCAATTTTTGAAGGACACATTTTGAGCCGGGCAGCTGTCCTTGAAATTAAAGGTGTTTGATGGTGTGAAGATGAAGCTTAATCCTGCTGCAAAGCTGGGGGGGAAGCTTAACCTCCACATACAACCACTACAACAGAGTTATACAGCAGAGCTAATGCACACAAAGGCTGCATTTTACTGGATCTTACTGCTGATTGGTCCATTCCAGGAATGAGGCATTCAACAAATATTTCACATGAAAGACTTTTTGGATGCAATGAAAAATGTAGGTCTTTATCATATTTTTTCTCTGACTCGTTCGGAGGCTAAAAGCATGTAGTAGAGCCTTCCATTAAAGATCTGATTAGCATTATTATGTTGCAACATATTTTACAGAAGAAAATAAGAGAAGAAAGGAGTTCATTTTCTTTGCTCTGATTTTCAATCTTCAATCTTCAATCTTCATCTTTTGTACAAAACTATTTTATTATTATTATCATCACTATTATTATTATTATTATTATTATTATAATTATTATTATTATTATTATTATTATTATTATTTTATTTTTTCTTACTATTTAAGCTCTAACTTTTTTTGATATATTTAGTGTGTATTTTAAATAATTGTACAGAGAAACTGTGGCTAATCAGAGTCAAATTCCTTGTATTCTTGAGATAATTGGTGAATAAAGGCGATTCTGATTCTGATCCTGATTCTGATTCACCCTGGAAGAGAATAAGTACCAATAACTTCTGTAAGTGTAAGTGATGCCACTGCACTTCTGTTATATGTGAGCATCACCTTATTGTAAAAACATCAGTCAAGACAGGTTCATAAAAGCAACACTAAATTTCAAAGCTAAAATGTGTGGGGAACTGAACACACAGCAGTCATATTGCAGATTATCAATCACAGAGTCACACTCGGGCCTAGAGCGCAGGTGTCTGTTACTGCAATATAAAACCTGTAATACCTTTATATATAAACAATCTCCTTTCCGTCCTCATTGATAGTTATTCTCTTTGTAAAATTGAGCACCAGGTGTCAGAGATGCAGGCTTATGCGTCTTTGGGGACCAATAGCTTGGACTGACGTTTGCAAACTGTAACAATGAAAAAGAGAGATGAAAGAGGGGGAGATAGAGAGAGTGCTGCAGTAGCATCCACTTAGCAGCCTCTGGACACGGCCCAATTCACTGTCCGCAGTGGGCTGGGCCGGCAGGGGAAGATCAAGGATACCTGGAGCAGAAGTTGAGCATTTAAATGAACTCATTTTCTGAAACAGATCCAGACACATTAATACACATTTAGTTTCTTAAAAGCATAACAGGTCTGTGTCACATAGTCTGCTGCAGAACAGGGAGGCAACCTGATAGCAGAAGAAACAGGATCAATAGGGAGAGTGAGACTGAGCCTGGTTTTAGAGTTCCCCAAATCAATCACTGTTAGGAGATGATTTAGAGTTTGTGGTTAAGAATTGGCAGGGTAGCTTTTAACTACACAGACAGATAGTGACACTGAAGCAGCTGCAGATCTGGAGACTGGAAAGCTGGACATTCAAGACTATTTAGGGAGATACCTGAGCCATTTACCCGCTCTGTGAAATGTTTGCTGAGGTGACGTACCATGGATCTTGCTAGAATGAGTGCCTAAGTGTTTTTTTTTTTCAATGCTTTGGTATCCGTCTAAAATATCTCAAGACTGCTTATCTGTGGTAGTATGCAGCACATTTCAGAGCTTCTGCAGAAAAACAAGCACTGCATGAAGTTGCACGTCAGAACGGTGAATGCAGCTTGATGTGATGATTAAGCGCAGAAAACATTTAGTCACTTTTATCATCTATTTGTTGCTAAGCTGTGAGGCTTATTTCTTCTGTGTCTTTTTCACATGTGAATTACCAAATCTCACTCACATGTATCAGTATAAACAAAACATAAAGGACTAAAAAACAAGCTGAGGTAAAGTCAACCTCTGTTCTTGTTCATTCACTTGCTGTAGGTGTGGAAGAGTAAAGTACAACCGATGACGACACCCATCCTCTCAGGGTTCAGAAGTCAGTCATCTCTTCCTGTTTCACAGGATGCAGACTTGCATGACCAGCACACAAAATAAGTCAAGCAACCACGACTTCCCCAAAATGCTGTTTGTTTGATATCTGTCCTCTTGACTTCATTTGGTACTCTAGTACTCACCAGAGGCTCATTAACCTTGTCCTGGATTTAACATGGAAGTGGGCCACATTTTTGTTGTCAGTTTTAGCTAACATCCACCTTGGACAGCACTGGTGCAAATACAAAAATATTTTTGAGCAACAGAAAACACAAAAACAACTATAAAAACAGCTATAATCCCTGAAAGCAGATAAAATAATGCTGCTGCACAATCTCGTTTCACATTCCCCTTTTTTGTTTTGATGATGTTTTTCAGGCTGACCTGACACTGTCCTCACCTCTGATTGACACATGAGCTCAGCGCACAAAGAAATTGATTTTTCAGCGCTAAAATAAAGTCTATTTTATCCACAGCATGTGAGCACAATACTGAAATCATTACTGTCCACTGGCTGCTAACAGAGTTTTAAGCTCTCAGATGCAGGATTAAACACTGCTGCCTACATGCATTATTGACATTCTCGGGGAAGGGAGACCAGCACTGGTTCCATGAGGGGATCTGCAGAGGGTAGCATCATCCCAGGGTTCTCAGTGATTGCTGCAAATTAAAAAAAAATCCTGGACAGCACTGGCTGTGTGTCTGGGTCATGCAGCCAGGGCTGATCCTGTGGTGGGACAGACAAAAGACACTGCGTCATTAAGATTTGGATTTATTGCTACTGTACCCAATGACACTGTCTACCAAATTTCTATTTTTATAAATCTGTCCATCCAAATAAAAATATGTCCAAGTTTTACTCCATGATAGGGATTATGATAGGGATTATGTGGTGAATCGGTTTCAGTCAGTGAGGATGAAAGGCTGAGTAATGACTTACTGAGGTTTTCCTTTAGACCATTTCAACTCTGATGACATGGAAATGTCAGGGAATCATTGACATACTATAAACTCACAGAAATCCAACTAGAAATACGGAAAATCAAATTCTGTGTTGGTCACCACTAAAAGTCACTTAATTCAAAGTGTTTGAGTGGTTTCTTCTGATCAGGCCAGAGAGAGGTCAAGTTTCTGTTGATGTGATGGTGGAGCTGTGGCTTAGGGAGTGTCGAGGGTCATGGATGATTTCCATTAGATGCTGTGTGCAGATGTGAGTAAGCAGGGCCTGTATGGAGTATTTAGTTGTGGTTGATCTGTGCAGCTGCTGGATAAGCAATGAACTTGAATTTAAAAGCTGTAAACTGTGTGAATATTTACTTAAAGATGATGCACCTGCACTATAAAAGAGTGTTTATCATCTGTCTGAGAGCTTTCATCTATAGATAACAGAAATATACCTCAAGAAGCAAATTTCGCAGGGGGAACTTTTAAACCTGCATCCTGTAAATATCTTAATAGACATACAGGATGAAGTTGCTGATAAAAATTAAACATAAATAAATGATCTTGCCCTGAAAGCTGAGATAAAGCATCTTCAGAGCTAAAGTCCTGTGTGTTTACAATCATGAAAAAAGGGGAAAAACAACTTCCCAAGCCTGGTTATTGTCTCCAGCCTTTATAATAAGTTCCTTTTTATTAACATTCAGCCTGTCCTGCCATCACAAAATCATCCTTTTGTGATTATATTAGGGTTTTGTTTTATTCTGGTTGATGTTGTTCATGTTCAGTTAGAAATATTCTGGGAACACATAAAGCATGTTATTAATCATTCATGTGTTGTTTTGGAGAAGACTTTATTTGCTTTAGATGTTAGCCTTGTTTTTCAAACGACAAAGCCTCACTGCCTTTGAGTGTGGAGGATGTAACATGGCATTTAAACTGTAAGGTTAATGCATACAGCAGGAAATATACTGAAACTACATTGAGTTCCTAAATGAACCGAGCAGACAGCTGAGGGGGTAGTGACGACCTTAGTTCCTCTTTGCTTTGTTCTTCTGTGCAAGGTGCATGACACACTTCTCAGTAGTTGTAACAGACGAAGAGGAGGTCACAGTTAGATGATATCTCTCCCATCTTATGAAGATTTCATTGAAGACTCCTCATTCCACTCATGGTAAGAAAATTACTGATTTTCTTTTGGAACTTGTCGTTACTAAGTACAATTTTCTTCTTTGTGTATTTAAATCTAACAGGAAATATATTAATGGACTTTCTGTCATCCACACAGGGATAAATACTGATAACAATACTGTATTTTATACTGTATACTTTTATACTGTATTGATAAATACTGAAACAAAAAATGGCTAATGCAGCTAAAAATCATGCTAACAACTTGAGGCTGTAATAAAAATACCCCTATAATCCACTCGAACTTTAAAAACGAAACACAAAAATATTTTTGTCATCCGTTCAAAAGGTCAAAGGAGTCAAAGGAACACCTAACGTTGACTCTGAACTTAACAGATTCAAAAAAAAAGAAAAAAACTACAACAGATCTTTAATTGGCACTTTGAACTGTTAACATGCCTGCTGTGACATCACCTCTAGTATCACTTCTGTTTAACAAGTTTATGTGTGAAGAAGAAGAGGTTAGAGTTGCCTATCTTGTTTTTTCTTAATGCCAAGCTGTCAGGCATGTTTTTGTCACCCGGCACATAGTTGTATAAAAAAGTGACCAAAAAAAAAAGGATTCTGTTTCAGTGTTTACACGATGTTTATTTATCAATTTCATTGTTCTTAAGCACTAACAGAACCATACACCTCTGTAAAACTACTGTAAGTGCAGCTTTTTGCTAAGCTAAACATTAGCATTACCTTTCAAATGTGTTGAGTTGCAAACATGCTGATATTGAACAGGTGAGCTTCTGTCATGTGACTTTGAGGATATTGACCGCCAAACATGAGCTCTTGTATTTGGTCTTGCTGTTATTTGATATTGCCCTGAGACAGGGTAACTTCATCACAATACTTGCAGCCAGGTAGCATACACCTGTGCCTTATAGTTTTTAGTTTGTGGATAAATCAAGGCTTTCCCCTGGATAACATATCTTAAGCTATAGGTTCAAAAATAAAAGCGTGACTGACCATCCTCTGTTTGTTACTTATCCCCCCCCCCCCCCCCCCCCCTTTTGAATGACTCTGGTGAGATACCATTGGGTGCTGTAAATTGTTTGTTGTCAACTGTACATGTGTTTTCCACCAAAAAGTGAAAGCCACGTTTTTAAGTTGCACATTAATCTTGTTTTTATTTTTTACTGAGTTCATCCAGGTGGCTAACATGGCACACTCGTTAGCATAGCTTTCCACTTTGCCCCTGGTTGTCGTTCGATTGCAGTGGCATGTTTACACTCAGGTTGGCTGGTTTTCAAAGGTTGTTTTTAGTGGTGCAATGATACTATTCCCCCTCTGCTTTGGATGTTAAAATAAATTGGTCATGCTGCTGTCTTAGTTGCAGCAGACTGTGATTTGTTCGAGGTTTGATGCTGCAAAATCAACCAATTCCCAACGGCACATTTTGGAAACAAACTTAATTTACTCTGACAGCCACATAATTGTTGTTGTGTGTTTGTCCCTGTGAGGATTAAAGACGGGGGGAAGGTGTGAACTGTTGGGGCCCAAGGCAATCAATGGAGAAAGTAAAATTAATCTTGTTTTTTATTTTGAAAGTCATACTTAACCACACATTTGAGTTATTTGATGAAATCAATTTATTGCCCAGTTGTAGGCTGAGGTGTTCAGCAGTTTAGCGATTTAGCCAATTATCATCACCTTCTGGTATCAAGCAGATTAACAAATGTCAGGATCGTTGTTTTTATCATTACCTCCTTCAAGGAATAAGGTCACTGATAAAATCAAATCCTTTTGGGGTACTTTGAGAGAATTTTGATGCATTTCAAGAGTAAACAGAATTATTGTTTCTGCACTGGTGGACTAGATACCACACTGAGAGGGAGAGGGTGGCACCAGACCAGTTGCTATGGAAACACTGAGTGATTCATGGGTTGGGGGTCTTCAGGAGCTCAGGGGTATGTGATTTGTTCAAGGTGGTGAGTGGTAAGTGTTCAAGTTCAGCCGGTGCTGTGTGTTGGTGGAAAGCAGGAGTGTTTCTGGCAGATCCTAGAAGTTCAGTTTGTTGTTGGAACAACATGAAAGCAAAAAAAAAAAGAAAATCCTGCTGCCAAAAATCTGCACTCCCACTCCAAGACAGGGAAGAAAACCGATCGCTTACACTTATCAAGACATTGTTATGGAGCATGCAGATGATTGCAGATATACAAACATCATTTGTGCCCACATGTATTACGATCATTTGAAGGTTCCCACATGCCCGAGCAGAATCCTAATGTCAGCCGCAGCGACACCATAAAGATGATACAGAGGCTTCTCTGTCTGCGCGCTGTGTGTGTGGAATCTCACATATAGTATAACACTCCAGTTATTGTAGACTATTTGATGCCTGTACGATTTTGTATGTGATGTGTTACCTTTTTACATAGCATCTCTGTATCACCACCATTTGAAGTATACACTAAACAAAGGAAGGAAACCATGCTCTATTTTGGTTCGTTGATACCTTGCTCATGCTTGTATCACCATGAAGAATATGTGAATTCTGATTCTTCTTTTTGTGTGAACTCAGTTTCATTGAATACTGTATGTTTCAAGCTCTGTTGAGTCTGTATCGGCTAGTTTCAGAGCATCGCACTCCACCAAAATAGAAAATGCTATTTTTGATGCAAACAGAGAAAACATGGAGGTCAGATGCTGGGGGTTGAGAGTTAAATCAACTCATGATAACACATATTTTCATTTGCCTGTTCCACACAGTTCAGACAGCTCTTACTTCAAGAAAAACAAAATAAATTGTTCTTTTAAGATTATTTATGATGGTCAATATATAATGATAACTAAGACAGTTTTAAGAGGAATCAAATAATGCAGTACACAACACTTAGTACTATGTTACAACCCTTAAATAACCCATGTTTCAGTCTTTGAAGAGTAGCCATTGTCCTGCTCTGTCTGAACAAACCTTGGGGAGAACGCAGCTAAATCTGCAGTCAGCACCACTTCCTGTTACAGTGACCACCTTAAATGTCAACCACTGTTTTCTGGATGATTAAAGTGCATATGAAAGCTTCAACACACATTAGCATATCTTGACATGCCATTTAAACCAATGATGACCTCTGATCCGTGATCTGAGACAACAATAACTCAACTCCCAGATCTGAATCGATTTTTTGCAGCTTTATCACAGCTAAACTTCAGACTACCAGTAAAAAAAAGTCAAGTGTGAGAGCAAGGAAGGGAACCAGGATGTTTTGTGACTTCCTCACGTTACTCTACAGCAGTTTGTGTATGTGTGTCAGTGAGTGTTTGCGTATGTGCAGCTTTCTGTCAGCAGCTCCACACTACTGCACCTGCTCTGTGGGCTGCAAGCGCACGAGAAACGAGATGCATGAGAAAAAGCTAGACAGGAAGAAGCCGCGTGCTTTATTGAGCGCAGCATAAAGCTTTTGCATTGCTTGATTGACGTCAGTCTGGTCAAAGACAGGGTAAAGGCAACAAACGACGACAGAAACTGACTGAGCACTGCATGAAATTGAAACAGTTTTTGGTAAGTTGCTTGCAAAACTTCAAAAGCTAAATGCTGTTTGGTCTTGGAAAGAGGAAGCATACTGTTTTTGCATAGCAAGATACTTTTGCCTTAAAATAACTGAAATGACTTTTAACATTTTTTTCGACAAAGTAAAATGAAAGTGTCCCAGCAGCTGATCTGAAATAATGTCCCAGCAGGTAGTTACAAAAATTCCTGTGCTGCTTTTCATGTCGTCTTTTGAATATTAATGAAGAAGTTAAATAAAACAACTGTGTGTTTGTATGTTAATGTATGTGAAGGTGAGAGATTGTTAGACTTATTTCTCTTGTATGTTGGCACACAGTCAGCGAGCCAGGAAGGGCCCCTCCTCTGAGTTAGTGCCCAACTATTGTGAGCGTGTGCAGGCTGGACGTGGTGAGCGGTTGGTCCGCTGTGATGCTATTTTGGGAAACTATGGAACGGAAAGTGTGTAAAGGAAAGAGTATTAATAAAAGAAAACAGAAAAACAGAGGTACAAGGCATTACCCGACAATGAAACACAAATCCCACCTGCTTGCTGCTTTATTCTTGGCATTTAATACTTGTTTATCAAATCTTCTCTACAAAGTGTTTCTGTGCCCACACTAAAAAAGCTGTTTAGAGTTGAATAAGGATCTGTAGATGAGGAAAATTGTAGTGTGGGTAAATGATGTGTAAGATAATGTTAATAAAAGAGGTTTCTGTCTTCTTTTTTGCAGGTGGCCAGTGGAGCAAAAGGGCAAAAGGGAAGAAGCAGGCACTGAAGAGTGCAGAAGAATGGATGCCATGTTGGGACGGTTGATAGAGACATTACCTCTCCCACATGTAGGAAAGAAAGTCTGGCTCCAGTGATGATCCTCACATGCTTACCCTGCAGGAAGGGGCACCCCAAAACTGGAGTTCCACTAAAACACCCATCTGTACACCTGCAACAAAAATATGCTTCAAATTCACTTCAATTTTCTTCATTTTTACACTTCAAGGACTTGTCGTCTTATTTAACAGCTCACAGAGATTTCTATGGGAGCCCAAGGGTTGAAAAAGGTCAGACATCTTAAGTGGTGTGAATGAGTTCTAAATTTGCTGCTTTCGCTCAGAGGGGTCTTTTCTCTCCAAGCACATCACTCTAGTTCCACACCGGTACCACAGAGACCAGGGCAGGCATTTAGCTGGGAGAGAAGGAAGCTCTGGGAGCCCAGAGTGAAGACAGGACTGAAAGACTGGAGCTAGTTTTGAGGGCACCATGCAGTCAGATGATCTCTTCATTCGCAAATTTCGCCGTCAGAACATGCGGCCTCCAATCGCAACAGTGAACTTTGACCCTAAACGGGAGGCAGGTGTGGTGGAGTGGCCTCCCAGGAGGGAGAGTGATGGGGTCGATGGAGACAGCCTCACTCCGAGCCGTGTGGGCCTGAACCTTAGATCGGTGGGCCGGGGCCACATCATGCAGAGAAGTAATAGCGATGTAACTTTAGGGGACTTGGACTCCTCTGGGAAGGCTGGGGGGAAAACAGCTCGGGCAGCAGGAGAGAAAGCAGGTGTTGGAGCTCAAGGGGACTCAGGAGTACTGCTGCACAGAGAATACGGCAGCTTGTCCTCACTGGAAAGACAGACTCAAGCCCAGGAGGCGAGCGCTGCAGACCAGGGGCCTCTGAGTCCAAATGCCCTCCGCTTCAAAGACCCTTTCCTGCTTCTAGGACTGCAAGGGAACCCTCCAGAGCCTGACGGATTCTTCCGAGGTCTGTCTCTTTCCACAGGGGACTCCCCAAAACCTGCCAAGCCTCCAAAGCCTGAAGGTCTAGGTAAGAAGAGCAAACCTGTGCCTCCTCAGATCCCCCAACCAGGACCATATGACAACATTGGTGGTGGAGCCTGGGTGAGGAACTTTGCCCACTATGATGTTCAGAGCATCCTGTTCGACCTAACTGAGGCAGCCACAAACAGAGACAGCATTGGGCGTAAAAAGAACATCACCTCAGGAGCTTCAGCCGCCTCCCAGCTGAGGCCTCTATCACAGGCCACCCCATCCTCACCTGCACAGGGTGGTGGAGGCAACGGGGGGAACACCGATGACCCCGAGCAGTCACTGCTGCTGGACGAGGGGGATGGCAACGATAACGAGCTCTTGCTTAGCTGCCCACACTTTCGCAATGAGACAGGAGGAGAGGAGCAGGTGGGCCTGGGTAGATCACAGGGGAGGCGAGGACTCTGGTCCAGCCTACGGACCCCCAATGATGCAGTGTCGGTCCTAGAGGAGCCCAGAGAGAGTCACATCCAACAACAGGGCAAGAGCAACTACTTCATAGAGCACGCAGATCTGGGAGCCCATTACTATCGCAAATACTTCTACATGAAAGGTAAGTAAAGCACAACACAGCTCACTCTGTTCATCAACGTGTGGAAAACATCACAAAGACTGAAACTGAGCCTTTTCAGCTTGTGGTGCCATTTAACCTTAATCTATGATCAGAGGTTTTTTTCCTTTAACCTCCAGGCCTTTGGTAAATGTTACTTTCTCTTCCCCACATTTTAAAACTCCATCTACTGCCCTAACAAATGAAGACGATGGCCAAAACAATTATAGTACAAAATTAGAAAAATATCTTTTCAGCTTAAAAAATTGGTATCCTATGTTGCTCTTACTACTGTGCGAGCTCATGCCTCATTTTAAGGCTTGATCATCCTTTACCAGGATACACATTTTCTGCTCTGTCACTTTACTCTAGAGGGACTGAACAATAGTTATAATGGAGGGGCGTTTTAAACAAAGCAAGGGGATATACAAATCTTTTTTTTCCTGTAGTGGATAGCAGTCAGATTTTTTTTGTCTCTTTAAACTTTAAGCCCGGATTCAAACTTAATTTCAGTATGCCCTTGGGTTTTGTTGTGTAAATAGACATCACAGAAAAACCTTTTTTTTGTGTTTCCTTCATATAATTATGCTGCACTTTGCCCATTTGCAGAAGAGAACAAGCATGAGAACCAGACAGATCCATGAGCTTCTACTTTTTTTGCTCCACCAGATGCATGTGCTACAGACCCCCTACCCATGCAGCCATTTATCTTTTATTGATCTGATTTGATTTAAGCACCAAAAAAGCCAAGATGGCTGTTGATCTGCAATGCCCTGGAACTGCTACGTCACCAATACCAAACAAACTGGAGAGCAGTTTTCATGATGCGCACACGAACAGTGCCACGCCACATGTCGGATTGTTATATTGAACTTAAAGCTGTGGAAGATTCAAAGCCCACAGTCTCACTGATACATCAACCTCTTTGCTGCATCCAGAGGTGTCTTTGCCCATTGATTACAGCGCTGTGAACACAAACATGAATGAGAAAGTCGTAGCGCAGATGTAGAATTTGTCTGATTAGGCCAGGCTAAAGGCCTAGCTGGGCCAAACCTTGAAACTAGAAAAGCACTCAAAGAGCGCAGACCTCTGCAAAGCAAATTGTGATTGTCACACAACACTTTAGTCCTACTTTAATGTTATACTCCCTTTCAGCAGACTGTCTGCTACAATTTGGTGTTAGTTAAAGGTTTGTACAATAATTTGTTACCTGACAGCGCTGAAAATTATAATGACCCAGTACATATTTCATATTCCGGATGTTGGTGTCCAGAATATTGCCAGGATCTGGATCGTACTTTTACATCTGTCAGAAATGATTTTGAACTTGTCTTGTATTGTTTCACAAAGCCATCTGACCATTTATGTTAACATATATGGTGAGAACGGCCCTATCACACAATGATAAAGAATCCTTAAAAATAATCCAGGATCAAGACAATGATCTGGATCACCTCCAAAATATAATCATCAAATATAATCTTTCTTATCCTATTTTGAACATTTTCTGGAATTTTCATCAAGATCTGTTTGTTACTTCTTGTGTTATGTTGTTCACAGACAGACAAACTCTCCCAAAAACATAACCTCCTTGGTAGAGGTGATAAAATAAATCCTCATTAGCATCACATCTGAGCTACAACTGTCACAACCTTTTGTCCAGTAGCAGCATTGTCATGATTGTTCTGCACTGATGATTGACTGCTGTGTCATCACAGAACACCAGAATTTCTTCGGCATGGATGATCGCCTCGGTCCAGTTGCTATCAGTTTCCGTCGTGAAGAGAAGGAGGGATCCAGTGGAGCTCAGTACAATTACAGAATCATCTTTCGCACCACAGAGGTAAACCGTCCCTTTGCCCTCTTCAAAGCTTTCGTCAAGCTCTGTGTGTGTGTGTGTGTGTGTGTGTGTGTGTGTGTGTGTGTGTGTGTGTGTGTGTGTGTGTTTGTGTGTGTGTGTGTGTGTGTGTGTGTGTGTGTGTGTGAGTGTGCGAGAAATCGATTTGACTGGATGTGATGACTGTGAGTCGTCTCCTCAGATGAAGACACTGCGAGGTTCCATACTCGAGGAGTCTGTGCCTTCTGCCGCTCGACACACGACCCCCAGAGGCTTGTCTCCAAAGAGGCTGCTGGAGTTCATCATGCCTGAGTTGAACCTGCACTGCCTCCGCTTGGCCTCAAACTCCCCCAAGGTCCGCGACACCCTGCTGAAACTTGACGAACAAGGGGTGAGTAAGGCTGCCTCTGCTGACACCTAAGACTGATGGATGTGTGTCGAAAAGAAAAGTATTTCAGGAAATCTTGAAATCACAGAAAAAAAAAAAAAAAATTAGGTACATCTGTAGTCTGATCAATATTGTGTGTTCACACAAGAAAGAATAGTGATCATACCTTCATACTGCTGCATCTTTATTTAAATTCCAGATATATAGATGAGCTACCTATAAAATCTTAATATAATATCTGATGACAAATCAATATAAATAGCACTTGAATATATGAGCAATTGTGGGTATATACTCACTATGTTGGCTGCCATATTATGTCTTGCAAAATAATAAAAAAGATCACAGATATAAAAAAAGATTAACATAAAGATGATGCAAAAAAAAAAGAGAAAAGAAGAGATCAAAAAAGATACTACTACCACAATCATAACATTCGGCCTCATTTACCAACAAATGTAAAAATATTTTCTCACTCTGGCAGGTCATTAATCACCGTCAGATTCATTACACATGCGTACCAGACAATTTCGACCACCTTGCATTTATTGTAATCAGAATAAATCTAAATTGACAAGCGAGTCATCAACAAAGTGAGATTTTAGTATGTACATTAGCATATTTCCAATTATAAACTCAGTATTTAATTTAAGATTCAGTACTTAAAGTACGATAAGGGTGAAAGGCGGCAATTTCATGGTTGTTTGATACATTGAGTCAATCCACAGTTTTTATTTTTATATTCTTTTAGAGCTTTTTTCTTTTTCTGAAAGTATTTTAAATGTGTCATGCATTTAGTTAAAACCAAAATGTGTTAACGTCCTCTGAGCAAGTTGGTTGTCACGATATGTGCGTATGCATGGTCTTAGGAAGTTCTAGTTTTGTTTGCAGTGCAGAAAAAATGCAAGTAAGTAGGGATGCACAATATATCGGTATTAATATCGGTATTAGTATCGGTATCAGCTGATGTTGGTCATTTTTTTAAATATATCTGCATCAGCTGATGTGTAAAAGTGGGCCGATATTTACTCATTAGCTGCATTTTCAAAGCATCTCGAACAATCTTTCAAGACCCAAATAATATTGTTTTCTCTGACTATGTAAACACCAAAACTACCTAAGAAGAGTGAAAAAGGAAAACTAGTTTGAAAATAAGGGGAAATGTTGAAAAATTCAGTTTGCATGATTTTCAGTTTGTTCACAATTTTATCATCTCAGATTGTTTTTTTTGAATCAATATTGATATTGGTAAATATTGGTTATCAGCCATAACAGCAATATTAATATCTAGGTAGCTATCGATACCTGCCAAAATTTTCATATCGGTGCATCCCTACAAGTAAGACTATATTGAGAAATCCCATACTTGTGCTTCAGACGTTTGCACACATAGTTTAGGCACATTTTTGTGTATATGCACGAATAGAGAATGAGGCTCATTGACTTTTGAATCGTACTTAAACCCCAGATGAGCCCCATAGGTGAACTCAAGCAAAAGAAAAAAACACCACAAAAAAGGAAATCCTTCTCTTTGAAGTTTTTGGAGCTTTGGCGTAAAAGCTAAATGAATCTCACACAGCTACATGTTAATTTTAAGTAAACCTGCTTCAGAAATATCTGTAACAGACAGTGCAGATCTAAAGTAAAAAGCCAAAATATCAAGAGTGTCTTGAAAATAGTCAGTGCTATGAATAAATGATCAACTTCTCTGTCTTCCATTGCAGCTGAATTTCCAGAGAAAGGTTGGCGTGATGTACTGCCGGGCCGGGCAGAGCTCAGAGGAAGACATGTACAACAACGAGAGCTCAGGGCCGGCCTTTGAGGAGTTTCTGGATCTGCTTGGGGAGCGGGTGCGCCTGAAGGGCTGGGAGAAATACCGAGCTCAGCTGGACAATAAGAGTGAGCTGGAAACACACACCACTACTCGATCTGTTGGCTGCATCTCACCTTGTCGCCATTATCCAAAGGGCATCAGTGCAGCACTGAAAGCCTGAGATAACTGCTATCTGGCCTCATGTAATCTGAGTAATGCCTGTAAAAGAGCATAGTCACTGCTGATTATCTCCGAGCTGTTTTCCCCTCACTGAGCAACAGAGACAGTAAATAGGACACATTTCACCCTGACTCTGACAGTTTGAGTTTATTCTTTCACTCACAGATGTTGACTGATTTTGCTTAATCTCTTTGTGTGATGTGTGCGTGTGTGTGTGTGTGTTCGCCGTGTGTCTTTTGCCTGTGCAGCGGACTCAACTGGGACACACTCTCTCTACACACGTTACCAGGACTATGAGATTATGTTCCATGTCTCCACGATGCTGCCCTACACCTCCAACAACACGCAGCAGGTGAAATAAACCAAATTATGTCTTCAACATCGTTGTGCTGCCACACAGCCGTCTTTGTGTTGCAGCAAAATATTTTCCAGTCCCAGATGCATCTGTCTTTGTCCACCTGACAATCCAGTCCCCTTCTGTTATTAAGAAAAATACATCAGTCGTGGTAAAACCTTAATCAACCCTGTCTGTTCGTGCTGTCATGCTTTGGTAAATGCTTCAGGAAAAGCCTCTGTGCTCTGCAACAAGCATGACATCGAAATCCTGCCCCCCAGTGTTCACTCCCACCATGAAGATATTCACTGCAGCCTGTCAGACAGTCTGCTCCTTCAGCTCACTGTCTGCTCTTTGTGAGCAGCCTTTGCCTTAATAGTGTTAGCTGTCACATTAGATATATAATAAGTATGTGAATTTAAGGTTTAGATTAAAAACACTGCACCTAAAACCACTGGGGCTGAGACAGCTTTTAATTGGAGCTTTTTAGATGAATAATTTGCTAGGGGTTTTTTTTTGTTTTTGTTTCAGGGCTTCTGAATGTAACATTCACTACTGATTTTTGCTTCACTTATTAACCAATACATCAATCATTTGTTTTATTAATTGAAAAAAAAAAGTTAAAAACTCCTCAAGACTATGTGTTTTTCCAAACAACCTCTAAAGCAGAGTGGCCAGCCAGTCAGAGACCAAGAGCCACAAAAATGACCGTGGTACTACAGAGAGCCACGTCACACACGTGGTCTTACAAGAACACTGCCTCTCACACGTAAACAAAATTACATAAAATGAAATCAATACATTTCCAATTTTCAAAGCGAGATTTACTGTGTTTGTGTGTTTAAATTCATACTAGAGAAGAGAAACTGAAACTTAAGTATCAATCCCAACTGATCCCAACACTGTCATCCATATATATATAGTTTAGATTGATTGGCACACCACTACTCATAACTATATATATATATATATATATTTATGAATGGATCGAAGAGCCATACACCGAAAAGCAGAGAGCCACATGTGGCTCACGAGCCACAGGTTGGCCACCCCTGCTCTAAAAATTAAATATATAATATATATTAAATATAAAATATATAATTAAATATCAGCAACAGCATGGTCACAGCCATACAAGTATATTAAGTTTTTTATTTTTCTTATAGCTTCTTATTCTTTTAATCAGCTTTAGTTACTTTCTATTACTTGCTAGTGCGTCAAACCTCTGTTTTTAACACCTAAGTTCATTCTATATTTTATTGTCAGTTGAACAGTAAAACACCTATTTTCACTTTTTGTCTGTTTTCAAGTAAATAACATATTAACATCCTTTGTTTTCTACAATTTATTGTATAAAACATAAACATAGTTTTAGTTACATGACCCCTTTGCCACGCCAGGCCTATCCCCAATTTTAGGCATCTTTGCTCAACTCTTAATTTTTCTAAAACAAATGAGTTATAAAAACACAATTTCTAATGCAGTATGTTCAAACACATATGGGGTTTTTAGACCTAAACATTCGTTTTTATACCAGCTGCTGTTAAAAATTAGTGTTTAAACACAAGTGTTAATCACATACTGTTTAAAAAAAATAGATTAACTCAGAATCATGCCACCCGTTAGTTTCTGACTTTTAAAGTCTTGTGATGATGGTTACTATCTTATTAACCCTGATTACACCTTACATTTGGTTGACCTAGCTAGAGACCTAAAGATGGAGTCGAGATGAGCCTTTAGCCTCCTGGCAAAGTGCTATAATGTGCCCACCTGTCAGTTCATTCAGCCCTTAATGATGCTTAATTATTACAAACCTCAGAAACAGCTCATCAGCATGTTTATTTCTGCTGTAGAGATGGACACTTTAACATGGCTGTGGTAATAGGGTCTCCTTTGGCTTTTGTAGTCAGCCTCAGAAACTGCAGTACTTCTTAAAGGGATTAAATTCAACACTGATAACTGTTGCTTTGTTTACACAAACACACTACATACTACGAGTATTAAAGAACTTGCAGGTATAGAATAGAGAAATTTAACAGGTTGATAAGTAATATTAAACAGCCCTGGTCTAACATGGTGCTTTTTTCTCTGTGTCTGTTTTTCCCAACAGTTGCTGAGGAAGCGACACATCGGTAACGACATTGTGACAATTGTGTTCCAGGAGCCAGGCGCGCTGCCTTTCACTCCTAAATCAATCCGCTCTCACTTCCAGCATGTCTTCATCATTGTACAGGTCCATGAGCCCTGCACTGAAAACACCTACTACAGGTCTGATGTCATCTTTTCTGTCTCACTCTGTTTGAATACATACATTTCCTCTACACCCCAAAAAAGATCTCACTCTCCTTTTACAGGCCGAGATATTTTAAGGCGAGAAATTCATGCTGGTATTAGAACCTGTGTTTGGATTTTACTGCTCTGAAAAAGTTATGAAAAGTTCTGGCCTTGATGAAAATACCCAAACAGACAATTTAATTTAGTAGAAGAATGCAAAGGCGAGTGTTTGCATCACTGCAGCATCTTCAGTGTTTGTTATTCTGGAGAGTATTACACAACACTTGAGCTCTGAAAACAAGACAGAGATAGAGTGTCTGTTGTGCTCTGTCTCTTAACTCTGTCATTCCTCTTCCTCTCTCCCCCCCAGAGTGGCAGTGACTCGCTCAAAAGACATCCCATTATTTGGCCCACTGTTCCCTAAGGGCGCCCGCTTCCCTCGCTCACTCGCTTTCAGAGACTTCCTCCTGGCGAAGGCGGTGAACGCTGAAAACGCTGCGGAGAAGTCGGAAAAGTTCCGCTCCATGGCCACCCGCACACGGCAGGAATATCTGAAGGACCTGGCAGAGAACTACGTCACCACCACACCCATCGACTCCTCCACCAAGTTCCCCCTGCTCTCTCTGGGAGGAAAACGCAAAGATAAGCTGAAGGGCACCAAGGGGGCGGAGCTGCACAGTGCCGGGGCACTAGTGTGGGCCGTGATGGTTAACAGCGGAGGAGACGACGGGGAGGCGGGGGAGCACAAGCTGCCCTGTCTGCTGGGAGTGTCAGCTGAGTCCGTAGTTCTCATTGAAAGGTGTACTCGAAGGGTGGTGTTTAACTGCTCCTGTCGGGATGTGGTTGGATGGAAGGCGGTGACGGAGGTGAAAGAGGGGGGACCATGCTTGGATATCTTCTATGAGCGTGGAGAGTCCGTGTCCATATGTGTGATGGAGAGTCAGGCGGAGGACATCCGGGAAGTGGTGCAGAGACTTGAGGTGGGTAAATGAGTTAGGTTGTGGGCTTGTGATGCGACAAATCATATGATAACCCTCATTCATCCTGTAGTGATTGCTACTAAACAGTAAGTCAAGACTGAGTACTATAATTAGATTAGAACCATTTAGTTTATTAGTGAGAGCTGATAAAGAGACAAACTAACAGCATCGGGGCTTGTGTTGCTCTAACTCTGGACAGTTCTGGACAGTGTTTATTAAATTAACAGTTGGTAGAAAAGACCTAGTTTCAGCAGAGTCTGGATTTAGTTCAGTTCTGTTGGGGAAGCCAAATGAACGATTGGTAAATCAAGTAAAGTTGTCTCTTTTTAAAAAATATTTCAGGGGCAGTTTTTTCATTTATCAGAAAGGACAGCTGAAGAGAGACAGGAAATGCTGGGAGTGGAGAGTTAGGGGAAACATGGAGGCTGGGAGTCAAACCAGGGACTACTGCCATGAGGGTTATAGCCTATGTACATGGGGCGCATGTGCCGCAAAAAGCATAATTATCTTTTATTTATCATATATTACCTACAATACTGTATACTGCTTGTTAAAACTTTTTGCAAAGAAGCAATTTGACTGATATCTGAACGTCAGCACACTAAATCCTTACACAACATTCCCTCATGTGCATAGCTGCTCATAAACAAACATGCTTTAGTTTTATAAAGCTGACAGTTTGAGCTGTATCCTGAAACTGGAAGATGCATAAAAGTACAATTAATAAATACAACTAGAAAAGCACTCAGAGAGCGCAGACCTCCGCCAAGCATATTGTGATTGTAGCGCAACACTTAAGTCCTACTTCAATGTTATACTCCCTTTCAGCAGACTGTCTGCTCCAACTTGGTGTTAGTTGCAGGTTTGTACGATAATTTGTTACCTGACAGATGACACAGTACATATTTCATATTCCAGATCTTAGTGTCCTGGTCCTAGTTCGATCTGGATGGTACTTTTACATCAATTACCATGACAAGCAATCCGACAATTTATCATGGAGTAATATACGCATATAGTGAAACGGCCCTATCTCACAATGATAAAGAATCCTTTAAAAAAATGCAGGATCCAGACGGTGATCTGGATCACCTACAAAATTTAATCACTTCTTTCTTATCCCATTTGGAACATTTCCTGAAAATTTCATCAAGATCCTTTTGTTATTTTTTGAGTTCACAGACGAACAAACAAACAAACAAACAAACAAACAAACAAACAAACAGAAAGACAGACGGACAGACAAACTCTCCCAAAAACATAACCGCCTTGGCGGAGGTAATAAAGTTAAAAACATTTATAGTTATCTCAGGTTTAACCTCAATTTAAGGTTATTTTCAAGTACAGAGTTTTTGAAATGAAGAAAATCTCTAAGGATTCTCAGACATTTACTTTTTTTTAATCTCTTTATTTCCCATGCCACTTTGGCATCTTTATCAACTTAGGATTTCTCATAAATACCATGCAGCCCAAAATGCTTCACGTAGACTTGAACAGAAAAATGGAAAAAATTGAGCATAAAAAAGGAGATTAATTAAACAATAATGTTTCCCCCCTCTACAGCTGGTTACCCGGGGCTGCGAGGCTTTCGAGGTCACCCCCCTGCGTGATGGTGTCGGACAGCCGGGCTTCCTCATGAACGAAGAAGGCTTTGTAACAGAGCTGCAGCGGTTCTGTTATGCAGAGAGCGGAGGTTTGCAGCTCTGGGCTCGCGTTGTGCGGCTCTGTGGACACTCCCTGGTTCACCTGAGCCCAGAAGAGAGGACCAGGCTGCTACGCACGGCACACAAAATCCACATCACCGTAATCCCACCAGACGAGAACGGGAAGCCTCGCAGGTGGGTGAGGAGGAGTAAAAGGGGGAGAGTGCTAACAAGGGCACATGTAGGTCAGCAGACATAAAGTAAGATTGGAGGAGAGGCTCATGGGTAAACTGCGTGCAAGGTCCAGAGGGGGGCTGACAGGGAGGTGGGCAATGAAAAAGAAAGAGGGGGCAAGTGGAACAAGACAGTTTAGGAAAACATGGGAGGTGTCACTCTGAGGTCACAGTTTGCTCCGCTACAGTCTGTATCACACCAGCTGGCTCCCAACTAATCAATCCCTCCAATGATCTTTTATCACAGTGACACACATTGTCCAGCACACTTTCCACTCAGCTGCAGTCAGAGGGCATAAACAGAATTTTTAAATTACCAAATAGATAAAAACAAAACCAAGCTGTGAACTTCTGCAGCTCTTTATTTTAAAGAAACAGCTCAAGCTGGCAGCAGAATCATCCTCAGAGAACATCCCCTGCTTTATTTATATTTCACTTCTGAGAGGCTTTTCAGTGACAACAAAGCCCAAATTGTCTCAAAGATGTCTTCACAGGAAATGGAGGCTCTGAGATTTCAAAAGAATATAGATGAAGCTCAGACAAATATAGCTCTTTTTTCCTCTACTTTTTGTTTTTGCCGTCTAGATTAATTTCTGACTCAACAGTTTAATAATAATAAGAAGAAAAAGGAGGTGTGATTTATTTCTTCTTGAATATGTGTGTCTGTGTTTTATGATCTGCAGAAGTTTCTCTGAGCTCTACCAGAAAGCCATTAAGGATGCCGAGTGTAAACCTGGCGAGGATCAGTCCGGAGAGGCCTGGGTGTTGGATGAGAGGGAAGAAGAAGAAGAAAGGGAGGAGGAAACGAAGGAGGAAGACAAGATGAGGAGTGGTGGAGCTGATGAAGTACACATAATCGAGGTGGGGACCTCGGAGGGTGAAGGGCACCTGAATGATAAAGAGCAAAGTGAGAGAAGTCACACCGTGCTTCTCACGCCGCCCAGTTTACCTTTGCTACGGGCAACTTCACTGCAGGACCAACCAGCCAATCAGAGCGAGGAGAGCAGCGGCCCACAGCTCACACGCAGCTGCTCATTGGAGAAAATGTCCTACAGGGATACATGTGATGGGTGAGTGTTGGTAAAGCTTCTAACACTGTTCAATTAATGGAGAAAATATGAAGAAAATGAGAGTTTAAGTAACAAGAAAAGCTGCTTTGCAAGATTGCTTTACTGCGAGCCACACATCGGGAGAGCATTAGGTAAAAGAGCTCTTAAATCATCCAACATGGCCGAAAATACCCCTGAGCTGAAGCTGACTCATCACTTTTTAATCTCTGAGTCAGTGCGTCACTTTTCCTGCAAAGGACGAGTTACAGAGAAGGACATGAAGCAGTGCGTCACTGAAGTGTGTCAACTTAACAGGAAAGTTCTGTCGTTAAAATCTTTCTCATGAGAAAAACCACTTAGGTCTTCATTCTTTTTATTTTTAAACTTCAGCACCTAGCTCATTTAATGAAAAACCTCAAACACTTCAAAAATAAAAAATTTAAATGACAGCGCACTTTTTTTTCCCATTAGTTAAGTTCAACAATGCACCATTCAACCAAGGCAGTGCACCTCTTCTTTTCAAGTGTTCCAATTCAAACCTTGATGACCATGATCTGATTCAAGAAAATATTGAAAAATTTGCTTTGATTTGATTTGACTTAATGTGCTATGCAAACTAAACATTTGGTCCCAAGTAATTTTTTTTTTTACCTGCTATACCGACTGGTCATTGAGCTTATTACATGAGACAAAATAGGAGAAAAACTAGAAACTGTAACACTGAGGTCTCATTGTGACACTGAAACCTCTGCTTTTCAATACACTGAGGTTAAATTATTTGCAAATTATCCTGGAAAAAGTACATTAAAATTAGCTATTAGCATAAGGGGGCTGACAATTTTGACCCTGGTAGTTTTTGTTTTTTGTGAAATAATGTTGTTTCTGAGTGCATCGTCAAATAATGTTAGCACCCAAAATTAAACCAGGATGTTTGGAAAAGCTGTTGAACAGCAATTGGGAAATTTTTGAAAAATCATCAAACTTCATAAGGGGTAAATTATTTTGACATCAACTGTAACTTTTTAGCTTTACAAAGCCCAAATAAACTCCTAAACTAAGTGTTAATTTTCCCAAGATTCAAATATTAAAGCAATGACAGAGCTTTTAGCAACGTGTCACACAGGAGAGAGAATAAGTGTTATTTTTAGCTCGATGCATCTTTTATCTTATTAAAATTTCTTTCGTCACATATAAGCAGAATATAATTTTAATACTGATGGCCCTTACCAATTGCACTGCTCTCGATAATTTACAGTTTTTGATTAATTTTATTCTTATAGTAGAGAAACATTTCTGTTCATTCCAGTTAAATGCTGTATGCTTGGCACCTTGTAACTTAACTTCAATGTGTTAACAATTTTTTAAAGGCATCAATCCAAACCACAAGGTAAGTTTATAAACTTGAGTATTAAAATGGGCCAGAAATGTATCGATAACAGTAGACTTCACCCAGCTATGGGTGGAAAAAGCATTTAATATCAAGGGCTACTCATAGACTTAAAAAAAAAAATGGACGTCATCTTGCACAGCTCGAAGTGAGGTTGCCACAAAAATTGCTCCCCCTGGTGGCTGGCTGCAGTTTAGGTCAAAAAATCCAACTCTCCAGCCATTCCAGATGGGCTGTGGTCAAACTTTAAAAAATTAATACACCTCGTAGAAATGTTTCTCATGTCTGATTGTTGTGGTGATTTGGAGATATCATTTGGCTGCCTTGTATTCAAGTCCTCTTTTTTCTGAAAAGTTTCATTTCATTACTTATCCGAGGTTGAAAACAAGGTTTTACATCACGTTTAACAGTGATTGACAGCTGCTGTTCTCTTGTATTTTTTTTCTAGGATTGTAAAATATATCAGGAGGTAAAGTCAAGAAGTGATTAGACTCTTGAAATTAAAAAAATATATATTTTTGTCACCTGGCTCCACTCAGATTCTCCCAGAATCCCTCACAGTCTCTACTGCGCAAACTCTGGCTGCACAACTGCTTCAATGGCTGCGCTTGTGACGAGGATATTTTGGCTTCAAAGCTAATGTGAGATGTTGTTTTAATGGGGTCATCCATTGTTAACATGTTCCCTCATTTCTAAGTTCCCTCATTTCCAGGACATTTTCAAAATACTGTATTGTGTTCCTACATTTACCTTCAATTTAAGCATGAATGAATAAATGAGTAATTTTGTTTCAAACAACAGCAGCAGAAATTGTCACAATCGCAATCGTTAGAAGGGAATATAAAATATACTGACTGAAAAGGGTTTCGGCTGAAGCAGAGCTTGTAGATGCCATGGTCTTGTTTTCACACACAAAACCAAAACACAGACAAATCTCAGTTTGCAGGGTCACAGTCAACCTTGCAAATGGGCCATCAACCAGTTCATGTAACATTTTAGCAAACAAGGTTCCCATGATCCGGTCCCAGATCCACACTGCAAAAAACTGAAATCTTATCCAGTGTTTTTGTCTTATTGTAAGTTAAAATTGTCTTATTCGTTTGAGAAAATGTGCTTAAAACAAGAATTATGTCCTAAAACAAGTAACTTTTCTCTTGTTTCATTTGGAAGATTTTTTTCACTTGCTACATGCATTTCAGGACAACATAACCGGACATTTTCTGGACTATTTTGGTGAATGTGGCTCATATTAAGTCTAAAAAGACACTTTCTTTTGAAAATAAGACAAAATAACTCGACAAGATTTCAGTTTTTTGCAGTGTATGACATTAAGATCAGCTCCTGAATTGGTTCAGTTAATCTTTACACTGTTACATTAAACCTTTAGTGGCTTATGTACTATAAATTCAATTTTAATGCTTTTAAGCATTAAGGTCCTTTTAGTTTTTTTCTGAGAAGTTGTCTTCTATCAGAGAGAAAGGCATGTGAACAAGCCATGTTTCAGGTATGAGTCTATCAGAAATCTAAATGCTCGCTCCCTGGTTGGTTTCACCTTCAGAACATGAAGCTTCAGCTCAAAGAGGAAGTTTCCCATGAAAAATTATTCATGAGGATGATATTAAACTCTGCAGCTCTCTAAAATGAATCTTACTGCATTTATTGTCACAGGGAAGCAGAGCTGAATAATTTAACCCAAACCGCATCAGATTTGATGTTTGTGATGGATCATTTTGTGAGCTCAGAATTACAAACATCAATCAGGCCCGAATCCAGGCCATCCTGGAGATTACTTGTCTAAGTGCTACTTTTTGTTTTCAGCCTCTATATTGAATGAAAAATGTCACAAAGCATCACAGGAGATTAAGACTTCTGTACGTCTGTGTCTCTGACAGGCACGTGTATGACAATGTGGGACTGAAAGGCGACGGTCACATCTACGAGAATGTTGGCGAGCTGAGAGACGCCACACCTGATCTGATCCTGGCTGTCAAACCCAAAGTTCCCCTGGAGGACGAACAGGTGATGGACTGAGATGAGAGGTCACCTGATTGGTTTTTGCTCAGCTTTCCGTCTCTGTCTCTCTGACAGTGTTGTTTCCTCTTGGTGTCTCTCTGTGTCTTCAGTTCATGGGGGCTGAATTTGGGGATGACAAAGCTTCTGCGAGTGACTCCTCTTCCAGGCTGTCATGTGTGGACCGAGCTGAAAGAAACTCCAGAGCTCTGAGTCTTCATAACTCCATCACTAAGAGTAAGTACACAGTCATGAGTGCAGATTTTATTGAAACAAATGGAATTAGAATATTCATAATCCTTTTAAGAGAGAACAATGGCAGCTGCATGTTGACGAAAGGAGGAAATGAAGTTTCTGACCCTGATTACTCAAAACAAAAGTCCTCCCTTGCGCACACTGATCTGACCTTTTAAATGAAGCCAAAATGTCACAATTACACATGTTAGCAAAACATCCCTGCCTGATTAAATCCTCAAATTCCTCTTTTTTTAACCAGATTTTCTCTGCCCTCTCTTCACCCTCACCCTCTCTTCATTTTCCTCACTCTGCCCCCTTCTATATCCCCTTTGTCCCTCCTCTTTTATCTGGGCTGCCCCCTATCCCACTAATCTAATATCAGCCCTGCTCTGCTGCCACCCCCTGCCAGGGCGGGGATAAAAGGGGGACAGATGGGTGGTGGGAGGGGTGGAGTTTTAGGCAGCCCCAAATCAAGGAGCCCCTCTTACACCATCTGCTCGGCCTCTGCTGAGACTATGAGACTCGTCGTTTAAGCTCCATAAGAAGAGTGCAGTGCTCATCCTCTCATTTTACTCTTCTGATTTTTGTGCATCCTCTGAGCCTCTGATTGTTTTGTGTCATCATTTTGCACAGGAAGTCTAAGAGTCCTTGAACTTACAAGGATTTACTTACAACATTAACATTGCAAAAAATGAAATCTTACCATGTCTTTTTATCTTATTTTCAGTAAGAAATGCCCTTTTATACTTGATATGAGCAACATTCACTTGACCAGTCAAGAAAAGTGTCCAGTTTAAGTTATTTAAAGACAAAAATGAGGTCTGAATTGCTTGTAATGAGTAAATAAAATCTGCCAGTGGGGTAAGAAAAATGTACTTGTATTAAGACATTATTCTAGTCTTGGCAAGCACATTTATCTTAACCCACTGGCAATTTTTTAACTTGTTATAAGCAATTAAGGTGTCATGTTTGTCTTTAAATAAGACATTTTTCTGAACTGGTCAAGTGAATGTGGCTCATATTACTCTCATAAGACATGATTCACTGAAATAAGACAAAAAACACTTGATAAGATTTCAGTTTTTGCAGTGCAGGTGTAAGATCATGAATGCATGTTTTTGTTTCTTTGGAATTTGCATCAGGACTTTCCCGAAACTCTATTCTTTCTCTTAAATCCAGGTCTTTGCCTCACCCTTTTTTCAACTTACTACTTTTAAGTGTCTTGCTGGCTTAAATTCATGTCCAAAAAAAAAAGGTTCTTTAATTCACTCAATTCAGTGAAACCTAGAAACACTACACTTCCCCCTGCCCCTGACTTTGAGCATCATTTACACAGCAGCATCCCCTAGTGGTGACTCCATGCAGTTGTAGAAAGGCAGCTCAACAATCTGCAGTCCCACTGTTGTGCTCCTTTGTACCCGACAGGTTGATATTATCCACGCTCAGATAATAAAGCTTTTTAAATTGCTAATCCCAGCTTTCTTTCTCTCAGTTCTCTCAGAGACGACAGATTCAACTGAGGAGGAGTGGCAGTCAATCGCTGACCTGGCTACTGCCTGCCGCAGCATCCTAGAGGCTCTGTCGCGAGAGGGTGAGGACTACTTTTAACATGCTAGTAGATGTAATGAAGTTATGCTGTGTGTACCCACTGTCTCATTGAAAAACTAATACATGCTTTCACAAAACATGGGGACATCCCTAGCTGTTTATTTTTTACCTGATGCTGCTTTGGGCCCTTTGTTTCAGATTGTATTTCTCGACTCGATCTGTTTACAGCTTTGTGGTAAAAGAGTGGAAAAGACACTAACCTGTTAAAGATGTACAAAATGCAAAAGAGGGGGACTGTGTTTTCCTATATTTTGAATATGGATATAAAGTGCAGGATGTCCAAATTTAGTGTGTGCAGATTTTCAAACAGCTGCATATTCATTTGTTGTAGAAATCCCTGAACCTGCCAGTAAACTGCTGATGGCGGTCCATTAAAAAAAACAACACAAGTTCTTCATGAGACTTACTGAAATGATAAGGTCATGGTGTAAGGACAAGCAGGCCTCAAACATGAGGGTTTGCCAATATTTCTGCACCCTTAAGGCCTCAATAGGACTGACCAATCAGAGGAAAGGGGGTTTGTACAGTCAGGAGCCTTAAAGAAACAGCAAAGTGTTTCAGACAGGGGCTGGTATAAGGGTTTTCATCAACATCACTGTAAGAAAAATATGTATTTTTTAAATCTGTAAACCATATAAAGCTACTACAGGACTACAGGGGGACAGTATAAAGCCTTAAAAAAAGGATAAAATCTACTATTCAACTCGCTCAGTATCAACATGTGGAGCAGTCTTGTAAACAAACAGTCTTCACACCTATAGCACATGGCTGTCCACATACTTTTTGATACAATTTAAATACATATAAAACTACAATGCAGGCAGAGATGTGCTCTTGTTTATTGTGACTTGGTGTTTCAAATGTTAATGTCTTTTTTTCTACAGACCGTAAAGCTGGGGACCCATCCCAAGCTGGTGCTGACCAGACAGATGGCAAGCTAAGAGACTCAAAAGACAGGTGGGTTGCCAAAAAGTTCATACAGTTATCTCTCTGTAATGGTCTTTTGGGTTTTCTTTCTTTTTTAATTGTGGCACACACCCTCCTCATCAGCCTTTGTCTTTTATTCTGTCTCTTAATTTTTGTAAACTTAATCAACATCATCCAACTGTTTGGTCAGCGTGATGGGTTCGCCCTTAAAGAGACCGCCCTCATCACACTGAATCAGTGATGCACTTGTGAGCATGCAAACACTGATGCACACACACACACACACACACACACACACACACACACACACACACACACACACACACACACACACACACACACACACACACACACACACACACACACACACACACACACACACACACACACACACATTTTGGCATCATGTCTGACTCACAATCTTTGTCATCTTTCTGTGAAACTCCCACTCCAGTCTCTTTTAATTGTCGTCTCTACTTCATACAGCTCCTTCTTTGCCTGAACTGGCCGCACTCCTCTCCCGCGTGCTGTGTCTAAACATTTAAAGACCAGTGAACTATCGGCCAATAGAAAATCAGTCAATGAAAACAGAGCAAAATGTAAATCTTTTATCAGTCCAGGTCTGTGGTTATTACACACACAGTTTTATGTCCTCCCACGTACTGTAGAGGTCAGTATTGATGACTGTTTCTCCAGTAGATCTGGCTCCAGCTAGAAAAAGACACCATGTCTGTACAGTATGTTCCTTGGGGAAACTTACATCCAAATGTTTGGTTTTTTTGCATATCCCTGGATTAAGAAAAGAGAGAAATTTAGATTTTCTGTCTTTAAAAACACTCAGCAGCACTTTTACATATCAGTGAGGTTAATATTCAGTCTTATGTTGACCACTAGCATACAGGCAGTCCATATCAAAACCAGCCTTATTCACCAAGTATCTATGCACAAATGATGAATTAGACACACACAAATTGCCCCTGGTGGCTGTGGCAGCAGCGTGTGAATGGGATGATTTAATACTAATAGGTGCCTTTCATGTCAGCCTGTTTCATCAGTGTATGGATGTGGTGTGAATGGGTAAATATGACATGTAAGTGCTTTGAGCAGTCTGAAAACAAGAGAGAGCTTCATGTGAATGTTGTCCATTTACCGTTTACATACGGCTCCAGGTAATAGAGAAGATAAAGAAGAGAGTAAAAAAAAAAGGTTTAACTGAAAACATGTAAAGCCTCATCAAAAGAATGATTTCCCGTGTTTCCAATTTCATATAAAAGCTCCAGCTTGTCACACAGCTGACATCACCAGTTGTCAGATGCAATGCATCAAGAGATGACTGTACCCACTTAGACTGGATATTTCCGTCATCTGTAGCAATTATTGTAATTGGTCTGCAGGTATTACAGCTTACATTAAAGGTGACACACAGCTCCACGACCAATCAGGCAAATTAAAACAGTTCACGCTGAATGATCTGAAGTGAGGCATTCAAGCAGATTAAAGACATTTCTATAAGTGGCAGCAGGTACCAGTGAAAGCGTTCGTCTTGTTGAACTGTTTCTGAAGGTGCTGAAATACTTTGGCTTAATGAATACAGAATATCAAATGCTGAATTTACTTCTGACAAAGTGTCACTGCATCTCTTCTTTGCAGTGACTCTCCAGGTCACCTAGAGGAGAAAGTATCCCAGCTGGAAGCTATGCTGAAGAAGCTGCAAGATGACCTGCAAAAGGTGCTTTGACTTTCATGAATGTTTTTCTCTCTGTGATATGTACTTTCAGTGAGCTCCACGGGAGAGTCAGCAGGTAGGAACACGTATTTCAGTTTTTCAGCTTCTGTCGCTGAAGCGAGACGTTTTGTATTTTCTGATGCAACTTTGTTGTTTACATGTACAAATCCTCCCGTCTACTCAGCATGTCAAGTCTTAGCTGACTCACAAGTGATGCATTAAAAACAAAAACACTCATTATTTATTGAGACGTTATTGTAAATTTGTACAGACATATTTGTTATATTCAAATATCATATTTAAGATGGACTTATGTCAACTCCTTAAACGCTGTTATCAGTATTTTATAATTCAGTGCTACTCAACATAAATCTGTTGTTAATGTTTATTTTAATGTCAGAAAATACTGTAAGAAAAATGTGTCGGAGGACTAAACACTCTGTCCACTTGTGTGTCTGAAGCTTTCTGCCTCTTCTTACGGCCTTCAGCAGATGAAGTCACTCAGCATTAAACAAGTGGACTGAGTGTGTACAGCATTCTGTTGTTGGTAGTGTATGTGCATCTGTGTGTACACATATAAAATATTATTTATTCTAATTAAATGGAATGTTTTCTGTTTATTTTGATATCCTTTATAAGGACTGCAACAACACTGTTTGCATTACCAATCCATCTGTTAAATGTTTTTGCAATCAAGTGACCTTTCAATCTGTGAACTGTCAAAAACAGTGATTTAACACACGTTAAGTTGTGCAACAATTACTTGATTAATGGTTGTTTGTTAAACAGAAAACTTTTCAACAACAGTTTTTGCTAATTGGTAATAGTATGTCATTTTCAAATGCTTAAACTTTTTCCAGTCCTAGCTGCTAAAATGTAAGGATTTGCTGCTTTTCTCTGTTTGTAGGCAGAAAGTTTCATATTTCTAGGTTGAAATCTGTTGGTTTGATAGAACCGGCTCTTTAACGAAAACCCTGTGAGCTTTTGGTGAAAATAAAATGTACTTTTAAAACATTTTATAGTGTAAATATATTATTTTATGATAGCATTATTATTATCTGTACCTGCTGTAGGTATTTGGTAACTTACTCAGACTGACTAGAATCATAAAACCAAACCAGAGACTCCATTATCATCTAAACTCTGCCAGGCTCAGATGTTATTATTTTCGTTTCTCTCAACTAGATGTGCTTTCCCACACTGTTCTTGTCACTTTTGTTCCGAGCTCTGTGTCTGTGTGTGCCCATTAGTTACTTTAAAGCCACCGCTGTACCTGTCGCTCCCCTCCCGTTCCTGCCACAGCGATCTGAGCGACGGCTTTTGTTTTTGTTGTGTGCCGATGTCTTTCAGGAGAAAGAGGACAAGGCGGTGCTGCAGGCTGAGGTGCAGAGCCTCCGGCAGAACAACCAGCGGCTGCAGGAGGAGTCTCAGAGCACGGTGGCTCGCCTCATCAAAGTCACCGAGCTGCTGTGCAACGTCAACAAGCCCTGTTAGCTCTGACACTGCTGCGTGCACAATAACACACAAATCAGCAGAGATGCAAGTTGTAATAAGTGCGCTCAGTATACTCATTTAATCTCAAGCAAATTTGCAAAACGAGACACATTCACTTATCTTCTTCAATCTGTGTGCTACCACAATCTCAATCCTGAATCCTGGACCTGCCTGCTGGTGAGGAAGTATGCAAATCAACTTGTATAAAAAAGACAAAGAGGACATTTTCAGCATCCCATCACCTTGACAGACTGATGTGCAACCCTCTTTACCAGAGTGCTTCTCTATTTGTGTGTATGGCACAAAAGTATGTGTGTGGATGTTTATGCAGCATGTATGAGAGTGTGTGTACGCCCGCGTGTGTGTGTGTGTGCATTCCATACTGTACCTTGCTTAAATACTTGACTAGCTGGGCTGAATAGCACTTGCATAAAAAGTGGCAATTAAGACTGAGAGACACTGTATAGCATGTTAGGTGGTGTCTTATCTGAAATGACCAAAAGTGTAAATGTATATCACCAATAATATATGTGAACAGTAGTGTTGCTATCCTCTCTGCCGGACGTGTAGTTGCATTGCGTGAGTGTAGTTCTGTCAGTGTGGGATGGTCGTGTACGACAACACAACAAGAAAAAAAGGGAACGTGACAATGACAAGCCTGTAGGCAGCCTTCTACTTCAAAAGATGTAATGATGGTTACTGAGTCGCCTGAGTGAGGTCTGTTGCGTAAGGATATCACTCTCTGCCCTCTTCTCCCCTCAGCTGTACTGTATTTTTAAGAAATGCTGGAGTTTTCAGGAGGGAGATCTTAAAATCGTAGATGAAAGGACATAAACTGGGAGTCCCTCCAGAAAAATGACCTGAGCATGCTTGTTCCCCTCCAGAAGTGTGTATGGAAACAGTATTAAAGTGATGCTGAAAAGGGTTATACCTCTCCTGAAGACACAGACAATGGCAGGAAAGAGCTGCTTCAGCTTCCTTCCATGTAGCTGTTTTCTTCTAACCTCACTATTGTAGCAGCCATACTGTAGAAGATTTCCTCCTGCTGGCCTGAACCACAAAATGCCCCCAAAAGGCAGCTTCTCCTTCAGCTGGCAACATCGCCTTTGGTGTCTGAAAGCAAGTTATAATGAAATATAGAAAATTGTATTTAAAAATGTTTTGTTTGGGATGATACAGTGAGTGTTTTGTTAAATATGGCTTATGAGTGGTAGCGGTAAGGACACCTGATGTGTGTTTGTGTGTTTCTGTGTCTTTCTTGCACTTTCTTTTAAGGTAAAATCAGCACTGGATAGGGCACATGCTGGATTTGATTCTCATGCCCGGGTTAATGTCTTGCTCAACATAACAAGGTGGAAAAGATCTCCTCCCCCTGACACCACCTTACCTCACCTTTTTGTGTCCACTGCTGCTGGAAAAAAAAGTGTGTGTTCAGAGGAGTCACACTGCTTCTCCTCAGTGCCAACGAAAAAAGCCCAGGCAGCTCTATCAAACCCAGAGGAATCAAACAGAACTGACTTGACAACAAACTTGGACAAAAAAGGATGCCAAATGTTCGCCAGTCACTCAGACTCTTGTTTTTCTTGTACAAATTTCCTCTTGTAATTTTATTTTAGAGTCACTGTGAATACCTGGTACCAGCATATTAAGATACAGTATATACAGATTAAATTATGAATCTAAACTTTATCAGTATGTGAAGATACTGTATGTACAGCTGAACTGTTCATGTTACTTAGTGCATTGGGTTGTGTATGCCCTCCTTTTTGCAGGATAATTATGCAGATAATGTGTTTTAATTGTGGCCATGCAGGCTCCTGTTTCATCTCCTGTACATGCTGAAGCCTCATGACTGACCACAGGGAGACACTGGTGTAAGAAGACCTGTTTTACTGTGTCTCCTGTATAGTTATCTAGATTGTAGGAGGTTGGTCAAGCATGAGAATGTGCCAAGCAACTTCCAAGCTCCCCCTCTGTATGTGTGTATGTATAAAAATGTAACTTATTAATCATGGAAATGTGGATTTTCTTGTAGCTGTTTGAAGTGGAGGGAAGTCTGGGGAGTACAACGTGAAATAGGATAGTAAAGAAAGGTGAACTTGGTTATGATTTATTTATTTTTTATTTTTGTAGGAAAAAACAACAACCGTTACATGAAATGACAAAATACTATCAGCAAATCATGGTAATAGTTCCTATTATCATTTGAATACAGAGCTATTGCAGCTACAGCTCTTAATATCTAATAAGTTCTTATAACACCATAAGGTACGCCTTAATGAGTGGGGTCAAACTGGTCATACTGGTGTTATGTGAAGGATTATTTCTCTGACTTTGTGCCTACCTGAAAATGTAATGTATGTTAACTCAGCACAGTGACCTCATTTCTATGTCTTTGGTTGCACTTACTGAGGTTTTAAAGACAAGAGACCGTCCTAACATCTGGTCGTCCATCCACTATGTGAGGGAAAAATGGTCGAGTCATACATGATCAGAAAGAACAGATAATAATAATAATAATAATAATAATAATAATAATAATAATAATAACAACAATAATAACAGATATGTGTTGTTGGTTTGAAGAATAAATGAAGCTCAGTAAGTCATGGAGGCAAAGCGATAAACATATATGGTTTTTAGAAAAGAATTAAACACAAAATGGTGTTTACAGTGACCGATTATGCATTGAAATGGAGTTTGAGCTGAAATGAATGTGTTGAATGGCATATGCTTCCCTGATTGGGTGATTATTTTGGTATTTTAAAACTTAAGAATAAATTGTCTCAAAAAATCCAACTAAAATAAGAAATCTGATTGTGGTTGACTGACCTTAAAGGGCTAATAGATAGAGTTTATGCACCATTATAGGGCTCTAAAATACATCAGCTGAAAGTTATGAGATTTATTATTGTGTGTAATTTGTTACATTTAGAAGAACAGACTCAACGGAAATGGAATATATATCAAATGGATTTAAAAATACATCCAGTGCATTTGAATCTACTGCTTAGACAAGCATTTCCTGGCATACACCTATTACTGGCTATTGGGGATGGGTACCTTTCACATTGAACAATATGGCACTGATGCCCTGTTCCTGGCAATTAGCATCAATACTCAATGGTACCAATTTTTGGTTATTTTGTACGTTTACGTGGTGATAATATTAATTTGTGCGATAATAAAACCTCAAAGTTTTTCTATTTAAAATATTCATTTCTCAATACCTAAACTTGAAATGCTGTGTTCATGTCCAGCATGGAAAAATTGCCTACTCATCCACTCCCTCACAGTCACAAGAATGCGTTTAGGTTCCTGAACATGGTACCATTTGAATCTATGTAAATCAGTACCTGGTACTACAGACAGAATTGGTTGAAGATTTTGGTACCCATCCCTACTGGCTATCGTGTAATATCAGATCCACAGAAAAGCAAAAAGAAAGAGGTTGAAAGTTAATATTTTTCCCCATAATATGTGGCTTATTAATAAATGATGGTTTGCAAATATTTTTAATCCTATATTTAATTTTTAGAAATACTCTTAAGGCAACATGTCAAATGCTGAACTTGAGGTTGTACTTTGACAGAACTATTTGCTCATTTTAAATTTGATGCAAGCTTCTCTGTATCAAAAATGCTTGACAGTTGTTCAAACCCAGGCCAACATAGATGATTTCCAGAAATAATGTCTTTTTGATTTATTAGACCACACAACAGTCTGCAAGTAAATCATTAGTGGGCTGGGGCAGAGAAATGCCTCAGACATTCCCGGACCATGTCTGCATATGGTTTTATTTCAACGTGATATAGTTTTAGTCCATTTTTATAGATTTAGGGACAAACTGATTTTAGAGTTATGTTTGATTTGGATGCAGTGTCTCATGTGGGCAATAGATCATGACCATCCAGTACTGCTTTTCAGCCTTTTTCCAGTGGAACAGATATTAATCCATATTCTCTGAGCCTTTTTAAATTATGTACTGCAGATGATGATATGCCATTTAAAGTTCTACTGTGGAGAATAATTCAGAAATTGTTAAACTATAAGCTCACACAGTCTCTCATAAGCTACAAGTTATGAGTGTTTTTTTCCAACTTCACTTCTAAGAGACTCAACCTCTCCGGAAAGCTCTTTATTATTTTTTTCTAAGTCCAATAATGTCATTAATCTGTTGCATATTAACCTAGTCAGCTGGAGTTAGATGTTTCATTAAACAGTTTATTCTTCTTCATGATTTGACATGTTTTCTCTGCCAAAAAGGCAATGGAAAATAGGTAACCATGATTTGCAAACCATCAGATTTTTTTATTTTTTATTTTTAAGTAGGATTTCACACAATTCACCAACTTATGTAGTTATGCAGTACTTGATGCATGAAGCATAAGCTGTGAAATGATTTAACTGATAGATACCATTTGATAACCTCATTTCACTGTACTGTACCATATCAGTTTAAAGCCAACTAAGGCTCCCAACCTGCATGGGACTTCAGAAAAAAATGTCAGCCGTATTAATATGGTGAGTTAGAGACTCTTGAGACTCTTTTAGTTTTAAAATGTTTCCAATAACAGGAGCTTTTGAATACATCACAGGGACATCACCGGAGTCCAGCTCAAGTGGAGGGAATAATCTAGGCGTGGCTTCAATGACTGCAGGTTGAAAGATCTTTGAAGGTGTGGCAGGATGGATTTGTGCAAGAACTCCAGAAAATGGCCCCGACCTTCTGAACCCAGAGCTTGTGACCAAAATAAGGTTGATGGCTGCAAAGAAAATAGGCTGTAAAAGTCAGTTTATGAAGTGAGATGAAAGCACAAGAAATGTACATAAACATGAACTTTGGCAGGCTAATGAACTCCTAAAACCAGAGGTTTCTGCTGGAAACAAAAGGAAAAGTCTATAATGTAATATTTGATCAGGTTATAAAACCGTTTCTAAGAGGGGAAAACTACGCCTGCTTACTAAAAAGAAAAAGATTTTTATGCATTGACAATGCAAAAAGTAAGCACAAGCACACCATTTAATACTTTTTTTATATTAAAAAGATTCTGAAAATGAATTTGAATAATCTATGAGAAGTAGAGCATTTATTTAAAGAGCTGCAGAAGGGTTATTTGTCTGGGAATCAATCTTGCAACTCAAAGTAAACTCATCAGATCTGAAAGGCAGTATTTAAAAAAAAAGAAAAAAAAGAAAAAAGAAAAAAAAAACGGAAGTGTTTTTTTTTTTTTTTTTTTTTCAATCTAACTACTTCATACACCTGAAACCAATTAGAGATGTTATAAATGTATCTTTAGAGGGAACATTTATGATTTCATTGAGATGTCACTCTAACTGTGGAGAATTGGTTTTATCACCAGCCCTCTGATACATTATTTTCTTGGAGCTGTAAATGTCTCAAGAAACAAAACAATGTGTTTTAGTTTGAGTCAGGCTTTTACAGCCGTAACACGAGCAGATCACCTTTTCATTATTTTAAATTAGCCAAGCAGGCAGCACTGTGATAACCAGAACCTTCAAAAACTCACCCAAAGTGATATAACTGTTAAATCATGTTTGTCCAGAGCTGGTCAGACCTGACAATCAAACTAGGAACTGAAAAATGCTGACACAACACAAATATACCACTTCCCTTTGATAGAGTTCATGTTTTGAAATTATTGGGCCATAATCTTAAAATAATCATGATTATTTTGCTCTCTGACACCAGGCTCTGCTTCTTCAATATATTTTTTCAGAGGAAAGAGCATTTATCCAGGTAAACAAAACGGTTTCAACTGAATGATGCTCCTGTGATTCTTTCTTGTATTTCATATCAAAAACTCTACTCAATGAAAGGTTTAGCTATTTACTTCTACAAAATATAGATTGAGATAAGTAAATAGAGAAAGAAAAGTGTCTATCTAGAGCTATAGCCAAAACATAACAAGTAAAGAAGGAGGTAAAAAAAATTGTGTTTGCTTGTCCAGCTGCCACTTCATTCATTCATTAAAAATTCTAAAATAAAAAAAAAAAATGTATATCTTTCTCTGAGCCAGCATATGTTTATTGTTTCACACATAAGGTTCAGCTACCACGAACACCAAGAGTTATCTTTGGGATCCAAAACTATCAATGCAGATATGATGCTCCCATATTTAGCATGTTAACAGGCAAAGTAGCAGCAGCAGCAAGAGAAAATGTGCAGCTGGCTGAAGGGAGTGTTACAAGTTTTGCATAAAAGTGGATAGCAACCAGACATTGCAAAGTGCTAAAATTACATATGATCAATGTGTTCTGACATTAATGGTGGTATTCATGTTCATCTTACAAGTTTTATGTTAACTGATTCAAGGATGTTCCAGATTTTCACAGTAAACCTTGATGTGATGGCACAGGAGGTCCAACCTGGAGAACGTAAATCCACCAGTGTATCATCTGGGAACCCTGAATGTCCATCAGTGCAGAAAAAAAACTTGTTTAGTCAGTTTAACTTGACCACAGATATGCTCAGTGATAAACATAAACCGTAAACCAGACTGTAACACATAAACACATGATCATAATATACCCCGACAACACCACACAAACATTTCCCAGGGCTCTGTCCTCTGCACGGCTATCATAAACACAGCCGCAGAAAAATGCTTCATCTTCCCAGCTCTGACACCAGGAGGAGGACTGATGACAACAACGCCGTAGCCTATGTCTTTATTTGGGGTTGTAGTGCAAGCTGGACGCTTTCCTAAGGCTATGTGTCAAACACAGCTCAAGGGCTTAACGCCGCTTTGATTCATCCGTGTTCTGTAAATACAGAGGCCATGTGCTGGTGTGTGTGTGTGTGTGTGTGTGTGTGTGTGTGTGTGTGTGTGTGTGTGTGTGTGTGTGTGTGTGTGTGTGTGTGTGTGTGTTTAGACTCCTGGCTTGTATATTGTGTTTTAATGGCCAGGCAGTGTTGCTCCATACACAACACGTGGATGAGGCCTAGTTTAAGGTTCTGTTTAGATTCACTGCTGTTCTCCTGCGAATAAAATGGACTTAAACCTCAGCTATGGGGAACTACCGTAAGTTCTTATGTGTTCTTGCATAAGTCAGTGCTGACATTTTGACAACCAAAGACAAAGGCTGTTTTCCAAACCGCCTTCTACATGTGAATGTAATATGGAGTGAGCAGTGCATGCTGCCTACTGCTTTTGGATGTAGTAGTATGACTATTCTTGCGGGTCTGTTTTGTAGAATACTTCTCTAATTTTCAGATTTGGAAAGCAGAGCTACAACTGGTGGATGTTTTTGCCTTTATTATAAATGTACAAAAAAAACTATGGATGATATTTTAGTTTTTTTTTTTTTTGCTAATCTTTTTACAGAAGAAAAATCACATTTGGCTTTAAACCTCTATATATCCGGCGCCCACATATGTGGACATTGCCTCTCAGATCCATGATACTTCATTTTTTTTTTAACTTTGACCTATTAGCCACATTTAGGGACACTGTCCAAATCATCTTTTGGTGAAATCACAACATTACAGCCATTTTAGTGAAAAATAAGCAAAACAACTTAATTAAGTGCAATGACACTACTAACAAACCACTAATAGAAAACTTTTAACACAAATAATCAAACTTCTTGGACAAAGAGCATGTTTAGTTGTTATACTTTTTAGGTCTTACTTGTCTCAAATAGCAGGGTGAATTAAAAAAAGCACTCCAGGCAAAAGCTCGGGTCTTAAGAGGTTAATCCTATACCAAAAGATGTATCGTTTAATTAAATAAATCTGACTAAAAAAGTCTTTTTACAGCTGATGGAAAACTCTCTTCCATATAATCCACATATGGTTTAGAAAAGTGAATTAGTGGTCTATATGGGCTTAATGATGTAGAAGTAAACACCTCTTTTACAACTCAAAGTGACAAGATTTACGGTTGTTTCTTTTGCATCACTTCATTTCTGTCTCACAGACCGAAACATTAGTGTTGTTGTATTGAAGTTATACTGCTGACTCATTTCTGTACCAAAATCTGCCACTCGCATTGACAAACAGTGTTAGTGCTGTGCACTGTGAAAAGTGGGAAACTGTATGTTAAGTAGGCTGGTCTGTGTATACTGAGAAATTTTCCTGGATCAGTAGGACATCCGGGGGTTTTTGGGTTTTGATTTCCCAAGTTTTTGCATACTGCATTTCAGCCAAGATAGTAGGTACTACTAGTGTAGTAGACGGTTTGGAAACCAGTTAAAGCTTCTTCATTTCTTCATTTCCCTCTTCATTTTGTAATACCTAAATGCAGAAAACTTGTATACTTGCTGAACATGCTGCTCTAGAAAAAAACACCAGTTTTTAAAAAGTGTCCATCCTGTTAATAAGTCAGTGATAAACCTATCACACAGTTTTGCCCTTGTGCCATAAAATCTGCTGTTAAACATTAAAGAATGAGAAACATTGGGTCACTTCAGGATTGCTGATGTCAACTGAGTTCTTTTTTTGTTGTGATTTTATTGAACTAATGTTAGACATCTTATATACCAACTTTATGTATGATTTTAACAGGGGCCTAAGTATTAATTTGAATTCTGATGCTTGTAAGTGTAGAACAACTCCTGATTCAGGACTAACAGATGGTGCTGAGTTAAAACAGGGCACACATGGAGATCTTGTGAGTAAAGTGTAACCAGGGTCTTTAGTTTCAGCTGGAGACATTATCCAGACTCCTTTGACTGTACAGTACACACACTTTTATGCAGAAGGCTGTGTGTCCTTTTGGACTTTGTGGGGAGCTGGCAGGGTGGATTATTAGCAGATAGCAGTGAAGGAGTGTTTCATAATCTTCACCCTGTTTCTGGAAGGTCTCCATGTGACAAGAAGTCTTTGTTTCCCTAAACAGACAGGAGAGCAGTGCCCTCCTCACTTAAAGAGCTTTTGTTTCGTATAAATTCCAGCTCTGGTTAAAAATGTAACAGGAAAAAGAAAAACTCAGTATTATCTGTGGGGATTAGTTGTAGTTTCTCAGTTTCTGTAGTTTCTTTTTTATGCAGCTTCAAATACAAACCTCCACGGGTAAAACATGAGTCAAAACTTTAATGTGTTCAAGTTGATAATACAGTGCTGCTGGATTTCTCTTGATTCAAAGTCCTTTGTGTTGGAAACAAGCCATCTCACCCAACTGGCAGACTCTACTCTTGTTTTTGTTGCTAATAGTAACACTGTGTATTAAATAAAGTGTCAGGAAAGGACATTTTCTGTGAGTGGGAGCTCACAGGAGGAGGGAAGCTTCAAAATTTTCTTCCTGCTGCGTGCAGGCTGCAGGGGCTGACACAAGAGAGGCAACACCTGCACAAAATGCATTTAAAGCAATAAATAACAAAAAGGCCACAAACAGAAAATAATCACATCTAAGAAAGTGAAACTTTACAGGAGACTGTTGAATCCTCCTGTCAGGGGAAATAATTTCTTAAAAGTGCTCTATCTTCTTTCTAATGTTTTTTTTTCTTTTATTTGTTACATAAAAAAAGCTTTTCTTCAAACTTTTGAGTTGGTAACTGTATTTGTCTTGTTTGCTGGCTGAAATAGATACAATGATATCTAGTGAGAAACACTGCATGCAAACTTTCAATGTTGATAACACTCCTCCAGACTCCTTCAAAAAGAAACCTGGCTACACTTCCACTCAAGAACGTAACATTATTTAAGTTGACTCACTGTGCTACTTGCTATCTAAAAAAATATTGAGAGAGAGCTTTTTTAAAAAAAAATGACCCATGTTATTTTGTGGTGATGTCATTTGAGTTATCTGGGTATGAGCCTGGAGTTTAGTCAGTAGCCTGTAACAAACAAATAGCGTGGATATTCTAAATCATCAGACATAATCCACACATGCTAAGCGTCGCCTGGTTGGTGGTTGGTTGTGGCTGCCTATTTTGGCAGCTCCCTCTTCTTTGTCTGTTTCTTGTAATTTTTTCGTCTGTTTTTCATCAACTTTGTATCTGGAGTGGGTCATTACTTTGTACGGCGCATTTGTTGGTCATAGACACCAAACTGGTTATGTCCTCAGTGATATTTTTTTCTATTTTTGCTCCTGTGTTTGTCTGGAGCTCCTACATGTAACCAAGGCCAAATTGTTAACATGTGAAATTAGCTGTTAGCAGCCCTTAGCATGCCAATGCTATCTGGTGCAAGGCCTGATGTTTTCCCACAAGGGGAGGTGAGGACGATGTGCTGGTTCTCAGGTGTGAGCTAAGAAGCGACAACATCGACCTGTCCCTCCATCCATCGTTTTTGGGAACGTAAGATCTATCTCCAATGAGATGGACGAGCTAGCTGTGCTAACCCTGCAACAGCGGAAATACCAGAAGGCAGAGAAGCATCATGGTATTAACAGACATGGCTAACGGAGCTAACATCAGACATCAATGCCACATTGGAAGAGCTTCACCTGCTGTGAGCAGACAGGATCCAGGAGACAGAGACTGAACAGACTGCTGAAGAAGCTCAGTCCTGGACCCTGTGGAGGTGGAGGCTGGCTGGACAATGATGGACAAGCTGTCATCATCTATTTTCTTTTGGACCTTTTTGCCCTTCCTATACACTTTCTGACTTTTGTTTTCTTGATTGCTGCTGTGACTCCTGAATTTCTCCTCTGGGACAAATGAAGTACTTTCCATTGTATTCCATTCTATTCAATAAGGAGAAGATCACAGTTACACAGCTCATAGCAGCTGGTCTGAGAGGGCATGTTTAGGCTCATAGAAGGTCAATGATACTAGCGTGTCTTATAATGAAGAGCTTTAAAAGTTAGCGGTGAAATTTTTAGAAATAATACATGTACTGGGATTGAGAATATGATATTAATTTTGCTTGAACCAGTGAGTAGTCGGGCTACATCAGTGTTTTGAACCAACTGGCAATGGACAGCTTGAGATGTACTCAAATAGAGAGTATATATACATGGAACTCAATTAGGAACAGTTTAAGATGGTAGTTCATGCAAGTAAATCTGATATCTGTGAAATATCATACATGCTTCAGTGGTGACTCTTAGCTCCTGCTCTGCACACCTGTCTCCTTCTCTCATCATGCTTAATTGGCTGGACCAGGTGTGTTTAACTAACCAACATTTAATTAGGTGTCTCAAAATTGGGAAGAGATGGAAAATGTGATGAAGCGCTGGGACCAGGTGGGACCAGAAATTGACACCTCTGTAATGTCACAGGTGCTCCCTTATCGTCGTCCACCCCTTGTATTGTATTGTATTGTATTGTATTGTATTGTATTGTATTGTATTGTATTGTATTGTATTGTATAGTTCATACACTCTATCTTTCCTTTTTCCTCGAAACGAAGACTGCTGAGTGTGTCGCCGCCTGCTGGTCAAACTTGGGGGAGGAGAGAAGAGAGAGAGAAAGAGGGGAAAAGAAAGAGAGGAAGGGAGAGAGGCACACACAGGTCTCAGAGCATGTCGCCTCCTGTTGCTGAAGCCCACTGTGGGATCTGCTGTCGACCTTTCAGGCTGAACACATGAACGCAGAGGACTTTGGTTACGAGACCCCGAGCTTTGTCGGACTGAAGCAGCACAGAGTCTGCTCTAAGTCTGGAGGGGGGAACCAGGCTGGTCTTTGAGGAAACCTTTTTGACACAACTTGGCAAAGAAGTCGCTTGCTGCTGCTTGAGGTTGTGTGTTGGTTTGTTCGGAGCAGCTCGCGGAGAGAAAGTGTGAAACAAGTGTCAGGAAGAGAGCAACAGATGTTTTTGGTGGCGGGTATGTGGCCGGCTGAGGAATGAGAGCAGCGGGGAGGCGCCGGCGGCCCTTCCAGCGGTTCTGCTGCTGTGGAGTCGGGCTGCTCGCTGTCGTTTGGCTCGCGCAGGTCATCCAGGCACCAGGTGAGACCTTAATATAGATATTACAGGCTGCGCGCGCCTGCTCGCGTGCATTCATGCACAGAAATTACTACGACATTCTTTGGCTTCATATTTACGATGAAAATTATATCACATTTATTTATGAAAACACAAACAAAAAACACTGATAAGTAAATAGTACACGCAATACAAATCATTGTTGAAGTGATAAAGTCATGATAAAAGATAAGTTAAAGCAGAAATAAGCTCTTCTGATTCTTATTATTAGGCTGGATGCTGAGTTAAAAATTGTTTCTTCTTCAAGCATCGAATGAGGGTCATTTGGATCATAGATTTGGCTAAAAACGCATGTGTCTACAATATTAAGATATTCAAATCTTGAAGAAGGTCCACATACAATGGTAATTAGTCTTACAATTAGCATTTGTTTGTAGAAAATGCTGGAGAATGCTTGTCCTCAGGCTATGCAGTGTCCCTTCTCCATCTGAAGCAAAAAAATCTCCCTGCTGAACAAAATATGGTGTAGAAATTCAAATATTCCTATTGGCAAGTTTTGCTGTCTCATTTAAGATCTGTGATTACAGAAAAAAAGTCAACCTAATGGCATTTAACTTTAAATACAAATAAAAATGTGGTTGCAGAATAGAAAAGTAAAATTCATACAATAAAAGCACTCTGCCATTAAAAACCTTTTCTCCAAAGATATAAATCTGCCCTAATCTGCCTGCAGTACACCTTGGGCTTGGTTGTAAATACCTGAATACTTTAAGTTTAATATTCTACGAGCCATCTCCCAGCTTCTGTCATCATGTTCACACTGCAGGAAGGTGACAGGTTGTTGATTACATAAAGCAGATGCAGACTCAAACTGTGGCATGAATAAATCCAATCACCAGGGAGAAGTCCAGTTAAAGGTTGTTCTCAATTCTACATGCATACAAAGAGGATTTTATTTTTTGTCTATGAGCATTACAAACCATGCTAAGGACTGATTTTTGTGAACATGTTAGTGTAAATGCAAAACTTGGTTTTCTGATTTCCCCGTGCACTGACCCCTCACCAATCCTCAGAGTGGCTTTAGCTTAAAAGACCTGGTACGTCACAAGTTCAGTACTACCAATGCAGATTGTGTGGTCTTGTGTATTCTAAACAAATGGATTGGATTTTATTTTGATTCAGGTGCACCAAGACCCCATTTCTCCGCACATGTTCTTTTACATTATATTTTAATTAAATGTGATATCAAAAATTAATTCACAGCCCTATGAACAGCCAGAAGTCATTCTTTTTTAATTTTATTTCATCAATACGTCTGAATAAGATACTTAACCAATGCATTTCGCTGCAGTGTACCTGACATCTTGCCCTCTGTACAGCTCATTATTCTCTCATCACCTGTATCTGGGTGGTCACACATTGTCACACTAATCAGCTGCTTCAGCACTACTCTTCCATTTTTCTGCAATCACTGCCCGTTTTGATGATATGAATATTTAAAAGGGAGCATTTGGTTTACTCTTTGGTTTCAGACCACATGCATAGTATCCTGGAAAACAAACCTGATCATGAACATTAATACTTCATTTAAATATGTGAGTGTGTCAACAACCAAGTGTTTTTCATATTTTGTTTTTACAGGACACACACACAGCCAATCCAAAACTAAACATTTAAAAGCACTAAACAAAGAATGTGGCCTGCTAATTTTAATACTGACAGGAAGGTTACTGACACAGTACTCAGTAAATAAAACACACACTATATCATTCTGAATGTCACTGTGTGAAGAGCCTTTTATGGATCTGTGGTTCCAACAATCATTTAACTATCATTAAACAGTAAATCTGATTCTGGAGGATGAACATTAGATTGGGTGTTGGTAAAAACACAGCATTGCAATAACAGCAGTCTCCAAGACACAAAATATGTAAAGACAGCATTGAACATTAGAGGCTTGCAAAAAGAAAGCTTTGTGAAAATTCTAAGAAAAAAACAATGAAACAGTTTAATTGATAACTTATAACACTGCTCATCCAATCTAACAAATGTTTTACATGTTTGTGAAGTTAAAGCCAACATTTTTTCTCCAAGCTAGCTTTTCTGTACAAGCCATGGAAGCAGCAGCACTGGTAAAAACTGACACACATATTCCTTTTCATATTCATTTTTAACACCACACCAAATTAACTGAAGTGAAGTATTTAGGAAAGTTTGGAAATATTGTCCCATTTTCAGTTTTTATTTCCTTGGATCTGTTTAAATGGTCAAAAAAATGTTCTGAATTGTGCTCCCTTTTTGGGCCGTTTAGGAGCAGTGGAAACAAACAGGAAGTATACTGTGCTTTTTAAATTTCATACGTCCTAGGAAACAGTATCTTCTGATCACACCCACAAAGAAACATCAATGTCAAGTCTGTGCACTCCTGATTAATGTCAATCAGACATTCACTCTTAAGTCCTGGTTTTGCTCTCAGTAACTTCTGAAGAAAACACTGGTCTGTTTAGCTGCTGCTGTTTGTTTCTAACATTGTCTGAGAGGTGGTGCTTCGATGGCTTTTCAGAGATTTGTTCGGTCTAATGCCTGTTATGACACTGAATGTGGCAGTGAGTTTAGAGAGCTTAACTGTGAAGTTTAAGGCAGGAAAGTCAAACTAGAAACTAAATCTAGCTAAATGAATAATGCTTTGATTGGAATCCCAGACTTAGGGTGCGAGTACCTCATTTCATCTGTAATACCCTCTGATATGATAGACGCTGCAGCATTAGACACCCACTGGTTTCTGGTTTTGTTGTGGTTTCTGTTTAACATTAACATTTGTGCCATTAAAGCGGAATAAATGAGAAATGAAGATGAATTGAATGTTAGATCTTTACACGACGGGCCTCCACTAATAGACAACTAGAAAAGCACTCAGAGAGCACAGACCTCCGCCAAGCAAATTGTGATTGTCATGCAACACTTTAGTCCTACTTTAATGTTTTACTCCCTTTCAGAAGACTGTCTGCTACAATTTGGTGTTAGTTGCAGGTTTGTACGATAATTTGTTACCTGACTGTTGAAAATTGTGATGACCCAATACACATTTCATATTCTGGATCTTAGTATCCAGAATATTGCCAGGATCTGGTACCTTTACATCCGTCAAAAATTATTGTGACCTTGTCTTGTATTGTTTTGCAAAGCAATCTGACCATTTATCGTGGAGTTATATACACATATGGTGAAAATGGCCCTATATCACAATGATAAAGAATCATTTAAAAAAATCCTGAATCCAGACGGTGATCTGGATAACCTCCAAAATTTAATCACTTCTTTCTTATCCCATTTTGAACATTTCCTGTAAATTTCATCTAGATCTGTTCCTTACTTTTGGAGTTATGTTGTTCACAGACAAACAAACAGACAAACTCTTCCAAAAACACAACCTCCCTGGCGGAGGTAATAATAATCTCTAATGCTGAATTAGGGTTATATCTTCATTTGTCTATATCAGTGGTTTTTAAAAAGAGTGGTTTGAATCTCACTTCAGATCAGATCTAAAATTGATAAGCTCTCTGTTCACTGCAACATGACATTTACAATCTTAACAATCTCAAACTGACTGTCAGTGGACTGCACTGTTATCTAAAAAGAGCCGGAGCTGAAGACTGAAGCAGTAGGTAAAAGGACTCAGATTTCGATGTGCCTGCCTGCCTTACCACTAAAGAGCACAGACTGCAGTCTCTCTGTGTGAAGGTGGTGAAAGTGTTTGAGGTAAGACCAAAGCAAGCCGGTCTGTCCAGTCGACGTGTGATTGACAGGATCAGATGTCTTGTTTCTGCTACATACAGAAACAACTGTGGTTTGACTTTCCTGAAGAAAATAAATTCTTGACAGAGGCTTTTGTCTTGTGATGATTAAAGAACTTTCTTCCTCTGAGTCTTGTTATATTTCAAAAAGGCTCTAATTAAAGTGAAGAAGTGACACCATTTGGTGTTTATTCACAGCATGTTTCAACAAGACATATGGCTGGGATTCTGACTTTTTCAAAACTTCAGCATGAATCTGTCCTAAAGTCTTTATTATAGTGACAATTGACTAAAAGATGAATTATGAATTACAGTATTTACACTCCTCTCTTCACTCATCCAGCTTGTTTATTTTGAGGAATGTGGCAGCAGGATTAAGATATTTCCATACAAACACCACATCTCATGTTTCAACAGCAGTCACCACAGATCCCTCTGTAACCCATTTTTTCTGTATTTACATTATAGACATTCGGCAGATATTATCTAGAGGAACAGTCACTGTAGCTGTGGAAATTACACACCATGAATCACAAAAATTATAAGCAGCCTCCTCGTGTTTACTTAAATTCAGTTTTCTGGTTTTATTTTTTTTCTGGTTGGCACGCCTGGACTTTCACTGTCTACACATTCATGAAGTTAAACATAAAGAAAAAGGGATAAATAGCTATAGGACCAAGTGTCACTTTTGTTTAGGCTCTCAGCTGCTCGACTGCTGCTGGGAGAAAGACTGTTTAGTGTTAGCTGCACCAGCGCCAAACACACTGGAAGATATAAAGGCCTGAATGGAATCAAAGTCTGGCTTTTGTAGTGGCAACTGTCTTGGAGACGAATAACAAATAGATTGAGTTTAAAAATGCGAGTACAGTGAATAAGGACTTTCTGTGGTACATTTCAAGCAGTCTATTAATTTTAAACAGTCATTACTGTAACATTCAAGGTACAATAGGTGTCTTCTGGGATGACATTTCACCTTCGCAGATGAGGCCATTTGTCTTGCACTGTTGTAGAGCTCAAGATTGGTCGATTTGCCTCAAGACTTAATAGGCTTTGGTCTTCTTTGGGATTTTTTTTTACTGTATCTTGATATCATCAGACAAAGAGCTGTTTGGATTGTATCCTAATACAACTTTGGAAATTTGCTTTCTTATTTTTTAAAAGTTCTGTGATTTAATGCCAAATGTCCTGAAAAGTCAACTATTATCTCGTTTGTAGTTTTAAAATATTCTTACTGCATGTGGTTTTGTGGAAATGGGCTTCTGTCAGATCAGTGCAGGGTGTCATCAAAGACTGTGTAAAACAATGAACAGGACAACAGCAATCTACTTCACAGATGGCTCTGTTGATTGGCTGAAGCAAAGGTCCTGAAGCCCAGCTCCTTCATTATAACAAATGTAACTTGGGTCACGCTAAAAAGTCACAGTACAAGTCAATTAAATGTTCCCTAAACATACTTTATGACTTCATAGGTAGTAGATACATGATTTATAATGTAAGTACTTATTTTACTTCAGTATGTAATGTTCAAAAGATGGTTGACAGTTCTTGCGGCAGATCTCTCTGGATTAGCTGGGTAGAGGAGGAATGTGGATTGTACCAAACCGAGGGATCGTTGGCTTTTTCACCAAGTTAAAAAGGTGTTTAGTGGAAGATGTGTGACGTCAATCACATTGCGTCTGGGAGAATCTTCGCCCCTTATGTCAGCGCCCATCGAGGTGGCACTTTGGTGTCATATCTCATGATGGGAGGAGATGAAGGCTTGTTGTATCAATAAGCAGTCCGTGGTCTTTACTTCTCTTAAAGCCTTGATCTTGTTGTGGTTTTCACACACTTTGGTCTTTAGTTTTGACTTGTTCTTTGTTTACGTGGCTCAGGGTCTTGTGTCATTTTTTTCTATACAAAGCCAAAGGTCGGGCGTTAGTACCATAATCCATTTTCTATGTCTGATATATCTAGAAGTGAATCAAGTGCAAGTCTTTAGAATACAAACTGAATATGTTACACAATCGACATTACATATTTTAGGTTTCCTTTTCCAATGCTGCATGATGTGGTTGTGTACTGGGGCCTGCTCCCAGTTCTAGGTGTGAAAATGATTCCCCTGCTCTGAAACCCTTTTTGAATTTCCAATGAGTGGGGCTGCTCTTGATGCCTCGACATGAAAGCCTTCACGTCTCCTCTCAACCACGAACCTCCGCCCTTGTGAAATGGGCTCATTGAGCTGTAAGGTACAAAGGGACTCTACAGCGCCTGGCAATCACCAAATGCATCAGACACCAAGCTGCCTCTTGAATGAGAGGACAGTGTAGAGTACAAAGTGTAATAACCACCTCACTATCTTCTCTGCACTTGGTGCAAAAACCTCTGTGGGTGATGGAGGAAATCTGTATTTTTTTCCTGTTGAAGAGGTGATGAGACAGTTCAATCTGTGGGGAGTTTTCCTCAGATGCCTCCATAGTTGAGCTGTAAAATCTGATACCCACACAGAGATTATCTATCGAGGAATGAAATCCAGAGCTGAAATAAACACCATAAAGATGTGTGAGTTGATGGCTGAGGACAGCTGACGGCAGCATGGGCTGTATTACTGAACAAGCCGCTATCTCTCTGAGCCAGAAACATGAGGCCACAGTCTGCTGGGTCAAGAATAACTCTGGAGACAACTGCTGCATGGGAAAAATGCAACAACAATACTTAGAGGATTTTCTGAAGATAAGTGTATACGTTGTAATTTAAAACTGCCTTAATATGGAATAGATTATTTTGGTTGGAGGCTGTATAAATAAAAAGATGGTGTCTGTTGATTGCACCGTCCTTCTGTAGGGATAATTAAAGTAAGTGATAAACAGAAAATCAACAGTGACCTCAGTTTTTGTTGTTCATTCCATCAAATACTTTGACAATTAACTGTACAATAAACAGCTCATTGTGTTTTTTGCAATCATGCTTTAGGCATCTTGTTAACTTTGATAAGCTTGGTGTTTAACTTTGTGTATTTGATTAGGTCTACAACCTTGTTGTCCTCACAAAACATGCCAGAATTCTTCACCTTGAATGCCATGTGTTAAAAAAAAAGAAAATGGGACATTAACTGGGAGATCCTTGGTTTGCATTCATACAGAGAAAATTAGGCAAATCTCACAAATGAAAAGTTGAAAGGGTAATATGTGTTATTTTTAGCTTTAGTGACAACAGTTGATGGTTATTTTTTGTTCTACGAGTGAAGAAAAAGCCACTAATCCAGCAATAGTGATCTAGTTATAAATAACATTTTTACCCACTGCTGAATCAAAGGCCAAAGATTTGTTTCTGAGGATATTGTGTGTGTGAGCTCTCTTCTATTAAAAAAGCTCACTGGTTTTGCCATGAAGTGTCTAAGATGTTGTTTTCTAACAGAGGCTGAGTCTTCTGTGTTCCTGCCGGGTGTGAACGATGAGACGCCGCGATGGACTCGCAGGCTGATGCAGGAGAACTCAGACAACCAGACTCTGGATCAGCCTCGGGCAGGTGAGTCTCTCTCTCACCTAGATAGTTTCCTTTTCTTCTTGAGATCACACAAGTAGATTCTCTCCAATACTGCCTACAGATTTTGTTCAGTGTTAGAAAGAAGCATGAAATAACAACAATAACTACACTCACAGGCCACTTTATTAGGTACACCTTGCTACGACGGGGTTGGACCCCCTTTTGCCTTCAGAACTGCCTTAATCCTTCATGACATAGATTCAACAAGGTACTGGAAACATTCTTTAGAGCAGGGGTGTCAAACTGATCCAGTAAAGGGCCACTGTGGGTGCAGGTTTTCATTCCAACCAAGCAAGAACACACCTGATCCAACAAATGAACCATGTAAAGACAATCCAGTTGATTGATTGAATGATTTGCGTCAGGTGTGTTTTTGCTTGGTTGGAAAGAAAACCTGCAGCCACAGTGGCCCTTTACTGGATCAGTTTGACACCCCTGCTTTAGAGAGTTTGGTCCATATTGACATGATAGCATCACACAGTTGCTGCAGATTTGTGGGCTGAACATCCATGATGAGAATCTCCCGTTCCACCACATCCCAAAGGTGCTCTATTGGATTGAGATCTGAGGACTGTGGAGGCCATTTGAGTACAGTGAACTCATTGTCATGTTTAAGAAACCAGTCTGAGATGATTCCAGCTTTATGACATGGAGCGTTATCCTGCTGGAAGTAGCCATCAGAAGATGGGTACACTGTGCTCATAAAGGGATGGACATGGTCAATAACAATTCTGTGGCTGTGGACTTAAAACCATGCTCAGTTGGTACTAAGGGGCCCAATGTCAGCCTGAGCCGTTGATACAAGGCAGGATTGATCCATGCTTTTAAGTTGATGCCAAATTCTGACCCTACCACCTGAATGTCTCAGCAGAAATCCAGGCTCATCAGACCAGGCAATGTTTTTCCAATCTTCTATTGTCCAGTTTTGGTGTTGCTGTGTGAATTGTAGCCTCAGTTTCCTGTTCTTAGCTGACAGAAGGGTCACCCGGTGTGGTCTTCTGCTACTGTAGCCCATCTGCCTCAAGGTTGGACGTGTTGTGTGTTCAGAGATGCTCTTCTGCAGACCTCAGCCGTAACGAGTGGTTATTTGAGTTACTGTTGCCTTTCTATCAGCTCGAACCAGTCTGTCCATTCTCCTCTGACCTCTGGCATCAACAAGGTATTTTGGCCCACAGAACTGCTGCTCACTGGATATTTTGTCTTTTTGGGACCATTCTCTGTAAACCCTAGAGATGGTTGTTGGTGAAAATCCCAGTAGATCAGCAGTTTCTGAAATACTCAGACCAGCCTGTCTGCCACGTTCAAAGTCACTTCAATCACCTTTCTTTCCCATTTTGATGCTCGGTTTGAACTGCAGCAGATTGTTTTGACCATGTGCAAGCCTAAATGCAATTAGTTACTGCCATGTGATTGGTTGATTAGAAATTTGTGTTGACGAGCAGTTGGACAGATGTTCCTAATAAAGTGGCCAGTATACAATGATATAACATCAAAATGTCAGTATGTGTTGTGATATGTGATGTTTTCTGTTAGAATTCAAATGGAATATATTTTTTTAGCCAATTCAATTGGTTGTTTTCTCCAAGGGTGGTTAGGGAATGAAGGTGAGTGATGATAAAAAACAAATGACACCCAGGGTAAATGGGAAGATACTAGGCATAAGCAAAGTTTCATCAAGAAACTAAGACAAATGGGCGACATAAAACAAGCATCAAAATATTTAAAAAGAGAAGAGTATCACTTCCTAAGAAAAACAAAAGAACACTTTAACCCAAAATTAAAAAAAACAAACAAAAAAAACAAACAAGAAATGAACTGGGAGCACAGGAAGGAAAGAGAAAACACAACAAAACAGCCTGACAGGCATGTCACAAATGTCTGTCTGATAGAGATTGGTCATAAAATGATGTAACAGTGCTGATCATATTGCTGTCATATTGTCATACACCTAGCTTAATCTGACGCAGTCCAATACAGCAGTGGAGATAGTGCAGTGATAAAACCTCATAACCAGTTGTGCTGATAAAAAACGTTGGGTGAGTTGTATTGTAGACTGATGTTTTTATGTTTTTATCTTGTCTACCCTAGTTGTCAAGTTTATGTAAGGCTTGACATATATATGTGTGGCATGTACAGGTAAACAAAGAAGGCAGAGTGTTCCAGAGATTTGTGCCTCTTCCCTGCAGGTGAACTGAAAGGTCATGTGTGTTCGTCGACAGGAGAGTGTAGCCAGTGACTGAAGGAGATGTTTGAGATGAGGCTGCTGGACTGAGAGTCAGATTCAATTTTATAAATTTGATTTCTAAGCATGCTTGTTAGCTAAATAGTTTGAAAGGATTGAAACTGCTCTTCATGAAATTGTAACTGGAACATGCCGACAATCTGCGGCTGCAATCAGCCCTCTGCTGCTCTGGTTTTAAGGCTGATTGCTGCATGGCTGACATGAGCCTCATTCATCACCACTGACAGTTTTATTATAACAAATTCAGATAGAGAGGAAAGCTCTTTATTGTTGGGTGTAGATAATAGCACAGAGAAGCTAAAATAACCTGGCTGCTTAATGAAAATTATCTGCTTTACTGACGATACAGTGCTGTAGCTTCAGGTCATTTGCATTTACTCCATTACTGTGCTAACATCGAACGGTCTGTCTCTGTGCTGTATTGTATGCAAACTGCACAGTAGCTGTCAGGCACAATTCCAGGGGCATTGTCACAAAAGTGCATGCAAATCTATTTATGATAATACCATGGAAATAGCCTGTTAGCAGCACACTCCTAAATACCACCTGCGGTGTGCTCTCTCTACTTATACGCAGTACATATATGATGAATAATTCAACGCTTATGCTATAGAGTTAAACACTTCGGTGACATAACAATGCATGCAAAAACATATTCATGTGGCAGCAGAAGATCATTTAAACCTTCTGTGTACAAAGTCTCAAAAAGGTTTCACTCGCCACAACCATCAGGAAAAGTTCAAGATTTTACAGACTGACATATAACTCATAAAACATGAAATAAACAAAAACTGGAAAAGCACTCAGTGAGCACAGACCTCCACCAAGCATATTGTGATTGTCACGCAACACTTTAGTTCTACTTTAATGTTATACTCCCTTTCAGACTGTCAGCTACAATTTAGTGTCAGTTACAGGTTTGTACGTTTGTTACCAGACAGTGTTGAAAATTATGATGACCCAGTACATATTTCATATTCCAGATCTCAGAATCCAGAATATTGGCAGGATCTGGATCATACTTTTACATCTGTCAGAAATTATGGTAACCTTGTCTTGTATTGTTTTTCAAAGCAATCCAACCATTTATCATGGAGTTCTACACACTTAAGGTAAAAACAGCCCTATCTCACAATGATAAATAATCCTTTAAAAAAATCCTGGATCCAGACAGTGATCAGGATCATATCCAAAATTTAATCACTTCTTCCTTATCCCATTATGAACATTTTCTAAACATTTCATCAAGATCTGTTCCTTACTTTTTGAGTTATGTTGTTCACAGACAAACAGACCAACTCTCACAAAAACAAAACCCCCGTAGCGGAGGTAAAAACAAAAACTTGTTTTTTTCTGAACAAGAATTGACCATGTTTGGACAAGAGCTTGGCACTGGAGAGCATGAAAAGACTGGCAAATTTAGAGCTATCAGAGCTTCTCAGTCTTTGCCCATGGCTGATTTATTAGCTGCTGAATGATCTCCACAATGTTATGGTTGGAGCTAAATATCCGCCTGTCTATTAATCCATTATCTCCTGTGTATCCCATTCAAGGTCCTGGGTAGTAGCTAAATAGTATTTATTCGTATATAAAGGATTTCTTTATATAAAGGGACCCTTATTGCCCTTTTTCAAAGAAACTTCTTAACACAGTATGTACTGAATCTGCCGTCCTTACTTCCAGATAAGCAAACAGTAATTAACAACAACCCTTTTCTTATATAATTCCCCAGCAGCAACATAAAATAAGATCTACCATGTGTGATCTTTTTATCTTGTCTAGCCTAGTTATAAAATCTATGTAAGGCTAGATATGTTTATCAGTGCTCATGTGTGGCATGTGCAGGTAAACAAAGACGGCAGAGTGTATCAGAGACTTCTGCCTCTCCCCCTGTAGGTGAACTGTGAACAGGCCAGTTATATTCACCCTTCAGTGTTGTAGTGTTGGTGCTCCAGTGTCTGCTTTCACATTGTGCTTTGGTGTTGTGGAAGCATGAAAGGAAAACACAGAGTGGTAGCTTCATATATACACAGAAGAACTCGTACATGCATGCCTACACATGCACAGCTCTGGCTGCCTGCTGTAACAGCTCACAGTCATCCTGTGGCATCTTTGTAAGGCCTCAGTTACTACCACCAATCCTAACCCAGCAATGGGACGACTTGGCCCTACCATTCTGTTCCCAATACATTCTTAATGAAGGAAAAACATCTGTGGAAGTCATCAATGACACCTTCAGAGATAAAGTTCAGCTAACGGTGTATCACTGGCCTGTCACGTTTACTGAACCCCTCAATAATTATGACTGAGATGTGTGAATGAAACAAATTCAACCCCGAAAAGTCTGAAGTTGTAATCTTTTGTTTGGGCTCTCATGGGAGTTGGCCCACTTTGGGAGACAGAAACATCAAATACAATTTGGCAAAATTTAAACATTTAAGAATCTGCCTTTCAGTGAATGCAGCCAAGACTTTTATGCATCCTATGATCCTTTCCCATGTGTCAGACTGTATTACATGCTGGGGCCAGGCTGGGGAGATAGTCATTAAACCACTGAAGTCTCTTTATAAACAAACCCTAAAGATATCAGACAGAAAATCAATACAATACCACCACTGCAGGATACCGGCGGAACAATATCTTTTGAGTTTTTAGGACTTTAGGATGTTTTCAAATTTACGTCTTGTGTATTAAATTGTAAATGGTTTGGCCCTGCCTCCACTGTGTCAGTTTGTCAACTTCCGGTCAGTGAACTCCAATGAATCCACAAGGATATCTTCTTTTAAAGATTGCTATATACCACTGATTTTATAGAACTGCTTTTAACTTGAACTACAATATGTCTGTGTGTGTGTGTGTGTGTGTGTGTGTGTGTGTGTGTGTGTGTGTGTGTGTGTGTGTGTTGGGGGTGGAGGCATATGTTTGTTTTACAACAAAGAAATGATTTAATTGTGACCCCAAAGGACTGCAGATGTAAATTAGCTGTAAGCTAACTGTGTTACAATGCATCAAATGGTGACATTAATGTTAAATATTGTACATGGTTCCTTTATAACTAAACTAAATTAAATAAAAAACAAAAAAGTGGTCACTTTTGGAAGTGAAGTGTAACAGAGGTCTCTTCAGTCTCTGTTAGTGCTGGAGCAGATATCTGGGGATTTGGTCATCTAGTGTTACAGCTTCAAGTTCAACTTTATTTTTTTGTATATGGCACTTTTCATGCACTTGTGCAACGCAAAGTGCCTCACAGAGGATAAAAACAAAAAACAAAACAAACACAAAACATTGTTTTTTATTGCACAGATAGACCATGGTATGCTGTGATTTCAGAATAAAAACACCAAATGCACAACAAAGGATGAGCCTTAGGGGTAATTCAGCAAATACACTTTATTCAGGTTTTGTTTATGGTGTGTATGTGAGTGTGTGTGTGTGTGTTTGTGTGTGTGTGTGTGTGTGTGTGTGTGTGTGTGTGTGTGTGTGTGTGTGTGTGTGTGTGTGTGTGTGTGTGTGTGTGGGGGGGGGGGGGGGGTTGATTTGGCCGCACCACCTATGAGGAGCACATAATAAGTTGACTACGCTTTGAGATCATTATGCTCATTAAAAGGAGAAAACAGTTCAGTATAAATTAAAAGCTAACGTGAATATCACTTACCTCTTACCACTTCACACCATCACTTATCACTTACCTGTAGTAGCTGCTGTATTTCATGGTTGGGGGTTTGTAAATTGGTATTATTAACCCCTTAATGCCTGAATGAATGAACAATTATAAAAAAAGATTGTTTTTATATGTTTTTGCATTCTCACAAGTTAAATCGAGTGGAGATTGTAAATTTGAGTATAGTACACGCAATAGTTATAACTAAGTAAGATTACATATATAGACATGAGGAGTTCACCCCGTGACCAATACATTGTGACATAGTGGATCTAATATGATCTGTGGGTTTGATTCATCTCCTGCGTCTGCCTCCTTACATGGTCAAGACTGCATTCAGTGTCACTCTCACATGCAGGTATTGGCTTTGTATGAACTAGATTTATTTCCTTGTTTCACAGTGTCATGTTGTGTATGCTTTAAGTTTTAGAGTTCTTACAGAGCATATTCAAACCATTAAATGGCTTAAGAAGAAGAAAAAAGAATTTCTTTGAGATGTAGAGATACACCTGCATGGACACGATTGAGTCCAGAGCTTTGGGACTGTAAAAATAAACCCTTGGGCATACTTCAGGGATGACTGATTTGACACTTCCTGGAAATTGACACGATACAGGCACCTTGCTGTCTACACATCCTCTTCTGTGATACCTCATTAAATCTTTTTTTTTTCCACACTTAAGCCTGAAAACGAGACTCAGTGTCTCTGTCTCTACCTCTGCTCCATTTGCTCCACACAGCTGTTTGTGTCTTTCTACCTGATAACACACTTAACCTTTATTGAGTTTCTGCTTTGCAAACAGATCTCCCTCATTATCTTTGTCAAAGACGCCGGTGTACTGCAGGCTGGATCCTTCTCTGTGGTAAGACACTGGAGACGAGTGGTAGAACAAAGGCTGGACAGGTAGTATGAGACCCAGCAGTGAGTCCAGGCTCAGGCTGCTGCCTCTTCCTCAGCAGGCCGCCTGGCAGTGATTGCATAATCTGTAGTGTGATTAAAGAGCCAGGCCTGAGCCTTGCGGGATATTATCTCGGGGATAGCACGGTAACATTCAGCCCCAGGCTCTCGCTTTTCCTCTCTTTTCATCCCTATGCTGCTTAACAAGATGGAGACGGTGTGACCCGCCTTCGGAGACCACTGTTGCTAGGCAACTGAATGCTAAATTTTGAAACCCAGACAATTCTGTCCTTCAAGCATTAAAAGTGCAAAGCAAAGGTCTAAAAATAGAGCCTGAGGAGAGGGAGATGAATCCAGATGATGTAAATGAGGCTAAAGGCTCATACTGTGAGTCGTCGTCCAGGCTTGTTGTTGTTTGTTCTGGCAGGCGATGGTCAGCTGGGAATAGTATTTTTCCACAGTAATATTTTTGTGGTATTTATGGGAAAGCATCAAGAATAAGAAGCTGGCAGATTATGTGACAGAAACTGTCTTCAAGTAGTCCAAGGAACTTTGTCAGGCAAGTCAGATTGTGGAGGCAACACAAAGCAAACATCAAGAAATGTTTTGGAAAATTCAAAGCAGAGTGTTGGATCTTACTAACTCCCTTTTCACTCCCTGACCGGCGTAAAGAGCGTCAAAGGCAGAGGTTGAGGCTGAGTGTCCTTAAAAGGAGGATGTTTCCAAAAGCTTGTGAAGACGATGATTGATGACGGCACAGAAGAGAACGCAACACCCTGAGCTGTTTTGCCTCCCGTTCTGCACGCCACAACATGATGTTTAGTGTTTTTATTGACAGGGGAGCAGTTTGAAGTCCTGCTGTTGTTTCATTAATGATGTATTCAAACTGCCTCAAAGGAAAGTAAATCAAAGATCAAATGCATAATTGAATTTACATTACACACCTAGATGAAACATTTATTTTTTCATTCCTCATGAAAAATTCAGCCTCGTTGCAGAGGTGTGTGTGTTTGCGTCTGTGTGTGTGTGTGTGTGTGTGTGTGTGTGTCCTCCCAGTTGTAGTTTTCCTTGATGCATGATACGACTCTACTCGGCTTGCCTAGTCAATATCGTAGCTTGACTCCTGGACGCCCCTTACTTTCAGGTCGATAACATTTTTCTGCCCCTTCATTCAGCCACACTAACCCCTGCCCCCCCCGCCCAGCAGTGAGCTCAGCTCCTTACAGTACAAGCTGTCCCCCTCAGTGCTGGTTTCACTTTAAATGCCATCTGAAAAAAGTGTTGCTCAGCACTGACCTCTCACCACTGCTGCAGGACTTATTGATCCAGAAATAGATAAAATACAAATATAATACAAGTTAAAGGTAGATCTGTCTCCTGTGAAAAACGTGGCAGCTCTGACACTGCAGCATGACCTGGCTTCAACAACAATGAATTTATTATCACTCCATCATTTGCTATTTATCATTTCCTGCCCACTGTTTTTAAGTCTCTCCTTCAAATTGGGAAACAGAGTTGCTGTAAAGGTTGTGGTGGACTGAGCTAAAAGCTAATAAAGTTTTATACAGCCAATGCTCAGTATGTTAAGCCAGACAGCAGGTGCATGAGGGTCTATTTACACAGTGCCCCTTGGCAAACACTGTCCCGTTTGAACATATGCCCCCCGATTTTTAATGACTGTGAAGTTAATAAAAGTTATTTTAGGTTGTGAGTCCTTACTTTCCTTTTTTTCCTTAGTCCCTTTCTGACAGAAGAAACAACAAGAAAACAACCAATAAGCTTTCTTTACATCCAACATAAATCGACTTAATATATTGTTTAAAAAGAGGTAAAGAAGCTCTTAGAGTGAGGGGGCATAAATGACAGATACATCATGTCGTAAAGTCACAATGTCTGTGACATTCACTGTAAAATTACTGCTTGAAAACACAGTTTAGGGCTAAAGATTACATCTCTTTTTTCTATGGACTCTTCCTTAACAAGCTACAGATACTGTAATGTGATTCGTTTCCCCAGCACAAACACATTTTTTGATTGTGTTAATTCATCGCTAATTGTGGAAATGCAACTTTTAGAAACTTTTAGTTTCTTTTTTGTTACCAAGGAGGTGACTCTTACCTTTTTGGAACATTTTTTTGTCTTGAACGAGAGTTTATGATGTTTCACCTTAAATGGAAACAAGGGAAATTTCAGCAACATGCTCACCTTTATTAGGCATGGCCCTGTTGTCAGCTGTTACAGATACTAAAGAGGGAGTATAATGCTTTCCCATATTTTAAACATGGATACAAAGCAACAATGCTCAATGATCAAACATTGGCAGGTTTTCAAACCACTACATATATGTTGTAGAAATCCTGAAATCTTTCTGTACAGTACCCCTTCTCAGAATAACTTCATAATGTTCATAAAGTAGCATCGGTATTAAATTAAATCCATTTAATGAACAGTTAATATCCTCTCAGAGAGCCATAAATATAGAGAAATAGAGAGAAATATATAATCAATACTAAAATGAAACTTGAGTTGAAGGGATCTAACAATATAAAATGAAATCCCTAAAAGCTGGTGAGTTGTTTTTCAGTTTTGACAAGAGACAGACTTAAATCACTCCAGCTGATCCTGTGCATCAATCACATGTGATCTCAGAGGTGACTTGATCAACGTGTTGCATCTGCAGGCGGAGAAATCTTTGGATAACTTTTCAAAAAGGAGGTTTGAGCTTATCAGAACAAAATTTCAAGATAAATAGAAATAGTACCTAAATTAAAGAAGGAATTTACTGAGCATTTTCAACTAGTTATGAAACAAGCTGGAATTAATTTTGATGACATGCACTTTAAGAAGAAGATTAATTTTTCCTTCAAAACAAAAGGCCATGTATATACCATATATACCTATTTGTGTTTATTTATTTCCCACTTTCTATCTGAATCTCTGGAAGTCAACTGGAAAATGCTAGATTTATGTATACACAGTAAAAAAAATTGATGGTTTGAGCTACATGTAAAGTTAATGTAAGCCACAAAACTGTATAAAACTACCTTGCAATTTGATTGCAATTTGCAATTTCAAAATGACAAAGATGACAGAAACGGGCTGACAAAAATCATTTTTTATCAGCAAAGCTGTTTTCAAATGGCTGTTAGCAAGGAAACTGGACCCACAAGATGTGGCGTACTAGCTAATATGATTTAATCTGAAGAATCAGTGGAGGTCAAGGACAAAAAAGAGGGGAAGGCCAAGGAGTCTTTAAAGTCTGATGAGAAACTTCTGAGAGTTTTCTTCTTCTTGAGAGACCAGCAAGTACTGGTCTCAGCATCTGGCAGCTTCGTGGAGATCTGTGTCGGCCCTTCTATGGTCCAAAGAGGCCTAATCAGGAAAAATGTTTTGGGGGGTAAGGGTAGCAGCCAAGAAACCACTTTTTGGAAGGGAAACTATGTCCGAGGGCTCAGATATACAGCTCAAAGCTCACAAAGATTGGGATAAAATTGATGGAAAAGAGAGTTAAGAAGGGGTGAATCCAAGTTTGAAATTGTTGTCTTATCAATGACAGTTTGTGAAAGGAGGAGTTAAAGAGATGGGAGCAGAGCGCCTGAGGAAATGATGAAAAATCCAACTGAGCATATGTTATGCTCAACTTTTGTGAATATACTCCCAGTATTTGCTAGTTGTAACTAAATAAAAAGTCTCAGAAATAAATGTGGACGATAATATGTATTTTATTTGAACAGAGGAAGCCATTGTGGAATTTAAAAGACAAAGTTTGGTTTTAAATGTAACAAGCTTCAATAATACAGAGGTATTAGTGGGTTTAGAGCTTTTTTGGTACATTGGCACAAGATATGGTATGTTAAATAAAAAAACAAAACATTTTTTAAAATGTTTTTGTGCTTGATCTGCAATACGTATGAGTGGAAGAGCTTTGCCGAAGCATATTTCTGCCAAGCAGTCTTCAGCTAACCAGTCCTCCTTCTCTATGTGTCTGTGTCTCGTCTCCCCCCGTCCCTGCTCTCAGACCTCTCCTGAGGTTTGTAAGGAAAATAAATATTTTTAGACATTGAGGTCCAGCGCTGCTGTCACTCTCTTTTTTTAAACCCTTCATAAACCATGGGAAACACATATTCACCTCCCCCCTTTCTCACTGTTCATGTAATTGCCCTGCCTTTAGACTTCTACTGCCACCCATGAAAACACACACACACACACACTCACACACACACACACACACACACACACACACACACACACACACACACACACACACACACACACACACACACACACACACACACACACACACACACACACACACGCAGAAGCCCCCAGGGAGAGGGTCGCCATAGCAACTACCTTTACCAGCGAAACTCCTCCAAGCATCCATCTGAGTCTACATGTCACCGCCTGGCTTTTTTCTCAGTCCAGAATAACCTGAGAGTAAATGTTTTAGGGCAGAAAGGGAAAGTGAAAGAGTTCAGTAGGAAGACGAAAAAGACAACGAAGAAGAAGGAGAAGTTTTAAAAAAAAAAAATCCCAGAGAGCAAATCCAACAGCTGATCAGCTTTACAGAAAGACACAAAATACAACTTCACATTTACAGAACAATGACCTGACAGAAAGTTCACCTGCTTACCTTTTTTAATGTAAGGTGTGTGCATTACCAACAGACAGAAAACAGGGTCCTCCCTCCTTTATGTAAGTTAAAATCAAATTAATTTCTCTTATTGGTGTTTTCATGTTCAAATAATTCAACAGTTTATTATTCCAATTTTTCTCTTTTTTCTATTATTTTCCCTTCAAACAAAATAGAAAACTAGACTAGATTAGGAAAAAGGAAAAGGGGCTCTTTTCTGTCCTTAATAAAACAATGATATAAAACTAACTTCTGAACCTTTAAAGTCATGCACAAGAATCAGCTGTAACACACAGGCACTCCTGTCTTTGCCAAAGAAACGCTGTGTTACTCTCTGGCGTGGACACAAACGTGTAAACATTTCAGCACAAACATTTACATTTTCTAACAGAACATTTCTCCTCCTCAGCACCATATGGCCTCTGCCTCTCCTTCTCCCTAACACCACGGTGTCTGGAGGATCTCATCCCAAACCGATGATCATAAGAGACCTTCTCTTAATCCGTTCAATCTGGTTTTCAGTTTCTGTGGCGCAGCACGCACAGTGCCGGCTGCACTCATTGTGTGCATGTCGACCCACTGTTGTCTCACCCAGCAGAAGAGCTATTTATAGCTCCACGCTCCCCAGTAGTTTGAATTCATGGAGCTCGGCTCAGAGTTGTAAATTGGAAATGTACCCCACACCCCAGGCTCACAGATGTAACATCAGGGGAATGCAGGAGGCAAAAACACCATTAACATTTTTGAAAACATCTTATACACTCAAGGAAAGACAGGAAGCAGCTGCTAGTTTCATTTCCACCTCACTTCCTGTCTTAATCTTCACAGCTCCCTAAGCAAGTGTGTGTGCATGATGCTGCTGTCAGTTTACAGTGTCTGAAAGTAATGGTGCTAAAAAGAAGGCAGATGGGTTGAGACAAAATTTAACCATCATTTCTCCCTTACATTGTCATGTTCGATTTACACTCACACAGATTGTAGAAATCCCTGAATATGTCTGTTATCTGCTCAAACCTGTCTGTAGTTGATATAACACAAGATCTTCTGACACAACTGGTTTGTGTCACATTGGAAGGACAGACCTCAAACACCAAGGTCTGCCCATAACTCTGCTCCTGATAGGCCTCTGGGAGCCTGGCCAATCAGAGGGGAGTAGGGGTGGGAATCGAAAACCGGTTCCTGTTAAGAATCGATAAGATATGTTTCAATCCCTTATCGATTCTCTTATCAATTCTTTACATTGTGCTGGAGCCACCGGGCCTGCAGCTATCTTAGCTTAGCAGTTAGATAACATTTCTCAAGAAAACTCTTGATTCAGGATTTTCAGCTTGAAGTTTTACTGAAGAACTGACTTCATAAAGAAATTTACATTACTCTCTTTCAGGAGATTCATATCCAGTGCATTCAAAATAGTATAAATGACCTTATTTACCAAAATAACAAAATAGCGCAAGCTTGATGCTAACGTATAAGGGAAACTGCATTGATATGCTAGCAGTTAGCATACATCAGTATAACTCTAGCTTCAGAATAGAATTTCAACTTTCATCACAGAAACATATCACATCAACTATTTGTAAAAAATACTGAGAATTTCAAATGTCAAAAGCTAACAGACAATTGAAAGGCTCATGGCTGACTTCATAACTACGGAAAGCTTCCAAACAACTTAAACCATTGCTATAACCACTTTGAGACACTAGATGGCCTACTTGACTTATTAATATATTACAACACAGTACATCAACGTCACACTGTGTGCAATTTTTACCTGTTTCTGTATAACTATGCCCAGAAATATCCAGACTCAGGGACCAATTACATTTTATTCACTTACAGTACAAACTCAATTAAATGTTATTGACACAGAAAATCTGTAAAGCTACTTTTTGTACCAAGAAAATGCACAACAGATATTGATAAGGGCATCGGTTTTGACAAGATCTTATCAATTCCCATCCCTGGAGGGAAGGGGATTTTTTTGACACAGGGAGCTGAAAAGAGGGAGCAGTTAAAACAAAGTGTCAAACAGAGGCTGAAATAAGGGTTTTCTGAAACACTGACAGCTGGGATAGGCTCCAGCCACCCACGAACAGGATAACAGGATAAGCCATTCTGAAAATGAATGAATGAATGAATGAATGAATGAATGAAACACCAATGTGGCATTTTTTACTTTGTTTTGTTTTTGTAAACTGTAAATCATGCAAAGCTTTTAAAGAGGTACCAGAGGAACAATGTTCTGAAATATCCAAATTAACTGGTATATTCAAGTTATTATTGGGTATTGATTATATACTTGCAGCTTGCATAGTATGCTAGTTTTCACATGGAAATAGCTGATATGTATTTAGTTTGTAATGCATTTATTTACATGTTTGTCTTCCTGCAGCTATCCATGAGTTTCCTGAGGACATCTTCACCAAGGAGCAGAGGAAGAAAGGGGCTGTTTTACTGCATGCACTCTGTGTGAGTATCGCACACATACAATCTGTAAAAGTGAAATAACTTCATTGATTTTTTTTACGCTTCACAGTGAGCATCAATATGAGAAGAAAATGCAGGAAGTTTGAAGTTTGAAGCTTTACCTTGATAAAATTTTCACGTTTTCATTTTTGTGTTGTGCTCTCTCTTACGAGCGCTCCTTTGTACTCTCCAGGCCATCTACATGTTCTACGCTCTGGCTATCGTTTGTGATGACTACTTTGTCCCCTCTCTGGAGAAAATATCTGAGGTGAGAAAAAAGTAGTGCACAGGCTTTTGATGTACTGTATAATCAATAATGATTTGATATGACAGTATTTTTCTGCTCGGTTGCTTTTATTTGTCAGAACTTGCAGCTCAGTGAAGATGTGGCTGGAGCAACGTTTATGGCTGCAGGAAGCTCTGCTCCAGAGCTTTTCACCTCTCTCATAGGTAAGTGGCAAGTTTTGTGAAAGCATGTCAAGACGTAATTACCTCTGTGCAGCTTTAATTTGAAATTTAAGTCCCAAACACAGCAGTACCAAAAGTATCCAGGAGATGTCAGCAGAGTGCAGTTAGATTTTACTCAGTTTAACAGATTTCCCTAAACTTTGGAGACTCCAAATTCAGAGTTATGTGTTGTGTTAAGATTAGATCAGATTTCTGTTAGATTCTTGACTAAGATCAGCCACTGCACTTTTCATATTGATTAAATCGCATAAATAAAATTTAAGCTAGGTAAGAAGTGCCTTAAAGATATGAACATGGTGATGATTTGTCTATGAGGAGACAATACAGACCATCCAACTGTAGCGTAAGGGGAGGAAAGGTGAGTTTCAGATTATTATAATAAATCCCACCGCTTTATAGTGAACTAGAGACTATTGAAATAATGTATGGGTGCGTTATTCTGACTGTTTGGATTAAATGTAAAAGATGGAGCCCACAGAGGCAGAAGGAAGACAGGTTATAGCACAAATTTCACCTAATCTTATGAAATCAAAACAAGGTACTTAATGGCTCACTTGATTGTCTTTCCTTCAGGCGTCTTCATCACTAAAGGAGATGTTGGCGTGGGTACCATCGTCGGATCAGCTGTCTTTAACATCCTGGTCATCATCGGTTTGAGTGGGATCTTTGCAGGACAGGTAGGAAAAACTATTAACGAGCAGATTCTTTGTGACTGAACACTTAATGTATGTGTGATTTTTCATTGCAGACAATAGTTCTGACCTGGTGGTCCCTTTTCAGAGATTCCTCCTACTACATCCTCTCTGTGCTGACGCTCATCATAGTAAGATGTGCTTTTTAACATATTCAGCAATATACATATTTATATATGTCAAGCTTTTATTCTGGCTGCTTCATTGTTTGTTGAAGAATCTGCTTTTTCCTCTCTTTAGGTTATCTATGATGCAAGAGTTGTCTGGTGAGTGCATGTAACTTTTATTTGTTTTTTCTTTTATTTCTTTAATGAATTACTGGAGGACTGAAGTACTAAATAACACTGCCTTCAATGCATTTATCAATTTGGTGGGAGTGATTTTGAGTTTTAATTTCAGGAGCAAATATCTTAAGAGTTAATCATGTGAGAGTATTGGCACACTGGTGAGAGTCAGAAAAGAGTTCTGGCCATGCTCATAGGACGATGAAAAACATTCACTTTTTACTGCGCAAGCCTTCCTCATTATATGATCCAAGTCCCCTACTTTCTGTTAATATTGTCACACATCAGAAGTGACTCTTAATCAGCTTTGCTCAACTGGCTGAAGTTGATAACCGTAAATAGATGCAATTACAATCAAGAAGATGAAGGTGTCAACAAGCTGAACAACAATCAGTGACTGTGGAGCATGTGTGATTGATTTCTTTCTTGATTTATACTCAACAATTGGAAAACTATGTGAACACGAGGCTCCTTTCAGAGCTGGTTGATTTCTGTGTCAGCAGAGGTAATGAGGAACACTTGATCTGTTTTTGACTGATTTTGTTTTTTCTGTGTGTGGGGGAGAGGAGTCTGTCAGTGAATTCAGTTATTTGAGGCTATAAGATTGGTTTGAAAATAGCTGCTCTGAATGTTTTCCACCATGTCCACCTCAGGCTCTTCTGTGAAAGGCTAGCTATTGTTGTTTGTGTCCCTGGTTTTAGTGAAAGAGTAGATTTATTCATGGACTTAATGTCAGCAGAGTATTCATTGGTGATCTAATGTGGCCTGTTAATTAAATTGTAGAGTGCCAAGCCGAGCGTGTCTTCAAGTACTTTACCCCGCCACTCTCCTTCTGAAAACAGTCTGTCAGATTTATGTCTTAGCTCATTTCATGTACTGCAAGTGAAGCTAAATCTCAGATGTAAGTCTGTACATTTGAAGGAGAGGACACACTGCGAAAACTGAAGTGTTTGTCTTATTTCGAGTACAATTTGTCTTATCAGAAAAACATGCTCCTCAAATTGCATGTATTACGATATTAGTCTTATAGTAGTACTCAGCCCTGTTTACTCAAAGGATCTGTTATCTTTACCAGTATCCTTAATCCTGTGTTTGAATCTCAAAAGTGCTAGACACTACATCAACCTTTAAAGACTACATTTCAAATGAGAAGTATTTCTTTTAAAAATGTAAGTTTTTGTTTTCATTGTCAAAGTATAGAATAAAATAATTCTTATTTATTTAATTTAGGAATTGACATAAAAAAATGACCTTTCTACTTCATCAAAACAACGAAAGTGTGATTTCTTTAGCTTGTATTTACATTGTTCTGGCATCACGAGCACTCATCAAACTTTTACTCAAATACTGTTTTTTTCTGAATCTTACAAAGGTTCTTGATGTGTTTAAGGTTTTCCAAGGGAGACCTGCACAGCAAACCAAGCTAGGATAACAAGGATACCACCCTGTTTACTGATAACAAACCAGTTCACTTACCTTTCTTTAGAGCGGAGGATTCAGCATCCACACATTGGTTTTTGGATGTTATTTTGAGCTCATGCAGTGATTTCCACTGCAGAGTCATATCCACCATGTTGTCTTGTTAATAATATTAGATCTTATAGAATCACTTATTGTGCAAACCCAAATCTGTTAACACGGTTGTGTTTCACACATTAACACTGTGACCGTCTCGTTGTCTAGGTGGGAATCAATACTCCTAATGACTATGTACGGAATCTACATCCTCATCATGAAGTGAGTTTAATTAACAGTTAGTCATCTTATCATCTCGCTCCATTAAAGTCTGACTTTGTTTTAGTCAGGTGTAAGAAAAGTATGCTTGTCACAGGTTCAACTCCAGGATCATGGTATTTGTGACACATAAGCTGAGGAGCTCCAGGCCATGCTGCCACGTTTCAGAGGGTCACAGAGACGTCAAGATGGGAGAGGATGCCTCTGCCTGCAACACCTCTATGGTTCTTATCAACAAAGGTCAGAAGATAACAGAACAGCTTCACGTCGATACTGATTTGCATCTGAGCTAAAGCAGCTAATAAAAAAAGGATGTTGACATATTGTAAGTTTCATGTGTCCCATCCTGTCACAGGCCAAGCCAATGGTCAGGAGCCTTCTCCTGTCATCATGGTGGATGAGCTTCTCATCCTCAATCCCCACAAACTGTCCTTCTCTGAGGCCGGCCTGCGCATCATGATCACCCCCCACTTCTCCCCACGAACCAGACTCTCCATGGCCGGGCGGATGCTCATCAGCGAGGTAAATGACCTTGGTGACCTTGACCTTGGTGACTAAGCAGAGCTCTGAGATCTTTTGGCTTCATGATTAGAAACACTTTTGATATACCATCTGCAACATAATCATGTTGCTCTCCTCTTACAGAGACAGAGGCTCATACAGAGTTCCAGGAGCCAGCGGGACGGCGAGGCCAGCTCGGGGTCACGGAGCGGGTCGACCAGCAATAGCTTAAAGAGGACTGGCTCTTGCAGTGTGGAGAATGGGGGCCGAGGACATGGGCTGATAGATGCAGAGTCAGGAGACAAGCCTGGGGATGAGGCATGTCAGGTAGAGGAAGAAGAGGATGATGAAGATGGCATTTTCAGTCCTGTGCGCATACCAGGTGAGGAAGAACAAACAAGAAAGACTCAACATCTGGCATTTGTTTCCTTTTTTTGGCAGTCGTGTTATTCTTTGGGGATCTGTAACGTAAAGACGCAGATCATCTGCATAGAAAAATCCAAGTTTGTTGTTTCTCTTAAAAGTGTAACTGTGCCGCCAAAGGTTCTTTGTAAGGGCAAAAAGAAGTGATATTGAAGTACTGGATGGAGAGTATGTGCTGTAACTGTTCAAGAATGCCATGCCATAGATTTTAGCCTGCCCTGTTAAAAAATATATTCCCCTCACTTGGTCAAAAAAGGAGCTGCATGGAATTAAACTAAAAGTGATTTTCTATATTAGGTATAGAGATATTAAGATATAAACCAAGTTAAAGTAACAGTAGGTTGTGAAGACAATATTTGGGCCAGCATTATACTTCCTACACTTGAATAAGGAAGACTGAACAGTGGGATTAAAAATTAAGGTTGTTTACCGTGTTGAAAAATAACAACAGATCTTAGATAAAATGTTTGAAACCAAAAAGGATTCTAATTGACAAATATTCCTTCAACTTTTGATTGATTCAAAAAACCACAAGACCCACTGTCTGACTGACTTCCTGCTCTTCGCAGGAGGCTGCTGTGCACGGGTGAAGTGGGTGATCACATGGCCTCTGGGCCTCCTGCTCTACTGTACTGTGCCTAACTGTATTCTGCCGCGCTGGCACCGCTGGTTCATGGTCACCTTTGTGGCCTCCACTCTGTGGATCGCTATCTTCTCCTACCTCATGGTTTGGATGGTAAGGGATCCTAAATGTCTTTATCTATGCAGCAGAAGCCATACCTCTTGTGCACCAGTTGACTGCTTGACTCTAATGTGTCCAACGTTTCAGGTCACCATCATCAGTCACACACTCGACATCCCAGACTACATCATGGGTATCACCTTCTTGGCAGCTGGGACTAGTGTACCAGACTGCATGGCAAGTCTGATTGTTGCTCGGCAAGGTAAAAAACTACATTCTGACTCTTGTGCTTAAAGTTGGTTGTGTTTTCTTTCAGGTTTTTAACTTCAACTTTTTTCTTCTACGGTTGATGTTTCTTCTCAGGCATGGGGGACATGGCAGTATCCAACTCCATAGGCAGCAATATCTTTGACATCCTACTGGGTTTGGGTTTCCCCTGGGCTTTGCGAACCCTTGTGGTGGAACACGGATCCTCAGTATGCTGAACTTTAATCTTACAAAAGCATAAACTTCTTTTCCTTCTGTCTACTCTGCATCTGATTGACTGATGCGTGCATTAGTGTGAGACCACTATTGACACATAAATATCATAGAAAAATGACTTTTCTTCCTTTTTCTCCTTCTCCCAGGTTTCAATAAACAACAAAGGTCTGGTGTATTCTGTGATCCTGCTGCTGGCTTCTGTGTTTCTGACGGTAAAGAAAGAGACATGTACTTGTTGTAGCTCAACTGATTGATATCTATTGAAATAAGTCAGATTTACTTTTGTGTTGGTAGGCCAAAATCATAATGCTCCCAGGCTGTAATAAAACCTCATGACATCTCAAAAATATTTGTATTCATACAAAAAGCTGAAAAACTGAGAGTGCAGCATGTCTCGAAATCATGTTGGTTGAAACAGACACTTTGTAACAACAGCAGGACAGAGAGGACAGCGTGAATGTGTGACAACAGAAGAGATGGCAGAAAATTTTCTCAAAATGAGGGTGTTTGGATTTATGAAACTTTTTTTTTGAGCATACACAAAACTACAGCCGCTCTGGAAATGTAGCATCACAGGAGATCAGATATTTGTCATCATAGCTGGATGGTTTTTTTCACGAAACTCATGTGAAGCTCAACTCCTACAGTGTTTTTTTAATGCCTCTAGTATCAGTAGGTTACTGTTTTCAGTTAGGAATGAGGCCATCCCACTTTACAAATTCAAAACAAGGTCACAGTGGTAGAAGTAATAATCAGTGATTGTCATTGTGGACCACTTGACAGCTTATATGATAGAAATTTATCTCAGGAGTTAAATGTAAAGTAAAACATGGCGGAAAAGTATAAATTCATGACCTCTGTTCATGTATGTAACATAGAAAAGTTTTTCACTATCTGCAGTGATTAAGATTGTTGGATAAAAATGACTGGTTGTATTGACCCTAAAACGGTACCTGTGGGACCTTTGTCACCTCCTCACACCTCTCCTGCTCTCTGCTGTAAGGTGGCGAGTGTCCATCTGAACCACTGGAGGCTGGATCGACGCCTAGGTCTGGGTCTGATGTTCCTCTATGCCATCTTCCTGCTCTGCTCCATCCTCTTCGGGCACATGTGAGGCCTGAAGGTCAAAGTTCAACCCTGTCACACAACCTGCTGAGTACCCACCTTTCTTCCACACTCATGGAGCCAAAAAAGGGAAGCGTGGTGCCTCTTGGTGATGCTTTATCACATCTGTTGGATCCACGGGGCTGTGGCTGTGCACATGCAACAACAAAAACACACACTGAAGTCAGTCCTGGAAGCATTAACTCAGCAAAAACTTTAACAATGTGGCAAAGGTAAGCCACAGGAAGTGACATCAACAAAAACTATGACTGCATTAAACAAACTGTGTTGGTCCTTGACAGGTAGATCATAGAAAAAAGTGTTGTTGCTGTTGTATACATTGGGAACTTTGGTTAGATATTTCCTCCCTGTTAGGCATGTAAAAATCTCAAACTGAGCTCTCTGATAAACTCTCTCAGCTGAAGGCTTTAGGATATGGAGAGATCACAGTTCTTGCCAAAGCTAGCTTACCAGCTAACTAGCAACTACAGATCTTAGCAGCACATACTTAATGACTGTTTTCTAGTAAGTATCATTGTTTTTATTTATAGCAATAAAACTTTAGTTTTTTAAATTAACATAAATGTGGTGTTGTTTAACATCATACACACTGCTTTTATTCCCAAATGTTAATTATTCACATCAAATTACTTAGTAGTGAGAAAAAGTGAGAGATAAAAAGAGCTGCAGCTGCAGGAAGACTCAGACAACTATTTGATTCATTTTGATTTTTAACATTTAGAAAGTAGTTACAGTGGAGAACAAATGACAACAGGACTTTTGACATGTTGATTTCATCAACAGCTCAAAAATACTTGTTTAGTAGGGATGTTTGACACCACTTTTTTTCAGACCGATACCAGTACGAGTATTCCCTTTCTGGATACTCATCAATACCGAGTACCAATACTATTAGTACTTCTGATGCCTAAAATTTAAATTCACAGTGACAGATCATTTCGAACAAAGACAGCACAGTCTCTCTGACATAGAGTCCAAAATAAAACACAAACAACTCTCTATGAGATTACATTTTTTTTTAAGATAAATTAACAAAAGCACAAAATAAAACAGCTGTCAGAGTTAAAGTATTTTTTGTAATAAACTAAAGTGAAAAATAAAGCACTTTGACTGTTCACTCACTCTGGTTCATTCGTGTTGTCTGAACAGGACCTGACGCACATTTGCTGTGGTGTTGAACCGCAGCAAATAGCGGCAACTAATGAAATTTGAGTTTGCATTTATTTAGAATAGCCCCTCGAGATGCAGCATCTCGTTTTCAAGGGGGTCCCAAAACAAAACAAAAAACATTTCAACATAACAATTTAAAAAATAACAATGGCAAGGAGGACTTACTCGGCGTAACATTTTTTTTGCCGTATCCTGGTATCAGCAGCCTTCACAAGTACCAATACCTTACAAAAAGGCTGGTATCAGCCAGATAGCCAATACTGATACCAGTACTCACCCTCCCCTGTTATTCAATATAGAGACTGTTTTTTTACTGTTTTGTTTTTCTCCTGCATCAGTGTATGAAGACTGGTCAACAATGTGAGCCTCTTCCAAACAGCACATCATGTTGTAAGTAGCAGGCAGAAAAAAGTGTTAAATTAAAAAACCACTGTATAAAATCCAAGAGGATCACCACTCAGAAATAAACTATAGAACAAGGTTAAGTCAGGGATCAGATACCATATTTTGTTCATGAGATTTAGCAAATGAATGAAGAGTTTATAGATTTTGTAAATATTGATATATTTTTTACATGGTACCCTGGTGTTAGTGACTATTTTGTTCAAAAGCAACCACTATCTGTTGGCCTTACATGTTTTTGAATGTGCTCTTTAGTTGACCTTAGCATCAGTGTGGAGATTTTTACATGCACTCAAATGTAGCAGTCAGCACTGATTTACAGCAAATACTGTGTCTATGTGCAGTGTGTGTGTGTGTGCGTGTGTGTGTGTGAGTGTGCGAGAAAAGACTTTTAGAATGAGACACTGATTTTGAAATGCACACTGTTGTGATTTTGTTGTGACAAATTTTGCCTCACTGCTTATGAGCAAGTATTGGTACAGCTTAATGTACGTCAAGAGATTATTAATCTAGCATTACAGTATTTTTAAACTCTTATTATATGAAATTAATATATACAATGTCGTCTCCTGAATGTCACGAACTTTGATGACTTTAAGTGAAGGTTAGTAGTGTGAATTCTCTTTCAGTACATCTATTGATGTTTTTGTTTTTTGTACATTTTATGAGATTATTTCTCTTTGGTGGAACATTTTAATGTTTGGAGAGGAGCGCTAAACCAGCACATTTTAATCTCACATTGCATTTTGGCAATGATGAAACGGGACTAAATGTTCCACTAAAAGGAAGAAATAATCTGTTACTCTCTTTATTTCAAATAGCTGTATAATTACAGGCTTTGTCTACTGGATGATACGTATCAGTTTGTAAATGTTTAATTTCCATAGTTTTACAAGATGAATGTCTGACAGAGACTAGCTTGTGATGTTGTTGATTCTCTTAATGTAAGCCTTGAAGTGATACTTGTAGCAGATTGAATGAATGGTTTGTTGTTGTTTGAAGGCTATAATCTTGTGAGCCCTTCATTAGTTTTAAATTGTGATGGTTGTGTCTTACAATCTTTGAGTGCTAAGATTTTCTTCTATTTAACTATTTCTTCATTGACAAACTTGACCTGAATTCATGAAAGAGATCGCAAGAAAGTAAAGCTAACGTTTACAGTTTGAAAGAAAAAAAAACAGTAATTTAAACAATTTTTTGAAGAATGGCTAGAATATTTAAATGTTGTGGTTTTTGTGGTGGAAATTAGTTTTTACATGAAACCAATTGGGCTGATTATTACCATTTGATGTTCTTGTACTATGTTTTTTTTGTACAGTGAGTTAATTTGCGTTACAGACAACTCTGTGTCTAATCCAAATGATTATTTCAATTTTTACTAAACTTTACAATGTTTTTATTGTTTTAAGTCATTTCACATTTCATCACGTCTGCATCAATCCATCATTGGGTGATGGGTATAGAGTTAAAATGTCAGGAAAAAGAAGACAGAGTAGGGATCTGAATAAACAGCTGTTTTATTCTTTTTGGGAAGGCTTGCTGATCTAAATGACCTTCCTTAGACTGAGGGAAAGAAAGACATCTTTCACTTTCATACCTGAGCGAGTCACAAATTGAAAAAGTTTTAAAAGATTTAAAAAGATATAATTTTTTTTTTTAGTTAGGAAAAGTAGTTGTTTTTTTTCCTCAGCCTGTCAAACAAAGCAAACCAGTGTTGCATTATTTGAAGATGATTCACAGACTCTTCCTTGCTAATACGTTCATCCACTTGGCTGCTTCGAGATTCTGTATCCAGCTGTCGTGATAATCTTTGATCACCTGTTCCTGCTCTGCAGAGTCACACAATGGCACCAAACCAATCAGCTGATCTACAGAACTCGAGTCTTCACAGCACTCAGTGAATGTTCTGTTTTCTTCTGCTGTGATGTTCAAAGTAGAAAAATATTTTCAGAGTTTGGAAATGTATTGCTTAGCGATCTTACGGGGCCATAGAAGGATGTTGTATCTTAAGTCAAATAAAAAAACTGTGCAATAACAATATACTTCCATCTCCTGTTGTTTTCTGTGGGGAGTCCGACAGTGAGAAATGGACATGCTGCTGTATGCACCGCACTGTGGTCAGTTCATTACCGCCATCTAATGGTGCAAACCAGAAAAAGCACAAAAACCTGAAACTTATCATGTTCATGTAGTGCAGGGATCTCAAACTCGTGCCATGGAGGGCTAAGAGGCTGCAGGTTTTCTTTCCAACTAAAAACTTTGTCACCTGATTTCACTGATTAGTCCCTGCTCTCGGCTTGAAGGTAAGGTAATCAGTGAAATCAGCTGGTGATGTTTTTGGTTGGAACCTCTTGGCCCTCCATGGCATGAGTTTGAGATCCCTGATGTAATGAGATGTCGATGATTAAGAATGAAGGATTAAATCAAAGCTTTGGGAAGTCTGTGACTCTTATATATGTAGATGTTTGGTAAAAGCTTCTGTGAGGAGTCTTCAGGTGGTTACGCAGCAGCCTTTAGCCCCGTTTCTACCAAGCAGTCTGGTTTTAGATCAGTACGGTTTGGTACGGGTTGGCTCGGTTAAGCTTGGTACCAACTGCGTTTCCACAGCCAACAGTGCCCCCTCGTGGTAAGTGGTGTGTAAGCTGGAAGTCGATAGCCGCTTCTGTAACATAATAGCGTGACGCCATAGCAGCACTACACAGTGTACCCTGCTAATAAATCCAACAAAGAAGAAAAACGCGACACAGTAAACAAAGAGTAACGATGGAAGACATCCAGCATTTCATCTTTACATCGTTACAAAGCAAAATCAAGCTTTGTTGCAGAGAAGTCTGTGTGCCGCCAGGCGAAATACAGCCACTGTGGCACGGTAAGTGACAATTCTTTCGACCAATCAACGGCTTGAAGTGTTGTAGCTCCACCTTCCGAGATCGGATCAGTTTAGTCTGGCACCACTAAGGGTGCAAAAAAGTGGGACGGCTTGTATTGGTTATTTGGGGGGTCTGTCCAGGGATTACTCAGTGAAAAGGTGGTAAACTGTGTGCTGTGCCGTGACAAACTAAACTAAACTGAACTGAACTGAACTGAACTGAGCTGAACTGAACTGCTTGGTGGAAATGGGGCTTTAAATTATGACCTAGACCTGAAGCCAGACCAGTGGTGACAAATTTGACTGCTTTTGCATTATCACTGTTGTTTCATGAAATTGCTGTGCAAGTGTTGGGCAGTGATGACCTGCAAACTGCCAAAATGCCAAAATAAGCATATCAACGAGTGATTTTTTTTTTTTCTGGGGTGCTCTGAATGTATTGTGAATGTTGTTTTTTTTATCCTCAGCATTTTACTATTTTTCCAAATGCTGTAGTGAGACTTTAATCAAAGAGAGTCAGGGAAAAACATCAGCAGACTATAGTGCCTAGTATTTTATTTTCCTGAAGACAAATTTCTTACAATAAAACATTCCATCACAACCCAAATGAAAGTCCACCCTAAGAGAACTCACCTACTTGGTAAACCTATGATCTGGCTCTAAACTTCAGCCATCATCATGAACAGCTCTCTCCCAAAGCTGGAGATCGAGACCATGGAGCGATACTTAAAATTATGTTTTGATAAGCAACAGGTCGTCTCCCTTTTTATTTATGGCTCTGTTCCTCGTAAAGCCTTGAAGTTAGATTCTGGGTCCATCATTACCTAAGCATTCAGTGCCACAGGTGCAAATCCACTATTTGCCTCCTAATCACATTATGAGCTTTGAGCTTTCTCGTTTCAAGCTTTGGATGAGAGCGGCTCCGTTGAGAACTGGATCACAGGATTAACTAGAAAGCAACATCCACTTAAGTCCCAAAATGTCCCACACATCAAGTACGCAAACATCATCCATGAATACAAAAACAACCAGCTGAATATTCTAGTAGCCACAGTCTCTAAGTAAGTTTACACGTGATGAGAAAATAAACCGAGTTATACTTGTGTAATGCTTAAGTAATTGTTAGTTGGCTATTGAAACAACATAATAGCATGGTTAATTTATACTACACCACTTCCCATCACCTTTGCCGACCTGACGCTGATATGACTACATCGTATATGATAGTGCAGACAATTACTGAGCATGCACTTGTTAGCCAGTAGAGTGTGCAGTTATTGAAGCAGAAACTGCACTGTTCATTACCGTTCATCGCGCTGCCTTTGTCCCATCTTTCAACAGCGTGTTTCAGTCCCTTAAATACTGTTTCTGTTTGAGGTAAAGAAACTGCTTTAGCAGTTCAGACAAACTTTTTCTTGTAGCCTTCCCACAGAAGGAAACCATTGCATAATAAATCCACGCGAGCAGTAACAAAGAGCCGTTCCTTCAGGACTGTGCATGAACACATTATAATCTCTTTTTTTACAATATGGTATCTTGCATATTACTGATGCAGTCCCCAATTTGTGATGTTTTCAGAGAGAATAATTACAGTATCGCACATTATTTGCCTGCAGAGCTGAGAGCAACTCTGTGATCAGACCCTATATTCCTTCGTCCTACAGGAATCAATGTATTGCTTTTACATCGTCAGCAAGTGACCATCTGCAAGGTGGCGTACAAGTCAGTTACATTAAATAAATCAAGTGGTGTCACAACATTAAAAGTTACTGGATATGAAGCATGATACTCAAACTGCCAGGACACAGCAATGAAGGTGATCTACTCTCTTCACCTGTTTGAAAATAAACAAAGGATTTATTGTTGATTTGATGGTAATAACCATCATCATTGCAACATTATCATATCTGTGGACAAAAGCCAGGTGAGTAGATCGAAGAATATCTTTTCAGTCAAGGTTCAGCATCACGTCTGCTTTGTATCTTTGCAGTCTTCCAGACCAGAGAAAAAGACAGATTTGTCGAAAAGGCCCCGAAGCCTGAGGGAAACATGCTCGTGTCAACTGCTTGATCTGTGTGCAGCTGGTTTCAGCCACAAAGTCAAACCTCCCTAGAATCCTTCAGCCCCTGGAGCCACTTTGATAAGTTCATCGTCGTGACAGGTGGCAGTGGATGAGATAAATATCATTTACAGTCTCAGCAGATCCCTGACTCTATCAAGTAAACCTCCAAATATCAGTAGCGCCATAAAATTACACGTGATTATACATCTTCTTTTTAAATGCTAAGATGGGCACTAATAAAATGATCATTTCATGACCAATCTTTTTTCCAATTTGTACATACTTAACACTATTATATACCATAGAAATATATAAATATTATAAAATGTCTCTTTTTGATAGCAAGCACAGGCATGCTACATGATTCCAAGCTCTATTTCTGCTCATGGAGAAATCAGTACAGAGCTTTAAGCATCTTTGTGTAAAAAAAAAAAAAAAAGTGAACAGGAGGTCAAATTTTGGCTTGTGAGGCTATAAAACTTGTTTAAACTCATTACTGCTTGAGTTTGCTGTGGGGCAGAAAGTTAAAAATAAAAACTATGTGTGTCAGAATCTGAGCCTGAAACTGTGCAACAATCACATCTGAAGCTAAGTGAGGCCAGGCTGGTTAAGGGACTCTTGCCCTTTTCACTCTCAATCGTCTGTTCTGAACATGATCCCTCCACGTTCAGCTCGTCAGAGGAGTTTGTCATCGATCTTTCCGGGTAAAACGTTAACTTTCAGGGACGGCTGAGTGATGAGTTGTGTGCAGAAGAGGGGGGGAGTGACCATCACGACTGTGGAGCATTCTGGGTCTGGTATATGGACGCCTTGTCTTTCAAAAGGTCCAGACATAGATGACAGCTCCAGCTCCCTGAGTACAGAAAGAAAGAGAATGAACACTAATTAAATGAACACCAGAAAGGTTTACAGCTGCAAATGGCTAAAGGGGTTATAAAGGGAGACAATGTTATTAGGGATGTGTCAGTAATCCAAATGTTGTCACCTAGTGTGAGAAACTTTTTATCAATATCTTGACTGTAGGCCTGGAAAACCTGTCATATGTCGCATCTAAGGTGTAGCAGGCCCCCTGCTCCGTGACAAGGCTGAAGCTTTGGCTACAGCTCTATCACTATCATGCTCTACTCCTCTGCACCTAAACAGGCACAGACGACAGGGTCTCTCTTGTGGCATGGCAAGGTTTGGCAGGACTTGGATCCAGGAGATGGAGATAAATTTGTGTGTAGGCTGTGTCCAAGATGATGAATATGTGAGTGTGTGAGACTAAGGCCATGTCCACACGTAGCCGGGTGTTTGGGAAATGCACATTTTTTATATGTTTTACCCCTGTAGTCCGCACAAAATAGCAAATTTACGTCACTGAAAACAATGTTTTCTGAAAACTCAGATCAAAGTGAAGACTTTGGAAAACTCCAGTTTTATGGTTTCGTGTGGACACCGGTAAACAGAGTTTTCGATTCTCAAATGTCACAGCTGAATGATGGGGGCTCGTTCTGACTGGCTGGCACGGGTTTTACGTCTGGAAACACTACCAAATATGGGTTTGGCATGCCTCGAGCTGTACTTATCGGCAGATTTGCCCACTGCATGTGGACGAAAGTATTTTTAAAAACAAATGAGGGGAGGGAAGCTTGTTTTTGGAAATACTCGGCTATGTGTGGATATGCAATGAAACTCAGCGTCACCTGGGCAGCTTGCCTTGAGGACTGAACTTAACATTTCACTGGTAGACCAAACCTCAGACCCAAAGGTAAGGGTTTTTCAAAAACAATATTGTATCTCTGATAACTTCACACTTGAACATAGAACAATCATTTTCAGAAGCAAACTCGAGGCAAAATTCACTGAATCACAGTCAGTAGCACTAAGTCCATTAAACTTACCCTCTGGAGGTTCAGACATAGGCGGGTTCAGACAGTACATGTGATAACCTCTATCACAGTCGTCACAAAACAGAAGCTGATCCTGGGAGACATGAGAGGAGAAAACGTCAGCATCTTGTTAAAACAAAACAAAAAACAAACGTGACTGTCTAAATGCAGGTGAACTGACGTCATTCTCTGAGGTGCCACACATGTTGCAGCACTTGCACTCTATGCACTGCCAGCGGTACGTCTTCACTGCGGCCATCATGACAGGTGTGAACTGCAGGCAGGAGGGGTGACCTGTGTGGAGAAACATGAAGCGTCTTCACTCTGCTGTAGAAACATCTACTCTGTGAACAAACTCCTGTAGCTGCATTACTCCAGTATTACTCCTAGCAGCTGTATGTGTCTAACCCACCTGAGCGTCCACAGTCAGAGCAGGACACAAGCTCCTCTGACTGGCCCGTCTTGTGATTGGTTTTGGAGTCTCCCAGGCAGAAATCACAGTAATTGTTAGGCAGCGCGAGACCATCTGGACCTTTCTTTGGAGCTGAGAAACAAGATCGAAACAGCCAGAGAGACTATCAGAGTTCGGTTCTCCGAAGTCCAGCACCACAGTGAATGAGTAGTGAAATTTAAAAGGGGGCTCGTTTCTCACTTTTGGGCTCACTGGGCAGAGGCAGTGCAGGTTCACTGATCTCCATCTCTTCCTTCTCCTCCCCCTCCTCCTCAGCCAGGTGGGAGTGGGTGTAGTGGTAGCTCAGGCCAGGACGGTTCTTGTAGCGCTTCCCACAAACTGCCACCAAAACCAGAAAACACAGCGTGTGTAAAAAGGTAAGTAAGGGTAAGTCATGGAGGGTTTGATACTCCTTTAGCTGCCATCATGACATGCACACTTCCAACCAAATGATATTCCTAGCACAGCTGAAATTAAAACACTACTTTCTATATGCATCACTTCTACTGTCGAGGATTTTGTGTTCATTCGCCCTCTTTTATAGCCCATACAGGAAACAGTGATATTAACCTGTTTGTAATATCTCCTATGCCTTAAAGGGGAACCCCACAAAGTTTCCACAAGTCTCTTCACTCATCTTGGATTTGACTTGTGATACTATGAAGCTATGAAGCCTTTTGTTGCTCCAGAGGAAGCTGATCCTAATCCATTCAACTCAGTGATGTGATGTCACTTGGATGGAAGTGATGACAACAAGCACTTCTTTTAAATCCTGATTTTGGTTTAATATCCATAAAGCCAAAACGCACATGGATATGTAGGTCATGAAATAAGAAGGAAAAATGAAGCATAAGGAAGAAGTTTTGGAATATGATGAACATGCTTTGATGCAACTAAAAATGGTCATCACATCCTGTTAAGCTCCAAACATATGTACTTAGTGAATGACCGCAGACGAGTCAGATATTTACCGTCACTTCTGATCACCTAATAGTAGGGATGCACGATATTGTCGGCACAATATTGGTATTGGCTGATACAAGCTTAAAAACACGTTTATCGGTATCGGCAGATATGAAAATTTCTGCCAATATGCACAGCCGATAAGGTGCTATTCAGTTAGGATTATTATTATTTTCCATCTGAAAAATAAGCTCCTGTGATAAAATGTAGCACTTCATTTATTTGCACTGCAGAGCTCTGTGTCTGTCACCAGGTTGTTACAGTAGCTCTAAAATAATCAAATGCAACTTGGTTGTGTTTGAAAATGTATTGTACATTTAAAGTTCATGTGATCTAAAAATTATTTTTCTGTATTTCAATACTGAATGTCTTGAGTTTAAAAAAATAATACATTTCTTGTTTATGGTAAAATCAAATGTTTTTTGTCTTGTTTTATGTGTGTTTCTTAAACAAATAAGATCGTCACAATAAGAGTAACATATAAATTCCAGTACAAGATAGACTTCGCTTTCTTTACAGTGAAAAAAACAAACAAACTTGTGATTATTGGTATTGGTATCAGCCAAAAGGGGTTTCGATATATCGGCATATCGGATATCGGCACAAATCCGATATCGTGCATCCCTACCTAATAGTCATCTGATTAATAAATAAGTGACAGTGTAGAACAAAGATTTGTAGTTTTATGTCTTAATTCATGCAATGCATCTATGGATCTGCTTCATTTATTATTTAAAAGAACAGCTTTTCTTATTGCCAATAATCATATTTTACATTCTGTTCATGTGGGGCAAAAGAAGCTTGGCTGATTTAGTGAAGAAAATATGCAACTGTAAGTCGTCTTTGTCACAGGGTGTGTGTGATATGTGTCACAAAACACTTCTTCTTTCACTTCCATACTTTCTATCATTTTCACTTCCTCTGAACCTAACAACTTTTTCAGCTTCTGCAAAACAAAGTCACCAAAACCTGTTCCCCACATACAAAGGAACATGGAGATAAAATTGTCTGAAAGGGTCTAACATGCATCAGAGTGACTTAAAACCAAAGGTGCAGTTGTCTCTAAACACAGAACATGGAGTCAGATTTCACAGGATGCAGAGGTGGTGAATACGAGTAAAAGGGGGAATAAAAGCGAGGACAAAAAAAGTGTAATGCAGTCAAAGTGGACGCAATAAGCAGCAAGATAAGAGACAAAGCAGGGAGAGGAAAATCAGCAGCAGTTCCAGCTTATCTAAATCTGTGGGGAGTTCAGGGCCAGATCGAGGGGAAAAAATGCTTTCATGGGCCACAGCTTATCTCTTCTAACTGAGGCCGCTCATCACACAGACTACTGTTTAATAGAGAAGTATAACAACATGGTCATGACCTTTTTAAGCCTAGTTAATGACATTAACGACATTAACGACAGTCATTTGTGCAGAACATTTACACCATGGCTAATCTACACAAAGAGGAAGTCTACTTGGTAACACAAACAGAAAAAAACAGGCAGTGAAGATGACAGACAAGGCAGACTGGAGTAATAAGCAATGAGAGAAGTATACCTCTTTCAGAAGGTTTTGAAATATGCTTTTGTTTGATAGTGTCTGAAAGAGAGAAGAAAGAGAGGAGAGATAGCAGAAGAGACTCAGAGAAATAGACTGACAGTAGATCAGTCAGTCACTGCTGAGAACCTGGCTAAAAAGTGAAAATGCTTCACTAAAGAGGAAAACAACACATCAAGCAGTACAGATATAGCCCGACGACACAGGAAAAGAAGAAACACTTTCACTTCACACACAGAAAGATTGAAACACAAGTTAAAGACATGTATAATATCACTGACAAAGAGAAAAATACAGCTGACTCTAGACCAGCTGAAAAGACATCAAGTTCACAGAGTTTGATAGATGATGGAGAACAACAAGAGAAAGAGGAGACGACTGGAGAGAAGGTGATAAAGACTGAGGGCTCAGGCTGAGTCTTTGCTTGATTGGATTACAAACATGACACCAAACATTACACCTGTAGACATAAGGTCACATAATCTACCCTCCCCCATCCGGACTCACTGTCACACGCGTACGGTTTGTCTCTGTCCTCCAGCGCTGCTGTGTCCAACTTCTTCCTGGTGCTGCCGACGCCTCGACCCTGAGGACATGGATGTTAATAGAGTCAACCAGCAGGCAGGGGCACAAACACAAAGAGTCAGGATGCGTTTCATGGAGAATCTCTTCTCTTATTTGGCCATGAATACCTTCCCCTTCCCTTTGCCTCTTCTTTTAGGCGTGTCCTCCTCATAGTCTTCATCATCCAGGTCATCTAGGAAGTCATCTGGTTCAAGGATTCTCTTTAAGAAGGAAATAATCAGATAGTCAAATCATTTTCTGGACTAAAACCTTGCTGGTGTGATGCCTCAAGCTAACAATCAAGAAACCTTTCTGATCCTTGTAGCAGGGTTCAAGCCTCCAGTGTAGTCACTCTGGTTTGAGTCCTCTTCAGATCCTCGGAGATCTGCGGCCGTGCGTTTTTCCAAAGAATCCCCTTTCAGTAAAGCCTCCAGGCTGCTGCCGTCTGCTGACAACAGAGGATCCTTCTTCAGTCCTAATTCCTGCTCTGTGAAGAAAAATGATCAGAGTTGAGACATAAGCACAAGCCGGACCAGGACAGGTTTTTAATTGTAACACCCCCCCCATCCACCACCACCAAATGATACATTCCTACCACAAGACACACCACTAACTGCAGACAGAGAAAGCAGAGCATGTCTTTCCTAAAGGCTGATCTGAGGAAAAGAGAAATGAACCGAGCTGGTACCTGACTTGACAGGAGGAAAGATGAGCCGAGGGTCTTCTGGAGGATGAGAGCGTTTTTTCTTCCTCCACCTTCTGGAAGGGTAGGTGTAGAGCTGCCCTGGAGCCATGCCTGAGGGCCATCAGAACACATCCATCTACATGACACTGAGCCATAATTCTCACCTCAGAACATGTCAGCTGTTTCACAAACTAACACAACGATAATACAACATCTGCAGATTAGTTTCTGAGAAATCCCTGCTTTGTTAGCAAGACTAGCATTAACTTTGAAAACGAAGGCAGCAGAAAGATGCTAACTTTTCTTTCAAAAACCCTTTCTTTGCAGTATGGAAGGGTACCAGATTAGGTACCGACTGAATTCTATCTGTAGTACCAAGTGTTGGTTCTTGCTAAATCAAATGGTACCAAACGCGTCCTAGACTCTAATATTTAATTATTAATTATTAAATTAATATTTATCAGCACATAAACACACAACAAAGTACTGAAAATTGGTACTATTTTTCAATATCAATTGCCAGACATCAGGCATCGGTATTGAATCTTGCAAATGTAAAAGGTATACTTCTACTCTTTAATCACAGCAGTTACTCCTTCAGCTGTAACAGTGTATTTACAATAACTGTTTGGGCATATTCCTACAAATTCACCTTCATTAACTGATTTCATAATTGTACAGTAGACCATGTGGCATATGATCTTTTCTTCTTCTTTAGTTTTTACCTGGTCCTCTGTGTCTCTTCTCCATCCATATGTAGCAGTTACTTTGAGCCACCCCGGTCTGAGAGTCGAGGAACGGCATGCGGACACTTCTCTCTGCACAGAGCCGGGCGTTGTAGTTATGACACTGTTCCATGGCATCTCTGTAGTACTGCTCTCCCAACCTGCCACACACAAACCAAGAGCTGGTGATTAAAAGAGACAAAATCAGCAGGTGTGGCTGCTTTAGAGCAGTTTAACTTCAGACTTTTTAAACTCTGTGTCAGTTTACTCTAAAAGCCTGCCATCTTCTGTGGTGTTTCAGCTTTAGAATAAAAAACAAGTCACTCAACAAGAAGTGACTTTGTACCATAAAAATCAGAAGTGGGTACAGAAGCAGAAGCACTTATGCAAGTACATCAATAACAACAACAACCAAAAAAAAAAAAAAAAAAAAAGCTTTGTAGACAACACAGCTGTGCATGTGTTATTTCCAACATAAACCTGAACACCACAGTGAGCTCTGTCTCCTTCCAAATAACAAGATAACAGAAACTTCAGCTTTTCAGAGATACCTTTATTAGTGTGAAAAAAAGATGTGTGATAACAAGTGTTCACACCTGCAGCAGCTGCGTCTGTGCTATAGCCACCAGCATACCCTGGAGCAAGGCATTGTCCTGTTAAACTGGAATTGCAGACTTCATGAGTCTTGCAGTGAAAAAAGTCTCAAGGGCCAGTCCACCTTAAAAGATTATGAAATTTTTAAAAGGTATTTTTTTTCTTACCACCTTTGTGTTGTCTCTGTTCTATTTACTTAAAGTCATAGCCGTGTTTTCTTCCTACTCTGTTTTATACAGTCTTGTCTTCTATATGTACTGTTTTCAAACACCCTGGAAAGAAGAGATAGGAGAACTAGTCTAATCTGTTATTTGTTGTGCTCAGAAGAACTCTGCAGGTTTCATTATCATGCTTGGGGGGCAAAAAACGTCAACATATTCAGGTCTGTCAGGTGTTTTGATGAGTGGTCCCCAATTGTTACTTCAGATTTAACAAAAGAAAAAAAAAGAGAGAAAGAAATCGTTTAACAGCTTAGAGTCATGATTTCACGTGTTTCCATAGTTACACAGACCCTCAAACGTCCTAACGTCGGCCACCTGCGCACCTCCGCAAGGTGAAAACAGGAAATGAAAGCACGTTTTAGCACAACCAGGTAACAGGAAACTTTACCTTGACGCTCCCCTAAGTTATTACTTGCGATTTCGTGACAAAAACATTGTGGTTGCCAGTTTAAAAACCAGTCTTTCATTCATTTGAACTATTTGGCCATTAGCCACAGCACTCAAACCTGTGCTAACAACATTTTCACTCACTTTAGCTTGTTAGCGTGCGAGCCATGTAGCTAATGTACTTCACCGACATTAGCACCATAGTTGCTGTTTCTCTAGACAGACAAACAAAGTGAGCTACGCAAGTCTATCAATACATTTTTGAGCAAACTGACGCATGTTCTGTTATACTGACTCGTGATTCATGTTTCAGAAACGTCATCTGCGTGCCTGCTAACTTACACTTCCATTCCAGGATGTGAACACAACACACGACGCTCCGACAGCGCTGGCTAACCTCACCAGTAAGTCAGTACAAGTGTTGCAGAGCCAACCAACGACACAGAGAGAAGAGACTGCTTGGTGTTAAAGCCGCTAAGATATGACCGCGGGGAGTGTCAACTAGCTGAGTGTAAGGTGTGTAGAAAAGTCCAGCACTTACAGTTTCACAACATTCTCAACAACAGCTGCCATCTTGCTTTGAAACACCGAGAGAGTGGCTACGGGTAATGTATGCCCTCTGTAAGGACTTGTAGGCAGAGTGACCAGGAACGTGCCCCCTGGTGGTGGGACTTCGACATTACCAGATATTTTTTATTGACTACAGCACTGCAGTTACCGCAAAAAAATGTCAGAAGATACAGTATTGAAGAATGAATCATTCATAATCACTTTTGTGTAATAAGTGAACTTTTTGGTTGGTCCCTCTTGCACGAAAAGAAAGTTCCACTCAAACAATTTGGTGTAAACCCCACACAGAGGAACTCACCTCTGCTCCTATCTGAGACCTGTCCTGTCCTGTTTGAGCTTGAAAACACTGTAATTCAACGATATTTTCTCTTTGTTTTGTTATTTTTGATGTCCCTGAATGATAGGGCTGTATAAAACACATTTTAATGTTGTTAATTATGACTAACACAAACTGAAAACTGCATGTCCCTAGGAGATTGGCTGAAATTAGTGTTTTTTATTTTTATTTATTTTTATTTTTTAAATCTCAGCTCTCTCATATATACCGACCGAGCTGTCAGCAGCTATTTTCTTGTGGACACTTTTTTACACTATCTTACTTTTGTTTTCAGATTGCTGCTGTGACTCCAGAATTTCCCCTCGGGGATAAATAAAGTATCTTCTATTCTATTCTATTCTATTCTATTCTATTCTATATGGATGTCAGTTTCACAGCTTACAGGGATGCTTGCTGACAAATAGCTGTTGTTCATTTTTATGGCATCAGATAAGTTTTTACTTAGTTACATTCACAAACCATTATTATGTGATATTATTTTCCCCTGTTTTTAATGATACCAAGGTTTAAGGTGTACAGTTTCACTTTATCTGCTTTCTCACTCCTCCTTTGTATTCAGGTTTTATCAGTGCAGGTCTCAATGGTAAAATCATGAATTCTGTTTAAAAAAATATTCTTATCTTTTTTGTTATATTCGCCCCAACCAAGTTAAACCCTTTCAAATACTGGGAAACATACTCTCAGCGCCTGAAACATCCCTCTTTCTGCAAAGTTTGTGGTCCTGTTATTATGCCTGTTCATTTTATTAAGTGTTTATAGCTACTGAGAGAAACTAGGCCTCATGATCTTCTTAAAAAAATCCCATTCAAGGTTTTCCTGCTCTTAAGATGATGACATCTTTCCCAGCATCCAGTGATTCATCATGGACCTACTCTGTTAGTCATTACTCCATCAGTTCTGACCTCATTTGCAGCAGTTGCATCATTGATTCATCATTAAACATAGCTCTGCAGCAGCTTTTCTCTTCATACTGAACAAACTGCTCTTCACATTTAGGATGCCGCTTCAATAACACACCCAAACACAAAATTAGCCAATCCAAAGTTGCAACGTAGAATTCAACTTTTTTAAAATTTGTTTTTCCATAAACTGTGTATAACCATCAAGAGAGACCTTACTCTGCACTTACTTTAAACAATTTGTGATTTATTCAACACTTATGAATAATTTTCCACTAATGGAAAACAAAGAATTACCCAATAAGTACTGTACTCTACTGCGATGCATAACTGAATCTTAATATCACAAAACAGGGTTAAATTTTTTTTTTTAACATGAAAAACCCCACACAGTTTTCTTGTTTTGATTAAACCATGTTTTATTATTCCTAATATTAGATGTAGATACACAAGTCAACAAACATTATTTTCAATTTGTAATGAAAATGCTCCACAGCACACTGACATCGTGTGGAAGGGTCTGGTATTACAGACACGTACCTGAAAATGGACAGCAGTTATAAGTTTTGCAATAGGTTGCATTAGTAACAGTAGTAGTAATAGTAACAACAGTAGCAATAATGTAATAATAGCAATTAATAATAGTAGTGGTATTAACAACTCTGAATTAGGAAGGAACAGACATTCGTCAAAGTAATGAGATGAAGGTAGGTGGACAGGCTTATCAAATGCTGCAAGACAGACCACTGGATGAAAAAATACAAGCTCCCACTAGACAGCAAATATCCTGCCTTCTTCTAAAAAAGGAAGCTCAAATTGTCACCAGTCTGTTTCACTCAGATCTAATACTTAACAAGTCAAAGTTTTGTTGTCGTCATTAAGTACTCCATTGTTACAAGTTCTCCCCTAACCAAAAAACTCATCTCCTTGACATCAATAATTCACACTTCTCATGTCCTGGTCAAAGCTTACCGTTAGCACAATGCTATCTGAAAAGGATGCTGTATGCAACATCGAATCACAGCCAGCTGAGGACCAGACTGCATCACCAGGGCTGTTCAGCGTGAAATATACAGTACTGTGTTTATGTTCATGTGTGTGAAAGAGAGCTAGTTTGTCAAGTATGAGAGATTTTATTTTTGCTTCACACGGCCAATTTGGCCAAACTAATTTGTGTCATTCACATTCAAATGAGCTGATAAGAAAATACACTGTTTGACTTTTAGACTTGAACTCCCTAACACCAAGTGGATGCCATGTCCAGTGTCCAGAGCAGAGGAAAGGTAGCAATGTCCAGTAAAACCAGCTCACTCACTTGGGGAAAGACTCCTACTTCCATAATGTGCACAATGTATGCTTACTGTTGGCTCACTTATGTATGCAATATCTCTAGTACTTGGTTTCCCACTTTGTAGTTTAGGCTAAGGCGGCTCAGGCTGCTGTCCCACACCTGGGATACAAAGTCCTCCTGACAGATACAAGGTGGTCAGTTTTTTAAGGTTTAGACTAGGCGTGGCTTACCAAGCTAAAACCACTTCAGTAGTAGCAAAGTGGATGTTTAGGTGTATCCTTTCCCCAATCTTTGATTTAAGCATCAGGCCCTTGTTCCACATTCATTAAAGACTGGAAAATCCACCTTTTGAACCTGTGACCAAATACACATTTGGTTCCAGCAGTTCCACTTAATTAGGACATTCCTGTGGACTGATACACAGATCCAGCTTATAAGAGTTCCTCTCAAGAAGTAGAAAAATAAAAACAAGTTGCAACCTCTTGGTAAGATTGACCATTCAATTCTTAAATTCAGCAGTTTTCCAGAAACATTTTGGCAGTAATTAAAGGCAAATGAACACTTTAAGTGACTATGGTAACAACTAACAACCGCTTCAGTGGTCTCGAGATATTTATATAAAATGTTCTACTGCCTACAGTCTCACAGGATACTGTTTATGCTTTATTGGGTTTAAACATGTAGAGTAGTCCAGGAAACTATTTAACATCTATCATATTTAACATTTACTATACTTGATTGCCATTATCATTTTTGGGATTATAAAAGCCAATTACATAAGATTACTTGATCTCCAACCCTGAACATAAAGCGGCCTCATGTTTTTTGAGCACATCGACACAGAGGAAGATACATGGCAATGATGAGACACATACAAGTATAAACCTACATGAAGTCATGCCACGTATGTAAGAGCGCAAAGCTCATCTAATAAACATTTTGGGCTTTCATCTCTCTGCAAATGCCTGTTAGCAGAGATTTGACTACTAATTAATATTGTACCTGCATAAATAATCCACTGACATACATTAGATCATTGCCACAGGGCACATTTTTACACTTATCTTCATACTTAAAAAACTTCCTGTAAGTCTTTTTGAATGGAGGATGTGTTTGTAATAAGAAGTCTGTGGTGGGTTCAAGTAAGGCTCAGTACACCTCTGTCTGTCAGGTAGCTCATAAAGCCCATTCTTCACTGCTCATCCAATCTCACTTCCACACTCCACACTTCATCTGTCATGACACCTGTCAGCTGTCCATCTGTCCTGCTCTAACTCTGCGGTCTGCCACAGAAAATGTGCTTCAGTTTTTTTAATCTACAAACTGTCCCGACGCCTTCACACCAGATAGAGAAAGAACGGAAATAGAAGTTAGAAGACTTAAAACAGAAAAAATGAAACTGTCAAGAGGAACTTCATTGGTGATGTAAGCTTACATGAAATAAAAACCAAAAGCAAAGAAGAGCTCATTTTATGAAATCATTCCCGTAAAAATGTTTCTGCGATTGTGCCTGGTTTTCGTCTGCGTTTGCGGAGCGAAAAGTAGCATTCATCTGGCCACGTTTGATCAGAAATAACATAAACGTGCAAAATCCACAGCACCACAACTCACACACACACAAGCTCAGTCACTCTCACACACACACACACACACACACACACACACACACACTAGAAAACTAATCTTCTCTGCTTTGTACAGAAAAAAAATCAAAAATCAAGCAGAAAAGATCACTCAAAAGAAATAGTCAAATACAGGCAAAATTAGAGATAAAATAAAAAATAAAACCACTTATTAAATATATATATTTATATATATAATTTTCCCAATGAAACTTGTGATCACTTACTGCACACAGCTAAAATTAATGAACTTTATTTTTTTCTCAAAACACCTCATAAACTGTCATTCCTAAAAAAAAAAAAAATTACATACAAAGGGCAAGCCCGACATTCTCCACCAATGTTATCAAATTTGTTTCCACGTGAATCTAGATTATCTACTGTCAGAGTAATTAGTCTGTTTCTCAAACCAGCAATACCAAAAGATAAATAAAAATAATTATAATAATAATAATAACAGCAATAATATTGGTCAGGTTAATAACATCAATACAAGAACAGAAAGAGAGACTGATGGGATCCTTCCCAAAGAGACAGAGAGAGCTTAGCTTTTAAGAGGGGAACTAAAAGCAGAACACACCACAGTGGAAAGCCATCATCCACCGATTTATCTCACCACGCCCAAATGGCTCAGCTAGCTGAGACTCAGTGAACAGAAAATATTCATACAGAGAGAGAGAGAACTGGGCCTGAATCCCTGCTAATGCTAACCTCACCTGGTACTGACCCAGACTGATAGGCTGTGCTAGCCGACTGAAACTGAACGAGGGCTTTCATTGTTGGGTGCAGCTTAATATAAAATATGGATTGGTTGGAGGTAAAAGAAACTGACAGATAAACTGGCGAGGGAGAGAATCAGAAAAGAAACAAAGTTCTCTTTAAGCCACATACAGAAGCTGTTGACAAACTCCTCAGGACCTGCACTGAGCGCAGTGTGTTTGGACTTTACTTTCTGCCTGCTTCAGTTTGTTGAAATTTTGACAAATGCAGCTTCTGTCGATGATTCAACAAGTGTTCTATTTCTTCTTGCCAAAGAAGCTGAACCTCTTTTCACGATCTTTCTCTTTCCCATCTTTGTTGCGCATGGTAACTCCTCCCGCATCACCTGAGCTGGGGGAGATGGGAGGCATTGTCATGGCACGGCTCAGCGCCCGTGGACCTCCGGGCGAGTCTCCTGATCCTGTTGGAATGGAGCCATGGATGGAACGGATCCAGGAGCTCATTTCAGCCTTTAGGGAGTCAAAAACCTTTGTTATAATTCAACATTAGGGCAGTTAAAAGCAAAAATAATAATAATAATTTAACAATAAAGTAATCTGCATTTCATTTATTGTAGCAAACAAAACTTAAACATCTCACCTCATCCTTTGCTTGGAACAGATATTCTTTCCCATCTCCTAGCCTAAACAAACAGAAATAAAGAGAAAAACCATGAGTTACAAAAATCTTCTTTATGTTATTATAATGATATATTATCATAAAACTTTTTCACTGTTTTTGTATTCTACACAACCCTTATATTGGATTATAAACTGACATGGGTACCATGAGGAGTTCTTGCTGTAGGGGTTATAGTTGGAAAATCTGGTCTCACCTGAGCTTGAATACATGTTTCCTCTTCTTGTAGTCATGGGCCACCTCACACACTGCCTCCCCGAGGCTGATGGGTACCTCTCCGTGGTATGGAATGCCATTGCTAGCACTTTTGCCATCTTTATAGAAGCCGAGACTTCCTTTTCTTAAGACACAGTACACGTTCTGCCAGGACCTACAAAAACGAAGATATTGGATCTGTAGCAAGGTGTAAAACAAATAAATGGAATATTCTTTATTAGCACTCAACTAATCCCATCAGTACTCACCTTGTAGCTGCCTTTTTGCTGTGAGACTCCATCTCCTGTTTTCTACAGAGCATCCCCTCCATGGTTTCTGGCTCAGACTCTGCTCCGCCCCTGCTCGGTAACGTGGCGGATGGCTCAAGGCGAGAAGAAGCCAGTCCGCTGTCCCTGCCTGGTCCATTCACCGACTCTGACTCTGAGCCCTGCGATTCAAACCAGAGCATGTAGGCAGTTAGCACGGAGAAAAACACAAAATTGGGCAGGAGCTTTAAGCAGCAAACCGCCATTCAAAGCCATGATGAAGAGGCATGATGGGGCTTGCTCCAACGACAGAGTGTGATTACCTGAGATAATTTCACAGCCTGGGTACAGACCTTTGACATAAACACACAGTACACTGATTTCACACAGGACAATTACAGTCACTCCAGATGTATATGTGACACATGCATTCTGCCAAAAACAGACGCTTACAATTTCTATGTTTTGTTCCAAAAACTGCCATATCAGACTTTCCTGGACTGAGGACGACACAAACACAGGAACTTTTCGCCTTGAAAGCTCATCTTTAGTGAGCTATGTAAAAAACATCTCTGATTGAATAAACTGTAGCAGCACAGTGTAATGCAAAAATGACCAAAACAGACATGAAACCACTCTTACATACAACTCTTTAAGCCCTTACATCCTACAAATCTCCAAAAGCTGGGCTTCTTTATGTCATATATAAATTTCAAATAAAAGAAATCCAACAGCAGAAGTAAACCTTGTCAGCGTACTCAGTTGTAACAGAGGTAAAAAGTATCATCACCTAAGGAAGTGTGAATTTACTTTGTTTTCTCACCACTGAAGGACACACCACAGGAAGTACATAGATATAAAGCACAACTTCAACAAACTACATTTAAAAGGACTCTAACAGCTACAGTTACCACCACATTAACAACTCTGGGCTTCACAATTACAGTCACTCCTGTCCTGGTCAATAAAAGCACATGAACAGTGGACTGATCCATGAAAACAATCTATTCATGAATCAGCATCATGCCTTCAAAAAGCAATGAGACTAATCAGTGGAATAATGGAAAAAAAAGCTATGGTTTGCATCTCTGACAGAAGGCAGAAGCTTCTTCAGGGAGGAAAAAAAAAAAACAGGCACTGCTGTTGACCAGGAGCTGAGCGGAGGCTGTGCAGGGGGCGAGGGAGAAGCTACAAAGCTGACCATGGCTTGGTACTCACACGCTCCGGCTGCTTTGGCTTACACACACGTTTAGGCTCTGATTTCTTTCCCACTGACAACGATAGCGATAATGACTGCTGGTAAAAACGCAATAAGAGAACGTTAAAGAGTCTTTGAAGGGTAAAAGTTTGTTAATTGTTTACACTTTCAGAATGTTTTCTCAGAAAGTTACCACTGAGGGTTAAAAGACATTTTGATGTCGACCATTCTACCAGTAACAACATTACATTGAAAATCAGAACCAGTGAAGATTAGTTCAAAAGAGATTTGCTCCATTTGATTTTTTGTGCCGTGTCAGCTTCATACCAAAACTTGCTGTGTACTGTGTAAAAAAAAAAGTCAAGTTTAATTCATCCACAAAGACACCAGTTCCTTCCTCACTTTTGCAATTTCTGTTCAGATCAGTGTTCTTTAAGTGGTGGCTGAGTTTTTAGTCTACAAAACAAACATGGCACTGAATCTTTTAAAAACAGTTGTTCCACACACCTAACTTATAATTTATCAGTATTTCAAAAATCTAAAATTTCTCACTCATCCCCATTTATATTACAAAATCTATGTTACAAGTTTTTGATGCATTTAGCTAACACTTTGGACTCAACATACTGAATGAATACATAGCACTTAATCATTTTGGTTCAACTTGATCATGGTAAAAAATGACACTGTATGAACATTAAAACTGTGTAACAGACAAAGACTGGGACATGAAATCACAGCATGTATTATAAGTGTATAAATGTCACATTTTTCAAACAGAGAGTGGAACAGTGACTACAAACAAATATGATATAAGAGATGAGATAGGAACGACATAGAAAAGACACTACAGGGCATCACTTGCCAGAGCTGAAAGACAATAACAAACACTGGAAATATGGTATTATATAATTTTGATGCCACAGTGTGAAATGTTTAAACCCCCATATCTTACCTGTGATGTGTCATTGTCGCTGTGAACTCCATTCACGGATGCTGACTGATTAAGCGTGGTCTGGTCTAGACTGGTTCTGCATTTGAAGGAGAATGACAATATAAGGGGTAAAAAAACAACAAACAGCACATGTTTACCCTTAAAATACACAGATGATATCTCCAAAACACTAAGACTATTTTCATCACCAGAGTGGTACTTTTTTTTTTTTTTTACCTGGCTGCAGAATCATGCATTTGACTCTCTGTCTCAGACTGTGCGACTTCTTCAGCTGGGGGTGGTGTAGGAGGTCGTCGAGCTCTCTCCTCTTCCTCTTGCCTCCTCTGCATCTCCTGCTCCTCAAGCTGAAAGTAAAAAAGGACTTTAGGAATGCTATCTATACTCAAGGCCCCACATAAGAAGAAGAAACTCTGAACCTTCTTTCATGACCCAGAGGATGACATGCTGTGCTTCTACCAGATATTTTTCTACTTACTGTTGTGAGTTTTTCCAGCAGCACGAAGCGATCCTCCCAGGCTGCTGCGAGTTTCTCGAAGGCCTCGTGGCGCTTAATTAGGCTTTCTACCTCATCCACGTTTGCACCCAGCTCTGCTGCTCGCACAAGAGGTTCTTGACCTGCCAACCAGGACTCTGCCACAGAGGCATCACGTCCAAACTGCAGAACCTCCAGCACTGAGAGGCAGAAAACAGACAGAGAAGAAAAGAGAGAGACAGAAAAGGGAAAGTGAACAAATAATACCATTGAAAAAACATTAATAGCTTAAAAACAATTAGCAATGAGTCAGGGCTCTTTCCGTAATACTTTGCAGTCTAGATGAAAAACAAATGAAAAACACTCCTGGTATTGACTGCACTCTGACCACTGTGTTGTCACCTGATAGAAAAGGATTTTGAATACAGTCCCTCGTGTTCATGGCATAACAAGCAACAGTCTAAGGGGCTGTGAGGAGTTTCTAAATGATCTTGAAAAAGTCTCCCTACTAGGCATATGCCTGATTGTAATCCACACTTGAAATGAGATTATCAGCGCCAATATAAATTATTTCAAACCGCTACTTTGCAGCTTCCTGATGGGGTCACGCAGGATTGCTTTATGACAACACCACAGCGGCTGACAAAGTTTAGAAGTCCAGCCCAATTAAAACAGATCCTCCTAGTAGCATCTTTAAGTAGGTGTATTCATGTGACCAGATGTGTAGGCAGAGGAAAGCACAGACAAATAAGTGCCCCTTTGAGTTGAACCTTTACTTAACATGTTGAGCATACCAATTTGTAAATGGTCCATCTTGTCCTGCCATTTTTTGTTGATTTTGTCTCTCTTTTCTTGGAGCTGAGCCAGTTTCTCTCGGATCTGTGAATCAAGAAATTTTCAGTGACAAGATGATAAATGAACACAGTGACATTTAAAGGTAATCAAGAAATGTGGCAGCAAGTATGGTCCCTGTTTAATTTTGTGTATCACTGAATGTTACAGTAAATGTGACCTGTTGAACACTACCTCATCAGCTGCATAGTGGTTATTGTTGATGAGCGTATTTCCCATCTCATTACAGGCAGTGAAGCTGTCCGCTCTGGTCTCAATCTCCGACTTGATGTCCTGATGATTGTTAATGACTAACCCAGCAGAGGAAACATCCCTGGGATACAAGACAGTAGAGAGAGGGATTGGTTTGAATAAAAGTCAATGTGAAAGCTCGACTACGAGTCTTTTTACAGGAAAAATAAAGCTTAAGAAGACATTAACCTGGGGCTGTCATGTGCATCGATCTGCAGGTTGATTCCATCCATCCAGAGCATGAGGTCTCTCACCATGTTAAAGAAGCGGAACTTCTCCACTGTGTCCAGCAGGAGGAGCCTGCGGGCCTGACCTGCCTCCAGGAGACCCTCCCAGGCAGAAGTGACAGCATGCTCACTCCTGTGAATGTCATCAGCTTTCTCCCCTGCATAGGCCTTCTGCAGCCGGGCTGCGTCATCTTGCACCTGGTTAACCTAAGAGGTCAAAGAGGAGGCGTTCAGATTTGTTTTTCACAGCTCTCTTGGAAACCTCACATGAGAGTTCTTGATAAAAAAGGTTGCTGACCTGTCCACTAAGGGCTTGGATGTCATTTTCAAATGTATTGTGCTGTCTATGTAGGTGCTGAACAGTGTTCAGATCACGGCCGAGGTCAGAAGGCAGCCCCTCTCTCTTCTCCTTAACACGCCCAAGAACCTCCATCGCATCTTGATGGAAGCGGTGCAGCTCATAAGAGGCCGCCAGCATTTGTGTACGTGTGTCTATCAGCTCCAGCAGATCAGCCCAGGCCTCGTTTAATCCGTCTTTCCACTCGGCTACGCTAGCATTCTCGGGATGACCCGACTCAATTAGGTCATCTGCCAGCCCGTTGACACCATCCACACGCTCTTGGCCGATGGTGCTGGTGTCACGAGCAAACTCTCTGAACTTGTCCCTTAGCATCTGCAAAAGAAAACCAGGGCAAAGGCAAGAAACATAATTAATTCAGCTAAATTTCTCTGAGCTTCGATGTCTCCAAAGTATGTGACAGAAAAAAAAACTCACAGTGACATGTTCATAGTCCTGTCCTAGTTCATGGGAGCCAGCAACCACCTCCCTCTCAGCGATCCACTGTTCCAGGTCATCAACCTCGCGCTTCAGCTGGGTCAGCCGAAGTCTCTCCTGAAGCCGTCCACGGCGCTCCTCAGCAAGGTCTTTCAGCCCAGCGTACAGTTTGTCAACTTGGGCTTGTCGTAGGGTGATTCTCTCACTGTGTAAGATCAAAATCAATTGTTCAGCATTTACTTACCACAAACAGTAGTAAAGCAGATGTTTTTTGTTCAGATTTATGTGCTCTCACCTTTCTGGGTGTTCACTGGTTACCATGAGGCGGCTGCTGTTGGCCAGCTGGTGAATTGTTTGTGCGTAGTCTTCAAGTGCCTGTTCCAGACTCTGGTGCTTCTTGACCATCACCAGAGCACTCTGCTCATCCTGGGAGACAATCAGGGTGTTATCACTTTGTTACCAACCAAAGAGCATAAACAGTGACACCAAAAGTCTTTATGTATCTTCTAACCTTTGCTTTTTCCTCTGACATCATATGAAGCTCTTGTTCTCCCATCCAGGCCTCAGCCTCCGCTGCGTCTGCATAGAACTGCTGGGCACGGTTGGCCTCTACAAGACGGTCATGACGTTTGTCTGTCTCAGCGATCAGTTGGTCCCAGAGGTCCCGCAGCTCGACAAGGCGGTCCTCGAGGACTGACTGCCTCTCACCGTCTACCTCACTTTGAGTCTTGCCTCGTCTGTGGATGTCATCAATACGAGGCTGGTGGCCTTGGATCTCCTTTTGCAGAGTCTGGTTCAGAAAACAGAGAGAAGCTGAGTTGGCAGTTTGGGTACCTTAGGTCTGGACTGAGTTGCAGTGTTTGATAAACTAAAAGGAACTTGAGGGCAAGTCATCTTTTATTTCTATGCAGTTGATACGCAAGTTTTCAATCAACACTCGACTCATTCACCAATTTTCTACTGCATGTTAGAGAAGATTCTTATCAAACCTGGTTCTTCTTGATAAGTAGCTGTACAGTTGGCAGGTCTTTGCCGTGGTCAGTGGAGGTTGCGAGAGGCATCCTCTCTTTCACCCAGAGCTTAAATGCAAAGAGAAGAATTAATAAAACATGAGTCTCAGGCAAAAAAAAGATACTTAAACACTCACTAACAACATATATCCCACTTACAATCTCATCCTCCAGATCTCTGTTGAATTGATGTGCTTCTTTGGAGGCAAGGAGTCGCTGTCTCCTCAGTTTGAGTGGATCCTGGAGGCTAGAGAAGTTGTCAGAAACTCGTCTTTGCTGGCCATCTACCTCAGCAAGACCAGCATCCTCCTGAGTCAGGGCCAGAGCCTGAGACTGGAGGGACTGTACCTCCTTTTCTCTGACCTCCATTTGGTGTTCCAGCATCTACACAAGGTGAACAAAGACATTAGGCAGAAAAATATGACAACTGGTAGTTTTATTTAATGAATTTTAAAATAACTCATCCTGCTACAAAATGTTTGATATTGAGGTGTACCTGGTGCTTTTTGAGCAGAATGTTGACACTGGTTAAATCTTTGCCATAATCATCACTTTGTAGCTGACCCTCCAGGTTTTTCAGCCACACATCCAGGGCGGAGCAGCTCTGGGTGAACAGCTCTGCTCGGTTAGCATCAAATAAGCATTGGGCCTTGGTTTGGGTAGTGTTCTCTAGCTCCTCCCACTGACGCTGCAGGTCCTCGAGGGTCTGCTGCACAACAGGTTTGAGCTCTGGCTTCTCTGCCACCAAAGCCTGACCCTCCTGTTGAAGACGGAAGATATTAAGTAAATTAGCCAACAAATTACAAGTACAAAACGTATATCCAGACTACACTTGGTAGCATTACATTTTTAAAAAATCCACTAATCCAGTCAAAAATGTAACAGTAAGCAAAAAAACAGCCTTACCTTATCGATTTTGTCCAGCCAGTCTTTGTTTGAAGCCAGCTCTGCCATGAAGGCCTGATGTTTCTGCCACTTGCTGTGAAGATTTCTTGCTTCGTCATAAGACATGTCCTGAGCTGTCAGCATCTTCTCATTGATCCATAAAGTGAGCTAAAGAAAGACAACAGCATTATGATACAGACATTTGTGTATTGTCAAAAAGAAACAAGTGATTAAGACATGTTATGTGGCTGATAGTCATCTCTAATAACAATTGGATTTAAACTCCTAAATCTTTCTTATGATATTTTTTTGTACGATTAAAAAATAGATGTATTCCAACCTCCTGTCCATCTTGGAGGAAGTGCTGAAGTTCACGATTATCCTTGAGTTTTGTCAGCAGTTCATTTGCAGTTTCCTTATTCTTAAGATGCCTGGAGTGAGTAAAAAAAAAAATCCAATTCAGTCACTTTAGAACAAACACTTTAAAAAGGAAAACTCGAGGAGTTTATCCTTTGCTTCAACTTCTGCTCTAACCTTTCCTGGATGGAGTCAACTTTTTCCTGGATCTTATCAGAGTTTGCGTTAGAGTCATTAATGAGGCGCCGTCCAGCCTCGACTACACCAGTAATCTTCTCCTCACTGGCCTCTGTAGTTGTGAGGAAATCTTCGTGCTTCTTAATGGCCTCCTCTGCTCCCTGCAGACTGGTCGGCATCTCTGTGTGGGACAACACGTACTCCTACAGAGGGGAAAGGAATGTAAATCATTTTTTATGTGTCATTATTTAATTCCAGAAAATCCTGAGATTTTGCAGCCTGGTCCTTTAAATTTAAATGAATTCCTAATGTGTAAACTTGATATTTTTAATCTCAAATGTGACTGAAGGTTTTGTTTTGATGACATAAGTATAAACATCAATGAGTGTCTACAACTCAAAAATCTTGGCCCAGGGCCTATTTACAACTCTGCTGACTCCTCTTTATTGGGGCAGCATTACGAGGAGCTTAAAATCTTACAACAAACACAAAAATGGGATTATCTGTTGAATAATTTGATTCAGATATCACTTTGATCTAATGAGTTGTTGCTTTAACCATGTCCTGTTTAAAGCCTGTTTTGTCACTTCTGTCACACACTTCTTCAGGGACATGCTGTAATTTTAATGACTTTTGAATGTGTATGCTAACAAGGCTGTGCATAAAAAATAATCTAAGTAGGTGAAGACACAGTTCTCTGTAAGGCTGTAATTGTATCTTCCTAACCTGGCTGTTTAGGAAAGCTTCTGCTTGTTTTGCGTCTCTCAAGAAAGTCTGAAAGTCGAAGGCTTGGGCCAAAAGGCTGTGGCGGTTCTCCCACATGCAACGCAGCTCATGCCAGCCAGTATCCAGTGCCTGGAGCCTCTGGGCCAGAAACATGTGCTGGGCATCTGTCTGACCCTGGGTCACCTCCTCACCGACTGCACGCATCTTCTCATAGTCCTCTTTATAGTTATCCACCTCATTTTTAATACTCTCGTGCTGTGCCAGCAAACTCTCAGCCTCAGGCAGAGAGGTGGGAATGTCCTCCGAGGCTACAGCTGTCTGGGTGCGGGACAGCCATGACTGGAAGTCATCCAGATCTCTGAGGAAGCCCTGTAGCTTGCTTGCTTCGCCCAATGACTCCTCGCGCCGCTTCATGGTGTCGTTCAACTCCTCCCACACCTCCTGAATCTCTGCCAAGCGTCCTTGGATCTCAGCAGCCTGTTCTGGATGTTCCTTAGCCAGCTTTGCAGCTTCTTCTCTCAGGTCGTCTAATTTTCCCTGTAAAAACACAAAGACATATTTAAAGTAGGAGGTGATGACAAGACACCTCAACACATTGACCTGATTTCCAGGTTGCAGCTTGATTTGTTCTTCCTTTTCTTCAGATATGTAGTGTGATCCATCTTTACCTGAATGGCTTCCAGGTCTCTCTCCATGCCAGTGAGTTTGCGTTGCAATGCCATCACTCCAGCAAGGTCATTACCCAATCCCTGAGTGGATTCAATCACTTTGGTCTTTTCCTTCATCCAAGTTTGGATCTCGTTACACTCCAGGTGATAGTTCTGGATGTTGAGGGCCGACTCCAGGCCTTGTTTCTTTTGACCAGCTAGTTTTTCAAACTCCTTCCATCTATGGACGTACCAAATAAGTATTTACTCAAAAATGTAAACCCCAGTGCTCATTGAGAATAATTATTTGAATGTTTCATGTTATGGATATGAAAGCTTTATATGTTGCTCTCACCTGTTATTAAGTTGGTCTTGTGTCTGGTGGATTTGGTCCTTGTTACAATTGTCAGAACTCAGCAGCTGCTGGGCCACCTGGTTCACATCATTGACACGAGTGCAGAGGTTGTTCATCTCAGGTTCCAGGGTCTCAAATCTATAGTCACAGATAGTACCAGCATTAATTTAACATCATAAAGTACAAGCTTTATTATAACAAGATATTTCTCATATTTGAAGGAGTTAACTGTAATCACTGAACCCTTCAGGAGATTTAAACAAAAGGTACATCTCTTGTTACCTCCACCAAGGAGGTTATGTTTTTGGGAGGGTTTGTCCGTCTATAACTCAAAAAGTAAGAAACAGATCTTGATGAAATTTTCAGGAAATTTTCAAAATGGGATAAGAAAGTAGTAATTAAATTTTGAAGATACTGATCCCGATCATCGTCTGGATCCAGGATTTTTTTTTTAAAGGATTCTTTATCATTGTGAGATAGGGCCAGTTTCAGCATATGTGTATATAATATATTCTAGCTCAGAAAACACTACATCCTGGCAATATTCTGGTGGAGGTCTGCGCTCTTTGAGTGCTTTTCTGGTTTTTATCTTACTATGCTCTTAGCAATCATTTCAGAAATACAGTTTCAGTTTTAACTTCTCCAACTTTAATATCTTAGTGGCTCAGTCATCATTGTATTTCTTTAGAATTAAACTCCATGTATTAGCACACTTTCATCCCATAACACAAACACTAACCTCTGCTGCACCACCTCCAAGTCCTCCAATTTGGTGGGGATCTCCATGCCATGTAACCACTTTTCCTTTTCTTCCACCCAGAGCTGGCAGGCTCCAGCTTCACTGAACATGCGGTAAAGGGCCAGAGCACCCTCTAGAGCCTGGCGGCGAGCTGCTGATAGAGACTCTAACTCTTTATAGCGCTGCTCAATAGCAGGTAAGCGACCCTCCACCTACACATGGAGATTAGCAATAAGTTAGTTCTACAAACAGCATGACACCACCAAACAACCATAAAAACAAGAGCACCTACCTCTGGGAAATGTAGAAAGGCCTCTGGCAGTGCTTGGACTTGTTCATGTAGGGAGTCAATGAGGGGATGGTGGCTCTGGATCTCCTCCTCAATCTCCCTCTGTTTGCGAGCCAGAGTTTGGGTGGAAAACTCATCGTGGCCCACCTCCTGACTGGACACCTGTCTAAGCGTCTCCATAATCCATGCCTCCATGTCGTTGGCATCTGTCTGGAATTGGTGCAGGGCCACTGCTTCTTTAAGATTTTGCTCTCTGAGCTTAGTTGTCTGGGGAGCAGTCAGACCAAGACACTTGAAACACTGAAAAAGCATCATTTAAAAATAAAATCGTATACTTGGACCAGCTCCTACCTCTTCGAGGTGTGCCCACTGTGCACGGATGTCTTGGATTCTCTCAGTGACTTCCGGGGCTCCAAAGTGTCCCTCTTCAATCAAAGCTTCTCCAACAGCGATGCTGTTACTTAAGGGCCCATAGCGGGCAGCCATCTCATCCCTGAAAGCTTCATGTTTGCTGAGGAGGTGAAGGGCAGAAGTGAGATCACGGCCACAGTCTCCACTGGCCAGGATCTGCTCCTGCTCCCTTATCCAAGCCGCTTCCTCCCCGAGATCCCACATGAACTGCCACAGGCGGCGGGAGTCCTCTAGACGCTCTCTGCGCTTTGCAGCAAGCTGACCGAGCTCCTCATAGGCTTGACCCAGCTGGTCAACCTTTTCACTAACTAGCCCTGGTTCACACGGTTTGTACGCTGCCAGAGAAAAGGGAGAAATATAGAGCATTTCTTTGATCATCTGCACAAATACATCTGACTGAGGCTGAAGAGAGTGTTAAAGTATATTTGTGGACTCACCCTGTTCATAGGAAGTAAAGCGCTGCGCAGCTGCTTGAACTCCCTTGATCCTCTCTGCCTGCGCTGAAATATCAGCCTCCACCAGTGTGTGCTTCTGCAGAAGGTCTAACACATCATGTAAATGTTTGCCACTGTCTGGTGACTGCAGACGACCCTAAAACACAGTGAAGGGTATTTGTTTATTTCAAACCGAATCACATGGAAAATTATTTCAAATAATAAAAAAAACAGTTTTTAAAATTTAAATTCTAATCATATTCAGAGGCATGCACTTTGTGACTAATTAAAATGCCAATAATATGCTCTGAAACCAATGTTTCTCCATGGTCTTGCTCCAGGGAGCTCGAACCTTGTTCAAATAAGGGAAAAATGAATTTGTATCTGAGAAGCTAGCTCAGATATTTTTAAAAAGAACAGGACAACATACTAAAGAAATGATAAATTGTAAAAAAGCTTATCCAAACATCAGATGATAGGTGACTGAATCACAGAGATATTTACAGTATAGTCCTAGTTAAAACTGAAAATTAAGGTAGAAAGGGTGTAAGTTCTCATCTCTACCCCAGAAATAATCATTTCTCCTCATTGTAAACAGCTGTCAACCTTCAAATAAATCATGTTTATTTTCTTTCTCAAATTAGTCATGTAGCGGAAACCTCAAACACCAACTTCAAAACAGGTCAAAGCTCATAGCAAACAAATGTTTCTGTTTGTTTAAAGATGGTGGGCGGCTGCTAAAGCCAAGCCTGCTGAGTTGTAGAGTTCATTTGAATCACTATAACTGAGCAAGAGTAGACAGACATGAATGCTTCTGTTTTAACATTTAGACAAAATAATAAGTTACATCAAAGTCACTGCAAGCTGAGCTGAATATTTCTGACTCTGAACAAAACCTATTTCGTGCAACATAACAGAAATCAAACTAACAGCCAGAAAGGCCTATAATTACAACTGCTTACCCAACATTCCTGTCAGCAGAGGTGTAACAATGTCATTCCAAGTAGTCAACCTGCATCAACAATCCTCAGAAGCACTGAATGCAGACACTCAGGCTCTTTGATGCTAACCAGGCTAAAATAAACTTCTTAAAAAACAGCAGAAATTTAAAATGCTGTGTCTGAAGCTTTTGATTTTCTGCATTTGGTAAAACCAGCGTTTTAAAACTTGTAAAATCAGAGTGTGTCATAACAAAACACGAGTCCCCAGATTGAACCATGTAAAGGAGTAATACCCACTCCCAGGGGCTGAAGCAGAGCTCTGCCAAGCTCAGTAAAGCCAACAATGACATGCAACACAGCTCAGAGCAGGCTTGTAAACAGCTAATTACTGCTTTAATGGTCTTTTCTTACCAGCAGACACTAAAGCTGCTGGTGACATATGCGGACAACAACAAATGTAATGAGAGGATTAGCTAGATTCCTTTATGTTGATTAAAATCAAACCCATTAGAATCTAGGAATGTAGGGTGCAGGGCAGTCATTTGAAAAGAATCAGCTAGGTGAAATGATCTGTGTATGTTTTTTGTTTAATGGTTTAGTACCTTCATGTCCGCCATCCAGTCCATGATGTAGCGCATCTCCTGGAATAGTCTCTGGAGGTCACGGTGGGCATTCAAACGCTCTCTGCGTGCAGCTAGAAGCTCTTTGAGGTATTCCCAGAGTCGTAGCACGTTGTCCCTTCGTGCGAGTATTCGTCGCACATCGTGGTATCCCTCTGCTTCAAGCTCTTTGGCAACAGCCTCAACAGCAGCCACACGTTCCCAATAAGCCCCGATATCCGTCTCAATAGCTTCATGTTTACGGGTGGCGGCTTCAACTGCGCCCAAGTCAGTCCCAAAGTTGTCCTGACAACAGAGAACATTAGCTCAGCACAGCAAAGTCTTCAGTGTGTTCAAGTCAGAAATAAGATTAAAAACAAAAATGGACAATTTTTTGTATTGAATCCAATTTTCTTTGACTACCTGAGATACAAGCCTCTGGTTCTCACTCAGCCATGTCTCACGCATAGCAGCCTTCCTGTCAAAGCGTGCAGCAAGCATCTCCAGCTTCTCCTGACGAATCAACTCGTTTCTCAGGGCCAGCTCTCGTTCATGCTCTGCCTTTTCCAGTCGCTCCCACGCCTACAACACCATCAAAAACACAGTCTGTTTAAAACCTGCAAACTCAATGCAACAGTTTCCTAAAAGGTACAAAACAAATTCATTTCACTGAATGCAAACATTATGAGGCATGCTTCCACATTTCCTGATGGACAACGGTAGAATAAGGAAAACATACCTTATTGATATCAGAGATAAGTTTGCCCTCCCTTGGCATGTAAACCTTCTGGTTGTTTGCTCTCATCTTGCTCTGGATAGTGAAGAGTAGAACCTCCAAGTTTCCTTTCTCAGTAAACCTGAGGAGACAAAAATCACCTCTATTTAATATACCATGTTGCTTCACCCTATATCCACATGGCTATGGCTCACGTACTTGCTCCTTCACTAAGTTATAATCACCCTGGTTTCTGTTTGTTCTTACTTGGGGGGTTTCTCCACAGTCCTGTAGGAGTTGAAAGCCTGGAGCTGGTTCTGCACAGCACTCAGTGAGTTTGCTAGCTGCCTGTCATTGAGTGTCACAATGGTCTGTTCAATCCACTGCAACAGCTCTGATGCCAAGGTCTCATACTTGTCAATCAGCTGATCTGCTTCAATGGCATAGTCTAGCACCTGCAAGCAACAGAGATATTCGGAGCAATTGGTGCCAAAAAGTGTTCAAGTGTTTTTATAATCACACGTGGACAAGTAAAAATACATGTAAACACTTGAAGCTAACCTTGCCGATTCGTTTGCCCTCGACTGCCAGGGCTTTCATCTTGGAGAAATAATGGTAGTAGGTCGCCACATAGGTAATGATGGACTTCTCATCAGGCTGATCAACATTGACATCTGAAAAAGAGACAGCATGATTCATTTGCACCAGATTACTTTTTAATCTTAAATTTATAGAAACACAACAGTGGTGTCAGGTTCTTCCAACTCTTGATTAGGAGATTAACAGGTGCCTAGGTGTTTATATCCCTGGACGTGCTTTTAGTGGTGTCAGTGTAGCTAACATGTGATGTAGTGTTGTCTGAGCTAGAATTAATTCCCATAATCCTCCATAGTCTGACCCATCAGGCTGTTTTGGACAACAGACGCAAGCTTAGTGCCTTAGTAGGCAGTAAAGGATCGACAGCGTGACTTCTGAGGAGCGCTGCTTGTTTTGTGTAGGCTTTACACACTCACCTTCTGGGTCCAGCAGCTTGGTAAGCCCCAGCTCCTTCTCAGCCACATTGAAAGCGTTCTGGAGATTGTAGTGAGCGTTGGACCTCTTCAGGTTGTCAAACTCAATCAGGTCAGATCTGTAGAGGCCGGGGAACAATTATGGGTTTAATAAGCACAGATTGCACAGAGGAGCTGGGTGGATACAAACAGCAGTATCCGTGGGTTGAGATACCTTAAGTACACCTTCTTGTTTTACATAGAAACAGAAAAGAGTCTTTTCGCATATTAGAGGCGCCTGTTCTGGCTCCTTGTGAGATTTTGAATAAGGCCCGATTATGTAAATATCTCAGTCATGGTTTAAACAGGTATCCCTTTGTTTACTTACTCTAAAGAAAGCACAATGGCATGACTTATGCATTCAGTGTAACAAACAGTATCACCTGATGAATTTGACTCCAGAGCAAAGGCTACATCTTCTGCTTCCAGCTCAGTTAGATTGATGACATTATTACCAGCAGGGTGTGCAAGTGAGTTACCAAACATAGCTCTTCAAAGAAAATAAGTGGGTTATTATTTCTGTGATCTAGGTCATCTTACTCCCTATTTTCATCCTTTCATCGGTAGAAAGGATGGGAGGAGTAGGAGGAGACCTAAATAAAGTTGGGGACGAAAAACACTTCAGAGAATTGTAATAGTAAAGCGACAGGTGCACATCATTAGTCTAAGAAAGATTAAAGATAAAAGAGTGACAGTCACCCTTTTGTTTAGCAGAATAAGAATCTGAAATCTACATTTACCAGAAAAGCTCAAACAAAGCTGTCTTTTCTATGTGCCCACCACAAACAAAGATGTAAGTGTGAGTACAGGAAGATGTCAATGACCTGTGTTTGTGCACGATGGCATTGAACGCCAGGCCATCTCTCCAGCTGGTGGTGAAGTTGTGAATGTTGACATTGGGGTATCTGTGGAGGCCAAATCAGACATCATTAATCATTAACGCAGCACAGGAGGATTCATCAGTAAGGACTCCAGTTTGAAGCTAAATGATCAAATATATCTTATTAAGACGGTTTATCCTGTGTGTTTAAACCCTCTCTCAATCCCACAGCCAGCTCTCACCCAGCAGTTTTCATTTGGCACCAAAGCAGGAGGGCATCTTTAGCTGATTTTTTCTCCTTGTTGTCTTCTGTCTCCACACTGATGTCTTGGATCTGCAAGCAGAGAATTCACTCTGTTAAGACCATCTTGCGTAATTTTACACAGTTCTTAGGTCATCTGGTTGAGAATTTTATTTTCAGCACTCTCTTATTTGTTTTGCACACTATGCCAAATTCGAGAGGGCTAAAAGATCACATCTAAAATCATTTTGGTGGCTTACTTTGAAGACAGCCAGCATTACATAATAAATCACAAGAAAACAGAATTCATCTCCATTACCACTTTATGAGTTTGCCTGAGGTTGGATGAGACTACATGTAGAGACAAACTCACACTCTGATAAAGGTTAAATAACTTGGCAGCTGTGCTGAGAAAGTGCTTAGTAGAGCACCCAGGGGGTGATACCTGGAAACGAAGGATGATGGTCCAGATGAGACCCAGGGTGAGACGGTGGTTCCCATCCACAATGTCGTGGGACCCCATGTTTTCTAGATGGACTTTCTGCTCCTTAAGAAACTGCAGAGCTTTATCAACATTCTCCAGGCAGTGGATACGCATGCGGCCCTTTGTGGGCTTTGGCTGTAAAGAGTACAAGAAAAAAAAGACCTCTGTTAAAATCTTTGGAAAAAAATAATCACTGCATGAATGGAGAGAAAGTGACATTCAGAGTAGAAATAGAAAAGAGATACAAGAGAAAAAGTGAATCATGCTTGAGCAAAGGAGAAATGAAGGACATGATATTCTCCTTCCTATAGACCTGTGCTGCAGATGACGGTCAAACTGAGGGTTGACACTGAGGCCATGTCCACACGTAGCCAAGTATTTTTGTAAAACCAATATCCCCCATCGGTTGTTTTTAAAAACACTTTCGTCCAAACGCAGCAGGCAAATCCACCGAAAAGTGTGGCTCAAGGTATGTCAAACCCATATTTGGCAGTGTTTCCACACGTAAAACCTGTGATAGCCAATCAGAATGAGCCCCTGTCATTCAGCTGTGACGTTTAAGAACTGAAAACTCTGTTTACCGGCATCCACACAAAACCGTGAAACCAGAGTTTTCCAAAAACTTCACTTTGGCCGGAGATTTTAGAAAACATCGTTTTTAGTGATGGAAAGCTGCAGTTTTGTGTGGATGACAGCTGTAGACATGTAAAAATATATGCAGTTTCTCAAATACCCGGCTACGTTTGGACATGGCCTGAGGGTCATGATTATGATGGAGTGATATTGTGTGATACTGACCAGCTGTTCTCCTGAGAGCACTTCGAGAAGGCGAATAAGCATACGGCCATCACGCAGGTCAGTGTACAAGTCACCGATGCGACAGGTTACTCGGCCCAAGTGGGAATTCACCCATTTGGTAAAAGTCTTCTTCTGTACTGCTTCACGCTCATCTACAACGCACACAACACAGAGAGAAAGAGAGAAAGAGTGAGGCTGAAGTCACCTTCCACCAAGATTACAATCCACTTTGCTGGCTGAGACATCATCAACATCATCACTGTCAGGGAAATAAATGATTATGAGGAATCAATTTGGCTCAAAACAAACAACGGTTTCATCTACAACTCTGATCCCTTCCGAGAGCAGACAGGTGACAATAAATCATAAGGACTTAAGCCTGGCTGTGACCAGTTCATTTCACAGATAAGCTACACCATTAAGTCTCCTGGATCTCAGCATCGACAGCTTAGAGAGAGGTTTTCACTCCTCTGAATCCTCAGTGCACTGTTGGCTTCTCTTATGTGTGCACTGCTAATTACTATATGTGAGTTCACAAGAAAAAAGTGACAATTTGAAACTCCATTAAACAGTGAGGACATTTAGTAAGCATTTTGCTGTTCTCTATCAGGGCGAGACTAAAAAAAGTGTCACAATAAATTAAGCTGTAGCAGCAGCTCAGACATATGGACCAGGGGAGTAAGAAGCTAATCTTGCTCCGACACCTAACAAGGTGACCTCATTTCCAGGACACAAGGTCTCCCTCTGCCTTTTGAAAACACTACTCTAGCCCTACACCTATAGCATAGGCCACGACACAACAGCCCTGGAGCAGACAGAAAACAGATCAGAGGATGAGCTCTGTAATAATTGGTCGAACACAACAAGTCCTGCAAGCAGCAGCGGGACATAAAGTATCAGGGCTGCGACGATATGCTTTTCTCCAGATTCAATTCTTTTACTTTTTTGGGGGGTGCTGATTCGATTTAAATTGTGATATTTTAGATTTTTGTGACTTTGAGTTGCTCTTTTAAAACCAGAGCATGTGAAATGATGATGACAATTTCCACAGACCATATCAGGAGCTATATTTTCTCAAAGTATGCATATCACATGTGAGTCAGCTTTTAAGGTTTATCCAGGGGATCTGACATCTCTACTTTTTCCCAACCCAGCTTATAAACAAAGACTAAAAGGAAGGACTTAAACTTAAAAAAATAATCAATTTATGAACAAAACATCCCAAATTAAAATTGCTAAACAAAAAATCCAGATACTATGACACAACAATCTTTTCTCCCACCTCTATAAAGTATCATGGTGGAGATTGACTGCCTACTAATGCAACACACCAACAACAAACGAAACCACAAATAGTCACACTTTGGTTAAACTGTGTTATAAACTTTACATCAAATGAAAATAAATCAATATCAACTCATAACTAATGGTGTGTATTCCCATGCATAACTTTTAAAGCTGCTTGATTTTGCAACATACATCTGCAATCCAACATCTTCTGTTTCAGATGTTGCATCTTAAATAAATCAAAATGTGCAAATGGAAATAAGAAAGGAGAGCTGCCTAGCCCACATGTACCAAAATATTTCTGCTAAAGGTCTTTTTTTTACTTACAAAACTGTTTTATAAAGAATTACAAATCAAGGATTTCACCATCTTGATTTGTATTTCAAAAACATTGTCTTCCTGATTCAAAATTAAACCTTAAGGCTTGAAGCTGAAAGCTATTGTAATGTTCAAATGCATTACCATTCAAAGCTGACACTTTCAACCCAAAGGCAAGGTCCAAATATCAAGGCAGTTTGTGTAACAGAGGGAGACTGTGAAGGTCAGCAAGTTGAAAAAAGGCTTTTTCAAAAGAGATCCATGAGATTACATCACAAGGTCAAGACATCAACAGCAGGACTTATGGGATTTGAAAAAAATAACCTAAAAAGAGATCTGTTACAGGAAGTATTTCAAGTTTAAAAAAGCAGGACTAAAAAGGGGCTACAAACACAGATTAGTTAAAACTATGGGGGATCTGGGGTCAGACATTGTTGATCACAAAGGTTGGAACATGTTTACGATCTACAGAAATTGTGTTCAATTGCTTACTTTTGTCAGACTTGAATTATGCAAAACAAAATGGTGATTAACCTCATATATTTAGCTAGATCCGAACTGTTTTGAATTTTTACAGAGTAATAATGGAAATATCAGAAATGTATCCGAGATAAGCAGTTGTATACAGAGTGCTGCCTCGGAAACAAAGTGAAGTAAATGGATCAATGTGCTGGTTTGATAAAACAGCTGTTCTAACGCCAACGCCAACCTAGACAGAGTATTTTTATGTTTACCTTTTGAAATGTTTACTTTGAATTTAGCATTAATGAGTGTACTTTAAGTATTATCTGTGTCAACATTCTTGTTTAATGTCAACTGTACATGGCACGGGTTGTCCAAATTGCACACACTGATTAAATCTGTTCAAAAATGTTTTTTGGCCTAAATGGCCCCTTATTCTTTATCTTTGAGGACGTATTTTTAAAAGGGAAATTAGTTTGGGTGCACTGGTCAGTAGTTTGCAAAATATTCTTTATCAGGAATAATCAGAAAAGGGAATGATGATGAAGCTGAGATCATGATCATGTCACGAAAAGAACATGATGAAATCTTTGAACCACCCCAGTGACTGTTTCTGTTTCTTCTCCTTTTAGACATTAAATGACTACACAGCCTCTGCAAAAAAAGCAACCTTAAGGTGACTGAATGTCATGTTATGCAATAGAGCTGTATCTAACAGCCATCTAAAAACAGAACAGATTCAGAAATTTCACACAACCCTCCAGGGTGGTGTAACTCAACGGGACATTGTATTTTATCTGTTGCAAGCTGACAGTTCTTCCTCTATACCTGAACCCTATTCTAAACGCAGAAACAGACAAAAAGTAAACACTGTACTATCAATAAGATTCCTGTCATATATTTTACTCGGTGTTTGTGAGTGTCCCACTGAACGGTCTCACAGTGATTCATATGTAAGCCACAACTAAGGAGGTGATATCATTGCAGCTGACAATAAGAGACATGTCATACATCCCTGCTGAGACTTGAGTTGTTATTTTTTCATGAAATGTGTTTTTTGTTTCCTAAAGCCTTGAAATGAAAATGTGAATAACTGTAAGAAAAAAAACACTTCTAAAAATGTGTTGGTTGTAATCCTAGCTCAAACAAAAAATGCTTTAGTTGCTTTTCTCCTGACAGCACCATCTGTGAAAAAACTCTGACCAGCAGTAGGAGACAATATACTGTATCTCACATGCACAAGAGGCTCCAGAACAGTGTAAATGTGTGCAACAACAGAGCACCACTTTCTGGTTATGTTTCACCTGGTTGTACCTTTGCACTTTTGTACTTAACTGGTGAAGCCTCAAATGTTTCAGACAAAGAGTTCAACAACAGATAAAACGGCATGTCAAAACTATAGAACAGTTGAATAGATAAGTTAGTCTTTGAAGGTTTAACTTTTGACTATGGTAACTATGCAGACAAACAGCAGAGGATTAAAGGTAAATGGTGCAAAAGCACACATACACACAAAGTCACGGGTTTTGAAAATAAACAAACAAGCAAAGTGTTGTCTATTTTTAAGTGTCTAAACTCAACAATATGCTTTAAAAAATGTATGAATTAAGCCATTTAAGATACAGGAATGTACAAATACATGTTAATTCAAATCAGGGGGAGAATGACCTCCAGACATTTTGCTTGGCTGGAGCTGAGAAACAAGCTTCTTTTGCAACCAGACTGTTAGTCTCCGGGCTATTTGTTCTGCTTCTCAGTCACCTGAAACTCAAGGACATCCGACAAACAAGATAATGTTATGGCATCAAACTGTAATAACTACTATCGGTCAAAAAGTCCTGCCTTAGGTTTCCCTTAGTCTCAGTTCTCTCTGTACTGTAATCACGTCTGCTGGTTGTTTGAGTGTTGTGTCATTCTTTTATAATTTTGATAAAAATATTTTTTGAAATTGACAACTACTTCACTTGCTAAGTTTCTCTTTCTATTCAAGAACCAGTTACTATTTAAAGTTGTTCAATAAACCAGCAGAGACAAATTGCTGTGCCAAGTGAGACACAGGTACAGTGGAGGATCTACATTCCTTATGACACTTAGTCGTGTTGTGACAGCACCCTGGGCTGAGGAGGAGGCAGTGATGTGGTGGGTAGGGGTCCCAAAGGAGAAATGTTGCCTTGCAGCTCATGCAGAGCTGCTAATAACAAGGCTACTGAACAAGAACACCGGACTAGGCAAACACAGACACCAGTTTCTGATGTGTTTGCTCATTATGACAAGCAAACACAAACCTGTCATCCGTCGCAGGCACAGAAGATGAGGGCGAAACGTTGCAGCTGTTTTAACTTACAATGTGACATTTGTATGTTGTGTTGTTAGAGCATGGGAGGATATATCTACTGTAATGTTTGTACATCCACCTCCAAATGCCCTGTTATCATTTCACTTACTGGTAGAAATACTCAAGGTCTACAACGTAAAGCTTGTTTATTCTTAACTAAAATAGCCTTGATAACTGGAGGTGAGAAGATAGGACTGTCTCCCCTATGCTGTAAGATGTCTTAAGTCGCACGTCACACAAAATACCTGCAGAGCCTGCCAGCATTGTTGCACAACAGGTGACAAGAGAGAAGGGTGAGAAAAATGTGAGTTTTTAGAAAGTAAGCCTTGTAATTACTCTGTTGTTTCACATTCTTGAGGTTTGCATCATCTTTTATTGGACAAAAACACAGAAATGAATTTGCTTCTGCCACAAAATGAGGTGTTAATTTTTTTTTCAATAAAATGTGTCATTTTTATGGGCTGCAAGGCATGACAAAAAAAGCCTCATACAATAATGCCCCAGGCCTGAATAGCCTGCATAGCCTGTCTCACACAAAATACATTCTACTTCTCTAAACTAGCTTATCAAATTAATTACTGTGCTTTTTTCTTTTATAAAAACATGTAATCGCTTTCAAAAAAGGCTCTTTTATTAATACCCTTTTTATATGTCTTAAAAGCTCTACAGGATTAGCATTTAATATAGTCTTACTTAAGTTTTACAGAAGTGACTCTTTATATTTGTCATAATCTCACCTGAATATCTTGAAGCTCCACCTGCCTCTGAACCTCTCTGCGTGCAAGCTAAAAAAACAAGTAATCTGTGTTTTTCTCCATTGTTTACTAATGGCAGATCAGAACTGGTGGTTAGAAGAATCACTGAATGTTTCAAAAAGCATATTCGGGCATGTCCAGTCATTTTGAGCATGTTTGTCTCTAGTAGTGAGCTTAAAGTCGGTGGGGGAGGAGAGAGGCTCAGACTGTGTCCTCTCTACTGTTAGAGGCACTGGGATTTAGCATTCTGCCTCTATCATATCTAAGCCTGAGACAAACTTGTGTTGTGTTGATAACAGCGTTGATCTGAAAGTAATCCTAGCAAGTATGCCACCAGATTTAGTCCTGTTTGTGTAGATCATAGTTGCTTGGATCATGTTTGGTGATAACACATGGACGAATACAATAACAATGAATCTGAGGGGAAGGTTCATGCACATCTGTCCCACCTCACGATGTCCATTTCTAAAATCACGTTCAACAGTCACCCTTGTCAAGGTTTTCATTTGATTCTTGTTGCTTTTATACAGAACAGTCTTAAACTCTCAGATTATGGTGTGTTTATGGTCCAAAATTCAGGTGTGCTTTAAAGACTCTCTCAGCAAGCCAGAGTTAAGCTCCTGTGGTATCTTCCTGCTGGCACTATGATGGAAAATAACAGCCTCACCACACTTATGAAAATCAAATTTGAGGCTAGAAAATTCCCAATTAACAAACAATACTCTCTTTTTGTTTAACAGATTTTAACATCACCAAAGAAATCAGAGTCTGAGCCTCCACCTATGAGCTAAGCACACAGGTCCAGATTGGAGAGTGCAAGTCACCAGGGTGTCTTGTGGATTAAACTAAATCAAATAAGTTAACTACAGGCTTGTTAAACTGATAACAAGTCACTGCACTCATTTTCTGAGTCTCAGTCAAGACACTTTTCACCCTTAATGTGGACTCAATACTGTTTTTAACAAAAATAAAGTGATTTTAAACATGCAAGGAATTCAAATGACTGCATTTTAACAGAGAACTCTTTTGAAAGCAGTTTAAATGTAGAGTGTTAGCCTTTCAAGAGGAAATTGAAAATAAGACAGCCTGATCTCAATAAAAAGGTAAAATGGAGATTAAAAAATGTAATTTATGTACTAGAGCTTTGTTTTTTCGCTTTATTTAATGGGTATATAAATTGCCAACTGTACTGTCAAGTGGGTCTTACTGTTATGCAACTGCTTCTCCTTTTTTAGAAACACCACAAAGGCTTATGACATGTCAGTGTGCAGTGTGTTGTTTGAGTGGAAGGTGTCCTGCTGGCATAGATTGTAATTAGATTAAGACTAGGCGTTGTCTTCTTGCCAATGAGTTGCCAACCTGTACTTGTAGGGTGACTTTTAGGGAAACAGTAATAGATGGACAACCATCCGTAGCTAGTTGCTCAGTAGCCCCTTCATACTGTGCAGATCTATCATGCTCTTACGGTAGCAAAAGGAATAAATTTGTGTAGAGGCTTTCGATGCACATGGAAGAATGTGATCGCTTAATCAGCTCTGACCACCTCCGAAGACTGTTGATCATCACAAATTAAAGATTATGTCATCAACAGTAGGTATTTCAATTCCCAAATTTCCTGAAGCTTCATCTTCCTGTAAATCAAACCATCTTTTTGACAGGGAAATTTGTGTGCATTGTAATCTTATCATAATATTGCTCACTAACTTTTCATTGAATACTGCATTTCTCTGCTCTGTTGCCTGACACTGCACTTTGGTTCCCAATGGCGTCAGTCCAGCACAGAGGACAAGGAGTGACTCCATCCTTAAATAGCTCACCATAGTAAGCACTTCACACAATGGCAACAAACGTGTTCTGCAGATATTGTCTACTTTCCATTTTCCTGAACACTTGCTTCCACAGAGTTTAAGAAAAAGCAATAGTTGAGGCCTCAGCTCAGGCTGAAAACCATTCAGTGCTGCTCAAAATTTCACCTTGTTTCATGTGCTGCCCAGGTCATGCCTACCTCCCTCCTCCCTAATTGCCATTCATGCTTCTCTTTTAAGCAGGGTTGTGATGCCCTTGACCCGGCAAAGTCTTTACATACTGTATCTCACCCGTTCTGATCTTGTATAACTGGTGCCTCTGGTCACTCCGTCCTCAGAAAGAATGAGTAAACTACTTCCATCAATCTGCTGGCTTTAATCTGCTTTAATGACCTTCTCTTGGACATTCCCACACAGACAAGATTATGGTTCTGTGCCAAAGGCTACGGTGAAAGGAGCTCATCAGGAGAAGTAAAGCTCTGCTTGTATTTAGCAACAGGGAAATCTGACTGGAAAATCTGGAGCAAAAAAAGTATTTCATTTATCTTACTTACAGATTCCTCAGGCTAAATACTGTTGTTGTTGTTGTCGCAAGTTAAGAAGAGAAGCTGTTAAACTAAGCCTTTAATTATTTCAATAATAGCACACAGGTATTCTCGAAGTGAAGTAGAGTCAAATCAAATTCTGAAAGGTCAAACATGAAAATAAGTCTCCACTTGGTTTTCTCCAAGCACCTATTCACATAAGATACATATTTATAGTTAGTAGTGCCACAATCAGACAGTAAATCATTTTGCGGTTGGCCTGAATTTTTCAAACTGGAGCTAACAACTAAAAAACACACCCTGAACTATTAGGTTCAATAGTCTCTTTGAAATAACAGTGTTAAAGCAAGGCTGTTATCACAGGAATACCTCTGACGTCTTGAACTTTACTCTGTTATTTAACTTCATGAGGTATCTATCACACACAGAAGTGACCAAGCTCAGACAGAAAGCATCTTGTAAACACTGGCTGGTGGTTGCCATTCTGTGCTGACATCAGCGGGTGGTTTAAGCTGAGAGCCTATGGCTGTGGTGGGGTACTTGATGGGTGCTGTGAGGAATGCAAACAACAGGAATGGACCGTCTAAGAGTGGCTGTAGTAGAAGTTTGTGTTTACATTTTAATTTAATTCTACAACACAAGGAAAACTGATACACAATGTACTCCGTAATTGAAGCTACATTGCTTTATCCCTAACTGCCCAGAACTTAACAAAGGACATTTGTACTTTTTTGTACTCAGTTAGCATTATTTTTCAAAATAAAGACTGTAAAGATTGTCCTTCTAAGTCTTTATTTGCTTCAGTTATTTAATAGTGATGAAATAAACGCTTTTTCAGAGGTTGTTTCCTCTGCACAACCAGTTGACGTTGCATGTCTGTACACTTCTAATTGCCCCAATTATCTTTCCAAATAAATGTTTTGCACCCATGTAACCCATAAAAATTAAGTGAAACTAAATGTACAGATGTGCATGCTCTTCTCTACAGAAGCACAGAAGCGGAACTGCCCCCCTTTGAGTACTTTGAAAGTAGGCCTGTGGTGAAACCGACGCCTTGCCACATGTGGCATGAGTTATTTTTACACTTTGAACAGTTTGACGCCTATAGTAAAATATTGTGCATTTCTCAACTCTAACAGGTTAGTTAAAGCTATGACAAAACCTTACAATACTGTTGTCTTCCCTTTTCTGCACACACTGAAGGCACTGCACATGTCCTTCAGGTCATGGCCCTCTGCACCATCTGCAACTGGGGCTGATAATGGGGAAGATAGGAGAGATGGGGGGGGAATGGCCAAGGCCAATCCCCTGAGAAAGTAACCGGAAACAGGCACCTCACAGCCATAACATCTGCACACAAACAGGGTGTGAAATGTCAACAAGACAATATAATTATCCCGAAGAATCCAAAACTGCACTTAGTTGTTAGTCTTCCAAGTAGGACAGAGTCAATATTAGTCAAACCAAACAAACGAAAAGGCAATTGTGTGTGTGTGTGTGTGTGTGTGTGTGTGTGTGTGTGTGTGTGTGTGTGTAAGTGTGCATGTGTACATTTGGTGAACCCTCCGCACCCAGGTAATGTGACTCTGAGTTGCAGCTTGAGGCCACAGGAGTCAGGGCTTTCACTAGGAGTGTTAGAAATATTAAGTTACATTGTTCAATTCAAACTGTGCTACTGGTCCTGAAACTGGAACCAAAATGTGATATTTATCTCTCCCAGTATCGATTTAGCCCCCTAAATAAAGTATAAGAACAAAAAGGCTTCTTACCAAAACACTTAACATGTACTGAGAAAAAAAAATAATTTTATTTCAAAGATGTCAGAATAAATTAACCGAGGAAAACAAGTCTATAGAGGCAGATTTACAGCACACAACCAGACATTACAGCATGGGATCAGTCAACTGAGAGCAAACAAAGATTTAAGCTGCAGACTTCATTTAGACAGCTTTTCAGTTTTCATTCTCATCTCTGTATTTGTTTATTTTGAACAAGTATAGAAGCAAACAAAAAAGGCTTCGAGCTTTCTATTCAAACAGTCATACAGCTGACGCCCACTGAGTGACAGTCCAAACTAAAGTCCAGAGGGTGCAGGTAGCTGGGGTAGTGACCCTGTTGATGAGTCCCCTGCAGTCTAACATGACACCCTGTGACCATCAAACCAAGCTTGATGTCTAAATTAAAACTTGGATAAAAGATAAGTAGATAAGAAAAGCTTTTATAAAATAAGGTAGAATAATTAATACAAAGTGGACACAGTGGTGCCAGGCTTTGCAATAATCTGTACATTCAGCCATGAATGATTGATATGAGGGTGAGCCAACAGACAAAGCTATAAAAAAGACGCAACTGTCCCTCCATCTGTCAATAGAGCCTGTTCCATGGCACAAAAATGATTTTTTTCCTCTCACTTCGGTCATACCATGTGGGCCAGTGTTTCATTAAACCTGTCTCCCTTGGCGATAGTTATTTAGTTACTCAGTTCATTCTTTGCTTGTTGGGTATCATTTACCAATGAGTCATATAATGACAGATGTGTTCAGTGCTTTTAGGACTGGAGACAGGCTAAAATCTGTCTTCAGCAATTTCTATATCCAAAAATACTGATACTATTTACACATTTCTTTGCAAGTTTATATGTATAGATGTTCATGATTTCTTTAAGACAGTAACTTGCAATGCTGTGGTTAATTTTTATGCATCACAAAAGTTAGGAAGCACCAACCTTGAAAGAAAGATAACAATGACTTCATATAAATGCACAGACATTTTTAATTGATTCCATTTGTCTAAGTGCTGGTAATGACACCAAAGCACTTTGGTATCTCTAACATTATCTACTTCGTCATTCTTGCTGGTACCATAATTTAAAACGGGGAGGGAATGAGTGACACCAGGAATGAGCCTCAAGGGTAGACAAACTGGAAATACAAGTGGGTGTTGCCAAAATGTGTTTATGCGTCTGAGTATGTGTGTGCACAAGAATATTTACAGCAAACTCTATCAAAAAAACATCCTCATGCACTCCAATAGAGACAGGAGAAGTACATTTAAGTATGTATCTCATATACATGCTCAACATCTACACTCCCTAAATCTTATATTCATAACCAGGAGCTCTGAATTCTGTTTCACAATATTCTTGTTGCAAGGAAGTGTCAAAAAGGCCCGTCAGCACAAATTATGTGACAGTTTTCTGACCCCCAAATTACACAGTGAGTTAAAGATTTTCTTGCCTGACGAGTTAAAGGGAAAAATAAACGAGTAGGTATGAACAGTTGACACAGTGGTATGTACCTTAAAATTCCTTGTGCATGAGGCTGCATGGTTGAATGTGAAAATGTTGTGAATCTTGAAAAAAGGAGACATTATCTCTTCAGTGATTGTTATCTCCTGTCAAAAATCCTGGGGCTGTCAGTGTGGAGATGTGTTATTGAGGTATAACTTCACATACTGTACGTACATGCATCCACGTGTCTATACTGGCTTTATACTTCCTCATACTAGTTTCTTCCTTACAATCAATGAGGATAGTGCTTAATACTGGAGGTGAATTTTGTTTGTCCACTGGAATGTCAAATATGTGGAGAGAGTAGACTTGCCCCTTAAGTACACTTGAAGACAACTTTCAATGTCAGACGGCACCCAGGGAGGGACCGGAAGTCAGCAAACTCTGCAATCATCATGCGCACCAGTGGCTGACAGCTCCATATGCTGAAGCATGACCATTCGAGTAATGCAAATACCTTGTCTTATGGCGTGCAACAAGGGGGTCTAAAGCTCACAGGCACAGGTCGTTTGGTTATACAAGAACTTTAGTAAGAAAATGTGATTAAGAACCCATGAGTAAAAGTGCATTTCAAAGACAATCTGACTCATATTGATAGAAAAAAATAACTGTGCAAAGAGACGTAAAGAGGTTTCCCCGAAAATTAATCTTTTCAGTTTGAGTTTTGGGGGTCAGCGGTTTTAAACTCCAGTTACTATAGTTACTACTACTTTCCAAAGTGGCAGGTGAAAACCCGGGGCTTCTGTGATTTCACTTTGCAGGGCCTCGCAGACCTCACAGGCGTTAGCCAGAGACAGAGCCGTGCATTGTAATGAGATAAGGAGGACAGGTGGCCCAGTGATCAGGTGCCAGACTGCTGGCCTGCTTTAGAGCTGAGCTGAAGCCTACTATGGCTCTCCTTGGCTCTCTCCACATTAAGCTTTGAAATTGTACCGGATTGAAAGGGGAGTGTCTACAGACTTTCGCAGGTCACCACTTAATGCCTGAAAATGCTGAGCTGTTTGGCTAGTTAACAGCTAAAAATTTATTATGAAACGACCACTAGGGCATCAACTGATGGTCTAGTTCTACTTTATATTTTCTCCATAGTACTCATCGTAAAGGATTACTTCTCTCACTCCATGCAAGTATTAATACCCTTTGATAGAGCTGATTCCAAGAGCCAAAAACAGGGCTACAGAAAGAATCAAAGACTCACCTGTGAAAGTTTTAACTGCAAATGTATTTCGTAATCTAAACAAACCATTAAAAAACTGTTTTACACTCTTTAAACAACAAAAGTTTTCATTTTCATCCAAATCAACATCTTGTTTTGACTCTTACCTTGCAGCTGTTTAAACCTTCCCTCCAGGATGTTAGAATATTGCACCTGGTTAACAAATGCTGCTGGGGACAAGCAGGGCTCTCTGTCCCTGTGGTCTAACTCCATGGCCTTTTGTCTGGATCTCTCCTAAATATTCCTCTCAGACACAGATTGAATGGAAGTTGTGTGCATAGCACAGCAAGAGCGACAATTTCCACCAAAAATTATGCGACCCTGCAGATCCAGGAAACAAAAGTTCTTTAATTCCAAAAAGCTTTGGTCTGTCCTTCTCTTCTATTGCTTCAATTCTGTGGCTTGGTAATGTTGGCGCCAGTTCTTTTCTTCATCTACTGTATGTCCCACCTTGTCCAATGAAAACACAGCAGTGACTGGCCGAGCAGAAGATTTAAAAAAGTAATTTCAAACAGAACTAAAGAACAAAATGTCCCTTTTTTCACCTCCTCCTGTGAAAATCTCACCACGGCGCAAAGTAAAAGCTTTTGGTTGCACTCCCTTGCAGTTCTAGCAACATAATACTGGCTATGCCCTCACTTCAAACTCTGAACACGCATTTGGTGGAGCTGAGCACAGCAGAGAAGGCTAACCGGCTGCGGTCGGATAGCTGTGTAAACAAAGCCTGCTGTGCCGTCTGAACATAGAGCCATTTGCATAAGGTGTGTTTGAGGGAGGAGCACAAAGGAGAAACATGGTAGATGGATGAGAGGAGGGAGGAGGTATAGAGGTGGACTTAACCATTAGGAGTTCTTTGCTCAGTGTAGCTCAAGGCAGATTATTCAGCTCCACCTTAATTCCACTGAGAAGCGGGTGTGGCCTGCCAAGAAGGTATATCATGACAGCCCCATCTCTTGGCCTGTATTCTCTCTGCGTAGTTTCATCTGATTTCGATGACTCTCTCTGAGACAATATCTGATCACTTTCTCTTTATGCTCACGAGGCACGAGGTCTACCTTCACTAAGACGTTAAGACAGGAAGGAAGTTGTTGAGTCAGTTTGAGAAGCAGAACACACTTTTTCCTGCCTCAACAAGATTTAAAATGGTGAAGTTGTAAGTCTGTTTGATAAGCAGGTGGTTAAAAAAGTGGGGGCAGAGGCAAGTCATCACCTGAAAACAGTTGCAGTAGTAGACTTACTGTTTTGTCTAACAAGAAGAGGAACGAAAACTGAGTCATATCTCGCACACTGGTATTTAAGTCTTGAGTTTTTGGAAAATAATTAGATTAAAACTTTTAGACAGAAAGATAAATGTATGACAAAATATCTAATTCACAAAATTGTTTACCAATTTGGACCTGAAATTCAAGGCTTTCCTATATAGCACATATTTTGAAAAATATTTCACTGAAATGTATTTGATACACACCAAGATATCAATCAGGGGATTCTGTGGATTTGAAGGAAATTATGGAATACTTAAATAATAATCAAGTAACTGGGTGAGAGCTTTACTTCTTTTTGCAGAAGAAACTTATTAACATGTTTCAAAATGCTGCAGAGAAGAAAATAACACACCAAATGCCTGAGTGTGCAATTATTACACAAGACTGTAAACACAGTGAGGGCTAAGGTCACAGGTCTTCTGAGTGTTTTTTTATTTTTTTGGTCTGGTCTGGTCAGGGGTGTCAGTAAAAAGGTCTGGGTGGGTTTTTTTGATCTGAGTTTGTCGTGATGAGCAGGGAGCATCTGGATGGGTCTCATTAGGGGACAAAAATGCTCCAGGCTTTCTACGAGTGAGTGTTTATGAGGGAGGGGGGGTTACTGGACTAATGAGAGCCAAAGCGAACACTTCCTTCTGAGGAACAGACGATATGGTTTGGACACATGCAGGGAGGGATGAAGAGCAGGGAGCTGGTAAATCTCAGTAATGGCCATTTAAAATCCCACTGGGGTTATATCAAACGTTACATTTCCAATTAACATGAGGGGCAGATGCGATAGCAGGTTTGTGTCTGGCTTATGCATCTTAAATTGTCAAGCTGGACAGTTAACTCCCTGTAAAACTCATCAGTTATTTGGATACTTACATGAAATAAACAGAAAAAGTTATTTTCTAAATCTTGTGAAATAAGACAAACTGTGAGAAGTCTGCCAAAGGAAGTGGGGGAGGGAACTACTGCTTTGTGGAAACAACGTTTAATGAAAATTAATGATAGTTTGGTGTGGTGAATGAACACAGACAACTTTGCTGAGACTATGAATTTTATGCCTCTTACAGTACAAGCCTGTCTGTGGGTCTTGATGAGGGCTGACCACAGTCCAAATGCTGGTGGTAAGTATCTGATCTGAAGGGAATCCTCCTGGAGCAAGCAGAGTTGAATTCTTATGGGTCATACAATCACTCATCCCAGTGCCAGTATTATAAATGTGGGCAAAAGTTCAACATTTCACCACACCTGCTTCTGCGTACTTTCTCATGTCTGTATTTAAGACATGAAATGTTAAAACAGATTTTTTTTTTGCCCTTTTCTCCTGGAGAATCTTGTCAATACATGTAACTGAGTGCAAAGCAGAGCACTACTTCTAATAGGGCAAACTTGCACAGTTGGCTTGCTTCCCACACAGTATAGCTGAGAAGATACAGGGGCTATTCACGCAAGTTTCTATTATCTTAATCAGTGTTATGTGTTCTCTGTGGCAAACAATACTGTCACACGGTGAGTAAAGTGATTCCTGTAGATCACATGAGTGCAAGAGGTGTGAAGCAGGAAATACAGTGATCATATTACAGAGAGAAAAAGCAGACGGTTTCATTGAGAGAGCAGCGTAAGTAAGCAGCAGCTTACAGGATGCAGAAGGTCTTGACATGTGGGGATTAGTTGTAAAAGGTGGGCAGGAGCTGTGCCTGGAAGGGGGGGGTGCTCCAGCATGTCAAAGAATGTGTACTTCAAGCCCATACTCGTCAAACAGAGATGGTATCACAGGTATTCACACAGAAGTGCACGTACACACACACCACCGTAATTACACGACAGGAAGAAACAGAATAGCTTTAAATACAGAACACTGCATGTAGAACCAGGTAGCATCAAAATATGTCCAATGTTGGCATGAGGAAATGAATCATGCTGTATTTGTAAGTGAAATGTGGTTTATCTTTCAGGAGTACTTTGACTACAGTGGTGCTCAGGATCAACAGAGCATGGTATTTCTGCTGCTAGTGTGTGAATGTCTGTGTGTGCCTGTCTGCCTGTTGCTCCCCCCTGCTGGGTTCTCTATGATACTGCAACCTATTTTGACTTTCAAAAGTAGAAATTCTATCTGCAGAATGTAAAATCACAAAGGCAGAGTTGCTTTCACACAGACATTAAAAAAACTCCTAAAGGATTAATAAGCAGACATGCACAGCTTAGAAAGGTGGATGCCAGGTGTAGGTGAGGAACAAAGCCAGAAACAGACAAGAGCATCCAATTACAAAAAGGTTAGTTTCAGTTAAACTGTTGTATGTAGAGTACTGTTAGAGCATAAATGAGGAAAAAAAAAGTCTATCTGTATACACTTTATTAAATTCTGGGATAGTTCTATTTGAAAAAAAAAAACAATCATTCCATAACTGGTATTGAGGATGAATAAGGAAAATTTTGATGCTTGGTTTATGAGTGAGTGGTGATGTACTAATGGAAAATTTTCCCTCGTATAACCCTAAAGTCTAGTCTCATCACCTCATTCAATCACTGCTTCATGCTCTTTGGTGAATTGACTCCACAGCCGTCTGCCTTTGTCCTCATTTTGGGAGTATTTTTGTCTTGCCCTATAAAAAGTGAGTTTTGCCTTTAGGGACAGGAAAAAATAGTGGGTACCTCAGTCCGAAAGGCCCTGTTTGATTTGAGCAACTGGCAATTCATCTGTAATTTCTCTTTTCATGTTATCTGTTACTCAAAAATGTTTTAGCCTATATTTCTTCTAAAGCAGTGCTGATAAACAGGTTTAGTCAATGCAGTATAGACTCTGATGGTACCAAAGAGAAATCAGTTGATTAATAAAACTTGACCTCTCTGCTTGAAAATGGTTTATCTTAGTGGTCCATCATCACAGATAAGAAAATTATCATATTATTAAAACAGTGTGTTATAGCATCAGTTTGCTACACATCCTCTGAGTTTTTCACTATCTGTTCTATCTGGCCAGTACCACAAGGCAGAGAGACTAAGAATGTTCATCACAATGGACAGCATCTTCTGGTTACCCAGCCATAAAAATAGACTGATCTGTCAAACCTCTGAGAAACACACTGTCAAACACTGCTGTGTTACATTACAAGCCCAAGAAGGCAGACAGTCACAGAAGAATTTCTAAAGAAAAGGCTTGACACAAGAGTGTGATGGTATGTGACTCAGAAAAAATAAGCTAAAATATGTTTTTACACAAAGTCACACATGACTTAATTTATCAAAAACACTTAAAAAGTTAATCTTGATATGATGATCTTTTTCTGTCCACGAGCCAACTCCTACCAGGTGGGTTTTTTTGTTTTTGTTTTTAAACTTGAAAATTACTTTTTCAGAGTACATCATCACACATACAGACCAGACAGCTGCATGATGACAGACTGCAATCACATAAACTTTAGGAGCCTGTAAGTGTAGCATACCTGCGAGAGCCTTGATGCGTGAGCGCTCAAAGAGGCGTGCAGAACTGTTCTCATTGTCCCAGTCAGTCTCTGCTGCCAGGTCCCAGCGGTTGTTAATGTCATTGTACTGCTGCTGGATCTCCAAGCTGTCGAAGTCCGTTGGTGAGATGGTGCTCATGGTGTCAAGGCTACTCAGGAAAACACATTCAACCTGCAATGCAAACAAAGAGTCAGAAAATTATCTAAAGTCACTGCATTTAAAAAGAAGGACACTGAGTAATACCAGAGGCTTCACAAGACTGACCACTGAAATGTTTACAAAGGCTAGGATTGTAAGAAGTTTAGGAGCTGAGCGTCTGTTTCTATTTCATCAGGGCTCAGATGATTCAGTGCAACATCCATCAGCCACACTCCACTCACTGCCTCACAGCTGCACTCAAGTTTTATTTTATCAAATGACAGTCATGCAAATAGTAGCTTGGACTGTACAACCGCCAGAGAGGGTAATGAGATAAAAACTTTGAGATAAGTTCTGCAACTGCCATGATGACGTTGAGTTAGCAAAGAAATAATTGAATTAAGCTTCTCCTGTAAGCCAGAGCAACTACAGTAATCTCATTTCAACCAGAGTGCCGATATTTCTGTCAATGGCATGAAAAACTTCAATCTTGGATGATTAGGTTTGGACTTGCACAAAACCTCACATACACACAAAGTGCCAGTCAGAGCCTACTTAGCATGAAGTTAACTGGTCAACTCAGCCAGCCTCTTTTTGCATATCCAAACAGTATGGTAACTAGTTCATGAAATATGGCTCCATGGCTTCCACGGAAGAGGCTCTGTTTATATTTTCAGTCCCTGCCCTTCTACTCACTGTTAGCCATACAAAACCCCTCCACTCCTGCTATATGTTCTACGTCAGCATCCAGTTATAAACAGCATGTGAAGCAAGCTTTGGCACAACAAGGGTATCCTCATATAGCAATAATCAATATCTCATAAACAAGGAGGTCAATCATACCCCTCCTCAGAGAGGGTTGGTTGTTAGTTATCGTAAAGACAGATTTATGTTGAGCCAGAAGTGTGATCCCATTGTTTTTAAAAAAAAGAACAATAACTGCAAGTCACCAGACAGATCATGTCTTAGTATGAGACACTGACACCCAATAGGGGATCTACATCAGGATTAAGTCCCCCTCCCGTCCCCCACACTAGACAGACCCATTAACTAACTGAGGCCATTTGTGGAACGGATTTATAGATGAGGCTGAATAGTCAGTTTGCTAATACCTTAGAGTTTATCTTTTGTTGTGTCTAGTAGCTGTGCCTGCTGTAGAGATAACAAATATACAGAGAGAGGAAGGTGGTGTTTGTCGTGTTATCAGATTGTTCTGATCATTTAATTCGCACACAAAAAAAACTGCAGTGGTTATATTTTGGTTATGTAATAACTCTATGATATCTGGCGTGGTGGATTCACTTCAGTCTGTGTCAAATGATTTTGCACTAAAGTGTGAGGATGGAAGAGAGAGATTCCAGGCAACAAATGAGGTGGTTCTCTGGAGAGATTAAGTAGGCCAGCAAAGCAACACATTGCACGCTAATGAGGGATTCATGTATTCACTCTCTGTTCTCTTCCTTGAGGTGCGATTGAGCAACACTTGGATCACTCATGGTAAGCTATGTTAGTGAACTCCTAAGCCAAACCTGCAGATCAATAACAGACAGTTACCAGAGCCAATACTTTAAATGACTATTTCAGTGTTTAGTCAAGATGAGCCAAAACATATGTTTTTATACTAAGTGATGCAGTTAACCCTATAGCGCCCAGTGTAGCACCTAAAAAAAACAGATAAGAAAGGTTGATCATTCTTTTTGCGTGCAAAATCTGGGGAGTTAACCAGACATTTCACACTTTCACCATGTCCCAGAGCACTTTTTCGTTGCAGTGATGAGTTTGTGAAAATACACAATAAAGTGCACATTACAAGAAATGAGACGACAGGTATTTACCTCACTTCCTATGTTACAACATGATGGCTTTTTGTCATTTGTGGTCCTCTACTCTGGTTTCAGATAATGATTTTGATTTTCTTTAATTTTCAAATGCACTTTTTACAGGTGACCATGGTTTTGTACATAGTCTTGCACAGACTTCACATAAATTTCCTGTGCTTCTTTTCGCATTTACAACAGCTATACCATTTCTATATTTTGAAACAAGTGGGTGACAAAAAGCAATTTATTGTAGTGGCTAAGACATATGTTAATACATATCATTATAACTTGGGATATAATGGTCATATTGGTGTAAAGAAAATTAAAATACCCAAAAAAATGAACTACAGAAAATAGAAATGTAAGAATATATCCTGGCAGACTTGCACAATTGCAGGTCTTGAAGGGTTAATGACAGACACCAGCTAGCACCATTCAGCGGATAGTAAAAGAGGGTGATGGAAGGAGTCCACACATGTTGAGCACATTGTTAACTTTTATGGGGATGCACGATATTATTGGCACAATATCGGTATCGGCTGATAAAAGCTTAAAAACGCGTTTATCGGTACTGGCAGATATGAAAATTTCTGCTGATATGCACAGCAGATAAGGTGCTATTCAGTTAGGATTATTATTATTTTCCATCTGAAAAATAAGCTCCTTAAATAAAATGTAGCACTTCATTTATTTGCACTGCAGAGCTCTGTGTCTGTCACCAGGTTGTTACAGTTGCTCTAAAATAATCAAATGCAACTTGGTTATGTTTAAAAATGCATTGTACATTTAAAGTTCATGTGATCTAAAGAAATTATTTTTCAGTATTTCAATACTGAATGTCTTGAGTTTGAAAAAATAATACATTTCTTATTTATGGTAAAATGTTTCTTAAACAAATAAGACAGTCACAATAAGAGTAACATATAAATTCCAGTACAGGATAGACTTAGCTTTCTTTACAGTGAAAAAAACAAACAAACTTGTGATTATCAGTATCGGTATCGGCCAAAAAGGGGTTTCGATATATCGGCATATCGGATATCGGCAAAAATCCAATATCGTGCATCCCTAAACTTTTATCTTGTTGTTTATTTTGTAGGGAGCTATTGATTGGTAAAAAACATATATTACGTTTTTAAAATTTAACTACATTGCACATTACAAGAGCAGGGTCACAATGCGCTCAGGGACAGTAAGAAAAAAAATGAAAGAAGGAAATCAGATGCTTCATAAGGTCTGTGGCCAGAGTTGCACTTTGCATTTTGTTGACAGCAATTTAGATCCATTAGGCCGCAATGACCCAAGGGATGAGATTTTGCCATGAAAGCCATTTCTTTTGTAGAATACAGCAGCAGCGCTAACATTAGGACACTATGTAAATGGACGGGAAAGGTTTTCTCCCACAGTGGAATGAAATGTCCTTCTTATCCTATGATTTAGCTTTCGACCATCACGTCAAACACACAAGCATTACTTTTGGCTCCTGCCTCTGAACCACCAAACCATGGCTGTATCCCGACCCCCAAGTTCACTTTACTTTTATCAAGCACATCACACACGCATTCTAGCAATAAAAAAATAAAACAAAAGCTACACAAATCCTATTAGGAGCAGATTAAGAAGTCGCTGGGAATAGAAACTAAATGCAGGGATTAGAGAAGAAGGCAGAACAACGCCTCCACACTGCCCCCCAACCTGTCACCTCCCCTCTGAGTGGAACCCCGGTGCTCGGCTAAGACCCTGAAAGCACCGAGTTTGTGTGCCAAGGAGACAGTGTGATATTTCTGTCCTTCATTTACAGACTGAGTTTTATCTCACGTACAAAAATCACACTATTGATCCCAGTAATCAATTTTGTTGGATCTCAATCCTTCAGTTCAACAACTCCAGGTTATGGTAAAATAAATAATATAATATATAACCTACACCAGGAGACTTATTGTGGTTGCTGCTGCTGACAAAGAGCTAAGCAGTAAGATTTCCATGCAGCTTATATGATTAAAAAGTCACAGCATGGAGGCAAATAAAGTACACTGTTGGGGAAAGACCTTTCTGCAAAGAAGTCTATAAAAATTCATCTGTGGGAGGGCAGAACCAGTGAGGTCACAAGAGTCTGGATGTGGCAAATCGAGGACAATCCTCCCCTCAACGTTGGTAGGAAGAGGGTCAACTCAGTGTCTGCGCTAATCGCACCTCAATGGATCAGACAAACAATCCCCTGACCTACTATGATACAGCCTACTGTACTCATCGTCTAATCCACACAAATACACACATCACAGTGAGACAGCATGTGCAAGCCGAGTTGACCTTTTACACCTTTTACCTCCACCATCAACCCTTTTTCACACATGTTAGTGCTGCGCCTGACAGCCCCACATGCAAATCCACCCACTCAGCATGTAACCATAAAGTGTATCAGCTTTCAGCACACACAACGGGAGAACTCAAGACCAACAGTCATGCTAGGCCACAGTAGTGTAAAATTATCTCCCTCTGGACCAGAGAGGAACAAAATAAGAAACAGAAAAAAAAACTAAAACTAGCACAAAAGGAGCCTTTTGAGTCCTGTTTTCCTTTTTCCAAACACAAACCTTCTGGAGACATCAGATGTTAACCCCAAAGCTACTGTGCTACAACAATGCAGCTCATACCAGACAGAGACACAGACAGGCAGTCAGTCAGACAGATGTGCCACATAAAGGGGGGCATAAAAGAGGTCCCATGAAAGGAAATCCCCTCAAGGCCAAATCCACTAAATGTTACATAGGACGCACGTTAATGTAATGAAAGATTTAAAATTTGTTGCATATCCCTCAAATGATAATGGCCTTTAAATTTCAACTCTAAGTCTATCAAGAGAAACATAAAAATAGATCTGTTTTTGTGATCATTGGAAACGCAGCAGGGCTTTTTTTAAGCAATGAAAAACCTCAGGCAAAGTGCACACATGTACACTGACAGCAGGTCTTCAATGCTATCATGAAATATCCCAAAATGGAAAGCTGAGGCCAAGGCATCATGTGTTTCTAAAATAGAAAAGGATATATGTACATGAGGACATACACCCTCAAAGTGCATCTGAGGGACAAAGAACAGTGAAGAGTCGGACAATGGGGAACGCCTCAGGGCTGATTCCCAGCTTCACACACAGACACACATCAGGCTATCGCTCACAGCAGAACAACACCGGCTAAGAAAGCAGAGCAAGAGGCAGTGCCACCAACACACCCCTCACCATCATCCCTCCCCTCCCTGGTGCTGCTTCCCTTCACCCGCCAGGTCTGTTTGTCACTGCACCCATTAATCAGGGAGAGAGGAGGAGAAAAATAGAGCCCACAATCAGTTGCCTGCAGGGAATTAGGCCTGTGCACATTAGCCAGACACACTGCCACTGGGCACCAAGGGAATAGGATAGAGACGTATACACACAAAAAAACACTCCTAGGTCTGCCAAACAAAGGAGCTATCAGCCTTACCACACAGCTCTAACTAAAAGCCCCAGTTTGATAAAGGTCTTCAAAATACACAGTCATTATTCTAACATTTCGGCTGAAAACAAATCTTTGTGACAGTAAAGCAGCCAGGAGCTTCAAATGAACAAATTTTAATGAGTGGGAGCGGAGGCGGCACCTCTGCGTTGCCCCGTTGCCTGTGATATTCAGATGAGCCAGGAGGGTGGAGAGGCCGATCCCAAAATGCAGTGCACAAAGCCTGCCTCGCAAAACTGGCCCCATACAATAGAGGAGTCAGCAGAGAGCTGAGGCCAGCCGTCAAGCCTTTCCTGTTTGCAGGGATGAGGCAGCCAGAGGCACATATGCATCAGAGGCCCCTCCACAGGCCGCTGATCCTGGCCTGAATGCCCTGCTGAATAGGACAGCAGAGGTCCTTTGTTGACCTGTAGCATCACATTCATCAAACACTCAAGCGGCAGCACGCCGCATAGACACGGACAATTTGCTTGTTTTTGGCATGAGTTCTGCACACGGCACAATAATGCAAAATGAATGTCTTGTGTTGTACAAGGCTACTTTTTTCCTAATTTTTCAAATCATAAAAGCAAACACAGCCTCCTCCTTCTATGAGGAAATGCAGCCTTGACTCATCAGAAGCTTCTGGGTGAGACAAGCTGCACATGCTGATCAATAAGATGTATGAGTAAACAAGATGGGGGAGTAAGACTTTTACTGCTCAATTCTTAAAGTATCCCCTAGAATGATGTGTAGCAACTACTACTACTACTCTGAAAATAAAAGAAAAACAAACACTACTGGTTTACAGGACAGTTAAAAAAATCAGCTTGTGCTTTATTATATCATTCTTCATATACAAAGTTCCAGCCAAGCTACAATATTGTACTATAAAGACCTAAACCTTCCAAAGAGTGTCCACTGCATGCCAGGCAAAACAAGTAAAGCAAAGTTGTAGTAGCTGCTGCTAATCCCGGGTCTGTGTCTGAATGAATTCTGAGCTCAGTCTGAGCTTTGAAGTGCACTTGGCTGGAAGTCAGTGGCGGCATCAATCCCCTGAGCAGCCAAAAACCCAAATTAAAAACATCACTGAATGAAATATTCATGCAGATCAGGCTAATCTACCGTGGATTGGTTCTGTCCATTTTAAACCTCACGAGCCCAAGTGCAAGAGTTAGCAGTGTCAGCATCCTTGCTGGTCTGCCCTCATGGACCAGTGACTGAAAAAACCTGCTTCGACCACTGAATTCTGCTAAGTTATGAGTCTTGAAAGTACTTACAAGGCAGTCCATCCTGCAAAAAGAAAAGATTTATAACTTAAGGCTCAAAAATGACCAATTCCTATTGCATTTTGTTGTCTTGAGTTCATCTAAGAGTCTTAATAATTAACTGGTTGGGTGGACCCATATCAGCATAGTAATGCGCATTACATGTAAAATGTATTAGTTCACAACAAACTGATGGCAGGGGCTGCTGTACAAAATATAAAAGACACTTCAGATTATGGGCAACAGGACCTGGGATCAAACTACCAACCTTGCGTTTGGGAGACAGGTAACCCTGCTCCAGCTTACTCACAGTTTTCTGGTTGGTTCTATGAAATCTTTCTTCAAGCAGAAAACAATTCTTGAGTTAATTCAGAAATGCCATCGCAAAGTTTGACTCACGGAGTGTTATTCTGTTACTGATAACAGCCTTTGGAAAATCTCAGCAAAGTCATCTCACTGCAAACCCCAATTACAAAAAGGTGAATCTTCATACTTGCTGATTTTGTGGGCTGATAGGTGAGCAATCATCACTTCTCATTTTTCCATTTTTGTGCTAGTTTAGCCCTGATATCAGTCAGACTCCAATTAAAAGCATACATTTCCCTTTTTAGGAGTCAAAATATTGCAGAGATCGATATCAGAATTGTTAGACTTGCTGAACATAGCTCTGTGTTGAATTGGCAGAGATTTTACACTGTCAGATTCCTGTGGGGGTGGCAACACTGTAGGCCTGTGGTGCACATGTGCAACAACTGCTCCCTGTTTCTGCCCCTGCATAAAGAGACTGCCCACACAAGAGGCACTACACTTAATAAAAACCTTTAAGTGATCTGATCTTTTTTTCCTATAACAGAAAATTCTGTAAATATGGCATTTGTAGAACATGCAGTGCCATAAATAAAAAATACAAAACGCCTGCGAAATCCATCACATTTTCTGGATTGTGTTGCTTTGCCCTGCAGCCCAACACTTTCTTTCTGCTCTTCTTCCTTTCTATAATCAAAAAACTGAGTGGATGAGTCGCCTGTCCCCTTTATGAACCATTAAGCATTACGCTGAAATATTAGCATACTCATTATTGTATGAGTGAAATATAAGCATCAGACTTAGAGTGGCCTGAAACCTAAGATGTAACCTGAGGATCATTTCTTAAGTAAAGACAAAGAGGAGTGCAATTTAAAGTCAGTGCATGTTGTTACAAAAACAACAACAAAAGTTTTTTTTTTAAATACTGATGAGGACAAAGCAAATCAAGGCTTGTAGTGTGGAAAGAAAACTGCATACTGAACATGTTTATTCCATTGACTGTAAATGCAATCAAAGCACTAAAACTCCATTCTATCCACATTACTAATCGGCTTTTGGTTAGTTATTGATACAAGATAATTTTCTATTTATTTTAATGACACAACTCACAAAAATGGGTGCATATTCTACGCAGATGACGCTTCTTTGGGACAGATCTTCAGTTTAATTGGTCTCTGATGGTTTTGAGATGAAATAAATCATATGTCACACCAAAAAAAATGTGTTTCAGCATCACTTTGTTGAAGAGATGCTGTAATATTTATGCTCATGACCCAGTTTTGAGGATTCTGAAGATAAACTGAAGTGGCCTAATGAGTGAACACTTCTTATGTATCTGGTACAGTTAAAAATGAGAGCTACATGATGTGTCATTGTAACTCATTATTTTGGCTTTGGATTGATAAACCAACTTTCATCTACTTTTGATTGTGTTGAGGTTCAATCATGGTCAAAGATGCATGATATATATCCATAAGATAGGTTAGAGGTTGGATAAAGGTTATATTTTATTATAATAATAGTACCAGTTTATCTGGCAATCCATCAATAAAAGTTGCCCAAATTAACTTGTCAAGCCTACGTTTTCCAAAATAGTAGGTGCCAGTATGGGATCTGCCTGAAGATACAGAGAGGAAGAACATCCCCGCCAGCTACAAGCTGACAAGAAAGTTACACTTACATCACCCTGTATTTTTTCACTATCTTAGAGGAGGATAACACAGTTTTAACTTGCAAAATATGTGACGCAAGTATTCTGCAGACATGAGTACTTGAGTTTTAACACAAGAAATCTTTTGAGTTAACTAAAAAATGATAATCATATTGAAGAACTAGAGTTTACCTGAAGCAACCCAGAGTAGGCATTTTAAGACCCCCCCCCCTCTATAAAACACAACCAAGGATTTTGGTAGCTGATAGTGTTTGGAGCTAGGGATGCACGATATTATCGGCACAGTATCGGTATCGGCTGGTAAAAGCTTAGAAACACGTCTATCGGCATCGGCAGATATGAAAATTTCTGCTGATAGGCACAGCCGATAAGGTGCTATTCAGTAAGGATTATTATTATTTTCCATCTGAAATGCTTAAAAATGCATTGTACATTTAAAATTCATGTGATCTAAAGAAATTATTTTTCTGTATTTCAATACTGAATGTCTTGAGTTTGAAAAAATAATACATTTCTCGTTTATGGTAAAATCAAATGTTTTTTGTCTTGTTTTATGTGTGTTTCTTAAACAAATAAGACCGTCACAATAAGAGTAACATATAAATTCCAGTACAGGATAGACTTAGCTTTCTTTACTGTGAAAAAAACAAACAAACTTGTGATTATCGGTATTGGTATTGGTATTGGTATCGGTATCGGCCAAAAGGGGTTTCGATATATTGGCATAACGGATATCGTCAAAAATCCAATATCGTGCATCCCTATTTGGAGCATTATTCATAGTAGCTGCTGCTTTGCAGAAGATCCCCACCTGCACAGGATAAACTCATGGCTGCACAGTTTAGTTTTATATATCTTGAACTAATAAATAATGAAAATTGAGGAGTCAGAGCCTTTCTTTCATCTTTAAATGTCAACAGAATTGATTATACCAAGAATTAAAAAGTATGGCTTACATCTTTGATCACGAGATCTTTTTATCATCAGGTTTGCCAAAAACACATCCTAAGCTAAAGAAAAAAATGTTTAAAAAAATAAATAAATAAAATGAAATAAGTGAGTTATCTCATCAGTATTGGCTTCCAGGAGCAGATTTTTTATAATTTTCATCTAAAAGAAACCTGTACCATCCCTCTCTAATTATCACTGAAAGACAAACTAGCAGCGAAAAGTAACAGATTTTTTTACAATACAGATTAAAAACCTGTAGTGATGCATAAAAAAACTGCACATCAGAAAGCAGCACTAGTTACACAAGGCTGAGTTGATGTCACGGTTCACTGCATTACAATAGATGTGTGAATGGCAGGAACTGAAAAAAAGCTTGTTCGAGAGGGATTTTGAGAATCAGCACTATGGGGGGCCCACATTCACAGTCCCAGTCTATTGTTGAATGCTGTTCATCTCGCCAGCCAACAGCCATGTCTCATCCATCCATCATCACAGCCAGTCTGTCACTCCATCAAAAGCCTTTACATTTATTTCACCCTGCAGCTCAGAACACACTAACGTGGTACAATCCCACCAGGATTTTGTGATTTAAAAACCACACATCAGATAAAGTCGAATGAAGAGGGATTTTGTTGAATTATATTGAGATTTCTCAAAGACACCCATCATGCAGTAAGTACTCTTCTTGTGAAGCTATAATAGTGGGGGTGGGCCATGGGGGGGAATTGTCCATCTCACCTGCCAAGACAAAGAAACGTCTCATGGCCTTTAAATTATTCTGAGAACACAGCTAGTTTAATGCACAATTACACAGTGTTATTGTCACATTTAGAGTTAAGTCATATCACAGCAGGCTTTTACGGCTAGATTTCAGTGACAGCTCCAAAGGGACGTTGTTAATTATTTAGCATGTGGCCTGCAGACAATGCTCCATGAGCATCATTTCAACAAGACCAGAAGAAAAGCCATCATGTCGCCCTCTGGTGGTACCCTGCAGAACTCACTAAAACATGGAAGCCAATAAAAGGAATCATTTTTGTTTTAGTTTAAAAAATATTTTTCAAAAGCAAAACTTCACTTATCATAATCATCAAAGCTCTGTATTACTTAATCCATAGAAGGAGCTGACCCAAAGGTTTAATATACAATGCCTTTCAAGAAAGAAACTTGTCTTTGAATGTGGCAAGGGCTGCCAGGTTTTTTTTTGCAACTCTAGTTGCTTTGTTTTTCTTTATTTATTTTTTCTATTCAATCTAACTTGCATTTCATGTAAAGTTCTGAGGATTTGGGTTGGTATCTGCATAACTCATAACCTAAACATAACAAAAAATGTTCCTTTTCTAAAACCTGGGATGTAGAAAACAAAATTAGGATGGAAGCAGGGTGCTAACTGTGCTGAAAAAATAAAGGGAAGTGGTAATTATTTAGAAGCATGGAAGTAGAAATGCTAAATTGCCAAGTAATTCATGTGACCAAATCATCTTTATGCTTTAGGTTTCCATGCGACCCAGTAACCTTTCCAGAAACACAAGGCAAGCAAAGGGGAAGGAGGAAGCATCTTAAGTCCAACAGAAAAACCCCCTTTCTCCATCTCATCTCCTAAATGGCTACAATTTCTTGCATCAGGTGGCAATCAATGTGTAAATCAGTCACTGAATATAAAGCAGGCTGACAACCTGCCATGTGTTATATTGGGCACAGCTGACATATGGGATGGTAATGGACAGCATTTTATGGCGAGACCATTTATTTTCACAAAACAGTGCTGACAAAAGATAGTGGTGGTTAGATGATGTACCAAAATGTGGTTGTTTAATGTGGCCAAGGTTTGCTTGTGACACAAGTCAGACCTTTGCATGTGAGAGGGACACTCTAGCTTGCAAAATCCAATGGGGTTCACAAGGCTCCTGCTTAGCTCCTGTATCCTACAGTGTCCTATCTTTCAGCTCTCTTCCACTGCTGAGAAAAACAGCAAAAATACACACAAACTCTAACTTAATTCCTCTCAAAATTAGTTGGTCTCAGCTATTCAAGACACCTGCAATACACTGTATGCAAAACATCACATATCAAATAGCACATCAAGAATGATGATTCAGAAGATAAACTCATTAATATGCACGCCCATGTGTTTTTGCTTTTCAGTCAGATTACCAATTAACAATGGGCTGATGTTTCTGGGTCATTTCTTTCCAAGAGCTTTCACACGTGGCTTGCAATTGTCAGCAAAAGATTAAAAAACTAGCTTTTGGCAACCCAATATCTGCGTTTCAAAACAAGTTGTTTACTAGCCTTAGTTTTGTGCAGGTTTTAACACTTTTTTAACCTGATGCATCCTTGGTATGACTCACAGTCTAGGCCAGGCACGCAGAATAAATCTCGGTCCTATCATAACATAACCACACAGCCCACAATGTCGAGAGACAAATAAAATGCAGGTCCATGCTTTTAAAATACCAGCACTACATCACATCTGGGTAAGAGGATACAAATTCTAGGCTGACTAGCAGGCAGGAAACAAGGCTTGTTTGGTTCAACACCAGATGATGAATCGATGATCCACAGGCTGCTCGTTATAGAACATGAAGATGAAATGTGGCTACGTTTGACATCGATTCAAACAAAGGCAAGAAGAGACAGACATACAGAGATGGTTCTCAATAACTAACATAAGGCACTGCAGTCAGATACACTTCTCCCCCAGGCAGCTAACAATACAGAATTACATATAGGCTTATTTTAAGCAGCATCTCTTTCAGACTTTCAAAAATGGCACTAGCTGTTTTACAATAACGTTATCTGCTTGCTTGGACAGCTAATAGCAGTGGTATGCTAACAGCAGTCACCTGAATATCACAGATCCCCCCTCTCATTAGCTTAGTTATTAGTGGGTAGCCTGCTGATGGCGGGGAAAGAAAAAGAAAACAGAAAATTCGCGCTTACCTCTTATTTCGTCTTCTGTATCAGACGCTGTCGTTTTTCACCACTACCGCGTCGCTATTATGTGAGATACTTCACCAGACATGAAAGAGATCTTCCGTTGCTAACGACGCGTGCGCCTGAGCTAATTCGAATTTTAACGTTCAAAAATCCCAGGTGACTCTCATAACGTATCTCCGTTAAATCCGCATCTTCAGTTAATATATTTTCCTCCGCGCTGCTTCTGGTGCAGCGCGTTGCAAAACCGTACCAGATTTTTTTCCTTTTCTATCTAGCCTTCATTCAAAACGTTCAGCGAGTAAGAAGAAAAGGGGCGACGAGAAGAGCCCGTTTTGAGGCAGGTATCCGCAGCCGTTTCTTCTACCCCCGCGGCCGAGCATCCGAAGGGCCGTCCGTACCTTGCTCACTCCCGCTCCCTGTAGCGATACTCCCGTTGAACAGGGAGAAGAAAGAAAAAGTGTCCGTGGTGGTGGTAGTTAGGGGTGTGCGTTGGGGGGTGTGGGTGGTTGAGGTGGTGGTGAGTGGGTTGGTGGGTGTGTGTGTGGGTGGGTGTTGACCCTTCACAGTCACATGGGAAACACCGTGCACATTATTCTTAGTATTCTCAACTATAACTGAACAAGACTGAGAAGATGATGCTCAGTCCTTGCATCTGGTGCTGTCCCTGGTACTAAAACCATTTACATTCGCATATTACTTAGGTTTATATTTCAGAAAGAACATCTGGACATGATATGCAGCCTTGCAAATGAGCAAATTCTACAAAAAGCAGCATAGAGAATGAACACTAAATACATGCCCTATATTCAGCATGGGGTTGCAGCTCACCTGTTATGGAGTATTCTCTTAATCACGAATCTAAAACAGGGTACTTTATACAAATACATACAATACAAGCTTCTTTGCATGCACACATTGCCTCTGGCTCATAATACCCAGATAATCTGCACAATTTCAGCACAGTAAACCATTTAAACATTTCAGTATTGACAGCACCTTATTTTGTCTTAAAAATTATTCTACGAAATCAAGATTAAAATCCTCAAGCACTGAAGTTTACAATGTCTATCAAGTTTTTTTTAATTATCTTTTTCTATCTCCAAGAACTGCAGCCCTACTAAATTATTCCTGAGACACCATGCCACACCTTAGTACTATGTGACATCAAGCAAGTCACCAAGATCTGGTTTATTTATAAGATCCTCCAGAGCTGGCAAAATATTTCCATAATTTGTTTTCCTTTGTTTTACTCTATAGTTTGGCAAGCTTTGATTTAAAGGTAGTACATTGTTAAAAAAGACTTTAGAGAGGTTGTTGTTGGCCTGTAGACAGGCAACCAGACACCCTCTGACACCTACGGTACATTATTTTTATGCCTTTGTGTTTTCCATCTGCCCTGTTTCCGTCACTCTATAGGGTGTGTGTTTTCAAGTATGGGTGTAGCTGAACCAACAAAGTAGTAGTGGTGAGGGTTTTTATGGGATGATGGGTCTTGAAGGGAGGGCTGAGCAGTTTGGAAACTAGCATGCTACTCATTATAAGCAGTTAGTGGTGGTGAAAAAGCCCTACCATGTTGTTAGTGCTGTGCCAGTATTTTGCATTTTTGCTGTGAATGTATTATTGTCATTTGAGCTTTCCCACTAGGATGGATTTTTTTTCAGCCACAGCTACAACTTCTGTGGTGTTATTGATTTGCACTGTCAACATATTTATGAAAGATTGACTCTTCAATTTTTTTTTACATACTCTGTGACTCAACAGACTCTTTTTTTCCCCTTGATTGGTGATTGCAAAGCCAAGTTATTATGCGAAAAGGAGGCTTTACATAAAGTGGGCTGAAAAAGAAAAAACCTAGTTACATTTACTCCAAAACAAACGAAAAAAAGCGTAAGGCCAACTGAACAATATAAAGCTGGTAATGTATATAAAAAGGCAGGAAATACTGGTAAAATACACAATTAAGACTTCCAGCTAATGGCTAAGTTACTTAGTTAACTATATAGTTACAGTTTTTCACAGATTTCCCACTTAAAGTTCAGTTATACCTAAAATGACCGTTTTGGGCCTACAGTGATGTAAACTACAAATGCTACATCCACATTGGCTGTTGTCTAATGGTTGGTCGATTGTTAACACAACTAACATTTCACACAAAACTTGGCATCCTCTTGAGTTTCAAAACTTACTGTTCCCTTTTGAGTTGTTGAGTCCCAGATCACAACAATAAGATACCACATTACCATCTCTCCACAATTCAGCTCCCAGTCCAGAGAGTAGTGTGAATGAAGGGAAATGGCCGTGGCTTTATCAGTAGCCAAAGTCAATTTAGGACTTCTCTTTGTTATTAATGTGTGTCTGTAGTCGCCAAAAGTGTCAATATGAAAGCACTTGAGCCCATACCAGATGATGATTCATAGCTGCTAGCTGGCGCTGGAGTCTTTAGGTCTTGTGTTGGCATAAATTTCAGAAAGCATTTCGGTGGACACAAAATTAGTGAACCAAAATGTCCCCAAGTACAGAATGCGACAAACTGCAAAATTCCTACTTTTTATTAGGCATAATGACAATCAAAACAAGACAAAAATGAAGTTGTATTTTAAATTTGTTAGGCCATTTGAACACACCAACTAAATGAGATTAAACTGAGATTTTGTTAATATTTTTAGATGTGTAGACAGTCAGACTTTATGTCACACCACAACAATATGCAATGCTTATTTACCCATTAAGTTAGCAGTGCAGAAAACATTTGACTGTAATTTTTTGTAAATAAACAATTATTATTTATAGAAACAGGTTCAAAATGATGACCCTGCACTATCTATTAAAACCCTCTACATAGCATGATACAATACAAATCATGTACATATTTTTCCAAACATTGGGGGGGCTAATATAAACAAAATGTATCATTACGCTGATGACACTCAACTTATGTTTTGGGTGGTTCTGGCACATTTCAATAAATTATTTCAATAAATCTTTTTACAAAACCTGTGCTAGCTCTAACATTTCCTTTAGCTTTGGCACTTTTTAATGAAATTAAAAATAATGACCCCACTCATTAGTATATATAATAGTATGTGTAAGGTTGTTCTGTGAGCATATAAAACAGGCGATACAGATAGCATTCTGTAGGTGCTATGTTGAAAAAAATCTTTACTCTTGAAAGTTATTACAGTTGTAAATACTTATAGAGATCGGGTCTTACTCTTAAAAAGATGGGAAAAGCCTGAGTTTTGTTAGTTTACATTTCACTTCCCAAAGAGTTAACCAAACCAGTCTCCCCCTCAATATTCTGTTAAAAGTGTTAAACGATAAACTGAAGCCCTGGGGTATCATAAATTACTCATTTGAAGTGTGTGTATGGGTGTCAGCATTGATACTGCACATACCCACAACCTGTTTACGCCCCCAGCCCCTGTCCCCACCCCTGGTCACAGACCCACACACCAGCAGAGAGCTCATCCACAATCCTCCGTGACAAAGGGAAAGAGCTGAGCACAGGATATAAGGCTGCCACTGGCTGCCAGAGTGTGTCCAGCACAGAGCTTTCTGCAGATTGCAGCAGTTTGAGCTAAACCCCCCCTCTGTCTGCTCACTATAGACAGGGCCCGGTTGGGTGGGGGTCATCATTAGTGCGTGCGGTGACCAGGGTGGAGATGGGGGTTTGTGTATGCTAAAGTTGGTGTGACTGTAAGCTTCACAGCCTGGTGGACATGATGTCTATACTTTTTTCCCCCAGCACAATATGTCTGAGGGTGTGACCAATATTTCCAACCTTAAAGCTGAATCACATGGTTTCAATCCTGGGCAATTGAAGGGGTCTATGTACTGACCCTAAAAGTAGAGTCTGAGGCAGAGACAAACACCAGCTTAAAGAAATACATTGAGATCTGTGAGACCTGGAGCTGTAGAATAAACATGTAAACTAGTTCTGATATGAAAAATATCAAACCAACTGTATTATTGAATACAAACCCCTTTAATGCACCTTCAGAGGCCAAAAAATAACTATACTGCTCTTTTTTTTTCAACATTATTCCATTCTATGAGATATGTCGTCTGAGGTTTGAACATATTTATAGCGTTTTTAACCACGGGATATAATCCTTTAGATACAACCGCTGTCTTAAAAAGCTTAATTCATCTTATTTGGATGATGTGCTCAGCCTACATAAGGCTTTTTTTTCCTGGCTCTTTTTTTTTTTTTCCCCTTTCAAATCAACACCTCTGATGTTCTGATAGCAATCCCACTTCCTAATTTGGCCAGAAATGGGAATGTTCCATTTCTTCTGCTGATGAGCTTCATTAGTCATTTGTATCAAGCGAAAAGCCACAATTTAAAATTGATTTAGACAACTTTATTGATGCATAAATATTAGATGTATGCAAAGAGTAGCCGTACTCCTTCTTTTGATCTGCATTAAGCTGCACTGTTAATCGATTGTAATTACATTTGGTAAGTCAACAGTCATAAAAGGCTCTCTGAGTACATAAAAGCAAGAAAATTTCAGATTAAAAGAGCCCCCATCCTTTTTTTCTTCAACCTTAGTATAGCTCAAGTATAGTGACTCATGACAGAACAGATCGATGTGACAGGCACCAGCCATTTTAACTATACTATACACCAAACTTAATTTCCATGAAACTGCTCATCTGAAGCCATAAAAAAGCAGTAATCTGCATCTGCTGTCGCTGAGTGACAGAAGTGAAATATGCAAGTCATGTCATGTTTGTCCTCCAGCTCCCAAAGCCGACTGAAGCTGCATGACCAACAAAGAAAATAGTTCCATGTCTGTGGTCTACAGCCATCAGTTCCACTGGGTTACAGTCCGGTCAATGCGACCCACTAAAAGATATTTATATCTTTTCAACACTTTTTTGAGTCATCTCTCAAGGACAGTTGTGCTATTTCTGTTGTGCTTCTTGTCCATTCTCTATCTCTCTTGTCCCTCCCCTTATCTCTTTTCCTCCCTAAACTAGTTGCTGGAGGTCACCCTGCTGTTCCAGTTGAAAATGATATAATTATTTGACAGAATGAAACCAGGACAGCTGCTGTGGTGGAGCCACGATGGTGCAACGTGACTCACTGGGTTCACAGGATGAGGATCATCTATAGATGGAGACAGAAGGCTATGTGAGTTATTGCACCTAATTCCTGGTGTGCAAATCAGCAGGGGAGCTGGTTCACATGCAGTTAACATGTCTGAATCACATGATATCTTTGTGGGTTCATTCACATGTTGCTGAAGAGGGTTTTCAGGCAGAAACTTTACAATGGAAAACAGATGTGGTAAGAAACACAAATGGCACCTGCAGAGTCTTGAAAGTGTTTCAGATTTATCCCCAAAATACTATTAGAGTCCAGCTTTTTCAGACCGTTAGGAGAACCTTTAAACTTATTGTTATGATGAGTGATCAAAAATACTCAGCTTTAATGTCAACTTTACAGCCCAATAAGTGAGCTTTCAAAATACAGCGAGTCTGCAACTGACAGATACTGTGACTCTTGATAAATCTGTAAATTCTTTGAGGATTAATCAGTTACAAAAATCTAGTCAGAATTTTCCAGAAGTCAAAGTGATGTCTTAAAAAAAAAACTTTATTTGTCTAACCAACATTTCAAAGACCATATACACTTTATTTACTGATGTTGACAAACGTGGTAAACATGGTTAAACCTAATTTTTAAGATGCTAGAGGGTTGATATCATGCAGAAAAGTGATGGGATAACAGAAACTTGATTGCCAAAACCATTTTTGTTAAAACAACTAGATTGAAAATAAAACTTCAGTTTTAAGAAACTAGAAACTAAAACTGTATCCTGTGTTCGCAAAACGAAGAAATAATTAAATATAATGGTGGACAATATAGCCTAGTTTAGCAACAATGTCAATCAATTCATACAACAAGAACTATCCTTTATGGTTTGTCCCTTCTTTCTATCCTTTGTTTTTGAAATACAACTTTTAAAAAAATGTGGTGTGAAATTTATTCCAGGGAACTAAGTCTGGCCTGTTTGAGTTTATCCTCTGACTGATATATCCTACACTTAAAAATGAAGAAACAAGTAAATTAAACAAAACCTAAACCCTGAAATTTCTATACTTCTGTCATTGACTCTAAATCTTGATGCCACATTACCAGCCATGGATTTCTCTGGATGCCCTGAACTCCCTTGTTTCGCAGGTTCTTTTTGGTTATTGATGAAGAAGGCCAGCTGTTGTGGAGCTGCCAGACTCCAGCTGCCACAGCTTTTATATTTGACGTAAAGGGACAACTGTTTTGTATTTTTGCTACTGAAGTAAGTATGGTGGTCATTTTCTTTATGATTTAAAGGCTATTGTATTTACTGAATTAACAAGATCTATGCGGTTTCATTTGGACTAAATAAACACAACAGATTTTTTTACAGTCCTTAAAAATCATTATACGTATGGACCAAGTATTTTCTTTTTATTCATTACACAAAGGATCTTCAGCAGTGCCCTTGGATGTCAAAACATATCAATCCCAAAGGGCTCCTTTTTTGAGTAAAACATCTAGTCTGTCTAAAGTGAAGACTTTAAATCATATAAAAAATAATACAAACATGTTTTTCCCATTGCACGCATCAGAGTAGGGAGTCCACAGACGGAAATGGATACAGAAAACTGTCCAGTACTGCACCAGTGGCTCCCTCTGGTGGGGGAGCTGAATTATGACTATGGCCTGTTACAGTGCTTTTCATGCCATGCAAAATCCCATGTTTAGATCGATAAAACAGACCACACAATCTGTGTGAGAACAAATGTTTTGGTCAGATGAGTCAGATGACTTCAGGCGATGACTGTATGATAAGGCCCTTTAATGACAGAACTGTCACAACACTGTCACAGACATGATTTAGCCTCAGGTTCAAAAGTGGTGCTGCAAAGAGAAATGTGTAAACATTATTTATGTTTTGTACAAATGATCTGCACCTCCATCTCTTCATAAATACAAGAGTCTTCTTAAAAACAGACTTATGGGAAGCTCTGTGCACCTACCTAATTTAAAGTCTCTGCGTAATTTCAGTTTAGCTCCATCAGCCTTCAAAAACAGGCATTTAGAGCTTTATGCTTTGTTGTGAAATCAATGCTTAATGAATGCTAATGTGTAAATAAATTAGTTTTTCTAATATGAAATATTTTTATTATTTTGTGGATTTTTGGATTCAGTTTATTGATGACCCAATATGCCTCTGAGAAAATGACTTTGCTCATTGGGTTCACTTGGTTGGTACTTGACTTACATACTGTTCATACATAGACAGCATCTTTATCTCTTTTGTCCAACCCTCGTAGAAACAGGAACAGGTACAAAAAATATAAAGCAGCCCTCAACCTATATGATTCTTAAAATGCTGGCAATAGAGCACATAACATAGCATAAATAAAAACTATCATAGTTATTTTAAATTATGTTTAAGAATATTAGGCCAAACTGTTTAGGAGCAGCCATCCATTCACTGCATTACCAGTGATTTATTTACCGAAATACCACATTTAGAATATAAACAACAATGATGAAACCCTCACAAAAGGCTAGCTCTCCAAAGTCTACAGAGACACGGTCACATACTACACAGAACGGATGAGAAGAGCTGCAGTCTAACCTGTGATCAGCTGACTGATAATAATCTCCTGCATGCTTCTGATTGGCCTCTAACTTAGTGTCCCAGTGCCCCTCCACTACATGACTGTACAGAATTTTATCATTCAGTCATTCATTTTTTCTAACTGCTTATTTCAGTTCAGCTGTTTTGGGTGAGAGGCGGGGTACACCCTGGACTGGTCGCCAGTCAATCACAGGGCTGACACAAAGATAGACAACCTTTCACACACACACACACACACACACACACACACACACACACACACACACACACACACACACACACACACACACACACACACACACACACACACACACACACACACACACACACACACACACACACACACACACACTGACACTACGGACAATTTAGAGCAGCATTTCCCAAACTTGTTATCAGGTGATCCACCCTTTTGGGGGAACAAGCCACAGCAACCCAATCCAAAATATGTCCAATCTGTAAACCAATTGACAGTATAAGTGTACAAAGATAAAAAAAGGGTTCTTAAATCATGTTTCTGCATCATCTTACATCTGTTGTATCAGCAAACAGGCCTAACATATTTGACAAATGCATTAGAGCTTTGTTAGGTGTACACTCTCAAAATACTTGCATTTTTACTATATGGGTTAGCATGCTTGCTTTTCAGAAATGTATCTCAGTCATGTGATATTCAGGACAAGATATTAAGATGCGAATTTCATCCAGAATAAAGGTAACAGCATCCGTCCATGCTTTTTTTTTCCAAGATCCAGCAATGACTTTGGACTTTTAAACTCAAAGGGGTTTTGATTCTGACCCTAAATCTTTCTTTTGGAAACTAGGGATCTAAGTAATCAATGGGTCAGCGCTTTCATATGTGTGATGGTGACATGGTGCTGTAAAAACGTAGGAAACATACGGTGGTTTGGCTTTGGTTGTTTGAGTAGTGCCAGCTCATGGCTTCAGACTTTTGAATAATGGTTACATGTTTCTAGTTACAGTAAACATTGTGGCGATGACCCTTCAAAATGAAAACATGACCAGCTGTGACAGAGTGAGGAGCCAATCAGCCAATCAATTTCGTGTAAACACTTTGAAAACTTATTTGGTGACCCATAAAAAGTCTCTGGCGACCCACCTTTGGGTCAGAACCCAGACTTTGGGAATGACTGATTTAGAGTGTTCAGTTAACCTGATGAGCATGTTTCTGGACTGTGGGAGGAAGCCAGAGTACTCTGAGAGAACCCACGCATGCACAGGGAGAACATGCAAACTTCACACAGAAAGGCCCATTGGACATGCTGGGAATTGAATTGGTAACCTTCTTGCTGTGAGGCTGCAGCATTAACTGTTGCGCCATTGTGCAGCCCTGTACAGACTTTACTTTATGTTATAATTATTATTATTTTCAAAGTATTTCATGTTTCTTTTGATTTCTGTCTGTTTTTGAAGCACTTTGGGCTGCATGCTTGGATGTATGAAAGGTGCAATAAGTAAATTAAAGCTTCTTAGCAGGCTTGCTTGAAGAGCTAAACTGAAAAGGACCCAGTGGTACTGCTCTGTATTACTCAGACTGACTCTGAATGTGGCAAAACTTTTTAATAAGTCTGAGAAAAACAAACTTCTGACTAAAAGAAAACAAATGCTCCAGTGGTTGACATCTTTTTCTTTTTATTAAACTCTTCTTTCCTCAAGAGCATCTTTGGTTTTCCAAAATACTTTAATGCAGCAATTGTGTCAAGAGATGTCAAACTTTGTTGGTTTTGCCGGATAAGCTAAATCAAGCAAATATTCCCACTATATTCTTTGTTAAGTGCATGACCTCTTTTTCTAGCTTACAGTCCACTTCGGTGCACATGTCAAATTATACAAAAACTTCAGGAGTGTCATATTTTACATTAACAAATAAACAAGGAGAGGACAGGGATCATTCTCAAAGAAACTCTTAATCCATCAGACAATCTGTACAATAACACAAAAGAACAATCTGTAGTGAGAAAAAAACTTCAATTTAGTAATAAACATGAAAGAACGCAGACAAAGGGGGAATGTAAAGGGGAACAGGATAATGTTTCAGAGTTCTCACGTTAACATTAAATGGTCTGATGTGGACAAAAAGGATACCAGACAGATCTTTGGATCAATTTAAAAACAAAAAGTTATCGCAATAGGGTGTTCAAGGAAAATAAAACACAGAATTTCACGATTTAACCTTAACAAACCTGTTAAAGAAACAATAGCTACAAAAAATGTTTAACAAAAACGAATTGAACTGGATTGATTAAGTCTTTAAATGTAAAAAGGGGGAGCAGATGGAGGTGATGATATGTTTGTGTTAGCCAGTGCTATGATGTGGCTGCTGATGAGTGTTCCTGCTTTAGAAGAACACACACAGTCTCATGTTTGTACAATGAGACAGAACTGTATGTACAGACGTGGTTGGGTCAGTCTTGTACTGAAGTAAGGGATAAATTGATAGACACACAGAGGTTACCGAGTCCTGCGACGGACACATATGTTTGGCCTGCGTGTGGCCATAAAGCCGTGTTTGCAGTAGCAGTTGTATGAGCCGGCAGTGTTCACACAGCGAGCGTTTTTACATGGACTCACACGAGCTCCTGGTTCTGCACACTCATCAATGTCTGGGGAAAAAAAGATTAGATTTAAATACACAGGCACTCAGTAGTTTGTCCACATAGACAGCACATTTATAAACCTTATGTTAGTGCATTCACCTCATAGGTGCATAAAAAAATAACAAAACAACTGTTAAATACAAACCTATACAGCGGGTGCGAGAGTGGTCCAGCCTAAAGCCTGTGTTACATTCACACATGGTGCCAAGGTACGAGCGAACACAGCGGCCATTTGCGCAGCTGCATTCATCTGAATCCTCTTCTGAACTGTCACCTTTTGTAGTTAACAGGCAAGGAGAAAGAGAGACAAATAAAAGAAAAATCAGTCAAGGGGGGAGTAGATGTGTGAGCCAGATTACTCATAAAGATGGTGTCAGTTTTACCTGGGTTGTAGTTCGCAAAAGCTGCCAGGAAATCCTGCTCCCCATCAGACTCGGTCTCTAGATGCATCTCACAAAGACGACTGAACATCTCTGAACGCAAACAAAAAAGGCTTTTAACTCTTGGGCAAAAAAAAAGAAAAGAGCCGTTCTCTATCAAAGTGTAGAACAAAGTCATATCTTTCATTGTGTCACCTGAGTGTCTGGGTGGACAGGTGTTACATTCGGGTCCCCAGCCACGACCATAGTGACAGCAACACTCTGAGTAGGTCACCACTATGTCATTCATGGGCTGGCTGCAGATCAAACCCTCGTCAACCTGCAGGAAACACACATCCTTGTGGGCTGCAGTGCGATCTGTGAAGAAAGAGAATAAAATACAAAAATATAGAAGTACATCCCAAAATAGAAACACTCCTGGATTTACACTATGGTTCCTTACATTTGTGCTACAGTCCAGAGTTTTGATTCAAAAAGTCACAATCACTACGTTCTGAGCTCTGGGATTAGTATAAGGTTGAGTGAGCAGGTGGAAGAAGTGCACACATGACTGTTACAGCTACATCATCCTGTATGGCTGCTAAGCTCAAGGGGGTGGGTCTTTGAGGTTGTCCTGTGCTCAGGAGCATTGTAGCGACCTTGTAGGCTGAGTTCAGAGTTGCAAAAATGAACTTTCATCCAAAGTCTGGAGGAGGATGCATCAGAACAAAGCAGCGTGAGCTGGTCATGGAGAAAAGCACTTTGGCCAGCCAAAAGAAGCTACGAACAGGTGGGGGCGATTTCCCTCGCTTTTAGCTTGGGCAGCCATGTGCTAATCTCTCCCAGGAGCCTGAGACTAGGTATGTTGACAGTCCCATCAGAAATATTTAGTATCTTCTTAAGACCCAGTGTCCACATATGTGGACATTACTTTTCTGCCTCTCAGACCCATGAAACTTCATTTTTTTAAACTTAGACCTATTAGCCACATTTAGGGACACTGCCCACATCATATTTTGGTGATATCACAACATTACACCTATTTTAGTGAAAAAACCCCTAATGTATTTGAGTACAACAACACAAATAACAACTAACAAATAGAGAGGTTATTATACATATTAGGTCTTACTTATCCCAAATAGCAAGGTGAATTAAAAATGCACACCATACAAAAGCTTTATGTTTAACTCCAGCTCAAAAGCTCAAAATGGGTCTTAAGAGGTTGAGAAGATCTGTGACTTCTGATCAAGATATTATTGAAGGCATTGTGAGATTCTGAAAATTAAACTGATGAAGCTTTTAAATTTTAAGCTGCCGGCTTATGAAAAACACTTTTAGCTTTCATTTAGAATCATGTGACAATTTCTTTAATATAGATAAATCAGCTTCGGACAAAAACTACATAGATCAAGGCGAAGTAGCTGATTAGTACTCAAGCAAAACTCCTACCCTAAATCTATTTTATGTCTGCGTATAGTGGAGAATAGTTGTAGTTTGATGACAGAATGTATCAGCACACTGTGTAATATTTCTCATAGTAATACAGACAGGTCGTGCAGTTGGTAAAATAGATTCTGTATTACGTATTTCCATTGTAAGGAACAAATACAGTATTATAAAAAACTCAAAGACCCTACCAAATATTGCGTGTGAATCAAAAGTACATTGTCATTGTACACTGAATTAATAAAAAGGTATTTTACACAGTATTTAAGTTCCAGCTATTGTCACTTTAAAAGATGTGTAACCTTAAGATGTGTTTTGATTAACAAAGAGAGAAGCTGTAAAAACAACTGTATTGAACTAATGATTAAGAGCTTTTGTAGAGTGTTATTTGCAAATAATGGTCCATAATCACATAAGGTGTACAATATGAAAATTACCACATGTGAGTTCAGTCAAGTTTCTATCTTCTTTAAGAGTGTAAGAAGTAATATGGTATAACACAAAGCCTATACATGCCAGTTGAGACATGTAGTGACAACAGAAAGCAACATGAGCGGCAGATGTTGACTTGGCCAAAACTCATTTTAAATGGTCATGCTCAGAGGAGCTGACGTTAATTATACCCACCGTCATAGACGCACTGCTTCAGCGCTGCACTGAAGGTGAGGGGAGGGTCGCAAAAACAGTGAAAGGAGCCGGGCGTGTTTTCACACCTCCCATTCTTACAGTACGAGAGGTCCTGGCACTCATTCACATCTGCAAAGGGCACCACAGACACTGGTTACAGTATGAACATCTGCTTGGAGCCAACTTTTTACACTACAAGAGAGCATTCAGCGCAGTCCATTTTTTGGTTAAGATGGGAATCAAAAGTGATATTTGTCCACCCAGTTAATGTCCTTGCTTTCTGTTTATGTGTTTACCATGAATAGTGAGCTTTGGTCATGCATCAAACATGCAATCACACTGCAACATCTGCATAAAGTTATAGAATAAAACAAATATTCTTGCATCTCAAAATAATGTTCACAGGCAGTTTGCAGAGAAGATGATACGATACATGGAAGATTATAGTAGGGATGCACCGATCCTGGTATCGGGTTCAAGCGCCAAGCCAGCCCCTCAAAGCTGGATTGGGTATCAGTGGGAAAGGATCAGTCCAAACTTGACACTAAGGCTAAACTATTATTTAGTCTACAAGGTCTGAATTTTACAATCAAATAGTCATTTTTGTAAATTCTGAAGCATTTTTTTCACCAAACGGCTGTTAAACATGTTAACACTTATAGTTTAAAAAATATTGACTTCAGTGATTCCATATGTGCTCGTTTTTGTCTTTTACTCAAAACATTACCAGACTCATCCCACAGTAGAGCATGCAGGTTGTCATTTAACAATGGTATCAGATCAGGATCGGTTGATACCCAAACCTCAGGTATCGGTATCAGGACCAGAAAAGTTGGATCGGTGCATCCCTAGGTTGTACTGTGGAAGCAGATTTACTTCTGTTGTTTTTCTTCCTGAAGCTCAATGAATGCATTTAAGTTTCAGGTGTTTATAGTATATCAGTCACATAAACTCTTGACAAACATGACTCATATAGAAAAGTGTAGAGGTGAAAAGAGCAAAGATATACATTTTGCTAAAATGTATTTATTGTTGACCACAAGTTAAAAATGTATCACTGTCTGAAGCAACAACACTGACATCTACTTTCATCAAACCCGGACTTTAGAGTTTTATGTTCAGATGTGTTCATAAAAAAAGTTAACAACCACACACTCATTGGGAGCCTTGTCAAACATGTTAGCCCTGATGGTGGAAGTATTTTGAGTATTTTGAGTACTGTGTATGATTTGTACCTCGAGTTCCACATCACTGCTTTTTAAAATGGTTCTTCATGGTCACTCTGTTCTCACTTTTTTCAGCCTAAGTCAGAACATTCTTCTTCATTAATTCAAGCAGAAACAGCCTTCAGGTTTTATGTAAGATTAAACCAGCTGCTCTGTTTTTAATGAAATCATTTTATTACTATTTAGATGTGGCATTTTAATGTAAGGGCTGAAGCTGCAATTTAACCACCAAAACTTTATGGTAACAAAGTTAACCAATGTAATTCTTCAAAATACCTCCTGAATATTTCATATCAGGGCTACGAGACATCTATAAGGGAGGATAAAAATTCAAGTTCTCAGATGGTGACTTTAAACAATACAGGAAATGAATACATTTTTTGCCTTATCTAGTTTGCCTGATTAAGGTGAAGCTGATAGTATTTCTTCACACACCCTGCCCCTACCAGCAGCCTTTTTATATTAAATTTTGTGAACTTTTAAAATTGCTACTCTGTAATTAAACTCCTCAAAGTAAACCTATCCTCAACTGAAACCTGTTACATCATTGCATGCTCTCATTATTTAAACACCTCTGATTGAAATCCAAAAAATTATTGAACGCAAAGTGTTTAATCTATCCGCTAAATATGATGACATCATCACCTGCTGACCTTTGCTTTTGTGTGTGGGTTTGTTTCATAAAAAGATGCCGACTTAAAAGTTAGTAAGATTAAACACCCAACTTGGCACATAAATCTGATATCTCCTATATACCAGCTCCCTAATCAGCTGACACTTTATTTCTTTGCTTTATTCCAGTATGAACTGCTGTTTCCACCACTGCCTTGTTGCTCTGAATGGGCGTCTGTACTCACCAGCCTGCTCTTCAGGTGTCACACAGCTGTTACGATCAATGGCCAGGGTCCAGGGTGGAGAGCAGATACAGTAGTACGACCCTGGTGTGTCCACACAGTGTCCGTGCTTACAGTTTTCTGGGTCCTCACACTCATTCACGTCTGTGGAACAGAGCGATGAGCTGAAGGCTTAAGACCAGGAAGCATACACATAGATTACCCTGTCAAGGTCATGCAGGAATTGTTTTACCCACCTGCTTTTGTTGTTATCACACACTTTTTCTTGTTGGAGTCTGGAGACCAGGGTGCATTGCAGTTGCAGAAGAAGGAGCCTTCAGTATTGACGCACCGACCGTTGGTGCATAGGGACTCATCGTGGCATTCATTCACATCTGAGGGGCGACGAGAATTCATAAGGAACATCATGTATCCATCGTTAAGTTTTTAAAACAAAAAGTTTACAGGATACCTCACAAAAATACTTGTGGAGACATTTAATGGTTTGAATGGGAGCACTTGCCAATGCACTCGAGGAGGTTGGTGTCATAGTAGAAGCCCTGCTGACAGTAGCACTCGTAGCCTGGCAGTGTGTTCTCACAGCGACCTTTCTTGCAGATTTCATCAGCAAACAGAGAGCACTCATCGATATCTGTGAAAAAGAAGTCTCCTGAGTAACAGACTACAGAAGAGTTCATTACAGCATCTAGTATGGTTTACAAACTACTCACAGCAAGTGACACACAATGGACCGACAACTTCTGTGTACCATACAAACATTGAACTATGATGATCTTCAATCATATGTTTTAAAGGAATACTTCATTTTTTTTGCATTTGTAGAACTATCACATCACTTTGCATTCCAGGCAGGTATCCATATACAGTAGTTACCCCCACCAAGGAGGTTATGTTTTTGGGAGAGTTGGTCTGTTTGTTTGTCTGTGAACAACATAACTCAAAAAGTGACGAACGGATCTTCATAAAATTTTCAGGAAATGTTCAAAATGAAATAATGAAGAAGTGATTAATTTTTGGAAGTGATCCGGATCACCGTCTGGATCTAGGAATTTTTTGAAGGATTCTTTATCATTGTGAGATAGGCCCATTTTCACCATATGTGTATATAACTCCACCATAAATGGTCAGATTACTTTGCAAAACAATACAAGACAAGGTCACGATAATTTCTGTCGGATGTAAAAGTATGATCCAGATCCTGGCAATAATCTGGATACTAAGAACCGGAATATGAAATGTGTGCTGGGTCATCATAATTTTCAACACTGTCAGGTAAAACATTATTGTTCAAACCTGCAACTAACACCAAATTGTAGCAGACAGTCTGCTGAAAGGGAGTATAACATTAAAGTAGGACTAAAGTGTTGTGTGACAATCACAGTATGCTTGGTGGAGGTCTGCGCTCGCTGAGTGCTTTTCTAGTTTTGAAGCAATATCTACCATGGTAGGCAGGCAGGCTGTACATGAGTCCTTCATCATAGTAGAGACCCTGTCCGTTTGGACATAGGTAGTGGAACTCAGCTGTGAGGAGACAAGACAAACTTTTGTTAAACAGTTCATGCGGTATACAGTAAACACAAAACATGATACAGTAATCAATATTTAGTAAAAAGGCACCACTAAAAAGTCACAATCTCTCTGATAGAGTTAGTTTGATCACAGACTGTTGCACATGTTCTGTGCTGTGTTAGTTCTGGGTGTTTACTGGATCTGCAAACAACAGGTTGTTCTGCTGCTTTTTTCACCAAGTACATGTTTAGCTCAAATCTTGTGAGCGTACCTGAGTGTGAGACAGGACAGGGGTAGATCTCGCAGTGATCTCCCCATCCCACGCCAATGGAGCAGCAGCACTCCTGCTTGGTGACGTTGGTGGCGAGGACACTGTCACAGAACACAGTGTCATCCAAGTTCAGGTAGCACTCCTTCTTCTCATCGGTCTGCACTCGAACTGCTGCTCAGGGAAAGAGAGAGAAGAAAGTGGAAAAAACTGATCCGAAAAGAATGAGTGAGCCAGACTAGACCTCAAATGGGTGTGCCAGGCTGGCATTTCTTTAATTTCAATGCTCTAAATTGATGGTAATTGTCAGGCTTTCAGTGTCTCCAGTTTGGTTTGCGTTTGAAGTTAAATGTTTCGGGTTTTAGGACATACAGGGATTAAATGTTCAGTCTTGGGTAAAGCTCTCGGATAAAAGTGGCTTCACAGTAAAGCAGAAGGAATCACAGCAGGCTTACCCTCGCAGCTGTGTTTGTCCTCTGAGAGGACGTAACCGTGATTGCAGACGCACAAATAGGAGCCCGGTCTGTTCTCACAAGAGCCGTAGGGCTGGCAGAGATTTCTGTCCTCAGCACATTCGTCTATGTCTGGAAGGGAAATCACACATGACGTTGGTAGGTATCTATTTCAGTCCAAAACTATTCAAGTTGCAAGCCCACTGATCTGGTTATTTTTTAAATAGATAATTAACAAACACAGTTATCATCACGACTTTACTACTGAGATTAACCCTGCTGGGAAACGTGTTGGTATTTCTTTGTGTAAATGATGATGTAAAACACAGATAATTTATGAGTTCAAAGCAGAATTAACTTTTCTTCAGTGGCTGATATTTTAAATTCTGAGACTTTGAACACCTTTAATTTGATTAAAAAAATATATATATACATATTAAAACCTTGGAGGATATTTTAAGCAAAAATTGTGTTTAAAGGCGAAGTAAAACCAGATTTCTTATTCTTTAAAAGTAACTGTTAAAAAAAATACAACCTGAAACACATTTGATCATTTGGTCTCCTGCATACATGTTTATTTCTAATAACTACTAAAACTGGTTCAGAATGAAAGAAAAGCTTATCATTTTCTGGTACTTGTATCATGTTGACTGACCTTGGCACCTCCTGCCTCCAACCAGCGTGTAGCCTTTCTGGCACTCGCAGTGGTATGAGCCCATGCTATTGATACAGCGGCCGCGCTGACAGTTTGATGGTCTCTCACACTCATTTATATCTGAAGGGAAGGAAACAAAAACAATGTTGGAATGTGAAGCATGTGGTGAGCTGTTTCGACAGTCGTTAATGACCTGATAGATGCACTTCAGTTGGGAAATCCATTGCTGTAAGTTATCAAGTGACCAGGACATGTCAGTAGAGCTTCTAAGTAACACATGAGAGTGATTAAAGTACAGATCCAGTGGAATGATTCCTGCCTTCACAGTGGCTGCCTTCCTGCGTGCGCTGGTATCCTGGGTAGCACTGGCACCGGAAGGATCCCTCTGTATTTAGGCAGTGACCGTAAGCACACAGCCGGTGGTCCTCACACTCATCAATGTCTGTTTAGAGAAACAGACAGACAAATATGTTAATTAGGAAAACTGTATGGTTTTCTGATGACAATATTAGCACTTTCTGATCATTCCACTCCAAAATGATAAGTTTATTCTAATCAATGATTTATACAAATTATGTTCGCTTTACTTACCGCTGCAGCCTTTGCTGTCTGAATTTGGGAGGAAGCCCTCGTTGCAAAGGCAGCGGTAAGTACCAGGGAGGTTTTCACAGCGCCCGTTAGGACAGATTCCAGGCTTCTGACACTCATTAATGTCTGATGAAACAGGGATGAGACCAGGAGAAATTATTCAACACTGATGCAAGGAGATGTTTACGACATTTGCCTTAGTTGACCTGCTGGGCTCAACAACAAACTAGTGGCTGGTTTTAGAAGATTAATGTAATAAGGCCAGCTGCTGTACAAACAGACGCACATAACTATTTGTGATCTACATTATCTAAGTCAGGAAAAATGATTAAGGTTACTCTAGGTTACTTGTTTAAGAATTTCTAGCACAATAACAAATCAGTGCTGCAAAAACAAACACACAACAAAATATGAGATAAAAAGTGAACAAGTGATAAATTTGGTTGCATGTCACGGTTGCACTCACCATAGCAGGTGCCAGAACGAGCCTCGTGACCAGGCAGGCAGGGTACACACTCATATGAGCCTGGTGTGTTCTCACACTGCTCATTGGGACACGTGTCAGGACTCAAACACTCATTTATGTCTGGAATGAGTGAGGAGAGCTTTTACCTTACTTTTATCTACGAACACAACCCACAAACTAAAGCATGTTATTGAAGCACAGGCATAATGAGTATTCTGTCATCGGGAAACTGTGTGTGTTACATTTTAACAGCCAGTGTCTTTGTACCTTCGCAGGCTGGATGACGATGTGACTTGCTCCTGAAGCCGCTGTGACATTCACATTTATATGAGCCGGGGAGGTTCAAACACTGGCCTCCGACACCGCAGATGTCCGGCTTTGAGCACTCATTCACATCTGCAACACAGAGAGGAGCAGAGCCGGTGCAGAATCAGAAAACTTTAAGGAAACACACAAACATTTAGAAATGTTTCACCTTGACTTACCTACGCACTTGAGTCTGCCGTGTTGCACCATGTGTTTATAACCCTGACGACAGTGGCATTTGTAGCCTCCCTCTGTGTTGATGCAATGTCCTCTGCCATGGCCACAAGGTTCTGACTCACATTCATTATTATCTGGAGAACAGGCGAGAGGAGACAGAGAGACACAGTGACAATATTATGAAGCATTGTTTAATATTGAAGATAAACAACAGAGGTTCATAAAGTTCAGAGGACACAGAGGTCTGATTCCAGGAAAAAAATAGTTTCTCAATTTTTAGTTGTAATGATAATATGAGTCGGAGTTGTAGAGACATTGCTTTTTACTTTTAAATGGTTCATAATCAGCTGAAAAATACTACAGAGGATAAGGGAAACTGAAATCAAAATTTTGAGTGGTTGGGTCATTAAAAAATATTCTTCATTTCTGGAAATTTTTACTTTAAATGTACATAAAAGAAAACACCATCTTTAGTGGCTTTACACTTCTTTAGTAAAAAACTGCTCACTGGGGCAATAACCAAAACAAAAGTGAAATAACATATTCTATATTAATTATTGTCAATGGGCTACAAGGATGCGGAAAATATTTTCATTTTTTAATCTTGAACCTTTTTGGACTAATAAATGCATATTGAAATTTCAAATGAAGACTATTGTAATGATTGTAATAGATAAATAGCGACTCCTTCGTGTTTGTATTTATACCCTTAATTCTACAATACCCTCTAAAACTGCTGTAACCGTGCAAATCTTAAAAAACCCTGAAGGGGAACATTCATGTGGGTTAATCTGACTTGAGGACATCCAGTACCTATCTCTTTGCTGATCTTGTTCTGTTCATTTTTGAGTACTTTTTAAATTTGACTCTTGTTGTCTTTCAACAGTTTAAACTGTCACTAGCTCTGAATCTTAGTCAAGGAAATGTAACTTTGTCACTCTGTCTGACACCCACTGCGTGGCGGCAGTTTCAGACATTAAAATAACAATAAAGCCAAGAAGTTCAAGAACAATCCTTCATTTCACAGAATGCAACAATTTGATAAATTTAACATACTTGGATTACAATTGCAGGAAAACATTTTTTTTCAAGTTGGCTTTTACTTTGTGACTGTATTTGAATACATTTGGTTAAAGTTTGTTACAGTTAGGTGAGATTAGCTTAGAGACAACCCTGACTGCATCAGTTGATAGGTGAGCTTCCTCTCCAGTTCTCCAGCAGCTTCTCAACTTGGGCTGAGACCACTGGTCCTCTGCAGCTCACATGCTTTTTTCATGTTATTGATAGGTACCTTGTAGGGCTGGGACAATATACTATTCTTGCAATTTGATTCAACTGCAATTTTGGGCGTGCCGATTTGATTTAAATCGTGATTCTTCAATGTCGACGATTTTTGGGAATTTAAGTTTGCTTATTTAAAACCGGACCAAGTGAAAAAGTTAAATGATGATGACGCCACAAACTATATCAGGAGCCATATTTTCCCATAGAATGCACATCACATGAGTCAGAGAGAAATTTTTCACCCTCTGCTGGAGGAAAGTGGTAACTTTTTTCCCAAGCTAGAATTTGAAAAATAAAAAATGATTTTTTTGACATAGAATCTCAATATTGATATTTTCAATGTATGAATGATGTATTGATTTTTCTTTCTTTCTTTTTTTTTTTTACCACCCCAGTACCTTGTACAGATCCACTTAGAAAAAATAAAACTGTTCATTCAAATTGGTGCTTGTGCATAATTAAATTGAACTCCTTCTCAAATAATATCATTTGGATAATTTTCCAATTTTCTTTAATTTTTCTGATAGCTGAAATCTCATATCTATTCACCTTGATTGGTTTGATATCACATGTGAATGGGCCTTAAAGGTCAAGATACAAATGATGAGGGTCAGACAGCAATCTTGGAGACTTTCTTGACATTCTACATCATTCTTGTATTATTATTTTTCTAATCTTTAAAAGGTACTGGATACATGTTTTTTGCAGCACATTCTGTGAACCTAAAGCAGCAGGTGGTGAGTAGGTTTTCCTGGAACTAGAGAAAGCTGTATTTGCCAGAAGAGGACACCCACTCATGCATGAGAAACTTCAGGAGAAATTTCTTCTCACCATCCGTCAGCGCTCCATCCCTGCACTGACTCTACCAATGTCTCTTACCCTCACAGATGTTCCTCATGGGGTTGAGACGGTAGCCGGGGTGACAGTGACAGATGTGGCCGTTTGGGCTGTTCTCACACTCTCCATGACCACAAATGTTCCTGCTTTGCTTGCATTCATCTGTCTCAGCTTCAAAGAGGGAAAAGAGAGTGGACCAGCATCATATGCTGTATATATACATGCACATATATACACGGTAGATTCACACATGTATGTACATAGATATATATTAACGCTATGGTTTAACATATATGTATGTATAGAGCTGGTTTCAAGAAGCCTTGAGGATAGGTTGAGATTGAAAATACGAGTGATACATCTTCAGATTCAGATATGGATGTTTTTCTTCCCCATGTTTATGAGCTATTATTTATTATTTTGCTAATGAAAATTTGGAGGAAAGTTTGTAATGAAGAATAACCTTTGACTTTCCTCTCTTTTTATGGCTAGACGTAAATAAATAAAAAGAAAAAAAAATCCTATCCAGACTTAGGGATGGGAATTGATAAGATTTTGTCAATACCGATGCCATTATCGTTTCTGCTTATCGATCTGATTTTTTATCCACTCCCTTATCAATTCCTGTTGTAAATTTTCTTGGTACAAAAAGTAGCTTTACAGGTTTTCTGTGTCAACAACATTTAATTGAGTTAATACTGTAAGTAGATAAAATGTAAAATGTGGTCCCTGAGTCTGGATATTTCTGGGCATAATTATACAGAAAGAGGTAAAAATTACTCACAATGTGACGTTAATGTACTGTGTTGTAATATATTAATAATCTAAGTAGGCCATCTAGTGTCTCAAAGTGGTTATAGCAATGGTTTAAGTTGTTTGGAAGCTTTCTGTAGTTATGAAGTCAGCCATGAGCCTTTCAATTGCCTGTTAGCTTTTTACATTTGAAATTCTCAGTATTTTTTACAGAGAGTTGATGTGATATGTTTCTGTGATGAAAGTTGAAATTCTTTTCTGACGCTGAAGTTATATTGATGTATGCTAACTGCTAGCATATCAATGCAGTTTCCCATATAGGTTAGTATCAAGCTTTCGCTGTTTTGTTATTTGGGTAAATAAGGTGATTTATGCCATTTCTAATGTACTGAATATGAATCTCCTGTGAGAGAGTAATAAACATTTCTTTATGAAGTCAGTCCTTCAGTAAAACTTCAAGCTGAAAATCCTGAATTAGAGTTTTCTTGGGAAACGTTATCTAACTGCTGAGCTAAGATGGCTGCAGCAGACTAGTTGACGTAAGGCCAGGCAGCTCCAGCACAATGTAAAGAATTGATAAGGGGATCGTTAAGCACAAAGGCTAAAGATATCGATGGATTGAAACATTTCTTTTTGATTCTCAACAGGAACAGGTTTTTTGATTCCCATCCCTATCCAGACTTAATATGAATGACGTCAGGATTATTCAGAAAAAGCAGTAGTGTTGGATTAAAGACTTAAAGAAAAAACAACAACGGGGAAAATAACGATAAGGATTTAAAAGGGGTCAAATAAAGAGTTCAGATGATGTGCAAAACTTATGAAAGGTGATTAAAGCAACTTTTTACACAACCCCTTAGTTTTAAGGGGATTTTGTTGTACTTGCAAAGCTCCCCACTCTTCACTTAATTTTAATTAAATAACAAATGTGACAAAACAATTTGGATGATGTAGGAAACAGATCAACAGCTTATTTCTCTAACTTTTTTCTATAGCCTTTTAAAATTACATCCATGCTTATCCTTGTTTGCTGTAACTTGTGTGAATTGTAATAAGTTAAAGTCGAAAAAACTCATCTCACTTTTTTGAACTGTATACTTCACAACAGAATACTTGAAAAAAAAAAAGTGACAGTGGATGAAAGGTTTCACAAACCAAAGTCAGAATAAGAAAGAGGTAAAAAGCAGAGGAGAAAAAGCAGTGGTTTCTGACATTACCAAGATAAGACTGGTCTTTGTATCAGTGCTTATCGTTGTAATAACTTTGCACATTCTTTTTATAGAAGCTTGAAGATAATAGCACATTTGGCAAGCTAAAGCAACACTTTCTTCCATAAAAGAGTCTGAACAAAGCCTTGGGGCTGGTTCATGCTTCATGGTTGAAAGCAGACAACATGCAAAATCTCCAAAACTGTCATTACAGCTCAGATGGAAGCAAACAATGAGATACACGTTCAGTTGTAAGTGGCTCCATTACTTTATCAATTCCCCTAGTTTCTTCAATTATCTCATTTTCAAGCTATCATTGATAAATCTTTTTATATGGGAAATGTCAACATGTCACTTTGAAGGAAGGACACAACGCTCACCACAACATCTACACAGGAAAAATCTGAAATCCTATCAAGTGTTTTTGTCTTATTTTCAGAAGAAAATGTCATTTTAGACTTGATATGAGCCACATTCACCTGACTAGTCCAGAAAAATGTCAAAAATAAGATCTAAATTGCTTTTAAAAAGTTTGAAGAAATGATTAGCCATGACACAAGAAAAAGTTGTTGTAAGACACTCTAGTTTTAAACATTTATTTTGAAAATGTATCTTGTTTTTTTTTACTTGTTACAGGCAATTTAGACCTCATTTTTGTCTTTCAACAACTTGAAATAAGACATTTTTCTGCACTGATCAGTTGCATGTGGCTCATATCAAGCATAATAAGACAATTTTTACTTAAAATAAGACAAAACACTTGATAAGATTTCAGATTTTTTGCAGTGTACTCTTTCAGGGGAATTTGGAGAGCCTGCTTTTTCCAGTTCTGAAGTGAAGGAAACATGAACCAGCCCTAAAGTAAGATAACTTTTTATATGCTCAATGCATAATGAATGTCTGATGTTTGAGTCAGTTTAAAGTTTGCAGAAAACTCACGCAAGACTTTAGTCTGTGTTTCGAAGGGGTCATTGCCCGGGGTCAATCTGACGATTGTTGGAGGGGTGGGTTTAACAACTGTGGATCCAACAGGGGAGAGATGAAGTGGACAGACTTTAGAAATATGTGAAATGTTGGTCTTTAGTCCTATTTTTGTTGTCTTCACTGCACATATGGAGAACATTTATCTTATTTTCAGTTTGTGCTACAGTGAAACCAGAACTAGGGAAAGAAGGGAGTTTACCCGGCACACGAAGACTGCTGGTGCTGGTTGGAGCAGTCGTCATCTCTGGACGCCTCTCCTGGTTGGAAGACACAGCCTGATTTCACAACAGCAGAATAACCACATGTAATGGCTAAATCAAAAACAGGGCGATGTCTTACCGGCTTTGGTTCTGAGGAAAAAAAAGAGATGGAGGGGTATTACTCACCTGATTCATACAAAAAATAAGTAACGGAAATGAGTGATGAAGTATCAAGGACTCACCTTTCTTTTCAGGCCTGTGGGGGAAGATGATGGAAGGGAAGGCCAAAGTCTCCCTGGAGGTTTGAAGGGAGTAGCCTTTCCCTGCTGGGCAGATCTTATTGAAGGCCACTGAGCAGCACATGGAAAAGAAGAGAGAGTTAATCCATGTTTTTCAGAATCACAAATTGGGCAAATTACATGCAGGCAGTGAAGTCTCTTTATCCCTTCCAGCATTTTATAAAATCCGTATTTTGTTGATTGCAAACAGAAAAGATCACTTTCATGAGTATTTCGTGTGATTGTGGAACATAAAAGCAACCATGGAGATTAAAATCTTGGAGGATGGAATCTGGTTTATTGCTCAATCTCGTTGCAATGCGGTTACAAGAGAAACCTATTGAGTAATGAGAAGCAAAACACTTTCAAGACTTTGTTTTCATTTCATGTTTTAGGTCAATTCTGCTGTAATCTTTCAGGAAAAAGTCTCAGGTTAAAAGTTTTAATGTCGTGTAGTATCAAAACGTGATATATAAACAACAAGGTGCTTCATGTGTTTTAACTAAAGAGGATCTCATTTACCTCCAACTGAAAGCACGTTTTCCACTCACCTGTGCCCACCTGAGGACATCTTTCACAGTTGCGGCCCCAGGCTTTCCCCACGGTGCAGCAGCACGTCACTTGTGTGACGTGACTTGGCAGCGCATGCTGACAGCCCGTTGATTCAGACGCCGTCAAGAAGCACTGAGCCTGCTCAGCTGGAGACTCTGGTTGAGGAGGAACAGGAGTCCCACTTTATAATACATAAACATCAGTTTAATTTAAGAGAAAGAAAGAAAACCCCAGACAGGTCTTTTGACTCACCGACACATCGATTCCTGTCCAGCACCAAACCTGGCTTGCAGGAACATTTAAAGCTGCCCAGTGTGTTAAGACAGTCTCCGTTCTGACAGACGCCTTGCATTGAGCATTCATTGATGTCTTCATGATCAAAAGGAAGAATGTATAATCAAAAGGTAATATAACACAGTCACAAATCAGAACTATTCAGAAGCAAGTGATATATATATATTTTTTTAATCAGAGCTTTTGGCTTCACCCCTGTTAGAAGTAACTGTAGGCCTGTGTTACCTTGACAGTGAGTGCTGTTAAATCTTTTATAGCCTTGTGGACATGTGGAGCCGTAGTCCTCCACAATGGTGTGCTTAACTGATGCATCTGAAAAACAGAAGACAGTAAAGTACAGACGGGAGGATGAGAAAATTTGGACATTTACAGAAAAAAAGGGTGGAAACAAAATAGAAATGTTTTACCCACTGGTGACAGTTGAAATTTGAATATTTTTTATGGCAGCAGAATTTCAACTTCTGTGTTCAAGAAAAAGTAAAAACTGAAGTTTTCACTTAAGGGTTTTGTCCATTATCTCAGACCATCTACAAGACTTTTTAAAAAAGACATCACACAAACTTCAAAGATGCTGGTTATAGTTTAGCAGCTGTTTATATTTGGTGCAGCTGGCAACCTGGTGCTCTAAGACATGTCCATGATGTGTAACGTCAGTAATTCCTTGTTAGCTATGTCCTGCCAGTTATCTACCAAGCAGAGTTCACGTAACCTCACTTTTCATTTTATTGATAGACTCTCAAGTTTGAACAGACCACTGCAGAATAACTGCTGACTGTGGGTTGGAATGAACATTATCACACACAGTTTAGTCTCTGTGTTATAGGTCTGTTATACAGCCCGTGCTAAAGGCTAATTAGCCTTTAGCTCGGGCTGTGTCACTCTCCTGTTTAGTTTTCCCCTGCTCTTCTGTCCTTTTTCTGTCTGACAGTTAGGCTCCAGTGTCGACTTTCATTACAAAATTAAGCATGGAAACGCACGTTTTTAACAGAGAAGATCACTTTTAAACTCCTCACAGCCCCTTTAAGAAGTAAACTTTGTTGTTTGCAGGCAGAGTGTGAAAGGAGAACCCTGATACAGTTCATTTACCCTTCAGAGAGCATGTATTGCTCTGCACCTACTCCAGACCAGGCTTTGACACAATTACAAACTGCTTTTGGTACAATCTAACAACATTTTTATGACTTGTTTTAAATGCCAACAAGACAAAATCAGCACCCTTGATGGGATGCAGATTGAACTTGTATCTCACCACACAAACACCTTGGCAACACATTTTAAAGAAACTCTTCACTCCTCACATTCAGCAACTTGTAAAAAAATAAAACTAAAGTTGGGCTTTAATTTTAGAATGGGGTCCTGCATTTTTTTGAAGGCAAAAAAATCTAACAGTGATGTTTTGTATTTGCACACTCTGGGTATGTGTATCATAAGGCTTTGAGGTTCATCACTACTTTCAAAACACCACTCATCACTGCTTGCTCTATTCTTGTGTAGAGCTGTTGTCATGCAGACTGGAGCAGTTTTATCTCTTCATTTGTTAGTGTTTCTTAGGTCTGCTTCCCTCTTATCTCCTCAACTACATTGTTCAGAAAAATACAGGATCTTATAATCTTTGTTCACAAGATCTTAAATCACTCTGTTTCAAAGGGTCAGGACTGATCTTTTTTTTGGGGGGGGGGGGGGGGGGGCTTTCAAGTTTGCTGCTCTCTCTAGCTGGAGTGACCTACAGAGACTTGAAACTTGTGATCTTTGTCCAATGGACATTTTTAATTGGATTCTGATTGATTTGGGGGCAGACACATCTTTCTGCGGGTGTTTTGTCTGTTGGTCTGATGTAAAATGTTTTGAATCCTGGAAGTAGTTGTTCTGTGTACTTGTTTTTTTGAGTGTGATATTTGTACTCCTGTCTCCTGTAATCATGTAACTGTGCCGCAGCCTGTGTTAGCCAGGGCTCTCTTTGGAAAGATGTTTTACTCTGAATGAATCTCTTCCTGGTTAAATTAAAGGTAAAATAGCTGGCAGCCAGTTGGCTTAGCTAAGCATGGAAACAGAAAGGGAAGCACGTCTAGCCTGACCCAGCAACGGTGACAAACTCCATCTACCATCCCTGCAGCTTAAAAAAAAATGTATATTTTTATTTATTATAGGTCCAGCAAAAAATGATCTAATGTTGCCAAAGCTAGGATAAATGTTTCCAAGCGAACATAAGGTTAAATGGCAACTACTTATTTGCTATACAGATTACCCTGAAATCTTTCTTCTCATCCAATTATTCACTCTTAACATAAACAAGCATATTTCCAAAACATAAAAATAGACACTGCATAACATTTCGGCTCAATTTGGGGGTCAAGCTCTGTCTTCTTTGCTTTTCTTCATTTTTTAATAGCACTTTTTATAGGGCCTTTGATGAAGAGTAGCTTGCTTTGCATGAGCTCACAGCACAGCATTATTCATGTTCCTATTAGTTCTCTCCATGAGCCTTGAACTTCTTAGCGGGAAAGGTATTCATCTTTCCGTGAGGGAGTTACATGTTTGGAAGTTTTATTAAAGAGCTGTGGGAAGACTGTACTCACATGACTATTTTGAAAGCAGGATACCAGCTTACTATTGCCATTTTCATTAAAGAAAGAAGCTTATTAAATGGATTCGAGTATAACAAAACTGACAGCACTCTGGGCAGCAATCCAGTTATATAAAGACTAACCAGATGTACAGTATCAGGTTTTGTCAAAGGCTGCATTGTCTGAGTCAGAACCAGGAGATGGAATAATAGCAGAGTGGAAAAAACGTGAGTAGCCAAGATTTTCTTGAAACTGGATCTTGAGCAATGTGATGACAGTCCAGCACTGGGCAGGCTCATTGGAACATACTTAAGAGGAGGGTTATTTTCCACATTCTCTCTTTCTGTCTCACTGTCTGTGTGTAATTCCCGTAATTTCTTCCATTTTCAAGCTGTTCGCAGACTCCACACCCCACCTCACCACTCACTTTCATGAACACATTTTTATAGAGATGCAAAGTGATTGTTTTTATTCAAGGTCTTCATTTCATAAGCTGGAGGCCATCAATTACTGGGAATGTTTGACATTTTGGGCTCAGTAAACAATAATTTATCCTCAGGAACACAAAAGAGGAAACTTGTTGGAAAAGAAATCTAGAAGGGTCTATTTTTAGAAAATAGCTTGGTGCCTTTTTACAATTGAGTTAAAAATAAAGACGGTGAAACAGATGATGGCTTCAACAAAGCTGGAAAACATCAGAACTACATCTGAAAGTGTCACATGTAGAGCCAAAGAGAAACTTTAAATACACTCACTTGGTAGTTTGGGGCACTGATAGCACTTGTTTTGCCCCCATGAATTCCCCACACTGCCGCAACAATCCTCCTGATTGGTAAGAACAGGAAGCGGGGTGCTTGCACACTGAAGCAAGGAAAGATAAGGAGGAGTCATCCATCAAAGGAAACATCAAAACAAAAACTTTCAGGGTTGTCCATCAATTTAGTAAGTTTTGACAAAAAAAGGGGGAAGAAAGTCTTACAGCTTGTTTTGGTGTGGTTTCCTGGAAGCAGCGCCCCTTTGGTTTGTGTCCTGGGGGGATCGGACGTGGCCCCATCTTGAGGGGAGGTTTGACATCTGATTGGTCGAAAGGTTGAATGACTACCGAGGTGTCTGGCGAGTGGTGAACACGTAAATTTACCTGCACTGAAAATTAAGAAAAGGAAGACTTAAAAAAATTCAAAAGTCTGTTGTTTCCTGGTTTCGAGTCTTTTTCCACACCATTCAGAACTAAACGAGAAATCAAATACGATCTGGAGTTAACTGTAGTGTATGATAGATACCTTCAGATGAAAAAGGGAGGGTGAAAACTGAGTGTGTTTGTGTCAGCTGTGTACGCCCTATGCCTGATTGCTCCACGATTTTCATGCCGTCTGGTTTCAAAGCAATGGGGTAGACGGGCGACTCGTTGCCTCGTGCTGCCTGAGCTTGTTGTGTCTGCGGGAGTGGAAACTGGCAGAGCCGACCGGTGAAGCCAGGAGGGCACAGGCAGTGCTTCCTCGAGCTGCATACTCCTCCATTCAAGCACGTCAGGGGACACACAACTGCAGACAGAGAGGGGGAGGGAGAGGTGTTATACAGGGACTTCCACAGGTCAACAGTTCAGAGCTCTGAGGAAACAACAGAGGAAGAAATCACACTTAATGAGCAACTACATAGGTAGATCTTAAACAAAAATTTTGTACAAGAAAATGCCAGATACCAAAAGATTTCTGTCCATGAGTCTGTAATTTCTCATTTTGGATCTACTTTATAAAAAGGGGGGTGGGGTGATGTGATAATCGAGTGAACCTGAAGTTTGTGGGCCTCATAAAATATTCCCTTGAACTGCACCAGTTTCAGCTTCACAGATGAACGGGCCATTCAGCCAGTCAGGAGCAGTGTTTAAATGGAAGAAAAAACAGGTGAAGTCATTGATCTATTTAACAGCTTTATCCAGACATATGGGAAAGATCTTGAAAAGTATGGGAAAGCTGCAAGCTGGAGAGAGGTTCACAGCACATACAGTATCTGCTGAAGTTTTACTGGCTCTCCCATTGTGTTTATTTTAAGTCCTGTATGTCTCAAATTCCCACAATAGAACAATCAGAGGAAAGAAAGAGAGAAAGAGAGAGCAGAGCTGTGTGGAAAGCTGTAGGCGAGAAATAAATGCAGGGGGAAGACTGAAAAACATCTAAAAACAAACATTACTACTACAAGTAAGATTACATCTGACAGCAGAGCAGGGGAAACTGTAAATGTTAAGTTCGTTGAGCCATTATCCAAGAGGTTCAGCCCAACAACTAAAAATGTGTTCAGATATCTTACTTCCCCTGTATGTTTGTACACATGCCCAAAGCTTTTTTTTGTTATTTGATCTAATCCATGAAATCTGCTAATCTAAAGTTCAAGAGATATTTTTGTCGGCACAGAGAAAATAAAAAATGGTGCCCAAAATCTCTGTATACTGGACACTCATTTCAGTGTCACTGCTGTCGAGAGTTGGCTACTTAATATAAAAGGTACTGTAACGAATTTCATGTTTGTGTCTATTTGGCGCCCCCTGTGGACAAAGTGATTGTTTATGTATAAGTAAAAAAAAAATCTCACCCTGCTGTTTATCAACGATCGAATGTATGCCACACATGAAATATTTTTTGAGGAGAAAGTAAAATGTTTTTGTTTCTACAATATGTCATCAACTGTCAGGTCTGATGCATCGTTGTGTTCACATGGCTCTGCACAGAAACACCCATAACACTAAATAAATGAGAAGTCCTGAAGTTGTCTTTCTTAACCCCTTACTGCCTGAATTAATTAACAATTGCAAAAATAGATTGTTTTATGTGTCTTTGCATTCTTACAGATGTTAAATTAAGTTGAATGAAGCACATCGGCTATAGCGGCCATATTGGTAGTGGCAAGGGCTTTGCCTACAGCCATAGGGTGCCAGCCGTCACGTGATATCCTCTGAACGGCCGCGTTAGAAAAAAATTCACCCCCAGTACAGTGGGTGCTGGTAGTAAAATTAGCAACTCAAACAGGAGACGTTTTTTGAACCAGGCTGTAAATAGGTTAATTTCTGCCTTGAAAACGGCTTTTTTTGGCTTGTTGTGTATGTCACTTCCGCTACCTCTGGAGCCAGCTCAAGCGAACACTCGAGAAACACCAGATTTTAGCACTTCCGCATTGTCTTATATTCTTAGACTGGAGGTTGCCGCTTGATAGGGACACAAGAAGTCCCCCCCCCGACCTGACATAGACATAGTGGATCTGATACAATCTTTGGTATGTGCAGAATACAAATCAATAGATCAAAATGAGATACAAGGGTCATCTCAGCTGCCTCAAGACCTGACATGGTCGCAAATTTGCAACAACAGGCATCAAGGGGTTAAGGCTCTGTCATGCACAGATTTCCCAAGAAATAGTTACCAGATCACTAACAATGAAAGTACTTCTGAGTCACAGTTCTTAATTTGATTTAAAAAAAAGACTAGGGCTGACCAAGAGTTGAGAGATTTGTGCTTGTTATGGCACCATTTTAATTCAGTACTCAGTCCTATAATTTTCCTAAAAGCACTATATCCAAGATAACACATTATTCAATTTTATACCAGGACTTTTATCAAGTTGAAGCAATATTGTCTGTAACTGTGGTTTCTCAGTGATTATTTTCCATCTCTCAGTAACCTGAGGCATTATGTAATCAGAACCCTTTTTTAGTGTACTCAACACAACACTATTGTTGTCTCTTAGTGCACATACAGTACCTTCCTTTCTCTGACTCCACATGATCTGATAATTGTGCAAACTGTAATCCAGGGCTTACACCATGTTTTTGACTGTTTGAATAATAAAAATCTGACAGGACTTCTGTTTCCCCTTCTATATATACTTAAAAATTAAAAAGCAACAACTTCTTACTGCTCGAAGCAACATCAGCCTTAACAATCAGACACAAAAACTCACAGACCCACACAAAAGAACCTGAAAGTCAATTAGGGAGGAGATGATGAGAGGAGGAGAAGCACACATGGAAGTAATTAGTAGCGTGGACCGCCAGGGCTGGGTGTAATAAAGGGACTAGATCACTTTAAACATAGTGGGGACGTCCTCGCACAGTGAAAGTTAGACAGAAAAGTTAACAATGAAACAGGGACAATGTTTTAATCTGAACAGAAATGTATTCTTCAGAAAAAGCCCTTCTCTTCTGAACACATAATGACGTTGGTCTTGATCCACTTAGACTAGGTGCAAGCAGCAACATGAAGAGTGAAGCTGAGACATGGCAGTAAAAATATGAAGTCTGTAAAGGACAAAAGGCTGGACTTTGTCAGACTAGCTCTGACATAAGCACTCCAGTTTCCATGGTTCACATTTCAACTCCGTGCTGAATTTAGAAAGAAAGGAAAGTGGGAATGATGTGGGGGCTGAAGATTAGGATTGCAGACACAGAAAGTAGTGCTTTCCAAATGTGATTACACAATCCAAGCCCACAGAGACCAGGAGAGACCACATAGCACAGGGAAAGTCTGCAGAGAGGCTTGGAAGGTGTCTGAAAGGAACCAGCTCCTTGATGCAGTATGGACAGGGTCAAAGCCTCGCTAATGAACACAGAGGAGAGGATTCAGGTTTCATGAGTGGGGATCATTAGAGTAAGATCTGTTGTGAAATGAACCCAGTGGGGTGCTGCGCAACACGCAGTGCAAAGTACAACACTCAGCTGCAACTGCCAGATCTCCTCAGTCGACAACCATTAAAATGACCAAGTCCAGTAGCTCTGCTCTGAGCGTCTGCTGATGCACTTTCCTGCCTGTGTGGAAAGTTGACATTCTCCACTCAAACTGTGCATCTCACTCTGAATGTCTTGTAACATGAGGTCGAGGTTTATAGCAGCACTACAAACTGAGTCTGTACTTCACTGTGACTAAAATAACACATCAATAAACACAGACGCACAAATGTTAGAACAATTAAAAGTAATTTTATGTAACAGGATCAGTCTAATTATGCCCATTTCCTGATCTTCTTAATCTTAACCTGATCAAATGGATGAAATTGGCACAAAATATACTGACACTGAACAATCTCATACGCCCACTCATGCCTGTTTGTTGTGTGACTGCCCATTTCAACCATGAACACCCAGTTTTATCCATCTTAAGGGTTGATCAGGAAAGACACATAAAAGAAGGTTTTGCTCTGGAGCCGATTCAGTCATAATACCAAGAAAAGTTTGATTTCAATGGAAGTGAAGTGTCTTCTTAATATCTCAATGCTGTTTGTTTATATGTATAACAGTGAAGTTGTGGGTTTGTCTGAGAGCTATGTGCAAAGTGAGATTGCAGCTCCCTGAATCCTATTACTTACACAACATTATTTATTAAGTCTTTGATTTATATTAGATTTTCAAATGCCAAATTTAGTTAGATCTAAGAGGTTTACATGCATCAAGAGCAACAACAGGCAACTGATCAGAAGTTGGAGTGAAAACAGTTGTTATTTCAGTTCATATTTTTCTTCTGACTACTTTTTTGCTGGGCTTTGGGTATCGACTGATACTGATCCAATACCAGTGTTCGCTCAGAGAGCGCAGACCTCCACCGAGCATATTGTGATTCTCACACAACACTTTAGTCCTACTTTAATGTTATACTCCCTTTCAGCAGACTGTCTGCTACAATTTGTTGTTAATTGCAGGTTTGTATGATAATTTGTTACCTGACAGTGTTGAAAACTATGATGACCCAGTTCATATTTCATATTCCAGATCTTAGCATCCAGAATATTGCCAGGATCTGGATCATACTTTTACATCTGTCAGATATTATGGTGACCCTATCTTATATTATTTTGCAAAGCAATCCGACCATTTATAGTGGAGTTATATACACATATGGTGAAAGCAGCCCTATCTCACAATGATAAAGAATCCTCCAACAAAAATCCTGGATCCAGACGATGATCTAGATTGCCACCAAAATTGAATCACTTCTTCCTTAGCCAGTTTTGAACATCTCCTGAAAATTTCATCAAGATCTGTTTGTTACTTTTTGTTTTATGTTGTTCACAGACAATCAAACAGACAAAATCTCCCAAAAGTATAACCCCCTTGGCGGAGGTAATAATGACCTGCATGCTCTACTATGGGGTAAGACTGGTTATGTTCTGGGTAAAAGACAAAGAATACGTATATGGAATTGCTGAAGCTAATATTCATTTTAACTATGAAATATTTACATGTTTACCAGAAAACTAATGCTTCAGAATGTGCACAAGTTCTATTTAATTGTGAACTTTTAAATCTTGTAGATTGATCATGCGGCAAAAAAAAACCAAAGAAAGTGCATCAGAGGTAACGTTTCAAATCAAATAGCAAAAAGCACCAGTAAAAAAAAGAAAGGCTTAGTGCTGGTTGCCTGGATTGGCACCATGGATCGGCCCCTTCCAACCAGAGGGGTTCCGATACACCGAGACCTGGATTGGTATCGGTGCACCCCTAAAAGCTACATGTGCAGCATCAGCTAAATGAAAGCAAGGGCATGAAAATAATGTGTATCTCAAGCTGCAGATCCTGCTCAAAGTATGCTGTGATACACATGTTGCTTTTCAACAGTTTGACCCAGTGGTTTAAGCATCTGCTCCACGTTCTGAAGCTCTAATCTTTGTATCAGCAGTGACACTGGTTTGACTCCTATGACCACTTACTGCTTACTTACTTCATGTTTTCACCCTCACTGCACCCCGCACTCCCTGGTCTTTCCGAAGCTCATCAAAAAAGGCACAAGTGCCCAAATAAATAAGAAAAAAAGAAACAGAAAAGCCGCACTCCTTGGTTCACATCAACAAGTGATAAGCACGCATGAGTTTTGGGGGGTGAGTACATGCAGTCTGTACAGTTAGACACAGTAATGAACAGCATGTACTGACTTTTCTTTTTCACATTCATTTAAAAAAAGTGGCCAACACTGTTACATTTTTCTGTTAAAAGAGAGCAGGATGATGGAAGCCAAGTCAGCATACCTCATAGCATGTACAAAAGCTACAATCATTGTTACACCTGTAAAAAGGATCGTTGCCTGAATCCTGACAGGATCCCCCCTTTTTTCCCTAATTTCTCCTGCCTTCCAAAGCTGTCCAATCTTATAAAAAGCCCAAATAAGGAAAGAAAAAAAATACATTAAAAAAAGGTGCCATGTAAAGGATAAAATAAGATAAGATAAAAGATAGCTCTTTCTTTAGAGCTCAAGAAGCTTCATCAAGATTATGAGAAACTTTGCAAGATCTTGAAACTATTTTCATCAGACAACTTCTTAATCAGGTCACAGGTGGAAACGGGAAGGAGCATAATTTCAGATCTGGCCTCACCAAGTCAATAACTCATCAGAGCAAGATTGATTTTACAAAACACACCTCTCTTCAGCCAAAATAAGGTAGATGGCAAGCTACAACCAGACTCTCATCAATACCAGCTGTCCTCTGAGCTGTATAATTTACAGCAGTCGCAGAGCACAGATGGTTGTGGAGTAGGGAGGTACTGTCAAAAAATTTCAGCTATATAAAGAAGAGGAGTATGAGTATTTTTTACAGGATAAGTCCCCTGTTGTTCATTCATCAACAGTCAGTTTGAGAAAATATGCTTTTACATCATATTGAGGATTCTTATCTCCGTGCAGGGGGCTATGTTTTTGGGAGAGTTTGTCTGTAAACAACATAACTGGAAAAGTAACAAATGGATCTTGATGAAATTTTCAGGAAATGTTCAAAATGGGATAAGGAAGAAGTGGTTAAATTTTGGTGGTGATCTGGATCATCGTCTGGATCAAGGATTCTTTTTAAAGGATTCTTTATCATTGTGAGATAGGGCCATTTTCACAATATGTGTATATAACTCCACAGTAAATGGTTGGATTGCTTTGCAAAATAATACAAGACAAGGTCACCATAATTTCTTACACATGTAAAAGTACGATCCAGATACTGGCAATATTCTGGATACTAAGACCTGGGAAATGAAATAGGTACTGGGTGTACTGGCATCATCATTTTCAACACTGTCAGGTAACAAATTATCGTACAAACCTGCAACTAACACCAAATTGTAGCAGACAGTCTGCTGAAAGGGGGTATAACATTAAAGTAGGACTACAGTGTCATGTGACAATCACAATATGCTTGGCAGAGGTCTGAGCTTTTCTATTTTTTTATTTTTATTTTTTACTGCAAATAATATTTTGATGCATACAAAGCACAACAGCAAAATCTGCTGCCATGTTTTGGTTTAAAGAGTTTTTACAGCATTAACTCAGAAACAGAAGCAAACATTAACTCAGTATTATCTATAAAGCTAGATCACAGCTTTATAATGAGCTGTCTCATGTGTATAAGTTTTTAAAAAAAAGCCAATAGAAAATCCTCCCTACATGTCTGCCTACCTCATTAAGGTGAAAGACATACAACATGTACAGCCTAATGTTTTCTGCAGATCTTGTGTGTGAACAGGCGTGTTACTCCGTGTGTGAGTGTGTGTGAAAGACTTATTAAGTGCAGGGTGTACTGTCTCTTTAGAGTGGCTGTGGTTGTGTGACTCCACCACATGACACACTGAAAATGGCACAAACCTTTAAAGTTGAGGTCCTAACAAGGACTTAACTTTCCAGTGGACTTTCCCTTTAAATCATCACCCCTGAGTTCATTAGCAGAATTTATGATCTGAAATCACTCATTGACTCTCCTCATCAGTTAGCTTAGCTCTCGCAGGCAGCCGCCCTCTGTTTTATACCACGCCTTTGTCTTTTATGGATCTCACACATTCCTCAGACGAGAGGTGGTGTGTTATTAAAAATCAAACGCACCTAGGAGTTGTTTGGTGGTCTGAATGAATGTGAGGCATGAACAGGGAACGGCTGGCTGAATGGAGGCGGGGAGGGACATGTGGATGTGAGGCAGTTGTGTTACTTTTTTCCACTTTTCCCAGACAAAGAAAATGTAGGACGTTCAAAATAACCCACTCAGAAACTCAACCTGCATCATTCATGAAACAAGGAATGAGTATCGTTACTATCTTTGTTTGTTTGTCTGTCACTCTTTAACCCATAGCCATACTTTTTCTGGTTTGGGGTTCAGATCACTAACATAACTTTGACTTTCCCCTTTGCTGTCATGGCTCTGCAACCAGATTTAATATTAAACATCAGCCTGCAGGTACGTTCCAAGACAGCAGGGAAACGTATAATTTTCCCATAAGGCACTGATTCCAACAAGGAACGGGAACTGAACTGAATCCAGAGACAAAAATGAAGAAAAACACTTGACACTCTGAGATTTTCTTGTCAGAGTGTTTGTGACACAGGAATGAGCGCTCCTTATTCTTAATAAACATATTATTTATTCTAAGAGCAGTATGGAGTATGTTTTCACTGCCTAAGATGGTAGAGGACAGGAATCTACGAGTTTTATATATGTGTACAGTTTATACATAAATACTGTTAATCGTGGGAGGTAAGGGGGAGAGGTCGAAAAGGGAGAGAAGAGAGATATAAAGACCAGATTGTGAAAAATTGTGACATTTTGTTGAGATTGTTGTGATTCCCACACTTTTTTTCTGCTCTAAGAAAAACATACTGTACATTCCTGAACTGTTAAGTAAGCAGTCTTGGTGTTACAGGCAGGATATAGTTCAAAGAGAAGCTATTAATGTCCATGAAAGCACACAAAGCCCCCGACAATCTATACTTTCCTAAAATTACTGGTAATGACATATAGTGGGAATTGTTTATTCATTCAAGTTGTGCAGGAAAATGTTTTTCTTTGGTTGAAAATATATGTGTGTGATGATGGGTAGCAAAATGAAGACTGAGAGAAGGAAAGGTTGCCCTCTAAATGCCCCATGCCCACCCACCCACTCACTGGGTCTGTCTGGAAGATGACGCATCTTTAGCCCTTTTCTCCCCACGGCAGCTTTCCAACCACAGCCGCACCCTTCCAGCACAAAAACAACAAATTACAGCCCTACAAACCACAGTTCAGGGCTCCCGAACACACTGAAACGAAAGCTGCTGCAGACATCACACAGATGATACAATAGCCCGATCTGCCCCTTTCTTTGAACACACTCATATTCCGGTGGAATTACAAATTATCCAGCCTGCAAGGTTCAGACACCACCATCTGTGACTGCTGCTCAGTGACTCACTTTCACTGTAATTGAGGTCCAGACTGAGCTAACCCACTGTGACATTGAAAGAGGAATACCAAAACGCTTTTTGGTCAATGTTTGATCATTTTATGAGGACTTGTGCTCCAGCCAGGTGTCTTGTGATGCAGGCAACACCTACGCTCTACCGCAAACAAAACATGCAGCAATTTACCTTCACCTTTACAAAATCCAAATTAACTTCAAGAAAATGTGTGAGAATACTTCAAAACATTTTCTGAAAACTGTTTTCTTTATCTTTAAATTTGATATGTTCGGTCATCACTCAACCAACCTTTGGTTATATGTCTGGTGAAGGTATTTACAGTATAATCAGTAGTAAACAGTAAACAACCTCCAGCCATGACCTTCAGTTCTGTGCGCTGCATTGTCCAACAAGCTGAGAAGTATGGAGAGAAGGAGAACTATGTTTAAAGGTCTCATATTATGCAAAAATTACTTTATTTAGTCTTTTAGTGAAATTTGTGGGTCTTTGACTTTCCTCCCAGTCCACAAAATGTGATATTTAATGACAAAACCTGTACTTAGTAGTGCTTGTGAATGTAAAATTCTGACCTAGAACGAGCTGTTTGGATTTTGGGGATTTGCTGATGTCAGCTATTCCCTTTTTTGACCAATCAGGAGCAAGTCTGACCTGATTGGTCCACCAGAGCAGATACCCCTGAACCCACTCCCCTCCCCGCTGCTTGAGAGCGAGTCATCACTGCCATCACTGCTCTGTTTTTGGCTGTAAACAGCCACATAGTTCCATGCACAAGCTTCCCATCTCAGAAGAAGACAAGACTAAGTGGCTAGAGTTCATTTATGAGGGAAATGTGCCAGCTACACTCAGTAAAACTGTGCATGTTTGCGCTAGTCACTTCATGGCCGACTGCTTTTCCAACTTTGTACAGTACAACAGAGGGCTAGCGAATAGACTGGTCCTGAGTCCAGGTGCATTACCAACCATCCGCCAACAAACCTGGGACTCTGGAAATGTGAGTATTTTAAATGCTGTGTGCTGTGGAGCAGATGTAAGAGCTTTTCCTCAGTGTCCCCCCTGTTTCTGTGTTAGCTTCAGGATGCTAACTTTAGCTGTGGTTAGCCTGTTGTTTTAGCCTGTAATGTTACAGTAAACGAGCTTCGCTGTTTTCTAAACATTGTGCACTCGGAGATCATAGCACTGCTCTTAGTGACACGGAAGAGCGGGGCGGTATCAGCGGTGGTTCATTAACATATGAAGGCCACGCTCACTAAATCAGACCGTTCTGAACAGAGGGGCATCGAGAGCCTGGAAACAATGCTGCTGTGCCTGATTTACTGGCTTTATGGACCAAAATATGTTACTACTATTTCATTAAGACATCAATGATCCATATCAAACTGCAGAAAAGGAGCATAATATGGGACCTTTAAGTCAAAAGTGAAGAGAAATCCTTCCCTCCAGATGTGTGTGCTAAATAAATAACATGATTTCTTCGTCATGGCATTTTCTTAAAGAGTATCTGCTTAAGGTGAGTTTCAGTTTCTTACAGACTATAAGCTGTGCCTGCTGATATCTATTAACAGGTACAGATAAATCTTTAAAGGACTGTTTCCATTCATAAACCACAGCTTCTAGCCCAAGTGGCAACCTCTGGTCTAAGAGGAGCCCTATAGCCCTATATATATGTACGTGAAGCCCTTGCCACTACCAATATGGCCGGGATTCCCAATTTGCTTCATTTTCCATCTCAGAAACAGATAGGTGACGTCGGGGAGACTACGTCCATATTTTATACAGTCACAGGGGAGTCCTGTGTGTGTGTTAAAATGGACTGAGGAAGACTTTCACAATGCAGGGAGCCAGGCTCAGGCTAGCTGCCCCCTTTTACCTTGCAAAGCCATCACCATCTAGGAGTTGATTTTCATCTGCTAACTCTTCGAAAGAAAGGAAATAAGCATTTTAACTAAACAGAGGGAAGGGGGAACTCTGGGAACTAAGGCCAGATTAATGGAACATAATACGACTGCCTGATCTCTCACAAAAGATGCACTGCAACCTGAGCATATCAGTGCTGACGTGTTTTTGGCCTAAGGACGCCAGTCTTACATTCAGCAGAGTAACATTAGCCTCTTTTGCTAGCTTCAACTCAACATTCCTCAAAAGCCAATTGTTTTTCTTCCTTTCTTCTTCTGCTACATCTTCTGGCAAAGACTGCTGTGCTATAATGGGGACAAGAGTCAACGTCAAGCCTGGCAAACAAAAACAATGCACTGGAGCCAGCTGAAACTGTCTTGAAGCTAAAGCAAGGGGCTCATCCAGTGATTCAGATTGCAGCTGAACTTATTTTCAAATAGTTAAAAGTTGACTCCAGGATTACAAAGAAGTTCCATGAGTGTTACTGTGTGCCGCATCCGGAGCCGTTTTTACTTAGTGAATCATGACTTCACGACGCTGGGACCCATAAATGGTAGACGGATGGAGTAACCTTTTAGGAAAAAATAGGAATCGCTGCCATCATTTGACGTGCTTCGCTTTACCATCAGCCCCAGAAGCAGGAAACCACAACCCCACATACACCTACCAAGGACTGGCACTGCATGACCACAGGCCAGCCGAAGCGCGAAGGAGCCACATATGAAGTGGGTCAGACTCCTGCAGCTGAGCCAGACGTGTGGAGTAAATGACATAATCACTGCCTTTTGCAAACACAAACCTGCGTACACATTCTTCCTCCCCCTTACTGAAGTCCCAGCGCTCTGTCAACCCCCTGAAACTCTGAGTCGCCTCGGACTCAGCCTCAGCCTCAGCCTCAGCTATCCAAACAATAGTGCTGCCCTTTGCCAGAGTGGACCGCTGTCACCAAAGGCACTCATTACCTCTCACAGTTGGACTGAAACAACAGAATCTGTACCGTGTTGTTGAGCAGACTCCTCCCGAGAAGACCGGTGTGGATCTTCAGAAGGGAACACAAAAAGCTAAATTAGACTTGGCCTTGCAGCACGTGAATTTCACATGTCGTACAAATATGCTGTGAGATCTCCATAGCTCTTAAACTGGCCCGGATCCAGCTTTGCTCTGTCACTCCCCCTCTGGCTAAGATGTTTGTGGAAAAGGAGCCAAAGAGTCAGACAGAATCTTGGCAAAGCTCTGCATGATGTCATATAATGACTGTCTAAAAGCCTGGCCTATAGGGACTGGAGTGCAGGCAGGTAGTGCTGACAGTGCTCTGCTGAGATTATGTCAGATACCTGCCCTGTGGTGATACTCAGCACTCAGCAGCGCAGCACATGGCAGGTAATGTCTGAGGGGAGCACAGTCCCTGCACTGGCAGAGGCTGTGTTATTCTGTTTACCCTGGCTAATCACTGCAGCTACAGGGTCCTGCACGGCGTGGGTGCAGTTCCCTAGTACTCGCATTCCTCTGCGCAGCTTTAAATAACTGCTCCGTTTCTCCCCCTCGCTAAGCAAATGGGAGGAGAGTGTTAAAGATGGCAAAGAAGGTTGTTTGTTTGAGCTGGGTGCAGTACACTGCTCCGGAGCACCAAACACACTCAGGCACACACACACAAGTATACATGCTGTTCCCTCCTGAAGTATCAAATAAAAACACCTGATTGCAGCTTTGTTTTTCTTTTGAAGCTTAACTTGGCGTGATTCCTCTCACAAGATGTCAAGGAGACTTTTTATATTCATGCAACAAGTGATGACAAGAGCCGTCAGGCTATAATGGGAAACCTCTGCTCAGATCATGAGGATTTGTCCTCACAGTCTGTCCTGATAGAAGTGAACATAGTGAGAGTGGACCGTGGATTAACCCCTTTCACAAGTGTTAATTAAGTCATCTTCAATCTTTGGGGTGTTTGATTTAGAGAGAAGGAGACATTTTAAAGGTTTTACTAATAAACACTGCTCTAGATCTACCCACCTACTTTGAACTTCCTTTCTATTTTTACATTAGGATCTCTGAAATGTCAATCAAGTGACTGTGTGATGCTTGTGAATCTGTGATAAAAGGTTAATAAGAAGGGCTGACCACAAATAACCCATGTCTTATTTTTCCAACATGCATAAATAGACAGTGAGAGGTGACAGAATGTGCATCCATAAATATTAAAACAGCCTCATCAGGGGGAAATTGTCGTCTTATGTTGACAGAGAAAACACATTTCACCAGATTTAGGGATCCCTTTCATTTATTAAGCAGTAGATGAATGTGCATGAGCCTCCCTGTTATGTTTGTGTTTGTTTTTCAGAGGATATGAGCGTGGGAGCCAGCTTCGCCACTGAGCTCAGTCCAACTTGTGGCAGAAATCCGGAGTGCTGCAGGTTTCTGGTCACCCGTGTTAGACCGCCTTCTCCAAAACTTGGCAAAAAAGGAAAAAAAAGTGTGTAGGGAAGAGTGGAGGGCTCTGAAAGGTAAAATAAACTCACCTACTGAATAGAGAGAAAGCAGAACCAGCTCTGCCGACTGTACTTGACCGACTTGTCTTCAGTTCTCAGACTCCCATGGACCTCTGACCCATGCCAAGGGAAAACCAAAACAAACCACAGACCTACTACTGTCACTTTGCTCTAAATACAGAACCACATGGGAAATCCTGAAATAGCCCGATCCACTTCTCATGATGCCCTTTTTAGGGGGAGATTGATCTATGATAACACCACCCTGTGCTTTTTATACTCCAGACGGAGTTGTGAATCTAGACCAGTCTGGTTGACTCTTATGAAGGTGAGATGCTACTGAGATCCAGAAGAGAGAGAAGAGTCAGAAGGCCCAGCAGTCACTGTCAGTGAGACTGATAAATGAAATGCCTTCATGCAAGCAATGGCGAGAAAAAAATGGTTTAAGTTTTGTTCGAGAATCACGTGTTAGTTGGGAGGCATGTGCACTGAAATGGACGTTTATGTAATGCTTTTCTAAATCTTTTCTCTAAAAATAAAGCTTAAGGGCATAAAAAGAGTAAGCACCCAAAAAAGCCTGTCCACCGGAGGAAAACAACTCGTAACCTCCTTCTATTCTCTCCATCCTATAATTTACGCCAACTTCTTAAGTGCAGAATACAAAAAAAAGAAAAAGTTGGCTTGTTGGATATTTTTTCTGCCAAACATATGGAGTTAATTGCAAAAAATAAAAGTCTCCATCAGTCAGTTGACAAATTCAAGCTCGAGAGGGTAGAGCTTACAAAGGTTCATTCAAGGTTTATACAACTTGTGGAGATTTTTGAGACACGTCTGTAAAAGTACTCATTCTTTATTCAAATATAAACGTTAACAATGCCCCTGCAGAGCCTGACAGTGACTCACATCATTATGCAAAGGAAAAGATATGAGGCCGTAAATGTCAACTTTTCTTTTCCTGCCAACAACTTGCCTGGAAGTCTTTCAAGTTTCCATGCTTAGGAAGTGTACAGTGAACTACATAAATATATTAATTACACATGGATTTCCTGGAAGCATATGGTCAGAGCATTTCTGGCACACATTGCATTAGTTACAGGGATTGCTGTGCAGACACGCAGTAAGCATTCAGTACACTGAATGGTTATTTACTTTACTGATGTATTGCATGATTTAAATAATGATCACTAAGACCTGAACAGTTATGTTGTAAGTTTCCCACTGTCTATTTAGTGAAGTCTAACTGCTACCATCCTCACCATAACTGGTAATATACATAATCAGTCTTTTTGTGAGACAGTGCTCTGAGACACAGGATGTTAAGTTCATTTTAATGGAGAAATAAAGACCAGACATCCAATCTGGTATACACGGTTGTGAAAATCTGTATTGATAATAGAACTGAGGATCAAATTGCAATTTAGCCCTGATCTTTTCTCAAAAACTAACGAACAGATCTTGATGAAATTTTCAGGAAATGTTCAAAATGGGATAAGGAAGAAATGATTAAATTTTGGAAGTGATCCTGATCACCATCTGGATCCAGGATTTTTTAAAATGATTCTTTATCATTGTGGGATAGGGCCATTTTCACCATATGTGTATATAACTCCACAATAAATGGTCGGATTGCTTTGCAAAACAATACAAGACAAGGTCACCATAATTTCTGACAGATGTAAAAGTATGATCCAGATCCTGCCAATATTCTGGATGCTAAGATCCGGAATATGAAATATGTACTGGGTCATCATAATTTTCAACACTGTCAGGTAACAAATTATCATCCAAACTTGCAACTAACACCAGATTGTAGCAGACAGTCTGCTGGAAGGAAGTAAAACATTAAAGTAGGACTAAAGTTTTGAGCCACAATCACAAAATGCTTGGTAGAGGTCTGCGCTCTCTGAGAGCTTTTCTAGTTTTTTTTTAGGGCATTTGGACACAAAAGTGTTTCTTAGCAACTTGCTAAAAACCTTTGCCAAGAACAACATGTTTTCTATTTTGTTCTCCAGCTGTTTGACCCCAGAAAATCATCCAGCTTTTATTTGTTTCTGCCCCTTTGAAAATTCCCGAACCATTTAGACTATATGCATGTTTCAGAGAAGATGCATGTCACAGTTATGGCCACTCTTCACTCGTTTTCCTCAGGTGACTTCATCTCGTCATCCTTTGCAGCAAGGGTGAATAGAAAAGTGACTGTCTATTAATTTCAAAGTTAAGTCCATAAAGGCAATACTGGCAGATATCCCAGATCTTGATCACCATCAAAGCCTGACTGTTCCTTGGCTCTCAGTCTGTCTGTCCACCAAAGCCCAGCCAAAGTCTGAACAGCTTGTGAAAATCCTTGAAGCACACGTACTAAAAGGTATTTCTAAACAAGGGCAGGAACTAGTTTCTTTTAAGGAAAGGTTCGGTCAGGTTTAGGGCCTCAGTGCCGACGTCACAAAAGCTCAAATACGAAAAAAGTCTTCATATTGTTGCTGCTATAGCCATGGCTGTTTTAACACGGGAGAGAGAAATTTCCACTTGTCCTCTCTACATTCCTGCCCTCGCACTGAACAAGACACGTCTCCTCTGAGCCGAGCCTTTGATTCACCCTGTTCAAAAAACTCACGCACTCAGCAAGGACTTTTTTTTCTGATATCTGAAATTCAGGAGACAGGTGAGTGTGGAGCCGTTTCTCAATCCAGACCAAATGTGAAGCAGCATGAGGTATTCCAGGAATTTAAGATGTCTCTCTTGAATTATTTGGCACAGAAGCTCCAAAAAGTGACGCGACTCAGGAGAAGAAGAATCGGAGGTCCTAATGACTGAGCCAGCAGTCTGACTATATCACTGCAATGTGACAAGGAGGACAAATTCTGCCCCAGCATTACAAGTGAGGAACCACTTGATTTGATTGAGTCCAGCTTGCTCACTCACACATGGGCAAAATGGGGGGAACAGCTGGAGACGGTGCACATGTGATCAAATGCAACTTATCTGCTCTGCAGAACTTAGTATGAAGGAAGAAACTTCATAACTCTGGAACCAACAGATGGTTTATCATCAAGTCTTGCTAATAGCAACAGATTAATGCTTAAACACAATAAAATGATACTCTTGATTCTCTGCTTTGACTAACTAGAGTTGTCCTGACTCCAGTAGAAGAATCAGAGATTCATCAGTATGGCCCTAAAATTGTGCAAAATCCAGTGAAACTCTCTGAAATTTAACAAAATGTTTTTTTGCAAGATGCCACCAGTAACTCACATTTTAAAGTGCTGAAAAAGAATCCACTTAGGTAAATCAGTGGAGGCACAGATGCCATTAAAACCATGACATTATCAGTACCAGACTTAAAGATTCCTACATTTCCAAAAGCTAGCAAAATGTTAGCCATCAGTGTCTTTCTATAAAACCTTTAATGATGAATTTGTGCAATTTCTAAGTGGATATAACAAACTTCTAATATATCAATAACAAAGGTAAGTGTGTTAATAATGGGTTAAACAATGGCCTGTTTTAGTTAAAATCAGGGGTTTCAATAACAAAGTGTTAGGAGGGGACTAGAGCTGTGCTGCCACAACATTAGCTCAGCTTTTATAAAGGTAAGAGGTTCTCTAGCAGACAGAAAACAGTCACATCAAGAGTAACTCGGGATCAGTTGAGTACAGTTGCCAACAAATACAATTATCGTTTGTTTCTTCACCACAACAACAGAAGTACCATCCAATGCTACTTTCAAGTCTGGACATTTCAACCAGTAACTGTGAGGCTATCAGAGAAACTTTTGTCCAAACCCGTACAATCAAAAACAGCTGAAGTTTGAAACAGGATTAAAACATTTAGGGGGAGACATGAGTCTTGAGGAACACTTCGAAGAGAGAAAGTTCTGGCACAGATATGATGACCACTAAAAATTGTTGCATCACATCATGCTGACTCAAAAGCCCAGCTGTTATCTGGAGTGTAATATTGAGTTACATAATAAGAAGATGTTTACACCATTGATGTTAGAAACTTTGAGTTAAAGGGAGTAAAGAAATTCCAAGCCAGTGGTGTTCAAGAAATGACTTTTGTTACTGCATCACCATTACCCTCAAACCCACATCACCCGCTGGAAAGTTGGCACTTCTTTCAAAGTTTTCTACTCATTTTATCACGACTTAGCACCCCAGGCAATTCATCTTTTTTGTAATTTCGCCTTTCAATATCTTATTCTCTGCATTAGGTGGGTTCAAGGCTAATAGAACCAGTGAGATCCAGTTCCAGGCAAGGGTCTGACGTAGACTTGGAGGCTCCACGTCTCACCACAGCTGATCTGATACAGCAGAAAGGCTCCACTCATGCCAGCCAGACACAGGAGTCAAGGAGGGGGAAAGCATGGATCTTAAGAGTACATTTATATGCTATGTAATGAAGCATGCCGCAGTGATTAAAGTGTAACATTGGAAAATTTTCCTCTGAAGCAGTGGAGGGTAAACCCAGCTCAGCTCACACTTGAAGCCACCTATTTATTTGCAGAGCAGAGTTTGAACCCACCTGATGTAAATCGTAATGATATAAAATGAGGGCGGGCGCACTAAGCTGTGATCAAACTGGTGTAGGTCATAAAAATTATAGCTGCTCTTACAGAACGACAGGTTTGAATAAATCATGAATCAGATATCCATGTTTTGTGTTTGTGGTGGTTATTGTTGGCTTATGATAATTACATACAGTGATGGAAAGAAATATTACTTATCACACAGAAACTGAGCTCAAGTGTCATTGTGAATGAGTACACAAACTCTACCTCATTACTGACAAAACAGTGGTCATAAAGTTACTTTTTCACCCAGCTTAACCAGCTAATCTGACAGCAGGAGGTGAGCCAGCAGGTTTGATAGTAAGGTTACAAGATCTTGTTTGCTTTAGTGTAAAATTAAATACATTTTATATAGTTGTACTTTAATTGGAAGTACATTTTCCCTTTCTTGTTTTATTCTTACTCAAGGTATGTAAATGCTGCATGCATTTGCCAGTTTTACTCCTTAAATAGTAAATCTGAAATATTTTCCACCTCTGGTAAGAAACTGTATATTATTCAATCTAATATCAAAGATTTTGTAGAGTTTTCTTGTGGAAATAAACAAATAAAGTTGTGTTCCCCCAAGAGTTACAACAGCAATACTGTTTAATGGATATTTCCATACAGTGCAATGTAATAAACAGCTAAGTTTCCATTCAAACTGAGTTAATAGAGTTGTATTAATTTGGTATGTTACTTTTTACTGCGATATTTACCATAAAACTTCATTTATGAGCAAACAAACAGCCCCCTGTCCTCCCCACAGAGGAAAAACAATAAAGCAGAGGTCAGATCAGCACTATTAGTTCATCACAGCGGCCTCAGAACACCCCTGAAACCAAACAGCTCTGTTTGAGCCACGCAGCGTCACTCACCGACTCTGAAGCCCTGTCCTATCAGCGTGTCGGCCCCCTGGCCGTTTTCTGCGATCAGCGTGGTGTTGTTGCCCTGCTCGCAGGTATCCTGACAGTGGCCATTCTGGCAGCTCCGCTTGCAGATGAGAGGAGCGATGACCACCTTGAAGCGCTCCCGTGTGGAGGAGCGCTCCGTGCACCACGCCAGCCTGTGGACGCTCAGCCAGATGACAAGCAGATGGGGGATCAGAGAGGGCATCCTGGCATCCTTCACTGCCCTCCACACAGACCCAGGGACATTAAATCACAAGCTCCAGCTCTAAGGCGCCTGCTTCGTTCACACAGGCTGATTTCTGACGTTTCATACGGTGGAAAAAAACGCGCGTCCTCCCTCCTGTTTTCTCCTAAAGGAAAAAAAAATCACTTCCCTCGCGCTCCCAAGTGATCCGTCTGCAAAACCGACACGTTTGACATCTTTAGAAGTTCCTCCTTGTCCTCCTTGCTGTTGTTGAAAAAGTTATCCTCGCCTTTTCGTCGCTCTTCTTTCTTCTCCTTCTTCTTCTACTTCTTCTTCTCCTCGCCTGACGCGTCGGAGAGTTGGAGAGTTGGTGCGTATGTGGGTTTGGGAGAGAAAGAAGGGAGGAGAGGAGCAGGGGTGAGCCAACCCTCTCTCTGGAGAAACCTGGCTGAGAGCCAGCCAGGCGGTGCAGGAGCAAAGCTGAAAGTGGTTTCCTTGTTGGTTATTTCTCCTCACACCCCCTCCTCCTCTGAGCTGCTCTCCTCTGCTACCCCCGCATAGACCCCACTCTGCAAATCTGCACAGCTGTGTGTGTCACTCTAAGAATAAAAAAAATACACTCAAACATAAATCATCCCCCCTGTTTACTCTTTGGTGGTTTTTATTTTCTCTTTTTCGAGTTTTCAATGCATATGAGTGTGACCAAGCTACTGAACACTCATCTGTCATTTGGGTCATCAGGGTCAGACTGAGGTCAAAATGGGATGAAGAGTGACTCATGCTGGAAAGATACAGCTAGGTGGACAGGTCATTATTTGTCTGATTCAACACTTAGTCTCATACTCACAGAGAAAATGAATAAGCAAAGGTATTGACCAAATTTGGTTTTTGGCCATCATAACAGTTTGATCCTTTTTTTTTTTTTTTTTTTTTTTTTAGCTGATCTGATGTTTGAGTCATATTATCTATCACTACCAAACCAATACACAGTTTGTGTGTATAGCTTTTTTTAAATTAAATACTTTTTTTTAAAGATACACTTTCCTTTAACTATGAACAAACTTTTGAAACCATAACGCACCTTGACCTACTTGATATGACAAGATATGATAAAGGGGAGAACAGGGTTGGTTATAACAGTTTTTACTCTAGCGTGAATTACTCATAATCAAAACATCTTTCAACAGTAATTCCTGCATCAAATTGAAGCTTAGGGTGTAAACTTTAAATGTGTATCCATCTCATTTTCCAACTCATTGTAACAAATAGGTAGCTAACTTTTACTGCAACTGGAATCAAGGCTAACTACCATGCAATAACTGGTTAGCTAGCTAACAACAATCTAAACTAAAGCTTTCTCTTCACACTATGTAAGGGTAACAAATGATTTGTCAAAAACCCCTTGGGTAAAAGCCTAGAAAGAAAATACTGAGGAGTTAAATCTATACGTTTTGACATGAAAAACACAAAAAAGTCCTCTAACTTCAAGTTCATCTGTCTTACTCAAGAGAAGTGAGCTTCTCAATTCCATCAATTTCCATACCACAATTTGAGAGACAGCGCCCCCTGGGGGCCAGAGAAAATGATTGTAAGTCTGACAACCAACCCCATTCTCCTCCCACGTACAATACAAAGGATACTGGCTGATACGATACAACTGCTTACATTTTGACACAGCACTATGTGGCATGGAATGATGGGATCTAATAGGGAATGGTGTGATACAACAGTGTGTAATACAATATTTTATAGTACAGTCTAATACGCTAAGCTTTGATGTAATACCATACCATTCGATGGGTTATAGTATGCTGTTATACAAAATAATAAACTAAGATACTGGAAAGAGAATGAATTATTTGTCATCATATTTAAATGACTGTATGATCACTTCAGTACAAGAACATTTTGTTTTTATTACCCAAGAATGAGCCTTTTATATCTACATAGCAGCAGGTCTCCTTCGTCTGTGTTAATGGACGTTACTGATGGTAAAGACTAACAGTTTTTTTTTCCCCAGGCCACCATCAATTCAGTGACAGAAATGGGTGCAACTGAGGGAGCATTTAGGACTAAAATCGTACTTCTTGATATTGCTAAATAATCTCATCTCTTCACACTGCAACTTTAAAGCTTTAAAAAGTTACAAAACCAGATCTTCTTCCTGCTGTTACTGAAGCCCACAGATATTGATGCACCAAGTGACATTCAAAGTCTTAACATACTTGGTTGAGTAACATTTTGGTGGTGGGCTCTGAGGAGCAGGGGCTGAAGAAATAAAAGAGAACTGGGTGCACATGGTGGGCTCTAGCACACAGGAGGTTTTCTCGTAGCTTATATAGCACTGTTTTGTTTTGTTAGGTTTTTAAACTTTTGGAGCACCCTTAAGTGTGCCAGTGATGCCAAAACCCCCTCTGAGGAGGCAAAATCTGGAATTGCCTGAGCTCCCACTTAAAGCTGTTGCTCAACTTTAGGAGTAACAATAGTTGTTGGATTTTACTACAGAAGGATCCACATTCTATGGAGATTAGGAGGATGGTAAATTAAGAATCAGCACCTTTCCTTCACCCACTGCCTTCTCTCTCATGGGTGATATCTGAACAAGCAGGCAGCTTTCAAAGTTACAAAAGGTCTCTGAGTCTTTTTCCACCCAATAAATAAAAACTCCCGCCAGCTGTTGGTTTTGTTGGAAACAGAGCGTATTTCAGTAGCCTGATGATGCTAAAGCAAAAGACTAAATGACTTCTTGACCCCTTGCTCTTCTCTTACTCTAACCTCTCCTTTCAAAACAACAACAACAACAACAAAAAAGACACTGTGCATCAGGGCATTCAAGAGGCTCTGCTTACATGCTCTATGATTAAACCCTGCACTAGGGATCCAACTTTTCTGGTTCCGATACCGATACCTGGGCTTTGGGTATAGACCGATACCGATCTGATACCAGTGTTAAATAATAGCCTGCATGCTCTACTGTGGGGAAAGACTGGTAATGTTTTTGAGTAAAGACAAAAAAATGAGTTTATGGAATTACTGAAGTTAATATTTATTTAAACTATGAAATATTTAAACGTTTACCAGAAAAACAATGTTTCAGAATGTGAACAAGTTAAATTAAATTGTAAACTTTTAAATCCTGCAGATTGATGACGCAGTAAAAAGACAAATAAAGAGCATCAAAAGTAAAATGTCAAATCAAATAGCAAAGAGCACCGGTAAAAAAAAAAAAAAAAAAAGGCTTACAGCTGGTTTCCTGGATTGGCCCCTTCCCACCAATACCCATCTAGCTTTGAGGTGTACCCATACACCGATACCCAATATCAAGATTGGTATAGGTAATACATCTAAAGTAATTAATGTCCATTATATCAATGTTAAGTAATAAACTGAAGGTCAGTATTCAGTTAAATATTAATTTTAGGCCATAAGTCAAAAGGAACCAATTTAAAGACCCATGCATCATTGTGATCACATTGTGATCCAAAAATCAGCATACTTGTGCCTCATGTCACTTCGGCTATATGACAAACTCTGACTCCCATGCCAGGAAAAAGTTTGAAAGTTAATGAAACACAGGTAAAAAAAAAAATGTAATGAAAAAAAAAAAACACACCACCACTGTCAGGATCACAGGGGCCAGACAGGGTTTGGGATGACAAAGGAGTGGGGTAAAGAAGGGAAGAGACAAAGGAAAGGCTGAAGAGTGAGTGAAAGTTGAGTCACTTCCTCTCTGAAAAGTAAGAGTGTTTACCCTCAGTCGCAGAGGAAATGACTGCATGGGCCAAAAGAGAGTTCACAGGCCGTTCTCACATTTCTCTTTTCCTCTGCTGCTCGCCATCACTGCATCATCGGCTGCCAAGAAACACACACACACACACACACACACACACACACACACACACACACACACACACACACACACACACACACACACACACACACACACACACACACACACACACACACACGAAGAAACACATTACAGGTTACACACTAAGAATACCTGCTGAGTGTTATTACATTGGCACAAAATAATCGCTTCCTTTCTGGAAACTGAACCTGAGTGTTACTTATGCAGTGTAACACACAATGATAACAAAGCTACTTTGTCACTGTTGATGCTGTTGTGTTATTTTTCCTTGGCTTGGTCCAAAGCTCTTAAATATAAACATTGTTTAGCTTGTTTTTAAGACTGACCACAAATCAAGAGTATTTAAATCTAAGAAAAAGTGTTGATTTCCAGGTTGAAACATGGAACCTGAATTTTTCCAGTTCAATTCTGACCTCCAAAGCGCTCACTGTGTTTTATGGGTTACAGGCTCTGCACACTCTGCACCACACTGATGCATTCAGTGGGAATATTATGTTTGAATGCCCTCCACAGCACTTGTTTTGACTTGATGTTATAACTCTCATTAGTGGTCTGTTTTGTTGGAACAAGTTTCATCCTTCAAAACAAGTCATACTATGGGGTTGTAGTTTGGGATCAACAAAATGCAGGTCCTTAAGGTCCGACATTGATAATGTGGACAAAAAACAACCCTGGATTTTGATTTCAAATGCATTTAACAGTTATACACTTAAACTAGGCACTGCTAGCTGATATATATTTTCCAATGTGGATTAAAAAGCCATGGAAAATTCGAGAAAAAAAGTTAAAAAATGTGTCTATCTCCACAAAGTTGCAGTCTTTTATGTGATCAAATAACATTGCACTTATATCACTTGAAAAGGAGAAAGGCAAAAAGGCTGGGAACCACAGACAATGTGAAACCCTTCTGCACAGTTTCCTTCAAAAAACTCCCTGGTTTTAGACTTTACTTGTTTTGTTTTCTACAAAGTTAGCTAGTCAGATTGGATTGTTGGTAACCCTGGCAACCTGATTTCATGCTCCATATGTACAAAGGCTGAGTCCTCATTGCAGCCACCACAGTCTGGGTCCGACTTGGGATTTTAGCTTCACATTGTCCTCTCTGTCTCTCTTTCCCTCTCTCGTTTACATTTTGTATTTTTCTTCATCTTTGTTAAGGCAAAAATGTCCTGCAGTTTTTTAAATTTAGGAGTAGATTTTCATATTACCTGGCTTCCCTGCATCCAAGAAGAATTAACACAGAAGAGATGTTCCATTATACTACAAAGTATATTTCAGACCATATGATCCTTGTATACATGTTCAAGAGCATTAAACAAAATATGATGGGGAAATATTCAACTGAAAATTCTGGTAACAGGGGAACATATGATATATGTTTACTTTGTGTAATAAAAACAATCTGTCTGCAGCACATAGAATTGAAGGTATTGTGCAAAAAATGCTGCAAAAGATTCACATTTTCAATTACATCGAATCCGTTTAGCTTCTGTAATCACACCAAAGTCCACCTCAAACAGCAGTTTGTGTGTATACACACAACTTTCATTACTCAGCACTTGGGAAGAGAAGGGTGTTATTTGGGACTTTTCGATTGGGTGTGTCTGCAGCACCTTCACAGGCTGCTTGGCAAAGTGTCAGTCATTGTTGGAAAACTAACTTTCCTTCAGGGTAATTTTTTCAGTAGTGATACAATGAAATGCAGTAAAAATGGTTCAACAATGTAAAATTAACTGCTGCATAGCCATATGGATCATCCCCATTTAGAACAAACAACCACAACACAAGAGGTACAAATGAGGCCCTTTAATATAGTAACATATACAGTTGGTAACAGGATGACTGTGATGTGAAGGATATACTTTCAACACAGAAGCATAAAAAATGTAAAGTTTTTCACATTTAACTTGACTTCTTCAAGGGAATGCTGTTTCAGTCCAAACCTGCATGCAGAGGCCTCCCTGTGTATGTGTGTGCGTGTATGTGTGTGTGTAATACAAAAACAATAAATATGAGCATTGTATATGAGAGGGACTACCTTGGCAAATTGACGTCTGTGGTCACAGTAATGGATAAGTTTACAGTTTCAGAGCCTTTTTAAATGGCTTACATGTGTAAATGAACATGGAATAGTTACATGAAGATCATAATAGTAGTATACATGGTTTAAGTTTGCAGAGAACAACAGTAAAGCTCAAAAGGCTGAGAGGATTAATGCCCCAGATGTATCAGTCCGTCACATCAGGAGGAACATGAAGTTTAGTAAGATATTATTTACATTGTAGGTTAGTATACTGGTGTTTTCAAATCACTTTTCAGCGTCTTTGTTGCACTTTTCCACGTTAACCCTCATTAATCCAGATAAAACAGCTAAACTACGTTCTTATTTACAGAAACAGCCAGTGAGGCATCAAATGCCAACAGCAGAGGATCAGATATGCACATGCACAAGCACCAAAGTCTGTCTGCTAGTAACAATGATACAAGTCTGAATACAAGGAGCTTTTTAGATGTTTAGTGAACTAAAAAGAGGAATGCTGGGATATGGTCAATAACAGAGAAGATGTGATGCATTGACTGAAAACAGTACAAAAAAAACAAAACAACAAGCTGTGAGCGTGAGCAGAATCTGATGCTAACTTACTGTTCTCATGTCTTATTACATCCTGCTCTGGTTAAAACAATAAACTGACATTACAGATACAATCAAATTTCAATGATCTTGAAACAGAATTCTTCAGCTTGACTGAAAATGAAACGATTGTGAAACAGATGAGAGATCAGCTTAGTGACAAGAGGAGATAAGACAGAGCAGAGTGAGGGCGGTTCATTCTTCAAGGAGAAACACACACAAACAAAGATAAACTATGAAAATGAATCTAGAAAAACACATTGGCTTTTAATCTTACACTTATTTCATGAGTCTTGAGAGACCAGGGGCCTGTACCACAAAGCAAGTTCAACAAATCCCAGGTATCATTTTGCTAAAAGGTGTTAAGCAGTCTCTAAAAACTGGTTATCAACACGATACATCGACCTAGAGTTACTCTGAGTGCAATTATATATAAAAAAAGTGGAATTAGTCATTTTTGGCAAACTGCGAGCATGAACGAGCCTGCTGCCAACTGGTCATCATATCTTGTGAATTCCAAAAAGTGACCCTTGAAAAATGTGAAGGTAAACATTGCAATGAATAAAACTGAAACAGATTTGAAGACGGACTTGAAGTCTGCCGTGTTCTCTTTAACCAGTTTCTCTGGGATTTTTTTATGGTGTATTTGGAGATATCATTCAGATGTAAGTCTGTTTCTGTTTTAGTCGAAGAATGATTTAATAGGCAGATTCTTCCCTCTTTTCTCTCTTTTTTTTTCTCGCTCACACGTCTCTACGGTCAAAGTGAATGGATTAATCAGTGGGTGTTTTTTTTTTTCAGAGGGTAATTTCTCATCCTCAGTGTAATCTGCTCTGGAGCTGGTAAAGCATTCTGTGCAAGATATCACTGTAATCTACCTCGGTACAGAGTGGACCACCTTCGTAGTCCTGAAAAACCAGAGACCACCCTGAAGTTACCTTGATAACCACATATCCTGCTTCCTAGTACAGGCCCGAGGAGACTGAAAATAAACAAATAAATTCCTTCAGCTTATGACCACTAAATGTGCACCCTCTGAAATTTGCACAGGCAATGTCTTTAGAACGGAATATTCAGGTGTTGCCTACATGAAGCATGAACCTGCCCTGAGAATTAGCAGTTCAGTCTTTGGGTAGATGCTAAAATATTAAAACAGAAAATTCAGTCTCTGCCTATTAAAGTAGGTCTGAAATGTAGTTAAAACATAAGCAGAACATGACACTGAAATAAAAGAGAGAACTACACCGAACAGCAACAGCAGCAGTGACTCAGTTGACCCAATGTTCAAGGCACTTCTATTGAAAAACTGTGGAGACATCTCTGCCCTGAGTTTCTCAAATAATGGCCAGATAGATGTGTATCTGGTAACCCTCTTCCTGTGCGAAGAACAGCCTGTGAGTTACTGCTGCTGCATGAGGAATGTCCAGACAAAAAAATACTTACTGTTGAAGAATGTACAGTGGATGGTTTAAAAGTCATTATTTACATCTCAGAGTTTGTAAAATGACGATGTGTGATGGCCTGGGTTATGAGAAGCCTTATTTTCACTTAAAAAGCGTGAAACAGAGCTGACCTTATGTGTTAACTAACAATACAAACAGCCTATTCCAGGTGTTTCACCCAGAGTTTGTCTAATGGAAGAACACTAGCAGGAAGAAAAAGCATCCTCTACACACAGTCTACAACAGAGCTGTCATCCTCCTCTGCTCCCCACTCCCCAAACCTCATCTGAGGGGATGGCGCGGCGGGGTGGAGACTGTTTATGTCGTCCAAAGCGTCTGGGTCAGTGTCATCGCTGGCACCCATACCCATGTGGCTACCTTCCTCACGGTGCGTGCGGATGTGTTTCCGCAATGCTGCTGGTTCCTTGAAGCTCCGGTTGCAGAAGGGGCAGCAGCACGGTCTCTCTCCGGTGTGGATGAGCTGGTGGTGTTTGAGGTGCTGCAGACGACTCAAGCGCTTCCCACAAATTGCACACACATAAGGTTTCTCTCCGGTGTGTGTGCGCCTGTGTTTGCGCAAACCGTCCAAGTGACGGAAGCAGTTTCCACACTCAGAGCAAGAGTACGGCTTCTCCCCTGTGTGTATGCGCAGGTGGGTTTTGAGGGCTCCTGACTCACGGAAGCGACGGCCGCAGACTCCACAGGGGTAGGGCTTCTCTCCGGTGTGTATGCGGATGTGCTTCTTCAGGCTTGAGATTAGACGGAAAGTCTTTCCGCACTCCAAGCAGTGATGAGGTCGATCTCCAGATGGCTCCCCTGCTGTGTCAGTCGAAGGTCCTGCCGTGTCCTCTGCTCTGCCTGGGGAAACATTGTCCCCTCTCCCAGCTCCTGGAGTCCTAGCTAACTGTTTTTGTCCGTCAAGCCCGGCTTGCTGCAAATCAGTGCTGCAGTCTCGCACAGGTCTTTGGTGACGCAGAGGCTGAGTGAAAGAACGCTGGGAACCTCCCTCCTCTCCAACTTGAACATAACCCAGGTCGCCCATGCTATGGGATGATCTATCTTCTTCACCAACTCTGTTTTCATTGCGCAGGCCAGGATCCTTCCTGGGCTGAGCAGAGCCTGAAGGAGGTCCTTGCTCCTGTTTGATCTCAAACCTGGATGCTCCACCTGGTCCCTGAGATTGCCTCTCATCTAAAGACAAATCCACACATGCACACACTGTTAAAGTGGAAGAACTGAAACAGTGGTTTAAAAATCACAAAGTTTTTAGAATTAAAAAAAACAGAAACACACAACATATGTTTACCTGGTCTGCTGGAGTCTGAACACAAATGAGATGTGTTAGATGAAAAGTCAAGACTGTGGTTGGTTACAGAGCCATCTGGTTGTATAGAAAGCTGACACATTTTGTAGTCATCTCTTGGCTCAAACCCATGAAGTGATTCATCCACAGAGCCTCCGAGACCCAAGTCAACTCCGGCTCCATTCACATTTCGAGAGTTCTGGTGGTCTCTGTCCAAGCCTGAGGTCATTGAAGCCATGGAAGACAGCGACGGAGCGAAAACCGACTGGCTGATGTTTTGAGTGCCTGTGTATGATATCTGAAGCTGGTCAATGAGCTTCTGGGCGCTGCACAGACACTCCTGCAGAGTCTTTAACTCCCTCTCGGACACCTCAAGACGCACCTTGAGTCTTTCATTTTCTTGCTCCTTGTGCAGCAGCTCTTGTTGTGTCTCATTCAGAACGAGCACCACCTCGCCCAGGAGAGTGTCCACAGCAGCGGACATGGCTGTTTGGATTGTCGGAGCAAGCCGTGATTTCAGTGATGTTACAGTCATGCTGCCCTGTGAGGCTCCGTATCCAGACTTGTCTGGTTTCCGATCAAAACAGGACTCGATCCCAGTCCTTTCAGGAATGTTTATTATGCTCTGTTTACGGTTTCCACTGTGGACTGAGCTGCTGCCGCTGTTTGATGGAGATGAGTCCATGTTTCCAGCATAGCCCGTCCTTCTGGAAGTCATGGTTTTAATATAGTTAGCTAACGTTCACGGGGTTTGCCTTGACTGTGCTGCTCAAGCGGAAAAGATCAGTTATGAAAGTTCAGTGGTTGGTAGAGTAAAGAGGGAAGTGTCATCGACAACATTTGTTTTATTTGCTCCTAAAACATGAATGTAACCAACTCTGAGGTGCGACTCTTCACTGGGCCTGGCTGCGGTCGCTAACATTAGCCTGTTAGCTATTAAATACACAGGACCTGTCGGTCAAAGACAAACTTTTACAGACAAAGCGACTCTGTTGGATAATTGTCCAGACGGGCTTTGGCCGCGTCATCTAAGTCCGTAAGTGATTTCTCAAAGTCTTTGAAACCATGGCCCTCAGCAGCGACTCACCCATTTCCAGCCTCTGTATGCAGAACTACACCGTACAGGCCTGACCTGAGCCTGGCGCAGAGAAATGACGTAGACATTAGTGATGGGTCAGTCGCGAACGATCCGGCTCTCAGAGCCGGCTCTTCGGACTGAACGACGGGGTGTGTGACGGTCTCCGACCGGGTGCCTCTTTGGTTTTCTCAGTCCTCACGTGACTAGTAAAGCTACCTGTGTGCCCACACCTTCATTATACATTTTATGACATCTACCAATGACTGCAAAGAATGGACAGCGTAACTCCGCCTTTTACTATTGCACGGTTTTTGAGCGATAATACCCCCTTCACATGTGCTACCATTGTGCAGCCAGTGACTGTGCTGTACAGATCATGAGGGACTGAGAGAAACTGAGTGGAGCTGGGTGACATGAATGCATTTTTCTTTTTTTGAGGGTCCAATCTCTTCTTGGCTCTCCCTCCTGACGTATCTAACTATTCCCCCAAAATGCACACGGATGGCAGCTGTCAACCATTGTTAAATGCGACATAAAGTGTTTTACACCACAGCCAGTCGCCAGGGTGAGCAGTTTTTGTGGTGACCTCACTTTGAGTGGAGCAAGATGACATCCATTTTTTTCCTTCCATTTTTTTTTTTTTTTTACATTCTATAGTGTCAACACAGAGCTATAGAGAGGGGTCTACAGGCACACAGAACACAGTGAGAACAAAGACAGGAGAGAGAGAGAACTACAATACACAATAAAACATTCAATTTTTTATTTCATTTATATGATTTGCAAGGACAATGCATATTAATGGACATTACAGTAAATATGCCAGAGTTAGCCAAAAGGCTAGTTTTGTTTCTGTATTCCTTGGCCAGATGTTTAAAGTGGGCAACATAAACAGTACAGGATAAAACACAAGAAAATAAGGGACAGTAGGTCTTAGACAGGCTCGGAAACTGTGGGCTGCATCCAGCACCCCAGTGCGGATCTTTTTTCGGAACAGGGCAGATGATGGATAGAAGAAACAGGATCATCCTTTTAAAGCTGAGGCACTCAATGACAATCTAAATTGGAAAAAACTATCATAGGAGTCCCTGGCAGCTAAAAGAGCTGGCTCCCTAAGTGAGTTGAGCCAAAAAAAAAAACACCCGACTCTCTGAAAAGAGCCGGAATTCCCATCAAGAGTCAACACATAGCGGCTCTAAGCACCGATTAAATATGCCCTCAGTATTGACTTCAAGGCATTTCTATCGAGCGTCTTCGCATTTCACTATGTTTACCTATTTGATATTCCTTTGGAGTTTTTTTTGACTGGGCTGGCAAAAATGTAGCACCAGCCACCTGACATGAAAGTATGAATTGTGCAAAAACACAAAAAATGAATAGAATGCCTGCCTGCACTAATCATGCCGTGTTAAACAGCTTGGATTTAAAGCTCTGAGTTTACTTACTGTACTGGTTTCCAGTGAATGTGGTGTAACTGGTTGTCACAAAAAAAAAAAAAAAAAAATTCTAAAACAAACCAGATCAACTTCTATTTTCTCCTGTTTTATGTAAAAGTGTTCACTAGAAACAACTAAGTCAATGAACAACTTCCTCTACTTCCTTTTGATGCTGAGTAAAACTGGGTTTACAACCCTGTAGTTTGACAGGAAAATACCTTCATCTAAAGCCAATTCTAACATGTCAAAAATTAAGACAGGCATGAAAAATAGTTACCTGATTTTGAAAGAAAATGTGTAAAGAAAAGTCCCTAGGATAAGCAGGTGAAGACTGATTGAAAACTTGTAACCTGCAAGTCAAAAATCGGGTTTAAATGTGCCTTGGTTTGTAGCAGTACAGCAGCCATTTGGTGATATAAACTGTAGTTTACCCTTATCAATTCTATACCAGACTTTCAGGGTTAAAACTTTAATGTACACACAGGTCACTAACCTTTAAGTGGGTTAAACGAACTCTGTGCTGTTTCAGTTTGTCTCACAGCAGCAGACTACAGGCGGAGCTGTGACTACAGGATGCTGCTGCCAGATGACTCTATTTTCGGAAAGTGGCCAAACACACCATGAACTTTGTGATGCGTCGCAGATGAACTGTTCATTGTAACGATTCATCATGGGATCCAATTACTGTCTTAAACACCCGGTTGTGTAACTGTTAGGACACAGACCCCGCCTGGCTCTTTGCTTTTGTTTTCGACCTAGCACATATGCAGTTTTATTCTGCAGGCTCCGGGAGGCACTGTGGTCTGCTTTAATCTTAAAAGATACATGAGGTCAGACAATAAAGCATACTAGTCTTTTCCTACTGGGAAAAATGATCAGGTGCTCACCAGGATTGTCTCTGACTTCCTTTATCTCTTATTTATTTATTTAGGCCTATTTATTTATTTAAGAACGCTTTCACTGAACAGGTTAAACGCTATACATTAATGAGTTTGTACAGTTCAACTGAGTATTAGAGTCAAAAAACAACAGTTCAACTGACTGTTAAGAGTAAAAAAAGAAAGCATAAAATGTGAAACTTAAAAACATACTAGCTTTTGAACCACCTTTTGCCAAGTATGGGGAGTGAAGGTGCAAAGGCTTTCACCAAAAACTATTGTTGCTTATATTTTCCCCATGTGCTGTTAAAAAACAGCTAATGCTTCACGTGATCAATAAACTGAGATGAGGCAATGTGTTACCCAATGGTCTGTTTACAGTTTGCTATAAATCAAAGACAAGCATGTAATTTTTATTTATTTATTTTTGAGCAGATCCTCGTGACTGCGCTATAAAGGGACCTTGCTTTATTCCTCTGGGAAATTTCCATTTAATATTTAAAAATGATATGTTCCTGATGGAATCATCCCTGATGAAGAGAGCAGACCCCTCTCAGCCAACACAAGTGGTGGTTGGGGAAAAAGTGATGTGGTCTACAGAGGGGCAATGTGATGTGTGCTTATACAACAAACCCTTTAACAGTTACCATCTGCTGACGTTTGTATCACTTCCAGAGTCACAACACAAAAATTTCCTTCCCAATAACTTTGTTTCTATTTCTGAGAAGCCCTCCCTGCAACACCCCCTTTGTATCAAATAACAACTGGTCTGTACAGCCTGTTTTCTACGCACAGCTGGCTCTTTAGCAAGAATCGGAGAGTCACCACATAGAGATGACTTTACCATAAAGATTATATTATATAAGGTTACACAGAAATGGGGAACTCATTTTTCAGAAGTATTATTTTGTAATCTGAAATGCTTTATGCACGTTTACAGCCTTTTCTTTGTGTGGCAATGTAGCAACGTGAAATTTATCCAGACTTATTTGGGATTTTTGCCTGGAATAAGGCTAAAAAAGTTATTTTTCAGAACATGTCAACCTTTATGGTAGTTAGTGATCTTACAATTTTTCATTTCAGCATAACTACATTACATTGGGGACTATCAAGTCTTAGTCAGTAAAAAAAAACATGTTTGACTCTTCTAACAGAAGATCAAATGTCCTGTTATAAAGTGAGGGTGTATCGCCTAATGGGGATATTTTCTGTTCAGAAAGTAAAAGAAAGTAAGCTGTTTATGCAGCTTAGTGTGGTTCATCTTGTCTCACACCTTTTCCTGCAGCAGTGGTGATAATAATGTTGCTTGTGTGGGTCATATAGAGGCACAAGTATAAAATCCACACAGGAGCTTTTAATAGAAGATGAAAACAACAACAGATGAATAGAAACACTGATACAAGAAAAGAGGCAACATTCTAATGTTCTAACATAAAGTAGTAATGGTCGTAATGGTTTACATCTCAGTGTATTTATGATTGCTTAAAGAGCCAAAACTTTGAATGTGTTTGGTACGGCAGTGGCAGCATGAGCTCATAGCTTGTAAATCGACCCCATCAGTAAGGCCCGCTTTGACTGAGCCTTGAGCTTAAAAGTCTTCTAAAACAGTTTGAGTAAATTTCTCTGTTACAGAACAATGTGAGTTAAGTGTCGTCACTTTTCCTGCAGACTAGGCTTAGATTTAGTGCAGATGTGTGCGCGTGCGTGTGTGTTCAGAGCTGGATTTAAAGGCACACAGCTGTCACATAAAGTTTCTGTGCCAAGCGCCACATCGACAGAGTGTCCCGTTCAGAACTCCCTTTCTTTCCTGGTCCTCAACAGAGCTGAGTTCAGCTTTATGTTGCTGTTATGCTGATTTTTTTTGTCTTCTACTTGAATATGGTCACCTGTTGACAAACATGGACTGTGCTCCTTACACTGTTACAAAGTAAAATTACTTCAAGACAGAAATCAAAGCAGAGTTGTCTAATAAACTGTGGAGCATAGCTTCTTAATGAATAGCAGACACAGGTTAAGTCAGTTCAAAGTCATTCACAATTTTCATTACTCCAAAGCCTTGTTACATACATTTTAACCCTCAGTGATTAAATTTCATCTGTCACAAACCTAGGAACAGCTTAAAGGTGCATTTTCTATCTCTTTTCATAACTGTTCATACATTTATCAATTCTGGTAAAAAAGTTTTTCCATTTGTCTTCCTCTTTTTATTTCTTTTTTTTGTTTGTTTTTTTGTGTGTTTGCTTTATGTTATCATCAGAAATATATCAATTAAAATTACACAAAAAAATAATAATGGACTTATAAATGGTTAACCCACTTGAAAAGTTTAAGACGTGAATTTAACAATAAAAGATAAAACAAACTAAATGATGAATTTCTAAATAAATTTTCCTTAATTAAGGTTTGAGGAGATGGGGTCTTTGGATTATGTAAACTAAAAAGTCCATATAAACTTATCTTTATTTACACCACATGGTTACAATTTATTTTCTGTGTAGAGTTCCTCAGTTTAGCCCTGTGATTGACTGGCGACCAGTCCAGGGTGTACTCCGCCTCTCACCCAATGGCAGCTGGGACAGGCTCCAGCCACCGCGACCCTGAACAAGATAAGCGGTTCAGAAAAAGAATGAATGATGAGTTTCTCAGTTTGATTCATATTCCCATATGCAAGAAACGAACCATGTTAAACATCAGTAGTTTTTTCCAACAGAGTAAATCTGGTGCATGAAAAAGTAATTATCCATTTCTAAATATTAGATTGTGGTAGGTTGGTGACCTATCCAGGTTGTAACCTGCCCATTGCCAAATTTTAATATCTTCTTTTAAAAAAGAAAAAATGCGTGCCTATGTGACAATGCATTGGATTGGTTTAAATCCTATCTGACTGATAGGTCCTTCAAAGTGAAGATTTTAGGCTCAGAGTCATCCTCTGCTCCTCTGTCATGTGGGGTCCCACAGGGCTCAGTCTTGGAGCCATTGATTTTTCCCTTGTACTGCCCCTGGGGTCTATTCTCAGAAAGCATGGAAAAGCTTTCTGTTGCTATGCTGATGACTGTCAGATATATATACCCTTAAAAGCAAAAGATGGCTTTTCAGTAAAACCCCTCCTTGCTTGTCTGGAAGGCATTAAATCTTGGTTGGCCTTGAACTTTTTAAACTTTAACGCGAGGAAACAGAGGTTGTGGTGTTCAGACCAAGTGGCCCTTGTGAGTCCACCTCTGTTAATCTTGGACCACTGACAGTATATTCTAAAACAACTGTTACCAATCTGGGTTTTAAGTTGGACAGTGATTTTAAATTGGACAGCCAAATTAAAACTGTTGTTAAGTCATATTTTTTATTTTTGTCACTTAAGGCGGTTGGCAAAGGTCAAATTTTTGCTGTCCAGGCAGCACTTTGAAACAGTGCTCCATGATTTTATTTCATCAGGTTTGGATTACTTCAATGGATTTTATGTCAGAGTGAGTCAGTTCCTGCTCTGCATCTGCAGCTGGTTCAGAACGCCGCTGCACGACTTTTAACTGGTACAAGTAAACAGAGCACATCAGCCCAGTGCTGGCTTCACTTCACTAACTGCCTGTGACCTTTTGAGTTGATTTTAAAATCAAATGTTTGTTTTTTAATGCCCCACTTTACCTCTCTGAGCTTCTTCACCCCTACTGGCCCTCTCAGTCCTTCAGGTGAGTCGACCAGCTGTTCCTGCAGGTGCTGAGGTCCAGGATGAAGCTCAGAGGGGACTGGGCCTTCTCTAATGTTGCTCCCTGACTGTGGAACAGTCTTCTCCCTGCACATTAGAGAAGCCCCCTCACTGTCCACTTTTTAAAAGTGCCTCGAAACCCATTTTTAGTCTTTGGATTTTAACCCCAGCGAGACTTAGTTTCTTTGCCTGATCTTATTCCCTTTTATTTTCTTTTATTTGCTTTTAATTGTTTTTAGTATGTTTTCTCTTATGTTTCTGTTTTTTTAATCTGTTTTCATTCATTCATTTTCCAAACCGCTTATCCTGTTCAGGGTCGCGGGTGGCTGGAGCCTATCCCAGTAGTCATCGTTGAGAGGCAGGGTACACCCTAGACTGGTCGCCAGTCAATCACAGGGTTGACACAGACAAATAACCTCTCACACGCACACACTTACACCTGTGGACAATTTAGGGTGACCAATTAACCCGATATGCATGTTTTTGGACTGTGGGAGGACCTGGAGAGAATGCATGCACAGGGAGAACATGCAAACTCCACACAGAAAGGCCTACTAGCCAAGCTGGGAATCGAACCAGTGACCTTTTTGCTGTGAGCCTGCAGCCGAACCATTGTGCCACCATGCAGCCCCTTATCAGTCTTTATCTTTTCAATTTTATCTACCTGTACAGCACTTTGTTTACAGCTGTGGTTGTTTTTAAAAGTGCTTCATGAATAAAGTTGGTATGGTATGGTATGGTATGGTATGGTATGGTATGGTATGGTATGGTATAGTATGGTATGGTGTGGTATGGTATGGTATGGTATGGTATGGTATGGTATGGTATGGTATGGTATGGTATGGTATGGTATGGTATGGTATGGTATGGTAAATGATTGCTGGGATAGGCTCCAGCCTCCTGTGACCCCAAAGGAAAAAGCAGTACAGACAATGGAATGGATGGATGGATGGATGGATGGATGGATGGATGGATGGATGGATGGATGGATGGATGGATGGATGGATGGATGGATGGATGGATGGATGGACTCATTTTCCCTTGTGAATCACATGTGATGTGTATAATAATTATTTACAGCCTGCTTCCTAGCTCGTTAAAAACTCGTACCAGTAGCTTTGAGTGCTGTTGATTGTCAGTCTGATCAGTTTCCTTGTTCGGGGCATCATTCCCTTCAAAATGGGACACAACAAGACTTCTCTGTATCTGATTCTGGCTGAATCGTTGTTTCACAAAGTTGTGTTTTTGCTTTTTCCATTCTTCTTGTTTCTTCTTTCTAATGCAAGTCCCAACTTGGGGATTTTTACACGCCACATTTTATTCCCTGAACACGTTGAGTCAGGTCCATTTCCGGCCTTTTGGTGAACATCTGCACCAATCTGTCAGTTTGCCTTCATGTTTTGACTTAAGTCATGCATTCTATCTAAGTGAGAAGATGAATGCCACAACAGACTGGATAGTCAGTCTGGAGCCACTTAGATATGTTGTGGATGACACACTGAGCTGCTTCAATAGAGGCTTCCCATCCCATTCATCTTCACTCAGCCCTAAAAGGAAAACAAGAGCTCATTAACAAGTGAGCCACGCTCTGAAAAACCTGCCACTGTGGAGCCATGCAACAGGAATCTGTGAGTTTCATCTAGTCAGAGATCTAGGTAGCATTACGTAACTAATAGCAGGTTTGGAAATACCACTAATAGCTTGCACACTCACTCAGACAGTCACACTGCTGAAGCATTTAGAAAGAAGGAGGAGGAGGAGGGAGGTGGAGCTGGTGCATATGGGTCAGGAAAAGGGGAGAGGGGGGAGGTGGGAGGATAGAAAGAAGGAGGTGATTGTTGGACGATATAAGGAGAAGAGAGAGGCAAGAGACGTGCACTGGAGCGTATTTTTGATGAAGAAACTTCTGACTCAACAGGTAAGCTCGTTTCTTTTCAAATTTCTGAACAGAGTATGGTCGAGACAGAAACAAAGAGCACTTGTGAGCGTTCATGGACGCTCCTAGTTGTCCTCAGTTCAGCCTGGACTTATTGAGCACATTTTTGAATGGGTTTTGGTTATCTTTCTGTGCATGTTAACCATAGAGCAGGTACGTTTGTGTAGATTCCTGTGGAAATGGGCCTTTTTCTGTAAGTGTTTCCTGCTGACAGAGCTGTGTGTGTGTTTGTGTATGTATGTGTTCTGGGGTGTGTGAGGGGCATTTGGACCTGTTGAGCAATACCGCCTGGAATGCTGAATTAGTGTGAAGTAGCTCCAAATCTTAACAAGCGAGGATTATTCCCAGTCGCTGTTTGCACAATGGCGTAAATCATTTACAGAAATGTGACAGAATAATAAATTTGTGCTGATGGAGTGTTCACATCTTCTGCGTGTGAATTTGCGAAGAAAAACAGAGCATTACTTTGTTGGAGAAAACAGTTTATGCCACAAAGTAAGGCAGATTCTATCTTGTTTTTGGACAAACTAGGCTCACTTTTAAACCAAATTTTCTTCTGTGCAGTCTTATAAAGGCACAGCATCAGGGGAGAAATAACAGTGTCCTCATTCTCACAGACAAAAAGTTCTTCTGAATGTACACATGGCAGGAAACCCAAGAGGCTGATACTTTTCAGACTAATGCAAAAAACAGATTTTTCACTTTTCTGTTTCTGATCTCCACAGAGCTCAATGGCTTCCTACAGGGACCATCTTTTCCTTCCAGTGATAGTTTGCCTGCTCCTCATCAGAGGCTCCTCTTCCCTGCCCACGTCGTCTGATGAGAATCTCATGAGACCTTTGACATCATATGGGTCTCCTGATGAGAAAGATGACTATTACGATACATACCCTGATGTTACCTCTGAGGTGCCCTCTATAACACATCCTCCCTCCAGTGGGAAACCTAAAAGATGTGACTACAACCCTTGTTTGGAGAATCAGATCCCTTGTGATGATCTTGCATCCTCCACTGGCTGCTTGTGTATACGGAGGACTCTGCCTAGCGAGGCCCCAGAGGCTCCTGAAGTGAAATCAGTGTCCTGGAACGGGTCAGAGGATGTCATTCAATGGTGTGCACCTTATTCATATGTCACGCAGTATGTCGTGAAAGTTGGGGGGAAAGAGAGGCAGAGATTGGGAATGGACCAGAGAAGCAGTGGATTGGGCATCATAGAAGATGTTGCTCTGGTTTGTGTGGTGGCCATGAACGACATGGGAAGCAGTGAGGAGTCTTGCAAGATGTATCAGCCCAGAGACAGCAGTCTGCCTCTCAAAGCAGGACTCATAGGAGGAGCTCTGGGCTTCCTGCTGCTCCTCTTATTGGCCGTGCTGCTCTGGAGACACAGGAGGCAGAGGAAACAAGAGGCCAGCATCTCCATGCACAACACAGACACACACTGAACAGACAGGACGCTAAGTGAGATAAGACTTTTTCCCAGGGACTACTCAGACTTATTGTAGTTAATTAACAGTAACTACATTATAAAGTCTGAAGGTTTCTATAAACTCACACAGACAGCGGCCAACATGCCCCAGGAATACATATCTGTGACCACTAATTCACAGCCTAATTCTTGTTGTATTTTGAAAACCCCTCACTGGTGTTTTAAAGACAGTTCCCACATGATATCAAAAGCAGCTGCAGGACAAAACTTTATTATTTATTTCATATGTGACATTTTCTGAAAATTAAACCCCATGGACAAACACTGAGCAAACAACAGTGTTGCAAGGAATATAATTTGAATTTTCTTTTCACTCAAGTTTTTCTGTTCACAGTTAGAGAAATATCAGGACTTCAAGCAGCATCCCTACATCTCACCTCTGCATGCAGCTGCCGTACTCAACGGCTATTCACTGTTTGATAGTGACAGGATGAAACATGCACTTGGACCCTGAGCTGTGTTCACAGTGGCGTCCTATTTGGGATAAGTGAGAATTAACAAGTATAATAACTAAACTTGGTCTTTGTACGGGAAGTTTGGTTATTTGTGTTATGAGTTTTCGATTGTGGGAAGTGTTACTGTACCTAAATATGCTGTTGTTGTTTTTTCTATAAATGGGTGTAATGTTGAGATTTCACCAAAAGTTGACGCGGGCAGTGTCCCTAAATGTGGCTAAGAGGTCAAAGTTTTAAAAAGTGAAGTATCACGGGTTTGGAAGGCAGAAATGGAATGTCCACATATGTGGATGCTGGGTCTTCAGAGATTAACGTGATTAGCGCCAACACAAGGACTCATGAAGTCTGATGAATATGATCATCAAAGTAGGTAAAATAAGTGAAAACAGGGAAAAAGGGTCCGGTAAAATGTAAAGACAGTACAGTAAATGAAACAGAATTCCAGCAGGGTGGGGGAGGATGAGTTGATATGATGTACCATCAGGCTGTTCCTTGTGTTATCTCTGCTATTCATATCTAATAACTGCCTTTTTGTTGGGTTTTTGGGTCAATCAGCTAGTAAGAAACCCATGTTATAAAGGGTCAATAACTGTTTTTGTGTTACACACCCTAACATGAGTCACTGCCCAAGTGGGGACACCATAGTCACACAAGTCTTGACACACCCCAGCTTGGATCAATTTAAATGTCTAAGTTTTTATTTATTACTGAGTTTAGGGGATTAATTTGGTCAATAAACTTCTCAGAAGACATCTTATCCTTATCATATAAGCTTAAAAGAAATTATATCTTTTACAATTATTGACTAGAAATCTGTCAGCTTAGAGTCAGTGCTTTCATACAGTGATCATGTCATGTTGTTCAGGAGTTTTAAGCTGGTCGTGAAGCATTCTGAAATGAATACTGATGCCTCCATATGAGCTGAAAAAAAGACCATATGAAAATAAGACTGAGTATTTCCTTACTATTACTTTACTGTATGGATTAACGATGTACAAGTAGATTAATTGCACTGTTTCACTGTGAGTGATACGACTGACCGATAAAAGACACACTCGGTACATTATACTTCTTATGCTTGAGCAGGGCAGGATTAGCAAAGAGATAAGAAGTAGCTCTTAATGCACAGAGGCAGCAAAGACTGACACAAACTTACTCACAGTAGCTTTAGGTAACGTGTTTTTGATTTACCCCTTGATCCCAAAGTTCATCTAATTAAGAAAAAAACTAATAAATTGAGAAATATTTTCTTACCTGGCTTGAGAAACTCCTAAGAAGAAACAAAACTGAAACCCACCTTTTTAATCACCAGTTATAAAACTCTTAGAGATTGAAGTTTGATTATTTTCACAACAACAGATTTACTGAAGTGACGACTGTTAACAGAAAGAAGGCTCATACAGTGTTGTTTGTATTCATTCAGCAGATGCTGACACTTAAAAACATACTGCACACAGTATAAAAGATGTATTTGCTTTTACTGGTTTTGAAACTCTCTGTGAGAGTCCTTGACTGTATTTAAGTAAAAAATGTCTGGATTAAGTGTTTTTGGGGCTGTTTTGTTCCCTCTATATGAACACTGTTTGCTTTATTGAACCTTGTACTTTGTAAGAGTATGGAGAAATAAAGAGAAAGGACTCAAAATATTAAGAATACTCAAACTGTAGCAAAGGTCTGAATTTTTTTTACAAGTGAATCATTTCACAAGTTTCTATCACACCCTTGTGTCGTGCATGGTGTGTATTTATTTAACAGCTTTTTTCCACCCGTCATATTGCTGGACAGTGTCTCAGAGAGCTCAAGTGTTCAGCGCTGTTTTTCCAGCTGTCATACAGCGGCCTTTCAGCGGATATGCTTTTTTTTTTTTTTTTAAAGCTTGTCTTTTTCCAGCTGAGAATTCCAGTCAACCATCACCAAGCTGCTGGGAGGCTTCAGGCTGGTTTTTATGCCATGATAAAGAAGAAGAAGGTCTGATGTCTAAATCCTCACAGTTTATCTCTTGTTCAAGCCTCCATCTGCATGGCTCAGAGCTATAATATAATTCCTCTTTGCTCTCTATCCAAACATGCAGTTTTTTTCACTGCTTCTAGCCTTTTTTTTTATTCCAGCTGCATATGTAACATGGCACAGAGCGTATGGAAGTCATCTGATTGCAGTTTACACACACAGCAGATTGTTTCCTCCAGGCCCAGAATCGGCCTCAGGATGCCTCCTCAGTGACACATAACCAAAGTGTGCCGTCCCTCATAAACTGAGGGAAATCATGGCAGAATGAGCCAGGACAACAAATGAAAAAAGGAAACATGTGAGGGCTGTATTGTTCTCTAAACAGTCCAAGATGTAGTAGATTTAGACCCCATGCTAAGCAGGCAGAGCGTTGTTGATGATACCAGACAAAACAAAATGTCCCCAACTGAGAAACAAACATGTCAGCGCTCTTTTTAAATGATGTGTTTACTTCACTGTGTGATTGATTTTTAATAGACAAGAAAAATTTTGAGCAGAGTTGATGAGAAGATTTAAATCTATTACATAATGCTGTCATTTCCCAGGATGCATTCTGGTGTCCAGTCAGCACCCATAAAGCTGCTCCATTCACTTCTACGGTCTCTATAACAGCCCTTGACTCTTGTTGCTCACAAGAATACAGAACTAAAAGATTCTTAATGTCAGTTTTAGCTGTATAACTTACATTAATCGAAGGAACTGAAAAGACAAATTGGTGAACGCCTGCAGGAAAGTTTGTAACTAGCCTGAACAAAAGCCCAAAACTTTGATACAACTTAATACTTGTGTGTAAAAAAGCAAACCAGTTAAATTTGAAGCCCTTTTGCTAAATAGTTGGGGGTTGGATTTGAAAAGAAAAAAGAAGACTTTATTGAGTTCCCAGTCTCTTATCTGACTGACAGGAGGGACAGCCATGTTTACAGAGGCTGTTTCCTTCAAGGTCAAGCTCAGGATGGAAGTCCCCATGCTGCCAAAACGTTTTCCTGTTATATTTCTGGTTATCAGTCAAAAGTCATCTTTATCAACTCTTCACTTCCAGCTTGATCAAAAACTGAAAAGCCAATGATACTCCAAACTTTTCTCTTGGACGAACCTCAAGGAAGAACAGCACTTATTAGAATTTATTTGCTACAATCAGAGAACTGATGTGAAGAGGCTTAAGGCCGCCCTTGCTCAGGTAGCGTTAGGCTGAGTCAGCATTTTGAATACATCAACCAATGACAACAAGCTTCAAAACCATGTTTTAGAATCAAACTGGTGATGTCGAGAAGACAACGTCTTTGTTTTTATACTATCTATAGTTCTGCTGCATAATAGTCCAAATTTTTTATAGACGGAAAAAAAATCTGTGGAAGGCTGCAGCTTGATTTAAGTGTAGGAAACTTGAGTTGCAGAAACACAACGACCCCTTGTTCCCTTTTTCTTTTTAAATTTTCAACATTTACATAAGCTACTCAAAATTAAAAATGCTCTGTACTAACAGTAACAGTCATCGTCTGAACTAAGAATCTATCAGTCATTTTCGTCTTATCCCAAAGGGCTGATTTAGTGAGTCTAGCCACAAATTAATAAAAACAAAAATAAATCATATTCAATAGATTATAGTCACTAATCATTTAAGGTATGACGCGTTTTGTGGTCTCTTGAGGTTTTTAGTGGAAAAACCCGAATAGTTGGACAGATCTTCAGCACCTCCCAAAAGAAGGCTGGGTGTCAATGCTGAAAGAGCTTTAACAGGATATAAACTGTAGAAAGAGCACAGATAAGAGGTGCAGAAAGAGTGTGGGAGACATTTCCTATAAATTCATCAGCAATTGGCAACTTTTTTTCATTCCATCATCATAACTGAAAGACAAGCCCTCTGAAAATCCTGATGAATCACAGATGTAAAGCTTTTTTTTGTAACAGTACAGGCAAATGTTTACAGCAGGGTCAGCTTCTTGAGTGTTTTGTGTGAGGGGTGCAGGAACACCTCTTCTCACTCAGGACGAGTCACAGTGAATCACTTCTATGTGGCTCAGTGGATCAATGACTCATGTTGCTTTTCTGGTGAAGTGGTCATGCATGAAACAATGATTCAGCAGAAATTATTCAGTTTGAATTCACAGAAGGACACTTTGTGTACCTGCTACATCACCATCAGCTGTTTGGTCAACACCTCAGAGTGTGTGCGTCAGTTTGAGTATCTGTGTAGTCTACCTCCTTATGACACATTTTTATTTCCGTTTCTTAAGTCCGGAAATCTTCCCGCAGGTATTGCATTATGACATGATGATTATCAGACTGAGTTTCAAAATGATTCAGCTAGTTACATGTTGTGAAAATGTCACAAAGCAGACAAAAAATTCAAACGTGCATTCAGAAAAAAGGAAGTCCACCAGAGTGTCTCATCGCCCAGGGTTATTTTGAACATAATGAATGTTTTAAAGGGAATCATTGAAATGAAAAGGTTTTATTTAAGGTGAAAATTGTCACCAAAAACAACAACTTTTTACAGGCCTTTGACCTTTCCTCTGGTTTAGAAAAAAAAGTCACAGTGATGCCCTCTGCTGGTCACTTTCAGACCTCTACGCAGAGGTCAGACTCCTTTGAAAGGCAGAGGACACTTCAACACAGTCCTACACGGCAGGTAAAAACAGCACATTGAGTGTGAGTGTGTGTGTGTGTGTGTGTGTGTGTGTGTGTGTGTGTGTGTGTGTGTGTGTGTGTGTGTGTGTGTGTGTGTAGCTAGAATAAGTTAAAAAAAAAAAAATCTTAAGTGTTTTGTCTACTTTTTTAGTAGAAAATGTCTTTTTTAGACTTAATGTAAGCCACATTCACCTGACCAGTCCAGAAAAAAATGTCTTATTTCAAGTTATTTCAAAACAAAACTGAGGTCTGAATTTATTTTGACAAGTGAAAAAAAAAATGCCAGTGGAATAAGAGAAGTGTTACTTGTATTAAGACACTTTTCTAGTTGCAAGCAAATTTTTAGGGCAATTTTTTTTCGTTCCACAGGCAGATTTTTTTTTACTTGTTACAGTGAATTTAGACCTTTTTCATGACTGATTTGTTGAATGTGGCTCATATCAAGTATGATAAGACAATTTTTACTTAAAATAGAACAAAAACACTTGATAAGATTTTAGTTTTTAAAAAAAAATTTTTATTTCATTTTATTTTTTATTTTTTTGCAGTGTAGAGCTTAGAATAATAGATAAAAGCTGAAAAAAGTTGTCAGCTCCATTTCTTAGAGCTGTTCTTCTAGAGCTGATGAATATGTTATAATCAATGATTTCATAGTGAACATTGTGTCATGTATGAAAATAAAAATAACAAGTACTGTCAGTCATCACTGGTCTTTGAGGTTCACTTAAGCTTGATGGGGCATTTGATACCTCTAGACTCGAAATTTTAATAAAGAAAGCTGTAATGGTAAATATATATAGCTCATTTAATATTTGTGAATGGTTATTTGATCACATTTTCTTGGTTTGGATGAAACTTTTCTGGATCTTTTTATAGTACACTCACATTTTTTTCCTTAAAGAGTATAAAGCTGAAAGTTACATGTTGAATTCAAAGTTCCTCCTGATTCAGTTTCTCATTGCTCACTGTGTTACCTGCTTGAGAATTCAAAAAACATCCTTGAAGAGATGAATTTCCTCAGAACATGTAGAGTTAACGAACCATAACCATAAGCTCTAAATGTATGCACTGCAATTTTAATGTATAGTATGGATTAAAATGGTATTGCCTGGGTAATGTTGGGATAAATACAAAAGAGAGGTTATGATGCTCATGCTTGAGGTTTAATGTTGTCTTTAAGAGCTTTGTAGTCGCTTTATGTGATTTACAGCTCAAAAATCTGTACGTAATTGGGCTTGTGTCTTTAAAATTGCTTATTTTAGAATGACTAGACACTAACTGCTGTTTTGGGGGATAATGTGTTTATATAAATCAGACCAGGAGACTTCTCAAACATTCATGTCAAAGCGACATGTTGTAGTCAGTGTTTCTACTGCTTTGTCCATTTCTGTGCTGTGTTTGTCGTAAGTAAATGTTTCTTTTCCAGGTGAACTCCTATCTTCTCTCACTGAGTGTATTTTATGTCAGCTACTGAGGCTTGAAAAAGCATTAGCTGTGATAAAAGTAATTGTTTGGTGTTACATTATGTTCGTCTAATGACATTAAAATGGTACCCCTGAAACATCGTTCATTTTCAAGCTATTAATTATTCATGAAAAATTAATTTGCATTTGGCTTTGGGAGAATGAATTTTGGTTTTATTATTAGAAACCCACCGGCAGGGGCACTAATGGCTGCTTCTGTGCCTGCTGGGTGAACTCTGCCAGGGCAGGAAATGTTCTAACTGGGTTAGGCATCCATCAGTGCACATCGGATTGTCCTGGACTCATCCTGGTCTCACAGAAATATGTAAAGGAGCCTTTTGCATCAAACGTGGGCATCTTTATGTAGTTTAAGTTTTGGTGTACTGAAGATGGTATCCCTAATTCATCTGGTGATGTGCAGCAAGTTACAGAAAGACCATTTCTTGTGACAAAGATGCACTGTGAATGATGCATTAAAAAAAACATAGAAAAAAAAAATGAAAAAAATAAAGAGCCAAGTTCTCTCAAAGAGAACTAGAACTAGTTCATAGCGCTGTTCCCAGAGTCTGGCCCAAAAAAAGAAACCAGGTCACATGACCCTTCAGCCTGCAGTACAGCACTGGAAACCTGTTTATTTTAGAGCTGGTTTTAAAGTATTTCTATAAAACTTGACATGGCCTTGTTGCTACATTATTTCTTTTAATGCAACTTTATTGTTTCAGATCCCTTCAAACACCCCTTTCAGCAACATTGTTGCAATTTTAAAAATTCTTTAAAATTGGAGCCATCCCATTCATTCATTTATCATTTTCTGAACCGCTTATCCTGTTTAGGGTTGCAGGCCATCCCATTGTTTGTAATAATTCTAATAAATTTTGTTCTGAATACCTCAACCTGCATATCTGCATGAAATGTGCTTTATAAGTTATATTTTATATCATAAGAAGTTAGGTTAGTCAAACACAGAGCTCCTTTTTAAAGCAGCTGGGTGTTCTTTAGCTTTGTAACTCTGGCCCATCCTGTGGCCTCCATCAGACAAAACTTTGATGGTTGTAGAAACTGATCCCCCTGCTGCAGGCTCCTCTTCCTGTTTATTCCTGTTTTGTCTTTCAGCTGCGTCCGTCTGTTTTGGCTCAAAAACCACATCCCTGTAAATAAAAGGATTAACTTCTGTCACCGAGTGTAACTGGACGGATAAAAGAGGCTTATGTAAATGCAACAAGGCGTATGTAAGATTACATTTCTGCTTTTTGCATCATCTTGAAAGAAAAAACAAGAGTGTGACATCTTTCATCATGCAAACATCTATCCAAACAGGTTGAGAGCCTCTTTCTTTTGTTTTCTCTGGGAGCCACTAGAGGTCATGATTGCAAAGAGCAGCGCAGAGAGGAGAGCCACCTCTGGCATGCACTCACTGATAATGTAGTGGAAATGGAAATTAGTTGCTCTAATGGGGATGAAAATGAGTTTGCAGTTGTAATCAGCTCGCCCACATTTCTGCATCAGAGGGGAGCGGGTTTGTGTTTGAAAATGCAGATAAATGTTTGTTTTTTGTCATGCTTACTTTTTCCTCTGAGTTGTTTTCTGTCCAGTGCTTGACAGCGAGGTCAACTCCTTGGGATAGCTTGAAGAGAGATTTTTTTTTTTTCAACATGGAGATGATGAAAAAAAAAAGTTGTTTTTTTTTTTTACCCCTTCTATTTCCTTGTATGAAGAGCAAGGGTAACCATGGTAACCTGGCATTATACAGGACAGAGGCGAGGAGGGTGAAACTGAGCTGGAGCTCGGAGAGGAGAGTTATCAATCACTTTGGCATCAGTGCTGTCACACGCACACAAACAAACACACAAACAAACACACACACACAAACACACACACACACACACACACACACACACACACACACACACACACACACACACACACACACACACACACACACACACACACACACACACACACACACACACACTTAGACTGCTCTTTCATCCTTTACAAGCCAAGAGTCATGACATTTTTCTTTTCATCAGTGAACAAAAAATGTACTTCACTGCATCAGTGTCCAGAAGGATGGGTTAGCGTGCTTTAACGGCTGCAGTTAAAGGTGAAAAGGGCTTTAACAGAAGTTTTCAAAACCAGTTCAGATCGTTACTTATTATTTCTGCCTTACAGAAAAGAGCCCCCTCCAATAAATCTTTTTTTTTTTTATTTCTTTTGCATTACTATTTAAAAAAATGAAATGAAAAATACAATTACACAAGAATTAAGGACAAAAGTTCATTTATGCCTGTTCGCGTCAAGCCTGGTGCCAGTAATCATGATTGTTTGAAAAGTAAAGATGCTATTCAAAACCAGTTGTGTTGTTTTTAATGACAATTTATTGATATCTTGAATTGTGTGATTAAACAAAATGTGAAAATTAGGTTTGGGGGCTGTATGGCAGTATTGGCAGTTGAAGACTGATAAAAACTGTAATTTGTCAACTGTCCACTAGAGGCTGGTCCTGGAAGTACCGGAGACTAGATACAAACCCATTAAAATAAAACATATTTATTCATTGATATATTTTTATTAGAAACACACATTTACAGCATGGTTTGAACGGTAATTTTGGTCTGAACATCTGCATGAGCTGAATTTTTCACAACCAAGTAGTTTAGAAGATATTCAAATTATGAGTTTGCTGAATCAGGGGCACCGCTAAACTAACTGGGTATCGGCTCCATGTCTTAGCTCTACTTCTTTTCCTCCTGCTGAGCTTAACAGAATTTAGGCTGAGGCCCAGTTTACACTACAATATTTCATCTGAAAACGCTGAAACGCTGTGAAAAAAAAATCTGTGTTTACACGTAAACGCAGAGGGACTGAAAACGCTGTAGTAAGCATGCCAGGCCTGTTGTGAGCGCTATAACTATCTTGTCCAGAGGCCGATTTTGGTAGATCTCCACTAAAGTAGAGTTGGGCTGATCATCTGGTGTATTGGGGTATACGAAGTGCAAAAGTGGAGCAACAGATGCACGTTTCGTATAAAGTGGTCCCTCATCTGAAAAAATTGAGAAATACCGCAAAATTGCAACAGATGACAATAGGCTTCAAAATTATGTTTCAGAAACAATTGAGTGACATCATCAAGACTAAATCCATGTATTAAACAGTCTGTAATTTTACTCGGTACTGTACTTACCTTACTAGAGAAAAACAGTACAGAGTGTCCCTGCACTTACTTTTTTTTAGCCTTGGAACTTTGAGAATTAAAAAAAACAATTGATTCTCCTCCATGTTTGGTCTAATTTGTTGTATATTATTTTCAATAAGATGAAATACTGAGAAAAGTTTGAAGTCACTTTTGTTCTCTGAATATATTTCCTTTCTCCACATTTGTTGCCTCTGCTGTGTGTAGTCAAAAGGTGTTTTCAGCTCAGTCTCTGACTACAGGAAACCTGGAGGGACATGCAGCTAGAGCTGTATTTAACCCTGTGAGGTTAAGTAGTTTCCCCTGAGCTGCTCCGCTGCTCTGCTGTTCCACTTCCTCGCCCTTCTCAGCTGATCTGAAGTCAGCGGCTGTTAACGCGCTCTATAAAGTAACAAGTTCTGTGGCCTCAGTGGAGAATCTCACCGTTTAAGGCCCTTGGTGTGCGAGCTGCATCCTTCTGTCTGTACCTCCCTGCGGCCCCATTTATATTCCTCAACTGCTCCTTTTTTTCCCTTTTCCTTGTCAAGTGGGTATTGAAGCATATCCCAGAATGCATTGGGTTGAAGGTAGAGAGACACTCTGGACGGGCTGTCAGTCTATCACAGTCTCCAATTGCATTTGAAGTACAGGAGGAAACTTGCAAGAGGAAAGGAGAGTCCTGATGGAAAATAAAAAGATTTAAAAAATCACAAACTTCATTTGTTTCATCCTCGGCAGTGAGACAATTTTAAAAGATAAATTCTTTCATTCTTTCAAAACAAGAGTAATTTGGTGCATATTTCATATTCATTCCAAGGCTTTAACTAACATAAGCAAAAACTGAGTAATGGTTAGATCTGCTCCTTGCTGTAAGAAAATATTACAAGATAACTTTGTGACTGTCATCTTGTCGTTTGTTTTTGCCAGACAGGCCAACTCAAGGAATATCCATGAGATCTCCATTTAATAACACTTTCATAGCTTATGTGCAGAACAGCATGAAGTACCCATTTGGATATGAGATCATATTGGTGCATAAATCAGAATTTGGGACTAATAACATGGCCAGATGTTGAACACAACAGACTGAAATTACCTCTCCCACCTCTGCAATAAAAACAACATCACAGCTGGGCAGAAACAAGCACAGAAACAAGAGATGAATCAGGGACAGATTATCCGGGACACAGTCACAGGGGAGAGGGAGCGCGAGAGGAGAGCAAGGACTTGACCTTTTCTGAATATTCATGACGAGGGAGAGGAGAGAGATATAAACCTTTACTGACACCAGAAACCTTTGTGGAGTCTAATAACAGAGGGCAGCTTGTGATTCAGCGTGAAAATAAAAATATGTAGCAGGAGTAACATCAGGATATGTTGGCCGTCTGCCAGCCCAGGAGGATCAATAGCCATTAACACCATCAAGCATGCAGTCAGAGCACAGCGGGGATGTGCAGCTCTGCAGAGTATTTCATCATGATGGGAGGTGGATTGGAGCTTTAGTTACAGTCAAGAGCTGCTGAGAGCGATGCTTTCTGACTGACAATGTCATCAGTGAGCTGTGTATGTAAACACATCCAGCAGCCTGGAGAATCTGGGTCATTTTCTGGCGGGGATGAGATGAGAGGAGGAGCCGTCTGGAGACACAAATGTGCACTGCGTTCATGTGTCAGGAGTCCAGCTGTAATCCACAACGCTTCCTCTTTTATCTGCTTCATGAATCAAGTGAACGTGCCTCCAGTGGTGATGAAATCTGCTGAGAAACACAGGTAGTGGAGCTGAAGGAGAGGGGGAGGTGGAGAAGAAGAAGAGGAGGAGGAGGAGGAGGGGTGAACGCATGTAATTTCTTGCTCCAGTTCTCTTTGCTTCAGCACTGAGGACACATTGTTCATTAAAAATCCAAGCCCTCAGTCTTCAGGATCCTCAAAACACTGCATCATGTAATATTGACATTGGCTTGCTTTAAGACACAATGCAACCAGGAGGCAGGAATGACACTCTGCATCTGGAACATCATGTTCTGCATCCACAGAGAAAGATTGTGTAGATGCTAAGGTTTAGATTAATTTTCATGTGTGTAATTCTAAATCTGTCTCTGTATGACTCTGCCTGTTCAAGACGCACAAATCTCTTTAGGAGCATTCAAACTGAAAGTCCAATGTATAAGAATCAACTATTGCAACAAATAAAGAACTGAAATAAAATAAAGGGGCATGAATAAAATCCACTCCATAGATAAATATATGACACGGGGCAAACATTAAATGGTTAAAAGAGATTAAAGCACAATAATTCAAGGTATTTCATTATACTTGTGCAAAAATCATAACAAGGCTAAAAGTGTGCAGCTGTGTGAACAGCTGTTTGAGGCTGTAATTAAGCACAGTGGTGCTCTAAGCCAAACACCAACATGCTTGCATTGATCATACGAGGATGAAGAGGGTTTGCAAGAGCAGTGTTAACCATGCTCCTCATCTTCAGTCAGGACTGGTGTAAACCAAAAGCATCAGAGGTTTTACACTCATTTCATCCTATGGGGCTGGACTATTCAATTAGTGGCCCGGGGGTTACATGCAGCCCGACAGCAACCCTTGAGTGACCTGAATGGACGTTGCCAAGAGATTGGGATTCGGTTCAGATGAGAAAAACATCTTTTACTAATGCTGACAAGTTCTTATAAATTTTCCAATATTATTACAAACATTAAAGGTCCCATATTATGCTTCTTCTCTGCAGTTTAATATGGATCATTGATGTCTTCATTAAATGGTAGTAACATGTTTTAGTCCAAAAAGACAATAAATCAAGCACAGCAGCATTGTTTCCAGGCTCTCATAGCCCCTCTGTTCAGAACGCTCTGATTTAGTGGGCGTGACCTTCATATGTAAATGAGCCACCGCTGATACTGCCCCGCTCTTCTGCGTCACTGAGAGTGGCGCCACGAGCTCCGAGTGCACAACAGCGAAGCTTGTTTACCGAACATTACAGGCTAAAACAACAGGCTAACTGCAGCTAAAGTTAGCATCCTGAAGCTAACACAAAGACAGGGGGGACACTGAGGAAAAGCTCTTACATCTGCTCCACAGCACACAGCATTTAAAATACTAACACCAGGGTCTGAGCTTTGTTGGCAGATGGTTGGTTATGAGCCTGGACTCAGGACCAGCCTATTCGCTAGCCCTCTGTTGTACTGTCCAAAGTCGGAAAAGCAGTTGGCCATGAAGTGACGAGCACACACATGCACAGTTTTACTGAGTATAGCTGGCACATTTCCCTCATAAATGAACTCTTGCCACTTAGTCTTGTCTTCTTCTAAGATGGGAAGCTTGTGCATGGAACTATGTGGCTGTTTACAGCCAAAAACAAAGCAGTGATGGCAGTGATGGATGCTGGAGCAGCAGCAGGGAGGGGGTTTGGGGGTATCTGCTCCGGTGGACCAATCAGGTCAGACTTGCTCCTAATCGGCCAAAAAAAGGAACCGCTGACTTAGGCAAATCCCCCAAATCCAAACAGGTCAGGATTTTACATTCACAAGCACTACTAAGTACAGGTTTTGTCATTAAATATCACATTTTGTGGGCTGGGAGGAAAGCCAAAGAACCACAAATTTAACTAAAAGACTTAAAGTGATATTTGCACAATATGGGACCTTTAACTGCAACACCTATCATAACCTAGCAACTAACCCACAATGCATTGTTCCATTGAGCAGGTGTGACTGAAAAGTTAACATTAGTCATCCTACACTGGTAAAATTGCATGTCTCTTTCTACCCTAAAACAAAATATCAGCAAGTCAGTTTAAGCCTGCGTGGACTGAAAGTAAGTTTTTATTTTACCATCAAGTCCAAAAACCAAACCAATGTGTTACGTCTGCAACGAGTGCGCTGCAATGCTGAAAGATTATAATGTCTGAAGACACCACCCTGAAAAACACGTCGCGTTTTGTACAAACGTTCCCGAGGGACCTCATGAGGCTAAAATTCAGAGTTTGACTGCATCTTACAACCGGAGCTGTACTACAATAACACAGACTTGCATGGCTCAGGAGAGGACCACATTAGTTTAATTCTGCTGCTAAAACTGTGCAGCCCAGCTCATGTCTTGAAAATCTGGCCTGACGCTATATTTTATTGAATAGCCCATGACAATCCACCTCACCTTATGGAGGTATAACAGTGGGACTAACCCTAACAGCTCTCCTGCTTTAAAGAGGGATTTTTATCCTATCCCATATTTTAAAATGTGGTTATACAGTCACAATGCTGGATATTCATTCAAAAAAAAAAGCATGATCTTCATAAGACATACTGAAATGATGAGGCCATCACATAAGGATCTCCTAACTGGCTCATGACGCATTGAGGGACAAGTCTCAACCACCAGGGTCAGCCCTTAGCTCTGCCCCTGACGGGCCTCTAGAAGGCTGGTCAGTCAGAGAGCAGGGGGCCTTAAAAAGACTTCAGCTGAAACAAAGCCTTGCAGACAAAGGTTGAAGCAAGGGTTTTCTAAAAAAAACTGAGAAAAATAGGGATTTTGTTTTGTTCTAAAGCCTGCAATTAATGAGTCTGCTTCGCGGTTTTCCCTTCCCTGTTTCTTTGTGTGTCTGTTTTTAAGGTTACTGGTCTGCAGGGTTTCAGCCCACCTGGGAGCACTGAGCAGGTCTAGCCAGGAGTATTCGAGACATTGTTGTTAAAGCATTCACTCTCCTTAAATCTTAATTCCCTGACATCATTTTTTAATTTTTAGCTTTTAAAGACACTCAATGTGTGTCTATTATTGTTTGATTGTAGTTGTGTTTTTTGAAAAGGGTATGATCCTTCTGTATAATCCCTTTGGCCTCTTAACCTCTGCTGACACAACCTTCTTATTTCTTTGATCATCAGATCTTGTGCAATTTTGTATATGTGCAAATAATCTTGAACAAAAAAAAAAGGATTACCGTGGACTTACCCCCGAGCTGTCCTCATATCTTTGCCAGTGCTCATCTATGAAGCAGAGCTAACATAACCTCACTCTCCGTTTTATTCATAGACTCTCAAGTTTGAACAGACCAATGCAGAATATCTGCTGTATGTGAGCTGCAATGAACATGATCGCAAACAGTTCAGCTCATGTTTTTGTCTTATCTTGTCTTCTATCACTTTCCCAGTTATCTTTCTTCTGCTCTTCTGTCCATTTTCTGTCTGACAGTTTGGCTCCAGGGTCCACCATCACTACAAAATTAATCACAGAAATTGTTTTCAGCAGAGAAAAACACGGATTTCTCTTCTCACTTCTTAACTTTGTCAGCCGGTGTGGTGTTGTCTTAGAGACTTTGATGTGTTGCAAATCAGCTGATCAACTCATTTTAAAGTGTGGATTACAATCAGGCGTATATCTAGAAGAGAGACTTTCAAAATCATTTAGAAAGTCCTCACAGCCCCTTTAAGTATAGGTCTCACAGCCCACCTTATTTACAACAGTAGAAGAGACTTAGTTCAAACTACAAAATTGACATATACACAAATTTTCTGTTCTTCACATGGGAGTGTTTATTATATAGATTACAGTTTTAATTGGGGATTGATTGATTGATTGACAACTCTATTGGCAAATGGGGGTGACTGCAGCATTCTGTACTGTTGAAGCAGAGAGAACATGGTCACTAAGAAAGAGATTATCATCATCCTTTCACCTGAAAAACACACCCCATTATCTTAGCCTTTCTCTGTTAAAGGCTTCAACACCATTCAGTTTATTTTGGTCATGTCACATGAGCGAGGTAATGATGAAAAATCTTGTAGTGGTACAGGAGGTCAAAGGAAAGTATTGCTGGCCCTACAAAATCTCAGTGTCCCATAATTCTACAGTTCTGTCCTGGATTGACTTTACCAGTCCTTGACCCATATTGCTTTATCTTGACTAAAATACCTCACCTGGGCTGAGGTGATTTTGATCCAGCCCTCATTGTTCCAATACATCAAAGAGAGAAAAATACACAAACAACAAGAGCATTGTTGCAAGAGTGGCAAGTGGTCAACACCTGGTAAATACACGTAACTCACATTTTTGACCCATATTGTGGTAAGCAAGTATGGTGGCCCTCAAGTGCAAAAAAAAAACAAAAAACAAAAAAAAAACAAAACAGAAGGCAAACCACCAATAAAAGAAAGACAAAAACAACAAATATGCAATGACAAAAAGAAAACATATCATTAGCTTGTAATAGTGTTGGTAGGATGTTGATTATTGTTGATTGACAAACTGTCATGTTTTTTAATGTTTTGTTATCTTTTTGTTGTCCGGTTTTCTGGTTTTCTCTGTGATGTTCTTATATTTTGCTGGTTTGTTTTGTGATGTTTTGTGTTCTTATCAGTCGTTGTTTTTTAATTTGTCGTGTTTTATGATGTTTTATAACAAAGTGATAATGTTCTGTTGTTTTTGTTTTCATATTTGTGGTTAATTTGGTGATTTGTGGTTCTGCTTTGGGCCATTAGGGCCACTGTGTGTAACGCACACACACAGGGGCAAAATGTGTGCCTCTCTTTGTGAATATCGATACTCAAATCAACTCAGTGAATAATCAATGCCACCAGCATAGATGCTTTAAACTGGTGGTCCCCAAACTATGGCCGGGGGCCGGATATGGCCCACCTCCAGATTTTGCCCAGCCCCCTGAACAATACCAGAGGCGCATTATGATTTTTTTTTCAGTCCAGCCACGTGATCGAGACTTACACATGCATAGAACGTAACTTTCTAACCCACCCTTCTGTAGTTTGTGCCCTATCTGAAACCCCTCCCTTAAAAAAAAACAATCCTGTCATACAACCATACTGGTAGTGAAATGTATTGTGCTGGTAGGTGTCACTTAGTTCGGTTTCTTAGCCTGCTTGCTTTCTGGTTTTCACAGTGAAGTTGATGAGAGAGAGCTGTAAACAGTGGTGTCTACAAGAAAGTTAATATTTCATGGTCTTTTTTTCTGTGAAAAACCTGATAAGGGTTATTTAGTTATCATTTCTTTCATTAATAGTGTTATATATTTCATTAATACTTTAATTATTTAGTTTCTGAATTTTTTTTTCTTGTCAAGATCCCAGAAAAGGTTACTAATATTTGGTTAACATGTGTTAATATGTGTGGCTTTCTGGGAAACAATAAATATTTACATTTGGACAAGTGCGATCGTCACACTATTTTTACTGGACCCCATCAGAGGAGGGAAAAGTTGTTTGGCTCTGACGGGAAAAAGTTTGGGGACCCCTGCTCTAATCTGTTAAGGGATTAAGACAGAAAATGTTTTCAGTCTTTTTTGGGAAGATAGGCTGATCTCTTATTTCTTGTCCAGGTGAGGTTGTTCCAGTGGTCGTGGCTTTGAGAGGTGATTTATCCACTGGATGGAGATCTTCTCTGACTCTTACTAATGCTTTCATATTCAGCTGATACTGAGGCTAGATGGTTAACCGTGTATGACAGATCAATAAAATATTCTGTAAGGTATGCCTTTTCCAACAGAGGAGTTGGTTACATCTATGCTTCTCTCTTTATTTAGTGCCTTTCTATTAGAGGCTATTTTTAAATAGAGCAGAATAATGCAAACTGTTCCACCAGAGGGATTCAACAATAAGCTGCAGTGAAAAAAACAGCTTTTGAAATGTCATTAAAAAGAGGTATTAAAGTGGCAGTTCTCAAAACAAAAGGACAAAGCATTGTGTTAAACTAAAAATACTAACACTCCTCTTTAAAGAGGATCAGACAACAGCACAAAAGGACACAAAAAGACAAAGTTAGAGTGACTAGAGTTACACAATCTGAAAGTGTCCTGTTTAAGGTTTGAAATTAAATGTTAAGGTCCTAAATTGGCAATATACTTTGTTAACTAACCTATTTTAAAGGAAGCACTCCAGCTGAGAGGTTGTTGCTATGAACAAAACAGGAGCAGGCATTACAATTTGAAATCACAGGTGCTGCAGAATCTCATTAAGGAGATATAATGAGAATATAATGAGGATTTAAAGCAGCGCTCCAAACTCACCTGATGGTTACACAAACCTTTTGTTCGTGGTAGCAGCGTGAAGCAGACGTCTTGGACACCATATGCTGCTATTAAGGCCTTAATGGTCCCTGTGCAGGTGGGCAGATTGTGGCCAACATCGCCGTCTGTCGTGGTGCCAAGAGGAGAGGTGACCACGTGGAGGTGGACACTGGTCAGCTGCATAATGCCTCATTCACTGAAAAGTGGTACAACGTTTAAAGAGCTGAGGACGACAATATCTGACCACACAATGTAAACGCTGAGCCGTCTTGTGATGCTGGTTACAGAGGGAAGTTAGATTTAGAGACCCACTTTTTGGCTATCAACAAAGTAAAGCCAGTTTCACTTGGATGCCTTTAAACCATACGTGGAGGGCACATGACCTGGAGGACTGACCCCAAATCATCAACACTTACCACCTTCAGCTGTTACAGACATAAAGTCCCTCACAACAGAAACACTCTAATCTTTGGAAACACAAGGCTTTACATGACTTCAGGATTGTCAGGATCGACCCGAGTCTTCTACAGTCAGTAATGACAACATTTTCTCCTTACTTTCAAAATCATGTTTATTAAATTTAGAAAACACCATTTCGTTAACAGTTTCATAGCAATAGCAGGAAAAGAACTGAAACTGTAAGAGAGACGTAGATGGGGCCTTGGCCAACCCCTGAGTTAAAAACCGGCTGTGTTTTGGAGCTCATCCGTCTCTATGCGCTCTCTGCGGGGTCACCTGCATCTAACCTGGCATAGACTAGAAGAGTCAATGTGGGAGTGAACATCTCAAGGTAGAACGCCTAAAGAAACGAGACATAAGAAAACTTTGTAGACATCAGGTAGAAAAGTTGATTTGCAAAGTCACTTTTCAAGTCAAAGTATTTCCTGCCAAAATGTATACCGAGTATGCAACAGTAACATGTAATTAGGTTGCCAAACCGTATCGGTACGTAAGTTTAATCACTTAGGGAGGGGGGTACTGCACAGCTTTAAGAGAAGGGGGCTTTGGGGAGAACTTAGGAGTGCAGTACAGATGTAGTCCAAGGAGGAAGTGCAAACAATGTCTATAAGGAGTGTTTGTTGAGGAGTGGTAGGTGGGTGACGGGTCACGGGGGTGTGAGCAGAATATGGCTCCCCCCCTTTACTCATCAAGGTGCTGAGAGGGGTGACTCTCTGGAGGGCGAGCCCGAGATATCCTCAGGGGGGAAAACTGTGAGTGTGCAGGCTCTGATCCCGCCCAGCGACTCGGGTAAGTCAAACACTTTGTGCCATTCGTCTTTCTCAGGGTCGTACTTCTGTACTATTTCCACCATGCAGCGATTGTTCCACGAGTAACCGCCCACCACGTATATCTTATTCTCAAACACAGCCACGCCCACATCACTCTGGCCTCGTAGCATGGCTGCGATAGGTGTCCATAAGTCGAGGGCGGGGGAGTAGTACTCGCAGCTCAGCACGTCGTCGTAGTCACTGGTGCCCCGGAAGTGATTGCCCCCGATTACATACAGACGGTCGCCCACTGTGCACATACAGTGGAGGCCGCGCACCGTCGTCATTGGCGCTTTCTGAGTCCATTTATCTGCATCTGGGTCAAAGCACATCAGCTCCTTCTGAAATGTGTCATGTGTGATTCCCCCTGGAACAAAAAGAAAGAAAGAAAAAAGGAGTACAAGTTAGCCTCATCAGTGATTATTTGGGGGAGGAAAACAGTTTGCGGACACATCAGTCAGAGATCAGTGATTCACTGGACCATGCCAGCCCACATTTCTATTTATCTAGGCCATGAGGACAAGCAGCAGTGACACTGGAGTGGTCACATTTGTCACAGTAGCATTAAGGAGCAGGAAAAGAAGGATAAAGGCTTCGTATTTAAAATTTTTACCGCGGCATGATCCCCGTTTGTCAAACCTAACTTCTGCCTTAGCAGCCGATACAGAGTGAAACATTTACAAACTTTAAAGCGACATCCACATTTGTGAGGGATCTTTTCTTCAGTGTGAAACACTGCCGGTGATGAGCACTCAGAGCATAAAGAGAAACAGCATTACAAAATGCACACGTACACAGACAGACTGGAGATGCCGGGACACAAAAAGCTGAGGGAAAGTGGGGAGGAAAAAAAACAGGACATGTCTACAGGGAAGGCTTAAAATAAAGAGGAACACAATCCCAGCATGCATTTGGGTGGAAGCCAGCCCACCCCTCCCTCCCGCAGGCGGAGTGACTAGGAGCGAACGCAGTGAAGATTTGCAGAGCATGGCGAATGGAGGCAGAATCGCTCTTTTGCTGCTGCCCAGTGATCGTGTGCGCGCTTTATTGTTGAGGCCTAAGCTGTCTTTTCAGCTGCCATGACTCAGATCTGTGAGGCTGCACCTCCTTAACTGATCAAATCCAGTGATAGCCCCACTCTCCATTTTCTTTATCCAAGTAGTCCATGGGGCATGTCTGCTATTAAAATCCGACAAGGGAGCAGTGCGTTAGGTCCTTATAATTCCTCTCGAGAGGCCCTGCTGCTATTCTGATTCAGATCAAGGGCTTTGGCCTTTCCCTGATACAATGATGTCTGATCAGTATCCCGCTACCCTGATGCCTAATCAGAGCCATTAGTCAGACAAGGTTTTGCTCAACTGAGCCAATCCCAGAGTCAAGCTACAAGCTTTTGCCCCTGCACAGAACGACCAGGTTAATGTCTTGCTTTATTAACAGTTTCTTGCTCTGCCAAGGAGAAATGAGATAACTACCATCTCTTACCAAAAGCACACACCTAATTTGACAAAAGCAGGTAGCTCACTGCTATAGATGCGACTGATTGATCCATTTTTCATAGGATGACTTAAAACATATGTGAGCTTCCCATGGTGTTCGGATTTTTTGTCTCCATTTTAACTGGATGCACTCTTCCAATTTCATTCTATATCCTCATTTAATGACCTTTAAGTCTGATGGGATCAGGTCTCACAGTCCAAAAAGTGCACTAATTTACTATTTTGATATTAGAAAGGTTTATTCTTTAATGAGCAGAAACTTGAAATAACATCTATTATAGTCTGCTGCAGGTTAGTCAGAGGGACAGGTAACATGTCCTTGGTTTACCACTTGCCATCATGTATCTTTGGAGTATTCAGGCTGAAGTCAGCAAAAACTCTAATCCCCAGAGGCCAACAGAGCACTATTTCGGAGTGTGGGATTTGCCACAGACCTGTGGATGAAACTAATAAAAAGACATCTCCTGTACTCGATGCCAAATGACTACAGGCCAGTCAACATCAGGAAGGACAGTAGTCTAAAAGTCATCCTCAGACTGGCATGTGGTATGCTTAACTGCCCTGGATTCACTTGTTTTATGCATAAAGAAACATTAAACAAAAGACTCCAACCGTAACTCCTAAGATGTGTAAATGCATTAACCAGGGATCACTGGATGTCAGTGAGTAAAAGAATAAATTACTCTGGTAAGAATTGCCTTACAGTGTTGATATGGTCCTGAAACTGATTCTAAACACATTAACAAAATGTGATAGACTTAAGTATCATAATTCAGGTATTCATTAAAAATGTATTGTTTGTTGTTTGTAAAGTAACAAAGTTAATCAAGATCATTCATCATGTTTTTGAATCTAAATAATTATTATTATTATTATGATTGTAAACCTGCAAACAACTGCAGATATGGTTACAAACCACATTTACCAACAACAGACAAAGACTTTGCAGGAACTACAGTGGTGGGAAAAAGTCTTTGGACACAGCTTTAATCTTACATATTTGACAAACTTGTGGAAAAATTCTTTGTGATTCTTAATGAAATATTCCACAAATATATGGTAAGTCCAAAAACCTTTTTTCCACCACTGCACTTACATCCACATGTCAATAAATATCCATATCATCTCACATTAACTGTTCTCTATCAGCTAAGTTTGATTTTTTTTTAGGAATATCAAAACAAGTTCATGACCCAAGAGTTAGCAAAGCAGAAAAAATTGAGCTTATTGCTTATTCATATTATTGTATTAATATATTATCATTACTTATATGTATTAGTGCCAGAGGAATAATTGACAAACAAATTAATGTGAAATAGCAGTAAAGTAAGTGTAATAAATGGATATAAATTCAGACACAGGGCCAGTATGTGTTGTCACTGAAAGGCTTAGACAATGTACCTTTGCAAAAAAGAAAAATTAACTTTTATGTGAATCTTTAAAATCAAAGTAAGACAGGCATATAAAAAACATTCAAACAACACCACAACAGCCTGTAACAGTCATGGTATAACTAGAAATTACTACAGAATTATTCAAAATAACTACAACAACTGCAGACTATGAGACTGTCTACAGTCCTGACACCTACGTGTAGATTACTCAGATCGCTACATGGTGTCCTTAGAGATGACTCAGTGAAGAAGTAAGAAAAACATCTGAATTGCACGTCTGCAGTATTTGCACACACATATTAATCTCTAATGTTAAAAAAAGAGGCAGGGCGGCTCTGTGCTGGTTCAGTACTCGTGTCTGAACTCTGCCACACCACTTGAGCTGTGATGGTCTGTGGGCTGAGTGGATTTGTCAGGTTCATCCAGCTGACAGAATGTCTTCAGACAGCGCAGCAGCACAGCCGGAGAAAGTGACCTGATCTGCTGTGACAGACAGACACAGAACTGCACTTCAGCATGGGTCACCTTGCACAGTCAGAGTCCAGCCCCCGAGACCCTGGGCGCTGTGGCACAGCTTCAGAGCAAATAAATTCCTTAAACGGGCAATGCTTGGTTACCTGTGCTGTCTGCATCAACCATTAACAGCTGCATTAAAGCACTTTCACGTGACCTCGTAACTAAAAGTGCTGAAGCTGTTTTATTCTGTAACACGCACATGCCGCCCTTGACATGGAGTTCCAGCTGCTTCAGGTGCAAACCCTGACACTGTGTATTGCACCGTTGGCCCAGCATTCAGTGCATCACTAAATGTGAAGCCAACACAGAGAGAATGCATTTAAATATCACGATGTGTGAGCAGTAAATACTATGTATTGAGGAGTGAAGCCTGAGGCACAGAGAGGGAAAACAGCTGGCTACCAGCAGATTAGCTCAGTCCCTGACTATTTTGTTATTCATCATTTAGTTTATTTTAAAAAGGGAAAATGTGTCTTTCATCTTCACTCTACTCTATTATTAGGTTCGCCAAACCGTATGGTCCATGTGGTCCCAAATATGCTCCAGTTCCTGTGCTTGCCAAGGGAAACACTGTCTAATTAAAAATGTTCTTGAAAGTTTTGCTTGTTGTTGATAAAACAACAATAGTAATCATGTATGAAGTAGTTGAAAATTGCTGGCCTGCTCAGAGAACTACAGTTAGTTCATAGGAATCGAATTAAAGTTGTGACATGCACCATTGACTTTTTCACATGTGTGCACACAGAGAGAAGTCCTGCAGCACTCTGTGAAAAACATCAGCTGTAAAGTCTGTGACAATAGGAACTGAAATAAAGAGATGACTTGAACTCAATACATAAGTAAAATATTGTGTAGAATTTCATACACAATAAGATCTGTGGATGGTTTCCTGCACTTGCTCCATGAGCGCCATGATGGAGATCAATGAGTTAATTCAATAACATAGTGTATGCTGGTCAGCACCTCACACTGTTTGCCTAATGTAAGCTTAATACTGCTGCTATTTGCAAGTTCAGTACATTAGTGCTACAATGTTAATGTGCTTAATGCTAATGTATGTTAATTCATCTAAGCGATAATGATTAAATGTATCCCCAATACCCATAAAGCACCTCTTTTATTCAGCTCATGAGCATGCAACTGCAAATGGGGAAAAACTGTTTGACAATTAACTCTTTCCCTTTAAGTTCTTGTCTTTTTAGCAAAAAAGCAAAAGAAATAAAATACAAAAACTTAGTGATCTGCTTGTTTCCTGTTCATGAACATTTACATGTTGTAGGAATGATGACAGCCACAGAGGGATTAACATCAGGCTCTTCTGTGTTACACCTCCTACACAGGCTTCACTCCTCCACTTCTCTCCATCCTTCCCAATTTTCCCTTCTACCGCTCCCCTCCCCTCCCCTCCCCTCTTAGCGCTGCTCTGGATTAGTCACACTGAGAAACTAGGGCTCATCTCCATAACGCAGGATTTGTTTTCAATCCTATGAAGTGAACAAGTACTGAGGTGACACCAAAAAACAGGAGCCTGAAGTTGCTGCCCGAAGGAAAGACCTCGGGTCATGCTTATTTGACTCCAACTGCGTTCAGGAGGGACAAATGATGCGTGTGAGGTCTGATTTGTGAAACAAATTTTTTAAATTGAGATAAAAAGCAACAAATTCATTACAAGCACAGATACACACTAATGACTACAAAAACTAAAGTGTAAAGTGAACTTATGTGAAGAACAAATCCAAATTGAAGACATTTTGATAACAGGTGCGTTTCCTGGCTGTGACCTGACATACACCGTTTGCTGACGCGTGTCACGGTCACACACTGAATCAGGCTCCTTCGACTGATTTAGGGGAACATGAAGAAAACAGATCCCTGTCTATGACTCATGGTGATGCATTTTAGATGCTGCAGAGTTTTTGAGGGAAGGTATCACATGAGGTGAGTGCACAATAGATTTTAAAGCTCTGAATGACAACATTAAGGGATTAAAAAACAGTAGCTCTAATTGGAAATCATAATGCATTCAAATTAATTTCACTAATGATTACCAAACATAAAATTAGATTTTGATCTACCCACACAGTCATCACACTTTCTCCTCATTAATTGGCTTGTTGCAAATGAACGTGCTTACCTGAAATATACATATAACCGCCGTACACCGTCCCAGCATGGCCATAATGTGGCTCATTCATTTTAGCAACATAAGTCCATTCATTTGTCCTGGGGTTGTAGCACTCCACAGTAGCTTGAGGAAAAAGACGGAAAAAAAGAACGTATTAGTTGAAAGTAGGTCAAGACACAACTAAGGAGGACAAACAGCAGCAAATGAGGCCTTGGAGGGTCTCAGTGTGGGAGCTAAAACATGGATTTAAATACAGAGTACACATCCCCAAAACCCCACCAGCACTGACTGCACAGGAAATAAGGAGATTGTAAGATCCTTTATCTTAAGGCGCCTGAGGGTGTTTCTGAAAATCTGGGAGAAACTGGAATATACAGTTGCTGGGATGCGTGAGTGAAGCTCGGAGGTGAGAGGTAACTGGGACCAGTCAGTAGGAGAGATGGAGACCCTAGAGATGTCATCTAATATTATCTCAAAAAGCATGTGAGGCACACTTTGAACCCTTATCATCAAAAACAAGGAACAGAGCAAGTGCACATGTTATTAAAACATCACAGGCCAGCGATTAGTTATGGTGCAAGATAAGTACAGTCTCATCAGAGTACAAGAGGATAAAAAATGACTGTATGTCTTAACGTCACTCACAGGAGTGGATATGAGGCACAATAATGTCGTTGTCACAGTTTGTTGCTGATGGATAAAACAGTGGGTGGATTGATTAACCCTGATTAAACACTGAAAGTGGTCTTAGCTGAGCACCACGGATAAGATCAGGCATTTTCCCAAGGCTTTGGTTAAACGGTTAAATAAATGGTTTAATCAATGACTTGGAAAAAATGATTAAATACTGCATTAAGCTCAGGACCACAAAGGATCCAGAGCCGCTATTTGCCCGGCTCAGAGAACTCTCAGCGGGGAAAAGGAGTGAAAACGTTAACTCTGCTTGCTCGACAACTACCATCAAAGTGACCTTGAGCAGAATGGAGTATCTTGCAGCCACTCAGTGGGGGAAGAGACAAAATATTAAAGGACAAAGCTCTACTGAGCAGATCTATAAAATACATCCCAATGTTGAATTTCATTGAGCTTAGTCAGAAAATAAGAATGATCAATTTTGAAATTCTCCTCATTAACAGTGAACTGAACCCCAAATCGTTTCTGAATGTCGCTGATTTTCCCAAGCTAACTAGAGGTTGATATCTCACCTCACAGGTGCAACTATTAAAATATTTTTAAAAAGCAGCACTCAGAGATCTTCTTTTGATCACCTGAAAAGGTCATATTCATAATTAGCACAACGTTCTCCCCTGGATGTTGTTCACAAAAAATGAATGCTCTAAGGGCCAAAGCTTGCAGTTGGTGACATCTGATAATAATTACTGTTTAGCATACTCCACTGACCTCGAGCTGTGGTTCACACCATGAAGGACAAGACCTCATAATGGGATCAAAGATGCTGTGGCTGGTAACAATAACCTCAGGTTAAAACAAGAGAGGGGAAATCACCCTGGTACCAACTTTTGTTGTTTGTAAGGCTTTTATATTTGCTACATATATTGTTAAGAGTGTCAATGCTGCAGGCTAAAAAAGGAACACTGACCATGAGATCTTTGCTGACCTGTACATTTCCTCTACTGTGAGGCAGTTTCCAGAAATAAAAAGAGCCCATTAAAAGAACAGTTTGGACACTGTGCAGCCTACCTTTCACATTAAAAATACCAAGTTTAAAAAAACATTAACAAATGATGGACTGTGAAATGATGGCTAGAAAAAAAAAACAGAACAAAACAAAAATATCTTTCACACACATCAGATGGTTCAAAAATGTAATCTTTCATACAACAACAAAACCAATCATGTGGAGGGGATAGAGTCTGATAATGTGTGCAAACGAAATGCTAAATGCTCAAGAAAAGATTAAAGCTTCTTCCAGTAAAAATACATCATGACGCTGTTAAGCTTGTCTAACAATAAAACCACACCCGTACATCCTTTCAAGGGTAAACAAATGATGCAGAGGCTGGGCACATTGAGAATAACATCAATGTTTAGCCACATGCAGGGGACGGGCAGTGGAACGTCGAGCAGAGAGGGGAGTTGTGTAGACAGGCAGTGAACCGGGGCCGTGTTCTTTGGTCTAATTATAACCCAGAAGAGGAGACTGCTCACACTGTGGCCTCTCTCTCTGTGTTGCACTTACAGAGCTGACTTTAAGTACTGGGTGGCACCTCTCTGTGGTCTACAATTACGGGTACAGAAATTCCAGATTGGTGGTTAGCATCATCTAGGACACTGCCCTCAACAGATGTCAATACATCTCTTTTCTGAAATGCATTTAGTATGTGGATGGACTGATGCTTACATGGTGAAACTGTCAGATTGACAAAAAAAAAAAGACCCATAATAACCCTTTAACATGAATTTAAGAAATCTTACACTTAATCTTTTTTGTTTAGCCCAGGATAGTTTGGGTCTGAGGACTTAATGTGCTCTGGTAAAGATGAGATAAATGACAAAATATTAAATTTTCATAAAGAATACAAAACTTAAGCTTTCACCAATTTACAAATAATCCTGCATATGATTCTAAATGAGGAAGCATTAGATTGTGAAAGGTGTTTATAACAGTGTGCCCATCAGCTAACTTTAATTAAATTACACAGAGATTATGAACACGACATGTTGAAACAGCAAATGATGTGTAGGCACAACACTTGATTACCAGCGTCAGCATGCTGGCAGCATCATTAAAGAGCACACTCCTTTCTCCTGGTGCTCCTTCATATTTAAGTGCATAAACTCATACAATTTTAATTAACAGCTTGTGTTGTTGCTTAAAAAGAAAGTGAAAAAAACACAAACAAGCAGGAGAATGAACTCACCGAGCTCTCCAGCAGCGTTCCTCCCACCCACAGCGTAGAGGTGTCCCTTGAGTGCGCTGAGGTGGAAGAAGGTGCGTTTCTCATTAAGGCATGCCACCTGCATCCACTTGTTGTAGCGCGGGTCGTACCGGAACACTGTGTCCACTGCTGTCTTGCCTTTGGTGTCATAGTTACTTTGGCCGCCAACCACATACAGGAAGTTGCCGATGACTGCAATGCCGTGTTGGTAGCGAGGTGCATCCATGGGTGCTAGCGCCTTCCACTCATGAGCCTTCTCATCAAAGAGACGCAGCTCCTTACTCACAACTAGCTGCTGGCGCAGGACGCCACCCAGGGTAACTAGGTGGGCGCTGTCTGAGCGGATGGCTGTCCGTTCTGACTGCATAACTGGCTGCATGTAGGGCATCATTTGGTAGTTGCTAGCTTCCAGGAGAAGGTTGACGCAGGTGTTGTCTGTGCGCATAAAGTCCACTGTCTGCACATAATTGATGAGCTCCTGTGGGTTCATGAGTGGGAAGCGGATGTTCTTCATGAGTTTGGGGGCATAGTCCATACGGCCGTCTTCATAACGTAGCCAGCGGCACGCAGCCTTGAACAGGTCTAACTCAGTGCAGTGTTTTAGGCTGTTGCTGGACAGTACAAAAGCCAGCCGTTCAAATGGAAGCTTGACAAACTCTCCCGTGCCCAGCAGTGAGGGGAAGTTCTTTAGGATGAAATTGTTGACATATTTGTCCACCTCTGTGAGGTTGTACGTGTTAGCAATGCGCCCAACCTCAACACAGTTGTCAAGAGAAACCTGCAGAGAAGAAGTAAAGATTTAAATACTGATGCTGCAATTCAGACTGAACTCATCAGAACATGAAAGACTCTATCTGACTTATTTAGAGAGACTCTCTTCCTCAGCTGTCAGATTTCATAATATTAGTGATAAGGGCTCTGAGAGATGCTGCAATCTGAATCTAACTGGAGTAAAGTCAACACTAACAGGATAAGTGCTGCATGTCTTTGCTAAATTGCTGTTAGCTTTTTTCTGATGAGTTTGTTTAAAATCTAAAGTTGACAATTTAAAGTTAACAACACAGTCTCTAGGGATTATTCATGTAAAAAAGAAGTTGCAGTTTAACACAGCAATACAGAGGACTTTTTGTTCAGGTCCTATCCTGTATAAACATTGCTAGTTTTGGTTAAATTTTAGTACTTCATTAAATAAATCAAAACAAGCTTAGATGTTTTTTTATTTCTAAAATATTTTTCAGGCCTCTTTATTTACGGTGAATGGAGCAGTGAAGTGGAGGAGTGACATGTGAGAAGGAGAAAAGAGTCGCAGTCTGGAATCAAACCATGACCACCCGCGTGAGGAGTATAGCCTGTGTACATGAGGTGTGCGACTTAACCACTAGATCAAAATTTTGCCTCAAGCTTAGAAATTCTGAACACACCAACCCCACTTCTTTGGCTCATTTTGTCTTTTTAAATCTGATTTCCGCATAAAAATTTAAATTCTGGGAAATAATGCCAGCTGAAAACTGTCCAAGCTTATCAAACACTTTTCCTGTTATACTCTGACAAGAATCATGAAGTTATTTGACTAAGTGGGCTGAAAAGAAGAACTCTCTATGCTCTTGAACCAGAAGCTAGTGGTCACTTGCCATCACAGTGGGTGAGTGTGTCACTTTGAAACAAGTCTTTTCCTTCAATCTCTTAAATCCTGTTTTTATTTGTACTTTCAGTTATTGAAATGTTTCCATGAGTTACTTATTCATGTTTACGTTTGACTACAAGGTTGAAAGACTTTATAAGTGCTGGAGTTATTTGAAAATATTTGACCATTTATACTTGATGAAGCGAAAAAGACTTCAAGCATCTCTCTTCCTCACAAAGAGACACTCTCACAGGACTTAAAGAAGTTTAACATTTAAATGTTAAGTCTGAAAAAGCTGTTTTTCCATGACTTTGAAATTGCATTTGTTTGGTTGTTTTAGCCAGGAGCCAAATGTGTTGAATAGAAAATTTACAGCCATTAAAGACCAGATGAAAGCGGTGAACAGTAGAGCAATGTGCATCTGTTTATCAGCCTTCTTACCCCAGATATGAGAAAAACCTTGCAGAAGTCCAGCACTGGAAGGATTTGTAAGAAGCTGGCTGCCTCGAGTGTGTCTTGCAGGTTCTCCATGTTGAGCGACAATTTTGCAGTGTAGATGAAGTCGATGATCTTCTTCAGCCCTATTCGGTTTACTCCGTGAAGCTTGATGCACATTAAATCCTGTTCCTTCATTCCACCTGCATCGGGAGACGGCAGAGGATGAGAGAAAGTGGAGGCTCACACGTGGTTAAACTCCTACGTAATCTTGTTTAACTGACAGGTCGGTGAGCTGCAACTATCTGATGTATTTAAGAGCATCGAGAATGAAGCTTTGTACTTCAAAAATCCACTAAAGCAACAAATGAAAAATAAAAAATCTAAACGCATTAGCTACAAGATGTAGATGTTAAAGAAATGTTTTGATTGTCAAAAGATTTAAGCTCCGAGGAAGGATTGAAGGGAATCTAATTGCTCAGCATCTATGCTCAGACAGCTAGCTTATCACTAATGCTATCTGTTGCTAAGCAGTGCCCCCTCACACCTACTTTAACTAGCTCCTCCTCTGTTCTTGATGCAGGACCTTCATCTTTAAGGTTTACCAAAGATGTAAAGACAGGTTTATTTCTACCTATCAATATATGAAACTCAAAGTAAACTCTCCACTATCAATGAAATCCACCCCCCATTATTACATTATATACTATGAAAGAAAAATGGAGGCAAGGTCTTTTTTGGCAGCATTAGTGTAACCAGCTTTTCTTTTACTTTAAGTCATAAAACCTTGTACATTAAAAATGCTCCTGATTATCCTCAAGGCCAGTTGTCTGAAGCAAAGTTTTAGAGTATATAGGCTACTCCCACTGCACACGCTGTAGGCATTTCAATAAATGTTGTGAAGGTTCCTCCACCTATGCATAAAACGCACAGAAGGAAACACTGCGGTAATGTGGGCACAAGGTCAATTTGAGTAATTTCAAAGAAGACAAAGTGACGCTGACGTGGCTGTGCCTGTGTCAAGCACTGAAGTGCTCTTGAATATAAAATGCTTTATTAAGGAATACAATGCAAGTAGGAGAACGTTACAGTGCATTCACTTTATAGCTATGGGAAAACATCCCACACAAAAGACAACAGCAAACCCATGGGAATCATTCAAGCCTTTCTTTTTCTGACCCACCTGTGAACATGGCTTTGAAATAGTCGGAGGAAGAGGCCATCATGGCGCGGTGTACAGGGAAAGCTTCATCACCGTCCCCAGCCACCAGTGTGACGTCACATAGTAAACCTTCTATCCTCAGCTGGTCAAATCCCTGAGACAGGAGCAGAAAGGTGAGAGATTATTGACAAAGCTTAGGACACTTGGACGTTGCCGGGAGACATCATTAACAGCCCTGTCACAGCCAACTGCGTGGAACAGAAAACACACACTTAAATGCTCTAGCACAGATCAGTCAAGACAATCTTCAGTCTGGGCCTGTCAGCAGAAAGCTCCTGTAACTAAAACAGGGCTGTAAGACTAATTGTTTTCTTGATTGTCTTGTATGTAACTGGCACAGGATTACATGTTCAGAGCTCCAGCTACAGCGTATTGTCCCCTCTTGGCAAAGCAACAAAGTAGAGTCTTGTGCAGCATGAAGGCATGTGCTTGATAACAAAGAAATCCTATCCACATGCTGAAAATGTGTACTCACACCACATTCTTAGGGAATGGTTTCCTTTCTGCTCACACCTGATTTCATAGACTGTACATTTACTACTATTTACAGTAAAGAAGGAAAAAAAGATCAGTCTCAGTGTTTAGCACAGCTTAGGTGGCACTTTAACAAGCCACAATAACTCCCATCAATGGGCCAGTGTGTGTGTGTGTGTGTAGCTTCCATGTGTCCAAGCTAACTACTAACTCACTGTGGCTGCAGGGTAACATGATCAGATCAGATGGATTTGAAATACAGTTATTATTCCTGTACTGCGCTCAGACACCATCTGATTAATGTGCAGAAAAAGCCGCCAACAGCCATTCATTTACAACGAGAGCTGGTGATAAAGGCTAGCCAGTGCCATGGCAGCAGCAACCGACCCGATGCCAGCATTCAGATCGACAAGTCGAAATGATGATGCATTACAGAATCCATGCACATCTTTTAAACATCCATAACTGCTCTTTTTGCGGAGCAAAGGTCTGTTTTCTCCATGAAATCAAAACTATGTGCTTTCACTTTTGAGCAGCTGCTTCAGATACGATTCTGGGAGGGATGTAGGTCACCTGAAGAACTTATTGAATTCAGCTACTTTTTTAATACAATCTTAATGAACAGTTTCATAATGTTCTTGTTGTGCTCACTCTTCATATCAAATTACACAGAAACCATCTCCCAAGAGCTTTAAGGTAATCATCAGAACATTGTCTAAGCTATTAAATTGTGTCCTTTAATACATACTATGGGCTCTTTGGTATAGTTTGGATTGTGCTGAGCAGAGGGTTTTTGAACTGTACAGAAATTCAATAAGGACAAATGTCCCAGTTTGTAGTCTTGTTGAATGCAAAGATTAACTCAGATAGGGTTTTATCTCATTTATAAAGTGATGGTGAGGAATCTGAATAAGTCTCTCCACTGTGCAGTCAGCAGTATTTTAGGATAGAGCTATAAAGCCTTCATTATTCAAGGGATCTCAGAACTAATGGTGAGGAAAATTATAATACAGGGTGTCCATAAAATTGCTTTAAAATTTGAAAAACATATTACAAAGGCAATTCATGAGATATCTTAATCAGATTTGTTCTGTTTACTCAGTAGTTAAAGTTTTTTTAATCCCAGTGCTTTAGTGTTTTTAGGTATCCTGTTGATAAAATAGGTACCATTACACGAACCCCAAAAAATGGCAACTCCTCATTAAAGGCACAATGTGTGTTCTGGTTTATTGTGACAAAAGCTGATACGCAGTTCATTCGTTTTGGTAGTATATATTTTAAATTGTAAAAAGACTTTATGGACACCCTGTTACTGAAACGCTACTACAACATGTCTGAATCACTCACCTGAAGAACGACTGAGCTGTGTGTGTTGCTTGTGAAAAATCTAGTGTTTCCTGTCTTTGATGCCTGAAGGTGAGCAGAGATGCCCATATCACCATAGCCCAGAGCCACTTTCATGTGAGCGTCGTCGTCCTCCACGAGGGATCTATTAGGGGAGAAAAGAAGTTTTTAACTTCAGGTAAGGTAACAAAAACAAGTGCCTCCACCTAAATTTAGTTTACCAAAAGTAGGACGAGGAAGTTTTCAAAGTGACCCTACTTGAGGACAAATTGGGTGGCAGTAGCTGAACCACTGCCACCGCTAAAATGTGTCAGGTCTAAAAACCTTAAGGAGGTGAAAACATTGTGGGGCCATTAAGCTGAGACCTCCTACTCTGTCGTAAAAAGGCCAATCAGTGGTCTGAGATATGATTAGTGTCTAATTTCCCGTGCCACCTTAAAGCTCCAATCAAAACAGACATATTTCCTGTAAAAAGGCACATTAAATCAGATCTGGTGCCTGAGGTGCTGGTTCAAATTTGGAAACAGCTGCCAACACTGCCTGCAAGCAACACCTGAAATGACTAAGACTCTGACCAGGTTTGAGTTATTAAATGATAACTTGACAAAAAAACAGACACACAACTAGCATGCTGAGGATCCTGATATTCAGTTGTGAATCAGCTGTTTCATGTTTAAGACAAAAGCAAGAGATATCACTCTTGAAAACCTTGCATTAATATTCATTGTCCTTTGAAGATGATCACTCCTGATGACATTTGTGGCCTTCCTGATCTTTAATCTTGCCCCACTGTCAGGTAAAAAAAAATACGCCAAATTCCCTCAAAGTTTTATGTGGGTTTTCATTCTGCTCACAGAATGAGTCTTGGTATTTTAGTGAGACCATGACCTTTAGTTTAGTGCCAATCTATAAATCCCACATGGAAAGCTGGGGCTCAGGAAGTAGAAAGGATCTTTTCGGTCAAAGTGTTCTTGCACAAACAGTGAGCGAAAAATGACTTCAGATTCAGGAATCACAGTGCATAGAAGCTCGCTGGAGTCGTGTTTGTAAGGAAATGAAGGATATAGTTCAAACATAAAGGAGAAATTTTTACACAGTCAAACACAAGTTACAACTGGAGAAGAAAGAGCATGAAGCATGTGTAGTTTTCTTGTTGTATGATGAATACTGCTGATTATAATGAAGAGTGAGGCTTTCAGTGGCTACCGGTGTGGCTTCAAACAATATCTACTTCAAATACCTTTTTGTGATGTTAAAAGCACTCAGTGATCTTGAGGTTTCATAGATTTTGGAGATGAAATTTTAATCCTAGATAAGAAAATTGATGAATGTCAGAATCACCTTAAAGCTGGGTGAGTTGATTTAAGAACAAATTTCTTGCAGAATGAGGTCAGTTGGTTTCAGAACAGTTAAAAATGAAACCGCAGTATGTGTAAAGACAATGCTTCCCAGTGATCCGAACTCTGGGAGTAAGATAAAATACATGCAGCAGAGAAAACTCTGTTAATGATGACTGAAGTTAATGAAGGTTTTCTTTCAGAATGTGTAATTGATTTATAATCAAGGGATTCTCCACTTGAACAGAACTCTGATGAGTCTTTCACAGCCTCAGGAAACAATCAGCTCTGTGGGAACATGATATCACTGTTCCTCTTCTGTATCGTCCAATTCCTGCAATGTGTCTGTGCTCTAGGACAGTCTGACGAAAATCTAAAGCAAAGTCCTTAACTGCTCCACAGGGAGCGAACGTGAAGAGATGGCAAGTATGACTCAGAGCCCTCAGGGAAATACTCTGGGGATATTGGTACATTTCGTGCTGACAAAGCTGACATTAGAGAATGAAGCTCATTTGGGTAAAAAAATAACTGTGAATCAACAAAATCAGCTGGGTATTAGTCATCTGCTGTCAAAGAAGATAAGTGTCTCTGAAGTGTTAGATCATAAGCAAACAATGCTGATTTCCCTGCTTTGCTCCTGTGTACTGTCTTAGAAGTGAGTTTAATGTCTCTAAAAATACAACAACAACAACAACTCTGGCCTTGGAATAGAGAGTGTAATTAGCTGAACAAAAAATGTTGAAACAACCCATCCTTCACAGCAGTTCTTGAAAAGGTAGGTCATTCTTTTCAGCTTGTGGTTTAAACAAAGAAACAGTAAAAGGATAGACGGTTATTTGGTAATAATTTAGCTAATTTGTGAAAAATAATGCCTTAACCTGTTCTTTTTTAATGCACGGTGATAAGACATTGATCAAAAAACTGAGCTTAAAAGTATTACAACAGCCTCCCTGTGCAATAAAGAGATGACAGCATAGTCGATGTAAGTGGCATGTGAGAGTTGAAAGCCAGACGTTTTGAGATGAAGATTGGCCCGCTTTGATAAAATATTCTTTTACAAAAATGTCTGGCTCAGCACAGCAGTAAATTTGTGTCTTCAAACAGGCCCATGAGCAGGCAGTGCTTGTCAGATCTAAGAGACTAATGGTTTTTGGGTGGACTACTTGTAAAATTAGGTGACTAAGTCCTTGCTTGGATGGGCATTAGATTTTTTTGTGGTTAGCAGAGTGGTTGTATTATTTGTAAATAAACGTCCCATGCGTTTAAAGGAGCATTCAGCATTTCTGAAGAAAAAAACACTGGATTAAGGCGGAGCTCTAGAGTGTGACCAACAATTTTACAATTTTAAGAGTGCGACTTATATTTCTTCTTGGTCACACCAGTGCACCTCACCAGGTGAAAACATTTTTTTCTGTGTCTGAACATACTCTCAGGGAAGGATCATACTGTGGTCTAAACCAATAAGAGACGGAGCTCAGGCCGTTCTTTTCCTCTGATTGGCTGTGGTCCAGTTCACTCACTGCCTTAAGTTGCATACGCGTTCACAATTCGCAGCTGAGTTTGCCCCGATGTGTGCACATAAGACACACAGTTACTGGAGAAAATTGATTCCACTCTTACTATGATCATTCACCAGTTTTTCCAGATGTGTTATCATCCAACTTTAGACGATAGAGTTAGATGACAACATATGCTGCTAGGTTTCATATGATGTAATGAAGCACATGTCACAATGTAAATATCCTGTGAGTCGCGGAGGAAAGTTTCATCTCTGTAGCCACATATAAAGCCATCACCAGCAGAGTTACCCCTGTCACTTTGTGTGGTTTGTATAAACTTCATCCTGATCAGTTTGTGGAGATTGTATTGATGATTGGTGCGGTGTTGTGCTGTGAATTAACTCACGCACATCATAAAACAGCTGATTGTTAATCCTCCTAGTGCTATCACCTTTCTGCTGACTCTTTGGAACACAAGTTGTAGTTTGGCCAGCTTTCCTCTCATTCTTTAAAACCAACAGGAGTTCTCCTATAGCGTTTGGTGAACAAATTGGTCAATATGTGTCTCTGCGCAGGGGCGTGTCTAGACTTTCTGACTGGGTGGCACAATGAGGGCAGTGGCATAGGTAAGGGTGGCCAGGGTGTGCACATGTACAGGCTATTACCATTTCTCCTCTTTAACTTCACTCTGCTTAAACAACTACAAGTAAACATGACCGTATAGATTCAACAATGATTTTAGTGTAAAAATGTATTCAACATAATAGTGCATCAGCCAGTCTAATAAATTTAAAGCAGTTTTTACACCCAGACTTTAAATTACACAAAAAACAGTAAAGGCCTGAAGGAAACACTGATGATGTGTATAACATTGCCAAAGAAGAGTTGCAATTCACTAATTTTAATCAGAAATTCTTTTCATGAAGAAAAATGAATTAACGTCAATTCAATTTAGTGAAGCACTTTAGAAACGGGCACTTTGTTATGGAAATGTTTCATTTTTCTTCATTTTTGGGTTTAAAATGTTCGATTTCAGTGAAGTGAATCTCAGTGAAGCACTTTAAACATTTCATAGATTTTCTTTTTCTGTATAATTGTGATTCAAATGAAGACAAACGGTTCTCTACACCTTATTCTTATTTAAGAATTATTAATAAATGATGGTCATGATAGCGATGAAAAGGTGGCTTTATGGCATTTAGGTGGTGCAATTGAAATTTGGGTACACCTGCATTTTTTGCTAGTGCACCTAAATAAAAAAAAAAAAAAAAATAAGAATTAGGCACACTGGTTCGACCAATGCAAAATGTAATTATGGAACAGATATGGCAGATTTAGGCTGATAAAACTTACCACACTCTATTTAAAAACTTCCTCTACCTCTCTTTTATTTCTCACAACAGCAGCAGTTATAAAAAGAAAGGTAAAAGTGTGCACTTGTAATGTACAAAAGAAATGATAAGAAGCTCTAGTAAATATTTGGTGATCTTTATGCTGATGTAAATAAGGTCTTAATCAGACAGGAGTCTTTTTTTAAACACTTACACACATTAATCCTTTTAAATGCATGTCTATTTTTAGATTAATCAGGTGTAATGGTTTATTTAATCTGTTACATAAAAGCTTCTTTATACATAGCAGAGCATGCCACACTGGATTAGAAAAAAACATTTGCAGTAACATGATTTTAATTTGATTACTGTAGAAAAGACGATCTGTATCTAGTTATAAATATGATATAGAGAAAAGAAAAGATGCCGGATATGTTATCTAATTTCCTGGTGGATTGAAGAGACTTGACGTGAAACTGGTGTAGTTACATCAAGACATGGTGGACAGATATTTGGCCATAAAGGTTCAGAATAAGGTTGCTCTTATGGTGAAATCGATAATCTGTGAAAGGATTTATATGTTATTTCCACCTAAGCGCTGACCTCTCTCGTTCAGCAATGAGATTAACAGCAACAATCAAATGGGACACGCAACCTGGGAACTAAAAGAAAGCCACTTTCCAGTTTAGTCATGGATGATGAACGCAGCTTTAGTCGACATCTCCACATAAGGGTTTATCACAGCTTGTTTGGTGCTTTGATAAATAAAAAAACACAGCATGAGCCTCCACTTCAGTGACTTTTGTAATGTTAATGTAAACTTTGCAGACTGAATGAGAATGCTGATGGTTGTTCCCCATGTTATATAGTTACAAAAAATGAAAACAAAAGGAGTTCATAATACTGGAAGTGGCATGTGCAGATTTTAATCAACACATTCAGCTCAGATATTTGTGAGGTTTACAAACAGAATGAGCAAAAAAATGTGCCATGAAGTCCTTTCACCATCTACATTTTGGAGCGAAAACTTTATCACACATCGGGAATCTGATTAGGCCTGTCACGATAACAAATTTTGCTAGACGATAATTTTCCAAAATATTATTGCCGATAAACGATATTATTGTCAATATTATTTTGATTTTTTTAAAAAAATTTTTCATTGATGTAATTATGATAAATGTGATAATAAAGTGAGTACACCATATCAAAAGCAAGAAACTTTAATTTCTTAAGAGTATTTAACTGTAATTAAAAGGTCAGGATCTTTTAAACAAAATAAAATAAATTAAACAAAAAATATAATAAATTTAACAAACACGAAAGAGAAAAAAAATACAATGAAAATGAAATGGACTCTCTTTTAGAAAAAAAAACATGTCAATGAAAATAATGAATGCTAATCAAAAACAATAAAACATAGACCCTGTCTCTAAAGAAAAAAACGAAACTCCAAAAAAACAACAACAATAAAAACTATAGCCTAAATAAAAGAGAGTTTATACAGCTCCTGAATTGTTTATAACATGTACTTTTCCCAGTCAATTTGTACTGTCTGTCAAACATTTTTAACATTTCTTGCTTTCAACCGTATTGAAGGGCTGCATTTCTTTGGCAATGTAGCTGTCTTTGAGCGCCCACCATTTGGCACTTTTATTTCTATTTACTTTGCAGACCAAAAGCCTCAGTAAGAGCGGATTGTCAAAGAACAAGGCTCCGCTGCACCTCCCCTTCTTCTTCATCGCCACTATTTTCAAACAAATGCGACATATCAGCTCGTTGGTGTTCATGAGCTCACACTTTGTTCATTCTGATAAAAAACAAAATATTCCCACACTGGGACTGTGGCAGGCGGCTTAAGAACTGTATCTTTCGTGCCATCGCTCATATTAGCATGTGTTTCCTCCTTACCCCTCAGGACGCTCGCTTCAGCTCTCTCCATGTGTACGCGCAAGCAGCCCCGTCTTCACCCCAAAGATCGCATTTTTGACAGATGCTCACTCCGCTATAAATCCACTATAGAACCTATGCACCCCGATGTTAGGAAAGATAGACGTAGTGAGCCATCTTCTCATTCAGCCTCTTTGGTCGAAAGAGAGGAGGAAAACAAACATGCATGTACGTGACAGTTTATCAAGGCTGGCAAACTTACCGAGGACGTTTTTATTTATCGTTCGGTTAATTGATTTATTGATTATCGTGACAGGCCTAAATCTGATACTTAGATTCCAGTTGCAAAGCATGGGCTCAAAGTGATCTCTCCTTGCCTCACATCTCTAGAGCTGATTCCAAGACATAGACATCAAGCGGACTAAAGCCCCTTTCACACGTTTACTGTACTGAAAATTTACCTACTTTGCTGGGTGGGTGGGCAGCTCAGCAGCAGATGACTTTTCACACAACGTAGGAACAGGTAAGAACAGCATGAGCACAAAAATGAAGGTTTTCAGCTACCACAAGAAGTATGAAAATCTACTCTATGGTCGACTTCACATGCTTCATCTACTACATACAAATCATGGTGACGCTTTGAAAACTTATGAAAAGATGATGAGAGGAAGAATCACTACATTTCACAAGGAGATGATCGTGGAGCACGTCTAAAAGGAGTTTGAGAACACCATCACTGAATGCTGAGTAACTGGCATGGCTTAAATAGTGGTCACAAATCACACTGACACACAGCACAGGCAATGTACTGATACATTTACCCCGTCAGGTGGTAAGCTGGACAGGCAGCAAGGAGAGAGTGGGTTGTCCAAACCACAAAGGAGTGTTGGTGGCTGCCGGGACGAAACAAAAGAAGACAACAGCTACAGCATCCCACATACAAGTTGTGCTACTTGTAAAGACACCAGAGAGCACAGAGACCGCATCTCCAGCTGCCCCCGTGGCGTGGTGTTTGTAGATAATTATGACTAAAGCTTTGGAGTAGCTCAGCCCTGCAGACCGATTTAAAAATCAAAAACAGACAGTGAACACCTTCAAAATATTACAACTAGGATTTTATTTTAGGCATGTTCTACTTTGGCACTCTTTCAAATGAGAAGTTTATTAAACCTGTTATTTTTAATGTCGCCGTTGATACTCTTTGCGCGACAGGGAGAACTGTCATCATGTTACGAGCTTTTAACTGATAAAATTAGAAACATCTAAATTTATCTTTTCAGAAAACTACACTGACACACTCACAGGTCAGGTCTGAAATGACAAATGATAAATAAAAGCCTATTATCTTCCAAAGACACACATCCATAATTGATCTTATGGGTCTAACGCAGTATCTTGAGTTTTGATATTTGGTTTTTGAGCAGGCGGGTTTGGGAAACGAAATACTTTGAGAAAATCTCAAGAAGCAGAGAAGGAAATGGAGGATTGAAAAGGAAGTATTACAGATAAAAGAAACAAGTGTGGCGGTCTTTACAGTCCCTTCATGTCAGTGGAAAGCTTAAAAACATCCTTCCACCAGTGACAGTTCAGGAAGCTAAAGTCAACTTGGCTTTTTCCCTGGGATGACAGTGGAAGGGTCTTAAAAGATTAATGAGTATATAGCTTTGCTGCGTTGTCATGCTTAGCCATGCATCGATAGAAACTTTAATAATCTCATCTTCTTTGGGTTCTGAACATCTGAAGGACCCGTGTCATGGTCGCTGGAGCAAAATACCTTGAAAGTTGAGTGATGAAATGCAGTGCAAAATAAGTTTGCACCCGAGTTAAAAGATAAATCCACAGTATTTAAGTTTGATGTACTAGCGCTCAAATACTGGGTCATGTGTCTGATCCTCATCCCTGCTTCCAGGAAATGCTTCTTCACATGAGACATGAAGAACAATCTTCAGGAAATTGCCACGATTCCTAAACAAAGTGTGAGAAGCACTGATGAAAAATTGATCGCAGCCTATTTTTTTCTGCCTAATAATGTGCAAACAGCATTACATCAGTGTTTTAAAACTTTGATTGCATTTTTTAGTCGCTCACAGCTACAGAGGACTTATGTGACACTGTTAAAACATGAACACAGGAAGAGCCTGAGAGTTAACAACAGACAGACAGCGAGGCAGCAGTGAAATTGGCGGAGAAGCAAGAAAAGAGCAGCATCAACATTTTATATTTAAAGAAAAAGGATACCTCTGCCCCATTGACAAAAAAGATCAAAGGACTCCTACGGTCTGACTGAAGCTCTTAGAGCACTCCAGCAGCAGAATATGAACCATACACACAAAAATAGAGAGGCATGAGAAAAGGTGACCAGGTGTTTGGAGGAAAAACAAGCATCTGGAAACCTCTGAAGTGATTTGAGTGGACTCAGAAGGGAAATCCCAATTTTCTCTAGGCACACAGAGAGATGACAGACTCCTAACCAGAGGAGAGTCCTCCATCATTGAGTGCAGCAATGCAATAAAGCTACATGTCAAACAGTCTCTACTCCCGGGGAAAAGACTTGTTTAAGAGTCACTACATGGTGTAGAAAGAAAACAGAAACCACCTCATGATGTGATACAATGACCCCGTGCTGTATTGTGATCCTAAATGTTATGATGACAACAACACAGCTCTGCAGCAGCAGAAGAATAACTGAAAATCAATTAACCAATGAGTTTCTATAGCACAGTATGACCTGAGTTTGTGGTATTGGTGAATCAGTGATAATGATATAAAAATGATTCTTACTCATCATTAAATAGCCTCTTCAGAGACATTTAAAGTATGACTGACTGTTTAGCAGATTCTGTTTTATTATTAATCAATTATGTGAGACTTGTTTTCAGCTTTTTGAATGTATTGCTTCATTAAAGATGCTATGAAGAGGATCTGTTTTAATTAGACTGCCTTGCCACCTTCTGGTCCGGAGTCTCAAGCAAACTGTCATAAATTACTTTTAATGAAACATGTTTGTTTTGGGATTAAAGGGAGATCGGATCAAATCAAATTTTCTTTGTTCAAGACAACTTTTGACTGGATACAATGCACCAAGGTAAGGTATTTATCAGTACAGTTATGTAGCGCTACAGTTTGAAACGTGTCAACAAGCAAAGATTGTAGTAGCCGGCCATATGTAGTGCTATCGACAGCACGTTGCTCCGGCAACAAAACACTGTCAAGTTGTAAGTGCAGCTGACAGCACACCGTTAGTAATTCCTGGTTAGCTATGTCCTGCCAGTCATCTACCAAGCAGAGCTAACATTACATTGTTTATAGAATGAAGTAGAACAAAATACTCATCCAGAAGGCTTTCCCGATCCAAGCAGTGCTTCGGGAGATATATAGATCCAAAATCGTGCAGCGGACGTCCGTATAATGGGATCCATCGGGGAATAGACAGCACCGCTCCTAAAACTGCATTAATCGTCCAAAAACTCATGTTTTTCACCAATATTCCATCTCGGTCCGCTCCGAGTTAGTCCTCTGCTGCAGTCTGTGTCACTCCAGACAGTGCTGTGTGGCTGTACTGACCTCTGAACAGACGAAGACTTTGTTTACGATTTCCCCTCAAAGAAAGGAGTCAGCTCTCCAGAGAGTACTGCGCATGCGAGGAGGGGCAAACGTAAACAAAGTCTTCGTCAATTCAGAGGTCATTTCAGCCACACAGCGCTGTCTGGAGTGACAGACTGCAGCAGAGGACTAACTCGGAGCGGACCACGATAGAATATGAGTGAAAAACACAAGTTTTTGGACGATTAATGCAGTTTTAGGAGCGGCGCTGTCTATGCCCCGATGGATCCCATTATACAGACGTCCGCTGCATGATTTTGGATCTAAATATCTCCCAAAGCACTGCTTGGATCAGGAAAACCTTCTAGGTGAGTATTTTGTTCTACTTCATTCTATAAACAATGTAAAAGCTGTATAAACCGAACTTATCCTTTAAAGAGGCAGTTGGATGTTGACATTTCAATAAACATTTCCATTTAACCATCTCTGAGTGAATTTATTGTTTTGACTTTCTTGGCAAGAAAACTGTCTAAGAAGTAACGTAAAAGGGATGTGCAGATATCTTATTTAATAGTCTCTAGCATCTTTTACCAATCGTTTGTGATGAATGTATCATGATTTAATCATACAACCACAATGTGAATGATTTAAGCCCATATATCCAGCTACTGTCGTAAATGTTTGCCTTTTTGTTGTACTTTTTATTACAGGAAAATGTTTATAATTTTGCTTTTATTGTAGTTAGCATTCATGTGAACCAATGAAAAGTCAATAACTTTGAGTTCAAGACTATTTAAAGATTCCATCTTTTGGTTTACCAAACTGAGTTTTTAGATGGTGCTCTGATTCACCGTACTTTGCTTTAAGTTGATTGGCTCTTGAAACCCAAGACTGTGTGTAACAGAAGGGTTTAGAAGCTGATGACAGTTCAAATGTCAATTTTACCCATCCTTTGGTCAACCGTGCAAGAAGCAACAAGGATGGGTTGAGTTTAAGCTGACACATAAGGAACTGCAGCTCTTCCACCTTCCTTGATTTGCTTTTAAATTTGAGGTTGCCTGCTTTAAACGTGTCATGTCCCTAAAGATTCATGTGGTGGTGACTTAAGGAGCTGACTTACTCCATCAGAAGCCCCTTACATACAGCCTTTTGGTTTTCTACTTTCAGTCAGTATTAAAGACTTCAAACAATACTTAAACTTTTAAGATTCAGCATGCGTCCAGCCAAACTATCATAAAGAGTTTCTGCATTGTAATACAGAAAAATATTTAGATTGAGCATCTTTATTTTTTTTCACCAAGCACCTTCATTTTTTTTCCTCCAGAAGTCTAATGCAGAAAGGAGAGGGAGGGATAGAAATTCTCTCCACACATTTTCACAGAATTTGGTGCAGCTCTTTCTTCCTTTCTTCAACCACATGTGGTGAGAAGCAGGAGAACAGCAGGGAAAAAAAAAAGAGTCAGATGTGGGGTCTTAAAATTCATCCCTCATACCGTCTCGATTCCATCTGAAATGTGAAAACTGGTCTGGTGGATGGGTTGCAATCAGAAAAAAAATGTGAATTTGTTCATCATTACAGAGAATACAGATATTCTCAATGCACCAAATTATAAAAACGAGCAATGCATGATCTTCCCTTTCATTTTCAACCATTCATAGGGTTCCAGTAGAAAGGAAGCGTCAGCACTATTCAGACTGTTTCAAACATCTGTGGCCTATGTGTCTGACAAATGCTGTGTGCTCTGCCCTTTCACATGAAAATTGGCACTTGCTTAATTAATACTCCAGGCTTAACCAAATGAATAGATGGTTGGAATGTACTATTCACCGGCTGCAAGGTCACTCTGAAATGCTGGGAAGAAAATGAGGAAAACTTTGAATTTTCAAATGGACTTATTTAAAAAAGTGTAATTTTACAAGGTTCACAAAATATCATAGCATTTAGAGATGAGGGGAGGTCTTGATGAGCTTTGAGTTACCATGAAAATTGACAAAAAGTTATAAACTAAATGAAACAACACTCAGGAGCTTCATTACAATGTTCCTTCATTCAGCATATACTTTGTTTAGTGATTATGCTGCCTCGGTGTTTTGGATCTGCAGTAGCCTCCTCACATCCAGCTGAAATGCACATTTCCAAATTATCTGTGTCTCACTCCGTCCAAAATAAACTACCCACGGTGTCTGGATAATTGCTCCAATCACGGCTAATAATCTTAGCAATGTGTACGCTATAATGAGTCTGTAATTACATTTTATAATCAAAGAGCACTTTAAGGTCAAGGTTTTCATTAAATCAGGCAGGGGAATAAATGAGTGCTTAAAATGAGGTTTAAAAAAAGCACAGTTTCATTGCACACCACAAGTGAGCACAAGTTACGCCAAACACGCTTCACAAAGTGTTCGCGTGTGGGTGGAGCAGACAATCTGTCAACATGTACCAAATGCTTAATCAACCTGAAGGATGCTGTAAGCAGGAACACGACCCAGCTGAGTCTGTCTGAAAGCAAAAGGACAACTACAGAAAGAGAAGATTCAATTGTGAGTTAGTTTGCATCATTTTTTTATAGAAACAGCTACAAACTGTGTGTCAGCTAATGATATGTGGAGGTATTCAGCAGGGGGACTTCTGACTCTACAGTAAGCACATATGTAACTAAGAAAAAGGTGGTGAGGATGGATTAGTAAGAAAAACTACGAGAGGGGGCATCAAAATGTAAAAATAAGTGACTATTAAGCATTCAAGTGTTGTTAGAGATCAAACTTCCAACATCAGATTTCTCTAATTCAAAGGGGCTTTTGGGAAACTAAGCAGCAGACTGGATACAGATTAATTTTTCCAACCCAGTCTTTTAACCTGCAATAACAGCTTTCTTGGACCAGTGTTCCCTCGGGACTCGACTGTAACGGTTGTCTGGATTTGTCCAGCTGCCCTGCGGATTTCTTCAGGGCAGGCATTGCTGTTATTAATTTTACAAGTCACGCTTATTTTTGGCAGTCAGGGGTTGTCTGTTCTCCTTCTGCACTGCTTCTGACAAGTGGACGGGAGCAGGGTAAATCTGACGTGATGCATCTGACGAGGGAAGTCAATCAAGATTCTGCGATGCACGGAGATGTTTTGTTGTTTTTGTCTGATGTAATGTAATCCACTGGATGACGTGGAAAGTTTCACCACACTGTTTACCCATGTTGAGTTTTAAGTGGGCAAGTAGAACAGAGTTGAATATTTTTTAAGTGGGCAAAGTGTGTGTATGTGTGTATCTCGCAAGACATGACAGTTTCACCTGACTGAACTAACTTGATGCTCTGCCAGCCAGACTGCCTGCCCGCCTGCTTGTGCCTCTGCTCTGGCCTTTCAGAGAAAATAAATGATCCCTGGGTGGCTGTTGCATTTTGTACAAAACAGCCACAAGTCAGCAAGAACTAAATGTCCATTTAGCAGGGCAGGGTAAATTAAAAGCTTCACATCAGTTCACAAGTTTTTTTTATTTCACAACAGCTCAGCACACACATCTGAGCTGACGGCTGAATCATCAACATATTACACAAATAGTAATACATAGAAACAGGTCAGCAAGTCAGCAAGCTCAAAGTAAGACATTTTATATCCTGTGGTGTATTAAGTAAACAGTTAAGAAGGGCTACCTAAAAGGTGATAGGATTGTGATGTTATGCCTTGCCTTTTGAAACAGACCTACTGCAAGACGAGAGAACAATTATGGATTTTGTACAAAAAGCTTTTTGGAAAATCTCTGATGGCTGGAGTCTTTGTTTTTGAGGTGTCTAAAATAAGAGATTTTACTGGGTATGCAGGATATATCGCGATCCATATCAGTATCAATGTGTAAATGTGGGTCGATGTTTACTCATTTGCTGCCGGCCATTTTCAGAGCATCTTGAACAATCTTTCAAGACCCAAATAATATTGTTTTCTATGACTATGTAAACACCAACACTTCCTAAGAGGAGCAGGCTCTTCTTTTTAGGGATGGGTACCTTTCACATTTGAAACGACACGGTACAGATGCCCGGTACTTGGCAATTGGTATCAGTACTAAACGGTACCAATTTTTGGTACTTTTTTGTGTTTATGTGGTAAAAAAATATTAATTTGTTTAATAATAAGATGTAATTTCTTTCAATTTAACATATTTATTCTTCAGTACTTAACCTTATAATGCTGTGTTCATGTCCAGCATGGAAAATCACCTATTCTTCCACTCCTTCACAGACACAAGGATGCATTTAGGTACCTCAACATTGTACCTTTTGATTTTTCGTGAATCGGTACCCAGTACTTTTGACAGAAGTCAGTCGGTACCTATAAAAGCACCGAATTGGGTACCCATCCCTACTTCTTTTAGGTCTCTCTTCCTGTTTTGATCCACATAACAAAAACATACTTTTTTGATCACGTTCATCTCGGGCGCTCCATCCTTTGATCCTCTTCCATGGTCGTCTTTTTTCACGATTGCACCGCTCTTTCTCTCTGAACTACCTCGACACATCATCTCAGATTTTTATTTTAAACAATATTGATATTGGTCAATATTGGTTATTGGCCATAACAGCAATATTAATATCAGATATTGACCATTTTTTTATATTGGTGCATCCCTAGATATTACCTACAAGCCTTAAAAAAATCCTTTGATTGTAAGGATCTTAAGAAGATATAATTAAAAGATCTTAACAATACAAGAAATGGCATCCCAACAAGGAACACACAAATGTAGTGCTGAGTTTTAAGGGGGAACATGATGTTTTTATCCAGCTTTTTTAAGCTGATGAGGCACACAAGCTGATCCTCTGCCTTTTACAACATAGGAAAAACCAACAGCAGCTCTGTCACAACCCTGAAAGACTCATTTCCCAAAACTCAAAAACTGCGTCCTAACAGCGTAGCTTCAACCTGACGTGTTCAACTTCTCTGAAAATCTTTCATCATGATTCATTAATGTGTGAATTTGTGATCTAACTGTAGCTGCACTTGAGAGTAAAATGATATATATTATTCTGGCTGAGAAGAGCACTGTAGTTATAACATCTCTGCCGGCATATCATCCCTGAATGAGTCCAATTAACACAAATCAAACTGTGATATATCTGGTGGGACCCTGGAGAATAATTCAGCTGTTTTATGTATTTTTAACTATGAAAAGGACTTTTTTTGTCAGTAAAAGTTGATGTTCAAAGACAGAGTAAATGAAAATCCTCAGGCGCACACTCAGCTCTTACTCAGTCTGATGCCAGCTGTCAGATGAACTCTGTTCTGTTTGTTTTGATGGAGATGAGCTGTTTAATTGATCGCACAAATTCATTGAAGTCACTGATGAATTATATTTTAGAGATAAGTCTGAAAACTAATGTGGAGTGCAGGAGCTATCTGACCCAAGAGGACATTTAGCACAGGCAGGAAGATCTGACAGGCATGTGAGACATGTGAAGCATCCAGCGTTCACAGAAATCTGTAACTTTCAAAGCTTTCATTTTACTTACAGCTGTACACTCTGTGCAGAGCTTGATCCGGTCAAACTGGCCTCAAATACAGTCTCAGTGTTTGGAATTGCTCTTTCAAACACAAAAATAAAAATCAGTAAAAACAACGGGACAGCAGCAGCAGATCACAGTAGACAGACAGACAGACAGGGGACATGTGGAGAGAAGAAATGGGTCCGACATATGCTAGAGGTCTCTGACTGCAATTGAACACGCTTTGCCGCAGTTAATGCTGCTGGCCCGCTGTGACGCCTCCAAGAGGTGATTACTAAAGACAGCAGTCAAACATATTAAGTGCTTAGCGCTAAACCAATGCAAGACAAGAGATGACATTTATTTCAAAGATGCTTCATAGGGAAAAAAAAAAACAAAAAAAACCTGATGATGCACTGAGCTGAAGATTACTCTCTGAACCATACTGAGTGAACTTTCACCATTCTCTGCTAGCATGAAATCTGCACCTTATGCAGATCACCCGTCTATTTATAGATTTGGGTTGTTTCACAACTGGCAAGCATAATGTGCAAAAAAAATCTAAATTACTAATTCAGTGTGTAAGTCTAAAACTCTCTCCCTGTATCCCTCATCATGTTGGTGTTTTAGATATAGACAGAGCAGCATACTAAGTTAAAAATGTCTCCAAGCCAACAGACAGAGGCATGGCTCAAAGGGCCTATAAAGAGGGATTTCTCCCTGGCCACAGAGTAACCTATAATTGGGGGCCCAATATCAGCCTGCCTAAAAACACAGCTCACTATATACACGTTTCAAAATAGTACGTGGTGAGGTGGGGCAGAGCCACACTGGGCAGAGTGAGGTGGAGTCAACAGACTTAAATAAGCCTCACTTGACTCTCCAAAGAAGACACAAAAACAGTTACAGGAACATATGTGAAGACTGAAACGATATGACATGGTGGTGTGATGGTTTCCTTTTCTTTTAAACAACACTGATGGTGAATTAAAAGAAATACTTTGCAGAAATGATGCATTGAGTCTCTGGGTCTTGATTAATGCAGCAACAAGAAGACACAGCAGCACTTTGTATAAATCTAATCTGAGGCAACAGTTAAGCTACATACTGCAATGTCAGCATGATGGCTTTAAAAAACTGTTATGAAATAAAACACCACTTAGCCGAAATTATAAAGAAAAGATCTATTCAGATAAGATCAGATCTGTTGGGATTAAAGATGATGGATGGGGTGGAAGATGAGAAGTATTGAAAAACAGCAAACAGCAGCTCTGTGGCTATTCACAGAACTTCAACTTCAGACAAAAACATCGCTGAGAAAAAAAAAAAGCACAAAGTAAAATATTTCTATGTAATCCAACGCAAACAAAAATATCAACCAAAGAGGACACAAGTTTTTGCATGAATGTATTTTCACACCAACTTGTACATAGGGATATTCAGTCTGTTAATTTTTACTAGTTACTCCACTAATGGTATGGAAGATAATGCAATTTGGCTGTTCAAAATTCAAAATAAAGCAAAGATGACTTAACGACTTCCTGTGTGATCATTTGTATAAAACTGGATGAGAGAGAGAAACCAGTGCTCGCTCCTATAATGCTGTTAAGGTGCCCTTCAGCAAGCCCTTAACCCCCAAACTGCTCCAGTGGAGCTTCTGTGTCCAACTGATAAGACTGTGGGTGCACTGGACTGCTTCCAGGTGTGAATTTGTGAGACAGTGTGTATCAGTGTGCGTGTGTGTGTGTGTGTGTGTGTGTGTGTGTGTATGTGTGTGTGTGTGTGTGTGTGTGTGTGTGTGTGTGTGTGTGTGTGTGTGTGTGTGTGTGTGTGAGAAGCAGGTCGGTCAAGGCAAACGACCGTGATTAAATCAAGATTAAAAATGATTACTAGTCAATAGTGCCAATACTGATGCATTAATCATGTCTCTTTGTTTACAGCTTACAAATTGGCACCATAAAGTCCAGATTTCTGAAGATTACCTGCATAATAAGACTGTCAGATTAATGTACAGACAGATTTTATATGATCTGAATCTGTCACCATGAACCTGTTCACCAGCTTACACTTAAAAAGAAACGTGCCCAAATAGAGGCTACAGCGTAAATATCAGGCTGCAATGTTCAAAATTAACTGGTAAAACTACCAAAATTAAGCTCATAAGCTCATAAATAGAGAAAGCATATGATTACTGGATACTGCATACATCCATACTAACAGTAATAATAATAAAAAAACATCCAATAAATCCTTGTTAGCCTACGAAACTACCATTGGGCTAGCTTAGCTTTGAATGAGAACTGTGCATGTGTGATCTTGGTGTTCATTCCCTGTAGGTCACGCTGCTGTCCAAAAGTCAAATCCGACACTGGTCCATTTCAGCAGAGCTCAGGAAAAAGAGGGTAAAGAGGGAGGATGGCGAGAGACTGTGAAAAGCGCTTCCATGCTACCCTCCCCCCCTCCTGAACAGTAGCAGATGACAATAGCTTCTAAACCGGGGCACGCCAGACATCCTGACAAAGGCAGGCTCCTCCCAAGCTGCTGAGTCCCTGTTCCCAAATAAACATAGCCACAAGGAGAGGGCAGGAGTCGGGGATGTGCTGCTTGCCATGTCCAGACTAGCGGCAAAATGAGTTCTCTAACCGAGAGCAGAACATTCTGCCAGCGAACCATGAAATGCCTGCTGGACAAGACAAATCTCTGGACACACTACGATGCACAAATCAAGTTCCATCTAATTAGAGCTGCAACAAAATATATCTACAATATAACAACCAATAAAATACAAATAAATATCCTGAACTGCAAAATAATAACAAAATACATTCACCTTGATATGGATAAGCATTAAGAAATATTTGAATGGTGTTCAGGTCTTACTCACATGTAGGCAGGCGAAAGGGGTGAGGACCTGGATGTCTTAAGGACTGGCACTGGGAATTTCCAGCTGACAGGAGAACCGCTTTTCCATTTTAACGGCATGTTGTTGTCACCAGAATGGTGCTACAGCAACACCAACAGCAAAGACCATTTCCATGAAAAGGTTTCCAATGCAGTCTTCCATCCCACTCTGCCCACACCATTTAAGGGGGAGGGAGAGCAGCAGTGGCAGCAACAGCAGCAGCCGCTACAGAAATACACTGGCAGAGGCAGCGCAGGCTACTGTCAGGGTTGTGACTTTAGCGGCAGAGCTGAGAAGCCAATAGATTGCATCCAACGCAACTGCTTGCCCTGCTGCATTCACGGTTGTCTTGTGGAAGGAGGGGGAGGAAGCCCAGCCTTCCCATCACCCTTCCAGGGTTTGTGTATAGCTCAGTAGCTAAGCAACAGTGCCACCTTGTTAGAGGAGCTGTGATTACACTTCTGGGCTTGCTTTGAAAAGATTTCATAGAGATAAAAGGATACAGAGAAAGAGAAAACATCAAGAAATTCACAACATTATTACTTCAAACTGAGAACATCTGGTAAACCTAAGGGTTAGAAAGAGCTTTGTGGAAGTCAATATGTGACTTTAGTCTGCTGCAAGGTTTAAATAAAATCTACTTGAAAAAGCCCAGTTTATCATTCTTCTTCAAGCTGGCTTGTTTGTGGGTTTTATTTGTAACTAATTAGTTAAGTTTAAAAGCACTTTAATGACCTAAAGGGGAAGTGGTGAAATGCTACAGATTTAGGAGGTGATTTATCTTTTGGTATTCAAACATATAAGACTTGGAGTCAAAAGCAGATTCTCATAAAGATATACTTTATCAATATATCAATAAATCTTATCTATCACTTCAGAAATGAAATATATCTTGGACTAAAGACTGATGATGGCTCAACATAACTCAGCAGCAGAAACTTGAATTAGTCTTTAACATCCAAGTGTACAGCCAGACGTAGTCAGCGTGGGTCACTTCAATAAAAAGCGGTAAATGTGGACCAACACAGTACAGCAAGCACATTCATTTTTAATGACTATTGCTTACTGCAAGAAAGTGCCAATACTAATTTCAAAAAGTCCACAGTTTGGCGCTGTACAACTTCCAGAGCCAAGCAGTCACTTATCGATACAAAACAAAATGTGCTGGAGTCAAAAGAATGAGCCTGTGGAGGCGAGGTATTCATTAAATCCTGTTTTGATTTATCATTACGGCTGTGCCATTATTAATCTACAAGGTCAGCTTTTCAACTGACAATAATCAGGTAACAAAATGTCAAACCAACAACCCAGGAGCCAGCTTTGCTAAACCTTTACAAGGAAACCGTCAAAAGGCCTTTTTACATTGCTCGTGTTTAAACATCATGGGAGTTGAATTGGGAGGAAGTCTTTTTACTCCTGACCTGGATTTAGAACTAAATAGTCCTGCAGGTGTTTGTATTTCAGGCCCTTTAAAGGGATAGTTCAGTTTTTTTAAGTGGGGTTCTATGATAGGGCTGGACAATTAATCGGATATTAATCGTGATTTTAATTTTTCCATCTGACAATCATAAAAACAATATAATCGAAGAAAAACAATCAATATGCCACACAGTGTAGATGTATGTGAGTTCCTGTGCTTCATAGCTCTTTTGTGTTCCATGTGCAGCCACAGCGAGTGTGTGTGACTTATGTGTATCAATAATACTGTATGTGCCACTTGCTGGTTCTTTAAAGTTGTGTTTAAATCAGTACTGAAGTTTTTGAATAAATGAATACTTGTGTATATTAATCGTGATTTCAATATCACTTAAAATAACCGGGATTCTTATTTTTACCATGATCACCCAGCCCTATTCTATGAGCTCTATGTGACCACTAAGGACATTAGATACAGTAGAAAGTTGTCTCCTCTCCCTCAGTAAGACACAGACTGTAATCGCTGGTGACGAGGAAATAGGCGCTAACAGGGAAATACCGTACCAGATTCAAAGGCTACTTTCTCTGCCTACAAGAACTAAAATCAAAAAGTAATACCACAGTTTAAGAGTACTCTACATAGAATAATTTTAAAGTGCATTAAGTCTTCGGAAATATAAACATTTATTTGGACCTAACTAGCTGGTCTTGTGTCCTTCCGCGCAGCACTAGTGCGCTCTGTCCCCCTGCTCCTTTCAGCTGTAGGAAATGGAAACAAGCTATGCTTCGGGCGCTGGTTACAGACATAAATGTTTATGTTTCCGAAGACTTAATGCACTTAAAAATTATTTTATGTAGCGTACTCTTAAAACGTGGTATTACTTTTTGATTTTAGTTCTTGTAGGCAGAGAAAATAGCCTTTGAATTTTGTACGGTCTCTCCCTGTTTGCGCCTATTTCCTCGTCACCATCGATAACAGTCTGTGTCTTACTGAGGGAGAGGAGACAACTTTCTACTGTATCTAATGTCCTTAGTGGTCAGATAGAGCTCATACAACCCCACTTCAAAAAAACTGAACTATCCCTTTAAGTTGGCAAGACCACAGCAGTGCTTTAAAGAAGCTCCATTGTCATAACATCATTACATCATTGTACCTTAATCCTGGAACAGTGTGATACTGGCCTCTCAGTGTGTGGTTTTTCAGCATGTTATGGCATAGCGTATGCATAAGAGGTGCGGTGTGTAAATATACAGCCAGAGACACACACACACACACACACACGCACGCACGCACGCACGCACGCACGCACACACTCCATCTTGCGTTCCTGTGAAACCCCTGATCTCTCTCTGATGCCTGTTGAGCAGAGGGACAACTTATTCCAACCATTAGATTTATACTCAGTGAGACTTTGCAGGAACATGAATTCATACTGGGCCTCAAACAAGCAGTATGAGAAGGTTTTTCTTCTTGCATGTTGGGTCTCTGGTGCTGAAATACTGTAAAGTCACACTGTGGGATTCCTGTATTATGCTGTTGTGGAGTTCAGTGTGTAAATTAAAAAGTCAAATATACAGCACAGCTTCAACAATGCTAAATAGTAAGCCAGAGCTGCCAGAGTCCACAGACGAACAAAACAAACATTATTTATTCATTTACATGAACAAAAAGCTCTGAATCTGTTTTCTCACCTTAACATCATTCATCATATGAACTGCTTGTAGGTTTGCTAACTGAAACCTGATACAGCTGAGTCTGCTCTACACTGAACAAACAGTCAAAATCAACATCCTTAAGATGCGGCACAAAACACTACATGGCTTCACTGAGTGTGATAAACTGGGATACGAGGTGACAGTGTGTGTAGATTTAAATACGATGTGTGTTTTAAACAAAAAAGAGCATCAAGGCGAGTCCAATCTTCTGTGCCTTATGAATAATTCTTTAAATGTATAATAATCTATTCCTCATCATTGATTTCTTTAAAAGTAAGGACTAAAGTGATCAGTTGATTGGAAGGGTTAATAACATGCATCAAACCCTTAAATCTCTCAAAAAAATGAGAGAAACAAGAGCTTGGGCACCAAACTTCAAAAGCTGCACACATCCCCATCCCCACAAAGCTGGCAAATCACAAGATGAAGTGGCAGCAAACAGACTGTTGCTTTCTGTCAGCACAGAAACTGTCAAATGCAGCCCCTTCTAATGTGTGGGTAGAAGGGTCTGAAAAAAGGACGTGCTCGAAACTATTTGACCTCTCAAGGATCAGGATACAGGTGCTGTCACCATTGGCTCATTGGGTTGCTCTAACTAAGTCTCACAAATTTAAAACCCATGATATCAAACAAGCTTTAAGAGTTGTGAGTAATGCTATAACCAGAAAAAGAAGGATAAAAAGCACTCATATCTTCCAGAAAACAGGAGTCGTCATGCCTACAGTCTTGCCCCACTTTCATCAAATCAATTAGATTTGTTGGATTATTGTGCCAGAGATTAGAGAACAGCAGCCTCTGATGTGATTCATAATTCTATAAAATATGCGAGGTCATGTGAGGTAGAAGTCAAGCTTTAAACTGTATTAAAGAGCCTAACAACTTGGGTACAGCACCCTTTCTTTGCCAACAGTTGATGTGGTCAGCATGTAAAAGCATGCGTTTTATACATTTAAAACAAACTTTACAAACTCAACAAGATGATGTGGATAGAGCTCTCTACATTTTGTCCGATTACATTTAAAAAGATACATTTGTAGTGATCATTTCTGGTTGTGGGACATTTAAAAAAATCTGCATGTGTGTACAATGGCCAGACTGTTGGGGATATTTCTGCATATGACATACACCTGACCTCTGCTACAAAACAAACGCCACGCAACCCAAACCATGACGACTGCGCTGACACATTTCTCCCCTGGACCATTTTAAAGCAGGAAGATCTTGAATCAGCTGAGACCATCATTATTTATATGGTAGTTTGTACAACTTCCCAAACTGCTGTTTTGGTTTACAAAGCCCCTGAGGAAGATAGCTTATCTAAATCTAAGACTTGGCTCGATCAATGTGTTCTTTGATCACTTAGAGCTCCATCCTTATAAAAACTTTGTCACATTTCTCATCTCCAGCAGTCCCTCTTCGAGCCTTGACTGCAAATGGCAGAATGACCTTGCCTCTATACTGCAAGGGCAGTGGTCATGCTGTCCCTTGAGTTAAAGCCCATGGGCTCAGTGCTACACCTGTTACCCTCAGTTCTACAATTAAAACTAAATCATACACTCTCCATACAGACTTCTATTTTTAAACAATGCCTCTGGCAAAAGCATTCTTTGTGTGAATTAGAGTCAGCAACAGGTTGATTACTTGTGCAGTGGGGATCTGTACTTCCTGACTCTCAGATCTCAAACTATTTGTCTGCAGCCCAAATAAAGTTGGTCTGATACATCACCCCATATGTCATTTTCCATACTTACTGAAAGTACTTTTGATATGTTAACACCTTTTACCCAACTATTTGACTGACATTACCACAGGCATCAAAACAAGCCCATAATTCTTCACTTTTTTTCTGGACTAAATTAGATATACTTCTTAGTGCATAGTCCTATGGGCATTAATGCAAAGCTGCATCAAGACATGATATTGGACATGACCCACAATGTTAAAGTACGTCTCTTAGTTAAAACTTCTGTTTCAACCCAAAAAAAAGAAGAAAGAAAAAGGGATGCGACACCCACAAGCCTTTCAAAGCTTTAAAACTTTGCAGTCAGTTGATTACACTCCTGACTCCCTTTCACTCACGCACTGCAACCCTGAATCAAACTTCACCCAGAAGGATCGTATAGAAGAACACAAACGCCTGCATTACGTCTGAATCAAGAGCCAGCTGCTTTGCACAATTTTCGTGTAACATTCAATTGAAAGACTCTGTGAATACGGAAGGTCACTCGTTGTAGAATCTAATGAGTGAGATGGCATATTGAGGATTTTGCCGAGTATATGATTAGTATCCTTTTCTGCTTGCCTGGATAACACTTTCATTCCTTTCATGAAATGCAAACAGTTTGGTTCAAATGTTAGATATGTTTTACTGATATCAGTCAAACTTGTTTTCATCACTAACAGGTCCTTTTCCTCTTGTATGCTTTACTCTGACACCAACCCTTCCCTAAACACAGTACTTCTAATGGGTAAGAATGGGAATGACACACATACCTGTGCTACCTGTGTGAAATCAATATACAGCACAGTGTAAGGACTGATCTCCAAACACGGACTTCATGTGAGAAAGCAGTCACAGACTATCAAGATATTCTTAGGACAGGCCATTAAGCACCACAGCCTTAATGCTTTTCTTTCTTATAATCTTATCTGGGATTACCTGATTAACACCTTCTGCTCCAGGTGGAAGCCATTTCATAGCCAGGACGGATATCAGTGCTCATAAATGAGGCACTGTTTACAATTCAATACTTGAGCAGACTCTAAAGCTGTTCCCTAATTAAGCTATTTTACATGTGTGGTTATTTCTTTTGAGAAAATAAATAATGGAATGTTAAAGGAACCTGAGAGTCATCTGTTGACAAGGTTTGTGAAGTTAAAAAAGTGAAATATGAATATGAGGTGATGACAGCAGTTCACTATGTGGCCAATGACATAAAAGACAATGAGACACTGCCCTTTACCTGTCATGAAGTCCGATGGGCATTGTCTCCCCTCTGTGTACAGGGTGCTCCATACCCTCGCCAGAACCACACCTCTAACACAGAAATAAAGTTCTTTCAACATAAATGGCATTTTATAAATCTATCATGAGGCTAAAAAGCACAAAATAGTTCAACAGCTGTCATTAAAATTAGTTATTCACAGGTTTCTAAATATGATATTCAGTCAAAGAGTTAAAAACAAAATCACTTTTGTGCGACAGACCACAAAACATCCTCCTACCTGCATTATACAGTTTGAAAAACAAAATACACATCTAAAGGCTTAGTTTCTGAATTAGGATTTACTTTCAGATTGAAATACCATGTATAACAACATAACCTTAAAAAATCTTTATCCAGAAGATTAACTACTGTGTTCAGCAGACTTTAAGTCAATGCTATCACTTAGGACTTTTTTTATATAGCCTGTGGCTGTATAACTTCAGAGTAAAGAATTAAATTGTAATGTAATTATCTATTTTCATATGTTTGTTTTAAATACAAAATATTTTAACATTAGCTCGTCACATGCTAAAATGTGACAGTTGCATGATCAGACTAACTTGTTGCTTTACACAGAACTGGGCTAATTAAAGCTAAAAATATCTTTCTTCTGTTACATCACAGAACAATGTCATTGTCAATGTGTTTAGAGACTTTGCTATAGTTGCATGAAAATGTAAGGATGTGATCACATCGATCTCGGCTATTTATAAAGAAAGGCACTTGCTCCACAAGTCCATTTTGGTGTACAGTAAAGCTTTCTTAGTAACAGCTTTTTTGTTCCTTATGCGACACATTTCTAAGGTAATGACAATGTGTTGAAAAGACCTGTAGTGTTGCGCGCTGAGCTATCACTCGCACACGAAGTCAGAGAGGTTAACTAAGTCCCTTTAAAGCTTTAGTGTGATACATGTGGTGGAAACTAAGTTCAAGACGAGGTAACCGACCTGCTTGCTAGCAAAAGGTATTAGGCTGTAAAGCAAATATCATAGTAATTGTACGTGTTCGTTTAGCTGGACTTCATATTTGTATTTTGACAGAAAGTCCCGCTTAAAGATCGAAGCTTTACTATTTTCCTGGCCATGTTGCCTGAACAGTCGGTACATCCCCATTGGGAACAGGCTATGGCTAACTAGCCAAGCTAACCCTTTTAACATTAACACTGACTAGCTTGAAATAACGACTGTAGCTAGGGCAGTTGCATGCGAGGCTTTCAAGTAAATTGCTATTCACAATCGTTCCACAGCAACATTAGCTCAACTAAAGACGGTGTTAACCACCGGGGACGTAACACGAGTTAGTTGGGTGACTTATTAGTCTGGTTGGTAGGTTTGCCACCACTAACAAATGCCAATGACTATCTGACAACCTTCAAGTTTCAACTTAATAGACTAAACACGACAATCATACAACCGTATACAGCTTAAATAAACTCCGTAAACTTAAAAAAGGAAGACTTCATACCTTGAACGACGGGAAAACGTTAACTAGCGTCCTTGTTTTCCTCCCAAGCCCTCAAATCCACTTATACCACGGAACCTCCTTTTCTATTTTATCCAATCAGTCTGTTGCTTACTGGGAGAACTGGAGCATCCAAACTTTCCATTGGTTGAGGAGTATGGCAATCTTTTCTCATTGGCTCAAAACTTCCGTTACTAAATAAAGTGGTTTCAAGTAGGGAGTCATCTTTCTCTGGAGCTGAAACAAATGTGTGCATTGATTTGATCAACAGTGATTTTTTTTTTTTTTTTTTTGCGTTGGGTACTGTAAGATACGTTGTCTTTCACTGTTTCTGGAGTTACACATAAGATATCGACTCTTTGACCATGTTGCAAGTATAAACTTACTGTGAATATCCCACATTTTTTAAAGTTAGTGATAACAAAAATAAAAGCTGTGGTACCTTTTTGTATTATTATTATTATTAAAGGTAAAGTGCGCTATGATCTATTCAAGCAGAAATACATTCTTCAGGGACCATGAATGTTCTTTTTGTGTAGTAACAGAGTTGAGCATCTACATTCAAAGGGCATTACAATAAAACATTAAAGGCTTCATTGCGGTCAATGTTAACATAAATAATAATCCAAATTAAAATTATAAAGGAAATATATTGTTTGCTCTCCCCCCATCACGTGTGTTCACACAAGGAGTTACCAACTTCCTGCCACTTGTTGAGAAGCTTCCACAACAACTGAAAAAAGCATCAAACTGCACAAAACTGAAAAAATATTATACAAGTAGCAGCCAAAAAGAAAATTTATTCCATTTCTATCTCTAAAAGTGACCATGAAATAAAATCCATCATTAGATTTCCAGACTGGTGGTTCACTTCAACTGACTTTACAGTGCACATGAATGATTTGCAGTTGTGTTTTTGTGCTAGAAGAAATAAAAATCTTTCAACCACCAACATAATATTACTTATTTCTTCATTCACAACCAAAACAATCAATTTTAGATGGGAAAATTGCCATTGGTTTTGGCGAACCCTGGAATTGTTTGTTTTGTATTAACATATCCAAGCCATAAATCTGAAATTAAGATTGATTTGGAACTGTCTTAAAATTTTCTTTGTTTTGGTTTAAAATGTATAAATGCCTGCTTTCAGCATGTATAAACAAACAGCTGAAGCTTTGAATAAATTTGTGTCATCCAAGACCTATTTGAACGACTCACACAACTACTCACACAATGGTTTCCCATCACCCAACAGTGCCATGTCATTGTACTGTACAGATAATCAAGTTTTGAAAATGAAAATAATTCTTTTAAAATGTCTTCTTCTTATTATTCTTTTCTTTTCTTTTCTTTTCTTTTCTTTTCTTTTCTTTTCTTTTCTTTCTTTCTTTCTTTTTTTTATCATCTCCAATTTTAGGACTTGTTTGAATTATCTCACTGGCCTACTTAAGGTTTCGCTCATTACAAGGAGCAAAAAGGAGGCATCAGAAAGCTATGCAGCACAGTTGTAATGGGGTTTTCAAAAAGAAGAGGCTGAACATAAAGTATGTTTGGGTTAATCATGAAATAGAATTAGATCCTGGCAGCAAAAAGGGGGTTGTTTGAACTGTGAAATGAATATTGAATTAGGACCGAAGTGAAGTCCAAGAAACGTAAAGGGAGGCATATACGCACAAGAAAGAATCCCATGGTAACTCAAACAGATTTTGAGCCAGTAGTACAGTAATCGATCTGTAAATGGGTATATGTGAGCCAAGTTCGTACTGCAAGAGGAAAACAACGTATTTAGAGGGAATGAAACATGTTTGAATAACATGAGTTACCAGTTGACAGGTTATCCTTTTGCAGACATACACATCTCCTTTTGCCTCATTTCTGTTGCAGGGCTCTACTTGTCCCACTCTTATGCCTGCTATTCTCCAATTCCTCTGAAGAGGGCGGAAAAGTCTTGAATTCAACCCAAACCGTCACGGCAGTGGAGCAGAAGAAGACAGTGTGCCGTGTGCCCCGCCCTTTGACTCACTTCGCTTTAATATATTTTTTATGCTTCTGGTTTGTTTATGACGCGGTCCAGTGGCTTCGTTAGCTTCACAGAAAACCTAGTGGATCTTTTCAAACACAGCGCTTTGCAATGCATGATATCACTGTAGATACTGTGTTGTGAAGCAGTTAAATAGGATAGACGGCAGGAAGCTTGTTAGCAATAGGCGTTGGTCAGCAGTGTATCCAGAATATATTTGTTAGCCTAGCATTTTGCTAGCATACGGTATCGCTATGACGTGACGGTGGACATGAAAGTGGCTGTTCAACGAAGCCAGGACTAAGCCTTATTTGAGTACAAACTTGTATCTCTAAAAGGCAGTAATTCGAGAGACGAGCGCATGTGTGGAATAAAACCAGTCAGTGGGTCAGGCTTTTAGACAGCTGCCTTGTGTCTAACTTTGAAAAGCTAGCGAGTAAAATTCATATTAGCATGGCGTCAGATACAAGTGACACCGAAGAATTCTATGATGCTCCCGAAGACGTAAACTTTACTCCATCTCCAAAAGTGTAAGGAAAATCATTTCTATTGTATTTCGTTGGATTACAGTTGATAATAGCTCTCAATTTAATCTCTAGTGCCCATGTTTAAAGTATTCTGCCAATTTTGCAATAGCTGCAGTTTATTTTGCAACTTCCAATTTTATTTTCTCCAATTCTTAGGGGCGTAATATTCCAGAAACTAGTCTACAGAGTGTGTAACTTCCATTTTATAACCAAAAATTATAAATGTGCGGTCAAATGTCGAGCAATTATGAATTCATGAGCTGTTAGGTGTTTGTGCTGGGCGAGTCTTCCCCAAGTCACATGATGATATTCCCGAGATCCTGTCCCTGTGATAATTATGAGATCACTGTGTGATATAGCACCAAATTCATATAATTTTGGCTGGTATTGTTGGTATTCGTGGTTCTGTGGGAGCAATGTTATCGCTCACTTGTAACTTCTCTGTGCTCAAAGTGTTTTAATTTTTGAAAGTAATTTGAGATTTTTAGAAATTAATCTAGAGTTTTTGACATTCTCTGGGTTGGTTGCCCTTCCCTGCACTGATAAAGCATGGAAACCACAACACCTTGCTTTTAGTCTGATCCATTAGATGAAAAACGCATCCTTGATTTCTGACTTGCCAGCAACAGAGATTTTTTTGTTATTATTGGAATTAGGACAGGAAATCAGTTCTTATCTTTTCAAACAAATAACTTTAGTTAACAAACACAGTAAATGTTAGATTTATGCACTTCCATTATCACATCTTTTCACCTTAGAAACGTCTTTTTGGACTCTTGAACTGTGTCTGTGTGTTTTTCAGGTCACCTGCAAAGTTTATCATTCCTTCACCTGAGGTATGTTTGCCTTAACCCGACCTTTATTGAAAAGAGGCAGTATTTGCCAAGTTGCTGTTGTAATGACTTTTCAAACTTTATTTGGATGTCATCAATGCTTATTTTTGATAAATGGGACAATGAAGAGTGATTATTTTCATCCAGGTTAAACTCATCTGGTTGTTATGTAATTCAAGGATGACTTGTCTTTTGTTTTGTTTTGTTTTGTTTTGGTTTGGTTTGTTTTTTTTTTGGCCTTGTCTTGTTTAACAAGAGATCCCTCTCTATGATTGTGCATTTTAACAGTCTAGAGATCAATTACTGCTGGATCTGAGACCAAATATATAGTTAAACTGCTCTAACATGACATGTTTAACTACCTGGAGTGTGCTGCAGAGGTAACAGTACTCTGAAGTTATTCTTAACTTAAATTACTTAAGGGTCGGTTATTGTTGCACCGTGTAAAATCATTAACACAAGCTGTTCAGCAATGTTAAATATTCAACCTTTTGGCTCTGGACCTAGCTCCTGTAGCTGTTATCATACACCTCCTTCCTGGCTGTTAGAAAGTGTAAATGCATCAATGTAAATGAATCATCATTCCAAGCTGCCCTGCCAACCTTATCCACACAGTAACAACTAAAATTCAAATGAGAGTTTGCCAATATGAACCACTGTGACTGCAACACAAACGTTGAACTGATATGAAAGATACCCAAGAGAGGACATTGCTTACAGACCAGCAAAGTTTACTGAAAAGATTGATTTTACTGCAGAGAAAATTGCATCATGTAACAGTGTTTTTTCAAAGATGAAATCAGTGTTCAGACCAGTCACTGTGTTTACTAAGTGACAAGCTGTCTACATCAAAAGGGAGGAGAGAAAGCAAATGTGACCAGATGAGAGAACTGTATTTGTAAAAGTTGTGCGCATTTTTAATGCATTTATTTTGTTAGGTACTATTATGCTCAGACTTGCTGTGCTGCATGAACATTGATGTTAATCAAAGATGGTGTCTTATTTTTGCTGTATCTCATGTCTAATAAGGCTTGGAATACATTGTTGTGCTCTTTCCTCAACAGCTCTCACAGAGACAAGTAAATGCTGCACAGGATGTAAGCTGTGGAGCAGCTGCTCCTGAGACTCAGCAAGACGATCCACTACAGGTGATGATTCTTTGTGTAGCAGTTTTTCACTTAGGATGAGCCGAGTGAAATATAAAGTTGAATAAAACTCAACCCTTTCATTTATACTCTGTTTACAGGGATGTAAATTACTGTTCATCGAATGGATGTTGGATTGAACATGTATATGTGATGTTATGCCAACAAAAAATCATACAACTGTGTGTCTTTGGTTGTGCTTTACATTTTTTTGCATGGTGTCATCCAAGCTTTTTTAAAAAATAATTATTTGAGTGGGCTTTAAAAAGAAAATAGAAAAAAAAAACATCAGCCTTTTCAGGTTTAGGGTAACTAGCTGCACATGTCAGATTAAATGCATCACAGTTGCAATCACTAACAGCTCTGGTTTCTTCCTCTTAGATCATTGATAGCATCATTGAAGAGAGCCAAAAAGGAAGTGCTGAGGATGTTGGTGAGGTGGCTCAGCTGTTAGATCAGCTACATGTTGATGTAAGAGAAGAACCGCAGTCAAATGAAGACAATGCTGCTCAGGAAGTTCCTGTGGAGCTGCCAGCAGCAGCACCAGCAGCTGTTGTACCTCAGCTTGTCGAGAGGCCGGAGGAACAACAGGAGAGTGCAGCAACAAATGGAGCATGCTCTCTACCTGCTTCAGAACCCTCTGATTTTCCAGGACCATCATTTGGGTCACAAGCAGGTGTTCAACCCCCAGACATTACCAGCACTGTAGGACAGAGTCAACCTGGCATGGCTGCAAGTGGAGGGCAGGAGCAGAGACCTGCTGATATCTTAGACCAGGTCCCATTCACAGACAGGAGTGCTGAATCAGACTCTGGGCCTTGTAAACCCCCACGACAGTTCACAGTTGAACCTGACATTGTAGCCAGCACCAAGAAGCCTCCCCCCTCTCGCCCACCACCTCCCAGTGGAGGACCTCCACCAAGACCGCCTCCACCATCTTGGCAGAGTCTGCCATCCAGGAAGTCTCAAGACTGTCTGAGGCCTAGTGGACTGGAAGGTAAAGAAAAGTGCTCTGTTAACCATATCAAACATCTCACTCTTTCACAGTGTGTTTTGAGACTTAGGGCCTTTGTTGCCTTTTCAAAGACTTTGTGAGAAAAATATGTGTGGATTATCAAGCATGATGGAATGAATGTACAGTCTGTTACAGCCAAGTATGATTAGTGTTTTAAATAAAGGATAAATGGTTCAGTCACTGAAATGCAGCAAGTGGACAGAGAAGACAAAACACTGGGTTAAATTCCTGGTATACATTTTGCATATGTTCCCTGAATGTAGGAATTGACTGCTCTAAAATAATGAAACACTGAAAACTATGTTTGGGTTGAGAATATTTATGAATGCCTTTAAAAACAGAACCTTTGAGTAGGGATGCACAACATTATCGGCACACTATCGGTATCGGCTGATAAAAGCTTAAAAACACGTTTATTGGTATCGGCAGATATGAAAATTTCTGCCGATAGACACAGCCGATAAGGTGCTATTCAGTTAGGATTATAATTATTTTCCATCTGAAAAATAAGCTCCTTAAATAAAATGTAGCACTTCATTTATTTGCACTGCAGAGCTCTGTGTCTGTCACCAGGTTGTTACAGTAGCTCTAAAATAATCAAATGCAACTTGGTTATGTTTAAAAATGCATTGTATATTTAAATTTCATGTGATCTAAAGAAATTATTTTTCTGTATTTCAATACTAAAATAATACATTTCTTATTTATGGTAAAATCAAATGTTTTTTGTCTTGTTTTATGTGTGTTTCTTAAACAAATAAGACTGTCACAATAAGAGTAACATATAAATTCCAGTACAGGATAGACTTAGCTTTCTTTACAGTGAAAAAAACAAACTTGTGATTATTGGTATCGGTATCGGCCAAAAGGGGTTTCGATATATCAGCATATCGGATATCGGCAAAAATCCAATATCGTGCATCCCTACTTTTGAGTTTTTGAGTAACCCTTGAGTATTTGCAAAATAAAAGGCTTGACCAAACATTGCCCTCAAATTTGAAGCATATAGAAGTATTGAAACGTTTTTTTAACGAGACAAAATGTTGTGCTTTGCTGTTTTACTATCCAGTGTCTGCAATGTGTTCAGTCAGCGGTGATGCTCTGGAGCCCTCTGGTCTGGTGTCTCCCAGCAGCACAGTGAGGAGTCTAACCAAAGAGCTGCAGCATTCCTTGGATCTGGCTAGTGCCACCAGTGGGGACAAGGTGGTGACAGCCCAGGTCAGTGAGGCTTTCCATCTGACCCTTCTCTGTGGTGCCCAGCTCAAAAATAAAACAAGGTTTGATTTTCTGTTGCTCTTTTGCACCATTCTTGCTTCATGTTTCAGGAAAATGAGGATGGAGAGTCTTCATCACCAAGTGGAGAACAAACACCTGGCCCTCAGCGTCCACGCTCTAACTCTGGTAGAGAACTGACAGATGAAGTAAGAACCCTTCTGTGGTTGTTTGATTTTCTGTACTCACTTTGAATCTAAGCCAGCTTCTTGCCCATTCCCTTCACCAGCGTTTTTATGCTACAAATCTGTACTTCTGTGTTATCTGAAAACAGGAAATCCTGGCTAGTGTGATGATTAAGAATCTGGACACTGGGGAAGAGATTCCGCTAATCCAGGCAGAAGAGAAACTTCCTGCTGGAATCAACCCTCTCACTCTGCACATCATGAGGAGGACCAAGGAGTACATCACGTAAGCAGAATTTTGGAGAAGTGTCTTTCAGCTGAAGTACAGTGAAAATCAATTGGTACAGGGAGAGGAAAAACCACATGTGTAGTGATTTATTTTTCCGATCAGTTCACCAATGGATATTTTTGAAGACAGGAAAATAAATTCCTGTGAAATGTTCATACTAACATCGAGTTTTTGTCTGTCCATTTTATACGTTAAAGGAGACATACCATGCTGATCCATGATTTAATACTTACTTATAAAATAATAAAGTTGAAAACAAGACCCTTCACCCCCTGAATTTTCAAAAAATGAGATATTGTATTTTTTCTGATATCCTAGAACGAGTTTTGATGCCTCTGAAAATAGGTCATTGACATTTGGCTTCGAGATTTCGACCTTCATGACGACTTGAGGATCCTTTCTTTTTATTGGAGTAGTCTGATAAACCAGCTCCTCCTCTGTGATGTCAGTTAGTCACACAACCGCCACCGAGGGATACACCCACCAAGAGCAGAGTATAAACGTATAAACTATACATGTTATAGTACCGGTTTGACTCACCACACTGAAGCGTCCTGAGATGATCTGTGTCAAGGTGGATTTTCTTCCTCCTGAGCTGCAGAACCGTGCGGATCTGACTTGGGGTCCAATACAAAAGGACGTATCCTACACTCTGCCATTGTATTAGTGCTATCAGTGCCTTACGGTGAAGTTTTGGCCAACAGCAAACTCACTGGGTTTCCCTATCCAGTATGGCGATTTTGTAAATACTGCCATGCTGCAAAAACCGCCCCCCTGGCTCTACCCCTCCGCCCCTCTGATAGAACTGACCAATCAGAGCACAAAGGGCTGTGACGTTGCAAGGTTACTGGAGGTCATTCTCCAAACGGAGCGTTTCAACAAGATCTTCAGAATGGCCTAAACTGAGGATATTGAGAACGCTATTGTGGGGAAATGAAGGAACTAAATGACTTGTACTGAGAGCAGAAATGCTTTACAGGCATCCTAGTCTGGCATAGTGAAAAGGAGAAACAAGCATGATATGTCCCCTTCAAAGAACAGAGGTTGAAAGTTGGAAAGAACAGATAAAGTCTGCATACTTTTCCCTTTTGACCCAGGAAAAAGTCTTTTCCTGAACCAGACTTGTTTTGCACTAAGCATTGTCATTTTTGGCTCCTCTTTGAACGACACTAATGGTAGCAAGAAAGTATATTTTTTGAGGAAGTTTATTTGCGACTGTTTTTCCTTTCAGGAACGATGCAGCACAGTCAGATGACGATGACAAGTCTCAGGCTCCTCTGGCAGACACTGATGGAGGAAAACTGAAACAGAAAACGTGAGAAAAATGTGGCCCCTTGTTTCCTGTTGCTGGAAATGAATTTTTTTCTCTACCCACCACCACATGATCAAATGTAGAGTTACATTGCATGTTACCTATTTCTAACCAGGACCCAGTTTAAGAAATTCTTGGGCAAGTCTGTAAAGAAGGCCAAGCATCTCGCTGAAGAATATGGAGAGAAAGCTGTAAACAAAGTGAAAAGTGTGAGAGATGAAGGTAAAAAAATGCAGTGATTTTAACCTTTGTTGTTGACCAGAAAGGGTGCATCAACTGATCAGACAATAGACCTGATAGCTCTCTGTCAAATCCATATCATCAAAACCTAGCTGTCATTCTTTTGTCTCATTAGTTTATCTACATGTACTTGCCTTGTGAGTGTTCCTTTTTTTCCTGCATGAAGAAGCTTTTATTTTCTGTCAACCGTTTGGCTGCTAAAAGCAATAAAGCAAATGATAGCTGCTAATCTAAAGTGTAATGCCTCAAGATGGGAGCATTAATTCAAAACAATTCTTAGACCCATGAATGTTTTTTTTCTCTGGTCTCAGTGTTCCACACAGATCAGGATGATCCATCATCAAGTGATGATGAGGGCATGCCTTACACCCGACCTGCTAAATTCAAGGCAGCACACAGCTTCAAGGGTCCCTTTGACTTTGATCAGATAAAGGTCGTGCAGGACTTGAGCGGAGAGCACATGGTAAAAGGATCTTTTTTATCATCATAAATGTTAAATAGAAATTCTGCAATAATGAAAGGCTCAAACTACAGCATCTTTCCTTTTTTTCCCAGGGTGCTGTTTGGACCATGAAGTTCTCTCACTGTGGGCGGCTACTGGCAACTGCAGGTCAAGATAACGTAGTCCGCATCTGGGTCTTGAAGACCGCCTTTGATTACTTTAATAACATGAGATTAAAGTACAACACTGAAGGCAAGCTCATCAGCATCTCTAGTTCTTTGTTATAAGATGTGATTGATTGTTAAATTTAGATGCTTCAGTGAGATTATTTTTGTTTTTCCAGGTCGGGTTTCACCTTCTCCATCTCAGGAAAGTTTATGCTCCTCTAAATCTGATGACCCTGGGGTGCGTAAAAATAATCACATCAGCTATTTTGGGCGATTTGTTGTTTCCACAAATAGCAGATGAGTTGAATAGTTTAAAGCGCTGCTTGTATTTGAATGATTTGAATGATGATGCAGCATCTAAAAACTCACTCAAAAATGTTTTGGTTTTTCCTATGAACATTTTTTTACATTCTTATATATATTCTTTTATATTTTAAATTCTTATTTATATATGGTGCATGATGGCTGTATGGGAGCACCCTAAATTTTGTTTTACTTTTACAGTTCAGTAACAGACACTATTCTATTCTATTCTATTCTATTCTATTCTATTCTATTCTATTCTATTCTATTCTATTCTGTTCATAGTTTTTAGTCTTTTCTAAAAGATTTTACTTTCATCTCAGGCAAGTTGTGTTCCAGAGGACCCAGAGACAGAGGATAGGAATGCCCCTTTCCGCCAAGTTCCCTTCTGCAAGTATAAAGGCCATACAGCTGATCTGCTCGACCTGTCCTGGTCAAAGGTATATAAATACATAAATTATTAGCTTTTGAGTTTGCAACCTTAATTTCATACCATGAAATTAAAGAGTATACCTTCTCAATTGTCTTTAAATTGAAAACTAACGTTCCCTACATGCTTTCCAGAAATTCGAAGTTGTGTTTTTTACGTTCTCCTTTTTTTGTGTAACTTTAGAACTTCTTCCTGCTCTCCTCCTCCATGGATAAAACAGTCAGGTTGTGGCACATATCCAGGAGAGAGTGTCTGTGTTGCTTTCAGCACATAGATTTTGTCACAGCCATTGCCTTCCATCCCCGAGTAAGTTGTGTCATCTTGCATCACCTCTCTCAGCACCAATCATACATTTATTCATTTCGGCTCCTGGTCTGTATTTATAGCAACATTTGTGTCTCGTTTCCCCAGGATGACAGATACTTTTTGAGCGGCTCTCTGGACGGAAAGCTTCGGCTCTGGAACATTCCTGACAAGAAGGTGGCTCTGTGGAACGAGGTTGACGGCCAGACACGCCTCATCACTGCAGCTAATTTCTGCCAAAATGGGAAGTATGCTGTTATTGGAACCTATGATGGCAGATGCATCTTCTATGACACAGAGGTACCAAGCCAAGGTTTTTGGTTTCTTATACTGACCTAAGGTTCAGTTTTTGTTGTGAATGTTTCGATACCTTCCTGAAATTAATCTATTTCCTCAGCGTCTGAAGTACCACACTCAGATTCATGTGAGGTCCACCAGAGGCAGGAATAAAGTTGGCCGCAAAATCACTGGCATCGAGCCCCTTCCTGGAGAGAATAAAGTAACGTCTAATCTCCACTTCAAATATATCACTGCTCGTTTGATGTCCCATCAATGATGCATAAATCAGACTTCATAAATAACATATTCCCTCTCTTTTCTTACCCACAGATTTTGGTGACCTCAAACGATTCCCGCATTCGCCTTTATGACCTGAGGGACTTGTCATTATCCATGAAATATAAAGGTTACGTCAACAGCAGCAGCCAGATCAAAGCGAGCTTCAGGTGAGGAGGAGTCCCTCTGTGTACAATTCTGACTTGAGCTGTGTGGAGAAGCATTGGAATGTGAAAACAATGTAATTTGACTGTGGTTCTGTTGAATTTGTACTTAAAATTACTTTCTTTGTTTACATTATAAAACATGACACGAGTGCTGTTGAATATTTCTAAAAACTACTCTTTCATTATTAAGCATTCAGTTCTTCCTACACAGACCTTGATTTTAAAAGCTGACTTACTGGAAACATCTCCCCACAGTCATGATTACTCCTTCATAGTCAGTGGCTCTGAGGACAGGTACGTGTACATCTGGAGCACTTACCACGACCTCAGCAAATTCACTTCTGTACGGCGGGACCGCAATGACTTCTGGGAAGGGATTAAAGGTAACCAAGATGTGTGTCAAATGTGCGAGCATGGTTATGAGTCATTTTTTCCTGATACTAAAGCTTTGTTTGCCTTCCAGCACACAATGCAGTGGTCACCTCAGCCATATTTGCACCTCACCCTGGCCTTATTGTTCCTCAAGAAACTGGAGCAGACAAACCAGAAGCAGAGTGTAAGAGCCTGGATTCCACAGACTCTGAAACCATACCCTCAGGTGAGTTTTACTTTGTTCTTTCAAGGCCAGTTTTTCTGACATCTTAACAGTCTTTATGTTGTTTTAACTGGCTCATTTTTCCTTCACAGGAGCCCTTAAGACAGATCACACAGAGGTTTTGCTCTCAGCTGACTTCACTGGAGCCATCAAGGTTTTCATCAACGTAAAAAAGTACTGAGCACTTCAGAGGTTGACAGCTCTTCACATTCAGGGTCTGTGAGTTGGATATCAGTTTGAGATGACAGGCCTTTTAACGGCACCCTACTGCTTAATGGTTACTGGAGACAAAAACCTGTGTGTAGCTTTTTCGGGAAAACAGGGACCCTGAAGATGAGAGACTGTAAAACAAATCATACTGACACGGTTTGGTCCCCTGTCACATTTCTATTTTTTATCTTTAATACCAAGCAACTGTGAATAGTTTGGCATAAAGAAAAAAAGAGCCATATATATGCCAAGTGTGAGGTTTGAGCAGAGACTCAGTCTGCTCTGGTATGTGATTATAACAGTTGGACTTACAGGACTGAGTTTTGCTAAAGACTGTTTGTAACAGTGCAGGCACCTAACTGGTTTCTTTTGTTTCGACAGTTAAAAAGAAGTTTCAAAAACACTGTCCTAATGTCAGTCACATGAGAAATGATGTTACTGTTCGCCCTGAGACAAGGTGGTGTCAAATGTAATTTAAATGTTATTTACAAATAATCAGTGCCTAAAAAAAAATCTAAGTTCTCTAAATTCAATTTCACAAACTGTTATCTGGAAGTCTATCAAACATTTGAGTTGATAAAAGCAGATCTGCAGTACAGGAAGTCTGTATACGGTTTCTAAAAAATTAGGGCTAGATATCCTGAAAGCGTTTTCAGAACCAATACTGGCGCTTAAGTACTTTTGATAACATTTTTTGTTTAATGAAAGCACATTTCACTCTATAAGATAATACTGTAATTGTAATGTGTAAGATTGCATACTTACTGCTTTTGTAAACAGAAACCAAATAATGCACTCTTAATTTGCTCAATAAAAATCCACACAAACTGGAAGAATACTTGTTAATAACCTTTTTTAACCTTAAGAAATCCAATCAATGCCTACAATTCATGAAAGAAACTGTCAAGTATTCAGATTCCTGGCCCTTCTATCAATCTTCTCACACATAATCATCTCAGTGAATTATTTGATGTCTCTATTTTGCACAGGTTTTAAATCTTTTCCAACAAAATGAAAATATACAGACTTGTAACAGTGATGAACCTCTATATAAAAAGAAGTGCTCATTATTGTCCTGATGGTGTGAGAGGGGACCAAGAGAACAGATGTGTCAATCTGTTAAAAGAGAAAGCCTGCCGTTTAATGAAGGACAAAGTCCAGAGCTCAGAGCAAATAATTACTAGTTTTTTACTTCATGGGGGAGGATGTGGTGACTGTGACCTGGACTTCCACACCTTCCTGCCCGGAGATGATTACTAGGAACTTTTGGACTGTTTGGCAGACTTCTGTCTGAAAAGGGGAACAATTGACAAGGAGTTCAACTCAATAATAGGATCGATACTGAACCAACTGTCACTTGCTTTGAAGGTGAAAGGCTCCTCGCATTGAGATCTCTACTCTGCTCTTCTTCTGTCTGTGTCTTCTCTCTTTTGGCGCCTTTCTGTCTTCCTTCATCCTTGAACCCATATTTGGATTTTGAACTCAGTCTCCCTTTTTTCCTTGATCCTTATCAAACTCCTGTAAAAGAAAGGGTAAAACATATGATATAGGCTTTTTAGAGTCAAGCACCTTGTGTAGGTTCCTTCAGACTTTCAAACCACTTGATCTAGACTTGATAGGCTGCAGATTTTCCACAAGGGGGAGCTGTCAGCGAGACAGCACACATGCACACACACAGCAGTTAATAAACTGTAGCTAGATGTTCCTTCTCTGTAGATGTCCTTCCTCTGTCTGGTTTTTAAGTGCTTTTCATCAGTTAAACTGTTTCCTACTGTGCCAACTGACTAATTTAATAGTCTAATTACAATGTACTTATTATAACAAGCACTTTTGTATATTTTGCCCCATACTGTTTGTGATTAAAGAAGTATTTCTATTATATATTTAATATCTGTGCTTTTTTAAAGATCCCTCCGTACAGAATACATAATTACAATTATTACAGAAGTAATGTTTATGGCCTGCTTAAACTATTATACCAATATTTTTATGTTCAGTGCACAAATAACTGAGGATTTAAACTAAATGTGTTTGCTAGAGGTGCAAGTCAGTTTATCTGCCATAAATAATCTCAATTATTGTTGCATGACTCATCAAAGCCACTGTTTATAAGTGTGCTGAAATCGGTACAGGTTGGGCAAAAGGATAAATGTGAAGTACCTAACAAAGCATATTTAGTTGTCAAAAAACTGAGAAGTAATCATTTGGTACTGCCTTTTAATGTATCACTTAAGGGGCTAAAATTTACAAGAGGGGGACATTGCCAAACTGAGTTATTATAAAGTCACATCCCTTTTTCATTAAAAGTCTTTCTCTGAGCCAGTCAGCTATGGACCAACAATATAAATACATTGATTTTAGAAAACTGGCCAACTTTTCAGATATTCTGGTGTATCCGGTGCCTGAAGGGGAAACGACTTTGAACCAAAAAGTCTTTTTCTGAATACTGAATTTCTTTTGGTCCCATCTCCAACTTGAGAAGTTACAGTGTCCATGTTAAAAGCAAAGTAAAATTCCCCACTCAGATGTGCCCACTACAAATCCCAGAATTACATCCATTTATCTGTTTCTAAGTTTCATTGTAAAACAGTTAGGTACGGTTGTGTTCATAAGTTAACATAACCTGGCAGAATTTGGGAATTTTGGCCATTTTTCAGAGTATACAAATGATAACAGAATTTTTTTTTTCACTCATGGTTAGTGAAGCCATTTATTATCGTACAACTGTGTTTACCATTACAAATCATAATAACCCTGATCAAGTATACATACCCTGGTGATTTTGTTCTGATAACTTGCACACAGGCTGACACAAACAGGTTTGAAAGGCTACCAAATGTCTCATTAGTGATCTGTTGGCTTGTTATCAATGTGTAATTGAAAAAACTTAAAGCAGGTTGTTGTTTTTTTGTCTTCGTTGAGTTGCTCATGTAAACTATAGACTGTCAGGTTGAAAGCAGATAGTCAGGCCAAAAAATTGTCATAGGTAATGGTGTTTGTCCAGTAAAACAAATTTTTTAAAAATGATGAGAAGGATTTCGCACGTAGGACATCCCTCAGCACAAAACTGTTTTATCAGTCATTTCACATGAAACAGGTACAGTGTCAGCATGTATCAGTTCTCCTAGCTTAGTGTGCCTAAGATCACACAATCACTTTTAGCTATAAACTGAGCTCAACTGCGACAAAGCTAGGTAACCTGTGGCAGGCCTACATCCATACATTTGATTTATTTTAATTTACTTTTTCCCACTAACTATTTTATATTTTTATCTTCCCTAGTCAGCAAAGCTGGCTTTGGTATTATCACTGATTTTTCTTGTTTTCTTTGGATGACAAACTCTTTGTCTTGGGGTATCACAAGATAACACACCTATTTATCCTGTGATAATCTTGGGAAAAAACATCTGAAATACAGTCATCACAGGGAAACCAGTATAGAAATGTCAGGATAAGAATATTAAAAAGCTGAGATTTTAATCTACTTTGTAGAACAACGCTCTCATTTTACAGTGCTCCTTACATAATCACATTACTACCAATGACTCACTGATTGTCCTTTTTTTCCTTGTTCCTTGAATGTCTAAAAACAATTGGCCAATGACCCTTTCACAAAAATCCTGTCAGATTAGTACAACCTGCTGAATTCATTCAGCTTCATTTCCTTGTTTTGTCTTTTTGAGAGACCTCTTCTCCATCCTACAACTGACCTGCTCTGTTAAGAAATAAAGAAACCAGTGGCTATAAAAAAGGCATTAATAGATTATAATGGGCTGTGTACATCTAAATTTGGTGTATATATCCTGTGTTAGTGTGTATAGATGTATGTGTGCTGAGGGCTTTGGCAATACTTTGTTGGTGTTTAGTTGTAAGCCTGAAGACTATTATTTTTTAGATTACCTTTAGTTGCACAGGAACATCTGTAATTCTACAGTTATACAGTTTAATTTAGCAAACGCTTTCATTTGACATGTACAACAGAATTGAGTATTTGGACTGAAAGGAAAAACCTTAGTAAGTGCAGTGAAGTGCTTCAAGTTTGTTTGGCCGCAGGTGCTGCTATCTTGTCCAAGAAGAAGTGTTATTTTATTTGTTTTCTTTTTTTTTCTTTTTTTATTCCATATGAAAAAATATATTCACAACTAATATTTCAACGTTCAATATTCACTTAGAGCTGGGTTTTAGACCTTCTGACTCCTTCCACCAAATGCCTAAAATACACCAGAAACGTCTGCAGTGCGACTCCGTTGCACTGTGTCTTGACTGCGTTTGTCAACTTAGACCGGCTGCGTGTTCAGTACGACAAGCTGCATGACTGGAGTCATGAGATTGAGGATTTCCCGCGCTTCCCATTCCCTCTATAAGTCTTTCTTCATTCATGTTGGGCTGTAAAACCTCAAACTTGTTGACTCCTGGTCTGGCTCCTCTCATGTTGTCCCTTTGACATTGTAGTCAAGCTAAATACAAACTAGTTTAGACAGTCTGTTTAATTTTGAAAGTTACTGGGTGTTTTTAGGTAGTTCTCGGTCACAACTACCTGTCCCGCTCAGTCTTCCTTATGCTGAATTTATGCATCACAGTTCCGCATCGATCAAAAATAGGATGGCTGCATATTATCTGCAACACGACAGACCAGCCACACAGAAGAACCACAACAGAACGGAGCCTGTGCACGTGGACACCTTGACTGGAATGAAACCTGTTTGATCCATTTGCCATAACGGAACAGAGACACACTGCAGACGCATGCTGTGTATTTTAGACGTAAGTGATTCCTGAACAGATGAGTCTTCAGACATCTCTTGAAAGTAAGAGTTGGAGTTGGGTAATGTATCCCACCATTTGGGAACATCAGTCTGGCTAGAGATTTAGAGCCATGCTGGGCTGGGATCACCAGGCGTCTTTCACAGTCATAGTGTAGTGGGCGATAAGGAGTGTAGACCTGGGTGAGGGACTCCAGGTAGGCAGGAGCCGTTTTTGTCACTATTTTGTGAACCAGAAGAAGAGCTTTGAATTTGATTGGAGCTGCCACTGGAAGCCAGTGAAGAGACATCAACAGCAGGGTGGCATGTTGCTGCCAGTGCCCAAAAGTCACAAGGCAAGTTAATGGTTTCTATTTTAGTGCTTTTGCAACTCTACAATCAACATTTGGCATTTAGTTGAGATCTTGAGATCATAATAGCAGCAAACAAAATAAATTGAATGCATTGATGCATGTGTGCTCAGGGCTTTCAAAAAATAATTACTGTGTTCTAAGTCCCATTATTTATTTATTATTAAGCTATCTTTTTTCGGTTAGAGAATAGAGTTAGACAATGTACAATAAGAAAAGGGCTGTGGATATATGAGTGGAAAAGTAAAATTGAGTAAACATAACTTATTTTCTACCACAAAGCATTGATAAACATACGCCCTGCATACTAATAGCCTCATACATCAGCTTAAACTTGGACTTACTATGAGGGACGCTACTGCTTTGCATTTTGGCTGTGATAACACTTGTTATTTGCCACAACATGCTATCAGGAGAAGAGAGATAGAGCTGTGGTGGAAGGCGTCTGTGCTGTCTGCATCATAACAAATGAGTGTGTCACAGAGCTGCTGTTTGGTTACTCATGGTTAAGGCCTCTTAACAGGTCTTTTATTTTAGCAGCTTGTGAAGGTATCCAGTGCTCCCATACTATTGAACTTAGGTGCAGGATGGAATATTGTGGAATAAATTTTCCACAAATTGCCCTAAACATCTGTCAGAGATTTGAATAAGGAGCTAAACATGGCATTCATAAATAGTCTTAAAGGGGCTGTGAGGAGTTTGAAAGTGATCTTGAAAAAGTCTCCCTTCTAGATATATATGCCTGATTGTAATGTACACTTAAAATGAGATTAGTGCAAATAACACTGGTTAAAGGTTATCTTAAATTGCTGCTCTCTACTTTCCTGATTAGGTCATGCACGACCTGATTGATCTACGGCACATCTAGGTTTCTATGACAACACCACGCTGACTGATGAAGTTAAGTAGTGAGAACAGTGATCTATTTTTCTCTGCTAAAAAGATTTCTGTGATTGGTTTTGTAGTGATGGTGGACACAAGAGCAAAAAAAGGATAGAAGAGCATAAGAAAGCTTAACGGGAGAGTGATACAGCCTGAGCTAAAGGCTGAAAGGGCTAAGCTGTTTGTGATCTTTTCCATTCCAACCCACATCAGCAGTTATTCTGCAGTGGACTGTTCAAACTTCAGAGTCTATCAATAAAATTAAGTGAGGTTACGTTAGCTCTGCTTGGTAGATGACTGGCAGGACATAGCTAACCAGGTTCACAAACTTTAACAACACATTAAAAGCGTTCGCAGCTAGCTTAAAAGGCCATAGATGGTCAAATGTCAGATCTAGTACTACACTTAAGTTCTTGTACAGCTGAGCACAGCAGTTTTTAGGTAATTCAGAAAGCTACACATGGGCTAACCTTGAAGGCTGTTTAGACTGAAGAGGGTCACAGAATGGCTGACATCTTAACCAAACTCTGTATACTTGGTAGTTATCACAGTTTTTAATCACATTGCACTTGTGTATATCAGGTATCCTGGTGATGAAAGAGGTTCTGTTAAATGGCTACTCCTCAAAAAAAGGCACAATCTGTGTCATGGCTATAGAACCAAGTACGGAAGAGATCCACAGCCATGTCTGTCAATTTGTGCATGGCACAAGAAATTTATGGAGGCAGGGACAGTGTTGGAAAAGGGAGGAGTGGACGATCAAGAACATCTGAGGAAATCACTAATCATCTAAGACAAGCCTTTCAGCATCCTCGTACAAAATTAGCTCTCCCATTAAATTAGAATACTTGTCTGTTCATCAGCTTTTGAAAGGATTTTGTCTTAATTGTAAAGGGACTTTATGGACACCCTGTACATTGAGGTAGTAATATGAAAAAAAAAACAACTATCAAAATATATTTAAAAAAGGAGCAGATTACTGATTACAGCCATACAGGGATAACTCTTAAGGTTATCAGGTTAAATTTGCAGACTATTCAGCCCAGCCTGTTCCTTTACATAGCTGTTTGAGGATCCAGAGTTTGAGGTGGGGTCAAATATCGACTATTACTAGGCTAAAAGCTAAATTTTAACAATCAATTGAACAATCCATTTCTCCTCTGTGGTTTTAAAGGGACTGAAAATTCAACTCAACAAGTTTGTCAAGAAAGTTTAAACACTCAGCCTCAACAGTTTTAATCTAATCAAAAATAAACAAATTCTGGCGCAGCAAAGTTTTGGACCTGTTTTAGATAATAGAACCATACGCAAAGAATTATATTTTTTGCAGTAATGGAATTAAATTCAGTGGACTCTCATGAGTTTTATGTCACATAATTTGAAGAAAGTGACACAATGTTACTTAGTATTATCTATATTACTGCACCTGATACACAAATTTATGTTTTTGTTTTTATAAAGATAGTACTAACAGCTCTCCAGCCAATGGGGGGGGGGGGGGAATTAAGGAATTCAAAGTGTAGGTTTACATTAAGGGCCCCTTCCCCCTGTCTGCTTCGCTAGGGCCCCTGCGGAAAGTTTGGCATGAACAGGTGGAGAGAGAGTAAGCCTAAAATGGCTACCAAACCCTGCTCACCATCACCATCAGCATCATCACCATTATAAGCAGCAGAAGCAGCACCACCTCAGAAGAAGCCCATCCCCTAGCGTCCGTCCCGGGAATGTAACGCGTATGCGCATGGGCGGAGAATCTGCCGCTGTGCGCTGTTATTATTGTAAGAGTAATTTCTTTTTTACGAAAATGGCGTCCAGTCAGGGAGGTGTGGGAGCTGTCACGGCTCTACAAAGCCATCACTACCCCAGTGGACCTCACTGGAGCCCGGGCATTAACCAGTTCCAGCAGCCGCACCAGCAGCAGCACCACACGGCCCGCAGCCTGGACCGGGCTTTGGAGGATGCGGTCTGCTCCGGGATTCTCAACCTGAGCGGTAGGAAGCTGAGGGAGTACCCGGGGATGAGCTACGATCTGACGGATACAACACAAGCAGGTGTGTGGGTGCATGCATGCATGGGCTAAAGGAAATAACGTGTTCGCCCCAGACAATGTTCTCCTACAATAATGTGCTCATGGATTTACGTGTCTTTGAATGCAGCACGTCCGCATTGTGCGTGCATTTCTGTCTAGTCTGGGCGCATTAATATATAGGTGACAATATTTAAAGGGATATGCCGTCCACTCGGTTGGCTCTTGTGAATGCAGTTAGGCTACACACCCTTGTGGTAATTACTGCCCATTCAGTCTCACATATCACACCGCTTCACTGCACGAGGGGCTCGGCTGCTGTTGTGTGGTTGTTTTGGTCGACGCCAGCATCTCTCATCTCTTCCCCAGGAGACACATGAATGAGACGGCAGGCGCACCCAAAGCCATGCGCTGTGCAGCGGTTTGCACACCAAGCCGCAGTAGATTTGGCACTGGGGCTGCTGCCGTGCTGGGGTAGAATATGAATGAACCGAGAGGCACGGTTGTAGATCTTGCTCATTGAATATCATCTGCGCTGAGCATGTGATAGGCTGCACCTACATGCTCTACCTTTTTTTTTTCCTCCCAATTTCGGCACAACCAGACAAAAGATGCAGTGCACTTGTAGCCTCACCCCCCTGCTTGCCTGCATACTTGCCAGGGTGCCTGTGATGCCCATACAGCTCTGAGTGCATTCTAGAGGAGGAAGATACCACACTTTTGGTTTCATATGTATGCAAAAAGCTGTGTCTGGTGTTTGGTGTTGCAATTATATTTTAGTCAGTAGGTCAGCGCAAAGCTCACGCTTCCTCAGAGCTGCTCCATTCATTTGACAGGGTGGTGTAAGGAAGGGTTTATTTCCCCATTGTAATAAATCACTCATAGTCATATTATCAATTATGCCAGGTATCACAGTGATAGTTTCCTACTCCGAGGTGTCCTCATATACCATATGTTGCTACTCCACCATTTGCAGCTTGTGGCAAGCCTTTAGTTTGAGCCCTTTCCCCAAGGGGTTACAGATTTCCTGCTCAAAGATTTTAGTCCCAGCCTTTTTCGAAAAATGACAGATTTGAACACATAAGGTATGAAGCATGAAGGGTTGCAGATGTAATTTGGAAGACATTTTAGATAATCTATAAAACTGCTTTCCCATACTGGTGTGTTAAATTCTCAAGACTCCTTTAAGGTTTGCAAACACACACACACTTTCATCTTGCTTGTGCCTGAATGGTGTGAAAAGTCTACTGAGTTTGCTGCGAAAGCTGCAGTATCTAATGCTTTGTACAGGCTGCCTTACAGGGGAGAGACTAATAGAACAGGAAGTCAGCGTGCACTATTTCTGGACCGCTGGGCTGTTTAAACTCCACTGTTTTTAGACTGTAATATGCTTATAATCTGCTCTAAAGTAAGACTCCAAATTCACTGTTGCTGCTATCACAAGTACATGAAAGTGATCAACAGAGATGTGACACATTTCGATCTCACCTTTTCATCTCTTGCTTTCACTGTATCGAACTCAGTCACTGTGAATGCTGGCATCTTTTCACTTGTTTTTCCTTTTTTTTTGACACCTTGATTTTGGTGCCTTGATTAAAAGGTGTGCCAAAAGGATGTTTCACTTTCAAAGGTGCAAAAAGACAGCAACACCTCACAGCACCACTTCTTACACTAGCTTTATCATCTCATTAAACAAGGCTGCTCTCAGACTTTAAACTTTGTGAGAGTGATTGAATCAGAAGCGAAATAAACTTCATTATAAATCAAGATTACTGAGCAATTACGATGCCTCATCTAACTTAAAATGTCTTTGTTTAGTCTCCCGTTGTTGAAATTTAATGTTTAAATTGAAGTATGGATTACAACATACAACAGGAAGATGGAAAACTCAGGTTATAATACAGTTGGCTTGGAAGTATTGACGCTAATGTCCACTGTGATCTAATGCAGTAATGAGGTTATCAAAAACTGTGATTTGAATTTTATTTTAATCAGAGCAGTTTTTTTTTCTTAAAAAAAGGGAAATTTTTATTTCTGTATACTGTAGAAGAAATGGCTTCTTGATCCGACAGCATTACGCTTCATTTTTTCTGTTGTTTCCTTTTTCTTTTTAAAGACTATTTAGCCCTGTACCTTCAAACAAGACCCAAGCATGATTTCCCATCATTAATTTGGTGTGACTATAAATTCAGTCCATCCCTTTGCTTTCTTCAGAAGTTGGATAGTTTTTTTTAGTATTGAACGGGGTCTTACTGAGTGTCCCCCATTTGACTAATGAGGAGCAGAAGGCTGCAGTGTGTGTAGACAGAGAAAAGGGAGAGGCCAGCTCACACAGGGGTGTCTGTTTGCAGTGTGCTCACTGGCAGTTTGTTGCCACTCAGTTTGTTTTCCCATGGGGGAGTGAAAGGTCTCTGAGCTGCTGCCTCGACCTTGGAGATGGGCTGGGGAGAGGGGCATCAACCTGGGCAGATGTTCAGGTTCATATCCCAGCCTGCCGCTACCCTGCCTGAGTAGGTGCTAACACATGCATGTCAGACACTGCAGTACCATGCAGAATGATTACAGACATACAACAAAGCTGCAGCGCTGTATGGACTGGTGCTCTAGAAAATAAACATATTTATTTCAAACCCCAAATTTTGTTTACTTTCTGAGTGAACATAATGATTTATTTACAGTAGCCCAAAAATGTGGGTCATACAAGAGATTTAATTTGGGGATTCTGCATCAAAGTTAAGGATTGCATAGATTCCTCCTGCACCCTGCAAATCTTCCACCTTCTTGCACACTCTTGTTTCCTCCATGAAGGCTTTGGTTTGATACTAAGCTTCCAAATAAAGCTCCAAATGTAAGGTCAAAGAAATGATAAGGAAGTGAGATTTCTGGCGCCATCCAAGAATGCTTGTGAGACAGCCAAGAACAAACCAAAAACTGCAAGGTTTTTCATGTGAAATGTATCATGTCCAAACTTCTGAACTGTACTAGCTTGTTGAACAGGTGGCAAAATGAATATTACATGCTTGGGTTGAAACACAGGGCACATCTCGTGTTGTAAGGCTGCCTTTGCCCTGTTACATTCCTGTGAAGTTAAGTCCTTCAGGGCATTTTGTGAAGGACGACTCCACAAGGACAGAAGTATCATGCATTTGTATTCTTGGAATTTAATAATTAACTTGCGTAAATAACCTTAATGTAACGTCTCATTAATGAACAAGAACATTTCAGAAAAACACTCCCCACACTGCTGCTTATACTTTGTAGTCCATCTCTCTCGAAATCTACTTATCCATTAAAACATTATGGGTGCTTGTCTCGTCTTTTCTGTTCTTGATTATCTGTGAACAAAGACTTCTGCTAGTGGGTGGAAACTGAATAGAAATGCCCCCAAGAAACCGAGTTTTGTGCATGGCATAGATATTATTAAACACAAACAATGGGACACAAGCAATACAAGAGTGTGGCCTGAAAAAATTCACATTCTCCAGTGGCGTTTCTTCCCTCAGGGCGCCTTTTTTCATGTGCTTATGCATGTCTAGACAAGACATATGCATACCTGTCAGCAGGAACACGACGCCTCAGCTATGAATCCTGCTACCATTAGATGCATGTGTACTAATACTCAGCCATTGAAATTAAACTAAACGACATGGTAAAGGAGGTATCAACTTGATGCTTATACTTTTGGATATTATCAGTATTATAGACAGAGTGATTATTGGCCTAAAGGTTCGGTTTATTGTTGATGAGTTTCTGTCTGCATCATATGCACAAAACAGATGATGAGCTGAATGCTTCCTTGGGGCTATTTTCCACAGTAATGACCTGAACATTTACAATACAGCACTAACTGTCTTTGTTTTACAGTCCGTGCTGTTCCTCACATTTCTTTTATGATTCCTCAGAAGTTAAAAAGAGATCTGCTGACACAGTGGTATTTTAAGAGCTGGAAAGAAAGCAAGCAAAGGGTGGCCCATTGCTTACAAGGGTTGAAATAACTTTTGAGTAAAACAGGTTTTAGGATAGAACTGTCAAAGAGCAAGTGAATAGAAATATGCTAGTTTTAATGTTTTCAAATGCAATTTTATTTTAAAATGTCCAAAAACAAAGCTATACAATTACTCTTACATTGTGAAAATTAAAACGCAAACTATTGAGTTCACATTTGTGCAACCTGCACAATAGTGAGTGTGAACTGCATGCAAAAATTGTGCCATAAGGGACTGTTTTTATTTTTGTTCTTAGATAGATTGCAAATAAAAAAAGAAACCATGGTCAGCTGTTCTTATACTATCAAAGAAGAGAAGAAAGGCCCACACACTTGAATAGTACCATGATAAGTTTGTTGGATAAGTGTGTGTCAGGGCACCAGTATGACCTAGCAGTCGAGATTGCAATTGAAAGATGATTTAAGTATTAAGATGTATAGCCATCAATTTTTGAATATGGATCCTCATTGAACTGATATGAGTCAGCAAGACTACATTATATCTTTTTATAAAGCTAAAGAAAAATATGCTGTTAGATACACTTTTGAGATACCTGCTTTAGATTTTTTCCCTTGGTGATTGCTGGAACGAGCTCCAAAAACTAAAGCTTACGCCCCAGAAAAGAAGCAGAAGGACTGGTCTGATAGAAATATTCCCATTTTACTTTGAGGTGTATTTTATCATTCAGTCCATCTTTATTTGGAAAAACCAGAATTACTATGCACTTAAAAGAACCTTTTGTTATTGACAAATACCCAACATCAAGACAAGATAAGGAGTCTTATATCATCTAAACAAGTCTTTTGCAGCATTAGGAATTGAAATGTGGTGAGGACAAACTTCCTTTCAACAGGCAGAAACCTTGAGCTGAACCAGTCTCATCTTAGATAGCCATCTGCCTTGACAGTGTTCAGGTTAGAGAGGGGAATAGAGTGGCATGCAGAAAGAACAAGAGATGAACAGAGTCAAAGGATCATGATATTACAAAGGTATCACTTGTCTGTGTACTCTAATGCACATCTGTCCATGAATGACACAGTCAGCTCATGCCTGTATGTGTTGTCAGCTGCTGAGCATGCGTTGCCTAAATGGCTGGAGGGGAAGTCTAAGTTCTGTGTGGGGATGACTCTTGGCCTAGATAAAGGCAGTTGGTGCAAGCTTGTGAATGCAAGAGTTAAAAGGAGTTCCCCCTTGATAGCAGTAACTTAAAGCACCTCGGGTGCTTTAAGTTACACACATAGACAATAGAGAGGCTTCTCCAGTCCAAACCTGACAGAACATACCATAGCCCAGCTAGTAGAAGCCTCATCCCTGGACCAGGATTCTCTTTAATACAACCAGTAATTCTGTTGACAAGCAAGGTTGGATGCAAGATCTGAGGACACTGCCTCAGGAGTAAATGTTCAAAACTGCTGCATTGGCTTCCCTGTCAGTTTTAACATTGTCGAAATTGCTTCCTAAAAACGATTAGGCAAAAAATAAATAAAAAACCACTGTTGACCACATTCGCATGACAGCAGTTTTTCTGGGATGTTATGTTCAGGATGGAATGCCGAAACGCTGTTTATGAACAGGTTTCAAGACAGGTTCTTTGTGATTTTTTTTTAATCTCACAGCCATGAGATTTATTATAAAAGAAAAAGACAAAGAGGATACCAAGAAAGTCAACAAGTTGGTCAAATAAGGTAACATCGCAAAAAAGTTAGTACTGAACAATTGCAAAGTGAAGCAGTCAACCATTTTTCTAGGTAGTATTACAGTCAGTTCGAAGCCAACAAATACAGTTGGGAAGTAAGGTCATGGAAAATGAGTATTTTCCATGCTTACTGTAGTTTTGGCTTCTAAGATTTGTTTGTATCTGTTATTGCAAATGAGGTATCAAATATCACAAGAAAAATTCATAAAAGAGCTGTTTTCCCCAGTTTTCACCTTAAATTGTCTTTTCAGTTTCAGATTTTTCAAGGCATGTTAAGAACTCTTACATTTAAACAATTTGGCAGCAGTGAGACATTTAGTATTTCAGTTTCCAAGCTTGAGCATGACCTCAGCAGAAGATGACCATCATGTGACTCAGGCTTGGAATCAGCTGGAGCAAGCTGATGGTCGCAGGACTTTGATGAGTGACAGTTAAACACCTCATTTAAATGAAAAGCAAACATTACGCTGACAGAAGGTCTTTGCCTGGCTCTGAACACCCAGCTGTGCTTCAGACCACACCCCAAACCTACCAGTGACAATCTATGGTCACATCTGCTGCAGGACACAAATAATTATCCCAATTAATCATGACTTTGTCAGGTTCCTTCCCTGTTTTCAGTAACCGGAACCGTGTTGTAAGAGTGCTTTTATGGTGAAAGCTTTTAGGATTTTCTGGTTCCTTAATGCTGGATTTCTTGTGAAAGATTTGTATTATTTTTTCTTCTTCATTTCTTTAAATGATAGAAAAAAAAATGCAATCACATAATATGTGCATTTAAGCATATTGCTGCAGAAATTTACTGCAGAGGAAGAGACTGTAGTCTGTCATTTGAGCCAGAGCTCAGCAGGATATCTGATACACTATCTCTGCTGTGTCATGATAGATAAAACATCTTCTGTTCTAACAATATTAATAAATGGATTGCTGGTTTGGCATGAGGGGGCAGCTCAGTAGAGGAGCTGAGGTTGTGGGCTCGTCTGCCAGGCGCGACATGTCCTGCGGGAGCTCTGGTCGACCAGCAGGTGGATAAGAGGCCCACTGTGGGCTGCAGATGGTGCATGGCCTGAGTTGGAGGAGGGAGCAAGGGGATAGACATGAACAGGCTCACAAAGCCTGTCTCCCCCCACCCCCATCTCCTATCGACTCCCATGATTCCACTGCTACCGAAGAATCCCCAGTTGTGGGGTGGAGGGAGGGCGGTTGGAGAGTCGTCCATGTGCAGCTGGGTTACAGCATCAAGGTCCGAGCCTCAGGGAGCTGCACAATTTACTCTTAATGGAAAACAAGTATTGCCTGTGACCTCAGCTTTGGTGTGTCCCCATGTGGTAATTTCTGTTTCCCTTAACCTCTGGGCATGTTTTCCTCTTTGTGCCGCTGACTGTCTCATGGTCTGCTTCTCACTTCTGCTTATTGGCTGCTGTCTGAGCTTAGACACACGACAACAGAAAGAGGCTTGTCTGCTCTGCTGTTGCTCATTTGAGGCCTGTCAGAAAAAGTCTATTTCAAGAAATAACTGGCACATACTTCTGCTCTCTCTGTGATGACTTACAGCCTCACAAAGTCAGGATTAAAGGTTGTAAAACCTGCACAACGATGTCTATATTCAGTCTAAAAGAGTTTCTTACATTACATATTGTAAACTGTTATATTTATCCATCCACAGCAAACAGGAAACTCTTAATGGACAATGCTTGCTCTCAGTATACAGCTCAATTGTCTCATAAAGAGCAGCTGCATGTTGTTGCATGCATTAAGGAGATGGAGGTGGGCTTCTGTTTGCTTTCCTAGTAGTAAATATATACCACTTCAGTAAGGTGGGAAAGAAAGTGAAAGCTTGTTTTTGTCTGTAGCTTTGAAGCCTTCAGCTCTCTAATTATGGTGTCACCCAGAGATATTTCAAAAGACAGGATCGTTCACACAAATACAGGGAGGCGCACACAGCTGCTCAATCAATATGTGTCTGAAGGTGAAGTCTGCACAATGTCATATAGTCTCTTTATGTGTAGTTTTCATGGACTGTGATGTATCTTTAGGTTTCCTGTTACAACATATGGAAGGGTTTATTGAACAGAAGATACAAAGAGGAAGAAATGTGTGCCTCTGTGAGTGTATGTGCTGTGAAATGTCAGACTGTGAGTGCTGTGAGTGATTCAGCAACCTTGAGAAATAAAGTGCCTTAACCCAAGCTTTGTGCATGATCAGAGTGCGTGCAAGAATCATAGCCCTCCAGAGGGAGCCTGAGTCTGGATGATGATGTTTATTAAGATTTAATATGTGCCGTGTGCACATGAAAAAAGCCTGAATTTTGACAGATGAGTAATGAGCCCGACCCCCAGTATCAGCCCTGCTTTCACACTCACAAGAGAGAGAAGGTCTGTTCTCATATTCATGAACTCTGACAGAGATTACATTCATTCATTTTGCAGAATAGAAGGCCCCTTTACTTGACAAATGTGTAAGGTTATAAATTTGCAGAACACATTGTTTTTTTCATGGTCAACACACTTTTGATAGTATTGTGTCCTTTATTCATTTGACACTAACTGTACTACTTTCACCTGGCCATGTAGGTCAGAAATCACATAGAAAGATGCAATGAACCCTCAAAAGGCATGTATTTGAACACACAAGTAACTGTGTTTTATATGAATAATATCACTGTTTAAACCATTTGAAGACCAATAACAGCCATGGGTCAGAACAACTCAGAATGTCCTTTGAAATATATGACTGATGCTTGAACAAAGAACCCAAATGACTTTTCTTTTTTGAATTGTGTTTTTAGGCTTTTAGTCTGTATTAATAGGTCAGCTGAAGAGAGACATGAGGTATGGAGAGCAGACAGTGGGGCGAGACATGCAGGTCCAGGGGTCTGGACAGCAGTACAAGCCTGAATAGGGGTGAATGTTTATGGAGGGGGTTTTGTCCTGTATTTTAGGCTTACACTCCTCCTTTGGTGTTTCCGTAGTTTTTCATGATTAACAGCTCAACAAGAAGAAAAGAAAAAAGAAAATTCCTTTTTTTTCACCCTGGCTTTGTAGAAAATCTTTATTTCAGCCTTCTGAAATGCTTTGTATTAGCTGCTGTCTTCTCGAGTCTCCCTGCTCCACACACCTCTTTTCACTCTGATTGGCCAGCCCCTTGGGGACCTGTCAAAGGCGGGGCTGAGGACAGATCTTGGTGTTTGAGGCCCGTCCCTTTAATGTGCCGTGAACTAGTCAGGAGATCTATATGTGATGACCTCATCAATTCAGAAAGTCGAGCCGCTTGGAAATAAATGGCCCATCCAATGGTATTGAAACACTGTATCATTTTAAAACTGTACAGAGCAATTTATTTTAAATTATTTTGTCACACGGCTAATAAATGTTTAACAGATTGGAGCTTACATCATTATGTTTCAGAGCTGTTGTCTCACAGCAAGAGGGATCCACGTTCATTCTCCAGCCAGGCAGGACCCTTACAGTATGGAGTTTGTATCTTCCATGAACTTGTTCCTCTTGGCTTCCCCCCCAAGTGGCGACCTTTGATCTAAAAATATGAGAAGTGCTGAAGTGCTAAAACCTGCTGTTTCTTGAGTGTCAACTTGAGGGTTGCTCTGGTAGTATAGAAAGTTGCATACACACCAAGCCAAAAAAGTTGAATTTCACAGCAGAAATACACATATTAACAAAAAAACATCTCCTGTCTGAACCCTCGGCAGCTTAGAGGGCATTAAGATTGGAAGTTTTCCCAATCAGATGCTCACGTGAGTGGTAGGTGCCCTAAAGCTGTTTGTGTGTGTAGGCGCAAAGCCATTTCCAATATGGCGGTGTCAGCTGGTTTGCTTCAAGAATCTGTTTCAGAAACAGGTGACGTCAGGGAGACTACGTCCATTTATTGTACAGGCTGTGTTTGAATTGACCATAGATGTGTGTGTGTGTGTGTGTGTGTGTGTGTGTGTGTGTGTGTGTGTGTGTGTGTGTGTGTGTGTGTGTGTGTGTGTGTGTGTGTGTGTGTGTGTGTGTGTGTGTGTGTGTGTGCCTGCCTGCCTGCCTGCCTGCCTGCCTGACTGATTTGTGTCTACCAGCTTTGTGATAGACTGGTGACCAGTCCAAGCTGTTCTATAGTCTCATCCAAGCAAAACTGGGACCTGCTCCCGTGACTCCTGGCAAGATCAGGCTGCCTGGATGGATTATAAATTGCATGTCTGTACATGAAAATGTTTATTCATTATCAAACATCTGCATTTAACAGCATTAGTGTATAAGTAATTGTGGTCTAACTGTACAAGGGCATAAAACAGGGCTGTCCAAAGTTGGTCCGCCAGGGATTTTTTTACTGCCTGCTGCCCTTGTTGAATTTTGATTTAATCCATATAGTCTTATATATATATATATATATATATATATATATATATATATATATATATATATATATATATATATATATATATATATATATATATATATATATATACAATCGTTATCATTTTTCCACTGCCAGCAGCCTGAATTTCTCACTCATTTCTTGATTTAATGTTGCACTTCCTCTTACCACAAATTAACACTGTGTTACATTGGGAGTAGGGTGGCGCTAGTCCCAGGAAAAAAAAGTTAAAGCAGGTGTTCAGTTATATTACTTTTTCTTTATTTTAAAAGGATAGAAAATGCTCTGTTTTGGTTTGATAGGAGCAAGCTCTGTTCCATTTTGTTAAGGTTATATTGCACTAAATGTCTTTGAAGACATAGGCTTAGTGTTTGTGCCATATGGATGTTCAGTAAACTCATGTTGTGAAATACAGTAAAGAAAATTGTTTATTATTTTCAAAATTACTTGTATGAGTATTCATTTTGCACAATTATGCTATAGGCATATCTGATATCATGCACCGCAACATGAATGTTTAGTTTTGGCCGGCGACCCTCCACCATGATTTGTTTTGGCCCCTCACTGAAAAGAAGTTTGGCACCCCTGGCTTGGAAGATGCTGTATAACTGTTACTGAAAGAAAAGATATGCAGTGTATTCTGACTGATCACACCTTTTTCTACTAATGCAAAGCCATTACTGTGCCACTACTACTGAGATCAATATTGGAAAATACTGAGCCAGTTCATACCAGAGGCACTCCTCCCTTTGAAGCCTTGGACTCTGGTGTAATCTTAGACTAATGTTCAACGAAGAGGCACGCTGCCTATTAGTCACAGAGACATATTGATTATACTTTCTGCCCAAAGCAAACAAAAGGGTTGTACCAAGATCTTCAAAAGATTATGTCACCTGTGCATGAAAAGTGTGTTTTATTGGTTTCTTTCCCTCTGCCTTGCAGACTTGTCTAAGAACCGCCTCACAGAAATCCCTCCTGAAGTGTGTCTCTTTGCCCCCCTCGAGTCGCTCAACCTCTACCACAACTGCATCAAGTGCATCCCAGAAGCCATTATCAACCTGCAGATGCTGACTTATCTTGACATCAGGTGGGTCAAAACTAACACTAACTTTCAGTTTTGTTCCTGCTTTATCTCATGTTTTAAACCTCAAGAGAAGCTTGTTCCCTATACACTGAAACAAGAAGACAGAAACGCCTAAATGAAAGAGAAGCAGTTCCTCAATTCCCAGTCACCAGATACTCACCGCTACATGCTTCTGTTTACTGTATGAAATGTGGGTCATTGTTTCTTCCTTTTCTTTTCAGCCGAAACCTCTTGTCAGTTCTGCCAAAATACTTGTTCAGCCTCCCCCTCAAAGTCCTGCTTGTGAGCAACAACAAGCTGGTGTCCATCCCAGAGGAGATTGGCAGGGCCAAAGAGTTGATGGAGCTGGTGAGCATTGTTTCGTTTGCTTGTGCATTTGAACCAATGCAAAAAAAATGCTGCCTTAGTAATCCAATTCCTTGCACTCTGTCTCCCCTTGCAGGACATTAGCTGCAATGAGATCCAGGTGCTGCCGGCTCAGGTTGGGAGGCTTCAAGCCTTACGAGAACTCAACATCAGGAAGAACTGTCTCCACATGCTGCCTGAGGGTCAGTTCATCACTCATGATGCTCTTCTTTCTCTGGAAATCTCACATTATTGATTCACACTGACATTTTTGGCAAGTGTACCCATTCTCTTGCAACCAAAACAATACCTCTGTATTGTATGTTGATAGGCTGTTATTTTAAGATTACGCAGTTGCAGGCGTGGAGTGTACTGATCAGGTGTAACCCACAAGAATAACAAAAGTGTGCTATTTTTTGATTTAACATTTTGACATGTTGGATAAGATACATCACATTCAACAACAGCATGAAACTCTTCTTGCCTGTGCTTGCAGAGTTGGCCGACTTACCTCTCATCCGACTCGACTTCTCCTGCAATAAGATCACAGAGATTCCTGCAGCCTACAGGAAGCTCCGGCAGCTGCAGCACATCATCCTTGACAACAATCCTATGCAGTCTCCACCCGCACAGGTTTAGATACAATTCTGTTTTATCTTTGATATGTGGATTCTTAATATCTATCATGTGTCAAATCAGGCGTTTTTAGTGTTTTAGTTGTGTTGGTCAAGCTGACACGCCCCTCATGCTCCAACACTCCTGGAACAGTTGCGCCATCTTGTGGATAAAGATGCATTTTTCTCGCTGAGGCACATTGCATGCATTTGTGTTTCTCAGATTTGTCTCAAAGGCAAAGTGCACATATTCAAGTACCTAAATATCCAGGCCTGTAGGATGGACAAGAAGCCGGACACCCTGGACCTCCCCTCCCTCGGCAAGCGCTGCCTTCCACAGCCACTGACAGATAGGTACTGAATCATTTCTGTTGATTGTTTCATGACAGCAGGGAACTCAATCCACCTGCTTTGAGATTGTTTCTATCCCTTATTTAAAGTATTTGATCATACACCCTGATCCTTTTTGATGATAAAAGTCACCTGTGACTATTACCTGCACCTGCCACCTGTTACTGAGCTGTTTTCTTTTTACTTTTTCCTGCAGCATGGAAGATTTTTATCCTAGTAAGAACCACGGGCCTGACTCTGGAATTGGTAGTGACAATGGCGACAAGAGGCTGTCTACAACTGAGGTCAGTGTTTGATCACAGAATATTATTGTGTGTTACTGCTAACTATATTGCAACATGTGATAATATGCAAGTATCAAAGGGAGTTTTAGTGCAGGGAGGTCATTCTGATACTTGATTTGGTGAAGTTGAATTACTGCTTTGAGAACATTAAAACTGACAAATGGAAACACTTTCGGGTTCAGGTTCAGGCCAAAGCAATCGCAGGCAGACTTTTCCAGAAATGACAGCCAGGGCCAAGACAAATACTTTGCAAGCTGCATTGAAAGATTTGACAGGTATATCAACTGAATCAGACAACAAGAAAGCTTTGGTAAAAGATCACAAGACAAGAAAAGTAAATGGAAATTACCGCCACTGGCAGCAGAATGTCTGGGAGGATTTAAATTTTAATAAATTTGATAATGTGAAGCTGGCAGGGGGATAAACAGTGAAGGGTGGAAAGTGGATCAATGAATTAAACTGTGAAACTGGAGCGGCTGATCAGGTTATCCTGGACATTAGACATTTAAAATGTATTTGCAGCTCTATGCAGAACAAAAATGACCAAACTGCTGCTTCTGCTTAGGGTGGAAACAGCCCAAGGACGATATAATATGTTGTTATATTGATTGTTCATGTAGACAGAGCTTACCACTACATCCTAGTAACCTCAGGATTTAGCTGTAACTCTAAAACAATAATGATAATGGGGTGTGTAGTGATAAATTAATGTCTCTCAAGCAAGGTTAGAAAGACATGAAGACAGTACAACAGATGCAGTAGAAGTAACCGAGTCACAGTTTCTGCAGCACAACCTTGAACCTAAAAGTGAAGGTTCACTCCGTGTTCTTTTCTCCTGCAGCCTTCAGATGATGACACAGTCAGCCTGCACTCCCAAGTTTCAGAGACAGCTCGTGCTGATGCTCTTTCACTCCTCTCCAAAATGGACTCTTGCAAAGGTTACCGAAAATAAGTATCACATACGTATATCCCTATGACAGCAATAAGAGAGACACGGAGGTTGGTAGAATGAAGTGCCTAAAATGTGACAGTTTATGTGATGACCGCGGATGCTTCCTCCCTCTATCAGATCAGGATCTCTATGACTTTATAGAGCCCAACCCGGATGAAGATCCTGCTCTGTCAGAGTGTGATGGGCAGCCAAGCACTCATGTGTCTTGTATAAAGGTACAAAGAAGTCTGTTTGGAAATAGGACGTTAAAACATATAAAGAAACTGTCACCGAGAAGCTAATCAGTATTTGTTTGTTGCTGTCCATTGTGTGTGTGTTTTTTAGGAACTGGAGAAAGTTCTTAACATGTCTCACCAAAGCAAAGATAAAGACATCTGGAAAGAGGAGTCTGGGTGGGTTTGTGACACATCACTGAAGTCAAACAATCAACTATATCATCATGTGGTGCCTTTAATCCCTAAAACTATGCCTAGAATCTAATTGCCTGAAAATATTTTTTGCAAAAAGACCTCTGGTGGTTTCTAGATGCTGTTACCCTATCCATTTCTAATATATACAGTTTGTGATTGACAAAATGAGCCTTCTGGGTCTTTTATCCAACTTTTTCTAAAGGATATTCCTCTTTGTAATCCCAAATTGACATATTTGCCTGAGGAAAACATAATTGGGTTATTGTCACAAGGCCATATATCAGAGCAGCTTCAGTGTCACACCGCAGTGCATGATGCATTTTTAGGAACCACATTTCAAATCTTGATTAGTGTGTGCAGTTACTCAGAATACTAACTGAAATGACCTTTTTCCAGCTCTGATAAGGAGCAGCTTGTTGAGGAAGAGGATGATGAGCTGAAGGAGGTGTTAGATCTGAGGAAGATTGCTGTACAGCTTTTGCAACAGGAGCAGCAGAACAGGTGCGTGTGAAACCTTACCCATGCTGTCTCTGCTTTCTCCTGTCACACTCTTCTTCTGCTCCAACTTTTAATCCATCCTTACAGTTATGTCACTCTCAACTCTGCAGAAATTCTAATTTTGTCTCCTTTTCTTGATCATCTCATGTTCCCTGCTTTCTCCGTCACCTCGGCTTCTGGTTGCCTGATGTTGTGGCTCTAGGCGGCGGTCCTTGATTTGCAGAGCAGAGAGTCTCATCCACCGACGGAGAGTCACTGGCAGAGCACACAGGTAGATGGGTTTCTTCTTATGCCATTAACTGAAAGATTGATTTTACACTTCTTCTATCCAAGATATTGGCTCAGCAGGACTCTAGTGGGTTAAGATGAGATGAGACTCCTTATCTTGTCTTAATGTTGGGTTTCTGCTAACAAAACATTTTTAACGTTCACTGGTCCAGACCTGTTAATGTTTTTAGAAAATGTCTTGAGGTAACATTTGTTGTGATATGGCGCTATACAAATAAAGACTGATTGATTGATTGATTGATTGATTGATTGATTGATTGATTGATTGATTGATTGATTGAGTGTTTTATTATTATTTCCCTAGTATGACAATACAATCTATACACTTTCAAACATACATTCTCATGCTTTTTAGTTGTCTATGACTGAGCCCACTTTTCAAATAGCGGATGTTGTGTATATCAGGGTTACTATCAAATGATAGAAACACTCATACCCAATGCAATCCAATGAGCAAAGACAGAGCCATTTTACTCAGCTGGTCAAATTTCCAATGAAATGGACCCCCCCCCCCCCCCCCCCCCCCCCCCCCTCCTCCGAGTATGACTAAAATTCATTGCTGATGTGAATGACTGATCCTGGAACAATCCTTCCTTGTGCTTCATGTCACATCATGAGTCATCCCCATGTGCTCAGGTATTTTTCCAGATCCATGACTGTTCCAGTATTTGTATTTGTTTATGTCTGCAGGTTCTTGAGTCACTCCGGAAGCTCCAGCAGCAAACCAAGGCCCCCACCTCAGACAGCCCGAAGGTTTGTACTCTTCTGAACCACAGGATCTCTCTTATCTAGAACCCCAAAGCTCAAGCTAGCAAGTATTTTGCACCTTTGCTGGATAAATTACTTAGCAGTCAAAGTGATGTAACAGAGAGTATTTAGTCAGGAACAGAAAAGGGAAATGATCAAAAAAATAAACCTCCAAGGCCTCCTCTTCTATAAATATGAATATTTTAATCTGTTGTCAGAAAAAGTTAAAATAAACTCCCATTCATTTTGACTTCCTCACAGGGAATCAGTTATGTTGTCCAATCCATATAATTTGAGAGAAACATAGCATAATGATATAGCACAATACACCACAACAGCATCATAGCTATTTAAGTTAAGCCATTTGAGCGCACAATTATTTTTTTTTTTTTAGGATGTTTTGTCTGGTAGTTATTTATTTCTAAAAACAGGTATAATACAATTCAGACTCTCCCATATATCAGACAGATGCATGCGCAGGGATATTTTGGCTTCATTTTTGAACAGGAGAGTATCACCCTTTATGTGAAGTCAGTGCGGCAGCTCCACAGAGCATCTCATATATGTACTCAAAACACACAAGTGGTCCAAGAGTTGCAAAATGTTTTAAAGTTTGTTAAAATTGTCATAAGATTTCATTTGTGTTTTTATTTTAGCGCTTCTCTGGATGAAGGAAGCAGTGAAGCATCTGTGCTCAGTGGACAGGTAAAAACCTTATTATTTTAAAGTAAACATACATTAAACTGTTTGTCATTATTATCTTGTCTGTCAGTTGGGCCATTTTTTACACCTCTGGTTCCACATGTGATGTTTTTTCTCAACATTATTCTGAGATTGATCTGAATATAGACTGTCTTCTTTTACAGCCTTCTTCTTCATGCTCCTTCGATGGCAGCCTGAAAACAGATAATTCAGACTCAGAACCACGGTGGCCCGAAGTCCCACCTGTCCTCAACCAGAACGAAGATCGCAGGAGGAATAAATACCTGAGAAAAGACTATCTCAAGGTGAGAACATGCCTTCTCAAAGCGCTGTAACTGGCCGTGTCTGGGAGATAACGCTGATACCGTAATTGGAACTGCAGCAGAACAAACAATGTATGTTTGGCTTTTCATTTCCCAACAGTACAAGTGCCAAAGTGCCCGAAAGAACTCCAGCGGGAACGACGACTGTGAGGTTAGTTTTATGAATATGGTGATAAAAAAAAATCATGAAATCTTATCACCTCTGAACATCTTTCAGTGCTCTGACAAAGCCAAGGATTGTTATGGGTGTTTTATTTTCCTCGCCAGGAGGGTTTGCGCAGCAGTGATTTCAGCACCACCCTGACAGTGTTTGGACTGAAGCCACGATCAGGTAACAGACACAGGCGCTCGCTTTTCAGCCACCTTTGTGTTTGTTTGGGGCACAGTGTTTTTCCTTTACCCAAAACGATAATGATGACACCATAATGGTTCAAAATGGCCTGTCATGGGGTAAAGTCTCTTGAAGATATTCAGGGTCAAGCATGACACAGTCTGTGTCCAATAGTACTGAGGTGCTTAACCCACAGTTAAGCCACAGCCTTTTTACAGTTCTTGTGAAAAAGCTGGGTAAAATGTGATCTCTGCACAATATCCCAGTTTTTTTGTTTTTTTTGCCATTTCTGCTCCTTTTCTGGTGTAGCTATGTAATAAAGTAAAGTCAGAAACTAGATATCCAAATTGAAACATCTTGTAGTTCTGCTATGCCATCAACTTGAGCAAATGATTATAATCATGTAGGTAGAGGAAGAACAACATTTTTGCACCTGTCACAAAATTGCAAAACAAATTCTTTGGCGTTAAACATAGATCACAGCACTTTATTTTGATAATAATAATAATAATAATTGAAATAATAATAATAATTTTCAGTTCTTATGCATTTGACTCAGGGCTTTTAGTAGTTTATCTGGGTGAGTCTTGGCTCACAGTAAGGAGATATCTGAAAATGGAGCTGGGCCAGTGCTCCATTTTTACTCATTACTTCTATCCATTGTATTAGGAACACTTTCCTCCTCAGCTGGAGCCAATTTTTTTTTTTTTTAAGGCGGAGTCCCAGCAGCCTTTCTCTGGAAGTGAGGAAGTTTTCCAAGGAACTGTTGAACTGTTTTCCCTCAGTTCATTAGCACTGGGGACAAGGCACAACAGGACTAAGAGCTCATTGTATTCATGTCCTTCACTTGGGGGCATTCAAATTTGTGTGATGCTTTCATGCAACAGCAGTTAATAACTGCTTTACATGATGATGGAGCTCTGCACCAAATGCAAGGTTTTATTTTGGTTTAGTCTGATAGTTATATTAACCAAAAATATTCATTTATGTTTTTTTTTCTTTTTTTTTCATGTTAGAAACAGACAAGACTTGAAAGATAAACTGGGTTCAACACGATGAACAGTCAAAGCCTTAATTTATTTATCTTTTCATTTATTTATTTCACTAAATTTCAGTTAGTTAATGCTAACAACTCTTACCTTTGAGAAACTTAAACTATGTAACTTGTAACATATTTTTTGCCAAACTGTAAATGTTATTTTTAGCAAGCAAATTCTTTCAAAATGCCTGGCTGAAGTAGATACTAAATTCCAGTTGGTCAAAATCCCCCAAAACTCTCATTGTCACTGAGGCAAAACTGTTGCTTTTCATTGGCATGATAAATGAGCAGGGCTGAAAAACATTTTTGGAGGATGGAAGTTATTTCAACATTAGATCCTGTCCTGAAATCCAGAAAAGGACAACAGAGCTGAATGGTGTGTCCCTGAGCTGCTGATAGCGTCAGTACTGCAATCAGTACTGCTGATTGCAGTACTGATAAAAACAACAATGTTGGAATTGTGGACACTGTGTTCCACCGATGTTCAAAGGTGTGGCAGCTGACTCATTCACAGAGTGAGGTGATACCTACAGTAGAAATGTGTAATGTAGTTTGATCTTTATTGTGTAAAATTCCTTTCCGTTTGTTGTTTTGAAATTATATGGATGACATGGCATCGCTTGCGTCATCAAGAATTAGGGGCTGTGTCCTCTAAGGCGTGCTGTTATGCTGGTATCAATCAATGTTTTTGTTGCTGGAAAGGCTTAATTATATTTTATTTAAATTGAAAATTAGCACTGTCATGAAAAAAATGTCATTGGACATAGCAACTTTGCTTCCCTTGTTTTTTTTTGGTTTGTTTTTTTGACCAATCGGGACTAAGCATTTAAGGCAGTCTGGTATTGTGTTAGAAAGACGGGCAATCATTGAACCCTCCTTGAAAAGTATAGTATTTCTAAAAACACATAATTAGGAAAACTTTACAGTGTTCATGCAAGCTGAAACAAAAAGAGAAAACAAACTGCTGGGATTTGAACTGAACAAAACACTGAGAAAATAATGTTCATGGCGCCTTCCTTGGAAATGTCTTCATCTGCACTTTATTGTAGTAAAAGAGTTGAGGAGTGCATATTTATATGTACTACTTAGGCTCTGTTTCACAGCTGTTGTATGTTTTTGAGATCTATCTTACTTTGATATCATCAGACCGGGACTTTGTTTGTTGGCTCAATTTGATAACATTTTATTTGGCAGGGTGTCCAAGACAGAAACTTTAGAATCTGCAGATTTGTTATCTGGCTGGCCTGAAAACCACCACTGATGCCCTGTGATTAACTTGCATGGTCCATTATTTCTGTTTTTATTATATTCCTTGAATTTCTCTGTGATTTCCCAATAACTGAGAGTCGTTCTTTTGTTTTCAGCCTTCACAAGAGGAAGCCGCCAGGACTATAACTCTACAGACCCCAGCTTCACTATGAGGAGAAAGATGGAGCACTTGAGAGAGGAAATGGAGCAGATAGGACTGTTACGGCAGGTCAGAAGTCTCACAGCTTGTTTATGGCTTAGCACAAAGCACTGACTCATACTGAGGCCAGAGCCTGCCAGATCTCGCTTCTGTTTAAGTGTTTATACTTTCAAAGAAATAAGCAACATCTAAATCACACGACCAGGGGACCAAGTGTTTCATAGCTGCATTCAGTTTCTAAGAAGATGAGTCACCATGAAACACTTTTTAACCCTCTTTCTTCACGAGCAGAAAAATACTCACTGGTGCATGTGGTCAAAAGTTTCAGAAGAAATTTTCAGTTCAACCATCTCAACAGTTTGAGATGGTTTTATTGCTATTCATCTTGAGCTAACAGCGGTACTTTTAGGCTGTTTGACAGGTAGAGGCGTATGAAACACAAACACCTTATGTAAGCCATGGGGAACCTGCACTCAAAGTGGTAATTAATGAAAACCTGCCTCTAGCAGAGATGGGGATACACGTATGCTGCAGACAAGTATTTCCAAAAGACCACACACAGTCAGGCATAAAGAAACTGAGAGAGGCAGACATGCCACTGCTTTTTGCAGTAAAAATTAGGGATGCAGGAGACAGCTGGAGCCTTTTTTATGTTTCTGCATTGAAACAACATCACACATGATAGTACTGCATGGCCCAAGTTCTGCACAGAAGCCTACGCACATAGCCTGACGTGCATCTCCTTCCACAATGTTACTATGGGCTGGAAACACCACAAGACCAGTATAATTACTACTGTCTGCATGAAACTCAATGAAATGATTTAATGTCTCCTACACAAAATTGAAAGAGCTCTGTCTACTGATTAAACGCTCAGATTAAACCAGTACTTTCTTAAGCATTAAACTTGACCCAACACTCAGTGTGAAAACCCAGCATGTGATGATGCATGATAACTTAGACGGCACTTTCTTTTATCAACTGAAAAAGCACCAGAGGAGGCCTGTTAGATTGTTTTAACTACAGAGGCATCCAAGAAAGCACTTCTGCCGTGATTTTCCAGACATGAGGGCACCACGGCACTCTGTGCTGCCAAGTCTTCTTAGAATCATTATCAGTGAGATGCCAGGTGTGAAAACTGGATTTAGAGTCACTCTTAGGATCCTTGATTGAATGTGAATAATCTGTCATTCAGAGCTCTGCTGCTCTTTCTCCCGAAGAAGAAGAAGGAGTTAATCATTTTGTGGCTGCGGGGCACTGAGCAGAATAAACAGATTGCCTACGCTGTTAGTGATGCTGTGTGGCTCATTCAGCCTGTCTTGTATCCTTAACATCTGATGCCCCCAAAGCAAGTACATTTTGATACACTTTTCACAGCCTTATTTCCTGCATAATTCACAAAAAGTTTGGACTCAAAGAGGGGCTCAGTCATATGGACAATAAGCAACAACTACTGCCAAAAAAAAGCGAGACATGCACAGAAAAGCATCCCCATACCCTCCCTGAACTGGTTAACTGTAGGTGCCAAGGTATTAAACCTCTCTATTTTCTTAAGAATTCACCTGAATGAAAGCTGAAGGTCAGATTTCATGAAACACATTTTTTTCTATGGATTAGAGGTTCTGATTTAAAAAACAAACAAAAAAAAAAAAACAATTATCTGGGATGGGACAAAATGCTTCAAAATAGTTGGAGCAAGAATGTGTTTACTGTTTCTTTGGACAACTTTGTGTAAAACAACCAAAGAGACCTCATTCTTGTCCCCTGCTAGTACTATATAATATTTCAGCCACTGAACAGTTAGGAATCTTCACTGTTGTGTTTTGTATGTCATGATGTTTTTTGAGCTTGTGATTGGCCAGGACTGTAGGCACCTAGACTTTTGTCCTATAGAGCCATGCTGTTGTAATATGTGGTTTGGTGTTGTCTTTTTGAGTTATTCAAGCTCTTCCAGGAAAAAATGCATTATCTAGACAGCAGCATATTTTGCTCTAAGACTTGTGTATTTCTGGATCATCTTGTGGATGCTTTTCTCTTTGCATGGCTCGGTTAATCTGCATTTATTCACAGACAGCAGTTATAGGAGGTGATTTTGAGCTCATGCAGTGATTTCCACTGCAGAGTCATATCTGATTTGAAAACAGCGTGAGGGCCCAAATATCACAGCCGTCCAGGCATTTTCTGCCTTATTTAAACAGAGGTGTCTCCAGATTCTCTGAATCGTTTAATGATGCTATGTACTGTACATGAAAACTGAGGAACTGAGAAACTTTACTTTCAAAGTGTTACTTTTTTTCCCACAGCAATGAACCTCTTTTAATTCTGTTTATGGGAGACTAAACCTCTTTTGAGTGACTTTTTTATATCCAGTCAAGTTACTGATCCTTAGAAAGTAAACCTAGTCCGTTGTAAATGTTTCTCCAGGTGTTTTTTGTTGTTTCTTGTTTAGTGTTTTTTTTTTAGTTCTGTAGTTCAAGGTTGATTGAGTTTTATGCTGACTTTTATGCTGACTTTGCACTCTTCAAATAAACAGAGGGCCCTAAATTATTTACACGCCATTCTTTTTTTTACTGAAACTTTACACAGCATTCTAACTTGGGATGGGCATTGGGGCTATAAATCAAGCTATTCAGTCAAAATATATGATGAATGCTGGAGTGCAGATGGCCTGGTGGTCTAGAGCGCACTCCATGAGGTTTGCCCTCGCATGGGTTCATGAATAGAAAAATGTCAAAACAGTCAGTACCTACTCTGCAAAAAAATACCCCCTTCTGCACACAAGCATGTCTTGGCATGTAGATAGAATAATCGCAGACCAGAAAGGAAAGTCTTGCACTGGAGGCTCTTTAAGTTCCATCAAAAATCCCTTCACATCTTCATGGAAAATCAAATAAGAACATACTCCTTGTGTTGACTGGATAACTACCAGGAGCAGTGTTACATGTGTTATGTGTTATGAGTTATCTACTGGCAGTATTTACAGTGCTGACTCTGACACTGACTCATACAGCGAAGGTCAGGCCAGGGCCCTCCTTCCCACACTGTCAGCCTTTTAAACGCTTTCTGTAGACTTGTTCTTACAATGGTAGTCTGCTATTTCGTTCTGAAAAGTGTTTGAAAAAGATCTCACTCTGAAAACTGTTAGAGATAAACGGATAAGCTCACCGATTGAAAAATTGTTTTTATCACTGTGTGTGCAGAACATCGAGTCCAGACTAAAGGTGCTGCTCCCAGACGATGTTGGAGCTGCTCTGATGGACGGGGTCGTTCTTTGCCATTTAGCCAATCACATTTGTCCTCGGTCTGTCTCCAGCATCCATGTTCCATCTCCTGCAGTGGTAAGCCGACTGGAAACAGATATATAAACATATAAACATATATATAAAACCCAAGTTTTATTGTTATTTTTCCACTTCGTTACCCCAAATTAACTTTTATGGTTGCAGTAAATGTTCTGTGCCAAAAGCTGGGAGCAGTTAATCCCTGTGTTGTCTGTAAAACGTAGGTGTTCTTACACTTTCATGAGATGTTTTGTCAGCTCTTTTTGTGACTAACATGATTGATATTCCGGCCCCTAGCCAAAGCTTAGCATGGCTAAATGTCGCAGGAATGTGGAGAACTTCTTGGATGCATGTAAGAAGCTGGGAGTCACGCAGGTAAAAGACACTAACAATCGATCATTCACAGTCATGTATCACACAAACTCTTGAAATTCGCTTTTTTTTCCGTAGCTCACATTAATAATCTACTCATGTTATTTGTAGCTAAGCTCTTGTCTTATAAAGTGAAAATGAGCCTGCAAGTCCTTCCATGCACACTCAACGGTCTGGTTTGTACTTGTCTTTAGCTAAGCCTCTTGGTAATGAAAATTCATCCAATAGCTTATAGAGGAAAGAGTCAGTCTATGCAGCCCAACCCAGTTAGACAGCATGTCTGACTTACATGAAGGGAGATCAGTCCAAGAGTACTATTGGTGTGTGGGAGCCAAAAAGTTTTTTAAAGTAATTACATGACAACTTTCCTAATTCTAACGACTGAATAATCACATTTAAACACCAAACATGTTACATTTGAGATAGTTTTCTTTGTCACAAGCGTACTTCCTAGCTTGAACAATACATTGAGCTAAGCCATGTGGTCAAAACTCTGTAGTCCAGGCAGGTTGCCTGATCTGAGCAACTTAATAAGATGCAGAGTCAGTTCTTGTATTCTCACCTACATTGTCCATTATTTACATGCACATTTGGGTCCGTTTACACGACAACGATTTTAGGGTGAAACGCAAAAGTTTTGTTGTGTTTACACGAAAACGGCGTTTCAGCTGACCTAAAACGCAAACTTTTGAAAACGTCCTCCAGAGTGGGACGACGAGTGATGTGCGGATCGATACTGAAATATCGATACTTCCGATACTTCCGATACCAGCTGTCTGTGCTCTAAAATCAATTCTCAAACCAGAATATTGATACTTTTGATACTTCAGTCATTTGAGGTCCTGTAAATCATGAACAGGAACACAGTGAAAAGTCACCAAACTGTTGAGAACCTATCTAAATGATACGCCGTTCTGTGGGAACTACTTTTCTTCCGCCTGGCCAAGTGCGCAATGTGTAAGTGTAGCTGCACGTTGCTCAGTCTGTCACTCACTCTCACGCTACCGCACGACAGAATGGCAAAGTGCAAAAGAAGTTGTGCGTGGAGCTATTTTAACTTCACAAACAGCCAAGACGCAGTTTGTGATTTTTTATGAAAAAACGTCAGGACTTGTGGCAACACAGCAAACCTCGTTAAACCCTTTGGTCTGAATCAAGACCAAGAATAAGTGTCATTTATGATGTGAGGGACAGAGGAGAAGGAGAGCTCAGCGCCAGCTGCTGCTATGGCAAGACAGACATCTCTGATTGAGTCCTTTGGTGCTGTAGACAGACACCATCCAGGTACAGAGGGAGAAAATGTGGAGCTGTAGGAGTTGCTAAGCACGGTTGTTATTGTCGAATTAATAAATATGGTTATATGGAAATAAGTAACAAAATAAATACATGCTTCAATAAATAACTGCATGAGTTCATCTAAAGAAATAATACATGTCAAGGAGACAATCTCACATCAAGGCAAAAAAGCCTAGATTGATTCAGGAAAGGTTTCTAAAGAATTGATCATTAAAAGTGGATTACAAACAGCAGGTGTCATTAAATTAATTATTTTTTTAAGATTTACCAGATGCATAACATGTATTTACACTAAGTATCGGTATCTGATCGGTATTGCCGATACCAGCCTGAATTTTACTCAGAATTGGATCGGAAAGGAAATCGGTGGTATCGAACATCACTACTGCTGACACCGTTGCCGTGCAAATGGTAAGCCAGCGTTTTCAGTGGAAACGATGACGCCACTCCGCTTCATGTGGGCGCATACAACAGGACAACGGTACCGTTGTTACGATCGTGGTGTTGTGTTTGTGCTGCTCAATCTGCTGTATCTGCTGACTGTCTTTCAACCACAGTTTATGCTTTCAACAAAATGTGCATCTGTTGCTCCACTTTTGAACTTAGTATGCCCCAATACACCAGATAATCAGCTCAACTGTACTTCGGTGGAGATCTCCCAAAAGCTGCTTCTGGACAAGACAGTTATAGCAACGACTACAGGCCTGGCATGCTTACTACAGCGTTTTCAGTCCCTCGGCGTTTCGGCGTAATCGCAGATTTTTTCATTGCGTTTTTACTGCTTTTTTAGTGTTTCCAGATGAAACGTTGTCGTGTGAACGAGTCCTGAAACCACAACTCCCTAAACTTTTGGAATGGGGCACTTTGACCCGACTTGCTTCCTACATTAAAAAGTGACAGAGGTAAAAAAATTAGTAGAGAAACACTGATTTAACCCATGTACTGAGACCCTACTGCTCAGCCTGCTTGTTGTAGTGTTGATTCCAGGCATTCGGTGCATGTCATTCCTCCTCTACCAATGTCTCATACTGAAACCAACAATGCAAGTGCAATTCTGGAATAATTGTTGAAAGGTTGGAAAGATGTTTTGTGTGTGTGTGTGTGTGTGTGTGTGTGTGTGTGTGTGTGTGTGTGTGTGTGTGTGTGTGTGAGTGTGTGTGTGTGTGTGTGTGTGTGTGTGTGTGTGTGTGAGTGTGTGTGTGTGTGTGTGTGTGTGTGTGTGTGTGTGTGTGTGTGTGTGTGTGTGTGTGTGTGTGTGTGTGTGTGCGAGAGAGAGAGAGATTCAAGCAAAATCTTGATTTACAAAGAAATCTTTTCCAAAAACTCTGTTCCAATGAATGATGTGGGTGTGGTAGCATGAATTCTCATCAATCAACTTTAGACAGAGCTGCTGAGCAAAAGGGGCAACAGTTGTCATGAAAATACTTTTAAACAAGGAAAACGAAAAACCAACCACACAGGAAAATGTCTGAAATCCGTGAGGTTGACCGATAAACTCTAACAACTCTGTGTTTGGATTTCATACGATTTAGAAAGAAGTGTTTCATTTTGTAATTTTGGTTAACCAATCTTTTATATAACTTCCTCCACAATTAAAGTTGAGTCATAAACTGCAATGTTTCCTTAGAAAATTATGGGTTTTTCCTCGTAAAATTATGAGCAGCTCATGTTTGACAAACAAAACAAACCACTCATGATTACAGCCGTAAATCTCCACAAGGAGTAAGTAAGAAATAACTTTACTCTCATTTTGTGTACCAACATCTCAGATAATGAGGAAGTAGAAATTCAGGCCACTGTTGTCTCTTTTCTTCACAATGTAACAGATACGGTATGAACATTTGTCCTCTCTTTCAGGACAAACTGTGTCTGCCTCATCACATCCTGGAGGAGCGCGGCCTGGTAAAGGTTGGCATCACGGTTCAGGCTCTCCTGGATCTACCCCCATCAAAGCCCTCTCAGCTCTCAGCTGTTTGACACAAGCCTGAATGTTGCGCCCAACTTTTAGTCATCTAACCAAGCCCAGCCCAAACCATGCTTGGCCCCCTATCACAAGGGACCAGAGAACCCTTCTCTGGGCGAGGACCTGGTGGACAGTGGGTCTTTGGGGTCTTTTTTGCCTGACTGAAACAGGAGACAAGCAGGAGAAAAACCTCTGTCTCTTTATATGATGTCAGCTGCTTCCTACTTCTTGTCCATGGTATTTTTCCCTGTGTCCTATTCCTGAATACTGGGCTATGTTTGTGAACTAGCAACATGACAAACACAACAAAGAGTTTACCAGAAGGCCTGCATACCCCTGTCAACATGCTCAGTGTTTATTGAACCTACAAGTGCCAGTACAGAAAACATTTCCAGCTTGGTGTTGGAGATATGGCAGTAAGGAGATGACAGACATGTGACTCATTTCTTATTCACTGAAGAGACCTCAGCTGCACACCGACCCTGCAGCACCAGACACCTGACTGTGACTTTAAGGGTTCTTACACTGTTTGTCTTTATCTATCGTTTGCGATATTGTTCTCTTTTTATTTCCATGAAAAGTGACTTTAAAATTTGTAGATTTTCCTTTTTTCAACCAGTCTTGCGGACTTCTTTAAGTATCTCATTTGAGATGCTGTTTTGAAGGATGATTGCAGGGCTTTCCACTGGAAAAGTCCCATTTGTTCTCAAAGCTACAGTAGATGTTTTGAAGTGTTTCACAAACTCTGACAGGTCTTTGCCTCATTGTACAGTGCTACTCATGAGTGACATGACATTTAACCACTGTGAAAACAACTCCTCAACTGTGGCAACAAAATACCTGTTTTTTATTCTTTACTTCACTTGTTCTTTACCCCTTCTCATTCTACCCTTTGTAAAGCTTTTATACTTTTGCTACCATCACTTTAAACTATCATTTTCCATTTTCAGCAGTTAGGGGCATTGGTTGGCCATGTTTTACAGTCACTGCCATTTGGATTTTATGACATAACCTCAGATGAAACATTTTTATACCTTTTTTTGGTCCTCTTGAGCTGAGAAGAGTTTAGTGCTGCTCGGAAACCATCATTCCTGGAAACCTTCCTCACATGAAAGAGTCTCTTCCTGCCAGGCCACTGCACTGTATGCTATTTCTTAATCATCTCAATATGTTGGGAAAGTCAAATTATTTATATATTTATTTGTTTTTTTTTATGTATCTGTTGATTCTGTGTGCGTGCTGCTGTAACTGTGCAGTTGAACTTGCGACCGCTCCACTCGGTGATTCAGATGTTATTGTCAGCACTGAGGACTGGTGGCAGTCTGACAGTCATCACACAACATTTAAAACCAGCTGAGGCAGGTCTAACATGAGAGGTTACTAAGCTGGTGATGAAAGGGATCTTTTTAAAAGAATTAATCCTGTTGGCTTAAGTGCTATTCTTAGCCTATAATATAAGTTATTGCGTGATAAAAGATCTGCCATCTACTCTCGGGCTACACTCTGACGTTTTTTTATGTGTAATCTTTTGATTAAATTGGCTCATCAATGGATTAGTACAAGAGTGAAAGCTGTGGCTAGTTGTTAAAAATAATATATGGCCATTGGTGTAACCAGTGTTTTTCAAAAAATCTGATATTGTGAAAAAAAAAGTTAAAATGAATTTGATTTTAGCAGTCCAATACACTGTAAAAAATGTCATTTAAAATGATTTTGAACTAAATGACCCAAAAATATCATTTAAAATACAATGAAACCAACAGAAATGCAATGCAATGCATTTACATCTAAAATGTTATTTTAACAAGTTTGAAGCCTACTTTAAGCCAACCCTTGTTTGTCACTGTCCTACAAGCAGAGCAGGACAGGTCTTCTTGATAAGGTTAAGAGTTTTGGGGGATAGAAAACTTTCTGATGCAGTTGTGATGCACCAGCCGTTTTAAGATATGATATTCAACAGTAAAAACCACAGTCATTGAGAGAACCAGTGGAAATATTGAATGTTAAATAAGATTATGACATGCAAAAATTATGTAGTTGAAACACCCATGATACTGCTCTTCGATGGGTTTATGTTGTTTTCAGGTGTGTGCTTGCAGACTCAAAGACAAAAGATAAAAGGGAAAAAGTCAACAGAGAAAAAACAACCTGCAGAGAACTTCATCATAAGCTGTGAAAAATAACAGTGACAAACAGAAATTGTGGGGGGAAAAAAATAATATTTTATATTGGAAAGAAATATGTTGTTCATTGAAGTGCAACTTCAAATCATCAAAAGACTTAAAGGGATATGACAACATTTTCAGTGAACTCTGGTTACTGTGTTAATGCGTTGACCTAGTGCTTCATCTGTGAAACAGCATCTTTTGTAACCTGAAGAAGGGGTTGTGTTGTGTTATGGTTCTTCTGCAGGGCCTTATAAGGTATTTGTAGATTACTAGATCGGATAATGATGATAATAATAATAATAATAATAATAATAATAATAATAATAATAATAATAACAATAATAATAATAAATTCATTCTATTTGTAGGTAGCTTTCAAAGCAACCACAGTCACCAGAGTTTAAAGAAGAGCAACAAAAGACAGGATACACTATAAACAACAGATAAAATGAACAGGATAAAATATGGGGCAGTTTCTTCTTTATATTTATTTGTATTTTATTACATGGCCATAATCCGATAACCACATCTAGGCTGTGGTTGAGATATTTTAGTTCATGGACAGCTTTTCTCTGTAGCTGCCACCTGCGTCACCTGGGTTACTATCTCAGAGATGTATTGAATATTGTTCCTGGTAACTCTTTTGTTTTCCTCTGAATGGGTTGTTGTAACTGGCCCTGTGCTGTCATTTTCCAACGAAGAGATGAAGCAAACTCTTGAATTTATCTTGATAAGTCTTCCAGTTTATCATCCCTGAACTGTCATGGTCACAAACTTCACAGAGTCTCATACTAATCTTTTTTGTGCCATCTTTTGAATTTCTTTAAACAGGTCACCAGGTGTTCTCTCCTGAATGACTGTTGGGCTCCGTGTTGTTCCTCAGAAAATATCTGGAAATCCCCTGGTCTGTTACCACCTTTCTTCTGCTGCTGCAGGAAGGATTACTTTAAGAAATACCCTTTGAAAATAAACATTCACTGGAAAATAGTGGAACAATGTTAACTCTGCAACACTAAGCAGGTGTAAAAAACTGAAATTTTTAACTGTAGCTCAAAGTGCTTCGCATAATGACAGCAATAATGATAATTAAAAAAAAAAAAACTTTTGACACTGTAGCAACCAGTGCTGTTTTGGCATTACAGAAAATGGCTGGCTGCATCACAAAGCAGAGGAAGTATCAGTAAAGAGTCATGTTGAACCCATCTACGATCATCTTCAAACTGCAATCACAGGTCCACAGATAAAAAAAGAGCTGTGTCTACCTCATGTTAGCTGTGTATTGGGGGTTTTGGATACAAAAAAGTCAGTTGTTGTGTTGCTGTATCTCTTAATGTTTTGGACTTAAATGAGCTGGTGATTAACAACTTTGAGACTGGCTTTGGGTTTTAATGCATTTTCAGACATTAGCACTCAATGCAGGAGCTATTATTTTCTACATCGCTATAGGGAGCCTGTGGAAATGTTTGACATGACCACACCTCTTGGCTTTTGTAGGTTAATGCTCATGCTTAAACACTATGCATGTCTGGACGTCTCTTTTTAATGTTGCGTGCAAAATAAGTCCTTTTTTTTTTTTTTTTTAGTTTAACCATCCACAAATTCGCCTACATGCTGGTACATGGAAAGTGGAGGTCAGCAGGTGTGAAATACCAGGTTTTGTTCACACCCATAGTAAACTTAACTCCAATGTAGAGTGATGTAGGTGTGAGGGTTCCTCCTTCTCCTTCATGTGGTGTCACCGCGTGCCAACACCCCTCCAGCAGGTGTTGGTTTCTTCTAATTCTGTGGTAATGTGCTCCATAAGAAAGTGGATGAGTCATCCCAAAACAACCATCTCCTGTTTTCTCTTTGTATGCAGTGTTTGTGTGTTCTCATGTCACCACAATGATGCCTTATTGTGTTACCTACAAACCCAACTGTACATTACTTTTCCTCTTAATTGTTTTACTGTTAATATACCAAGTGCCAAAGCCTGCAGACTTTCTTCTATCAAAACAGTTCATGTTCCAGCAAAAGCATCACTGAAACCACTGTGGACTGTTATCTCACTAATCCTGTAGCATGAAGCTAAAATGATGAAACTTCGCTCAACACTGCCCCTGCTGTTACCAAGAGTATTCTCCAGAGTTCCTGAAGTTTTGCTAAGGGCAGTTTTTATTGTTTACTCACATTATGATCTTGTGTGCACATGAAAACCCCATTAGATCAGCATTTTGTAAAATATTTTGACTGGCATGTCTGTTCAAAGTCACATAAATCACCTTTCTTCCCCATTCTGATGCTCAGTTTAACCCAATTAAATTAAATTAAAGTTCAAGAGCTACAGTTTTAGGCACTTCTGTATAGACTTCCTACTTCTTGGCCAGTTGTGTTAGGGTCTGACAAACTTGACATAAACATTAAACTTTGGCTCAAAAACAATGTGTAGAATTCAATTAAGAGAGATCTCTTACTGTTGCATTTGTAGACATAAACAGCTAAAATATATGCTTGACCAGAAATTACTAAATAACTAACACCACAAAGGTAAGATATGGGGTTATGATCTAGCTTGTAACCCATAATGTGGTGAGTACCCCAAAGTGAGTCTTTATCATCATGAGAGTGTAGAGCAGGGGTGGCCAACCAGTCAGAGACCAAGAGCTGCAAAAATTACCGTGGTACTACAAAGAGCTATCTATCTATCTATCTATCTATCTATCTATCTATCTATCTATCTATCTATCTATCTATCTATCTATCTATCTATCTATCTATCTATCTATCTATCTATCTATCTATCTATCTATCTATCTATCTATCTATCTATCTATCTATCTATCTATCAATCTATCTATCTATCTATCTATCTACCTAGATAGGTAGGTAGCTATGAGCACATGAGCGACTGAGAGGATCACATGTAGAGAAGAGAAAATGAAACTTAAGTATCGAATATTGATCAATACTGATCCCAATGTTGGATGAATGGATTGAAGAGCCACACACCCAAAGGCAAAGAGCCACAGGTTGGCCACCCCTGGTGCTGAGAGTGGCACAGACTTAAATTAATGTATTTTGGTTCAGTTTATTACAAATCAATCCACAAAGAGGGCACGGCCCTGTCCAGCAGAGGGCGGTTATGTTAAATTGTTGTTACATCATAAACCATGTGAAGTGGAATCATCGTGACTCTTTCATTCTCAAAGGTTGATAACTTATTGTCACAAGATGATTAAATCATGTGCACAATATAATAACAAGGGGGCTCTGTAGTATTGAGAGTTTTACTGAATTTAAGCTCAAGCTTTGGTATCACACACAACGAAACTGGATGTGCCACAGAGTTGAAAGCATTTAATCTCCAAACTGTCCCATGCTGATCTCTACATCCTGACTCTTAATTACTCCTCTTCATGTTTCATACTAGCTGTAAAAATATATTCCTAACAATGAAAGTCCCGCCAAAGCTAACAGAAAGCTTCACAGTCAGAGCCAGACCAACAGCTGATTTACTCTGAAGTTTGTTAATGAAGTGTGAAATGTCCTTATACTCTTTTCACAAACAGTGCCAGACAAACAGCTGATTTGCTCTGAAGTCTGTTAATGAAGTGTGAAATGTCCTCATACTCTTTTTACAAACAGCGCTGCTTTGCTGAACAGAGAGGAAAAGTGAGTCAAAGGGGAGATTAAAGGCTTATTTTTGGAAGATTCCCACTTGGTTTTGTTTGACTTCAACTGAAGAGGACTTGTGTAATACTAAGAATGTGTTTGTATACAGAGTGGGGACTGTAGATATCTCACATTGTAATGCAATCAAAAAAAAAAAAAATCACATGAGAGCGGAGATCATACAGTTTAAGTTTGAAACTACTTACCAAAGTTTAATGGGTGGCTTAACTTCAAACACAAATGTGTGTGTTAGCAGCTGAGCACATATGTTTCGCATCAGTTCAACAGCTTTTATTGTTGGTCTAATTGTTTGTGTGGATCAGACTTATAAAAAGGATTTTGTGTGGGGTGTATTACAAGGCCTGGGTGCTATTTAAGTGTTCCTGAGGAAAAATAGCAAACATAATGTTCTTCATGAACATGATCCCTTTACGGCACAGCTGCAGCAATACTCGTCAGTCATTTACAAATGACTGCAACCGAGAGAAGTCTGTATGTAACATTCTTTCCTGCAGATTCAGCATTTTGATCTTTTATTAATATGTCTGTGGTAAATCAAGTAAAGTTTTTTCCTTCATTGTTACATTAATAACACTTGTATTAGGCTCATTTGTATGGTTTAGAACTTGTCATCTCACCCAAGAAAGAGAAACAGTTTAGGTGAGTCATGTCTAAAACACACTGCCAAAAAAAATCAAGCTCATGTAAATAAGTTCTTTTCGTTGTTTTTGTATTTTAAAACAGGCCAAATGCATGCAAGGATATCGAACAGCTGAGACTAAACTTCTGTAAATAACATCTGTATATACCCCAGGGATTTCTTAATTTAAAAAACATCCTAACATGGAGAATGTATAATAAAGTCCAATTGTTTGCATCTTAGTCTGACTTGTCTCTGCATGTATCTGAGGGTGTGGTAACACAGTGATGAACAGTTGGTTTGAAACAGCAGGTCATCACGGGTTATATCTGAATTTCGGGAATAATGTATATTAAAAAAAACTGTAAATCCCATCAATTGTTTAAGAAAGTGAAAACTTTGATGTAATCTATATTCATTACATGTAACATCAGTAGCTTTTTTATTTTTCTACTTTAATTGTAAGAGTTATAGCCAACAGCTCTAAAAAGAAATTTGTAAACTTACATTTGAGTTTCAGTTAACTACTGTTAAAGGTAAAAATGAATACAATGTTTCTGTCCGTCTGGTTCAGTACATGCCACCACAATCTATAAGAGGACTGCTGATCTGACTGTTATCCACAAGATGAGGGTCACTAACCCTCTTTGTAAGCAGTGTTAGCCACAGAGGGTCAATGCCTGAGAGGCTCACTCTTTGGAAACATATAAAGGGGGGTGAATAAAAGGGAACAGTGTGATGGGAAAATGTGACTACAGTCTTGAGAGGATTGTCAAGAAAAGAGAAAAAAAGAAAAAGAAAAGAAAAGAAAAGGGGATTCCAGAACTTTTAAGAGCTTCACAAGAAGTGGACTAAGGCTTGTGTCAATGCATCAAGTGCTACCATGTACAGATGTCTTCAGGAAAAGGGCTTCACTGTTGCATTTCTAATATCAAGCCAATCAGAAACCAGAAGTACCACATCAGCAGTATCTTACTGTGGGTTAATGAGGAAGAAATAAAGTAAATTTTGCTCTTTATTTGGGTCCATCTTTATTAATCAGTCCATTGTCAAGTTTCCACAGCCAGTGATGGTTTGGGGTGCCATGTCATCTGCTGATGGTAAACTGTGTTTGATCAAGTCCAAAGTCAACACAGCCATCTACAGGATAGGATAGGATAGGATAGGATAGAACTTTATTGTGAAAGCGTATAGAAAGGGCAAAAAGGTCCATAAGAAAATAGATGATGACAGCTTGTCAATCATTCTCCAGTTCAGCCAGCCTCCACCTCCACAGGGTCCAGGACTGAGCTTCTTCAGCAGTCTGTTCAGTCTCTGTCTCCTAGATCCTGTCTGCTCACAGCAGGTGAAGCTTTCCCAGTGTGGTGTTGGTGTCTGATATTACCTCTGGTAGCCATGTCTGTGAATAGCATAATGCTACTCTGCCCTCTGGTATTCCCTCTGTTGCTGGGTTAGCACAGCTAACCCGTCCATCTTCTTGGAGATAGATCTTATAGATAGAACTTTACTGTCATTGTAACAAGTACAACGAAATTGAAGTCACAGCAGCAATCAAGAAAACAAAAGTAAGAAAGTGTATAGAAAGTGCAAAAAGTTCCATAAGAAAAATGTTATGTTCCCAATATCGATAGATGGAAGGACAGGTCAATGTCGTCACTTCTTAGCTAACAACTGAGAACCAGCACGTCATCCTCACCTCCTTTCCTCACCTTGTGGGAAGACATCAGGCCTTACACCAGTTAGCATTGACATGCTACAGCTGATGCTACAGCTAACAGCTGAGTTGACCAGCCATGGTTACATGTAGGATCTCCAGACAAACACAGGAGAAAAAGTTGTAAAAATATCGCTGAAGCCACAAAAAGTTTGGTGTCCATGACCAACAAATGAGCCATACAAAGTAATGATCCACTCCAAATACAAAGATTATGAAAAAGAGATGAAAAAATTACAAGAAACGGACAAAGAAGAGAGCTGCTGCAAAAGGAAGCCATAGCCAACAGGGCAGCGTCTGGCAACCTACCTACTTACCTCTCTACCAGGAGGGCACTTCATCTGATGGCAAGTTTTATGGCAGTGCTGGCTTTGGGGTATTTTTCAGGTTCTAACACCTGACCGCTTATTAAAATCTCCACCGCTCCGGTCTCATTTGTGACCCTGATCCAGAGTCCTAGTACATCTCCTCATCTCCCTATCAGGCTTTTACCCTGTCTCCTCACCACTCTAGTATTCTTAAGGAAAAATATTTCTGTTTTTTCATCTGTCTGCAAACAATCAGTTTTGTGAGCCATTCAATAAATGAACGGCAGGTACAGTAAAGAAAGAAATGTTGTGTGTTTGTGTGTTTTGTACTTTTTTTGTGGGGCCAGTCATAAAAATGGGACAGATTTTATGGTGAAACAACGCATTTGACAACTGAAGCCTTAAAGAACTGCTTATGTCAACATTCAACCTCATTGTCCGAAAGACAGTGTACACTGGTCAACAAAAAAAAGTCATAAATTACAGAGTTACAATGCCACCCAAACAACAACAACAAAAACAAATAGTGCAGCAATAGGACTCATTACCTTTCCCTCTGACTATAGCTAGCTAAGAAATGGGGGCAAAAGTCAGAGGGCATGCATGCTAGCAGCATGTCAGATAACTACAGTCTTTCAAAGTTAAATAATCTTAAAGACATTAAGAGTGTATGCAAACTGTGCTGCTGTCTGTCTTTCTAGCACATAATCTAAGCTCAGAGTTGGTTTTCACTTGGTTAACACTATTTAACAGCTTGGTGTAGCCCAATATGTAAAAAAAATTGGTAACACACGTTGAGCTCTGGTTTCTTCATTAACATGAAGGCATAAGAGAGAAATACCAGAAACGCCATGTCCTGGCTTATATCTCTTACAGGAAAAAAGATTGAATTGAGCAGTGATTCCTGAAAATAACAACTATTTTTATTTTTATTGTTATTTTTATCAGTTTTCAACCATCACCCTTGCCTGTGTCCAGGTTTCCCCTCAAATTTAGGAGTAAGTTAGTAAGTAAGTGCGGGCTTCCTGCAGAAATGCTAAATCTTAACAACCCAGCTTCCTGTCATTTCAATCTCCATTCCCTCTGACACCAGGTTGTCCTCTGGGCTTGGTCTGCAGTTCAACCTGTTTTGAATCTCTTCCAAGTGGATCTGCCAATCCCACAAACCACCTGGCAATCTCCCAGAGATGCCTGTCTGTCTTTGCTGGATGCCTGTATGACTGGATCTGGGTGCAGCTTTACGATCACCCTGCCCTGTACTTCTCTTTTTACCTGTTTGTACTCATACAGATCCTGCCAGACCCCTGTCTGCCTCTGTTGTTTGATGCCAGCTGTCAGTCATGGGTCACTGGACCATGGCTGTATTTTCATTTTGAATTAGGTTCCAGTTGTTCCCAGTAATCTCAGCTTTCATGGTTTTGATTTATCTCTCTGCCTTGTTAACATCTCGTCAAAATCAGAGTTGAAACTATATTTAACTCCCCCCTGTGAAATCTGAAGACCTTGTCTCTTAATATTTATTCAATTCACTGAGAGTGTGCGGATTTACACCCCTGCGTTTGAATGTTTTACTGAAACAGGGTTATACTTAGGCTATACATAAAATACAGGCTTTCATCTGCACGTTGCCCCAAAATGATACGTTTATTTTGAATTGACTTTTTGATTGGGCCATAGAGTTCTAACAAGGTTAATCAGCAACTTGAACGTAATCAGTTAGGAGCGTCTTATAAAGGTTGATAAAAAAATAAATAGATAAATAAATACCCACATACATATACAAAAAAGAAAAAAAATGTGCCACCAAGTGTTTTTTTTTTTTTCATTTTGTTTATATGTTATTTCTCAAAATCAAAATTGAAATAAAAAGTAATGATTAAAGGAAATACAATTAAGAAAAAAAAAATCGTCCCCATAAAAAGAAGCATCTTCAGCAACCGTCCCGTAAGTGAGTATCATTGTTCGGTGATCCTATCATCAAAATGGTTCAGTCCAGGAGGAGCCTGATTTCTTCACTTCTGTCTCAGTCTCATAAACTCTGCTTGAACCTGCCTCAGACAGAATCCCGTCTCCCACATTCACGTGAGTACATGACAGTTTTATTCGCTCAGGTTAATTTCATTTTATGGCTGGATTCTGACCGCAGGGAGAACATCCGGTGGTTTTCCCGCAGATGATTCAGTTCTTTCTAGTGGTCGGTTCCGATTTATAAACTGAGTTAAGTCCCATCTGAGGTCAACAATTTTTAAAACTTTATTTTTAATTCGTTTGCTTTTTGTGTTCCTGTGCTGTTAGGAGCGTGATGGCGAGTAACTACTGGTCCAATCATAAAGTGACATTACTGGTGTTCTGCATAACCTGGATGGAGAGCACGCTTTGTGATGGATTCACAGGTTGGTCCCGATCGCTTGCGTTTGTAGGCTACTATTTGTTTGTATATATATTAATGTCATTTATTAAATATTTGTTCAAGAGTCCTCATATTATTAGTTTATCTTAAATGGATCTTATGTGTGAGGTCGTCTTACTGGGGAACCTCAGGGTTTAAAGGGTTAAAATTTCTATTTTACATAGACTGCTAAGATGAGGGTTAATGTAGCGAGAACGGGCAAATAAAACAAGGTGTTTGACTATTTTTCCAGTTGATGCACAGTGTTTAAATCAATATTTGTTCATTTGTAGTGGACCCCCCTGATGACATTGTGATATCAGACCCTGGTTATCTTGGATATCTTGAGATCTCTTGGAGCCTCCCAGCCAGCTTAATTAACACGACTGAGTGCCCAAAACTCTATCAGGTGGAGTATTTCAACACCTACAAGGACAGCTGGAGTGTGAGTACTTATCTTTTTATCATACTTACTTAACACCCTACTATTATTGAGAATCATGTGCAGTCATGTTATTGTGGTTCAATCAGAAGTTTTCCTGAAGAGGTTTAACAATCTCCACGGACTAACACGCTCTCTTTCCCCTATTGTGTCTGGATCTCTTAGTCCAATTCTGAGATTTGAATTTAACATTATGTTATTCAAGAGATACATTTTTCCTCTACGTTTCCAAAAACAAGTTGATTTTATGGCCTTTTAACGGGATTTTATTTAGATTGCAGAAAAAATGACACTTCTTAGGTTAAAGTTAGACAAAGCTGTTCAAAGGATCATACAGTGTAAAAGATCAGTTGCTTGTTAGGTGTTTGTGTCTTTGTGTGGCCTGATCAGAGTCACACAAACCCAATATAATACACAAATCTATGTGAAGTACGGCCCTTTCATTACACAACTTCCCAGCATGTGGTAACTTATCAAGGAAATGTTATGCAAAAAAAAAAAAAAAAAAAAAAAAAACACCCAGCAAATCCTGAAACATGTCTTTGATATGTTGGCTTTAAAACGTCTACAGGCTATTCTTAGGAAGAGCTGAGAGCAATAAAACTAATCATGTATCATTAAAGTAAACACTGTCTCAAACACTCTCATTTTGAAAGCTCCATGTACTCTGATTCACACAGCCTAAAGGTAGCTCAATCCATGCAAATGTTCCTGCTAATTTTACCTTTCCCTAAACCTCGACTGCTGATACTTTTTGACAGCAGGGAAACTGACCCCAGATGTAATCCTGAAATCATCATACATTTAGCTTTACCCAGAGGGACACTGATTGGACAATGATGAGTCAGGAGACAGATATGGTTCTGTGCCTATGACAGACACAATGGTAATGGCTTTGTCAGTGGTGATGCCTGGGAAAATGTCTGGTTGGAAGGAGGAAATAAAGCCTCTTCCTCAGAGTCTCATACTGTTTGACACTTGAAATGTTTGATGTTTAAAGAATAAAACTGGCTGCTAAAAAAGTCTGACCTTCATTATGATAAGTTTGCTCAAAAGGTGAAGAACTTTAGGCATGTTTAAACAGTGTCAGTGTCTAATCATATGATATAATCTTTTGGAAAAAAGTTTGGGTAACGGACTTGTTCTTCAAACATTTTGAGTGAATTGGCAGACAACAAAAAGTCCCTTCAAATAAACATCCAGTTTGAGCAAATTGTCCGAAGAAACTTCTTCTGTAACTTGCAAGACATATGCTGGATTAAAGGGTTCAATTCTTGATCATCAGGTTGTCAGGACACCCAGGAGGAAGTACAGAGCCCAGTTTGACCTGATGAAAGATGTTAAAGTAAGAGTGTATACCTTACTGAGCGGACCCTGCACCAGTGGCGACGTGGTAAAGAGCACAAACTACACTGAAGTGGTCCAGAAACCTCCCAGCACAGGTTGGTCCTGGAGGTGATGGTGGTTCGAACACACATACAAAATGATCCTGATGGGTTTTTTTTCATGTCCCCTTTTCAATCAAAAGGTGTTTTGGGTACAGAAGTCCAGAATGTTCTGTGTGTGTATCATAACATGAAGTACATGGAGTGCAAGTGGGAGCGAGGCCTAAAAACACCAGCGAAGGCACAGCACAAACTATATTTCTGGTAAGTTGTTCGACAGTCAAAGACAATTTTCAGCCAGGGGTGATTTAATATTTTCCCTTTTAGTCTTGTGAAGACACGCATGGTCCTCAGATGATAAACCCCAATGACTACACCCAGCAGGATATAACTGATATAGCTCCATGCCTTTTTTCACTGGCGCTCTTGGCTACTTTATTTAAAATGTTACCTTTGATGCACTTTTTTTGCTGCATTAGCAGTCTACAGGGTATAAAAGTTTACATTTGAATAGAATTTCTGTACATTCTGAAGCTTTGTTGTCACCAAAATAGAGCTAAACATTTGAACACTCTATAGTTTAAATAAATATTTACTTCAGGTGTTCCATCTGTCCATGTTTTGACTTTTACCCAAAACATTACCAGTCTTTTTTTCCTCAGTAGGACATGCAGGTTATTATTTAACACTGGTATCAGATCAGTATCAGTATGGACTGATACCCAAAGCCCAGGCATTGGTATCAGTATCGGAACCCGAAAAGTTGGATCGGTGCATCCCTACATACCATGCCATTACATATTGCACTCAGGTTGTTGCAACACTATTTAATAAGTGGCTTGAAATTGAGAATGTTTTGTTTGTTTTATGTTTTACTATGTTGCCTTCTGTATTGGTGTGGATTGGGTATCGGCACAATTCAATTTACGGATTGGATCGGGGTGTAAAAAAGTGTGTCAGCCCATCTCTAATGTGCAACTTTAGGTTGTTGTTCTGTAAAAGTGTGTATTGTTTTTCTTTTTTTCAAGATCTCATGCAACTCACCACCCTAAAAAGGGAGAGACAAAATCAGCTCTCCGCATGAGTTGCATTGAAACACCAGTTTCAGCAGTGTGTTTCACGTCTCTTTCCAGGTACAAGGACCTTGAACAGGTAGAAGAATGCCCAAAATATCTGACGTCAAATGGATATAGGAGTGGCTGTGACTTCACAGGGATATCTCTGCCTGATTTCACCAACATCATTCTCTGTGTAAATGGCTCCTCTGCAGAAGGCTCTCTGAAGCCAACGTACACTGCTCTGCAAATCCAAAACCATGGTGAATACATGTTTGCTTCCTTCCTTCACACCCAGGGAGGATGACATCATTGTTGTTCACATGTGTTCAAAACACCTTCAGACACAGTCTTTAACCTGATGTTGTAATGTCTTTCTAGTGAAGCCTGACACTACAGATAAGCTGCATCTGCGAACAGGTCCAGACAAGCAGTTGGAGCTAATCTGGGAACGTCCTGCTGGCCTGATTCCTGTTCACTGCCTAGAATGGGAGGTGGAGCACAATCAGGAGGGACCTAATGGAAACACTGCATTGGTATGAATAACTTAATATGTACAACTTTTATGTCAACAAGTATAACACACTCACAGTACCTATTAGATCTCTTTTTGCCCAGTGCTAATCGGTGAAACAGTGCTGACAGTTTGACACTTCAGTAAGTGATGACACTGAATTTGATGAGGGACAAATGCAATAATTAAACATCACAGGGTAGTAAACCACATTCAGGATAAAAATTTTCTCATGGAGACTAAAACATGTATTTGGATTTTGAATTTGAATGTATTAATTTGACTGTGATGATGCAGTTTAACCGTTACATACAAGGCATGAATCTGATGTGCTGCACAGAGTTAATAGCAAGTGCTAGTTTCCAACTCTTGTCCCTACTGAGCCTTTGATTAGTTAGATCATAAAATGTAAATTTAGCAGCAATAATATGGCAAAAAGTTTACAAAATAACAAATCAACCTTATACAGCAAATTCTATAAACCAGTTCAAACAGGAAATTAAAAACAGCAGACTAAGAATGGTTACAGCCTTGGTTTTCTTTCAGACAGCGCTTGGCCTTAGCAGAGATTTTAAATCTGTGTTTATTTTGTTTTCAGTTGATAATAATTTCCAGAGTTTACCGCATTTAACACAGAAGGCTGACTGTCCAAATGTTGACCCATGTTTTTGAATTGTACAGTTTCCATCACTGTGACTTTTGTTACTCTGCTGCTGCCTCTGAACAAATTTGGATAGAAATTCAGAGTCCAGATTATTAACACATTTAAAAACTAATTTGAAGAAAGAGAGGTGCATGAAGCTCTCAAGGCTCAGTAAATTATGTTTTTCAGAATGTGGCAGTCTTGCCAACAGATAGGCTTTTTGTCCATAATTTTTATGGCTTTATTGTACAAGGATGAAATATTTCTTCTGGGTGAAGATGAACTGTCATACAGTATGAGAAATGAGATAAGATCATGGAGTGCATAAATATCTGAGCTGCTTGAGTTGGTATGCACTGCGTAATTAATTTAAAAGAATTTAGATTGCTCTTTACTGATTCAGTAATTTTCTTCACATGTTTATCAGAAATGAGCTGTGTATCTGAAAAATAACCACCCAAGAATTCAAATCCATCAGCTTCTTGTATTTTTCTAGTCTTTATCTGAACACAAACACTTCCGAGCAAACACTGTTTCCTCATAGAGGAGCACATCAACACAGTTTTATTTAGATTCTGAACAAGATCATCATCAGTGTAAAGCTGGATACCAATGTCTGAACACAGTTTGAGCATATCATCTACAAAACGACTAAAAAGCAAAGGGCCAAGAATTGACCCTTGGGGGATACCAATTGTCTTTAAAAAAAAAACAATGGTGCTTGACTGTTAACACAGGCTGTAACCATTCTTAGTCTTGTACTGTTCTCTATTTACAAGATAGAACTTGAACCAATCAACTGCATGTTTAGAGAAATTAAAAGATGACAGCTTTATTGCTATTTTGCTCACTTTGTTCCCCCCTAGCATCATAAAAATGGATATGTTTCACACCAGCTATCGAAATGAAAGAATCCAAACGAGAAGGAAATAAAAATGAAAGTAACCAGAACCAGTTAAAGCACTGACTGATGAGCCACCACTTTCCATTTTTCCCTGTTTTATCATCAGCAGGAGAAGATTTCTACTAAGCAGATGAGCCTCACTCTGCTCTCTATCCACAATGAGAGAAACTGCTTCAGGGTTCGTTCCAGGCTGAATAAATATTGTGCAAACGCAGGATTATGGAGCGATTGGAGCCATCAGACATGCTATCCAGGTAACATTTCAACAGTTCCCTATGTCATCACTCACTCCTTACATTGCATGTATGTAGGTAAGGTGTTCACCGGTTAAACTCAGGCTCATTACGAAGATGATAGAGATTTAAATGCATAATGATCTTATGCAAAGTAGATGAGTGAGGTCACTGTTTTTTCAAGTGTCCCCATGAGATTCTGTCTCATTCATTAAACGACTGATGTGAAATAATGGTAAGTGTCAGGTACAAAAACTACAACATGCACCCTTGATCATAGTGATGATGCTCTAAGTTCCTGCAAATGGAAAGCACTGAAACTATAGGGCAACTGTTTTTCTTTGAAGCAACATCAACCAGCCCTCATGAAACACATTAACTTTGTGGATTACTAACAGGAAGGCCCTGACTTTGCCATCAAACAGTAAGTATGCTAATCATCATCTTCTGTTGGTATTTTCTAACTATGATACTTTAGATATGTTTTTATTTTTATTTCATAATGTTTCAATGTCAGTTTTGCTTATGTTTTTAGATGTCATATTTACATCACTGCAGTCAGATGTGTTAATAATAATAAAATGACATCATGGTCCTTTAAGAAAACAAACAAAATCAAAAACACTCAGAAACAGAAATCATTGTTTTTTCTAACTTTTTTTATTCTACTTCTATTTTGAAGGATGACTAACTCAGAAGAGAATGATGGGAGACTGTCTGAAAGGCCAGAAGACTAGAAAGATGCTTTATCAGTAATCTGTTAACAGTTTTATCACCTCCATTGAGACTTTAACTCATCGGCTGCCAGACATTTTCAGAGCATATTGACCAAACTTTTATTTTTTTTTATATATTTTTATGTATAATATATATAAGAGATTAGAACCTCTTCCTTCATGTCTCTCTTCTGCTTTTGATTCAAGAAGAGAAAATGCCCTTTTTAATGATATCTGTCGTCTATCTCACAATTTTGACACTCCTTCTTTCCAAACTACCATTACACATCTCTGAGTGTAAACTGCCTTAATTTTTTCAAATTGCAGCATTTCTCCATCTTCTTTTCATATCTATGCTGATCTCTCATCCAAAGACCCCAATGGCAGCCAATGAGTTCAGAGGGAGTTTTTGAGGTGATAATGGACAGCATGGTGATGGGTGAATAAAATGACTTTTTCTGGAAACTGAGCTTTTAAAGAAGAGACAAACTTAAGCCTAAACTGCTGCCCTTTGTTTCTGATAATTCAAAGAATTGATTGTCGTGACTTTGCCCACTTCTTGTCACAGTTAGAAATGGTTTGTAGTTTAAATCCCCACTGCTGTGGTCTGTCTCTGTTTCCTTGTGTCTACATGATTAATGCCCTTTTTTTGCACCAGTGGTGTATTTTTTTTTTTAAACACAACAAATGTCTCAGTTTAAAAAAAGTCAACTTAAACTGACCAACCAAATAAAGAGTGGGCGGAACTTGACTGGATACTAACTTTATGGAATCCAAGAAATGGGTTGATTCTTGCCTGACTTTTCTTCTGAGGATATGATATTAAGGTCTCAAGCTGCTTCTTATGTGGGGGGAAAAAACCCTTCTTTGTTTTGAAAATGTGCTTTCTTTGTGAAATGTCCCTGGATCACAGCAAACTTGGAGCCCACAGAGCAAAGGCCACAAGTGAGGAGAGCCAAAGGGCAGTGGGACAGCCATCAACAGTTAAAGGCAGAGAAGTGCTCTGAAACTGAGCTGGGGCTAGTAAAGTACTATTGGATACAGGCTCTGCATATAATTGTAACTGTAGAGAGGAAGCAAAAATAGTGTGAATATTTTGTGTAACTAATTTTAGAACAGGGTTGTTTTGTATACTTATATTGTTTCTATTAATGAAGGTGCATATTGTCTGCTCTGGCTTTGTTTGAGAATGAAGGATTGTGGGTTAAACTGTTGGGTTTTAAGAACAAAAAATGTTGTTTGCATGCACTGAAAGGGGACCTGAAGGCTAGGAGTTAAACTCGATAGCCTTGTGCAATTGGTTTCTTAAAATAAGATTTTTGCTTGTGTGGTGAAAATAATTGTAAGATTTTGAACAATGTGTGTTTTAATGGTCAGTGTTTGCCCATCCTCTTGCCATGTCACTGGTTTGTGTTGTGTTTCAGATTCTTTTTTTACTGAAGCAAATTTAAAATGTCTGTAGCTGCAAGTTAATGAATGACTCTGATTGTTATTTTGTCCTGGGCACACAACGTTTCAAAAGAATAAACTTTGTGATTATCCCTGAGCACATGAATGTTTGATTTCCTCTTGGTAACGTGGCTTTGGCATGTATGAAATTGTTGAGTATAATGTGAATTTGAACACTAAGTAGGTAGATAATATCACATTATCCATTCACTTTTAAATCAATAAATAATGCAGACTTCAGTTAAACTGTCTATGTGTAGTTCTCTAATGCATTTTTGTCTTGTGTTTATTTTGGGGCTGTTACATCTTTATAGGGAGATAGAGCAGTGAGTAGAGAAAGAAACTGGTGAGGAATAACACTAAAGCCACAGGTCAGCAGCCCACCTTATCCTTAAAGAGCCACTCATGTTTTTATTGTCAAACGGTGAAATGAATATCAGTAAGAATTATCTTAACTTTGCTTGTGCGTGTGTTTTTATTTTCTCATGTCTCAGAAATGACAGAAGTGGCCACTGAACCAGAATGGGACTCTGTTACTGTCTATGTGTGTATCGCTGTCTCCATCATCGCTGTACTGGTGCTGTCATTGTGTGTTGGTGCAGTCATCAATATGTAAGTTAACACACATGTACAGAAACTCATTCAGATGTGTGCAAAGAAATCAAAAGGCCTCATCACACTGTTTCATTTGCAGGTGGAGGTCAAAGCAGCGGAAAAGACCTGATCCTCTGCTTGACGGCTTCCTCGCCAGAAATTTAACCACTTAGGGACAGGACTCCTCTCTCACAGCGCTCCATCAACAGGTGTTTCATTTTTGTGCACCTCCTCATACTACAGAGTCTCTTAATGCAAATCACACACTGGAACTTCCAAAGGTACCACACAGTCCTCACATGGTATAACTGCAACTGTGAGTACCTTTCTGAGGTTATTTCACATTGGGCTTAATGTTACAAAAACTGCAGTATTAAACATCCAACATGTTGTTCTGCCTATTAAACAAATGTTTGAAGTTTTATAGCCATTCTTTGAAAAGATAACTTTGGTTTTTATAAAGGAAAGGATTATCTTTGTTATAATATTCTGCAATACTTGCCAGCTGGTTTGTCAGCATTTACTACTTCAGGAGAATTACCCACTACCTGTGGATTTGTTTTTAAATATTTAAGCCACATAACTTGCCAGTGCAGTTTTTAAGCACATGTCTACTTGATTTTGTTAAAAGGCTCACCTCATTCTTTTGCCTCATTACTTGCAAGTTTGTTTCAAAAACAATTACATGATTGTTGGTAGAGGAGCCAACATGAAGAGAAGACGTGTTATAACTTTATTTGATGTCTTTATTGCACACTTTAAAAGTGTGAAGTATGCTTTGCCTTGAATAAATACTCCACTCATTGGGGTTTAGTTTAAGAAATAAAGGTGGCAAAAACTTGTAAGTACCATGGTGCCTTGTTGTTTCTGCCAGTTCATAGTTTGCCTTATTCAAGTCAAATGTTACAGCAAATGCAACCAAAAATGAAATGACTTTTGTGTTGAATTGTTTGTTTGAGGTTGTAATTGCTTTATGAGACAGAAGTGGGATAAAGATAAAAAGCAACTGAAGACATAGCTATATAATTAAACTACTTTTTTTTATTAGCAATAATAACTCTTACAAGTTTAAACATACTTTGTAACACTTAGGCTAGTTTCGGCAGCTCGCTTGATACAAAGGAACTGCAAGTGATATTGGTGCAGTGTTTAGCTAGCTTGCTAATGAATGTACAATGTTGCTTTATGAACATGTTTGCATATAAAAGATACTGTAACCTATCAGTTTCATGCAATACAGAACATTTGAATTCTATAAAGTGTGAATAAAGACATTAAAACTGTTTCTGTTCTCAGTTCTGTGCACTCAGCAACTTCCCTTGGGTATAACTTTCATTCTAGCTGCAAAGTATTATAGCTGTGCTTTGAACATCATAGATCAGGAAAACAGATATAATTTGTATAATTTGAATTTATTGTTGTTGTTTTTTGTCAAGTTGTGAAACGACTGAATTGAAGTGTCTTTCAGTGTATGAGGGTACTGTAGCTGAAACCAACAGACATAAACATTCATGGGTAATTTACTGTTTGAGGTCAAAAATGGTCCAGCAACAAGACAGCCCTTATTCAACGTGCAGAATCTTGCATGTACTTGAGTATGAAACAACACTTTCTTTCTTTCTTTCTTTCTTTCTTTCTTTCTTTCTTTCTTTCTTTCTTTCTTTCTTTCTTTCTTTCTTTAATCAACTGTGACTGCATCATAAAAAATGCATGTTCTCACTATTTCTCACAGATTTCTCAGAATAGTTTTTTTTTCTCAGAGGTCAGCCCCAATTACCTTAGTTTCAGTCAAGGAATAAAATGTATTTTGAAAAATCTGTTTCAATTTCAAAATGTCAAAGTTGCCTTGTAAAAAAAAACAAAACTCATAGAGTTATCTGTTCCTTTGAGTCAAAAAGCTGCATACTGGTTTCTTTAGTTATCTGCAATATATCAACATAAGTCAAGACTCAGGATGTTCTCTCTCTGCCTCACCTAAATCAACACAGTTTGTTTCATCTTAGTTTCATCTTTTATCTGTTCCCTTGTTCTTTTTTTCCAAGCTCTTGGCTTTTTCACAATGTGCAAGACTCAACATGCTGCAGGACTTTTTATTGCAAGTCACATTGCCCTCTAGTGTTCAAATGATTTAGAGCACCCAGTTATACCCACACCATGACATTTAAATACTTTTTACTAGATTACTTTACGAGATACTGCATTTTATTAGATTCCTGTGTAAGAAAATTGAAGTTTGGTTTACCTTTTTGATGGTGTAGCCAGTTCAGGATTATTTTTAGATAAAACAGCAAAACTACTGATCACAGAATCTTAATAAAACTATTCTCATTATAAATTCTGTATTTTCTCTATAGATGTATGACTGCTAGAGTACTCTACCTCAATTCATCCACAATAGAAAAAAAAATCAGATTTTTACTGTATACTTGTGTTACAACAAAATGACTGGAACTAAATACATTTAACTCAAGTTTATTGTCCCTGAACTCCAGGGGAAACAGTCCCCATGAGCCCACCAACAAGGATACTAAAATATGATCTTATCTTGCCTTTAATACCACACTTCATTCTATCACAGCTTCATTTACACCTCACAAAACTGGCCCATCTGCTGTGAAAGAAAAGAAAGGTAAAACATTCCCCCAGTGTGTCACATTTTCTTCCATGTTGGGAAAGTAGCCATCTGGCTCCATGCTGAGTGTGTTTTTTAGTGTTTGATCCAACATTCATTGACATCCACAAGGTCAGTCCAGCAGCTGTCTGCTTCTCACAGTGGGTCACCTTGTTTATACCTGGCTGTCCATGTTCATGTGTGTCCCTTGTTTGCTGTATTTTACTGCATGCATCAAGACAGTCATTCTTTTATTAAATGAAATAAAGGTGATAAAGTATCCACACAGTCACATTCATATTTCTCAGATGTCACAAGTTATCTGCAACAGCTGAGATAATCTAAAGGCTGAATGTCTCATTAAAACACCTGCTACATGACAGAACTGATGATTATTGACAGTATGCATCTTTTAAAGCATGTAGTTATTCTTTAACTTTACCTGATTGCAGTGTTCATACCAGCTTTCAGAAAAATTGTGAAAAAAACAGTATACAGTACATGCTAAATGGGATCCGGTGGATGGTCAGTGAGTTAGTATTTCATTGAGGTTAATATGTAATTTTGGTGGAGTCAGTGTTGTCAGAGGTGGTACTTCTCAGTCCAGTGATTCATCTTACCAGTCTGCAGAGGACTCCCACCTGTCAGCATCAGAAGGGCAGAAAATCAGCGACAGGTTTGAACAAAACTTTTTTGGGGGATTTTCAAAAACATTTGTGCATAATTGTGATAATAATTTCATCCCATTCTTTTACCCAAAGATGTCAGGATTCTTATTTGTCTCTGTTCCCGGGGTTCAGTAACTGGAATCTGTCCCTGCAGAATGAACATGTGCAGGGCCTGGCTGGTTACTGCACCCAGGGGCCGGACTACTCAGCAGAGGGAATGTGTTCCTCCCTATGAATCCAATTCAGTGCTTATGTATTGCAGCCAAATATGATCAAATGTTTTGAATGTCCTAACAGCTGGAGTTGCAGAGTTGTCTTGTTTTTGGCTTTGCTGGCTGCAGGATGTCATGTACAAAGTATTCAGAAGAATGAGCATGTAACATCGGGTGTAGAGGCTTTTGCCTCTGGACTCCACTTAATACAAATCAGACCTGTTGTTCATGTTTAGATTACCACATAACTTTAAAAATGACAGGTAAGTCTCACTGAAGTTGGGTTGTTACTTTCTTCTGTCTTGTCAACACTGAAACAATCTTAGTTTCTGACATACTTAGGATCTGACATAGTTCTTTCTAATCCACTGCTTTATTTTCACAGAGTAAGGAAAAGGGATCAAGATTTATCATGAGGTGGATTACTGTTCTTAAATAGACAGGCCACCACATCACTCCGCAGCCCAATGAAGAACCACAGATTCAGAGTGACCCTCAGGTTTTTATTGGCACTTACAGACTTAAAGCTACAAAATATAATCAGGTTTTACTCCTTGGAGAAGACATGGGGGGTGACAGTTCTTGTTTGGCCACATTCAAAAGCTGGATGCTGTTTCACAGGAAAAGAAACAGAAATGATTCCCAGCACGAAAGCAATCCCTTTGTGAAACAGCTAAAAAGACTGTTTCTAACTTTTGAGGTATGAGTTCAAGATGAGAGGTTACTGGGTGGCAAAAGTGCCAAAAATAAGATATTCTATTTTTGATCTGACCTTTGACCCTCACAAAACTAGAGAGGACTTAATACCAAAACCCTCACAATGACATTTAATAAAAAATGGTAAGTAAAAAGATTTGAATAAAATGTGAACAAAATCTATAGCATGCATGCATCTTATAAGTTTAAAGTCTCACTCTACTGTACAATAATTATATAACTTAAGTTAATGTTCCACTCACTTGAAGTGTATAGTTTCCTTCTAAACCACTGATTAACTAATGACATGCTTTACACTCACGTCACATAAACTTATATCACATCTGTGTGATGTGTGCTCACTCCTTGGACTGCATCTTTAGCACCAAAGTCACATTTCAAAGATTCCCCTGAGGTCACTGCTATTATAAGACACCCACAACACAAACTCATCACACCGTGTTTCACTACTCACGGAGTCAAGTGTCAGGTTCTCATGAGAGCACATTTCTTTGGGTCCATTTCTTCCCCAAGATGTTGATTCAGGAGAGAACAGTGCAGCGCTGGGAAGTTTTCATACTGCTGCAGCTGCTCCAATTACTCATTTTCAGATGTTCTCATTCTTTAACCAGCTGTTACATTTTAAACTAAAAAAAAAAAAAGTGTGAGAAGGAAAATGTCACAGTAGGCCACTCAGGTGTGAATAAGCTCCAGTTTTACACCAAACACCGGGGAGATGAGAGAACTCTGGCTTGTTTCACATACTGTTAGCTGTGTGACACATTAAAAAGTTCAAAGCAAGCCATCCACAAATGTCTCTTTAAACACGCATACATTATTGACTTTGCTGTTTGGTGAATTAACAGAAATAGAGGGCCTCTGCTGATGCTCCCCCTCTGAAATAGGGACACAAAAATGTACACTCCTGGTACTCCCAAAACTACAATTATTTATTTTGTACTTTCCTTCATGTAGAAATACTTTGTACACATTTACAACTTTCCTTCTAGAGAAACTTGTATGAGTTTTATACTAAGCTATAAACACTTCATAGCTCTAGCATTTATAGAAACCGAGAAACTGACACTTCTGCTATCAAAGGCTTAGTATTACTAGATATGTTTCACCTAAAACACAGAGATAATTCAGCTTTTTAAATACTTAAAAAGGGGAAAAATGTTATAAATACACATACAACACGCTCTTTCTTGTAAAATGATACAGAAATAATAAAAAAGGAAGTGTGGGGAGAACTCAATCCCTTCAAATGTTCACTCACTGCACATTCACGTCCCGTTTCTCTAACAATAGAGACCTACATCAACACGCAGTGGAAACGTCCAGCATCTGTGACTGTGACTGTCCAGAAAGCTCTGTGTGCTTTAGCTTTTAACACCTCACCCCTGATACCGGCAGGGCTGAGGGACCCATCGGCAGCACGGGAGTAGAGGTGCTAGGGGCCCTGGCCTAAATTAGACCTTCACAACCTGACTAAAAATAACAGAGAGAGGGAGACAGTGAGAGAAAGAGAGAGAAAGACAGAGTCTGTCCTCATACACGTCAGCTGTGGGCAGGGAGGAGAAAAGTAGCACACCTCCTGTATGGGGATTTGTCTGTGAGTGATCATGTAGGTGTGTGTTTTCCATGAGGGGGTGAAAAAGCTCAGTACATTGCTTCCTCATAAATGTCAGTCCGCAGGCAGAAGAGGATTCCTGCTCCCAGCATGAAGATGGTGGCTCCCCAGCCCAGCCCGTAGCCCCAGTTGAACTCATGATACGTCTGAAGGACTGTCCCGTCGATAAACTTGATCGGGTAGAGGACCAGAGCGCAGGCCTGCAGAACCACTGCAACAAAAAGAGGGTCTTTAAAAAAAGCAAACAGACTGTGGCAAAATTAAAACGTTTTTGACTGATGAACTTGGGAGAAACATAGATCTTAACTGAAAATTTTGAGCTCTTTGTATTCATGGCGTCTTTAATTTCCAAAATAAAGCTCTTACAAAGAATTTCAACTTGTTATGAAACAGACAAAAAATAATGGTGCCTCTTAAAGGACTACAAAAGCAAATAAGTTCATCAGCAACAAAATTTAGTTTTTTACCCCATTTGTTTTTAATGTTAAGTTAAAGGATTGATATCTCATTTCAAAACAAAACCTTCTCATCACTTTTTTAAAAGTTATCCACTGCTGATAAAAAGTGTGTGTGTGACTCCACTCATGGTATGTCTTTCACTCTTGTCTGTGGTCAGTCCCTGGAGCGTCAGGTTAACTGTTCACTTCTGTATGTAATGCAAATTTCAGTTTTGATTAAATATTAAACAAAATCATTGAAAAAAAGTTTTGCTTTGGAATTAGTGTATTTGAAATTTTGAAAGTTTTACTGTGAATGTATATCAGTTTTAAGTCTCATGAACAACTTACAATCTGTATCAGTCCTAAAAAACCATTAATGTTCAACCCAAAAAAGCTTATTACATGTCAATTTTTTCATTTGACGACTCTTCTCCTCCAGCACAGATACAACAACATTCTGCAGGAAATTCTGTAAGATGTAACTTTTCATTCAAAGACAAGTTTTTCCATGTACAGTATAAAAACAGCAACAAAATTAAACTAACTTCTTTGTACACTTTCTTTCTGACAAGGTGAAAAAAACAATCTTTAGTTGCAGGAATTTGTGTTTGGCATGTTTATTTTTTTCTGACATTCAAAGATCAAATACCTCCACAGGCTGTTACTCTTCTCACCAGTAGAGATACTTCTCCTGCACCACTGGAGCTTCAATGTCCAACAACTGCCTCTAACATCACATTAAACTCTAACACAGAAGCTGAAATACTGCCCCTGCAATGTTACACGAAACAATATGTTTAATGTCAAGACCAGGAATGAAAATGCATTGTGTTTTTGATGAGCCCGTAGTTGGGGAAAGGAATGTGAAAACAGGCTTCCTCTTCCATTGGCTTATTATCAAAATAGTCTAATTGCTCAAAGACACTTTCAAGAGAGGACTAGAAATTACTTTGCTGTCCCAAGCAAAAGAAAAATAAGGTAAAAACTTTATGTGAAAGAAAAGTGTTTTCTTTTTCTTCTCTTCAGTGAGGCCCCCTAAAAAGATTTTAAAAATGTCAGCTGAAAATTTCTCTCCAAGGGTTTCTTTCTCCTTTGGGGTGGCTGTTTTTCCATGAAAGACACTAAAATATTAATGTTCCAGCACCTCAAAGTAGAGCTTGAACAATTCATTGAGAAAAGAAAAATGTAAGACTTTAACAATCCAAATCAGACCTTGGCTTCTTTGTGAGTCATATTTCCCTTCAAATCTTTCAGGACCATTGAGTGCAAGAAGTAAATGTGTTGGCGTCACTGACTAATCATGCGTGTGCGTGATCAAAAGCATTCTGTGATCCACACACCAGCTACTGTATTTCCTCTCACTGCATGCCAGGTGACTCTTGAGGAAGGGACAACTATGACTCCACCTTTCCTTCCTACATGACGGAGCAGTGGGCGTGCAGGAGGCAGCCCAAGAATGTGGCCGTGTTGATGGAGCCCAGACTGGGCCTACAGTCTTCTGAGGTCATATTTCCGGACAGAAAATAAATACCTTGCAGCCGCAGCCCTGCCGTGGGGCATTTAACAGTCCAGGCCCTGTGCTGCAGCTCTGCTGAGCACTGAACGTTTGTGAAGACATATTATTCTCGCAGGGCTCTTAGAGCAATTACACACAGGAAAGGATAACACTGCATTCCCACGCTTTGCCGTAAATGACTTACAGTCGAAACCACAGCCAATAACTAAGCTGTGCACACTGGTCTTTTGTGACTGATGCTGTAAGACACAGAATAAGACATGAATGCCTTACAGTTACTCTGAAACCAAGTTACAAACACTGTCCCTTTAATTTCACATCTTAAGGCTTATGGAAATCTGATTAATCTATGACATATGAATTAAAAAGAAAAGTACTCAAAGTGCTATTGGTTGTTTGCAGTGATGCCGGTAACGCGCTACTAAGTAACTCGTTACTCTGAGTTCACCCCCTTTTTCAGTAACAAGTAATCTAACGCGTTACTATTTCCAAACCAGTAATCAGATTAAAGTTACTTATTCAACTCAATGTGCGTTACTTTTCTTTTCATTTTTCATGTAAAAAAATCTAAATGCTTTTTTCTTGTGTCTCGGGGATTGACAGGAGTCGCGTGTTCATCACGTTTCCAGGATGTGGACAACTCACAAGTAATAGCAGCCAGCGACACAAAGGTAAACAGCTAGGTACACAGTCACTGTTTTGAGTTTGTGTCAGCAAAAGATGATAATATTATGGTTCGTTGTTCACTCTACACTGGCAGTTTGATTAAGATATTTGACTCAAACATTTGGGAATCAATCAGAGAGAGATTCGCGCACTGCGGCCATAAACGCTTGAGAAGTTGTTCGATTTTTACCTGGGGAAAGGTGAGTCCCGTCTTTCATTGTAATTCCCTCTATTCCAAGAGCTGAACCTTCTGTTTAGCACAAATCCATCCGCTGAGGAGCAGAGCAACATAACGTAGGCTACAACGGGGTACCTGGTGGCAAGCAGGGGCGTGCCCAGACTTTTTAGACTGGGGTGCCCCGAGCAGGGCACTGAGGATTATGTGAGCCCACACTCCAGCAACATTTATTTTTGCTTGTTGTATTACAAAAACGGGTTCAATAGACAGCTTTAAGAAAAATGAAACTGATTAAAACCAAACTAAACCAAAAAAAAAAAGAATTTAAAAAGAAAATAATTTAAATAAAAAATGACAGAAACATCAAAAGGAATCTTGAATATTTCAGTCAAGTTTTGCTTTGTGAAACATACACTTAGTCAGCAGAGACTTAGGGGTTTTACTTGAGAAAGGCTGGCCTAACTTGTTTTGTATTTTCATTTTTTCATGCCCACCTTGGCATGAAAGGTGGCTAACATGTTGGCAGTTATAGCTCTAAATTATCATTCTGGCATAAAGGTGGATTTCATCTACTAACCTACAAAATTTTCAGAGCTGTCTACATTCTTATCATGAATAAAACTATGAAATCCCTGTTGAAAACTAACACTTTACTTTCAGCTTACATGTACAACGTCAAACTACTATGTTGTATTTGATGGAAAAAAGGTTCTGTTTCTTATGTAATCTGTTTTATTTTGGAGGCTGGAAATATGGGTTTAGTTGGTATTGAAGTGGTAGTAAGTGGTAAGAGTTACATCACTGTTTGGAGTAAAATAAGCAGAGACTAAGATTCAGTGATTACAACACAAGAACAGTGAGGAAAATGTGCCATTTTTGCTAAACCTTGGATTTCATCATTTGTTTTATAGATGGCTCCACCCTCACTTGTGTCAAAACCTGGTTTCACCCAAAGGTCCTTTCGGAGAGCATGCATAAGAAGTTCAGTCCAAGTATGAGGCAGTCCTTCTGGCTGAGGAGCTTGTGGTTGTATATTTTTACTCACTGACTTCACTTTGTTGGTAAGTCTGCAAATTCTGCGGCTGCTTTTTCTTGGCAAACGTGCTAGCAGCTCTTCAAACCCAACACCACAGAAAGAATGAGCTCAACCAGAGAGCCTCATTCAGCTGCTGCTTTCCTTCTGCACCCATCTATTTAATATGAGTACTGGAAAAAAAATCACATCCATACGGAAATTTTTGTGGTTTCTGCAAGCATACGCAAATGTTCTCTCTTTTGTTCCCAAATGTATAAGAGCATGATGAGTTTTGGACGTAAGATAGGCAGAGAGGTGCAAACGTTTTGAGATCTGCTTTGAAAGTAATGAAGTACACACATACCTGCAGTGAAGAGGAAGACAGCCACGGTGCGGTAGTGCTGTCTATGAGTCCCCCTGCAGAGAGAAATCAAGGCCACCAAAAAGGCCACCAGCGTCGCCACAGCTCCGGTCACCAGCAGCACCAAGGTGGCAATCTGCCAGTCTGCAGGACGACACACGCACACAGGTTAGAGAGGAGCAAACAGTCAACAAAAGCTCGATTCACAGACCAGCACTGTTGAATTGAACCGCTGTGTTGACAAACACAAAACAGGAGCTTATCCCACAGAGTGAAGGGAGTGATGCAGAATGTGCGGCTGACACGAGAGGACAAGTTCATCATGAATACAGGAACTTTAGTGACACAGGGGTCACCATAATATGGATAAATCAACAATATTACATCAAGTTTTTGTACTAGGTCAAAGAATTAAAAGTTTATATTGATGACAATGTAAAACTGCAGCTTCAACATGTGAAATGTTCTTAATGTTTGTAATACTTAAAAAAGCAATTTTATCTTCTAATAGCTGAGTCATAAACCTGGATTTGAAAATTGGGCATACCAATCAAGTACAATAAGTGCCTTTGTGAGTTTGACTTTTTTCTTATCTTGGTGAAAATCCTTCTCTGCCTCCTTCAGTCTCCAAACATTAGGTCCAGGTTGGTGTGTTTTAGGCTGATGTAGCTGGACTTTCTGTTTGTAGCTTTCAGTCTTTTTCCATGTTAGTTTAGCCTCTGTGGCTTCTTCACAGAACATTTATTCTGCTTATTCAAAACAAACTCCAGGCGCAATTTGTGGAGAAGTAAAAACCATCACTTCCACTGCGTCAGAAGATCTTCTCTGGAAAGAGCTACACAACAGTTTTTAAAGTTTCTCTGTTTAGTTACACTATATTTCCCATGGTGTTTATTCTTAAGAAGATGTTCATTTTTTTCCTCCTCTGCATTGTGTTGCTCCTCTTTATTGTCTTACTCATCTGTGTAAAGAATAAGCTTTAACACTCCTGTCTCATCTCAGGAAAAAAATCCAAATGCAATATAGCTTAAAGCTCCTTGTTGGCTCTTTCTCTAGACTCCTGATTCATTTGTCCTTAGGATGTCAGAAGGAAATGTATTCCCAAAAGTCACATTAGAAATGCCCTCAATTCACCCTTCAGGAGATATGTTATCCAGTATTTGGTTAAAGAGAAATAAACTTTTATCCTTTAAGGAAATTGAACAGATCAAAAATATTTTTTGACTGCTTTCAGTGATTATGTAATATTTTCCCTGAACCTCTCTCCTCTCCACATGTCCTGCCTTTTGGTCAGTGATCATATCCAATTACCACCTTAAAAAACAACCACAAAAAGTTGAGCTAAGATGGTAAAACAGGCACCCCGCATACCGAGGCAAAAGTCCTCAAGGCATTTCCTGTGCCTCTCCCTTAAGCTGTCTTTCCTTTGCAATAACGTCTAAAAGCAATAAAAGTGAAAGTCCCCAAAAATCTGATTGCACTCCCTAAAAATGTGGACTGAAATCCAAGAATTCAGAGTCAAGAATGAAACTTAGCTCATGATAAATCTGCCTTGCCTTTGGGTGAACTGCCCCTTTAACCCCACCACAGCTCTCCCCTTGTGCTTTAATGAGCTCTGCAGACACTCAAAAGCAACAAACCCGCCTCCTATTCACCCCACACATTCCTCAGCATCAGTGCATGAACACCAAAACACTCCAGTTTTGTAGCCTTCTGTGGTTGTTTGTTTCAGTTATTGTTGGACCAAAAAATAATTTAAAATCTGAAACAGGGTCTCTACAAAGTAAAAAAAACAACAACAACATTTCAACTCAATATTTATTTGGTTTGCTCTATTCTTTAGTGTATTTCCCACCAGTCAACAGTCAGCTACTGGATGTTTAAATGCAGCTAAATCTGCTACATTATTAGCAGATTCCCTCTCTTGATGGGTAAAAACAGGCTTAGTGGCACATACCCTTTTTTCTGGGTGGCAACAGACAATCTGGTGGGTTGAGGCCTGCTGAGGAGGAGGATGGGGAGGATGCTTAATGGTCTCTTCAAACCCACTCAAAGCCTTCTGCTGACTGGAGTGGTTAACCCTTTGTGTGCCAAAGGGATTGTGTCTCTTTGTGTCACATATTTCAAATATTTTCAATTATCCCAAACATTAACTTTGAAGATGGCATTTTTGCACTTTGAAATGATGTTAGTCACCGATCCAGCAATATTGATAAAACAGGAAACACAGAGATCACTGTCATTACATCCACATCAATCTGCAGTCAAATCATGCTGGCTGAGCTGAGCATCATGACAACGTGTTTGTTACAGTGAGTCCACGTCACAGCTCTGGTATGAACAGAGGGAATTTATCAGCAGCACAAGAAGCCCTGAACGCCTCAGCTGCTGCACAGGGAGCAACAACAAGCCAGCAAAAACAAACTGCCTCTGAGGTGATGTCAAACCTCTGGGATGGAACATCTTGTGTATTATTTTTTAATTCCATCTACCTTCATTTAGTGCATTTATCTGCAAAACTGTAAAGCCAACTACTTTTTTACTCCACTTTTCCATTCTTTGCGGTTGAATATAGTACGAGCTCTTTTAAACAACTTCTTAAAACTGCAAGAAGTCTAAAAGCCAGCCTCAGCTCATTGTCTCTATATCATTTTATGTAATAAACACTTTCCCGCTGTCTGTTTATGAAAAATAAAAAATAAGATTGTTAAAAAAAACAGAGGATGATTGATTGAATAAAGGAAGAAGATGACCAATGATGCTAGGCAGTTCCCACTTTCAAACAAAACCTCCTGTTTGTTTGTTTTTTCTCCCTGATGTGGAGCTTTTGGTGGCACTAAGAACAGTTCCTAGTTTTACCTTCATGATCCCTTCATGATCATGGAGGATAAACGTTTTTCAGAACTTTCTACTCCATGCGTGCCTCTTTCAGTGTCCACACATCAAACACTAAGCGGGGTTTCGGGGGCAGAGAGTTAAAACAACAAAGCGTCCTGTGAAAGTGAACAAAAGGTCCAAAAACAAACATTGATCCGTACCAGATGTGAGGGTGGAGAAGCAGCTCCACACAGCCTCCTCTTCTCCCGGTCGTGCCTCGGACTGGGAGCATGACTCCCACAGAGACAGGGAGAAATGCTCGGCGGTGACCCAGGCGGGACTCAGCAGAGCCACTATATCCAAACAGAGCGCGAGGAACACACAGAGCAGCGCGATGAGCTTGAAGGGTCGGAGCACGTGCACCTCGTTCACAGACATGTTTTGATATTACGATAGAGCAGCACAGGTCAGGCACAGGCTGATAGAAAGCTCTCTGAAAGTCCGCGTGAGTCCTGCTCCTCGCCCACCATAGCCTTCACTGCTCTGAGTGTGTCCAGCTGGGAAAGTTTAACGGGACACTTCCGGTGATGTTGGCTTTTCAAAATAACTACACTTTTCCCCCTACTATGTTGACGTTGTACTCAAAATTATTCGTAAATGTAGTTTCTTTTTCTTTTAAAAAAAAAATATATTCGTCACATTTAAAAACATCAATGTGGAAAAAACAGGGAGAGATCATATTATTTGTGTATAAAAACGTTACTTTTTTCAAAGAGGTCTATTGTTTTAGTGTCGTTATGAAAGAACACTGAACAAATGTCCAATAATCAAAGGACGAGAAAAATATCTTTGGGAAAATCTGACTAAATCAAACATTTCAAACGTTAGTTTTCTTTTTCAATATACAGTAGATGGCGTACAAAGCTGTCGACTTTCTAACCTTCATTAATGTGCTTTTATTTTGAAGGCCAAACCTGAAACACGAGTGGTCCTCAGGAGCAGCAGTGTCGTGCCAAAAGTTAAAGGGGACTGTGAGGACTGAGTGATCTTGAAAAAGTCTTCACCAGAATTCTAGATATATGTCTGATCATAATCCATAATTTAAAATGAGATTATAAGCAGCACCAATATAGGTTATTCCCAAAAACTATTCCTTAGCTTCCAAAGTTGGGCAGGATTTACATCAACAGAACGCCAGCCGCTGAAGTTTAGTCTTGAGAAGACAGAAACGTGTTTTTCTCGGCTGAAAACGATTTCTTGGATTCATTTTGTTGTCATGGTGGACACTGGAACTGAACTGTCAGAAAAAGGACAGAAGAAAGCTAAGCGAGAGTTTTAGAGCACAAGCTAAAGGCTAGAACACAGGCCAAACTGGTAATTATTTATCACGAGGATTCTCTAACATTAGTACACGTTACGGACATGTATCAGACATAAGTGAATGGGCACAGCATACAACTGCTAAACTACAGTACAAACTTACAAAGTTTGATTATTGTTACCTTTCATAAAACAGCTCTGTGTAACCTTATAAATGCCTCACCTTGTCGAGTTGTATCTGGTAAAATTAGTCTCGAACAAAGAAATATAGAAAATCCAATTTCCATTCATTTTATAAAACAAACACGTGCCTTGTTAAGAGTCACCTCGTCATGATTGTGTGCATTAGGGCTGCACGATTATCGCAATCGCAATCGCAATGTCAGCACATGCAATTCAGATTTTTCTCCATGATAACCAAGCAAGTCTGTAGACTCATCATGACACAACTTTTTTTTTATTAAATCGCAAGCACAATCGCAATCGCAATATTGTCCACCTAATCGCAAATCACACCTTTTCCCCAAATCGTGCAGCACTAGTGTGCATACAACCCGGGGCCAAGCTGCAGAGGGTTGCAGATGAATTATCGAAGAAAGCTCTCACAGTCTCTAGAGCAAAACAATTTGCTTCCAAGACCCGAAAATTCAGTTAAGTTCCATAAACAGGTTTTTGCAAAGAGGTCTGAACAAGGTGATGCAGACAGGAAGACATGAACAGAGCTATAGAAGCAAGAAACACTTCATATACTTTTGGGGGGGACAAAAAAAAAAAAAAAACCGTCTACACTCAAACATACATTTATCACTTTTCATGAGATACAAGCCAAAAGCAATAACACTTGACATGTAATGCTGAAAAATGACACAGAAATTAAAATATATCGGAGAAATTTTTTTGTTTTACAAAAAGATATATTACTTAAAAAACTACTTAACATAAATGTTGATTATGATAAGACCAAAAGACAATTGTGTGAACACTATGAACTATTCCTTTAGTTGGCAAACTGCTGAGGGCTAGAATAAATGTTGTAGCATTTTGATTACCCAGCAGATGGCAGTGATGTGACATTTTCCAAACTAAGGCCTGAGGGAAAAGCAGCATCAGTAACAGTAGCAGTATTAATTTGGACACATCAACCATAATAGATCTGGAAAGTCCTGCAGTCCCAAAGATATTGCTGTGACACAGCAAGAAAAGATCTGTCAGTGAGCTTGTTGGTGTTTTCTCTTAATCCTGTTTTGGCTTCATCACACAGCCAGTGAGTAGGCCGAGCTCACTGATATATTAACTTAATTCAGGAAAAACACTTTGATCCTCTCAAAAAACTGTGAGTACAATATCTCCACAAAACAGCGACAAAATTTAAGAAATGCGTAGCAAATCCCCAAAAGGAAATGGCATGTAACCAATAACACTAGGTTGGACTGTTGAAGGGTCTAACCTTTTTCCACTCCCACTCTTTTGTGAAATGTTTCCATCTTCTGGTGAAGTTTATAACTGCATGCTATGAAATAAAAAGAAAAACTGCTTTGTTCTCAGCTTCTGTTGGGTTTAAACAAGGTTAACTCAGAACTCAGGACATAGATATTGAGTTGTGGTCTGGCATTGATTGTTGATGCTGTTGGTTAGACTGGTAAACATGAATAATTAGAGGGTAAGCCAAAGCCAAAATTTTATCCTGTAATCATGTAAGTTTAGTTAATGTGTCTTTATATTGATTCCACACCTTGATCTGACACAGAAACTAGAAACAGGGCATAATTAACTGTGGCGTCTGAAGTATCTGACTGAAATTCCCCACAAACACCATGTTCCTTTGACATGTATACATATCTTTTAACACGTGTTTATGATTTACCTTTATCCAAATTCAGTATTAAGATCAACATAGCAATTTAATGGTAAGCAGAAAACGTCAGTACCTTTCTGAGGTGTTGGTCTTGCCCCCTCTTTTATACACTACTTGGGTGACTGGAAACATGACAAATTTTATGCATTTAAGTAACATGGGATATCCGACAAGAAGAAAGGAAAGTTTGTATCAATCAGCTTGATGTACATGAAAACTTGATAAACTTGACATTTGACACTTGTGGTTGCTTTCCAAAATAAAGTTTGTCCTTAAAGTACAAACAAAACTGATTTGAGTTCTTCCAACCAGCCCTCTTCTACTGCCTTCTTGCCCAGTTGGGTTTAATTCCCTCCCTATCATTTGGAGTTGAGATTAGAGGTTTTCAGTGTATCTGACATAATGAGAGTTTCAGACTAATGCCACCCTTCTCAGTCCTAATAGAGCTGCCAAGCTGCCAGCAGGGCATCTGAGTAGGGGGAATCCAGTATTAGGCGTATCTATGGACAGAGTATTGCTCATTTCCTTTAAACGCCCCTCCTCCCCTGACAGAGTGGGCAGAGCGCTCTGTCATCCTCCTCCAAAGCCCCTCATTAGAAAAACTGCCGGGCAGACAAAGCTGCTTGAGAAGGCACAATAGTGACTCCCCACATGGTTAATTTAAAAGAGTATAAAGGGAATCCAGGTCATATCTGACTTTTTTTGGATCCTCATTTCAATTTTTTTTCACTTATCCTCTCAGCCTCCCACCTGCAAACCTTCTGTTAAGTTTTATTAGCCATGTTTGAAATATTCAGGTTTTGTTCAGACTCACACATGCCAATAGACTGACTCACAATGATGATTAACACAGTTTATCCATAATGAAGATAACAGAGAGCATCAAAGACGAAAAGTAGAGAGGGCTTTAAATTATTCAGAATGTAAACACTTGTACAGATGACTCACATCCGTGAAACAGCATATTTTACAATGCTGATGATGAAGGTTTTATTGTGTCCGAAGATGCTTTTTTTCCAAACTACTCACCACATGACGTCACCCTCTGTTGCTCATGCTGGTCTTCCTAGAGTGTCTGCAGCTGATTAGGCTCACAATAAGCCTCTCAAGCTTTTTCCGGCTCTGAATAAGCTTCCATGGTAGCCGATGAGGCCATGTTTAACAATGCTGTCATTTCTTCAGAGGTCTGTCCCGCTCACATCTCTTTTTACCGTAATAGCATCATCACACCAGAACGAGTCATACTGTGCACAAACTGTGTCAGACAACTGGTCCAGTTTAAAAATTCTACTAGTAACACATTTATATGTCTGTGAAAATGTTTTCCTATGCCTTTTCATCAGGCCCATTTCCCCCCCCACAGCTCCCCGATTACTCAAAGTGAGTCCACTTTAAATGGTTTAGGTACCTGGTATTGAGTTATGTTTTAGTGGAATTATATTTAACTGGTTTCTCTTTCACTCACTTGTTTTCAATGAGGGCAGGGCCAGGGGATGCTTTAAAAGAGGAGCCATTTGCCCACTGTGTGTGGCTGGTAACATCCAGCTGTGAGGTTGAGGTTTTTTCCTTCAGTTTGGCTGATTCTGATTGACTTCCTGAATGTTTTAAAAAATAAAATAACCACCTCTTCTGACTCCTGAGCTCTCAGTGTTGTTTTTGACCTTTCTTTTTGGCTTAATCATCCTCTTTACACGGACTTAGAAATTCACTTTTTTTGTTTGAGTTACACAGAGTAAATCAATAATGTCATAAAAATGCTTTATAAAGCTTGATACGCCATTACAGTATCCAATTATAAGGCCAGTCATAGAGCTTAACTTTTCCCCCCGAGGGGATTAATAAAGTGTATCTTTATCTAAAGTGCCTGTTTTAATGCAACAAATGTTGTTTACAGTTTGATAATTTTGATTGTTTTGACAGATTCAGTATGTAAAGTAACCACAAAAATAGGGTTATCATGTGTCTTATGTATGAACAGATCTACACCTGTTTTCTAAGAAGTAAAAGCTCCACAAAGATGCAATAAGAGGTTTTATTTTGTGGCTTACAACTTCTTTGCCAAACTATTTTTAAGCCTTCACCTTCATTATTGATAAGATATCAAAATTTAATGAGCCCCAACTTGATCACATTTATGGGATACGTATCTATGTAATCCCCATAGAAATGAATCAAAAGCTGCGGTTTCAATCAGACTACCCTTGTTTTGGTGTTCTTTAATCTTGGCTGCAGCAGTGTTGATATTGTCTGGGTTTGGTGCCTTGGCCTCAAAATTCCTTGCAGTTTGAAAATGCACACAGAAAATGTAGAAAAGATCATTTTATCTTTATTATCTCTGCAGGTGGATGCTTGGGTTGGTGGTGATGAAAGTTTGAAAGCAGTACAGGGAGAAACAGAAAACATGTTCCCCCAAATAGATCTCCTATTAATTTTTTTTTTGGTTCTTTTAGAATATTGTGATGATAATGGATTGCAACAGTATTTCTTCTTATGAGCACATCATTTAATATTAAAATGGTTTCCGAAAAGTCGACCACAGAGACACTTGAGGAAAGACCAGTCGATCACCAAATCATTAGAGTCCATCCCCTGGGAAACATGAATGGTGCAATTCAATCCTAATACTTATTGGATAACTCAATAAGCAGGGAAATATTCAGCAGGCCACAGGTCCCTTGGTCCTTCTAGCCACGCTATTGCCATAGCTGTAGTAATAGTAGGAGAACCAGCATAAAATGAGCTTACCACAGAGTAACAACAATCCATTCATTAGCTAATCTACTCTCATATTTAGCCCTTCATTATCCAAAAAAAGAGACAGATCTGAACCACTTGTCCCTCTAAGACTGTGTTAGACTTTCAGCTCATCACTGTCCCTCCTAATTTAACCTGATATCACATTTCCGACATGTGGCAGCTCAGTTAACACTGTCTTCTCATTATCACAGACATCAGACCACATGGGTTTTTTCCTCAAAGTCACCTCTACTTGCCCAAACGTTGTTATGACAGTCACATTTTCTCTCCTCCACTTAGCCCTTCTCACTGTCTCCATGTCGGTCTCGTGCAGGAATTTTTTGTCAGAGCAGCTGGGTTTGAAGAGTCTCACTCAGGGTCATGCTGACAGTTAGTGTTAGGAGAGGCGACAACATGTCTCCTGCATTTCCTGCACTTTGATTTGGTAGCTTGCCAGGGGATTGAAACTCATGGCTTTTTCAGTTTAAAGTCTGTTCTCAAGACTTCTTATGCAGCTGTGACTCTGCAAAACGCTGATGTGGGTAACATGGAGAGTACTGATGGATTACTGTGGACTGCGGAGATGACAGCTCTCTCAGTGCATCCTCGTCACTGTCCTATTATGTCACAATCCCAATTTAGGAAAATTCTAAGAGACAAGCTGTAGAGGGTGTTAAAGGTGATGTATTTAATCTCATACATTGAAGGAGCAGATGGAGTTTCACTGTGTCCAAGGCAGTTAAATGAATTTTTAGCCATTTGAAAGCCTGCCTCACACAAAAGTTACTTTTTTTTCCTCAATGAGTTAATTTGTTAATAATGTGCTGACAGATGTATATATGTGTGTAAGTGGTTTATATTTTGCTTGGTTTCATGCTGTCTCCTCAGTCCCACTGTGTTTCTGGATGTCCACCTGTCTCTCACAGTGACTCGGCCACTCAGGGCCGCTCTGCCAGCTTGTGGACATCTGTTTACTTCCCCCTTCATCAGTCGTCATGGCTGCAAACCCCCCTCTACTACGGCCACCAGACCCCTTCCCTCTCTCCTCTCTCCTCCCTTCCCCTCGGTCTTCCCCCACCCCTCTCTCGTGTTTCCCCCAGACACCAGCTGTGAACCACTTCTGCTTATCCTTGCAGTCCAACTCCTTCGGTCCTGTCATATTGACGGTCAGCACAGCACTCTATCTGTGTCACTGTGGTCTGATGTGTGTATGAAATCCTTATTTAAACATGCATGCTGACACTGGTTGTGTGCTGATTCAAGCCTTAGAAAAACAGATAGGGGGACTCTTCAGAGATAGGAAAATTCAAATCTGAAATGAGTTTAATAGAATTTCTTTTTATAGGTAGCTTCTCCATTTGATACATGTTTTATCAGTTATATCAGTTTGTTATTGTAAACTGAATTAGAAATATGAATGGTAAAATTTTGCCTGAACTTGATGTAAGTTGCAGTCTATTAGTGAATTGTTAAACTCATCTCAGTGGTTTAGCACTGAAAGCTTGTTTAACTTGTCATGTTAGCATGAAGCGCTAAGACTGTGTGTATCAAATCCTGATATTTGAAGCGCAGATCTTTTATCACACAATTATACGTCTGTGTGGTACATATGTTTAGGTCTTTGTATTCTATCATTTAAAGTACTTTATGTTACATCTTTCAATGTTTCATATTGATATCAATTTCATTTAAAGAGAATTCAATCTTGTGTAATCCTGGTAGTTTGGCACTGTTACTCAGTAAATGCAAATTGCAATCCTATATGACTGTGCCATTTGAATATCTCCAATTTCATGAATCACCAGGTACAACAAAAAGTGAAACACAAGAAGGCCACAGGAATGGAGAAACAGTCTCTTCAACATTAGACACAGGATGTCACATTTACTGTTGTGTGTTAAAGACATTTTTGTATCTCCAGGGACAACAGTTCATCTTAAAAAGCTGTCTTTTCTCTCAATAAAGTCAGACAGTCAGTGCCTCCATCTCTGGCAAATTGCTTCATGGTGATTTCATAGCCAAACAAGGAATTATGTGACCAGATCTGGACAGTTTCTGAGTACATGTTCAGTTTTGGCTCAAAACATCATGTGACACAGCACCAGACAGAGCCAGAGATTCAAATGTGCTCCCCACCCCATATGCCCCAGACTGGTAAACTACCTCCTGCATCAACACTTTCTTCCCTGCCCCCTCTGACAGACTGCAGGCAGTGGGCAACAGCTCTTCAGGGAGCTCAGTGAGGGAGGTGCAGAGCAGTCAGTGATCAGAGTGAATTAGAGTTATGTATGACATGCAAAGGAGAGGCTCCAGCATGTGACAACAGCTGAGTTTGAAGTGAAGCTTTTCCAGCTGATGGGAGAGGAATACATAACAAAGAACGCAGCCTGCTGCACAATGTCAACTCCTTTGTTGTCCCTTATAAAACACAGACCAGTTATCTGTTGGTCTCATTAAAGCGGCGGTATATTCAGATTTGTCTTTGGCATCAGAGTTGAATGTGTAATGAAGGAGCATGTTCAACACAGTGCAGACATCACATGTGTGTTAATGTCTTAATCAACAGTTAATATCCTGTGTAAAGTGCAACTTGACAATAATATAGGCACATTACAATCAATATACAATCACATCATTTTTTTGTCCTGTTTTGAGCAATGGACACAACTACAAAAGATCACACAAAATTTTTTTGGTATTGCTTTATATTAAGGTCCTGTAATAAGCATTAATAGGACCTTTGTAAGTACTTAAAGGATGCTTATTCACGTTATTATTTGTTTATAAGACTATATAACTGCTCAATAAGTGTTTAATAAGGTCATTATAAGGGTTAGGCATGAGGCCCCACAGGTTAGGTTTAGGCATGGGGCCCCAAATGGTTAGGTTTAGGGGAAGGGCTGGGGTAGGGCTCATGAGAGACAAAAGTAGAAGACAAAAAACAAAGAGGGTTAGGGTTAAGGTTAGTGCTAGGTTCCATATACCTTATAGATCAAGTTGTCTTGTATTAACTATTACAATGACCTTATTAACACTTATTAAGCAGTTATATAGTCTTACAAACAAATAATGTTAATAAGCATCTTATAAGTACTTACAAAGGTCTTATTAATGCTTATTACAGGATCTTAATATAAAGCATTACCAAAGTTTTGAATGTAAATATGAATCTCAGGAATCTACTTTTGTTCATGTTTTATCCATGAGGAAATTAAGTTCATGTTTCAGTGGGCAACTTGGACAAAACTCCTTGCCATTGACAGCAGATTTATGAAGATTGAACAACTTTTTCCAGCCGCTACATCTCTGTTTGTTCCACAGGGGCGTAAATATTCCATTTTGAACTGGCATTATCAAAGAGCCTAAAATTTTCCATTGAATTAGATTTATAAAAATAAAAAGAGTTGCCCTCTGTTGGCCATAAGAAAAATACAGGTTAGAGGCACACCCACATTGGCTCAACTAGAGGCAACATTCTTTTTTTTTGTGGTATAGTTTTGGAAAGTAATATTGGTGTCCAGAAGATGGATTGTTTAGGGAAAAAAAAACATCTGTTTGCCTTGAAGTCAGTGCTTTTTAAGCATTAGACCAAAGATGAACTTTGATGAACCCCTTAAATTACCTTTGTGGCCTAGTTTTGAAGCCCAGAAGTCATCACTGCTCAAGATATTTCACAACAATAGACTTCATTTGTTTGCTGATGTTTCATTTGTGTTTCTCTTACCATTGCTGAGCCTGTTGGGAGTATCATGTGACACCGCTGAAGCTCTACTTCTCACCTTTCCCCTGATGTATGACCCCAGACTGAAAGAGCTGTGAGTGAAATCCATACCATGTTACAATAACTAACACAAAGTCTTTTCATTACTAGCAGTACATAGCCATGAGGTTCGGAGAAGTTTACATCCCCAAACTTGTCATTTGATATGGCAGTGAGGGCTTTCTGGTGCTGGGTGTTACGTTTTCTTCCCTTCAAAAGTTTCCCCCCTGGATGAGCCTGTCAGAAATGTCCACGCACTGACACATCATTTTGCATCTTCTGTCATGAACTACATATGCTCACAAAAAAACCAACCACAAACATTTTTCCCTTTTGCCCTTGAGGATCAGTTGTCATTTCAATCCTGCTTATTTTATCCGGTTATTCCTGTTTAAGTCAGACACAAACATATTACCTCTGAAAACATTAAGTACACAGTTAAATACTTCAACTTTTCTTTGATGTAATTTTAATGTCAGCTCTTTGAGAAGCTGTCCCAGGTGCTCTCTCAAAGAAAAAATAAGATGAAAGTGGGCTTACTATGTGCCAGTTACAAAAACATGTTGACTTACCACTGACATATTTAAAACAGTGCATGCGTGGTTTCCTCACTACAGCACTCTCCTTGAAGGGGACCAGAGAGAGAGGTCAGACACAAGCACTGTGGCATTAAAGCTTTTATCTCCTGCCTACAAAGAGCTCCACCAGACCAGAGCATCAAACTGTGGCTGTCTCAAAGCGATTCAGTTGACTGCAGAGGACACACATGAAAATCCACAATCAGGAACGGAAATGAGAAACTGCAATCCCAGAGCATATAAAGGATTTTCTGTCTCTGTTTAAATATATACTGTGAAAATAATGTACATATGATCACCTGTTGATTTGCTCACAGGAAATCTTGAAGCCTGAGGTTCAGTGTACAGGCAGAATAGGTGAGAGACTCACGTTTGCAAGAAGCAAAGATTTGCAAATGTCAAGTTATGATACCTATGGTTTATTATTAGCCTTTAAAAAGGAAATTTAACTTTTTTGTTTGCAATGGAATTAGTTTCTTAGTTTCTTTTTTTATTGTAGTTTGTTAACAGCTACGGCAGCTTTGACAAAAGCTAACAAACAGTTTGGTTTATTGTTTAGCAATTACGGATAATAAAAGCTTTGGGATAGACTTGAACCTTTAGAACAAAGAATAAACTGCACAGAAAACAATATTGTTTCTGTGACATTCGCATGAGAACATCTCCAGAAGACACAAACTACACAAATAAAAAAAAGGAATTGTAGTGAAGCCAAGTGACCAAATTAGCTTTATTGATTTCCAGCTAACAGATAACATCTGTCACTTTCAGTGACCATGCCTGTATCTGTATGATATGTACATATTTCAATAACTTAAATAAATCCATGATGTTTAGGACCCTGTGGTGACTTTATAAGGGATATTGAAATAGTTTCTTTCTTTTTTTTGTTCTTTACTTGAACATGGGCAAATATATATAGTATCACTATTATAGAGCTATTTGTTTCATAATCCACAACGTCAAATAAGATTATCATTGCTCAAATTGGTTATTTCTAAATGTTAATTCTCAGTAGTAGTGAACAACCCGACCAGTGCATTTACGGCATGTATACCCAAAGTCCCTTTGACAATACTATGCAGGCCAGCAAAGTTTAGCATTGAGAAGCAAGATCTGTCCTTATTCTCTGATGGTAACGATATTTTGGTGGGAACTGGACCTGAACTGGCAAAACAAAAAAGCTAAACAGGAGAGTGATAGAGCACAGCATAAAGGCTGAAGCATGGGTCAAGCTGTTTGTGATAAGAAAAGTGTTAAAAAGGCGATCTGAATACCATGCCTTTGCTTCCAAAACAAATGTACTGCTTGGCAAGAGTCACACTCTGAGGATATTGGATTATGGTGCTCAAGAGGAACTGAGTCTTTATCCTGGGAAAAGCACAACACTTTTAAAAACCATAAATAGTGAATACAGCCATAAGGACCCAAACTGCTTTTTTAGGCTCTTAACATATCTATTTCCACTTTAGGGCCTTGTCATCCCTCATCATGTTTAGGGTCAAAAGCACCAGCACTACTGAACTGAAATAAATTCTGTTACAAGTTGCTGGTAGTGTTCCAAGTGTAAAGACCCTGTCAAAGGGAAATAAGAAGACAATGGGTCATACATATGAGTGAAAAAATATATTGGCTAACTTGAAAAATTAGTGTTTAAACACTTTCTGTTGGTTTGACTGTGTTTGAATCTGAAGAAGGCCAAGTTAACTGCCAGATAATGATAGTTGAATGCTAATATTTTAATTTGTTACGATAAAATATGATGCAGTTTCTCCAAGTCTCTTCACAGTCTGAGAAACAGGCCTACTTGAAATTTATTTGAATCTTATACAGAATTATAATGCTACGATAAACTGCAAGCTTCCTGTGCAATTCATCAGAGGACAATGGTGGCAGTATGAGGTTGCTGATAGGGATCTTCTTGGTCTTGGGGTCAGTCTCTGAACGCCTCTGTGAGAACTACAGATTTTGACACACAGGGTTTGGCTTAATTTAGGATTTTCAATATAGGCTCTGACATTTTTCACTAATTACCTAACCCTCATTTACCATTTACTGTCCTGTTTTACACCTTATGGTGCGGGTGATGTCACCTCCACCCCAGCCCCACGCTAACTGCTGGTATCTCCAGTCTCTCCACGCGCAGTGGGCGGGTCCGGTGTTCGTTGGCTTTAGGACCCAGTGGCTCCTCCAGCGAGGGAAGGCAGCGGCTCGGCTCTCAGACTGAAGCAGACAAAGGCGAGGAGAGAGACGGCGTGCCGCTATCCTGCAGCATCGACTCACACATTCACTTACACTCCCCCTCGCACACACACTCCCTTCACTCCGCAAGCAGCAACGCAGGTGAGTCTGCCTCTAGGTGGGATTAACCACATACTTTATTGACTGTATGAGGATTGAAATGAGCGTGGCTTTCTTCAGGAGTGCTCAAGTGGAGGTGACATTCTAGTTTTTATGTTCTGAAAGAAATATTATCAGGTCTTCAGATTTGAGCAGGTGGATCGTGAGTAGGTGTGCACACCAAGCCCTCTATTCTTCCTCAAGAAAAACTTGGATTTTCTGCCGCTGTTCTCTGCCATGTGGCTGCACTCATTCATCAGAAATGGGAATAATGAGTCAGTGTGTTGCTTCATGAAACTTTTTTTTCATTTTGTGAATGTGGTATCACTGCGTGAAATGGCTGTTTTCTGGGTTTAGAGGAGCTTTGATAAAGATGCCTGGTGGTCAGACTGGTGTTGGTTTGTAAGGAGTGTTTAGTCACTGGGCTGTTGTGTGGGTGGCTCAGACAGGAACACAGAACCAGCTAGAAATATCAATGATAGTGTAAAATGTTACTGCAGTGCTGCTTAATGGTCAGAACAGGCTTTTATTTTGTCCCTGGTCTCTGGTGGGGCTTGAATCCAGGGACTGGTAAAGTCTGCAGTGAATTGATCAACCATTAAGAGATGTAATCATAATGTAAAGCTAGAGGACATCCTGAAATGTTCTTCCAGGGTCCAAAAAGAGAGGGCAAGCTATGAGGAGATCTACTTTCTGGGGCTGCAGCAGCAAAATCAGGAGCAGTAAATGGTGATGTCACTCTGGAGGCAGGCCCCCTGTTTGAGACAATGGACTGTCCTAGATGAAGCTCTACTGGGGAAGGGTCACTGTTAGCTCTGCCCATTAGTGCGGCAGATGGGCTTGAAACCTGGCCTTTGTCAGCTGAGGAGCACCCATCCCACTCAAGTCCCACCCCTAGCAGTATGTGAGCGTGTGTCTGGTCTGTGTGTGTGTGTGTGTGTATGTCATAAAAACCCCAGTCAGCAGCACAGCCAGGGGTTAGCAGGGGATTCGCCACATGGATGGGTGGCGGCAGCATGTGTCTTTCTGTTTCATTTAAATGGCATCTGTTTGTCAATGTGGCCCTCCTACTGTACTGTGTGTGTGCACCATGAGGGCGTTAAAGCATGGAGGACAATGAAGGATAGCAAAGTGGTCAAGTGAGTAATTAAAGCTGTGAGCAGAATGAGACATTGTTCGTTTATTGCTTTTACATGTATTGGATGACAAGGATGAAAGCGGCTCTAGGGTGATTATCATTAAATGCTGAAATGCTGTGCTGCATAATGACCTTTTTTTCATCAATTAATCAATCACTCAAAATCATCTCTAAGTGATTGTTTTTAAATGTTTGACAAAGAGTCTTAAAACAATATATACAGGTTTGCTTTTAAGCATAATGCAGAAAAGCAGCTCTCTGGACAGTGTAAAAGCTGGGACCATGGTGATGTCAACATTTTGCATCCATCCATCCATCCATCCATCCATCCATCCATCCATCCATCCATCCATCTATCTAATAGTTTTTATATAATTCATGGACTATCTTGCTTTAAATCATTGCATAACCAAAGTGAGAGAAAAATAAAAAATAAACTTTTCTTTGTTCAGAACTTCCTAAAATAACCAAGCATTTTTAACTTAAGAAATAATTTGATAAAATACGAATCATGATTCCACTTTGTTGCATTATGATACTGAATTATCAGCGATCCCAACATGGGAGCTCTTCTCATTTGGTGAATGGTTGAAAGTTTTAACAAAATGGAGCAACACAGCCATTTTTAGTCACCAAAGGAGCTGTAAAAATCAGGTTGTCTCATTGAGAAAACCATAACTTGAAGGTCTGATGTTCCTGAGCCACTCATATAGGATGTGTTTGAAGACAAGAAACCTCACATTCAATTTTGCAAAGGCCTGTACGCTAAGGGGATTCTTGTTTGGTGGTTTTAAAGGCTTTACTTTTCATTAACGTACTACTCCACTGGTCAACAGAAGATAAGATTATGATCAGTCTTCAGCAGCAGCAGCACTATGTTTAGAAATAATATTGAAGAACATCTGTGGAACAGGGCTTCTAGCAGGATACAGATAGCTCACTCTCTTGTGTGGGTGAGTGTGGTTGTTTTATGGGTTTCCATCAGTGTTAAAAGATATGGTTCATGGAGCTTTGGGGCTTTTTTGGGCAGAGTTGTGGTCATGTGGTAGGAGGTGAAGAAGAAGCGACCAGTCTTTGGATGGAAAAGCAGGTCCAGCCTTTGGCCAGTCCATCCACGTAGTATAAGTGGTGTATTGTTTATTAGCTGAACAGATGCATCGTTTGCATAAATTCTAAGGAGCAGGAAGGACTGCATCTCTTTGGACATTCAAATCATGGCTATTTTGAAAAAAAAAAAAAAAAGTAGGAAACAGAGTTTCACTTTGTATGACTCTACTATTCCTCCTGTTTCAAGGCCAGTTGTAATGTAGTAAAAGCTGGAACTGGTAGACACGTGTAATGACAAATGTTCTCACAAACAGGAACAGTTTTTCTGCCCATTATGTTTCATGTAGATTAACGTGTTACACTTCTTAAGACTTTGACAGCTGAGATATGAGTTTAGCTTACCTGTTTCTCTTCGTTACTGTGAGTGTATCCATGTGGACAGGGCTGTGCTGGCAGCATAGAGCAACCACAAACAAGACTATCTTCAGCATAAAATCATAATCCACAAACTCAGAGCAAACTATGAAATAAGAAAATACAAAGTGAAACATCTAATTCCAACACTTAAAATATTTATGATACCCTTATGATACTTTTAATGTTTTTGTAATTTTTATAATGTTTTAGATTATCCAACAGAAATTGGGTTCCAACCAGGTCAGGCGTCGAGACCCTTGGTTTCAATTTTTCCAGAATGGGACCCAAAAGTGGACCCAAAGGGGATGCACATGAATTGTTGGAAAAAGTCTTTGCTACACCTTTCTTATTGGGAACATGTGCATTTTATGACCCAGTGCATCAGAATTGCTGGGGCTGGCAATGCACTGTAACAGTAGTGATCAAACACCATTTAACGACAAATTTCAGATTGTTGTTGTTGTATGTCAGAAGGAGGTTGTTGTGTGTCCTTGAGCTGGGCTTGAGAAACACTAGTCTGGACCAGTGCTTAACTAGTTACCAAACAGTTTGTCAATGATTATTTCAATCTCTTAATTTCTTTCTTTCTTTCTTTCTTTCTTTCTTTCTTTCTTTCTTTCTTTCTTTCTTTCTTTCTTTCTAACATTTAAAAGGTGGCCACATGCCACACAATAATTCATCTGGTCAAATGAGACAACTGTTCACAGGTGTATGCAGGTGGAGTACAGAGGAAGAGATGGAGACCCATCATATGTGCACTCTGATAAATACAGCCTAAGTAGATGAGACACTGGATTACAACGTGCTCCTAGCAAGAACATTGCTTTAGTTCATGAAAGATTTTTTTCCCACAGTTGTATGGGGCTAATGTATCCTGGCCTTAGTGTTAATTAGAAAAACCGTATTATCATGCACCATACATTCAGTCATCTTAATCCCATCTCTGTGCACACATCCAATTCCAAGAACCCACATCACTGAATCCCTTACCCTACCCTACATTTCGATCAATGTTTTAGAAAACACAGCCAAAGGTTTATCTTATTGTATATTTTTGTATAAAATCTCTCATGACCAAAGGATAATATATCAGCAGGAAGTACAAGACCAATTTGATCATCTGTAAGATAAATAGCCAGTGTTGACTTTGTGAGTTCCTTAATAAAAACACTGTGTTGAAGTACAAACATGTTCATCACAAAAGCAGTCCAGGCTTTACAAGTTTAATCATGAACCCACATATACACACACAGATTGATCTTTGAAGTGGTCATGATTTGTTTGAGCAATGACCATCAAACCAGTTTTTCTTTCTCACTAAAAACGATTAGTGGTTGCTTCATTGTTCTCTTGCATGCAGACGATACCATTACATCATTGTAGATTTACACAAGTCAATTCCCATGACCAAATCGGAGAGGTTAGAAGTATCCTGCTTTTCAAATGGCATGAAAACAACACATTTCATTTTTTATTCATATTTAGTATTGTCTGTGATCAGAGACGGGAGACCAAAATCAGATTCAACATTTAGACCGCAAAATGGATTTTGAACCAAAGTTTGGATTGTCTTTGTTTCAGTGGAGAAAATGAAATGGAAAAAAACTTGCAGAACTTTTTAGCCATCTTATCACTACAATAATACTAAACTGCAGATTAAACTCAGCATGCAAACCTAGCACATACGTTAATTGGGTGATTTTATGCTTGTTTATGTTTGTCTTTTAAAACAAATTATACCCAGTGTATTTCTGTAACAAGGCAATGGTTCTGCACAGTTTTGCAGGGTGTTCATTTCAAGTGCTGTTGTTGTGATATCAGTGCTTTTGTAAATTGTTCTTCAGCTCTGCAGTTAAGCAATATGCACCAATGGACTTCATCATAGATTACACATTGTTTTCTTTTCGTTCCTAGACTCTCCGGAGCTGGTCACCACTACCACACATCAGTCACAACCATCACTGTCAGTCGTCATGGAGCTAGACTTTGGACATTTTGATGAGCGAGACAAGACATCTCGTACCCCTCGAGGCGGGCGCATGAATGGACTTCCCAGCCCTACCCACAGTGCCCACTGCAGCTTCTACCGCACACGTACTCTGCAGGCCCTCACCAGTGAGAAGAAGGCCAAAAAGGTGCGCTTCTATCGCAATGGGGACCGCTACTTCAAGGGCATTGTGTATGCTGTGGCCAACGACCGGTTTCGCACCTTTGACTCGCTCCTTGCTGACCTCACACGTTCGCTCTCTGACCACATCAACCTGCCGCAGGGGGTCCGTTTCATCTTCACTGTAGATGGGTCTCGCAAAATCTGTGCTCTGGATGAGCTAGAGGAAGGTAAGAAGATTTAACACCAGGACGCACCAAGCCCTTCTTACTTTTCTGTGTCCCCCAGTTCAACTGCTGTGATGAGATCAACCAGGTCACAACATTTCCAGTTCTGAGATTACAAGTCTTATCTTTTTAGTCTAGAGAAGTATAATCTCTTCATGGGATGTGTTTTGACTTCTAATCTAAGGGGTAACTTGGGACAGTGTCCACTTCTCTTAACTCGCTGCATGCTGTACACTTTTTTAATGCTGTTAAATGCAAGAGTCAATTCTTCAAAGGCAATGGAGTTGTTTGCCTGAACATAGTGGAGATGTTTGAAAATAAAAGGCTCATTGTGCTTTAATTTATTAGTCTGTCCTGAGAGTAGCCTGAAAGTAGGTCTTCAATCTTGCTCTTAGGACTTCTAAGTCCCAATTTTTTATGTTTTAAGACTCTGACCCCTCAAAAGGTTTGGACGGAGCTGTGAAGTCAGCTTGCTGCAGCTTGGCAGAATAAATGCTCTCTTAATAGACAACAATAGCATCTACTTCTTTAAAGAAATCTACAGCTATTTGGGAGCCCTTTACTGTCAAACATCTCCATCAGCATCTGGGGGAGGAAATCCTTTTTAAGAAACACAATTTTCAGCATGTTAATATGTAGTTTAACTCAGCAGTCAAGGTATTTCATATGACTTAGTTTGTTGCTGATTAATTTGTCTTTCTGTCTGAGAGCTGGGGTTGTTGGATTGATGAACAGCTTCATGAGCAGCTGCCACCATGCCTGTTGTGTCTGCTGCAGTCAGCATTTGGCATCAGAAAGCTAATCAGAAGTGTTGTATGTGCTGTCGTATTCATGTTGTAAAAGTGGCCAAAGATTATGAGGACTTTTTTTTTTCTTCTTCCACTAAATGAATGAAGTCTTTGCTTGGCACCGGGTAACATTGGCCATGTGTGACACAGTGAGGAGATTGATTTTTCAGTGAAACTTGGCGCAGTACAAAGCTTTTATCAAGGAGGGGATGTGAGTAATGTTCAAATAAAGTAGAAATGTTTTTTGACAATGATGGTGACCTTGGTTTGGACCCAGTTTGAGTCCTGCTTGAACTCTGGGCTTTTCATGAGATTATTCAACAAACGTGGGATGAATTAAAGTGGGTAAGGTAAACTGCAGCTGAAGTTTTTGTCAAAAAGAGATCCCCATCACTGCTCCTTGAGCTGCTTGGTAAAGATAGGAGCGTCTTTGTGCTATTCTACACGTGTGTGGGTACTGTAAAGAAGGGGCAGCACAGTCAGCACTGTGGGTGGGTGGGGGGCATTTCATTGTGCTTCCTCTTGTGGGATATAATTAATTTCTCCATCTCCTCTGCACTGTTTAATCCCATTTTGTGTCTTTGTCTTTGCCATAATTTCTCCACATTTGGCCTAATTGTTGCCTTCTGGATTCCCCCTTTGTCAAAATTTCCCTTTCCCTTCCTCCCTCCTCTCCACCCTGCTGCATTCAGTCTTTACTTTAAATTATCTCCCTGTCTGGGGCTGGGCAGCACAATCTGCTGTAAAGACCGGGGGGTCGATTATGATAAAAATGAAAAACTAATTTGAGGATTGGTGGGAAGATGAGCCAATTTAGGATATGTACATTTGCTAGGCGGCTGTAGAATAGTTTAACGCTTCGACTTATTTGAGTAATAGTAAAAGATTTTCTCTGTGTAGATGTTCAACAGGGAGCTCAGTCAGTTTATTTCTGTCTCCCTGAGGGAAAGTTGTTTTAATGTAAGTCAAACCAAGCTAAGTGATACATGCTTCAAACTCAAAACAGAATCAATCTTTAATCAGTGAAGATGTGTTTCTGCAGTCATGCACTTGGTGTGAGCTGAAACACAGGTATTGCAGGACTGATCCATTCAGTCATGGGGGGACCTTGAAGTTTAAACTCTTAGACAAAGACTTACATTAATAACACATCACTTTAAACCACCAATGTCCTTTGAATTCAGGAATAAAACACCAATTCCCCATCATTACTAGCTAGATATTGTAGTTTCGTAGTGTTTATAAATCCAATCCCTAGATGTCTAAAATATTTGTGATACAGTGTGGTTTTTGGTTTGTCATTCCATGATCAAAAAATACAGTTTCAAAAAAACCAGATAACATGTCTCTAGAAATGATCTCGTTACTCAGGGCCTTGCAGTAAACATTTTACAACAATGAAAGCACCGAAACCAGTCCTGCTACTTAACCAAGTCATAAGGTTTTATTTGTGAAATAATGTCTGTTGTAAAAGAAATCAAAGGTTTATGTTTAAGTTTTGCTTGTTTAAATGTTTCCTCCTTGGCGCCTTTGGGACTCTCAGATGTTACAACTGAGTATCAATTCTTTTTTTGCCCCCCCAGGGGAAAGCTACGTCTGTGCATCAGAAAACTTCTATAAGAAGGTCGACTACACAAAGAATGTCAACCCCAACTGGTCTGTGAATGTAAAGGCCTCAGCAAGCCAGAAGAACATGCAATCCTTAGCTGCTAAGGCTGCCGGCGAGCCCAGAGAGACCAAGGACTTTGTTCGACCCAAGCTAGTGACGGTGATGCGCAGCGGTGTGAAGCCTCGCAAGGCCGTGCGCGTCTTGCTCAATAAGAAAACAGCACACTCCTTTGAGCAGGTGCTCACCGACATCACAGAGGCCATCAAACTGGAGAGCGGAGTCGTCAAACGGATCTATACACTGGATGGCAAACAGGTACGTCTCTTTCCATGGAATCCTCTCACCCTGCTGAAATACTGAGCTGGCAGTTGCTTTGACTGTCTCCATTTGTTTAGTGGACATGGTTTTGTGGAATACAGGAGCAACAGAACTGTATTCAAACATAGCCCCACAACAGGAAAATTTGTGGTCAGGTTTGGAGCAAGTCCACCATTTGTGTGTCTGACCACATCCAGGCAGGTATCAGGATCAAAGTAAAGCAGGAAATAGACTTATTTATTTAGAAATGTAAAAAAAGACACAGATGTCTTTGTCCTTCTCCTCTCAGTCAGTGATGACACAGCTGATCCATGAGAACCTCCAACAGCCATGAGAGCAACCTGTGTGCACAACCAGTTTCATTGTACGCCGTCTTTATGTGTCAGCCAGCATACTCTCCTGTCTTGTGGTTCAGGTCAGTAGGATCCTGCCCACCAGCTTTTGTTGAAGAGTTTTTTAGGCCAGCGGTATTTCTGCGTTCATTGGTCATTGAAAAGCTTTAAAGTCCTGGGATGTTCTGTCTTTATGGTTGTGTACAAAAGGCCAAGCCCTCTATTGTCGTGTTTGATCATTGCGGCTCTGTTAGGGATGGTTCTCTTTAGAGTTTGATGGAACAGAGAAAATACAAGTCCAGAAAAGTCTTTGGATTAATACTTTAAGAAACTAGTTTCAACAAAAACACTATAGATTATGAATGCAATCTGACCTTGAGAGCCCTAATCTTTGTAGTTGTACAAAGTTGTACAGCTCTTCCAGTCATCAAAGCGTTTTCCAAACGCTTGTTAGTCAAGTTTGTTCAAGTTGTCCATGGGTGTTTCTTGGTTTGTATCATGTAAGACAAATGTCTGTAATAACACTGACCATTCTCAGGTGTGCTATAAAGAGACCCTCCAACTCTTGTAGCTGAATAGACTTAAGGATAGAAGAAGAAAACAAAGTTGTGTTTGTAGTGACTGGCCATGGGCAGTAAAATCTCCTGTTAATGTGCTTACATTAGATCTTTATTTTATTTTTATATGAAAGCGTGAAACTTTCTTTTCTCACAACCCAACTTTTCATTTTTAACTTAGCCATTGTTGACCTCTGGAAAGGGGAGACTCTAGTTTGTAAAGCTACAATGTTAGCCATGCTGCTGAATTTTAAACTCTTCTGTGGGTAGGGATGGGTACCTTTCACATCCGAAACAATATGGTACCATATACGGTGTTGGCACTTAGCGATACCAATTTCCAGTACTTTTGTGTGTTTATGTTGTAAATAGATATCAATTTTTTCAATAGTAAAATTTCAACATTTTTCAATTTTAAAAATTCATATTTCAACATATAACCTTGCAGTGCTGTGTTTGTGTCCAGTAGATTTTGTTGCCCTCGGTGGACAAACCCATAAGTCTTATTTCTGTAAAGCAGACTATCTCCTGTAGATATTCCATGATCACCAGTCTAGCTGCAAATTGCAGGCTTACATTTAAAAAGGCCTCAAAACATGCTACCATTTTAAACTTGTATGATCGTTAAATTCAGATTCTATTTAAATGAAAGTCATCAGTCAAACATGGCTCCTGTGACATTATTTTATTATTTATTTTACATACAAATAAATAAAGTACTGCACAGAAGTGATCTGGAGAATTGATTGGGACACAGCTGTTAATTTAACCAATACAAAGTCACCAAAGTGGCGTTGCTAATCAGTTGATCCATACCAAAGCTGACCACATGCTTCTCTTTGGCCAAATGTCACTCCCTGGGGGAGACCCTGTTTTCTCTGTAAATAAGTAAAGCTGAAGGGACAAATGTTTAATTCATGAGTTCATGTTTTGTTGGAGCAATATTTAGGTAAAACCATGCAGAGTCAACTATAAGCCTGTGGAAAGGTCTGTGAGGTAGACCATCTACTGCTTTTTAAAATAAAAATATTGTGGGGCCTTTTAAGATTTGTCTTTAGTGCAGCTGGGAGTGATCTTGTGACCATAGTTGCATCATTGGACCTTCCAAACGAACACAAACACTGAACATCCTTTTTGCTGATTATTGCAAATCTACCACCTGTAGCTGTGCGTCTGGATCAGATACCTGTGTGTCTTCACTCATGTGAATCACAGTTTAATTAGCAGAGGCGGAGATGAGGAGCCAGCGTGGAAGCATGTGTGGGTATGAACACGGACATCTGTTCCTCAGTCTTCTTTTGATGTGTTTAAATGTTGGATAATTCTCCTGTGGGGACGTTTTTTTCTTGTATTATTCATTACGAATGGGCCGAGGATTGCGCCCTGCAGAGCTCCTTTGGTGTTGTACTTCTGAATTTGTTTCCTCTGTATTAATACACCCTGAATCAGATGAGTCTTGGAGGAGGGGAGGGGCACTGAGATGATGGATGAGGGGATTTGATTTTAATGCTGTCTCCCAAGGGTGCAGTCTGGCTGCCCCAGGTCTTAGACCAGTTTTTCTACAGAAACTCTTACGAAGATGTTTGGATATCATTATCTATTTAATGCATTTATACACAGTTTCTAAACTATATGCTGTGGTTGGGTTTTGGTTCCTTTTCTTTGATGATAATGGTTTTTCTGTCTGTGCATGTTTAAAGATGAAAACCACAAAAGTAGTTTGATATTCACCATATGGGAGCCTCTCCAATCGTAGAATATTGATTATGTTGTCACCACTGGAGATAAAGATGAATTATTTCATGATTAGTGTCTGTGGGTGGCAGACGCCAGGGACCCCCAGCATGCATTGCACTGCACACTGTAATCGCTGCACACATTATTGCAGCGTCTTTGTGTGCCGGCACACTGCAGCTGCTGCGTGGTGGAGGTGATATGGTAGAAGCAGTATTGATGCAGTGCCTGCCCCTCCCTCCCTGACTCTGCACCGATCCTCCTCTTACCATTCCTTTGCGATAGATAGCTGCTAGGAATGGTTGCTAGGAGACCACATCCCAGGCACAAAGAGAGCCCAGCTGGTGTGGACCGGTCTGTCAGAAACCACATCCTGCATGTAGTGGGTGTGAGAGTTTACTATCAATGCAAGGCTGTGATTCAAAAATGACATGTCAGGGTTTTTTTTCCTGTAATATCCATCATGGTTGAAAATCTCAGAGAAATATCTGTGTTTATTAGTTCAGAGCCTTCGTTTCTATCTTTCGTTCTATCTTCTTTATGTTTTTTTTTTCAATCTTGATTTCACCTTTTCCTGTAGTACTGCCTAGGAAATAAAAGGTGGCCTGCCCTCCTCTCTTTTGTCAGCATAATGAACAAAATCACTCCCATTTTCCCCTCAAATGCTGCTTTTCACTTTAATCAGGAAGGGTGGGGCCAGTAGATTCGGGAGACATTTAAGAGCAAATTAGGATCATTTTGTTTTTAGCAGATGGGTAATAATTACTCCCAGTGTGTTAAAAAAATCTTGATTTGCCTTGACTGCTTCTATAGTCTGCATTAAATTAGAGGGGCTTTATTTAATTGCTGGCAGCCATTTTGTATTCATTCCTTTCTGCCGGAGGTGTCTGTAGAGGAGAATAGTCCTGATTTGCATGTGAGATTCAGTTCTTTTTAGAGATTTTCACCTAAATTTATGCTTCATCTAAAAAAAACATTTGTGGAATATGTTGAAGGTGATGTGTGATTTATCCGTATGAGCCGTCACCATGACTCTGCAGAGATTTAGTGGATTTAAGTGTGCAGGATACTGACCTGGGTGAGATCAGAGGCAGCATAAGGGGTGTTTTTTGGAGCCACAAAAGCAAAGAAGTGTTTGCTTCAGGCACAAGGTCACACTGTTATTGTGGGAGAACAAAAGATTCCAGTTTCCTTTAAAAGTTAAAACTCTCTATGAGGAGTAATTTGCAAAAAAAGGATCCACGAACAGGCATAGGTTCAGTGCTTCTTAACGACTAAAATACATCTATAATGAGGAAGAAAATCCTGCTTTTTCCTGCGTTATCAGTGCTCTCACAGTCCGCCTGCTCTTTGCCACGCTGCAGAAGCAGTTGTCATGGCAATAAGCTCTGCCGTGATGGATTCAGTGTGTGACAATGATTGTAATACGCTGAGTGTGCTCTTTACACAGCATCTTACCTGCTTGCTCTCTGCTCCTCAGCCTTCAACACAGCTCACTGCAGCCACAGTTCACCCACACACACCCCCCACTCACACCGTCTCAGCGTTGAGCGTGGCAGACAGTCAGGCTGACAGAGGGGCGTGGTCCCCCTGTGATAGAGCATTTCAAGGAAACATGGTAGTCTGAGTGTATCCTCTGTGCTCAGATCCCCTCACACCCCCCACCCCCTGGTACCACATCAACAAGTGAGCATGACCTGAGGGGGTACAGAAAAGGAGGAAGCACGATTTAATAATGCTAGGGCCACATCAGTCAGGCAAATGGAAATGCTGCTTCCTCGAGGTTGGGGAGGGGTGGGGTTAAAACAACATTGTGCACCAGCTGCTCCCCATGACTGTGCAGATATATCCCTGCCTAAGTGGCTCATCTGTGCTCCAAATGCATCCAGAGCACCTTGGAAACCGACACTGGGCCAGAGCATCAAGGTCAGACACGGGTCAAAAGGCAGTGTGCGGACATGGCTGTCCAGGGGGTATTACTAAAAACTGTTTCTGATGATCAGATGCTGTCTTTTATATTTTCTTTCTCTAAATTTGTCAGAAGACCTCAGTCAGGAGCTGATTGGTGTTTTGACGGGATTTTAATTTACATAACCACCTGTTCGATAAACACTCCATCATCAGTCTCTTTTTGCTCATGGCTTTTGAATATCCACAGGCGTCAGTATTAATTCAGTTTTTGTTGATTTTCTGATGAATCTCCACACCGGAGCTTTAACTGAGCATCCGATACAAATGCAGACACCCTGACGCAGTTTTTTTTTAGTCCTGACAGCTTCCTTTTCTATCTTGTATTGTTTGTGAAACCCTCAGTCGAATTGGACAAAATGGAGACTCTGTGTTTTGGAGGAATATTCAGCTCAGTGCAGAGGAGCAGATATTGATCAGGTCTGTTTGCCTACAGTGAAGGAAACCGTGTAGGAGGGTTCCCATGGGCTGCAAAGCAAGGTGCTCTTTCCCTTTTTCATCTTCTGTATTCTTCCTTCTTTCCTTCTTATTCTTAGCTGAACAATAAGGTATTTTATGAATTTTTACCAGGTTTAACTTTCATTTTACTTCATCAGTCTTTATTTTATATAGGCCTACTCTTTCCTTTGTTTTTCTTAAAGAAAGGAAACTGTCAAATTCATCGAAGATAATCTCACATCAGATTAGCACAATTGGTTATATTCGATTTCTCTGACCGGCCATGTGCTGACTCATTAATGTCAGTGGTAATCCTTTCAGCCAATCAGATCATGAATAATAGCCGAGAGTGAAAACAGCCACATCATTAAATAGCTTTAGCACAGAGATCAATTAACGTGGCTGTGCAGAGTCAGAGATGAGACCGATAGTGGAGAGGAATCACTTCTGCATTCATGGTAACTCTGACTGAGATGCTGGAAGGATGAGCTGAAGACAAGCAGCTGCTTGTAGGAGACAAAAGATGGAGGGGAAGTTTCTTGTTGCTTCAAACAAAAATAAAAGCTATTGTAACTGCTGACTAAGCTACCTTAAGGGGCTTTGGACACTGTTTTTTTGTATTAAATGTAGGGCTGCAACTAACGATTATTTTTAGTGTCGACTAATCTATCAATTATTTTTTCGATTAGTCGATTAATCACGATTATTTTGAGTTTCAACCTAATTTGGCCTTTAAAAGGTTCAGACCTTTATAATTCAACCTGTGTTTTGCATTTTTACTGCATTTACCCAGAGTTAGGTTCTCACCTCTGATTGGTCAGCCCTGTGTCACGTTTGTTTGTCTTTATTTCATTCATGATGACGTGAAAAAATATAAGTACTAGGCTATACAAAAAATAAATAGGCTAAATCTCAAACTGAATGAAGCAGGTAACAGGGAAATTAAGTTGTTGTACGCAGTGTTGGACAGACCGCTTATTAGTGACTTTGGGCTCGTTTTCAAATGTTTATTTGCTCATTGGGGCTTGCTTTGCTCTTTGTGTGATCCCGTCTGAATCTCTCCCAGCTCTCCATAACAACACGTTAAGTTTCGTTTCCCTACATGCGCTACTTCCACTTCGCTCATGCACACTCCGCCCCTCCTCCTCCCGCTGAGTGTTACCGCTGCAGTGTGAGCTTGAGAGTAATAAATGTCCTCTCTTTTCTAAAGTTAGGGGAACTGTCTGTAACAGAGAGTGAAGGAGACTCTCTAGATCACGTTATCAGACGCTAAACTCCGGGAGTTGTCAGGCTCCGTCAGAGCCTCCATTAGCGCGCAGCGCTCTCTGGAAGTGGAGATTTTTCCTCATCAATATTCCTCAGGTATGAACTTAGTGATCTTTTCCCATAAAAGTATCCAATAACACAGCACCTCATGGTGTGAACTGAAGTTACAAATGAGTATTACCCCCTGGTATTTGATTTCACCATACGACAACAACAATAAAAACAATAATACGACGCGTCGACTATTAAAATTTGCGTCGATGAATTTTTTTCGTCGACGTAGTCGATTATGTCGACTAATCGTTGCAGCCCTAATTAAATGAACAACAGACTTGGGGTTAAAATAAGTGGCCTATGAACAAGACTGTTAAAGTCTATATTTTGGACAAAAAACTAGTTGTAAAGATTATTCTTGCATGATAAAAACTGATACTGTTTCAAACTTCGGTTGCTAATATCTGAGTGAAATCAGAGACATTTTCTGTTTTTCAGAGCCAATATTGAATTTAATTTGCTTTGTAGAGGGAACCTACATTAATTGGACTAAACGTCTGCTTCACTCTCCTCAGCAGGGAGTCCAGAACTACAAAATGCTCAATTTCTGTGTTTACCACTTTAATGTGATGACCCAATGATAACCTGGGGCATGATTGGCTGGAGCTGGGTTAAAGAAACTCTAAATAATTCAGTTGTTGTAGTTGGTGGATCCCTGCGTAGCTGCTGGTGGTGTTGGTGGTTTTTTTTGGGGGGGGGTTGTGTGGTCCTGACAGCTGGTGAGGCAGAGATTAGGGATGGGCTTGGTGGGGCAGAGAGTGGTGGGCACCTGGAGTCTGGAAGGAGCCAGTTTTTCAGGGAGCCCCTCCCACCTCCCTCAGAGTGACCACATACTAAGTATACACAGTATGACAGGGTTTGGGTCATCTTGACGTTGAATGTCTTGTTGCCAGGCGGATCTGGATGATGCCGTTGGATGCCCTTTAAAAACCAGCATCCAAATGTTTTCAAGCTGGCTCGTTGCTGCCTGGTTTCAAAGAGACTCTGACATTTCACATTTGATCTGATCAAACTCTGACAGAGTGGCTTTCAGCTGTGTTTCAAACAACTACAGACAAATGTAGAACCAAGATTCACTGTGATAAAAATGAATAAAAATCATTGTGTGTAACAAGAAGAAAAAGAGGGCGGACTGGGAAATTAATTGGATGTTTGGCACAAAATGTACAGACCTGCGTGGTAACTCTAGATTGTGTGGATCTTAAGTGACCCCTGTTAGCAATAGGATTAGTCCGACTGCTTAGAGGGACTCAGTGTTTTGGCTATGGACTCTCTGGGAGGATGGGTGCTCTCTGAAACAGCTAAGGTCATGGCAACATAAGAGTCCTGTCTTTTCTGCCTGAGTTGAAATGTTTTTCTCTGCAGGAGATACATTAAAATTGCATCTTCTCTTGGGTAGATGAGTGACAGACTGCCTGTCATGAAAAAAGCTAGTCCTGTCTGTCAGACACCTGCAGAGAAGACATAGTCTTCATTACAAACTGAGGTTCTGTTAGAGGAGATTAAACTCACGGTCCGTAGGATAAACACTTTATCCCTTTAATCTGCTCTGTTCCTAAACCTATTAAAACATGGACCAGCCTTCAAACTTCCGCCCCAATCGAGTCCATTTTCCATTTCCTACTCCTCTCTGCTGCCCTTAGGGAAACAAGACTTCTAATGCCTCCATCTTATGATTAACTGTCAGGTGCCCTTGTTGCACACAACAGTTTAACCTACTGAGAGCAACATGCTTCTAATCTCCTGATAATGGACACAGAAAAAAAAGATTGCTGTGTGTGTGTTAACCGTGGCTGAAAACCAATCATTTTCAGATCCCTGGAGTCAAAGCACCATCTTTGTCTTCCAGCAGGGATCTGCCAGGCCTGTATCCGGGGAATCTTGTGGTACTCGGAGAGAGGGTACAGCTGTTGGATGCCTCGCCAGCGAGTCACCACCGCACACTTTTAGCTTGTCTAGCAGGACGGAGAACCAACATGGCAGCTGCTGGGGTGCAGTGATCCCAAATTATCTGCAGCTCATAGTTTGGATGCGTATCACAAAGGAAACCATGATGCATCTTGACTATTCTGGCAAACTTCCCAACATGGGGTAAACTTTCAAGCCATGGACCTCTCAGACACCACAGCAGAGGGTCTTTAATTTCTTAGAGGAAAAAAAAAACTGCTGTTTTCTAGAGAGACTTCCATCCTGCTACAGTAGCCTGGGATAAACTGGCTTTATTTTTCTCTGTATAAATCAAACTGACTACACTTGATTTGGCTCGAGTCTTTTATGGAACAGTTTAATCAGATGATAGGTCTTGATCCAATAATTCAAGTGAGAAAGAATAGAATTCTATTGGTGCTGACAGACAAACTGGAAATGACTGAGATTATCTTACTTATGTTATCTCATCCCCACCAAAAAAAAAACCAAGGGGGAGAAGTGCTTTAATTTGAGAGGCTTCAATGGGCGTGCCTGAGCTGGTAACAAGGTTTATATAATGGAGAGCGAAAGGAGAAGGTGTGTCCCTCAGACATCTGTCTACTGAGGCCATATTGTGTCAACAGCTGCTGTAATGTGAAAAGACCCTGGGGAAGGAAGTTCATTCACTTAAACATTACTGCAAAGGTGAAACATTATACTCTTTGTTTGGCCTTTTTCACCCTTTGTGTTTGTGTGTTTTGTTACATGCAGCTACTGCAGCTAAAGGCATGTTAACATGACAAGCACAACACAAAAATGGCCTGCTAGCTCCTCAGGCTGGTTAATCATCTGGCTGGATGACAGAAAAATCCCTTACATTCACTCTTTTAGCGTGTGAAATGTTTACTGTGTCGACCTTATTTGATAAATGAAACATAACCAGTCTTTAAATCTGAGTGAGTTACACTTAAATTTCATCATGCTGCTGTGTCTGTATGGATAACATTTACATTATCTTCATTAGTAAATGATTGATAACAACACAAATGTCTCTTTTCAGTGATTCTTTATTCGGATCTCTTTTAGCTTTATAAAGTACATACTAGTCTTCCTGGCATCCACCCGACAAAACAGCCTTAAAAGACAACTCACTTATTAAAACAAATATGCAGTAGAAGTCAAGTGTATAAAATGAAAAAAAAAAGAAAAATACTAAATTAAAATAAGAATCAGTAAGTAGTATAATCAATTGAAGTCATGAAAACAAACAAACAAACAAAAAAAAACACATGGGACCAAATTTTATAATCCAGAAGATCAAAACAGTAAATGTATTTCATCAATGAAAAATTGGTCACTTTGTCTGAGTGACTTGTTCACATCGTGCAGTTTGTTTGTGGACTAGGTAAAACCCATAGACTGTAAAAAAAAATGGACGTCCACTTGCTCGGTTCGAAGTGAGGGCTCCACAAAAACTGCTCCCCCTGGTGACTGGCTGCAGTATAGGTTAAAGAATCCGGCTTTCCATCCATTCCAGACGGGCTGTGGTCAAACTTAAAAAAATTATTACACGTCTTAGAAATGTTTCTTACGTCCAGTTGTTGTGGTGATTTGAAGATATCATTTGGCTGTCTTGTTTCCAAGTCCTCTTTTTTTCTGAAAAGTTTCGTTTTCATTAATTATACAAGGTTAAAAACGAGGTTTTACGTAACGTTTAACGATGATTGACAGCTGCAGTCCTCATGTATTTTTTCGGGGATTGTAAAATATATTGGGAGGTAGAGTCAAGAAGTGTTTAAACTCTTGAAATAAAAAAATAATTATTATTTTTGTCACCCAGTTCCACTCAGATTCTCCCAGAATCCCTCATCGTCTCTACTGCGCAGACTCTGGCTGCAAACTGCTACAATGGCTGCGCCTGTGATGGGGGTATTTTGGCTCCAAAACTGTACAACGATTAATGGCGGAGCCACACTGTCCACTCTGTTTACAGTCTATGGTAAAACCAGATGGTCAGTGCCTGTTTAGTATGAAAGGAGATGGTGTCTTGTACAATTTAACATTTTGCTTGAATGACAGAAGATGTGAATGTAATTCAGCCTCAACTGTTAGCCAAGACTGTCATTTATACATCTCCAGCACATAAGTGTGAAAGTAATAGCCGAGAGCTAATCTGACTGCTTGATTCTGTACAATTTGAAGTTCTTTTAGATGTTTTCTGCAGCATTTGACCAGATAAGTGGGCAGTACTCTTTGTGTGACAGAACAAGTGACCCCACAACATCCGTCATGAAAAAAGGCAGGACAAATCCAGAACATTTCTCTGAGATAGCCTTTCCCATATTGGAGTCAATCGATTTAAACACCAAGAATCGTCACTTTGGAAACCTGCTCAACAGCTTTGGTGTCTATAAAAAAGTTGGGTGCAGTAGCATTGGCTGGAAAATTCAGTCACAAAGTTGTCAAGGTTCTGTATTTATTTTAAGTGCATTAAATGCATCAACTTAAAAAAAAAAAAAAACAGATGTAATCAGCACACTAGCTACTTGGCAATATGTATTTGTAAGTCGTCCTATGATTTCTGCCCTGTTTGAAATATTTCAACAGCTATAACATAGTATTCACACATGTTCAAACAGACAACTCACCATCTAAAAAATTAGCTTTCTTAGTTACTTATTGCCTAAAAGTAATTGTTAGCATGTGAGAACGATTGTTACAGCATGATTTCTTAGCGTACTGAAGACACTGAAGCTGTTAGGCTAGCAGCTAGCACCAAGGACTGAAGTGCTAAAGCAGCTTCTTGGAGTAGCTAGCATGGCTGTAGACTCTTAAGTCTATTTTTGACATCATTTGATGTGTTGGTGACAGATTGTTTGGGGTTTTAAGTTTTACTGTTCTGTTGTCTCACAGGTTACCTGCCTTCAGGATTTCTTTGGTGATGATGATGTCTTCATCGCTTGTGGACCTGAAAAATTCCGCTACGCCCAGGATGACTTCTCTTTGGATGATAATGGTGAGACTTACACAAGGAGTGTTTTTTTTTTTTGTTAGCATAATTGAATTTAAATTTGAAGTAGGTTTTAGATGCTAGACTGCTAACATGATGATGAACAGTGGATCAGCGTTTAAATATATTTGAAGGTAAAATTAAATTCATTCGATTCACTGACACATTTTCAGGGTTTTGCTGTTTCTGTTCACATTCTGTTCTATTCCTTGCTCCATTAAGCAGTCTTTCTCTCTCTACTCTTGAATCCCATTTAGTCGTTTCATGAAAACAAAAAGAGGTTGATATGATTTGATACGGAAATATAAGAATGTTTTCAGCACAGTTAAAAACAAATCCTAAGCTTCTTTACTCCTGCTGTAAATCATTACATTTGAGTAGTTCAGATGTAACATGCTGTGTGACTATAACATGAAAATGTCCCTATGGAGTGAACATAATACAAGCTATTGGCCAGAATAAAGAGCGAGTCAGAGAGGAAAGTCTGTTATCAGCACTGGGCAGCAGGGATAGAAAAAGGTAGAGAGGAAGAAGAACCATTAATCTGTCTGGTGACGGGTTTAGGTCAGCTGATCTGTTCGTGCTGATACTGCTGGGAAATGGGGGTGAAAAATGTAAAAACCAATCCTCTCTCAGAGTCTTTCTGCTCCCCGCAGACATGGAAACCTCATTTTTAACAACCTATATCCACCTAATGCTACCTCCTCAAACCTTTCAGGATCAAATGTATGTCTTTTAATCTGAGTACAGTTTTGATACAGGCTGAATCTGTCTTAATGTTCCCTTCATGCCCTCTCCTCCCCTCAGTTTCTTATCAAATTTTCGTAGGATGGAGAAGCCTGTTCATTTATAATGATCTGGGTTCTTTCTTTTTAATATACTCCCCCCTCTGGAAGCCAAAGTAAATTGTTTGAATCAGTACATGATAAGCAAAGTAAAATGGCATCAGGACATCAGTGAGTTGGTCTCAGTGAATCAGAGGAGGAGCTCGGTCTGTGATAGATCGCTCTGACAGTACAGTATGACAACACACTGTACAGTCTGCATGACTAATGAGGAGATCCTGCTCTGTAAAGGTCTTATTATTTTTCAGAGATGACTGATAATAAAAATAAGATGAGTTTAAAGGAGTTGGGAAACACAATTTTCTGTTTGGGCTGGAAATTATTTGTCCTTTCTCCTCCACTCACTGTTAATTCCACCAAAACAAGCTCAAAGGTGATTGACAAAGTGGATTTTAGTCTCCTTGGTTATTTTCTGTGCCCCTGATAGTGTAAAAGGCACCTGTATTTCCACACCAAAACTAGGGATGGGTACCTTTCACATTTGAAACAATACGGTACCAATGCCTGGTACCTGGCAATCGGTACCGGTACTCAACGGTACCTATTTTCGGTACTTTTTTGTGTTGATGCGATAAAACGTAATAATTTGTTTAGTAATGAAGTATATATATTTATGTTTTCAATTTAACATATTTGTTCTTTAATATATAACCTTGCAATGCTGTGTTCATGTCCAGCATTGAAAATTACCCACTCTTCCAGTCCCTCACAGTCACAAAAGCCGCGCTTCCAACAAGCAGTCAGGTTCGGTTCAGTACGATTTGGGACGGTTTGGTACAGTTAAGCCTGATCCTGTTTGCGTTTCCACAGCAAACTGTGCCCTCTCGTGGTAGGCAGCGTGTAAGCCAGATGTCGAAAGCCGCAGCTGTTAAACAATAGCGTGATGCCGTAGCAGTTTACCCCGCTAATAAATCCAACTAAGAAGAAAAACATGATACAGTAAACAAAGAGCACAGATGGAAGACATGCAGCATTTCGTCCTCTTTGTGATTGGCATGTAGCTCTTTGATACAAAGTGCAATCGAGCTTTGTTTCAGAGAAGTCTGTGTGCCGCCAGGAGAAATGCAGCTGCTGTCGCAGTAGTGACGATTCTTTTGACCAATCAACGGTCTGCAGTGTTGTAGCTCCACCTACCGAGATCGGATCGGTTCAGTCTGGCACCCATACAAAAGGGTCCCAAAAAGTGGGACGGCTCGTCTCAGTTATTTGGGGATCTGTCCCGGGATAAGTCAGTGGAAACGCCACAAAAGGCGCAGCTTAAGATGCATTTAGGTACCTAAACATGGTACCTTTTGATTTTACGTGAATGGGTACTCTGTACTTTTGACAGAATTTGGTTGGTACCTATAAAAGCACCTAATTCGATACCCATCCCTAACCAAAAACACCCACATTTCCCATCTTTTATATGTTACATATTATCCTGTCACAGTGGTAATGTCAGGGATACTGAGCTGGCATGTTGGCAGGTTTTTCTTTTTTTTTTATCTTAACAAAAAACAGAAGATAATTTTGATGAGATACTCCCACTTCACAGTGTGAGAAAGCTTTTGTTGCATAAAACATGATTATGTTTTGTCAATTAGTTTTCTCAGAAAAGTCTGAAAATTCTTTATGATTGATTCAAGATTACTTTTCAGACCCTTCTCCTCACAACCATAACTTATCATCGTTACCTATGATATGTTTTTAAGAAGTTTAGACTCGATATTTGTTAAAGTAAGAGAAAAGCTTGTCCAAAAAAAACTTAAATCATTTCGTTTTATTTGCTGGAGATGATACATGAAAATGTTTATTCTTTCCTTCCTCCCTCGCAGTAACAAACTACCTTTAAAGCTTGGTTTGCTAGAACTACCAAAATAGATTTAAATCCCTCGTGGTTATTTTTCCCACTACTTATGTTAAACACAAGACACTGCCGATGGACGTGCAGACAGAGAAGCACTCATACCTGCAGTTCTTGTTTATGCGGCGACAGCATCAGAGGAGGGAATCTGTTTGCTGAGAGACTGAGGGCTATTCAGAGCCCTGAGTCGACTCGACAAGCTGCCAGTCTGCAGCTTTGTCAGAGACACAGTGGCACACCTTGCAAACAATAGTGTGTGAATGTGCGTCCGTATCCACCAGTGTGTGAAGGTTAAGAGAGAGAAGACAGACGTGGTGTGATCCCATGAGACGGAGGGAGGACAGATAGTATAATTAGCATCAAAAGTGGAAGAGAGGAGGGAAGGAGGGGGGAGACAGAGGAGGAGAGAGCCTCGCAGTACAAACAGAGGGGGGAGATGTGGAGGGAGGAGTAGTGATGTCTGGAGTCTGTCTAGCCTGATTAATACAATGACCCAGAATATAATGCATACATTCCTGTTAGATCTATAACTGCACGCTGCATTAACATAAATTTACAAACAACAGGAAAAACAGGAAGTAAATCAAGGACTATGAAAACAGACTTTAGACAATCTGCAGTCTGTGACGGGTATTAAATACAACCATTTCTGTTCCTCAGAACATGTTAACTCACATCTTTCATTTGATAAAGGCTGCACATTGTCTAGATTTAAATATCTGAGCGCCAGTCGAATTTTAATGTGAAAAAAGTCGTATTTTATCAGAGAATAAGTTAAGTTGATATGGACAGCTTCAGATTGAAATGTAGTCCAGGACATAACAAGAAAGGCGTTTTCTTCTTTGGCTTTCAACAAACATTTCAACACATGTGCTTAAACTGACACAAGAGACATCCTGATATTTTTGTAGAGTATGGATTTTAGGACCTCTCCGGCTCAATCCCTGTTCCTTGATGGATTCTTGCTCGTGCTGCGTTGTCTTGTTTCTCACACAGACCGTATTAAACATAGATATGGTCACAGTGGCATCACCACCCTTTGATTTCTGAAGCATTTTATTTTTCATACTGAAAATGCTGACTCAACCTAACTTTCTACTGACATAGACTAAGATAGAAATAGACAAAGATGTGGAGCAGGGGGCAGACTTTTAGCCTCCTGGCAAACACCTGCCAATCAAATCAGCCACACCCCTTTTATGGGAAGATTTTTTTTTTTCCAAAGATGTTTTTGCTCTTTTACCTCTCTCTCAACATTACTCTCATATTTTTAGAAAACAGATGTAAAATTTCTCACTGGAAAATTTTGATTTCTTTTCTCTCCACAGAGTGCCGGGTGATGAAGGGGAAAGCTCAGCGTGGTTCAGCGAAGAGTCCCGTTCAGATCAGGCGCAGCAAGTCACCTGCTGAGTCAAGTTAGCACCATTATTATCTGCACTGTAACATTTCCTGGTTTGAATTACAGCAGAAACTAACCTTCTACTGTTAGATATAACACAAAGACCTGCTGGAAACACGTACAGGCACATTTTATTACAGGGAAATGGAGAACTCAAATATCACATTAAAATAACTACAGGGTGAATGCAGGAGCTTATTTAAGGGTTAAGTTGGAAATTGCTTCATCCAAATATAAAAATAGTGTATAAAAAAGATGGCTTTGAATGCAGATAAACACATCCGGCTTTTGTTAAAATAAGCTTCTTTAATAAAAGATGCATCTTCTATTTTATTAACATTTCAAAATCTGAGTCACAACGTTTTTACTTATTAGTCCAAATCTTTATAATATTCAATAAAAACATTTTGGGAATTCCAAATTCAGCCTTTGTTTCTCCTTCATAATATTTGTTTAGCACAATACATTATCCTGTGTTCTGAAGATCGGATTTAATGTAATTCTGTCCATGCAGATCCTTAAAAGAAGATATGAATAAAACATGAAGAGTAAACAAAGAGAGTGTAAACAGCTTTAAGCTGTTTGTTTGACAATCAGGGATTTTAACATTTAATAACATTCAGGAGGCATAAAGCATTATGGGGACACTGGTGCCCGCTTAGGTTTGAATCTATTATTCACACAACAGAGTTTTGAAAAGTGCTGAATCTTTCTTCTGAAATGCTCACAGCTACACCACTAGTTGGCTGAACAGTCAGTGATATAAAACTCGGCTCAGGCATGACAAAACGCCTGTTAAACATTTCAACTCTGAACACTGGAGGAAAAACTTACTCAAAGGAATATGTTCATGTAACAGGTTCAAATCACATATCATCTGGGCATATGTAATGCCTTTAGAAATACATGTTCAGATGCTGTTTCCTAACAGTCTGTGAAAGCATAAGAAGGTGGTCAGGTTGCAAAACATCCCATAGGACAGATGCAGACACTCAGTGCTCTGGGGGAAGCAGCAGGAGATCACAGTTTAGTTTATTATGCTGTTTTACACCATAGTTGTTGATGGAGTCTTCAGCCCTGCAGGCCCCCTCAGTCCATCAGTGGTCTTAGATATTTTATTGATCACTGATTAGGGACGCCTGGCTTTCTGAGCAGCAGATGTTTGGCTGACTCGCTGTGAGGCAGGAAGCTGTTGAGCATAAAATGCATCTGTTGTACCTGAGAGGTCAACAGGGTGATAATAGGGTCAGAGCAGATGAAGCATGCGTGGCTTGACTGTGATAACTGTTATTACCAGGCCAGTTTCTCATAAATAATGCTGATGAGGCTTGAAAATATTTAACAGTGAGTATATAATACAAGCATACCTCTTTATCTTTTCTTCTGTTATTTCTGATGGCTCCGTGGGATTAAGGATTATTTTAAATATTAATGCATGCTTTTCAGACTTGAAATCCAGTGTTGTGAGTCAGTGCAAGGCTGAACTAAAGCTTTTCAGATTGACTTTGCATAAATTATAAGCTTTAAAATACCCAAGTACTGCAGAGCCACATGTTTTCATGCATTCAGTTTTGTTCCTTTTCTTATAGAGTCTAAGAGTTAGCAAAAAAATAAATCTAAAAAAAGTTTACCAGACTCCAAACAACTAAAAAGCCATGAGTGTTGTCTGTTTTAAAATGCCTCACCTGCCACTGATTTATTTAGCACTGATATAGAGACCACTTATTGGCTTAAAGCTCAATGATAGATGTGTGTATAACCTCACACACCCTCTACATAATTTGAAGAGTCTACTTAACAATGCATCCCGCAGCCTCTGGCCTTTTGAAACACTCAACTCTTTGAAGGGTTCGCTGGGTTCATTTGGATGAATGCACTGAAAGTGTTTTTTGGTAGGGTGCTAGGACTGAAAACGCAGTGATCTCTTATTCAGGCGTCACTTTAGGATTGACTTCTATACAGAAGATGTATAAATCTTTCAAGTATGTAAATCTAGAGGCAGCATCAGAGAGGTGAGGGTTGTTCTGCCTCTGCTGCAGCTGAATGTTTGCTCTCTAAGTAAACCAGCTGCACTCTCTGTTCAGGATGTGTGAGGGGAGCTGCTTGTATTTAGATTTTCAGATTTCAAGGATCCAAGATTGTGATTTCAGGTCCTTTTAAAGTGTACAAACAGCTTGTTAAGTGTGCATCTGTACATCTGTTTATCTGGCTGAGTGGTTAAATGAAGCCAGCATCATAAAGCTGGTTAACAACAGCTCTTTATCCACCTCGTGTTTTCAACGCCCATTGGCGCAAATTTACACTGACCATCTGCTTCATAGTCTCCAGAATTCTTTTCATCTCAGTTCACAAAAACTCCTTTAAACCACTTTTACACACAGCTACATCACTTTGCTCTGCTCTTAGCTATAAACACAATGTACTACACAGAGTGGATCCTAGCAACATGGCAGGACGCAGAGAGAGTGAATAACACGTCACCTAACAAACAGAAACCGTCAGCGTTGCTCTGAGCTGCAGCCAAATGAGGCCACAGTTCAGGGATGACTTTTCTGCAGAGCCACAGCAATTCAGGCTTTTCTTATACACTTTCTAATCCACACCACTGTTTACCTATTTTACTCCTGCTTCCCCTCCCTCCTCCTCCTCCTCTTCTCCCTCCATTACCCCACCTTCCCTTGTCTCTCCTTCAGCCAATGGGACAGGCTCCAGCAGCCAGCTTTCCACCCCGATTTCCAAGCATTCCCCCACCTCCACCCCCAACAGCCCAGGCCTCAACAACAAGCAGAAGGTACCCAAACCTCTGTCCCTCATTCTGGCTGCTGATCTTTCACATTTCTTATCCGATCACAACAAAAGTTCTTGTTTTAAGTGGTATAACCAGAGGTTGATCTAAGGCAAGCTTGAATAAGTGCTTAAAATAAACCTGTTAAAGAAGGAAGTATTAAGACCACCATTTAGTTAAGAGAGGGTGTCTGCCTCCAAGAGGACTATTAGGTGATCCCCATGAAGAAGAGTCAGATGATATAACGCCCTAGCTCCCATTCTTCGACTGGAGACTTTCAGCAACACAGTCAGGCCTGTTTTCTGAGAGTGCTTTAAGGTACCATGGTGCCTTATCATGAAGATCTAATTGAGTAGTTTAATGATTTTAAAGGCAGCAGAAGTAAACAGCTAATATGATGTCTTTGAAATGGTATGAATTAAGACGGCTCTTTTCGACATGTCTGAGCAGCGTGCTAGCAGGAAGTTGAGAATACAGGATACACCGAAAAAACACTAAAATCTCACTAAGTGTTTTTGTCTAATTTCAGTGAAAAATGTCTTTTTAGACTTAATATGGGCTGCAATCACTTGACCAGCCCAGAAAAGTGTCTTATTTCAAGTTATTTTAAGACAAAAATTAGGTCTGAATTGCTTGAAACAAGTACAAAAAAATCTGCCTGTGGAATAAGAAAAATATGCTTGTCAAGACTAAATTGATGTCTCAGTACAAGTAGGTTTTTCTTACCCCACTGGCAGATTTTTTTTTACTAATTACAAGCAATTCAGACCTCATTTTTGTCTTTAAATAACTTAAGATAAGACACTTTTCTGGACTGGTTAAGTGAATGTGGCTCATATTTAGTCTAAAAAGACATTTTTACTGAAGATAAGACAAAAACACTTGATAAGATTTCATTTTTTGCAGTGTAGTCATGATCTTTGTTTTTCTTTTTAAGTGGATTTTTTTTTCTTGAGTTTCATCCTCCCATCTCTTGCTTCCTCTCAGCTCTGACTTCACAGATGTGATTTTGATCTTCTGTGTTTGCAGGAACTCTACTTGCCCTTATCTCTGGATGATGATGATTCAATCGGCGAATCGATGTAGGCTGTCCCTCTGCAGCCTGCCACCCGTTTGACCTGAAACACAGAAGTTTTTATACGTCTGCTGCTTTCCACCTCCACTCATAGTGCCACCCGTCGTTCAGGAGAACGTTCTTTGTCTGTTTTTTTAAAGGCCTTAGCCAGCAGAGCTATGACACCATTTGCTGCTTGAGAATATCACAAACCACTTTTTGAAATCAGTTTCAACCACATCACTACAATCAGCTCACTATTGTTCTGAAATATATTTCCATGTGAAGGTTAAACACAAGTTCTCACACAGTTCACTGACCAGCAGATTTCACGGGGTAAAAAAACTCACTTGGGTCTCAAACATTTTTGTAAAGGATGCACTCTGACTTTAATGTTTCAGTCACTGAATTCCAAGCAGCAAATGGGTATTTTTAGGGGTGTTGGTCAGATCTGACTCAACTTTTTTATCACTTGTATTTGTGGTGTTTCTCCATGTCCTCCTGTCCTCCTGCCCCTGGTGTGAAAGCTAATGGTTCCTTTTCAGAGGAAATCTGCAAAGCCAGATAAAGTCCTTCTAACCTGCTGTAAATACTGTGTATAGCTCTCCATCAAAGCATCTCAGCCCAACGTCTATTAATGTGCTTCCATAACGTCCATACGATGTCTGTCTAACATTTGCTCCACATAAAACAGGGTTTGGTCAAAGTAGAAGAAGAACCAAGTTGAAATCTCACAGCAGAGGGTGAGGATGAGTGGGCTGCAGCTCCTGACTGAAGAGGATGACTGTTCAGAAGTGAAACGCCTCCACAATGAGAATTCATGAACCCAACTAAGAATATATTGTTTATAGATGAGTCGTTAAAAAAGCATCTAACAAGGGAGTATTTAATCCATGTTAGAAACGGAGGCTTCAAAATCCTTTGATTGGCAATGATTGGATCTCTTTTCCTGTCGAATCAGAGACGAGGAATTAACAGTTAAGAAAATCATCCCACATGACCCTCAGTGAATAATCTATGTTGGTGTTTCCTCTATTTTGACCCTCTACTTACAGTAGGCAGTAGGCTACACATGGTTGATACCCTCTGTGTTTTAGATTTTCACAATTTGCAGTGCATGATACTAATGAATGATTGGTTATAAAAACTTTGGGCGAGCAAAAAAGCTTAATGAAGGACCTAAAGGTGCATAAAAATAAGTAAGAATTAAGTTTCTTACTTACAGATAAAAACAACCAAAGGAAAAAAAAATATCAGGCCCTTTTTTAATAAAAAGGAAAAAAAAACATCCAGTATACAGTTTTTATTCATCAAGTCTCAATGATTCCCTTTAGGCGTGTTTTATAGTGTGAAATTTAAAGATAAATAAATAAAGGTCTCAAAGCCAAAGTATGATTTTAGATCGAGAATTATAGAAAAATGTAAATTTATCAGTTGTAAAATTCTTTAGAAGCACACCTGGAGATTTATGCATGTTACTTTCAACACATCAAAATAAGATTGAAATGAAATCATGCTCATCTGAGGCCATTAGAGTTTATCAGGGCGCTTCATGGTAGTGGGATTTTTCCTCTATTTTGCATGGCTCAATGTAGTTCTCAGATACAGGGGGAGGTAAAAACCACAACAGCTTTCTAAATCTATGTGTGGGGTAAAATTTTTATAAAGTCTATTAATTTATATCAATCAAAGGTAGTTGTTGAGGATTCTTTTCTAGTTTTAACATGCTCACATGAGCTCTAAACTCCTTTTTCAAGCCTCTGTGTGCAACTTTCTTATGGTCACGTTTCTTTTTTCTATCGTTACAACTCATGTAGTATGTCCAGGAACAGGTTTTTACAGAATTGTTCAGGGAATCCAGCCTGCAAATTGTTAAATTGGACGTCAGCAAAGCACAAAGCAGGGAGATAACTTTTAATCACAGTAACTGACACTTTGCTCTCGCCAGCATTTCAACACGTGACCACAAATGATTTTTTGATACATTGACAAAAATGTTGCACATGTAGCAACTTGCAGACAAAAGTCTATGCATTTGGATGTAAAATTAGCCAGTTTTTCAGTAGTAATAGTCTTTGTGTAATCAAAAGCATACAAAGAAAATAACTTGGACTGCATTTTTCAGGCAGTTTTCCTCTTTCAATGATGTGACAGAAGTCTGCGACAGTAAACTGTATGTCTTATGAGTGATCCGGACAAGACATTTTCATCAGACGCATGATGCTCAAGACAAAAAATCAAACTACCCGGTGCTGTAAGCTCCATCTTTCTCCTGCAGGGAGTGCTGTCACACCAGCACACACACAGCTAATAAAATCAGCCAATCCAACAGCAGGGACACTTCACTTGACTGCCCATTTTGTACAAAAACCCTACTTGTTGTCTCGGTTCTGTATAACCTTTCATGATAATAACCTAATTGTTTCCTTGATTTTTCTACAAGTTACTACAACATATAAACCATAAACAGAAACTGTTGGTTGTCTTGTGTTAACCGGCCCACCACCACGTTAGCTGGATGGTGTGATTTCATCACCTACAGTGGTGCCTTTTTTTTAAAAGATTGCTGTCTTTGATAAAAAATGAAACGGGGAATGGAAGGCTTGTTCTTTGTTATCGGCTGTTTGTAAAACATTTTTAATAAGTCTTGAATGAGGAGGCCTCTGACATGCTTTGTTTTGAGAGTTACAGGACACTTAATCATGGTGTAAATATGCTCCCCTCCTGTTCTCTTTCATATGTATGCCTTTCTGATCGAATGAATGACTTTTTCTGTTTCTGGGAATTTACCATGTCCTTTTTAGTGGTACTTTGCAACGTCACAGTGGCTTGTTTCAGTGCTTCATTCATTGTATTAACTGGTATCCTTTTGCAATTAAAACAGTTGTATTACACTTCTCTGGTTGTGAGTTTATTACACACAAATATGGATAATTGAGGGCCACATCATCTTATTTCTGAATATGTTTTTGACACACATCTTATTCTGACTTGTGAATTTATAATAGAAACAGGAAATTGATGTCAGGATGTTGTGTACAATGCCCTGCTTTTAATAAGTGTCTACAATCTATTGAGGGATCTGAAATTTCATACAGACTTGGCAAAATGTGAAATAGTTATTTTGTTTAGAGATCACTTGTAAAAAAAAAAAAAAGAAAAAAGAAAGAAAAAAAGATAGTATTTTAAAGCTACACCAGCATGACGAATGATGACTTTAATTTTGTGTCATGCTACTGGCACATGATCTCAAAACTGAACAATAAAAGCACTGATTGATTTCATGTTTAACCAATTTTGAGGCTCCCATCAGCCAGGAAGACAAAGTATGTAGTGAGTATGTAATAAGTAAGTAAGATGATGGCTGCTGGGACAAAGCTGTTTTTTTTATCATTTAGCTAAACAGGTTGCTACTTCAACTGATAGATCAGCTGGACAAATCTAAGATTTGAAATATGAACACAATCTGATGGGATCAAGAAAAGAACAGGCCTTCTGAAGTGATCACTGTAATAACTGCTCATCATCTACTCATTAAAGTTAGAGTCATTATGTACAGTATAGCGACTGCCTTAAGAAACAGTGGGAGACGTCACCTTTTTCCAGTTATATTTTGGGGTAATTTTGCCTTTATTGAATCAACTGAAAAGAGACAGGAAATGTGGGGAGCTAAGAGTGAAGGAAGACATTCAGCTGATGGTTGAGACTGGGAGTTGAACCGGCTGCTGTTTTGTCGAGGTCTGTAGCCTCAGGGATACCCATGTTAACCACTACACTAACAACATCCCCTTAACATCCATGTTTTAAACAGACTATGTTCACCATGCTGTAAATAGCCTCGTCTGACACCCACTAGTGGCAGCTGCTGCTGCCGGCATTAAAACTACATAATGAAATTGTTCATTTTTCAGCCAGCAGTCTTGTTTGCTTTTTACAGGCCGTAAAGAGGCACACTGTTTCATTTTGTTTCATAACCAGCACAGGTAAGAAGATTTCAATATTTTTAGCAAACAAAAAGAAGCCAGAAGCAATATAAAATGTATATTAAAAAACTTCAATAGAGACAGTTTCCTGTAAACACCGTGACCAGGTGTCAAACATGGCAGACTACTTCAACCTGTCTGACAGGGCTTCGTTCAATCAGTCAGGCCACAGCTCACTGTCTTCTTCACTGAGGTTAAGATGTGTGATTTTTGTAAAAGCAGAGCTCAGCTGAAGAATTATCAATGTGGGAAAGCAGAATCATTGAATATTCTTCTAAAACCTGTGACCTACAGCTAGAGGCAGAAATCTGCGGTGCTACCTCAGGACTCTTTTAGAGACTGAATAGGAATAGTTGCTGTTTCATCCTAACCTGCATGGACACATCTTTATGAATGTCCTGCCATCTGCTGGCTATTATGTGTCCACACTGCAGTTTGACTCTGCTCTAATGTGGCAGTCATATCTGTGGAAAGAGTTGGAGCTTTAAAGTTAACATTATCCTTTGAACTAAAATGACTTCTTTGCTTTGACGATGTTTGAAACGAGGAATGATAAACAAAAAGTGAAAATATCAAGCACTATCTCACAATGTTAGTTCACAGTAAAACTCTATAAATGTTTAACACTGGCCTTAAGTCATAAATGCTTGCCTTTGTTATCTGCTTTTTGGGTTCATGAAAGTTCAGGAGTCTGTTTTCAGAAGTTAAGACCCTGAAAAAAATCCAGCAGCAAAAGCGTTCCTCTGTCATTACTCTGCAGAATCTCAAGCCTTTCCGCCAAATATCTTGTAAATTGGGTGAAGGATGCTTCCATCAGAACCTTTTTCATTGCATAGTTTCCACAAAAAACTTAACTTTAGGCTGAGTTGAAAAAATTAGCAAAAGTGTAGTTTAATATCCATTCTGCCAAAATCAAAATGTATGATTGAACTATTGTGGTAAAGGTCTGGGGGAAAAAATATCACCACCAGGAGAACAGCTATTGAACATGCTTATCAGAAATATTTAAACCCACATATATACTTGTCTGATAATGTGAAGCTAGATTAATATTTGTGAGTGTTACTTCTCACATTCCTAGCGTTCCACAATGACACTGTGAACTCCTTCTTGTGTCAAAGAATGTTAATACTCTCTTCCTGTCACAGGAATCTCAGGCTCTAAATCAGCTTGAGGTTTCACATCTTGATGGCATTATTGGTTGGAGTTAATTTCCCTCTGGCTTTGAAATAAATCATTTCCTTTTCACAGATATTGCCTGGAAAAATCTTTTTCACGTATTCTCCTGCTCTGATCAAATTAAAACAGTGTGTTTTATATCACTAAGTGTATCTCTAGGGCTATGAGTACCGTGATTCTAAAATATATCAGAGTTAGAAATACACAGAAATGTAAGCAGAACAATAAAATGTTTAAATCTCTGGTTTCCTTCTCTTCATACAAACTAAAGAAATGTACAAAGTGAACATCAATATGGATGGAGTACAGTGTTTGTCCTCAGGGGGGCACTAGAGGATAAGTGTCCAATAGACCTTATAATCTTGTTTCATAGTTTGTACTTGAGCTTCTCAGTATTTCACGAGTAAATAAAAATTTGGATGCTTATGGAGAAACGAGAATTTCAGGGTAACAGTCCTCAGAGGAACATGGATGTTACAAAATCACACAGAAGAGACAAAAGGTCAAAGGTCAGACAGTCACAGCAGACTTAACCCTCTGGAGGTCTTTAATGGTAATGATTATAATCCTTAAACACACACACACACACACACACACACACACACACACACACACACACACACACACACACACACAAACACACACACACACACACACACACACACAAACATTAAATTTGCTTAGATATTTCTAAACTTTTTTTTTAAGAACAATCAGTTTGATGTACATTTACCTGTCCATTAGAATTTGACTAATTTAGTAAATAATCTTTATTTATAAAGCACTTTTCACATATAAAATTTCACAAAATGTTCAACAGACAAAAATGTCAAAATACCAAAATGCCAAATTAATTGTTTAAATATATACAGAAATAAATAAATAAATAAATAAATAAATAAATAAATAAATAAATAAATAGATAAATAATAATAACAACAACAATAATAATAATAATAATAATAATAATAATAATAATAATAATAATAATAATAATAATAATAATATAATATTGGTCAAATGGTTATGTGGACTGGGATTAACAAGATAGGGCCCAGATATTTTGCAAAATGGTAGGTTAATCTTATTTTATGCAATGACTAACAGAATTCAGCTGTAAAATAATTATCTGCCATCACAAATCATCTGCACACAGATGATGTGAAATGTTACAGACTGTTTTATATTTTTCTTGGGGGTGAAGGATAAAAAATGAGAACAGCAATTGCACCAGGACGGACCTCTGTGATACACCTAGGAGGCTAGAAGTATGACACCAAAATAAATGTGAAACAGAGATGTATGTTAACATCAAACTGGACAGGTGAAAGAAACTGTTGAAACTTAGAAATGAGTCAGCTGAACTTTCACTTGCTCTGTTTTTTTTTTGTTTGTTTGTTTTTTTGGAGGGGGCAAGTGGTACAACACAAGTGGCAGATAGTTAAGGAGAAATATACAGTATTTTTTTTGTGTCCACCAACTTTTGAGGAAGACTTGTCTCTTTGACTGGTAGCTTCACCACCATGACCTCTGGGTACCTCTGGCTCTGTGTGGTGCTAAGAAGGTTGTAGTTAACTTTAGGGCTTCAGTGCCCAATTGAATAATCTCATAATCAAATGCTGATATGTAAGGGATTATGATTAGCTGGAGTTGATGTGAAATAGAATCCTGATAGGACGAGATAAGTGACCTTTAGCCATTAAGGTGCCCTGAATGCAGAATCTTAAGGCCTCACATCAAGTTGTTTCTTTTTGAAAAGCCTTGTGTTTCTTGATATTTTTTCTCACTCCACTCCAAAATTTTCTCATGAACTTCTGATTATATCTGAACCCTTTCACCAGTCTTTTCCCTTTTATATCACCGCTAATCCAAATGATTTACTTTAATTTCAGGATTTTCTTCAGCCTGTCGACTTAGCTCCTGCATGGATTTACCTTATTACCGTTGGCTCTCTCTAACATTTTTCCTCTTTTGCCTTCATTTTAAAATCTAGAATAATAAACCCAGGTGACAATGTGATGCTTGTCTGTGTGAGAGGAGTCAAAGAGGTCAAACAAAATAAACGCAGTGTATCTTACTACCTCAGTTTTCTCACTGTGCTTTATTTGTTGTTTGTTTGGACTGACAGGCCTCAGACTGGGCGTGACAAATAATCCAGGCAGTTAGAGTTAGATGGGAACATCAGACACTGAAAAGGGACAAGTTTTTGCTTGTTTCTACCTCCGAGACGCAGAGCTGTGGGAGTGAAGGTGTTCTGTTTCAGTCTCCCCTCTCCTCCTCTCCTTCTCTCCTCCTCTCCTCCCATGCAGCCTACAGTCACCATATCAGCCTTTGCACAACACCTCCAGCCGCAGAGAGGTGCTCGTCAGACCAGTTTGACTGTTAGTGTGCACATGAATGAATGTTTGGAAGCCCTCGCAGGCTGAAGATCAAACTCCAGAAACTGGGATCAGTCCCACCCATATGTGCTTAATTTAACCGACCCTTCAAAAAAATGTGGGACTGATTTGAACTCACATCACAGGCGCTTCAGCAAACTTCCAAGGTGTTTAACTCCACACTGTGAGGATCAGACAGTCCACAGGTGAGTGCTACCTTTACCTACTTATACTACAAGCTCATATGTGATTTCTTTTTCATGTTTTTGAACACCCCTGTGTACTTTACTTCACTTTAACTCATTGGTGTTAACATTTAGCCATTCATTGTGTGTTATTTGATGATTATATGATAATAATCTTGTAATGAAATTTCTCAAGTTCCCTTCCTGGTTGGAAACATTAAAACTTTTCTCTTCTAAATGACATGCGCTGACTTGTGTTAGGGGTTTTTAAGTATTGCGGGTCATATTGGGCTTTAAGAAACAGGCTCTCTCTTGTGAAGTCTGCAGAAATTCCACTTTAAATGTTAAGTATTTATACATGGCAGCTGCCTGAAGATGTACAGTGTCTTGCATAAGTATTGTGTAAAAAGCTCCATTTTTGATTGTTTTAAAGAGGGGGGATATGGTAAAATATTTGGTGCAAGGGGAAACATAACTAATTCAATTATTTGCATGTGATTTAAGGAAATCTCTCAGAGTTTATCTGTGAAGCCCCTGACAGAGATAAAATTAAAACGTTCACCTTCAGGGTAATCAGGGTCTAAAAAGCCTCAATAAAACAGTTTAAAGCCAACGCTGTGCCATGTCGTAAAGTTCAAGGCAGGTGAGCACTAAAGGGAAAAACTCACACTTTTCTTATCTGATCATATGTATTACTTTCCTGTAAACAGCCTTGAGTAACACTTCACTTTAAACAATGTCTGTACGTCACCAGCATTTATCGACATGTGCAGCGGAAGCATCTGGAATGTGAACTGAAGTCACCTGAACATATGTTAAAAAAATTAATCAGAGGATATGATACAGATTACTAGAAATCAGCAAATGCTTTCTTTGAAGTTAACTTCCAACGAATGACCACATTCACTGGGATCCACTGAAGAAGGCTAAAAATAGCCTGTCTGAGCACAGAAGCCAGAAACTCTCAGACAGATAACACACAACAGACCCACACACAAACACATAAACACACACACACATGTACAGACTCAGGACCTTGTTAAAACTCCAACCTCTCAAAGTGATTTATTTTCCTGATCACAAAACATGTAAGCGGGAAGTACTTCACTCATTCTTCCAAGAGTTAAACAATACGTGGAGGTAATGAAGTGCAGAACAAACGCGGACCGGGTGTGGCTCCAGCTATGCACATGCCTATGTAGGCCAGTGTTGTGTGTGGGAGGGTGAGTCAGACAGGTAATACACCTGGAAACTTCCTTATAGTGGAGCAGGAAAGACAGAGAGGTACGAGGGGCTCTTATTCTTCCTTCTTCTTTTCTAGTATTTCCTCCTTTTGGGTGTTTCAGTGTTTCATCTTTGAAATCTTTATTACATATTTCTACATACTTTAAAGATACTTTTTTATGCTTTCAACATTCCATTTCTTTAGTCAGCTAAATCTAGTTTCACTTTCTTAATACAAAACACCAATCTGCCACTATCAGATTTTCTTTAACTTATTTATTCTTGAAACTTATTTTGTCTCTAGTGCAACACTTATATTTTTGAGCTCCTTGAGAAGAACAAACTTCCTCTCAAGTCAGAGCTCCTAGCTTTCACTGAATTAGATTTGGTGGCCTGTGTTGTGTTATTTTTGGCGGAAAGAAATATCAAAATTCATCTAGTATAGTTATTTTGGCTGAAAGAGCCCAAACACAGTCTTGATGGGTCAATCTGAGGGGAATACAGGATCAAGAGTTAAAATATCTGCTGTCTCATGGGGATATGTTTTTTTCGGTCTTATCTCTTCAGTGGCAAATGTCATGTCTTTAACACACTTTGTGTCGTGCCCTCTGTACTTTACAATGTGTTTGTGGCTGGTCTTGATGACTGTCACTCATGCACTCATCCTTTTTTATTGTAAATAAAATCATAGGGCTTGAAAGTTTGGGTCAAATCTGACTAATGAGGTATCATTAAAACATACAGCCCCTGTGGACTGTTGTTGATTTGTGGAAGAAATACAGGCAGTAATTTAAATATGCCTTGAAAACAAATATTAGCTTCAGTGAAATCTTTGGGTTGCTAGCTTTGTTAAAAGCACATCAAATTGTGTTCACAGTTGTGGTGTGATAAGAAAATGAATGTTGCAGCTTAACAATCCTGTTTATAGCGTTTTATATCATATCAAAACAGCAGTATATTTGTATCTCTGTCCAGAGAGTTTCTTGGCCACAGTCCAGTCTGCTGATCTGGGAATAAAGAAGTAGATTTACAGCGAGCAGCTTTTGTCCAGAAAACTGATTCTGGTCAAAGGTCAGAGGGAGATCCTGCCCACATAAAGCTTCACCGAACACAATATAAAGTCAGAAACCTCTGCTGTCTGTCATCCTTCTGCAGCTGTAATAGTTCAGCGTGAGCACCATGTTCTCCTCTGCTGTCCCGTACAAGAACCAGCACTACTTTGAGCTGAGGAGGGACTGTATCAAGGACAAGACGCTGTTCGAGGACCCAGAGTTCCCAGCCAACAATTCATCGCTGTTTTTTAGGAAACCACTTCCTGGATATGTGGAGTGGAAACGACCCAGGGTGAGTGGCACAAGGTCCAGCAGGGAAAGCAATTATGCTCTTGTAAATATGCCATGAACCTAACAGGGACAAACACAAATAGTCCATATGGTGAAAAGCAAATAACAAGATCAGAAATAATAATTTCTTTCAGTTATACTCACAGAAAAGTTAAAACTTGCATTGTTTTATAGTTTTCTTGACTTTTCTCAACCCCCTTTTTTTTGTGTTAAAGGAGATAAGCGATGCACCGCGTCTGTTTGTGGAGGGTATCAGTGCCCACGACCTGAACCAGGGACAGGTGGGAAACTGCTGGTTTGTTGCTGCCTGCTCCTGCCTGGCTTTAAAGCCAGATCTCTGGAAGAAGGTGAGCAAACTCTATTTCTAAATGTGTGAGATGAGGAAAGTTGGTGGTTAATAGGGTTTAGGGTATAAATATAGAGAGCTTACAGTTAAAACATGAAACCAGCCTGACAGCACACTTTGGCTCAGGTCAGCAGGAATCACCTGAGGGGTTTGCATATGATTCACAGCAAACCAAATTCCTGTGGGAAACTACTTGAAAGTAGGATTTGTTAGTTTGTGCTCTGTGATGAAGGTTTGAGGCCTTAAATAAGCCACAATGACTATTTTATCAACAAAAACACAATGTTGTGGCATTTTTACAGCAAATAAAGTTACTTCACAACCTTCAAAAAGGCAAAATGACAACTATGTAGAACAGCTTATAACAGGGTTACCAAAAGTCAGCCACAATGCATCATGATCAGCTGTTTGTAGAAAGTTTAGGGAGAAAAATGCAACAGGAAATCTTATCCTGTGCTCTACGATCCATCTCTTAAAAATGTAACAGAGCCTGTGTCAGTGTTTGGAAGCTGAGCAGTGTCACATTTTTGTTCTTATCTTTAACATGTTTCCACTTGTTGAATGTTAAAAAAGTGTCCCGTTCAAAAATAAAACTAAGGTTTCTGATTTGTGCTGGTAAAATAAATTGAACATATCTTCAGGAATGAGTTCAGTTAAGAAGTGAAGATTCGCTTTTTTCAGTTTTCCAGTGAGAGGTGAAACTGATGGGCAAAATGTGCTTAAATGGCTGTGTTTTTGCTGTTTTGTCTGCAAAGCTTTTGTGACGATTCAACGATATTTAGGGGTTTATTAATGAAGTGTAGCAAACTTCAAATACAGAGAACGTCTCCTGTTAATTTGTAGTTGGCGGCTGAGGCTAAAGTTGATTCCAACTAACATGCAGCAGTTATTCTGCAGTGATCTGTTCAGACTTGAGAGTCTATCAATGAAATGAAGAGTGAAGTAACGTTAGCTCTGCTTGGTAGATGAGCACTGGTAGGACATAAGGAGGAGTCACTAACATTACATAGATGTGTCTCAGAGCTCTGGGCTGAGAGTAACGCTTAATATAGCCGGCTGCTAAATTATGGTAGTAATGTACAAAGCTTGCTTGTTGTCACGTTTTCAACAACAGCACTATATAACTGTTAATAAATACATTACATACATTGTGAGCACTGGTGTAAATGTTTTGCACTGAGCATGTTGAATTGACTCCAGGAAGAGTAGCTGTACTTGCTACAGCTAATGGAGATCAAAATAAATACAAATACAAATTGGTAAAAACAAAAATTGTCTAGAACAAAGGAAATATGTGTTAAAAAAAAGAGCTGATCTCCGTTTGTTTCCTAAACAAACACACCTTGTTAAGAGTCACGTCTGTATGTGAGAGACTCTAGGCCAAAGGGTAGCGCTGCAATCTAATTTAAAGAGATCCTCCTCACTTCAATTTTAAAAGTTATATCTTATCACCAGAAATAATCAAGCTTGGATTAGTTATTTTTCTGTTTTTTGATTCAAAAATCTATGCAATACTGAATTATTAATATATGAAGTTAGAAAAATTAATTTCTGTGGAGCAGAAATAGTAGATCTACTTCATGCTAACTCTGCATGAGTTAATGCCCAAGTTAGAAAACCCCTGACAAAATTCTCGACACACCCTGGTCATTGTCATTCTGCTTAGCTGCCAAACACAGTACTTCATTTGTACGTGTAAGCCCCATTAAAAAATGCTGCTTTGGGTTTGTTGATGTGTGTTTCCAGGTTATACCTGACCACAAGGACCAGGAGTGGGATCCCAACCACCCGGAGAGCTATGCAGGGATTTTCCACTTTCAGTTTTGGGTGTTTGGGGAGTGGGTGGATGTGGTGGTTGATGACCGACTGCCGACAATCAATGGAGAGTTAATCTACTGTCACTCCAAAGACAACAACGAGTTCTGGAGCGCCCTTCTGGAGAAGGCCTACGCAAAGTATGTCAATATACTATGACAAAGTACTCTGCTGCTTGGTGCTACAGAGTTTGAAATCACTTTTTTGGTGTTACTTATTTATTATTTGTTTATATCTTTGTGTAGTATTTGATTCAACAGAAAAAAAAGGTCACATTTATTTATCTATTTATACAGTAGCTGATTTTTGTAAATTAGTGCTTGAAACTGTTTAGGTACAACATCCTTGATCTGATGATAGAGCAAACATTATACCAGAGGTTTGGCACATAATCCCTGGACTAAAACCATCACCTGTCTTTATTCACATCTTCCAACCACCCTCTCTGTGCTCAGGCTGGCTGGCTGCTATGAGTCCCTGGAAGGCGGAAACACTGGAGACGCTGTGGTGGATTTCAGTGGAGCTCTAGCTGAGGCTATCAACCTGGAAAAGGACAATTACTTTAGGGACCAGGAAAAACAAGACCAGCTTTTTGAGGGTCTACTGAAAGTCTATGAGCGTGGGGGAATCATAAGCTGCTCCATTAAGGTGTGTGCTCTTTCTGAATGTTGCCTCTTAGTGCTTTTCTCTAATGCAGAGAAATTCAATCTAATGGATTAATTGTTTCATGAATCCTTCTTGCTTAGGCAGAGCCACATGAAATTGAGGCAAGGATGCATAATGGGCTGGTGAAAGGTCACGCATACTCAGTGACAGCAGTGAAGAGAGTGCGGTTGGGTCATGGGCTGCTGGCCTACTTCAAGAATGAAACACTTCCTCTGATTCGCATGAGAAACCCCTGGGGCAAGATCGAGTGGAAGGGAGCTTGGAGTGACAGGTGAGAAAAGGTTAGAGGTCATTCATCCAGGCTAAAAGAGTAACAGTTTTCTCATCGTTCTGAATCTTTTTGTTTACATTTCAAATATTAGCTATATAAATTAAGCATTTCCTCTTTTAAAAGCCACGTGGGTATACTTAAAACCTATTTCAAGAAAAAATACAGCACTTTTAATATCACAAAGGAGTGGCCAAAATTATGAGAGTGCTTGGCATATTTATGGCTTCAGCTGTTTTGCTCAGTTGGCCGATAAACCCCCCAACAAAACAAATGATAAACGTACAAAGCCCGCATTATGTCATTATGCTCTATGAACTGAGGAACAGGGCAATCATAAGGAGATTTAGGTCATTTCCTTTTTAAAAGCAACATTGAAAATGATGCTCTGGACCGCAACACTATCCAGAAAAAATGAGCAAGTTGGTAATTAAACTGGACAGATCTACTGTGCATTTGAAGGAGAGCCTTTGGCTTGAGTTGCAGAAGGCATGGGAGAACATTAGTGGCGAAGTTCTCACAAAGTACATGGGCACTATGCCAGAGACGTGATGCTGTAACTGCTTTAAAAAGTGGACACACAAAATATTTTGGCCATCACTGTAAAGTATTCATCCACCTATCCAATCATCCATCCATCCATCCATCCATCCATCCATCCATCCATCCATCCATCCATCCATCCATCCATCCAACCATTCATCCATCCATTCATCCATTCATCCATCCATCCATCCATCCATCCATCCATCCATCCATCCAACCATTCATCCATCCATCCATTCATCAATCCATCTATCCATCCATCCATCCATCCATCCATCCATCCATCCATCCATCCATCCATCCAACCATTCATCCATCCATCCATTCATCCATCCATCTATCCATCCATCCATCCAACCATTCATCCATCCATCCATCCATCCATCCATCCATCCATCCATCCATCCATCCATCCATCCACCCATTCATTATCTTGTATTAATTTTCCCTTTTGAGGTCATGGGGGTTTGTTAGAACCTGATATGCAACAACGACCTGAAAGGTAACAAGACCCAAAATGTGATAAGTTGGGCAAAAAAATATTATGTTTTGTGCTCAGCATCCTTTACATTATCAACCAGTTATTACATTTTTATTACATTTCAGGCTCAGCACTTGTGTCACATTTTGACCAGTTATAACATTATGGGTTGTTGTTACACATCGGGCTCTAACAAAAAGATGAAGCCAGAATACCACCTGGTCCGTTGCTCTGGAGACACATGTTTGAGTGTAGGTGCGAGAAGAGGTGATCTGGCCAGTGGAGCTGTAGAACTAATGCTACACCTCCCAAGAATACAGATGTAATGTAATGAATAAGGATCTTGAGCTGGCTTTGCCTAGAAACAAACACCTGCATATCAACTGACATGGTCAAACTGTTTGGCAAGCATGTTTTGAGATAATTAAGTTTAGTTTGGTTTGGTTAAGCGTATAGAGGCTTTTGTTCAGTCTGTCATGATGGAGGTCATGGAGGTTATGGGCTATAATGCAGCCAGCCACTAGGGGGAGCAGTGTATGGTACAAACTGACATCCCAAGCTCACAGTGATCATCCTCAATGGAAATCAAAGCAATTTGTATGATTTTGTTTGAAAAAAGTTAAGACAAAGAATGGAAGACAACAGATACCCTATTCAGTACTGCTGTATGAGAAATGGCTGTTTGTGTCATGAGAATGTCATGTCACATGTTTTAGAGTCACGCCAATTCTGTGTAGGGGATCTCTCACTTAAAACAGTGTCATCCATGCTGTTTTTCTCTGCTTGTTGTTTGTCAGATCTGATGAATGGAAAAAGGTTGGTGATATGGAAAGAGGAAACCTTGGCATCGTAGTAGAAGACGATGGAGAGTTCTGGTGAGTGATCTCTTTCTCCTCTACTGCAAACAGCCAACATGTGGAGTTAGTTTCCTTTATAAGATGAAGATAAAGACGTTTTTTTCACTCTCACCCACAGGATGTCTTTTGCTGACTGGTGCAAGTTCTTCACAGATGTCGATGTGTGCCGTCTCATCAACACTTCTCTGATCAGCATCCATAAGACCTGGCACGAGGTGGTTCACTTTGGCAGCTGGACCAAGAACGCAGAGCCACTGCTGAACCGCTGCGGTGGCTGTGCTAACCACAGAGCAACATTCCTGCAGAACCCACAGGTAATGAAAGCTATGAGAGGACTCCCTTCTTTTCTGTCTTGGTGTAAATCTTTATCATCTTTACATTTCATTTATAATAACTTCATCATCTATTTCACAGTACCTGTTTGATGTTACTAAAGATGAGGATGAGGTCTTAATCTCACTGCAACAGAGGGACATACGGATCCACAGAAAAGTTGGTCAAGGAGAAAATTTAAGCATTGGCTTTGGTGTCTTCAAGGTAACAGTGAAAAATGTCTTAATAGGATGTTGATCTAAACTGTGAATGCATCGGAAAACACCCCAACTATGGGTTAATCACTAAAAAATTTATAAAGTTTGTTCAGCATTACAAGAAGATTGCGCTTAGACTAAGCAATGAGTTCAGAACTGAGGAAATTATTTTCGTCTGGGACAAAGTGGTTGGTGAGAGGTCAGTTTATTTAAAGGCTAACAAGCATCCCTTCATCATTTTTTTTCTTTTTTTTTGGCTTTCTTTGACTTCCCACTTGTCGAGTTGGCAGTTGTTGGGTGTTTGGGATGACGGGCAAACACGACCTGATAAGCTTATCAGAACAAATACTGAACATTTCAACAAGAAGCTAAATCTTTTGTGAAAAAAAGGGAAAACAAACCCTACATACTTGAGCTGATTGTTTCAAGCTGGTAAAGTGAGCAGAACCAAAACTTTTAAAGCTTCCAGTAAGAGTTCAGCTTCCTTTGGTACAGAAATCTTGTGCATTAGGGCTGAATCTGGTGGTTACTGGAGCTACAAAACCATGCCATCACATTCTTTCCAAGTTACACACTGTCTTTATGTGGAACCACAACCTCACAAAAAGCTGAAAAACAATCAGTGTAATGTAGTTTGAGGAGTTAAACATGAGAGATAATTGTGTCAAGCGCCCTAAGACATTACTTCAGATGAGTCAGGACAGCTTAGAGACGTGTTTTTAAAGAGGTCTTGACTGTTTGTTGAACCATGGAGTTCTCTTTAACAGCAGCCAAAATGATCAAACCAGATCTTATCCCTCTGCTGGGATTGGATCGTCACATTATAATGAGGCCTTGTAACCTTAGCAGTAAAACTGACCTCACATTTCCCGTACTGTGATTTACTCGCCAGTTATCTGGCATGGTTCAAACCCAGACACTACACGCTCCTTTCATGCCAACATAAGTGCTGCTCAGGAGGGCAAAATGCTGCTGAAACAAGGAGCCACTGCTGTGAGTCTGAACCAGGGTTTAACCATTGATATGTCCTGTCATAACGTGAGGGATGGATCCTCACAAGTCATCTGACAAACTTCAGACTGTCTATTATCTTCTCTCTATTTTTTCTTGCTTGGGAAGTTTATCAGAGGCAAAGGGGAACTTTCAGCCACAGTGCTCCGTCAGTGATCTGATATAAAAATAATCACTAAAAATACGACTACATATTCTCATATGAGTTCACATAAATTCAAGTTAAGAATATTTGTGACATTTGAGTGCATTCTTGCATATATCAAAATAAATCTGGGGATTGGGGATTGTGATTACCATGGAGTAATCTTTCTGGATGTCCAACTCAATGATTGGTTTAGCAGAACATTTCGTCTTGTTTAAAAGACACTCCATGCAACTCACTTAACACTTTTTATATATATAAAAAAAAAGTCATAAATACCATGACATCCAAATGAATTCCCTGTTCTGCCACTAGGGTGCAGAAAAATCTCTAGGGGAAATAATGGATCTTAATCTACATACCAAATCCTTTGTCTCTGTCTCTCATGTCAGTAAGATACGGTGTATAATGAGCATATTCAGTGTGTTTTATACACATTATGATCTTTTTTCTGTTTTATAGAGTGAAAAAACTTCACTTTTGTATGATTTACTGTGCTGTAAAAACACCCATCAAACCTAGAAAAACACAGTTTGTTATCCTTGTTGTTATCATGTCTTCGATGTTGTATTTAAGTCTGAAAACAGAGTTTGTGCTTTGTGCTGAGCTTAAGCAAATGAGAAGTTTAAATGTGCAAACCAATTACCACTATATTCAAAACCCACCCCGCGCTGAATGATGAGACCCTCATATAATTCTCTACCTCCCTTTGGTTAAAGATTTATGCAACGTTTTTTTTTTTCACCCAGACACCAAATAAATCCCCGGTGCTTTTTCATTCCCCAGGTGGAGCTCAACAGAAAGTACAGGATGCATGACATCTTGACGCAGCAATGTGTCAGCACGTCCACCTACATCAACGCTCGCGCAGTGTTCATGAGAATAATGCTCCCACGGGGACGCTACGTCATCATCCCCACCACCTTCAGGCCTTACACTCTAGGAGACTACATGATCCGTGTGTTTACTGATGTGGACTCAGATTGCAGGTATAAACAGCTTTGACGGTGCTGTGATGTAAAACCAGAGAATGGCCGGGTTTTCTTTTTCAGACAGAAATTGTAGCATTCACATATTTCACAATTATCAGGTCTTAAGAGACTCCAATGTGAGAGTGAGAACACAGCTGTCCTTTGACTGCTTATTTCTGCCGGGTGGATAACGTCCAAGAAAAGCACTTGAATGAGTGCGTTGAGTAATGGGAACTCTAAAGTCATATTCATGTTCAATTAATTTTAATGTAGCAAATCCCTCACTGCTTATCTTGGACAGAACTTTGTTTTGTGTCTGACTTTCTTTTTGGCATACTTTAACACACAACCAGATCATGTTTGTGCACATAAAGTTCGTCCAAGCTGGCTAGTCCAACCAGTACTGTGTCGTTAACATGGGGGCATGATGTCACTTCCTTTGTTTCCTACTTGCTGAGAGAAACATCCAGGCCAGAGTACTAAGATACAGGAAATTCACTTTTTATCCCAGTTCTAAAATTGTGCTCAACTCTCCCAGGGAGCTGAAAGAGGACAAGCCAAAGGTGAAATGTTGGAGTTCAATTTTCGGATATCCACAAGTTGTGTCTCATGTCTACGTCCATGGAGCAGAAGGGCTTCAGAACCAAGAAAGTCCAGGAGGTAAAGTGCTGAAACACCTGCTAGACTTTTTCTCACATCATCCAATCAGAGGGATCAGTGTACAGGGTTGGTTCATTGAGATGTTTTAATGCAGGTGCAGACCCCTACGTGATCGTATCATGTGAAGGCAGCTCAGTACGATCCACCATCATGAGAGATACCTTGCAACCAGAGTTTACAACCAGCGCCATTTTCTTCAGGAAGAAGCCCAGGAAGCCCATAACTATCCAGGTAAGACAGCATCTCTCTGACCTTGCTGACTGTTATTTGTCTTAGTCATGTATGGCACAAAAAGACTTGACACACAGTGTGCTCAAAATATCAACTTTCTGTTCTTACTGTTCTTTTGTTTCTGAACATAAATGTTTATCATGACACTAAAGTATTTGTAGTCACCTTTAATCTCTCCAAATTCTGTCCTAGTTTTAACAACATTATCAAAAGAAAAAAATTACAAAAACACCTAAAGGTCAGCAGTTTGACGATATATCAACTTTAAATATTAAATATTAAAAAGTATCATCAATATATATATATATATATATATATATATATATATATATATATATATATATATATATATATATATATATATATATATATATATATATATATATATATATATATATAAATATATATAAATATATATATATTGACAGAATGAACTTATTCATAAATATTATATGAATTTTGGAAATTTATTTAAAATGTAAAGTGTTATATTGTTCATAATGAAATAAAGATATTCATACCTGATTTTAACTGTAATTTTTTGTACTTTAAAGGGAAATATAGGGAACCATGAAATTTTAGAGTAAATATGAATTACTTTCAATAGTAAATTTAAATTAAAAATAAATATAAAATCTTAAATAGCAATACTAGTGAGATGCATGGGGCCCACGGTCAGACAGTTAGGGTTGGGGTTCCGACTATTAGGGGAGTGGTTAGGGTTAGTGTTAGGTTTAGGGTTAGGGTTAGGGTCAGGGTTAGGGTTAGGGTTAGGGTTAGGGTTAGGATTAGGGTTAGGGTTAGGGTTAGGCCAGGGTTAGTTAGGGTTAGGGTTGGGTTAGGGTTAGTGTTAGGTTAGGGTTAGGGTTAGGGTTAGGGTCAGGGTTAGGGTTAGTGTTAGGGTTAGGGTTAGGGTTAGGGTTAGGGTCAGGGTTAGGGTCAGGGTTAGGGTTAGGGTTAGGGTTAGGGTTAGGTAAGGGTTAGGCCAGGGTTAGTTAGGGTTAGGGTCAGGGTTAGTGTTAGGTAAAGGTTAGGTTAGGGTCAGGGTTAGGGTTAGTGTTAAGGTTAGGGTTAGGTAAGGGTTAGGCCAGGGTTAGTTAGGGTTAATTAGGGTTAGGGTCAGGGTTAGTGTTAGGTTAAGGTTAGGTTAGGGTCAGGGTTAGGGTTAGGGTTAGGGTTAGTGTTAGGGTTAGGTTAGGTTAGGGTTAGGTTAGGGTGATGGTTAGGGTTAGGGTTAGGCCAGGGTAAGTTAGGGTTAGGGTAAGGGTTATACTGGCCCTGTATTTACTTAGTATCAGATCGATACCAAAATTCCCAGTATCATCCACCTCTAACTTTAAGGCACAAAAAAAATGAAAAGGGAATATGTCACGTTTTTCAAAAGGACAGTTCAATCTTGTCAAGTTTTTACATTTTTATATGAACTGAAGTGATGAACCCTAATGGCTAGGTAAAGAGTGACCAAATTAACAGCTTTGATTGGATGTTACTGAAGGCACAAGGCATCATTTTGCTTTATGGATACATAATAGGAATCAGAGCCACAAGCCCTCCATGAAGCATATTCGACGGTAAAACTCCCATTCACATGTTAATCACACTTCCTGTTCATCTCCAGGTGTGGAACAGTAATGCAGTGAAGGACGAGTTTATGGGTCAGGTGGTGTTGTCGGGGTCAGTGAAGGACTCCACCGATCCTCAGAGGCTCCAGCTGAGGAAGCGAGGGCGGCAGATGGCTGATGAGATGCCCGGCTACATCAGTCTGAGGATTGTCACAGCCACACAGCTTACTGCCATGTGACCTCAGAGTGGGAGGAGTCAGCTGGAGTACCTGCTTCACGGAGCAAGCGTAACAGTTGATTCGTCTGTGATTTTCTTCTTTGAAATGTGTTGATAAGGGTGCAGGGCACAATTGGTCAGACTGAATGACAGTTTGTGTTTTTTGTTACATCAGTTTTTGGATAACTCATCGAATCGTTTTTGTATAACTTATAAGTAGTTTTGATAAATATTATTTTTTTTAAAGATTTTTATTCCTTACTTCATACTGTGATTAGAGAAAGGACAAAATTCTTACGGAAATCTTAAAAATCCATATAATTTTGTCTGTTAGAGTAAAAAAAAAGTTGTACCATTTAGTGTATATCGTGTTTTTTTTTTTTTCATAACATTGTCATTTAACAAAAATCATGGATGTATAAAGAAAGACAGGAAATTCACCTTGAGAAGTCTGAGAGGCTACAATCATTTCCACAACTCTGGTTTTCTTCCTCTTTTTATTTCAGTCCAGTTTCCAAACTGCAATATTTTCTTTGTTTTTTTTGTTTTTTTTTACACTCAAGACACAGCCATGCACAATTCAAAGTTCAAAAAGTCTATTGCTTCAACCACAATTAAAAATAGTTTATCCAAAACCTCATTTCCCCGCTGCTCATTTGTCCTTTTTCAAAGATGGGGAAAGGCCTGCTGAGGTATGCCCGATGGATCAGCAGTTTTTTTTACAAAGTTAGACAATAATAAGAGTAATAATAATAATAATGATAATAATTTAAAAAGCAACATTTTTTGTCTTTGTTCCATTCTCTTGATACACATTAATAGAGGATTTTTTTCACACCACGTGTACAGGTTTACACATTCAGAAGAGAGGAATGTACAGGAGCAACCACAGAAAAAGGGGCACAGCAGCGGCGTCTCTCGTACTGAAAAATGTCACCTTTGTGCTCATAGTTCAGACCTGTACATGGGGCCCAAAACGTCCCGGGGGCCAGCGGAGCTTCCTGACAGGCCACGTACACCTACCTACACACACGCACACACATGTACTAACACTCAGAGTGCTGCATTCACGGGCTCTCCGTCCAGATGAAGGAGTGTCCAGTAAAAAGCCCAAACAGGAGATCCAGGAGTGCAGAGACGGTGTGTGTGCGTTTGATTTTCTCTTTATCCAGGGTGCAAAACATTTATGATACATACTATAGAGCAACCTGAATATTGTCATTTTAAGTTACATAATTCTGAAAAAGGGGATGTTTCCCATCATATTTACATACATACATACATATCCTAACAATCTTAACCTATTTGAAGATGAGATACAGTGTATAGATTTCATTTTACATGCATGAATTCTGTCGGATCCTCCTGTCTAACCATCACTCCTTCATCTTCTGTACAAATGGAGGTACATTAGGACTAAAGCAGCTACTCTGCACCTCAGAGTCAAAGTGGATGACACGAGTGAGGCATCTTCTAGTGCAGATTGAGGTAGCCCCCTAACACACACACACATAAACACACATACACGCACACACAGAGGGATGCTACATGGGAAATGCCTGACGAAGCTACCGATTACCCACACAAAGTAGATAACCTCTGTACAGAAGTGAGTTTAAACGCTAACCAGGTATGGAAGGAATGCCAGCGAACAATAAGCATCGACTATAAGTTTCAGCACTCATCAAAACAAGCTACAATCATTAAATGGCACTCAGTACTCCATCAAAGGAAAACATTTCTTCTCTAGTCTGCCATGCATTCCAAATTCACTACAAAACAGTAGAAATCGCATAAAAAGGTCACGAGGAAAAAAGACAAAAGGACATTGAAGCATGAGTGAGCAGCATGTTGGATACCAGAGGAGAAGACAAGGAGGACAGACTTTTCCCTTTTTAGACATGATGGTGTTGTGTATTCAGGTGGGCCAGGATGTTGTTGACATTAAATCCTAGCACATAAAGTCACAGTCCTGTATCTAGTCTGCAAAAGAAGATGATTACTCAGTGAGTAGACACAAATTTGGCTTCTTTTATGCCCGCATTACATTTTGTGTAGAGGGTATCCTTCCTGCTTCATGTTTACGGTCACAGTGATACACGGGTGTTGAGAGAAACTGTGACAATATGTGGTACCAGACCTTCCACTCAGGACGGCTGAAAACAAAAACCCTTTCAGTTTTTCACCTCCTGAAGAAACAAAATTTTTTTTTTTTTTTGAAAGACTGAAAAATTGATCTGCTATGTGCCAGCAAGATGTAGAAGACAATCCATTGCCAAAAACCGATATTAACAAGAAATCTATCCATAATGTAAAGTCATGTACCATGTGTGGAGATACAAAAGGAATGGCTTAGCATTAATTTGATTTTACAGCATCACAAAATAAAATAAAGTGCACATACTGAGTATCTATTGAAATCCCTACTTTTGATTCCTGAACAAGCTTTAATTTATGTTTGCAAGCAGCACACTAGATGATTGATTACACATGATTTAAAGACCAGATTTACTTTCTCCAGTGTGCAGGGGGGTGCTATGATCCGGGGATCTGTTGTTACTGATTATTTGTCCAAATTGGACTCAAGTGTATGATGTCAATACCATATAGTACCACTCAGCGTCTTGCCCTGAACTGTAGATTGCCTTTGACAGAATACCCACATTAACCAACCATGTTAAAAAAAAAGAACAATTCAGTCTGTGTATCATATCACACGATTTAGTTGTCTAATGTTTGCTTTGCCTTGGATAAATTTTGGTGGCACTATTTGAAGCTCCTGTGAGTGTTTTAAGCTGGTAATGAAATATCGACGCTGATGCTTTTTTATGACCTCTAAAACAAACTAGACAGCAGAGAGAAGATGAACTTTTCCTATAAATCTATTTAATATGCTGTTATAATGCCCCTGCAGGCAGATGAGGACATTAACAACACAGTCTTTTTTGACCTTTACCTCACAGATTCATTGTGAGTTGTAAAGAAGACATCTAAATAAAGCAGGATGAGATTTTTGTGTTAGAACAATACCTACACAGGTTGGTTAAGAGGAAAGCTCCACACTTTGTCCACAGGAGGTGGCAAAACTAACATGGCCCCAAAGTTTCTTACAGGAGTTTTGATAAGCCACTCTCCAGGCCAATGGAGTGAATCCTTTTTCTGTATTATAGGAAAGTGAAATCCTGTTTTTCATGATATTTTCAAGTGTCTTTTACAGCTGTGTACACCTTTCATCAAAGTCTGGGTTTTATGCAGGCAAAATGTGTAACAACAGTGTTTCGGTATTTTTTAAAATAATCAGAGAGGAAATCAGCACATTTACAGCAGCGAACCTGAACTCTGCAACAGACACCGTCTGACAGAACGAATGAGAGACTTTTATCTCTTCACTGATATGAAGCAGATTCATGGAGGATGTTTAAAGCTGGTGTAGATCATGTGAAATCACACCTGACTGTTTCCCCTGTAGCTGCACCCCTACACACATTCACACACACTCACAGGCATTCTAACACACACCAAAATAAGCCCCCTCGCGCTGTGAGGAATAGCTATGTTGCTCCGTACAGCCATAGTCATGCAGGCAGAGGTCGGGTCCAGAGTCCCAGAGTCACTCTCTCACATCAGCCGGTCAATGCAGGTGCAAATGTGTGGCCTGATTGTGCTCCATGGAGGGTCCAGAGGAGAGGAAAGTGATCCTCAGACTGAGCAGGTGCTTCACCACTTTCTCCTCTTTACTCCTTCAGTACCTTCATAAATCTGAGCACATTTTTCCTTTTGCTTCTTTCACCACATTTTTCTGAGAGACTTTTGCCAAACTGGACATATGACACAAAGGGATGTGCACAGTTTTTGTTCACACACATACACACACGCTTGCACGCACGCACACTTGTGATGGACTGCTCTACATGTACAGAGTGGTGAAGAAGTAAACGAGGAGGCAAAGTCTGTTCAGCAGCATGGGGCCGAGAGGCTGCAAGGCCAGATGTTCATCCTACATGAGAGGTCTGGGGGTCTTTTGTCCTTGTGCTGTCACTGTATGTCACACAATCATCCCCCATGCCCTCCTTGTGCTGTTGCTGTCACGTCACCCACCGCGCACACACCCAAGCCCCTGCCCCCATGAACGCACACATCCCAGGCAGGGCTCCAGCCTCAGGTGGGGACAGAGAGCACACCCTAGCGACTGCTGTTCTTTATGGCTTCCTTTGCAGCTACAATCAGAGGCGTCAGGCTGGAGAGAGGCTTCGCCAGCTTCAGGAAAGAATGCTACAGGAGTCAAAGAGGAGGAAAATATCAATAAAAAGCCTTAAATCATGTCTGATTTCTAAGTCATTCTTAAACTGGCAAATCCTGAACTGATACAGACCAGAAACAGAAAGACAACATTGAAGGCAATTGTATAAAGCATGGTCATCATTTCAGTGAGATCCCCCATTTGATCCTGGATAGGGTTTAAGACGTTCATCTGCAGCTGTCACACTGCTAGAAGCAGCTTGAAGCTGACATTCAGAGTACTGTTTTATTTTACAGTATGCATTTCTTTACCTGGAGTAACTCCTTTGCTGAACCTCTGCGATCCACATCCATCTCAAGACAGCGATTTAGGAAGTCTCTGAACACTGACGACAGCCTCTCTGGATTCTGCAGCTCTGGGGTACCATTGGTAGCTATCAGGTACAGCGCCTGGAAACATGGAAGAGGTGAGTTATTCATTTAAACCATGATAATCATTGAGGTCACCCTCATTTGCACTGATGCACAACATCCAGTAAAAACAATACATTAGCATCTTGAGATGTTCATCACAAACATGTGTCGACAGCATTTTCCTATGTTCAAGTAAAACACATAGAGCAGGTTTGGTACAGTTTCAGAGATATATGAGGTGATACAAGAAGAAAAGAAAAAAAATCTGGCCCTTGTCTTGTGGCACTATGTCTCTTACCCTGAGTGGGTTTTCATTCAGGTAGGGGGGTTCTCCCTCCACCATCTCTATCGCCATGATCCCAAGAGACCAGATATCCACTTTGGGGCCATAAGCCTTTCGAGTCACCACCTCTGGTGCCATCCAGTAGGGCGTTCCCACCATCGTGCTGCGCTTGTTTTGCTCGGGAGTGATCTGGGCACAGAAGCCAAAGTCGGCTGCAAAGGGAGGAAGAATGGCAGCAAAGTGTTATATTTATCAAATCTTCTTAATCCCCTGAAACATACTTTAACTTTTATAAACACATTATTTAATACACAATGAAAACTTCTTTGTCAGTAATGCTACTATTTATTTTAATTCTGTCAAAAAAGGCAAGGCGAGGAAAACTTACTGAGCTTGACTGATCCATCCATACCCAGGAGGATATTATCACTTTTTATATCTCTGTGGATCACTTGGTTAGAGTGTAGGAAGTCCAGGGCTTGAAGACACTGAAAAGAGAGGAAAATGCTTAAAAATATATATAAAACAAACACCTGCTCTTTAAAGAGGCCTGTACTTAAAACATTCAGACTTTTAATCTTGGCCAGGGACATTTTTGTTTAAATCTTAGCATCTCACCTGACCACAAAGGTCTGATTGTCATGGCAGCACACGCTGCATGGTGCTCATCTCTAAACTTGGCTTCTTACCTCTCTGCAGACTGCAGCAATCTGGCCTTCATCCATGCAGGTCTCTGTCACTACATCTGTCAATGAGCCCCCTGCCAAATACTCCATCACCACCCAAAGCTCATCTCCTACCAAATAACTGAAAACATAAACAAAGTTATTGAAAAATGATTTTGGCTTTATCATATAAAACATTTCATTCAGGGGTCATCTGTTGAGTTGTTTTTTTGATGAATGAATAACCTTAACCCCTCTGTTTGACACTTTAAGGATAGAAAAGTAAAGGAGCACGATTACAGTTCATAATCCAGTTCGCGCTTCATGATGCAAAGTCAGTTACAGCACACAGTAGGTGCTCGAGCATATAAGTGGCAGCTGTGAACAACAGCAAAGAGATCAAAGTGATTTAATCAGGGCTGATTGGAACTGCTGCTGAAAACTGTATCCAAACTGAATGCTTATGAAGTTAATATTACACTTTCAGCCTACAGGGGGCAGTAATGTTCCTTTTGAAGACAGCTATCTGCCATGAAAAGACAGAATGAGGAAGAAGGAAAAGATGAAGAGAAAGAAAAAAACGACCTGCCAGGCAGGCTTAGAGGATCCTTCAATGTCACTACAGTAAAAGCATAATTTGACCTTCTAGTCTAAGTTCTGACCACAAATCAGACACTATAGACAAATTCACATCAGATGTCATTGTATACATTTGTTTCAACGAAGTCTAATCGTCCTGGGGAACTAAAAAAATTCCTAATTAATTCCAAATGCTGCAAATCTGCAATGACTGTGCATTGTAATGCCTTGTTAGGGGGTTCAGATAAGTCTATAAAACTAACATTTTAATTTCATTTAAATTCTTCCAAGACAAATAATAATAATGATAATATTGATATGATATAAATTTCTTGTCACAGAAATGAATGATGAATTAGGAGCAATTATTTAGCAATTATTTCACTGGATATCTCTTGGATTTTGTACCATTACAATGAAAAATACAGAAGGAACAGGAAGATACAACTCCCCTAAAAATTTTTTTGACTCTACTATGACTATCAATAAACAGAGAAGTTCATATTTAATTCTGTATGAAATGTGACCCGTCATTTGAAAACTGACCTGTCCAGGTAGTTGACTATGTTGGAGTTTTTGTTTTCCCTCATTACAAGGATCTCGTTGATGATCAGCTCTTTCTTAGGCTGCTGCTGCAGGTTCATCTGCTTGATGGCCACCTGAGAAAACAGACAAGGAATGTGTTGCTCGGCGAACAAGGGAGCCTGCTGGCTTAGCAGGGAGGAAGAGAAAACATACAGCGTGTGAAAGCTGTATGATTTAAGTCGGGATTTGACTTACCTCTTGGCCGGTTGCGATATCGATGGCTGTGTACACAGTGCCAGACGCTCTGGTGAAACACAGATCAAATGACTTTAAATAGACATCGTGTCTGCATTTTAAGATCATTCAGTGACTCAGGAGGACAAACTGTTATCCAGCTGAAACGCATTTACGACTTGTGCTTCTATTGTGTTGTCATCACTACACTGTACTTATACTGATCATTAAAGTAAAGAGAAACTTAAACATGCAATAACACAAATCAATATTTATTCCTGTTTGTGCTTCTTCCTCAGGATAATGTTAAACATTTCTCAGACAGGCTTAATGGGGCCTAAAATTTGCACATCTATCAGCTGTACACCAATTTTCATATGCAAGAATCAAAATGGTTTTCCACCTCATTTTGTTCATTTTTTTGTTTTAGTGTGAGTATGAAATAACTTTAAACAACATCATCAGTTACAAATTAACCCAGCCAGATATTAGCATGTATCTTAGCTTGTCAAAGGAATGTATGCCACCAGAAGGTGTACCTTCCTGCGTTAAAAAGTCTTTCAGCTGCAAGTTAAATTATGTGCTATTTCTCTCTCCCTCTTGTTGTCAGCTTCACCTGTGTGCTGTCAAGGCCGCTGAATAATGGAGCACAGTTCCTGGTACTAACAAGCACACAGTTATCTACGGTTTCAGATAGGAGCTTCCTGATCAAATATAGAAACAGAAAGCGTGAGCAGATAAGAACCACACAGTTTTTATCTGTGCGGATGTGAGGTGAACAGGGAGAGTGAAAGAAAAGCAGCCGCCTTCAAAAACTGAAAGACATGACAAGGAGTGGAGCAAGAGAGAGGGAGAGGATGACTGAGCTAATCTGGCCCTTGGCCATTTCAGGATACATTTCCTATTTCCTCTCCACTTACTTTCTCCTTGTCATCCAACCTAACAATCCCTGTTCACCCCAGCTTCGTCTTCCCCTGCAGAGACTGACTGCCCCTGAAATCGTTCCATTTCAATAACTGAGACGACTGGTTCCTGATCATGGATGAACTTACCCTTGTCCTATTTTCTCGAAGCGTGTGTACTTCTTTTTGGGATCCCCCACACTCACAATACTCCCTGAGTCAGAGACAAAACAGAAAAAGGAAATAAATAATGATTGAGCCTGAGCTTGTGTGGCCACACACAGCCATGACGGCTTTCACACAAACACACACAATGCATGACTGCAACACCTTTCAGTACAACTCTACTTCATTGTGCAGAAGCAGTCCAGAAAAGGCTACAATCAATAAAACAGTACATTCTTCGCCTACATTTCATTAAACGTGTGCTTTCTGCTTCTGAATCATAAGAAGATTTTAAAAACACTAATAATGCTGTTGAAGCACAAGTCCCATCAGATGCTTTCTTGTTCTGCTCTTAAACAGCTGCTGTTGTTATTTTTTACCCATAAATACATTAGATTTAAAAACATTTTTTTTTGTAATAGCGTGTAAAAATAAAGAGATTTAGAATTTATTCAAGAACATGTTTCATCAAAAATAAGACATAAATGTTCATTTATAGAGATGAAATTCACAGAAAATGCAGCAAACAGTTAAATGCGGAAAGAACTGTGTGAAAATCAATCGATGCTGGACAAAAAAAGCCTTGTCAGTCTTTCAAAAACATGTCAGAAGAACTGGAAAATGTCCAGATTCACATACTGAGCCTCTCCAGAATCTCCTCATCTGTCATTTTGGACTTCTTTCTCTGGCGGTCGGTGTTGCGATACATTGTGTTAGACGTGTTATCCGGCTGGACCTGGGACTCTGGGGGGGTCAGGACTTCTTTCACAGGGGTAGGGGGCTTTGGTGGGTCCATGACGGAGCGTGTGTAGATCTACAAGGAGAGAAAAAAATCCCAGTAAATGCAGGAAAGCTTTGAATTGCCAACAGAACATCATTATCATCAACCATGCCGTGCAGACTCACAGATTTGGTGTGCTCAGGTCGAGGTGCAATGACAGGAGGCAGCTCGTCATCATCGTCCTCCTCTTCCTCCTCCTCTTCTTCCTCCTCTTCTTCCTCATCCTCCTCCTCTGACACAGGTGGAGCAATTGGAGGCTCTGACGATGATGTTTTAGCTCCCTGGAAGGTTGAGATGAAAATTAAGCTGGGTGTATGTGTGATGTAGCAGCAGGGAAAGTGTGTAAAGATCTTTAGGTTTGTCCTCAGACTAACAAATTGCTCTTTCATTTATGATGAGTCGTTACCGCAGAAAACATCCTGCAAACCTAAAACAAGTCATGTGCAGAGTTTATATTAAGGAAAGTATCATTTCAAAGATCAACAGAAGAGGAAGTTAAGGTTCATTATTCACCAGATAACTACATTACAGATCACAAACAAGACTTAAGTGGTGACAAAAAAATGAGTATGTTGGATTTACATAAGGTAAATCTGCACGCCTAGTACAACCAAACCAAATGAGTGGAGTTAGTTCATCAGGAACATTTCAGTTAGTAGTGGAGGGAAGTGTTATGAGTCCGGTAAGAGGTGAAGAGATGAGCACTTACAGAGAAGAGCACGAGGTGCCATTTAGTGCAGTTTAACAGGGTTTTTTTTTTCAATAACAGCTGCATTTGTAACTGTGCTAAGGGAGGAAACATGCAGCCATATAGCAGAACTGTGCAATATGGTGATGGACTTCCTCTGCATGTGGAAGATACCTTGCAATAAGTCTTATTAAAAAGCCTTAGGCATATTTATGATGCCCAATGCTCAGCCTTTATTTCCTCCATCCAAAACTCAGCTAGCCTTGGATCATCTTCCTCTTTTGGAATGGAAACATTTCATCCATTTCCAGTCCCGTCATGCATAAATGAAGCAGTGCAGCTCAGTTCTAGTGATTAAAGGGAAAAGGGCTCTGGCTGAAGGAAAGTCCCAGTCCTTCATTCAGACATACTGGGCCTCTGACCTGCTCCAAGAAAGGGTGGTGGAGGGGGTGGGGGGTGGGGGGCTGGGCCAAGACTGCAGTGCAGAAATGAGTCTTACTGAAAGCAGTGCCATGTGTTGTTTAATCGCAGAGCCATGCGGTAATGTCTACAATGGTGATGAAGTAACAGGCACATTATTGGGGCTGTGGATCAGACTGAAGGACTATGAGCTCATACATGCAGTTTGACAGTCATCACAACCCTCTGTGGCATGCGCCCCTGCCCTGCCATTTCAGAGACCCTAATTTAGAGGAAAAGTAAGAGATGCTCTTGTCGGAGATACATCTGAAAAAATAAAAAATTAAAAGTTCCAATCATACCCCCTATGAGCTTTCAGTACAGAGAGTGATGATTGCTCTATAATCTAATCATCGTATACATTTGGGCAAATTAGAAGATCAAATTTCGCTTCAAAGCCAATGTAGAGATATATCATGTGGAAAGTAATATGGAGGAGTTACCTTGTCAAATAATGCGCTGCAGGTTCTAAGGCTGACGGGAGGCCCAGATGACAGCAGTCGGTTCTGAATGTGAAGGTTAAAAATGGGAGGATTTACTCAAAACAAACCCACACAATGTTTAAGAGTATTCAGGGGAAAGAGGGAGGAGGGCAGGGGTATGCTACCGAGGGGTGGACATCAGGTCCACAAACTTGAAGAGAGGACACAACAGATTCAAAACCTGCTGACTGAGGATTGTACGTTATGAAATTTGTTCAGATTTAGCGACTGAAATACTTCTCTGACAACATAGTGAAAGTGAAACTAATTGGATGAGTTAAGTAAAAACTTTCAGCTGAAAAATTGCTCAGTGCTATCACACTATACACAGATGCTGTATAAAGTGAGGGTTATCAGTGTGTATGTATGGTGGTTTATAGAGCACTTTTTGGCACATATTCTGTAAGAAACTTTCTGTCACTTAGTCAAAACCTGACACTTTTCAATGTCACCCTGAATAAACTGGCAGGAGAGAATAGTTATGAAACCAATGCTGATGTGTTCACTTTAAGAACAAAGTAAGATCTGAAAAAAAGCTGGGCTCAGCCACAGGAGGATAGCTGCTTGTCTTTGCTCTTTGGAGACTTTTTGGAACATAGCTGTGACTGTGAAAGGAAAAAAGTTCATTGTGGGATAAAAAGAGTGACCACGCTGACTCTGAGGAAATGATTTTGCTGCTCTTGTTGACCTAAATGGATTTATGCTGTTTCTTTGATACATAAAATGTAATTGTGGTGATAAAGTAAGAGTAAAGATTTGGTCATAAAATTGTTGAGATGTGGTAAAATTCAGAGCATGTTTTGCTTGTGCTGAGGTGAGCTGGGATCACATAGCTCATCCTTTGATAACAGAATAACAATATAACAAAAACAGAACAAATAAATCATACTAGTAGGCAGCTACATTACATAAAAATTCTGTACTGGCTTGAAAATCAAGATGTTAGCAAATTACTACTTTAAAAAAAAAAAAAATCTCCTCCATGTATTTGTTTTATAAAATCTGCCATCCATACTTGATTCTACAGTCTAAATTTTCAGTAAAGGGAGGATGTTAGATTAACAACACACATATGGTGAAATCGAAAGCATAACATGAGGCAAAGCTGACACACCAAACAAACTGTGCATGCTGTGAACTCAGTTATATGGACAGAGCTCAAGCTGTCTGTGTTGGTTGAATTGATAACACTGAACCAACACACTAAAGGTGAATATCCAAGACTTCTCAGCTGCATGTTCAGGAAAGTTTTTTTTTGCTTGTGATAAAACCAAAATGTTTGTTTCTGGCCAGCTATTCAATGCACGCATCTGACATCCGGGAACAAATATATGTGTGACATTGAGAGCCACATTCAGCCCATCGGAGTAGGCATGTAGATGTTCTCATCCAGCGCTGGAATCCGAACTCTGTTATTACATTTCAGTCAGGCTACAGCAGCATTTAGATGCGACGCAGTGTCCCTAGCTCCTTATGCTTACAAATGTGTGTGAGCTAATGTCAAGGTGAAGCATGTGATCGATCGAAGACACACATGATTGGTTGCAAGGACGGCTCGAAGAGGTCTTGCCATAAAACCAGGTGATTCATCTCTGTCCCGTGTAACTAACCAACATTTCCATAAGTTTTTTGTGTTGATAGACAAGATATGGAAACAGCATGGCTGACATTGACTGAGACAAGAAGCATGTTGCTCAGGACAGATCTGCCTGGAAGGATAGGAGAGGTTGGCGGTGAAATAAATCTACTAGAGAAATAGCAGGGAGCTTCAGATGAGTTAGCATTTCTCTAAAGAGATGGTGCTTCTACTATTGATCAGTATTGACACCTTTCTGGAGTTCTGCTTATATGAGACAGTGCGACAGTAAAAGCCAAATAGAAGGATGAAGTGTGTGATACTGCAGCCAATAGCTGAGTCACCTCTGCAGGCCATGCACTGCTGTGACAGTCCAACGCCGAGACGCTCTTCAATGCCCTCACTGAGCTCGCACAACCTTTCAGACCCACTGCCACACCCGCCTGCCCTTCAGAGGCAGAGCGCTCTCTCGGGCTATAGCTCTGCATTAAGTGAGCCCATTGTTAGCCCAGAGGCAGCGAATCCCACTGAACAGACTTGGACTCCACTTCTTCACCCGGCTGAGCGTGTTCAGGCTGAGGCATTCAAAGCATAGATTACTCTGGTCAAAGCCAGGAATGAGGTCAGCACAGCAGGAGTCCCTCTAGATGCCGCTGAGCCTCCAGTGAAGCTCATCTATGGCTGTTTCAAAATCTGGTTAAGCAGTGCAGATTGGAAGAATAAACAATGAGCAGAAATGGCTCTCGCAGGAGGCACTGTTTTTCTTCAGGAGATGTAAACTAACGCACATGTATGGAAAATTCAGGGTTTCATGCTGCAGAATGAGGGTAGTAAGCCTCAAGAGGGGAATGCATGTTTTGCCCATTAGCAGCAGAAGTCTGTGGAAATAAAACCTGCAGGGAAATAGCACAGTCTATCCGGCAAAGAGTAAGAGTCAAGAGAAGGTTTACTGGGTAGTAGACACAGAGGGATCATTTTTCTCAGGTTTGAGATGATAGATTAAATCCATGTGTTTCAACTTACCTGACAAATCATATCCTGCATAGTTTACAAAGAAAGCAAATAACTATGGCTGAGACAGTGCACCAATAACAGGTAGAGATGGACTTCTGTTCTACTTATTGCTTCACCATAATAAACAACCAAGAGATTAAGTGCAGCAACTAAATAAATTTTACCAAAAGCAGGGGATTGACCTCCAATAAAAAAGAGACCAGTCATAATAAATCATTTAAAATTGTGCTTTAAATAGCAGTTTAGTATCTGCTTTCTAATCTGGATCACTGATCTTTTGGGTTAATGTTTTTAGTGTTTGCCTCAGAGAGGTACTGAAACTAATCATCAAATGTTCAAAGTCAGCAAACTAACCAAAGTTTTATACTCACCAGGGTATTTGCTGCTATGTACCCATGTGCTGACTTGTCTGAAACAGAAAGGACAATTATATACAGGCGTCTACTAAGTCCTTATTCATAAATACAAAAATAAAGAGATGATGGTTAATTGATGGGTGTGGTTTTGTATTTTTTTGTTTTGCTTACCTCCCGAGGTGAAGCTCATGTACTTCTGGTTGTTCACAGTCTCTTTAGAGTCGTAGAACTTTAAGACATCCAGCACAGCCTGCGGGTTCTTCTTCTGCTCCAGTTTGGTGATGTTCGAGGTCTGAAGGAGCCGTGCCCACTGCTCCGGGATACCCTGCAGAAACACAAACAGAAACAGTTACGGTTGAGTAGTTTATAAATGTGAATACAGTTGGGGGTTTTTTAAGCATTTGGTCAAGAAATACTGCACAGGTTGAACTAAGTAGTGCTGGCCTTGTTTGATATTTGATAAGTAAAATTTTGTTCTTGCCTCTCAATTTATGGCCTTCTTGTAAATATGAAAGAAATAGACAAACTTTGAATTCCTTAACAGAAATATATTTAACCATTTCTAGAAATCCTGTCCGGCCACTATCAAGAAAATCATTGGAAAACCAAAACAACTAATATTTAGTCTTCGTTAGCTTAGCATGAAACCTGTAAAACTCTTTTTTGGATTGTTTATTATTCATTGGTTGTTGAGATTGTATGTTTAACTTTTTGTTTGGCTCTGGTATAATGTTGTACAGTAAGAAGGTTAGGCACATATAAGCTAAGTAGCTTCAGCCCAAACCTTTTCGGTCAACATGGTTTTCAGTGGTGTTGCTTTGGTTGGTATACTTTTAAATATGATCGAAATAAATGAATAATAAACGAATAACTTCTGAAGACAGTATTGATGAATGAGTGTAAGACAGTGTAATGGAGTCATTCCAGATATTACACACAAGCACACACTAGCACACACACAAACACAGACACACACAAAAAAAACAACATTCAACTTTACTTCTAACCATGAACTATATAATGGTCATATTTAGCTTTTCTTGCCCAGTGCTTGCTGGGCAACCAGACATCTGAGATTGCTTCTTCTCAGACAGCTGGGCCATGTTTGCTTTGCGAGAGGTGGCAGTTAAACCCTCAGTATGGCTTAAAGATGGACATCACTAAATCTGGTTCAATTCTTTGATTTGCCACATTTCTTGCTCTGTGGAATACATTTTGTTGCATTGACCGCTCTTTCTTTGGCTGAGCAGCTCGTCGTGTCCTCTAATCACTCTGGCAATTTGCATACTGCTCTACACATTTGGCCCAGAAATGAAATATTTCTTCCCCAGAACCAGTAGTGGGCCAGAACATGAACGCCATGGGCTGGATTTCACCACAAATTAATATCATGGTGTGGCAAGCTTTGTGTTTGAGATCTCTTGCTTAGGAGTTTGCAATTAATGCTTTTAGACTAAGCTAAGCTAGCCGTTTCCCTCCTTTTCTTTACGTAATGCTAGGCTAGTTGATTTGGTCATAGGCTTTTTTCCTCATACTTAATGTCTATATATGAGAGACAAATCAGTATGTATATTTCCTTTATTGTACTCTATATCCTTGAGTTTTTTTTTTTGTTATAGTGGGGCTGTTTATAGTTAATTTTCCATTACTGGTTATGTGGTCTGAATATAACTGAACAATGAGCTTCATTTATGCCATCATAATAAACTGGATATTTTTACACTTAAAGCATCTGTCTGGTTTAAATAGTTGTCTGTCTTTGTTGAGAACTGTGAAAAAAGCATTTACAGGGAATCAAAGTGCTAATCAACAGTAAATGACTGTTTCTTTTAGAAAACCATGACAGCAATGAAATCAAAGTAGTTTGGCTTAAACAGTATTAATAGAGCACTGTGTGTCACAGGCCGACACACAACTTATCAAACACACAAGGAAGTTTTTGTTGCTGATGTCATGGACTAAGGGCTGATCATTTGGGAGTCAAATAAAGCAAGAGACAGAGTTTCTCTCCTGAGTCTAGAGCTAGCTTTGAAAAGAATAATGGTAACTCATCTAAAGTTGGAGATCTAAATAAACAGGACTTGAAACCATGAACCCATTTAATGAGTCCATCATTAGGATACTACAAATGCTTTTACTTACAGAATGAGAACGGCAGCATAAAAACATGCCTTTATTTGTGTTCTTTCTTTTCCTTTGTAGCATGATGTCTCCTTCTTACTCAATAACAGAGCTTTGAGTTATCAGTAAAACTTTGACAGTGAGATGTAAACTAATACATCAATTACCACTGTAAAAGCCTTCCTTTGTGTGTACAGGAAGCACACAATTTGAGTTGAGGTTGTTATATTTCTTTGTGAAAGAGAGCCTCCTACATTATACATGCATAAATTACAAAGTTTGGAGTGGATTAAATTTAATGTACAGAACATTAAGGAGAACTGAAATGTTAAAAAGTAGGAACCACTGTGCTGTGTATGATGATAAAAATAACCTCTAAAGTGAGATGGCAGCCGTTTACCAAAAAGCACTCAAAGACCCTAGTGCAGGTTTTACCTGAGACTGACAGATGTTTGTAATTCAAGTCACTTCTATTACAAACTCCATGGGGAGGAAAATACATCATTAGCTGACTCTATCGCCACAGGGAATTGTGATTTTAGAAATGTGTACCTCGGAGAAGGATTTTGGAGGCACATCAGTCTGAGTTTTTATTCCTGACTGTCAGAGAGAGCGAGATACTCACTGTGAATTCTCCTGTTACAGCATCAAAGCCAACATGAATGGTGTGTTCAAAGTCTGAGGGCAGGGATATCTCAGGACGTTCCTTCTCCTTCTTCTTGTTTGCTACAGGAGACAAATAAAAGCTCATCACAGCCTGATCTGGTGTATTTTTTATCACAGGAAATCAGTAAATTGCATTCATCTCAGTGAGGAGAAAGATACTCACTTTTGTCTCCTCCGGGGAAGATGGAGCGCAGGCGGACTTTCTTGTTTTTCTCTTCAGGAGCCATTGGAAGCGGTTTAGAGGCGTGATTCACTGATGAAGAGTCTCTAGAACTACTGTTCATTCTCAAGGGAGGGGCTGGTGGTTTCTCTTCAATATCGACACTATCAGACATCTTTAGTAGCACTCACAATGTCCTGTGAGAGAAAGACAGACAGAGGGATGGAGAAAGGCATTGTTACAAAGATCTTGGTACAGATCAGTGTGGCGTTGAGCTTTCATGAAGTAAAACCTCCTGTGGTTGCAACAGAAAAACCAACAAATTTAAATTGAAGGGTATTTGTACACAAAAATGATTTTACCCAGCTGTGTTCAATACCTGATTCTGATTGGTGACGATTACAACAGAATGGTAGCTAATCTTCAACAACAACAGCAATGCCAGAGACAACCTGATCACCCATGTCATATCAGATCAATGCACAGAAATCAGTCCAACACCTTACACCTCTGCCTGTTGACAATGTGGCAAAAAACTCTATCTCCATTATCTTTCTTAGGTGGTAAACAATGAGGCAAAAACCTTCAGGTGGTCATGAGCAGGGCTGCAGCTATCGAATATTTTAGTATTTGAGTATTCTACTGAAAATCCCATCGATTAATCGAGTAATCGGATAAAATACATTTTTGTTTAGTTAAAGAGCAGTTATTTTTCAAATGAAAAATTTTCTCTTTAAGAAATAGAATTTTCTGATACAGCATGTCAATAAGAGCACTTGCTTTGGTAGCTCCAAAATCTGTAAACACACTTTGACACATTTTTTGTGCCTTGTACATCTCATCAAATGTTGTGGCCTCAAATGGCACCCGTTTCGTAGAATGACCCATTAGTCTCCAAACTCCAGAAAAGAAGCTAGATTTGTTGCTCGTTGCTAGTTTGTATAAGAGGTAGCTTGAGGGGATTGAAAACTCTCTTAATATGGCCTCGGCTCTATTTGAAATACCATTCTTTGATCTTTTTTTAAATTAAACGATTCCTTGAGGTGGAGAAAATTACTAGAGTAATTTTTGTAATCGAGTACCTCGAATCATTCGAGGAATCGTTTCAGCTCTAGTCATGAGTCAGAAAACAGAGGTGGTAATGGGAGTCTTGAAGCGGAGCAAGATCCTGTTGGTCAATTAATGATGACAACAACAATGGTGAGAGCATCTAAGATGCTGATCACTACAGAGGAACTTAAACCATGTAGCTGTAGTGGAATAGCAACAATGGTTGATGGTAAATACAAAACCCTGACAAGAAGGAGAGGTGATTGACAACAGAAGTGTGAACATAAATATTTCTACAGAGTACTGCGGGTCTAACTGAACATTACAGTCAACAGAAATGTTAACCCCTTGGTGCCTGTTATTGAAATTTGCGACATACCCTGTCAGGTCTTGATGCAGCTGAAATGACTTGTATCTCATTATTACCCATTGATTCATATTCTCCACAACCAAAGATCATATCAGATCCACTATGTCACAATATACTGGTCAAGGGATGAACTTCTCATGTCTATTCATATATACAGTCTAGTAATAACTATTGTGTGGAGTATACTCAAATTTACAATCTCCACTCATTCTAAAAAGTGTAAAAATGCAAAAACACAGAAAACAATATATTTCTATAGTTGTTAATTAATTCGGGCAGTAAGGGATTAAGCAGTCTAATGGTTTAACTTGAACATTACTTCAATTATTCATCCAGAAAAATACCATGCCAGCAGTTTGTGTCGTCGGTTGGTGCCAGGTTTTAAGCAAAATAATGTACTATGTCATGGAGCAGGTAGGTTAGAAAAACAGCATCTTTTTTATAATCCTACAGCCTGAAACTACATTTTATAAGTAGTACGAAACAAAAGAGAGAAAATCTGCTTCAATTCAAGCAGGGCAATAAAAAAATCAATTCTATTAAGATTGATTTTTAATGCTGAGTTTTTTTTGATTGTCTATTCAATTAATTCTTCCAGGATTACACTGGTCCAAGAGTATTTGCTCGATAAAAGTCTGTCATTTGATTAAAGTCTGACTAATTAGTTCCATATAAAGAATGCTGATGAATGTGGTCTCCAACAAGGCCACTTCTATCAGCAATACACAGAAGGAGAGTTTAGCAGCAGTTTAGTGGCAGCAGCAGAGAAAGTGGGGTACTGGGAATGTGACACAGCTGTGACAACATGACAGCTGAATTAAGATAGATGAGAAGAATCCTAGTTAAAGCTTTATTTTATTCATTGTTAGCCTATTTAACATTTTAACACAATCCAGTCCGAGTCCAGTTGCAGCTGCATATTGAGAAGATTGTAATTACACTGTGAATAACTCAGGCAACATATTAGATTTCTTGCAGTGTATGGTGAATTGTTATTTAGACTCAGCTCCTAAAATACTCTAATAAATCCTTAATACTGTTTCCATTTGTTTAATAAAATGAAGATTTTGTGTCAGCAAGGTGCTCCCTGATTTCCAGTGGGTCTGCTCAGCTGTGAAAACGTCACCAGGAGGTGATTCTAAGAGAAACTGGCAAGAGTAAACGCTCCCATCACTCACCCTCTCATCTCCCATCTACCCACATCCCACTTCCATTTGAACTCCTTCACTGCCTCGCCCTGAGGCCAAGCCCATCATGTGATGTGCTGCACAAGTGTCCCAGAAAAGCGGGCCATCCAGGCTGCCCCCTTAGTGAAGACCTACATTAGCAAACAAAGACCACTCGCTCCTCAGCTCTTACACCATGCTCACTGCCTCTGACAAATTACACATGTGCCTTCGCAGTGGCCTTTATCACCTTATATAACCATCTCCTAGAGACAAGATCAGGCTGGTACCACCCTTGTTCCTGTTATCTTTATACAGGGACTGGTATTAAAGTGAGGAATCAGATTAGAGGCTAAATAAAGTAAATTACAAGTATAAAAATAAGACGTGATTTAATCGGAAAAATTTCTGACCAAAGACTTCTTTGCTGACTTCAACCATGAAAGGCTTATACAAAGTGTTATAGTAAAACAGACTGATTTCGCTGTCTTTATAACACAGATACTATTGAAATGTTGTGTAGATTTTGATAGAGGTCCTATAAAATGGATTGGTCAACCCTTGCATGGCAGCACTATTACTGAGTAATTTTGACATATTGGCTCGTCAGAGCACTAAAATCACTTATTTCTGATGACATACTTAATTGTCCATTGAGGACTTTTTCTGCCCTTGGAAAACATCAACATATAATGCTACATGTATAAATGGGATGATTAAAAAACAGCATTTGTAAACCCTAGTAATGGAAACAAAACTTGTGAATATGGAACTGGGTCTCAAACATAAGAATACCAACAGTCTTCATAAAAACCATGACAGTGCTACTTTGCTTATTTCTACTGGTGCTGCGATGAGAATAGGAAAAATTGGGTTTCACTTGGCAAAAAATGCAACAGAGAAACTGCACTGTGATCCATTTAATTAGGCAAATCATCTCTGCAGGGAAGTGTTTGGCAGATAGCTGCCCATACTTGCTGGCCTTCATATCAGAGCGTGTTATAGATGAATATTCATGCCTTATCCAAGCAGTGGTGCAACAAATGATTTTATAATGAATGAGCTAGAAGGTGACATCAAAACTGAATGGTGTAATGACATAACAGTGTAAAACACACTACCTTGAATTAAGATTACATTAGTTGTATCCATGTAAGAATCACAGAGCTACCATTTCCTGAAACAAGTCTCTCCTGACAGGGTGGTTATCTAAACAAATAAAATTTGCATGTGGATCTGGTTCAGCTGGGGGAATCAGCTGCATGCGAGCACCCAGAACAGTACAAAGGAGCACATCCTGATCTTCAAGTATGAGTAAACTCCAACATTACTTCCCTACTGTACTTCTCAGATCTTATGAGACATACTGTTGGAGGAGGTGGTGTGTGTGTGTGTGTGTGTGTGTGTGTGTGTGTGTGTGTGTGTGGGGGGGGGGGGGGGGGGCACACGATTCTTTTGGCAGTTTCTGCCATGCAGGTGAGTTCAGACAGCAGCAGCAAACAGGTTCTCTTAGGTTGGAGGTTAGGCGTGTCACTATCAACAAAACCCAGTCAAACTCTGTTTACTCTGCTGTTTACAAAGGAATGTTACAATGGTGACATGCTGGAGCAACAGAAAGCTACGAATGAGTTGTTCATATTAACATCAGAGAGGGCAAAATAACAGGAAATGGCAGCCTCATGAGGTGTTGGTATGAAATTAAAATTTTACAGCATGGGCCTCTTGAATCTTTGAGCCTAAATTTAGTTGTTTAGGCTTTAGAAGCAAAACTGCATATTTTAGAATCAGGGCTCAGTTAGAAAATACAGCACATTAGGAAAAAGATAAGGCTTGTTTGGTTTACTTGAAATAGCAGTTGTGAATTGATGCCAATTGATATGTAAAAATTAAAAGCATCAAAACTTTCTTCGGATTTGTTATTAAGAACCTCTACTGAACAACCAACAGTCAATGAATATAAAATGTGAGCTTTTCAATTTTTTCTACTAACGCTGACCACTAAAACACAACCTACATTTATACCTCTTAACACTTGAGGTTCTTATTTAAATGATAAGTGAAAGAGTTGACAGGACTATCAGCATGGCTACATATTTTAGCCTCAAGGCTAAGCTAAAAAATATAAAACCACACACATCTGTTCAATGAATCAAGATTTAAGCCTTATGTTTTTACAGACTGTACAATCTGACTTTAAAATAATCTTACAGTGAGTTTTACCAATTACAGGTAAATGCTACATGACACAACACAATGGAACAGTTCAACTCTTAGCTTTGCCACTAAGACAAACAAGCTAACTCTTGCTGCTCTACTAACCAAACAGCAAACAATAAACAAAACTGCCATGCAGCTGTTAACTGTAGGCTTTACATTTGTTGCTTCTTACACTGAACCTGTATGTAGTTGGTTCTCTTTAACTCTAACAACATTGCTAAATACTTCAGCATCAGGGCCCCTTGCCAAAATCTGATGAAGATTTGAGCTTTCCATTTTACTGATTTAATTTAATTCAATCCAATGCATGCTTTACAATATTCTCTTAAAATAATTAGAAAGAAAATGCATTTGAACAAAAACCTATTTCAACCATTATCATCTCTCTCAGGCAAACTAACTAAAATCTTGTACACTACAACATGATAGGAAATAATGACCGCTTCACAAATATCAAACAAAACTTACAGCCAATACCACTCAAATGAAAGCTTTTTATTAACATATCACATGATAGTAATGTATTAAAATAAACAGGTGCTGACACTAAAACAAAGCCAAAAGATTTAGCATCAGTGCTACATGGAGCAACACAGCGAATCGGGAAACGAGTTTTAGAACTACCCTATGTGAACATGCTGGACAATTCATGTGTGTTTTACAACTTAATATAAAATATTGACATGAAGAGACACTGAATAATATGTACACAATGAAATCGTTCACATGTTAATTAGCATTGCCACCAAGACAAACTTGCTTACACCTGCAGGACTGGCTTCCTATAGGACATGATAGAGAAAAAGATGAACTCTGCTATATTTTAGCAAAAAATAAAAATAAAAAAGTAAAGAAAAAAAATTGTACTTAAGTGACATTTCTTTTTACTAATACTCTCTTAACATAAACTTCAATTACTTTAAAATGTTGAGAATATTCCCCTACATTCACCTTGTCTGGAGATGTTTTCTATTACCAAGCCTTACACAAGCCACTGTTGAGTCCTGTGCAGCTTTGACTGATGTCTCTGTTAATCCATTAACATAATCTTGTGAACATGTTTTGCAAGCCGCAGTATGTATTACAGCTTTTATAAGTCATCCACAGAAGTAGCTTCAACATGTGGTCATTGCACAAGCAAGACCTGACGGCAGCAGCAGTGATCTGATCAATCAGGTCACTGTCTGGTCTGCATACAGAGTAAAATAAGTCTGCTACATCAAATAATAAAGAGGTGGCAGGAGGTTTTGAACCCTTTAAACACAAATTGATGTTTCATGTAAAAGAATTTGCTTCATCGATGCATATGTCCTCCTTGGGAGCATGCAAAAACAGGGGTGCACTCACATATAACAGTGAAGGTATGGCGCATGCTCATAAATATGATAATTTCGGTACACATGAGCCATCGGAGAGCTCTGTGGATGAATTATGTAGCTGTGGTACTCCTTGGCGTCTGACTGTTGTTATTTCTATATCAGGCAGAAAGTCTGTGCCACAGCTGAAGAATAAAACAGGAAACTACATGAAGCCAAATGATTTTTTTATTACAAATCTCCAACTCTGATCCTTTCTGCTGTGTGTGTGTGTGTGTGTGTGTGTGTGTGTGTGTGTGTGTGTGTGTGTGTGTGTGTGTGTGTGTGTGTGTGTGTGTGTGTGTGTGTGTGTGTGTGTGTGTGTGTGTGTGTGTGTGTGTGTGCTGTTTGGCTGATCACCTGACTGCAGCAGCAGCAGCTCTGCCGAGTGGTCAGACAACTAAGGATGGCAGATTCATGGAGGCCCAGACATTACTGAGACTTCACTCACATAAAACACTGACCTATTTACTCTGCAGACTGACAGGGAGGCAAGCAGTCAGGGAGTGCTCTGTCCCTGAAACAAGCAGCTCCTATTGAAGCACCCATAGGCCAGTCTCTCAACACTATAAATCATGTCTATGTTCGCCTTTAGCCTGATAGTGAATATGTCCTTTTATTGGCCTTCAATGTATAAGCAGAGAAGAAGAAATTGATCTTTAAGAAACATATTCCATTAAAATGTAAACAGCAGAAAATGTAGCTACAACACTTATCTGGTGCAATTGTATCAGAAAAGCAAAACGAATGCAGTGTGACCTTTTTTGGTAAGATGAGAGTATTTAACGGCTATATATGGTTGTACAGAAATCCACAGACAGACCCACCACACACAGACACACACACGCACACCATCCCAGATACTCAGATATTACAGGGGATGTTTTCACATTTCTCTTCCATAAAATATTAATCTGGCCATGAAGAGCAGGCATTTTCTCTGCTCTTTCAAACATTAATGCTGAATTTGAATGGCTAACACAGGAAGAGCCTCTAATCTTGAGCCCATGGCAGCCCAGTAATGGCCCGTAGTGTGGGGGAGGGCTCCATAAGCCCATCTCTTCGTGCCCCTGATTAGGGCACGCTCTCTGTTTGACTTGGCTTTAGCTTTGGCTGCGTTTCTTTTAAGGATGCTGATTACTTGGATGGGATAGACAGCTAGAGGACTTTCAAAGGATAAGGAGGAAGGATGGGACACTTCAGCTGCAGCTTACCTTTGCGATCTCATTCATCTTGGTACTATTCATTCAATACGTTAACTGGTAACCCAGAAAAGTTGGACCTTTCTATCATACACAAAGCAAAGACGGTAAAATTGAAAAACCACCATGGGACACAAACACACACTAAAGCTTGTAAACCAAAAGGAGCAAGCAAAAAACAAATCCTGACGTGGACCCTAGAACACTGGAGGATGACGATGTGATCATTTTGCTGCAGAAATGCTCTTCTTTCAAATGGTTGGCCTCTCAAGGTCAAAGTAAAACACACACAGTAGATGGACTACACCCCCAACACACACACACACACACCAACCACTATCATACACACACACACACACACACACACACACGCACGGGCCGTATGCACACACTCACGCACACACACACTTAACTTTCAAATGATGGTTAAGGGCGCAAGAGGAGGAGCTGAAAGAGACAGGAGAATTTATGCTCCCAAGATCAAAACTTGTGCAGTTGAAGCATCATCAAAGAAATCATCCAATCCAAACGTGTTAAAGAGTCGTTTTTGGACTTGGGAACATGTTGTGTCAGCAAACGTTAATGCCATATGGTTATGACAAAAGATATGTTATCATATTTTCCTTCAGGTCACACTCAGCCAGGCACCTACAGACTTTGTTCAATTTAAATAAGCATTTTTTAACTTCTACACCAAACACATACAAGTATGGTAGAAAGAGGAACTTCACATAAAAGATGGTAATAGTTAAAAAACGGAACCTTTACACAAGCTTTAACAGAATTGTCCAACATAGACAACCAATAGCTTTCAAAGTCGATGTCCAGGTGAATTTTAGAGTACATGAACTTTAATTTGTATATTTCAAAGCCTTTAATTCAACACCTCAAAGAGAAAGACTGTTTTATACATTCATGACCCTGACTTATTTCTACAAAAAATCTCAATTACATTCGGTTTCCCCCAGTGTGGCTCCACCTTTGATCCCCCTAGCTCTGTTTTGCATACAGCTGCCGGCACTCAGGTCATGATAGGAGTGGGACGCAGCTACCTCTTCAGTTTGCTTCACACAGGTGACAGGTGAGACAGGAGAGTGTGGTAGCTCTCTACCTTCAAAGCTAAGCTTAAATCTACTTGAGTTTACTGTGAGTATAAATGTTCCTGTTTCATGATTCGTGTGGATTTGTTGATTTTTGAAAGATTTGAGCACAAATGTGCCAGAGAGGGTTAGCTGATGCCACATAAATAAGTCTTCAATGCTGCCTGAACAGTCTAGCTTGAGTTAAGAGTCATTACACATTTAAATTAATTTGGCTTTTGACATATTTTAGTAGCAGTTGGATTTTTTGTTAACTGCTTTGTAGCTGTAGAATGTCACATTTCATTTCTGGACATAAAAATGAAACTTCCTCTGTCAATATCTCAATGTTTTAGCCTGAGAGATAATGCTGAAGATGTTGACCGTATGTTTTGATCATGATGGAATAAAAGGTTTATAATCATTCAAAACATGCTAACTAGAGCATGATTAGGCTGTATAAAAGGCAAGCCACACTGTCCTTTTCCACCCCTCTGTGATCCACATAAAGGCTCCTGAGACAGAAATTAACATCAAATACTTCAATGTTTCTAACAATCCTTTAGAAGTTATGCAACTCCATTTCACACACATAAAGAGCATTCATATCTCTAATCAGCAACCAGTGATCTATTAATAGCAACCACCCAGATGTCTGTCTGATGTGGCTTTTTTTTCCATCTGGTAGTCAACAAAATCATTTGGCATCATAGCGGATTTATACAACTGACCTTTCCTTTTTCTTTCTTTTATGCATTTAATACATTACAGTTCCACTTCAGAGAGAAAAGCCTGAACTGTAAAAACAACCATACATTACAAGTGTAAAACACATGTTGGGAAACCTGGCAGGATATCTCGTACAGAATTTAAGAAAGTGCCAAAATTGTGTGTAAAATATACCACTTAAAATGACACAGGAAAGAAAGTGGGTCATCCAGCAGTTACAAAACCTGGTTTTTCTACTGTGGATTTTCAGATGAAAGACAAACTGAGGCCCTGTAACTCCACACTACTAAATCCAACACATTTCCCAGGTTTAACAGCTTGAGTTGTAATGTTTTTCCCAGCAAAATCTACAGCCAGATTACACATTATTTTGTGATTTAATCCTTATTTAATCCAAATAAGATTACTGCAGAAGTACTACCTTTTGTTTGGGTATTTAAATTCTGTTCAGATCTTGTCTGATGCTGATCGGTCACAACACTAATGAGATTGAAAAAGCTTGTTGATGAAGAAAAGCTGACACTAATTACTCTATAAGATTCTAAATATGTTGCGGTCTCACCACATAACACCTCCCTGGTTGGCTTACTTCTATTAACTTGCAGGTTGTAGAATAACATTCCTCGCATTAAAAAGAAGTGAAGCCATTTATTCATTAAACTCTGCAATCCACCGCGACTCTCATTTTACCAGCATGATCCTCTCCTGACTCCCCTGCTGGGGAGGCTTGAGAGCTTGCTCTGTCATTTAATATTTAGTTTGGGTGAACTCCCTACCCCCAGCGCTGCTTCCTTAAATCCAAACATGCACGTGTACGCACAGGCAGACACTTCATCCTTCTAAATCCTGTCAAGCTAGTTTTCTCATTTTTATCAAATGTGTTTGTGAGAACTTGCTTCTTTTGGTATGTGATTTCTGCAAAATGAATCAACATTAAATTGAAAGCATGAAGCCTAACTATTGAATAGTCTCACCTGAAGTGCATTGAAAACATGTTCTGACAGATTAAGCAGCTCATTCTGGATGAAATGTAAGAGAAATAATAGAGCTCTTAAGTGCAGTAGTTGATTCTGTCAGGTGGAAAAATGGACTACCAGTTGTGTAAATGTGATTGAAAATATGGTAGCCGAGTCTGCCAATGGAAAAAAGCTATTAAAAACCAGACTCAAAGTTTGGCTACATCATTTCTATGATGTAGCCAAGCCCTGCTGGTTGTTTGTTCAGAGGGAATATTCCTTCCTGATTCAAAGATCCTGATTTTATTCAAGGCACATTTCTGTAGCTGTTATTTTATTCTGAAAGGCATTTCCTGCCTGACAGAGGCTATTTATCATACAACCACTTCATGATAGATTATCTATTCAGCCTGACAGAACAATCCATCTTATTTTCACTGTATTTGATATTCCATTTTAAAATATAATACATTTGTTGTACGATTCTATCTTTTACTCGATATTCCATTGTAACACATTAAAATTATGACATGGATGCAGAAGTTTTTGTTGTTGTTGTTTTTACTTGTCCAGTGGTTACCTATTTGTTAGTTTCTCTTTTTTGAAAGCTGGTTATTGAGGCTTACAGAGGGAATGATCAAACGGATGACATCTCTTATGGCATTGTACTGCAAGGGCATGAAGCCAGCTAAACCTTTAGCAAAGCTCATATAACTTAGTTATTCCAAGTCATGCTAATGTTGCATGTCAGGGCTGTGACTGATGAATGCCGTAGCCAATGAAGGGAACAAGCTGTACATCATATCAGTTTTCAAGCTCAACCAGATGATAGCACTGGTTTTCTGTAGGCGATTCCTCCATCCTTCAAAATGACACATTCTCTGCCGGCCCTCACTGGAAGCCTCTCTTTGTTTGAGTTTTGCATGGTGGAATTTTGATTTAATGTTTTACCTTGAACTAGATACAAGGGATTGCATGTCGACTATCAGATGGGCCAACTTGATTTGGTTTCATGTGACTGACAAAACAAATGGTTCAAAGTACAATTTAAGGCTACACTGAGCCTTTACCTTGTAAAGACACAACCAGCTAAAAGTTAAAACTTAGGGGTGTTAGAGAGAAAACAATTAAATTAACATCAAGTCTGACCCACACATACTGCTTAATGTTTGAAGGTTGAAACTAATATTTTGCTTGAGCTATTTGATGATTGTGAAATTTTGTGACAATAGGCAACATTTTCTTTCTTCATGCCTTTGAAGTAGTAAATGTTGTGTTTTAGCACTGTTCCCCATATGACACTTCCTCAGAAACAAGACGATCTACACTTTCAAATGAGTCATCACGCGTACATACTAATTACACCTTTTCTGGGGGGGGGGGGTTGTGTTTACTGAAAGGGCAGCTGGGAAGAGACAGAAAATGTGGGGAGTAGAGAGCTGTGGAAGACATGGAGCAATTGATCAAGGTCTGAAGTTGAACCTATGCCTAGTCAATAAATCAATTTATCGTTCAATAAATGAAATCAACACAATAATTTTGCCAGGTTAGGTGCATGCATGTTTGTTTTTGTAGTTTAGGATGAAGCTGATGAAGTCTCATGGATGAGAAGAGAAACGTCTTCACAAACTCTGAACAGTACAGTTGTCTTGGTTTGGAGCATTCAGAATAACTGAGCTGGACTAGTGAGAAATCGCATGGACACAGAGAGTGTAGTTTGCTACATCACAAAAGAAATTCTGCATTTTAACTCAGTCTTTAATCTAGTGAAATTTCTTTTTTTTTCTTTTTGCATTAGCATGGCATGGGAAATCATGTTTGAGTGCCAGCTGGATGCAGAGAGCGGACTCCCTCCTGCAATGCCAGCTGGTGCACCTGCTTTGTGTGGAACTGAAAGGGTTAAAAACATACATTTACATTAAGAGAACATTTGCAAACTATTTTTGCATGTTTTGTAACTCTACAATACAACAGTTTTTCCCATGAGAGCCATACATTTTTATATGAAGTGTAAATTGTTGTGCTATGGAAAGATTGCTCTAATATATCTTCTTTGAGAAAGCATGTTTCCTCGCACTAAATTGTCCTCCATGTATAGCTATAATAGCCACATTTCTTAGCCACTATTACATCCAGGCATGCATTACATTCTAATAATCTCTGCCTTGAAAGTTCATAAAGCAGCATTATGGTTCTGCATTGGTAAAACAGCGCTATGAGACTCATATTTGTGACAACAAATGAATGAAGAGAGGCATGTGTTCCACACTAAGCAGCAACACCTCCACATAGCTGAAAAGAGAAACTAAATTTCTCATAGTTTATTTGGATCAAAGAAAGAAGTGTGATGAAGACGCTTTACTGATCTTCAGTTCAGTGGTGTTGTTTATTTCTAACAGATGAGTAATACACCTCTACAGAGAGATATAAATTTTAGTGTCTAAGATTCTGCTTTGTAAATTTACTTCATTTTTGCTGTTTCAGGAAAATGTGAAGCAAGAAAATTCATCAAGCAATCCACAAATGAGCACTGAGAGCTTTCTTTCTAGCTGAATAGTAAAAGTAGTCCACTTTGAAGCACATCTGAGGTCATCTACACTGTTTTCACTCTACCCACTCAAAGGAGCCCATCTCTTCACACTCTGCAGCCTTCAAACAGATCCAAGTCCAAACACCCCTCTTCAACCCTCCACAAACTCTTGACCCAGTGAAACTTGTTAATCTCTTAAACCACCTGAACCCTCTTCCCACTTCCCTGCAATATTTCCTCCTTTTATTCTCCACAGTCTCTATCCATCTGGGACGTCTCCTCCCATCACATCATTTTACTGTAATCTGGAATCTTCAATCCCCACCCCTCCACCACGACATCTCTCTGCCTGTCTCAAGGCTGTATTTGCATTTGGTTTTTATGCATCAGAAACAGTATAAGTCACCTAGGGACGATGTGTGTCACAAACACACACACACACACACACACACACACACGCAGGCACAAACACACAGACAACCGGCCTTATTTTAAGTAGCAACAGACATCAAGTAGGGAGATTACACAGGGAGCTGTGTCAATGTGTCAGTGTGTGAGTGTTTCCTCTGTTACTCTCTCCCTGTCTCTCTCCATCTATCTCCCTCACTTACTCCCCCTCCCCTTTCAGAGACAAAATGGCCAGATGGCTTCCAATCCTACATGCTAATCCACAACACACAGACTGTAGCTCTAACACACCTATCACCAAGACAACTGCTCTCCTTTACACCACTCTGCCCTTAAAACACAAAATCCCCTCATGAGGCCTCCGGGCATTTATACACTGTCAACCACGCAGAGTCCTGAATGATAACTGCACCAAACAATAGCAGCATAACTCATCCAGACTAAGTCCTCAACAGATGGAGGCCTACTTGTATGTGCTGTGAGTCCTACTATCAGATTTCAGGCAGTCCGGTTGGCAGGCTGCGAGCCAAGATGAGGTTCAGTGTCTCCTGCTTTTGTTAGCAGAGGTGAGGTAAAAGAAGCTGTGTGTGTTGGGTTACACAGGCCAGTGGAAAACATGGGGAAGCCCAGAACAGCACACACTAAGCCATGAAGACATAATGGGAAAATAAAGGTTTCATATTGCTTCAGTGCACTAATAAAGTCGTGCTTTTATCACGTGTTGTGTAAGAAAGCAGAGCAGCAGTTTGTGCTTACATAGGGTGGTGGATCAGGAATTAACCCTTTCATTTTGGTCGTTCCAGGCAGATGATAAGACTCATAATATAAATGAAAAAAAAAGAAAACAGACACATGTTCTAATTGGCTCCTGCAAAGGAAATTTTTTAAAGTCTTTCCATTAGTCTGAGAGGGCTTCAAGAGGAGCCGAAAACTGACCCATTCCTTCAAGAGGCAGGGTACATACTAACATCGTGTGTCATCGATTTAAGTGTAGCTTCTGTATCTTTTTCATGATCTTCTTCTTCTTCTCTTGTTAGTTGACAAAATATCTACAAATAATGATCTGACACCCTTTTTGAAGGTCTTTCTATCATGAATTCATTTGTGACTTCATTCATCTAATTTCAATAAAGCCAAGTGCTCAGTATCTGAGCAAGGGAACAAATTTGTTTCAGGTCATTTCAAAAATTTTGACATCATTAAAATATCTGTGTAGAGCTCCTTGCACATAGGAAGCAATAGAAGACAAGATATGACAAGTGTCAGTCAAAAAAAAAAAGAAAGGCATGATATGGTTCGGTTTTGTTTGTACAGCTCCTGTTTACACTACAAACAGTGTGCTCCAGGGTGCAGTTTTTGCTGTATTTTTAGTAATTAAGAGTGCATGTGTCCGACCAGACATCTGATGTTTGCTGTCTGCAAGCTGCCTTAGTAAATCTAAAATTTTCATGAGGTGCAAGTAATCTTCAGAGACAAAGGCCTGCATGAATACTTTCATGTTCATTCAGTTCTATTCAGACAAACGTAAAAAGTAGACATGTAAAGCTATTGTGGTTGTAAATGTCTACTTGCCAGTAACAGATGTGAATGGATAAAGGTGTGGTAAATGTATAATGCATATAGCAAGTAGAGTATCTAAGGGCCAGAGCAGTTATCCAGCAATGGTTTCACAGATCAGTTTAACAGCAGAATGTATAAACACTGGACAGGTCTGCTTTAATAGTGTATCACTGCATCTCTGTTTGAGTGTCTCTCTGCCTCTTTCATTAGCCAGTTTTCTTCCAGGCTAAGCCAGGTACTGTGTATTGTTCTACACTGGAAGAAGCTATAGAATATAAACATAGGACAAGGTTCATTTTCATTGTTTTATTACTTAACTTGTTTGCCTTAAAAAAGTTATGTGGTTGTATTTTAGGATGGGAATTGCAAGTTAGTTATAAATCACAACAAGATCGGTGCAATATGATACAACACAATACAGTGCATTGCTATTCACTGTCATACAATGTGTAATATAATGCAGTACACCATGGAATGGAATGTGCAATAAGATACAGTACAATAAAAGGTGATACAATATGAAATCAAATGATGATGAAATACAATGCCATGCCATGCAAAAAGACACACATGCTGACTAGGCTGTTGATTTTGTGGTGAAACAATGTGAACAGGAAACAAAATGTGTCCATCTAGATGAAAGCGGACATATTTATGCGGTGAGACTCTTTCTATCATATGACCGTACAGAGGTGTAATATATGACACATTTTAAGAGTCATTTCAAATCAGTAAGTGCATCTTACGGTTTAAGATGTGCTTGTAATATTCAAGTGTCTACCTGTGCAGCACTGCCAAAGCAGAAAAATTATTTTTCCAGTATTAAGATGGGCCTTATAGTTTGGTAATACAGATGTAATGTTACTGACATTAAATATGAAAAGAACAGGAACTAATACAGAACCCTGTGGAGCCCCTTTTGAAAGAGGCAAGTACACTGATCAGTTGTTTTCTGAAATTACACATTGTTGCCTTTTGGTCGGACACTCAAGAAATAGTTCACAGGGCATGTCATCAAACCCCAAATCACAGAGGCTCTGTAAGAGTATGGTATGAAGAACAACATTAGATGCTTTAAGTCAACAAAATAAAAGCAGCACAATTTCCTTTCAGCAACATCAAGAAGATACCATTCACAACTAATGTAACAGCAGGAACAGTGCAATGTTTGGCTCTGAAGCCAGACTGGTGTTGACTAAGTACATAGTTTCTGTAGAGAAAAAGTTGGAGCTGATTATCATCTAATGACGCCAGGATTTTAGTAAGACAGGATAGTTTGGAGATTGGCCAATGGTTATAGTTTTATTTTTACCCCACCCTTATGCAATAGAAGCACATGTGCTGATTTCCAGACCTGAGGGATAACTCCAGTAGCAACGGAAAGATTAAACAGATCATTTGTTCAAAGATGGATAAAGTGCAAGGTTAAAGTCATCACCAGTAAGTCAAATAGGAAGGGAACTCTGTTTAGCCATAGAATGGTTATTGACATATATATATTTGGAGCAACAATATAATTATTGTAGTACACAAATCAGAAAGATAATGATCCACTGTCTTACTCTTCCAACTTTACAAAATTGAACTTCAGTGGTAAACTGGTTGGTCCTGGTCAAGCATCTGTGAGTCATGCTACATGTGTATTTCTTGCTCTCCCAAACTTCGGGTTTTATACAAATCACTAGATGATGTTAAAGATCTGAAAAGAAGCAATTAATGTCCCATGACCCATGGCATCGGATATTTCTATGGAAAAACAGCAATAAACACAACGTAATAAGTGTGATTATTTTGTATTTCCTGTATCAATAGGTCAATGTTAGAAGGGAGTATCACCTTCAGTTTCCCATCCCCCAGTTCCCCTCTATAACCATCTCACCCTCCCTCCATCACTGACATGACTCCCTAACATCCCTCCTTCACATGACAGCCAGACAACAGGTCTCCCATCAGGCCTTGCTCCTCACTGAGGGGAGGATGACTGTGCTTCCTAGGAGAGGAATCATCTCTTCCTTCCTCTGTATCAGCTTTGACATCGTAATCTAAAACCCAGCAGAGGGGATGGAGGGACAGCAAATCCTTCCATCTTCCTCCTCCAGAGATGTCTGTGGGAGAATCCGAGGTGGAATAGCTCAGCTTTCACAGCATCGGCCCCCACCCCCACTCCGATCCCCAATGAAGTCAGGTGACCAGATGTTGTATATCTCCCTGTCACTACAGCCGCCATGAAGCTGCTACACACATCCATGTTAAAGCCGGGAGACTTAGGCACGTCTCTGATCTGCTCTGAGTGTGTGTGATCATTTAAAGGCAGAAATGGAAATAAAGGAAAATTCCTTGTACCATCCTCCCTAGAAAGGCTGTAAGTGAGGCAGTGCAAAGATAACAAAAGAGCATCCATCAGCATATTAAGCATCCATCATCCCCACCATCCATCCACAGCATATACAGCTCTAAACCAGCCATCAGCCTCGGGTCTACAGACCTAAAATAGCCTTGCTTCTTTTTTGTTCCACTGCAGCTGCTGCATTTCTCCAGCACACACACACACACACATACACACACACACACACACACACACACACACACACACACACACACACACACACACACACACACACACACAGAAGAGACACACTCTCAAGGCCCCGTACAAACGCCACCATTGATTCTAACACCTCCCCATCAATAAAGATGCTATTTGTGAGGCACAGGGGAGAGCACACAGAGATGATGTGATGCAGAGTGGGGGGTGTATGATCATACAATAAATGATGCAGGCATCCATTTCAATTTCGCTCTTACAGACACACTGCTGATGAAACAGCTGCCTCCATAGCTGGGCAGAATGCAGAGTAGAGGAAGAAGAAGAGGGGAAAAAAGAAGGCTACAAAGCAACTCCTACATACACAGCCTCCCCCTCCTCCTCCTCTATCCTCTCCTCCCTCATCTGCCTCCCCCCTTCCACATCCCATATTGCATACACAGAGAGGGAATTACCTGAAATATGTCTTCACATTCTCTTGCTCTGTGTTTCGCCTTTGAGCCCGAAGCTCGGGTGGATTCATCGTCAGCCGCACAGTCCTATTGACAGTTTAAAGGCAGGATTGCCATTCTCTTGTCAGACCAGTTCCTGACCCTAAAAGCAAGCTTGTTCGGCAGGCTGGATGCTTCACTGGCTGCTCACTGTTCCCTAGTCCATGATGTCATCCGCCCTGCTCCTGTTATTGGCTGAGAGGCTGAATATTAATGCAGGCAGCAGGTCTGGGGGAGGAGGAAGCCAACGGGCACACGCTGTTGGTTTCTTGTTTGACGGTCCAAACCTGCTCAGGGGAGAGAAAGGAGGGAGGGAGGGAGCATGAGTAAATACATATACATACTTTTTTTTTTTTTAGATTTTCTTTTCTTTGCAGAGACTGTATAATGATTAAACATAGTTCCCAACTTCTTAACTGCAATAGTAAATACTGTGATAGTAAATTGGCTATCACAGCCATTTTGGACTTAATGCTATAGGGTAGAGTACAGGTATAGGGCACCAGTCAGTCAGTCATGCCTGTGGTTAGGCCATCTCACTATCATTTTCCTCTAAACTAACAGGTTTGAAAAAAAAATCTACCCCCATACAGTGTGTGCTAATGTGCCAAATCATGGATTCAGACAGTAGATGTTTTTGAACCAGGCTATAAATAGGTTTATTTCTGCTGTGAAAACATCTTTTTCTGGCTTGGTGTGTATGTGACTTCCGGTACTTTCGGAGCCAACCATGTGGACAGTTAAAAAACAGCAGGTTTTTAGCACGTCCACATTGTCTCATATTTCTAAACCCAAATGCATATATATATATATATATATATATATATATATATATATATATATATATATATATATATATATATATATATATATATATATATATATACAGGGCTTGACATTAACACCGGCCAAATGCGGGTGGATTTCGGCAGTGGCTGGTAACACCACCGTTCCCACTGGCCACTTTGGCGGGTTGAATTTTATCTCAAACATGGAGCAGAGAGACAAGGAAAAAGATGACTCTGGTGATGAAAGCTCTGAGGAAATTTAATTTACCTTTCATTGTCATTCTCATGAAAAAATAAATTATTTTCTGATTACAATCGTTAATAAATATTTAAGCAGACAGTGTCTCTTGCTGAGTTTTTATCAGTTCAATTAATCACCTTTACCATTTTAATATACACAATAACAAACTACTATTTTAATTACTATGTCTTAATAGATGGCATATTTTCATATGAAAGGAGCACAATGTTACACACAACTTTATCAGAGCTGAATACCTTTTTGACAAAAAATTAAGAATAAATGAATTTCCTTTCTTAACCAGACAGTTCTTTACATTGAAGATCATGATGTAATTAACTTTTAAACAGGAATACACAGACATGATATCTTTACAGATCCATTTTTTAATCTGCTGTCACATGTTTGCACTTTTCTTACATTATTTATATTACAGCTTTCATACCTTTTTTTCCATTTGGTTTTTAATTTTTCTTTTGATCATTAACTGTTTCCACTTTTGATAAAATGAAGATAGATAAATATAACATATAAACATTACCAATAAGACGCCTTTTCCTGCGTGTTCAATTTCTTTCCTTAGAGTATTAAAGTGGCACTGAGTTCATGAGCAGGCGGAGACGGCAAACAAAATGCCGTCTGCGTTTGCCCTAATTTGCCTATGATGTCATCTTTTTCCTCAATCTCACCTGCGATTGGCTGACTGGCACAGCATCTGCTCAGTCTCATGGCTAGTGCTTCTAGCTCAAGGTGGAGGCCTATCTGAGCTCTGTGAATCATGGATGGTTGTCCTGACAACCCCTGTAATGTCGATTCCTCGTCGGGGAGCAATATGGCTGTCCTGTGATAGCGTTCACTCAAATGGAGAACCTGATGATTGCTGGTAGACAGGGAGGCTTATTACATTTTATTTACATCAGAAAGTGGCTGTTGTGATTTTTTTCCTTTAAATGTAATGATATTTTCTTGAAAACTCTTGAAAAAATAAAATTAACAGCTTTGATATATGGCATGATAAATTACAGTGAAGGTCTGAAATTTAATAAGACTTCATCAAGTCTTTTAAAAATACTTTAATTCAGGACAAATCTTTACACATCAAATGTACATATTCAGCTATGCAGGCTGATGATGTTGCAAAAACAAAGGCAAATGTTAACATCTGAGAGCAGGGAAGCTCTGACTGCTGTCAGCAGACACTGAGGATCGCTGTACACCTACGCAGAGGCAGTAATGCACAGTTACTTCAGAAAAGTGCCAAATGCTCCTGGATCTGAGACACACAACTGTTATAACAAAACCTTAACCCATGGTAAAGAACAGCATTTTGAAGTCTTTTAGCTGTAGTTTTCTGTACACATTTTTGTTACGACATGGCTGATGAAGAGGAAACACAAGTGGAGAGGTCAGCTGTCCATCACATGTCAAACATGTGGAATGACATCATTCAAACATATGACCATTTCGGGATCACCATTGACCTGATCCAAAAGACTTTGAATCCAGCAGAACCCATTCAAACACAAAAACAAAATCCTTCGAAAGGAAGTGTCCACTGTGAGGAAACAATGAGCCACCAAGTTGCCAAGACAGGAACCAGAGTTGGTTGAGCGCTTGTGTCTGTATCAAAGCAACCACAGCTTTGCAGTTCAGGCCAAGTGTGTTGCCACCCACAGTGAATGTCAAGGGATAATAAGCCTCCTTTTATGGTTATAAAGGGCTGTAAGTTCACCAACTGTAGCCCATCTGTTGAGCAATTTAAATCAAGTAGTATAACAGGTGGGATGAGTGAAGGATTATTTGTTTCACCTGGATTAACACAATGCATCTACTAAATAAAAAGATCAGCTGGTCAATACTCTGAATGATACCATCCTATCTTTTTTTTTTTTTTTTTTTTTTTTTTACCATAGGCTGTATTAAGTGTGTGGCTGGACTAGAATATATGAAATTCAAATGAACAACACCCTTACACACTGGCTGATCACAATGCCTCTTCCATGATTCTTTCCCAAATATTGAAACGTCATACAGTTATACCATCATATTTTTATAATGCAAATACAATATAAAGCTATAACTTTTGCAGCCCCATTGCCTTGTTTGTATCTATACAGTCCTTTGTCTTGTGATTAGTGGTGTCCCCTGATGATATTACTTCATCCATACAGAGGAATATATTATTCAGAGAAATGGAGATATGAAATTTGAGCTCATAGGTTCTTTGGTCCACAATCAAATAATCCCAACACTGCTCATTCACGACTGTATCAACCACATCAAATTATGGTTTGGATTATTATATTACAGTGGGGCCTACTGCATCTTGGAGGCAGAGGCAGAGGGGAAGGCTTCATAGAAATGTGAAAGCCAAGTAGGAAACAGTGTTATTTGAGATGAGATGAAGTTTGTAAAGCTCCAGTGTGGAATTTTCAGTTTTTGTTGACTTTAGCACCCCCTGCATTAAAAAAAATCTAATCCAGATTTCTTAAAATAGTCAGATGAGCCACTAACACTGGCTACGTTTACATGCAGACATTAACCCTTTAATATTCAGAGTATTAGCAATAACTAGTTAGCGCAAGGGCTAAGTAAACACCAGTTACCTTTTTTAAAAACTGGAATATGCTCATATTCTGGTTTTTAAAACCCCCAAATCACCCCTGGGTTAATTATTTTCTAACCCGAATATTTGGTCATGTATACGGGCCTATCAGGATATCCCCATCGAAAGGAACATTAATATGTGTTCTGCGCATGTTCTGTTTGCAAGGAAATGTGCTGCGCTGCTGCTGTTCTTGTCGTTGTTGCTGTTGCTAGCGTACAGTAAGAAGAAGCGGAAATGATGCAAATTGCGTCACGACGTTCTCTGTGCATAGCTGTTTTGACTTGGATAACATGTAAACAGGAATAACCCTGTTTGTGCATGTAAATGGGTTATTCTAAAACCGGAATATTAACCTTAACCCGAATGCATGTAAACATAGCCACTGAATCGAAGAAGTTCATTTTTGCAGCATGCTTTTAATTGTCTTGTTGGACACTTGAAATAGTGACGTAAAAAAAAGTCAGTTGGTGGTCTTCTTTTCTTCTGCATGTCACAAAGGGTCATCCGTAGTAAATCTTGGTCTGTTTCTATAGTAAGCAGAAATCCTCGCTGGAGCAATTGAATTTGCATTGATGGCATTATACAATGTGTTCCTTGTACCAAATAAGATCAGTATACATATTTTTTTCACAGCAGCTGCAATCATTTAATGTGTGACATTATTTTTCAAAAGTTGTGTAATGCCACTTTTAATTGGGGTTTTACCGACAGTATCAGGGTGTTCATAAATAACTTGTTATAATTAAAAACAAACAAACAGAGAAAATAACTTCTATGCAACTTTTACGTTTAACAGTTGGTCAAATATATCAAATGTTTTGACAATAAATTGCAATGATAACCCCCAACAAACAGCATAGCATATGTTCAGCTCTACGGTGTAGTCTAAGTTTGCGGGTGTCAGTTAATAACAGGAAAAAACACGGAAAGTATGAATCATGTATTAAATGTTGTTCATGTAATCACATCAGATTATCTTCCATAACAGGTCTCTGTTATCCTTACTTACGCTGGACTCTTTAACAGCAAAAGTACTTTTTGTGTGGGAAAACAAAGCAGAGTTTACCCCCCCTCTGTAAAATAATTGAGGTTAGTAGGCCTCTATCCTGCTGATTATGGGTAACATATTGATAGGTTACTCATAGTCCTACTGGAGCTTATTAATGCTATTTGAATGTTTTCACAGAGAGAAAAAAGCTCAACAGAAATGGTAGCGCTGACAGATAAGTGCAGTAATTACAGATTACGGCGTGGTTTAGTGTTGTGCTTAACACCGTGGCTGTTTAGCAGGATTTTAAATGTAGGTTGTGTTAAATGTTTCACACTGCTTGCTTAAAGAGGATGCTAGGGCTAAGACAAAATATTTCCTCTGACTTGTGCTCCCAGATGTTCAAGATCATAGACACTACTGCCATCAAACATGTTTTTTGTCCATACGCTGTAAATCTGTGTGTAGACATTATGTAGGTGGTGTGTATTGTCCCCCATAGAGGAGGTCATAATGGCATTTTTTATTGTCTGCTGTTTCTGATGAGCTCACTGTTAACTGAATAGCGTTTTCATCAAAGTAAATGGTATTAAGCTTGTGCTTAAAAAATATGATATTATAAAAACAGTTTTGCACTTCAGGCAGAATCACTTGTGAGGAAAGTCATTTTCTGCTCATTGAAATATGTGATCCACAGTTTGATGTTTTTACATTTTTTTCTAGGATTCTAACCCTTTAATGCAAGTTTCCTTACTGGATAATCACCTGATTGTTACACAGTCTTCAAAATCCCTTCCCAAAATGGATCAGGAGGTTTTCATTAGACATTTATGTTTCAGTGGTTTGTAAAATATGCAAATTTCACTTAAGGATCTCTGCCTTCAAAATGAGGCACAGACAGTTGGATTGTCATATGATGTAAAAACAAAGTTGTATAAAAAAAACCAACCACTTCTGACTTAGGTTGGCAAAGACCTCTACTTTATTATCGTGTAGAAATGCAAATGTTTTATGAGCACACTTTGCTGAATACCTTTATACAAAAAAGTCAGAATATCCATATTCACTTCACCTTCACATGTCATAACATGCAACTGCCTCAGCTCTGCTCACTTGCCAGTCCTCTATCAAGCCTTGTGTCGATTTTAATCACTGCACAGCAGCCCGGCACAGAAGAGCACCTATCAGCTCTCAGGGGGCAACACAACACAGGAAAAAGTCCTGTCCATGACAACACTGGACTGAACAAGCCCCTCCCCCTGACAGCTGGCTCATTGTGTGTTGTGCCTCTGAAGCGGCCTTGTTTCTCTTAGCTTGGACAGTTCAATAACTAATCTAGATGCAGCCAGGAGCATGTATAGCTTTGAAAATGAGGAGGGCAGGTCCAATGGAAAGTCATAATCTGCTTGTCTGTGTTATGTTGGGTAACTGGAGGGTTATATTGTCAGTTCACACAAGGATTCAAAGGTGGGGCAGAAACAGCATGTACACCTTGAGTTATAGCCAGCTGTTTTTTGAACATTTCATTTGCAGTTAGTCTGTTTGTTCTTAGCATAGCCATGTTCTCAGCAAAGTTTGACTCAATCTTGAAAATTTTGAATCTAAACCATCATGTTTTCATTAGCTTGGAGCATGCACAGGTCTTAGGGAGCACAATTCAAACTTATTTTCGATCATTTGCTATTAATGTTAGACCAAAAGGACAGTTTTGTCTCCAATGTCTGCCATCTATCCGTCACTACACATTTCAACAAAGCCAGTTTAAATGATGCATCTAAAAGAAAGCAGAACCACATAGTGTGAGGAAGACACTACATTTATTACCTAATAGCTGGGATACATAAGGATCTAACCAACTATGAAATTATTGAATCACACACAGTAGAAAACAACAAAGTATCTACCTTTTTAAAATGATAAATCTTGTTTTCAATGTTATTTTCATTATTGTGATGAACTCTTAAAGTTAAATTTATTGGTGTTTTTTTTTTCTTTTGTGTGGTTTATGGTGTATGGACATTTGAACACTTATTTGACCACCATATGTTATTAGATTTAAACCAGACATCAATGAATTATGCATAGTGTTCAGAGCAAAACAAACCAGTAAAAAATGTCATCTGTAATCAATCACAGTATTAGTGATATAATTTACTGGTGAAAAAGTCCCCACAAAGAGCATGTTGACCTGCCCAGTTGTTCCCCGGCCAACGGTTACTTACAATGACATCATTGAGCAACCCCTCACAGCAGAGCAAACTCAAGGATCCCCCTGATGTTTATGCACACAGGGCACACGAGCAGATCCCTCCCTCTGTCACATGTAGGCTAATGAACAACAGGCTCGTGCTCTCCATGAAGAAGCCTTTTGGGCCACAAGAACCATGTCTATCCTCTACTTTCTGCTTGGACACACACAGACAATGGGACACGTCTGGAGAGCTTGGGGCCCAAACCCTGAGGAAGGGCAGATGGTGCCCGGGATCGAGGGCCGCACCCACATTAGCATGAGAAAAGAAAGGGACAGAGGCGGGGGAACAGGTACCCTCTCCATGCTTCCTCTCTGTAAAGACTGAGGGGGTGACTCTTTAAGCCAACAAAGTCTGTGCCTTTGATTTGGAACCCAATTAAGAGTACACTGTCAACTGAGCAGCAGCGACAATCAACCGTAAGGTTCCTGGAGCAAAAAAAAAATCCTGTTGATGGCTGTATGAAAAAAGAACAGTTTTTTTTACCTGTTACTAAAACTTAGTAATAATTTGCTATATAAGCTTGCTAGAGAGTGACTGACTTCGTGCATTTGTATTAAAGCCTAGAGTGTGCAAACTAAAATCCAGACAGTTGTTCTTTCCATAGAAAGTGTTTTTAATGTGAGTGAAAGTGTTAGGATTTCAGTAGAATTTCTGTTACTGTTGGGTAAAATTTTGGGTTAATTGGTAACTTGTTGATGTTGTTGTTGATGTTGTTGTTTTCTTTTGAAGATATCTTAGATTTAAGTGGAAACACAAACTTGACATCTGTGTTGTTCATGTGTGTTTAACATCAATGCTAAATATACACTGAATATGAAATGCATGTTGATAAGAGGTAAAGCATTATCACAGAATAAAGTAACTTTAATACTGAATACTCCTGGGTTTAGTGTTCCATTCTTGAGTGACCTTTTGTCGTGTTACTTCTGGATATTAGAAAGGAGCGGATGTATCAAAAAAATCACAGAATGAAAACTAGAAATTGTTTAAAATGTTAATACAGGTTTCATCAGCTTTTATAAACAAAAGCTTGCCTAATTCCTTTGGGGTTGGTAGTGTTTTCCTTTCTTGCCACTGGAGGCATCTTATATCTGAAATCATAAATAAGTCCTGTGCCACAGCTGCAGATTACTCAGTGCTAGAGCATCTCACAGAGGCCCCTCCATTATTCTGACTTATTTTTCAAACAAGCCACATTGTGAGGATGTCTCATGACCATGATATTACTTTTATATCTGCTGATGTCTGCTTTTCCTTCCAAAACATACCAACTTATTCTGCATGCTGAGCCGAAAAACTTAAAGTTTTACATTGCTGTGGTAAACCTAATGCAATTCATACAACCACGCACTGTAATTAAAAAGGCATAAAGAGCAAAACAGAGGACTAATGCTTATGTACAAGCATATGCAGAGTAATGATAAACTCATATTTGGCTCCCCCTAGTGGCTTTTTGAGTAAAACAATACTAAGTTATAACACCCACTGGGTGAGAACACTTTCAGCTTTATATTTCTCTTTACAAGTTTTGTCATCTTGTCCTTCAATGACAAAGCAACACTGGAAAATATATAAGACAATGCACAAAGGGCTGTTCATGTTAATTTAATCAATTAAATAAATAAATAATAAAATGGTGCTTTCCTTGTGTTTTTGTGAAATCTGATCAGGATCAAATTGTTAACATTATTTTAAGACAGTGAATTTATATGACTTAATTCTTATACAATGCTGACTTTACTTAATACAAAGCTGTATTACCCAAAGATCTCTCTCTCTCTTTCTTTCTTTCTTTCTTTCTTGAAATCTGTATCTACTACTGAGTCAATGTAAAAGTTGAGTGACCACACTAAAAGATAAAGTAAAATAATCCTTCAATCATCTCACACAGGGAAATTTACAGAATTACAGTAAGAAACAAGTAAGTTTACACTGCAAAATTACAATAAGAATATATAGAAATATATAATACAAACGATATAATATAATATAATGTAATATAATATTATATTGTATTATATTATATTATATTATATTATATTATATTATATTATATTATATTATATTATATTATATTATATTATATTATAGAACATAAAATAATATAATATGTGGAACCTGAAAACATTAGGTTTAAAATTTTGAGATAAATTAATATAGTTGAACCACAAAGCATTACAACCTGATATCAACCTATTAAGCATAATCATTCAGGCTAAGTTGATAGAAGGTATGGTTTAATTTAAAAGAGGGTCAAATGGACAAAAAGCAAATGCTGATGCTTGCCATTTTTTATTTTAAATTCTTATTGGTTTAACCCTCTAAAATTACTAACTACATGCAAGAAATTTAACAAGGACACACTGCTTAATAGGTAATAGTAGGTCATAATGACAATGACTCATATATTCAATGATTAAAAAGTAAAATAGGATCACAAAGACAGTTTGGTGTCAGGTGGTAAAAATAAAAGCTCTGAGTCATTTGTAGATTTTTTCATGGCTCAAGCAGCTCTCACCACTTTGCTACTACAACTGTGGCAGTCTGCAATTTCAAACACTGGCCTTTATCAAACCTTGTCATTGGCTGCAATGTTGTGGTGAACAACCACAATTATATGGAGATGAAAGTGACAAGAAGCCACCCTGCTACCTCAGCAAACATTTCTCTTGGTTCACACTTAAGGGTGTAATTTCAGGCTAACTCTAGACACTGGTAAGAAAGCAATGACAGGGTGAGCACACCTACCTTGTAGATTGTTGCCTCTAAGCTGAATGTGACGTTATCATCAAAACCAAATCACCATCAACTGGGGCGAGGATTGTGGCTATCTCTGTGATGCCGTGGTAAAAATAGACAAAGATGACAATGGGTTTTCAACTGATCTAAGCAACATCAATGTATTGACAGATTTTGTTGGCATTTCTAATCATGAGGATGCTTAATCATCATAAACCTCAACTTTACATCAGTCATTGATACTTCTGAGCATCCAAAGACTTGTGAGAAAGATGAAAATAAAATTATAAGCATTTCAGAATGATATAGCCTCAGTTGAGGATGGCTTAAATTTTATAATAAAATATGAGATTAGTCTAATATTTCTTTACAGAAGTTTTAAAACATCTTGTTAATGTATTCTCAATGACAACTGCATCAGAGGCCTATGTGTGGGAACAAATGTGTTGCCTCCTTGTAAAGACTAGGAATATAGTTATAGTTTGTAATCTTCTGGAAGAATCAGAAGATTTGTATTTAGAGGATAGATTTAACAATAGAATGTTAATGTTTCTCAAAACTATTATTCTCCACCAAAAAAGAAAGCTATGCAAAATATTTGACAACTTATGAACAAAGTTAACCATCAGCAAACTTGATTTAAATTGCACGTTTGACACGATTTGTTTGTTTCCAAGTCTTGCAAATGCTAGCAGTATCAACTTCTGTTTTAAGCTACATGACTATCTGTTGGAAACTTTAAATCTTTCCTCTGACCGAGGTAACCTACAACTCAACTGAATTTGATAAGTTACTGATAAATTATCCCATTAAACTCATCGCTTGAGTGACCAACAGGAGAATGATCTAGAGCTGTAGACCTACAACCAACCACCATAGGGAGGTTTATAATATCCCAGTGAAGGAGCTCTTCTCCTCCCAGTCACAGATCTCCGCCCCAGTCATCTCAAACTGCTGCTGCTGCTGCTGCTCGGAGCCCGGATGCGCCGCCATGCCGACTCTCTCAGCGAATGGAATAATTTACCAACCTGTCTGACACTGGGCGATAGGAGTTGACTTAGCAAGTCAAGCAGACAGTTTGGAGGGTGGAGGAGCCCTAACCATAGACAGACAGGCTCGGAATACCCGTGCTGTTTTTACGTGTGTGTTTGCGTCGCTTGACACCGTTGTGTTGATGTAGGGGCACTTGTGTGCTAGCTAGGCTAACGTTAGCTCGAGTGTGGAGAGTGCGCGGTAGTGACAGTCCGGCCGGAGGCGGGGAGAGCCGAGAGGTGAGACTGTTACTTTGATGGTGACTGCACTGTTGACTGTAAGCGAATAGGTGGGCAGCCGGCTACGTAGTGCCACTTTGATATATGTGGCTCATGGTTTCGGGGGGTTCAGTCAGCAGCATAACGAGGTGGGTACTTAACTGTTTGTCTAATAAGGTTTTTTTGGCCGGAGTGTAGCCGAACGTTGAGTCGACGTATGGCCCACGATACAGCAGCTAGGAGCTAGCCTGCTAACTAGATAACTGTCCAGCACAGGGACCCCTAAACTTTTTAAGTCAGTTACCCCAGAGTGGAGCTTCCTCCGATGTGAGACCCCCAGTCTAATATAGGACACACGCCCTGAACGTGCAGTTTGGGCATTCTGCCGATATTTGGAAATGATAAAGGAAAGTAAACGGTGGATCAATGGTGCACCCTCTAATGTAAATACAAAGTGATTACTCGTGACGTCATCTTCAACTTACCCTCGTGTATTGAGGTGACCCCTGGGGGTCCTTAGGGTCAAGTTTTAGGGCTCAAAGTAATATATTTGAGCGGTTTCTTAAGATAAGTTGGGCTGAGATAAAGGACACTACTTTGCAATTCTGAGTATGTGATTGCTATGGGTTAGAGTCACGTGATCCATTAGAGTAAAATATTGTAGGACCTATTCCTTGGACAGTGAAACAGTATCTGTTCATGTGTGCTATGCAGTTTAAAGGCATGTGATGCATTGGAGACTATTCTATCAAACCATTGTGTTGTGGCTTGTTGCAATTTTGTCATGTAAAAAGGAAATGACATAACTCCAGCAACTAAATGAAAAGCATTTTTAAAAATTATTCTAATGTAGGTTTATGTATCCCAACAGTGGAAGTATATATTTATGTCTGCACTCTGTTTGGATAATATTAAAGTATAAGTTCGGTTTATACAGCTTTTACATTGTTTATAGAATGAAGTAGAACAAAATACTCACCCAGAAGGCTTTCCTGATCCAAGCAGTGCTTCGGGAGATATTTAGATCCAAAATCGTGCAGCGGACGTCCGTATAATGGGATCCATCAGGGCATAGACAGCGCCGCTCCTAAAACTGCATTAATCGTCCAAAAACTCATGTTTTTCACCAATATTCCATCACGGTCCGCTCCAGGTTAGTCCTCTGCTGCAGTCTGTGTCACTCCAGACAGCGCTGTGTGGCTGTACTGACCTCTGAACTGACGAAGACTTTGTTTACGTTTCTCCCTCAAAGAAAGGAGTCAGCTCTCCAGAAAGTACTGCGCATGCGCAGAGGGGCAAACGTAAACAAAGTCTTCGTCAGTTCAGAGGTCATTACAGCCACACAGCGCTGTCTGGAGTGACAGACTACAGCAGAGGACTAACCCGGAGCGGACCATGATGGAATATGGGTGAAAAACATGAGTTTTTGGAGGATTAATGCAATTTTAGGAGCAGGGCCGCTGCACGATTTTGGATCTAAATATCTCCCGAAGCACTGCTTGGATCAGGAAAGCCTTCTGGGTAAGTATTTTGTTCTACTTCATTCTATAAACAATATAAAAGCTGTATAAACCAAAATTATCCTTTAAATCAAAATTATTAAACATATTATTACTATGCTAGTTATTTCTGCTAGACTCTTCTAAAAAAGATTTATGACAAGATTATGTTTCAAAGTTTTTAATTTTTTTATTTTTTTTTTTCCTTTTCAGATCCTTTAAGATTTTTATGTCTGCATCAGCTCTGCAAATCAAAAAATATGTCGGTTGATGAGGACTCTGTAAAAACTGGCAGTCCACAGGCCAGCTCAACATCACCTCTGCAGCTCTCAGAATGCACTGGAGGTTACAGTGAACTATCTGTCATGGTGGAAGGTACTGCAGCTACCCCTGATTTTGATGCGGCTGCCTGCCCCGTCATGGGTGCTGCAGCCACATCCAAACACACCAGCACAACTGATGCTCTTACTCAGACAGACAGCGCAGGACAGAGAGTCAGAGGAAACGAGAATAACTTCAATCGCAGGAACAGCTTTCATCATTCCAAACAACAACAACAGTCAAAGCTCACAAAGCGTCGCAACACAGCCAACTCCAGCTTCAAGCATCCGACATCTGGCAAGAGGAGACGGAGGGCCATCTCTGAGAGTGACTCGGTCCTTCCCAACAAATTCCTCTTAGGTGGGAACATTTTTGACCCACTGAATCTCAATAGCCTCCTGGATGAGGAGGTTAACAGGGCGCTGAATGCAGAGACACCTAAATCCTCCCCACTGCCAGCAAAGAGCCGCGACCCAGTGGAGATCCTTATCCCCAGAGACATTACAGATCCCCTGAACTTGAACAGTGGGATAGCAGACGGCAGCTTCTTAGTATCCCCCTTCAAGAGTGGCGGCAGGAGGAGACACCGCAACAGACACCATGGAGGAGGTGGTGGTGGGATTTCAGCCACACAGATGAACCTGTCAGAATCAGGAAAAAGTGATTTAAAAGCTGGCACCTCTGCACCGCTTCAAGGTGTGTTAGCATCATGTTCTGCACTTGATATCTCCAAAGAGTCCAACCGTTTCTCCAGTGTAACAGGGGACTCCCATGAGCACTCAGCTGACAACTCAGGCAGCTGCAAGGAGGAGATAACATTAATATCTGTGGATGATCCCACTTCCTTTGTAACAGGGGGGCCAAACCAGCAGACAAGCAGACGCAAGCGCAGGCGCAACTCTGGCAAAGCTGAGCCCCCGCTGACCCATTCTAAACCAATTGGAAAGTCAGGAACTGGAGACAAGAGTTGTGGTACAGTGGGGTTGAGAAGTTCTCAGGCCTTCCATACACCAAGGAGCAGTGGTCCAAAGATGGGGCCAGGAGGACGGTCACACCAGCAGCCCTACAACCAGGGAAATCAGCAGCATCAGAAGAAGAAGTTCCAGTATGGAAACTACAACAAGTACTATGGGTACCGCAATCCAGGCGCAAGCGAAGACCCCCGAATACGTGTGCTTCGTCCAGAGTGGTTTGAAGGTAAAGACGTTTTGGATTTAGGTTGCAACTCAGGCCACTTAACTCTCTACATTGCCAAAATGCTAAGACCTGCCCGCATACTGGGCCTGGATATTGATAGCAGTCTTGTCCAAGCAGCACGCAAGAACATCAGGCACTATTTGTCTGAACTGCAGACCCAAGTGGCCAGGCAGGCAGTCAAGGGCACCAAACAGGAAGAGAGGAACGGTAATGACAGTCATGCAGGCACAGACGAGAAGCACAATGAAGCCAAGAGCAGGGATGAAAATGGGAGAGCGGTGAAAGGAGAAAGTGGCCCTGCAGAGGCTGTAAATGACAATGACTGCTGTCACACAGATGAGACAGGGGCCCAGAGGCTGGATAGCAAAACAGAGGAAGTGGAGCAACAAGATTTTGATTCACCCCCTGCTGACGACTCAGTAAGCTGCTCTTTTCCCGTTTCCCTGCGGATCTCCAGGGGGCCAATCGCTGCACCTCCACTAACAGAGGCATCCTCCACACGGCCAGGGGAGTTCCCCTCCAATGTGTCCTTCGTCAAGGTAAGACCGCATTTCCTGTGTGTGAACATTTGGTCCCAGCACGGATGAAATCTCCATGCTGGGATGTTATTTAATCATGAGAGCCTACATGAAATCAGAATTTCACAATTGGGCACCTGCTGTGCTGTAGCACTATGTGAAGATGCTGGCCTTTATCCTTTGTGAGACATTTTCCGATGTGTCCAAATCCCTGGCTCTGAATGAGGCTGATGCTGCAGGAAATACTCTGAGGTCCGACTGTCTTCACTAGAGGACTTGATATAAATCTTGCACCCACTTATTCTCCCTGGAACATTATTAGGATAATTAACTGGGCTCTATATTAGGGATGTCATTGTCAAGGCACAGTCATTTCTTACTGAGAATTTAGGTTGCACCTTGTGACTCACACAAATGTTGATGTAGAGTTTACAAGTATAATTAATACCAGCAATAATTTGGTCACAAAGATAACATTAAAATCTGGGTTTAAAAAAAGTAAAGCAGGATTTGTTAATATTTGTTAAGCAGAATAGAACTTTATTTGTCATTGCAACAAGTACAAAGAAATTGCAGACACTCACTTCTGAGATAAGAAAGATCTGTAAAGCCATTGTGATGGCCGGTTTATTTCATGTTTTATGGTTTGTGTTATAAGCGAGCATGTGATAAACATGCAAGTTCCATCTTTGTGAGTGATTACCTTGCCTCGTTCAAACTGATTGTGGAGGGAGTTTCCACTTGTTTAAAGAGATGAGTACCTTTCACATTTGAAATGATACTATTCCATTGCCTGGTGCCAGGCAATTGGTACTCAATGGTACCAATCTTCAGTACTTTTTTGTGTTTATGTAGTAAAAAAAATGTCTGTTTTGTTTAATAATAATTATTTTTAATAATTATTTATATAGCACATTTTAAAAACAGACCAACGTCTCCAAAGTGCTGTACAAAAGCAACAAAATAAAGGCAGGTACACAAAGCTCTGCCAGCTCCATAAAATAAATAAGCCATAAAATAAATAAGCCATAAAATAAAAACATGAATTAAAATAATAAATAAGATTAAATAAATTAAAAGACACAGAGGACCACACACCTCACTCGGTGTTAAAAGCCAGAGAATAAAAGTGGGCCTTAAGACGAGACTTAAAACAGTCCACTATGGGGGCCATTCGGAAAGGAGGGGCAAAGCGTTCCAGAGTTTGGGACCGACCACAGAGAAGGCCCTGTCCCCTCTGGTTTTAAGTCTCGTCTTAGGCACCACGAGCTGGGACTGGCCCTCAGACCTCAGAGCGCGCGCTGGAATGAAAATTTGGAGACAGTCTGTGATGTATTGAGGGGCCAGTCCATTCAAAGCTTTAAAAACAAACAAAAGGATCTTAAAATCAATTCTAAAATTAACAGGGAGTCAGTACAAAGAAGCTAAAATTGGGGTGATATGTTCGCGCTTTCTGGCCCCTGTTAAAAGTCGTGCCACAGAGTTCTGGACTATCTGCAACTGTGAGAGCGCATTTTTGCCTATACCTGTGTAAAGCGTATTGCAGTAGTCCAGGCGAGAAGAGATAAAAGTATGCACGACTTGTTCACGAAGATAAAAAGAATAATAAACTTGCAATGCTGTGTTTATGTCCAGCATGGGGAATCATCTTCTCTTCCAATCCCTCACAGTCACAAGGATGCGTTTAGGTACCTGAACATGGTACCTTTCACTTTTACGTGAATCGGTACCCGGTACTTTTGACAGAATTCAGTCGGTACCTATAAAGGTACCTAATTTGGTACCCATCCCTACTTGTTTATCCATGCTTCTGTCTTTGTATCTGTTGCCAACCAGAGGCTCACTATTCTCCTAAGCTGCTTGTGATTAATGGAGTTGTAAGCTGGATGCAGCAAAGAAGAGAGTTTCTTTTTTAATTATTTCACCAGTGTGATGTTGCAATGTGCCTGAAAGTATTTCCAATACCTTATTTTACGAGAGTTTTTCCTCTGAATATAAAGGATTTTAATAGGGAATATTCATTCTATATTTTATCAAGTCTTTAGGCCTCTCAGGCTTTGTGTGGGCAGCTGCATAAATTGGTTGGATGAAGAAACCCAAGTGTTTTTGAATGAAATCAATAACCGCCTCCTCCCTGCTATGAGCATTAGAGCTAATGGCAGAGCAGCACAGAGCTTATCCTGTAAATGCGTGGAAAGCTCTAAGAACAGTGCTTGAGCCTCCTCAGCCTGCACAGCACAGGATTTGATTAAAGGGGGAAATGTCGGGTTGTGCTCTGTTGTTCTGAAAACTGTGCCGACATCTGAAGATAAATGTATAAGAGAATTGAAATATAAAGAAAAAATATTGAAAGGTAGAAGGTGTTTTTATTTAGACTCTTTTATCTTACAATGATTAAGAGAGATGGTATTTTTCACATTCCTGTCACCAGATGTCCTGATCTCAGCTATCTGAACAGAGCCACTCGCCCTTTTTTTCACCTGATCCAGACTTGGTTTCTCTACACTTGGTACTTTCATCCTCTGTTTGCTTTTTTACCCTGAAGCACTGAGTATGCAAATTAATCTCTGCTTGTTTAATAGTGTCATGGCTCGTAGTCACAACAGACTGAGGCCGTGTTGTGTTTTACCTGGGTATTGAACACCTTTACCTTCTGTCTTCTTTCACAGACAGACAAATTTCCATTTGACTCTTAACTCAGCTTGCTTATTTGGACTGAAAGTGGGGCCGCCAACCAGAGAATACCTCCTCATTAATGAGGAGCAAGCTAAATGCAAATCTGACATTTAACTTGATTAGCAATACATCAATTATAAGAACAAGCTCCTTCCAGGCCTTCTGAATTCAAGTTTGAAATTAATCTTCTACTATTTGAAAGTCAAGTGGTTTTACAAAGTGGCCAGGAAATTTGCTGTACATCCTGTCTAATCTTTGTGTGAGAAGGACTGGAAGACTGCTTGATGTTTTTCATTATTAAAAGAGCCAAAGGGTCAGTGTCACACAGATGTTGTTCACCAGCAGCAAAGGGTTTGTGTGGTATGCAAGTAATGGTTTGAATATGAGTTTTGGATCTTCACGTCACTGCACTCTACTGTCCCACACACATGACAAAAAAAAACTACTCTGAACATTTTTACAAAAGATGTTACGGTGCCAGAAATGTGCCTCGTATGAGAATGTCTCTCCATTTTTACGTTCAAACCACCAATGCCCATACCCCTCTTCTCTTTTAGGCCAATTATGTCCTGGACAATGATAATCTTCTTGTGACGCAGCGGCCAGAGTATGACGTGATCCTGTGCCTGAGCGTTAGCAAGTGGGTTCATCTGAACTGGGGAGACAGCGGCCTCAAGCGCCTCTTTAAAAGGGTCTACAGACATCTCCGTCCTGGGGGCCTGTTCATCCTGGAGCCACAGCCCTGGGAGTCCTATGTGAGGAGGAAGAAGCTGACGGTAAGAAACCGGGGTGACAAGGCTATTGTGAAATAAGGACACTCTGAGCTGCATCAGGCACATTTACTTGCTTTAAAGCTTGGTTTGTGGGTGTAATGAATGACGTGTGCTCTTCTTTCATTTGGCAGGATAACATCAACAGAAATTATCACAACATCCGCCTCAAACCTGATCAGTTTTCATCATACCTCACAAACGAAGTGGGCTTCACCAGTTTTGAGTACCTTGGAGCCCCCAAGTGTTCAATTAGAGGTAACGTAATGAACTGTCAGATACGATAATATCCATTCTGCAGCTTGATGTTTAACTCTTCTGTCTATCACAACAGGTTTTCAGAGGCCAATGTACTTATTTCACAAATGACCGCTCCTGCCTTGATGATCATTGAATGTGAGTAGCCTGAATCACCAACAAGACAAACAAGTCAGTCAGCTGCCCTGGACTGCAAGGAGTCATCTTAGTCCTTTCTCCAGTTACTTCAACACTGAAGATGACATTCAGAGAGGGAAATGGGACCAGGAGGGGGAATAATTTTGTATGGGTGAGATGAGGAGAAACGCTCATCATACATATTTTTACAAGAACAGCAGACTGAACTCAGACAAGACTCTACAATGTCTAACCAGGAGCTGAACATCACAATTTGAACTGACTGCAGAGGAGGTGCTCACCTGATCTTTCTTCAGACTATCCTAGTGCTAATGATGCCAGAGTTTGGCCATAAAATGTGTTTGAATCTCTTCAGCCACATATCTCTACTTTCAAACCTTTGCTCTGTGCCACCACATCACCATGTATTAAGCATGTTTGTGTTGGGAGATAGGACAGACATTGCAATTGACCACCACCCCAAAGCTCCAGAGGATAACTAAAACAAAGCCATGGTCTGATTATACTGTCAAGAATAGCAGCACCAATGTGTAGGAGATGAAGCCTCGTGGTACAGATTACACTGCAGCAAATAATGGCAAAGATATCAAGGCTCCTCTCAAAGACAAAAAAATGGCACATTTTAGTGAATATAAAACAGCCAAAAAAACGGCATCAGCCAAAGATTCTGAAACGGACTGCTGATGCTTTTTGTACCATTTTCCCACCCTGATGGTTTTGCCATTATTTTGCAAAATAGGCCAAAGAGCTGAATGAACTCTAATCTGTGACAGAGCTGGGAGAATTTATTCCACATTTAAATTGTACTATATGAAAGCTCTAAAATTGCACAAACCTGAGAACCCGTGAAGTGAAAAGTGTCTTGAGTGAGTGATAGAGTAATGCAGGGATGCAAAGGATGTAATGCAATGAGGAAGTGCATTCAAAATAGCAAAAATTATCCAATGAGTAGTACAATTTGACCAGAGCATTGCAAAAACGTTTTCAAGTGTTCAACAATCAGTTCCACTGAGTTCTCCATTATGGCATCATATCACACACAGTACTTAAATTCTGCACATTCTGTTGCACTGTTTATTACAAATCCCAATTGAAAATTTAAACATCACATTTTTAGGAAGTTTTGGCTGTTTTGAATGCAAACTTTCTTTGACATGAGTGCTTTGGAGTTTGAGCTGACAAAATCACTTCATGGGCTCTGTAAGCCTTACTGATGCTCCATCCTAATGGTAGGGGGCACATTTGAGCTGTAGTGACACTCAGGTGTGAGCTCAGCTCTAAATAATTCAGCACAGAGACCACAAGGACTATTTTGCAAGGTAGATCTGTAGCATGCAGTGATGTGTTTTTTTCGTTTTCATATGACAGTTAAGCCATAGCCCTACTTAATGTAATGTCAGAAATGTCCTTCGTGAGGTGCTGACTGAGACACTTATCAAGAATGCATTGTACAACAGAGAGCCTCTGTTTGAAACATTTTAAGGGTGTATGACTCTGACACATGCATTGTTTTGAGTGGGTTAATCCTTACTACTGAAAAGGCGCTAATTCCAACAGCAGCTCAACCTTTTTCTAACTCTCGTCAGACTGAACAAACATTAACTTCTGTGGAAATTATGTCTGAAAGGACTGGAAAGTAGCCACATGACTCTTTTTTTAATGACAATATGCTGTTTGTTTGGAAGAACTGATAAAATTTTGCTCTCAGATTTGAAAAAAGATCAACCTCTCAGTCTTAATCCTCATGAGGTCTCTTACCAGTTACTGACAGTCGGTCTTTGTGATAGTAACTTTTTTAGATTGCACTGACACCACTTATCAACACCTTTTTCATTTTCAGTGGTTGGGACAGAAAAAAAGTCTCTATCATTTGTATCATTTGGCACACTAGGGTAGGAGACAGGGAAAAAGATAGGTGATACTGTCTTTCTGTTTTAGTAAATGAGCAATGTAAATAAGTTTGGAAAATTTCTTTAACTGTTGTCGTTAATAGGTTAATAACTGCTTTTGTCATTTTCCAGTGGATTTTTTTTGTCTTGTTTTCGAAATTTTTGCTGCCAAGTTGTGAGTGAGTCACAGGTCAGAGTTTTTGTCCTAAAATGGACCACTAATCTAGCTCTGTATCAAGAAACAAATTTGTACATTTTGAAGCTCTGATGTGTTTGATTTGTTCTGTCCTGTTAGGCAAATGGATTGTAAAATTTGCTCTTTATTTTTTTATAAACTGTTTGAAAGGAGTGCTGGTGTCAATGCACTATCATTTCACTTTATTTGATGCGCCATAGACATTTCAAAGTCATAATATGAATATTATATAATATTTATATAATATTTATATTAGAAATTTTTTTCAAAAACATTTTTATGAAAATTTTGTGAAACACTGATCATCCTACAAAATGAAGCTTCAAGTTGAAATCTGTGGCAAAGGGAACTAACCACCCCTTTCCTCTCAACTAAGACAATCTGACTCTCGGGTAAAAGTCAGGGCATTGCTGTATCTTCATAGGAAATTAGCATTGTTTGTAAGAGTTCTTATTGGTAGCTTAATAATAAGCAGTTTATTTAAGATACTAAATGTCTTTGCTACCAGCATAAGAAACACTGCACCTTACTGTTTCAGTAGCGTAACTTTACTAGATATAACTTGAGTCCCAGTTTACATGTCCATTCAGCTGAGCTGAGGTTCTTCCTGGAGATGTGAAACAGCATGTTGTCGTACACAGTGCTATGTAAGCTATACTCTACAAGGCAATACAATTTGTGATTTCTATTGTGATATGTTACATTTCCTGAAAGATAAGGAGCAATACTCCTGTTTTAGTGCAACACAGAACTATTTCAAATTTGCTATGCTGCTTTGACACTCATGTTATAGAAACGAGAAATACAATTTTATGGGAATTTTGCTCTTTCAAATAATAGCACTGCCCCTTTAAGGATTTTTAGGAAGTAAACAATATGTGTGTGTGAAATTTCCAGGTCTGCATTTTTTATTCTGCAGAAAAAAAAATCAAATTTAAGTTAATGACAGGGAAACCACTACATGTTATGTGGTTATTAAATTAATGTAATGTTTGACTTATCAATATCAAGACTGCTGACCCCTCGGAGCTGAGCCAATTCCTCATTGGCCTAATTGCAGAATTACAGCATTTGATCATCAAGGGTTTGGCTGAGTGAAACTTATTTGTCACTTTTGTGCAGATAATGTGGTAATCCTGCTTTCAGCAACTCTTTTTAAATTCTACATTTGAAAACTTGACATTCAGATTTACACTTACATTTTTACAGCTTCCAATGCACCAAGTTTTAGCTACAACCATATTTTACATTGAAGCTTTACTAGAAAGGAAATGTAGGCGGGATATTTGCCAGAATCCTTGAAGCACTGAAAAAACAAAAAACCTATTTTATTATAACTTTCCTTGTTGCACAACAAACGCACAAGTTCAAAGAGTACATGATCACCTCCAACTGTTTAATTTGCACTAATATGACTAGATGGAATTTAAAACAGTTAAAGTACATTCTAAAGTCAGAATTTGTGTTTTACTTGTACCTAAGTTTTGGAGCCAGTTTTCTGGAGGAACCTGGAATTAACATAGCCCCATCTGTCAGAGGATGTTTTAATAGCCATTATTCAAAACAAAAATATATCTGTTCCTGTGTTCATCTTTTTCATTGATTAAAAGTGGTTCCAGATTTGGTGGTTTGACTTTTGCTCACACAGCTCCTTGTTGAATTAGTGAAATGGAGGAAGTAGTTACAGGTACCTGTAGAGCATGTCATTGTACAGATTCTACTTCTGTTGAATGGTAAAATATAGTGTTACATTTTGACTTGAGGTCCTGGCTGAGAGAATAATCAACTTTATATGTATTTAAAACTCCAGAGGTTGATTCATTCACAAAAACACAAAGAGTCAGATCTTCTGTTGTGATCTTCATAGCTTTGGAGGCATCTAGTTTTAACCTGAGAGTTCATCTTAAAATCTCATAAAAACTATGAGAAACTTCTTTTTAGTTCTAAATGAAATTAGCAGTTAATAATATTAACAAAATATTCTTGGTCAGATTCAATCATTAGTTTGTGTAGAGGTATAATAACTACTGAGTTAGATGAATTCATGTTAGAGTCTGAGTCAGAGGTGAAGTGCCGTGTTGAGCAGTTTTGCATGAAATGACTGTCTTTGCCCAATAGCTCTCCTAGCCTCACCTAGCCTTGTGGAACGGATGATACCACGAGTATATCTTCTTGAGGAACGTTTTGTACTTCGACTGGTGCTATTGCACTAGATGCAAGGCCATAAATATTTTCCCCTTCGCATTAGTTCCTACAAATTGTTTATCTCCTGATCTGATGACTGATATATCTGTGATTAAAAGCTGTGTTCTCTCCAAAGAAGCTACTTAAGACAGATTCATGGAGCTCAGTGGAGATTCCTTTAACTTGGTTTCTGTGTAGGCCAGGGAAATTAATTATATACCTGTCTCTCCATGCAGGCTTTGTGGTAATGGGACAGTTAATTCAATTCAATTCTACCTTGATAATTTTCCTGGTAGAGGTTGGCCAAAGGCCAACAAAGCTGCAGGAATTTTCGAGCTATCCTGAGTGGAAACCTCAACTGCTGGTCGAGATTAACTACCTCATTGAGCTCAAATCTAAATTCAGAACAGACCTCTGCTGGCTGATGTTCTGTGCCCTAGCTATTGCCTGCAAGAGTTATAGTAATGGCTACTATACCTGCACTGCATCAAAGTTCACCCGCAACCTGCTGGAATGTGCTGCAGTAAGATGGGGTTCTTGGACTTAAGAAGCTGTGTAAAAAGGTTTTCCTAATGAAGAAGCTTGGCCTTGTTGTTCACCTTTATACATGTCGGCACAGTGCTCTGGGTCCTTTTGCTTGTTGGTGATTGCCGTGCCAGTCAGTTCCATGGTACCAGCTCTGATTGGTCCTTCACCTCTCAATAAGCCACAGGCTGTTGTCTCAGTTGATATTTAGTCCAAGGAGAACTGATGCAGCACACTTTAAAAAAAAAAAAAACAACAACAACAGCAACAATAACAAAAAACTTGTACACAATTGTTTTATTTGGTTAGATGCCCGAATAGTCAGCAAATGGGGCAAGATTTCCCTAATTTTGATTATTTATTGATATAATTTTGGTTATAGATCAGTGTACAGTATGAGACTCAGGCCTGTGAACTCAACAACGAACAGCTATAACCTGGTTATAACCCATTTTCATTTGGTGACTGAAATTACATTTCTTTCTTATTAGTATTCAAACAGTTCAATGTGAATCAGTTGCTGTAAATTCATACTTTAAAAAAAAGACCACAGCATCTTCAAACCTCAATTTATTTTCATTCAAATGCACATTTTTAGAGCTTATCCATCATGTGATAACTTTCAGTTTTAAGCTGTTGCTGTCAGCTTTGTGAAGACAGACAGCCTCATGTAAACAGGTCTGTGAGGGGTTTTACCCCTTTGTGGTTGGGTCACGCTGTGCTGTCTGAATAGTACAAAGATTCAACCCAGATGACAATGCAGGGCACAATACAGCGGCTCCTGTTTACAAATAGCATCCATGCCTTTAACACCTACTGGCCTGTGCCAGTCATTAACCATCTTCAGGTCCTGGTCTGCTGGTACAACATCCAGTATCCACATGGACAAACAAGGGGCTCAATGTCTATGTCAATCAGATTGCAGTATTTCATAATGCCTGCCTTTCTTTTATAACACTGTTTGCTCAAAAACAGGCCACTGTGTTTGTTTCAAGCTAATGCTAACATTGCCGGCTAATTAAAAACTAAGCCACAAAGCAAGTTCCCCCAACAAAGACATTTGACCTTACAGTTGGAGACAGGCAAACAATATGACAATGAATTTGCTTTGCAATCGTGACTGCCGGGTTGTGACGTTGTTCATCTGTTCCAGACAGTGTTGTCTAGACAGACAGAATGGTGAGATGACATAAACACAGACAAGAGACATTACACTTCATTCACAAAAGCTCTATCCAATCCCTGCTGTTTGGGTTAGTCTCTTGACCATCATTGTGACTCTGGTCAGATCAGGATTGGATGAAAGCATGCCATGTTCAACTCAGGCTGCTTTCCATGCTCATATTTACCAAAGGTCAGGCTGTGTGTAGAAGTGAAAACACTAATTTTTGATGCTCATTAGGTGTCAAGTGAAAAAAATCACGTCATCATCAATCATCGTCATAGCATACTTGAAGCTCGATGTAAGACAAGATAAGATAAGATAAGATAATATAAGATAAGACAAGATAAGACAAACTTTATTGTTCCCAAAGAGAAATTTCTCATGGACATAAGTGCAGTGCTTCTCACATTTAATACATCACTCGCTCATTGATACATTCATACCAATCTACAGTATACAATATAATATACAATAACATGCCTGTTGAAAAATAAATAACTGAATAAAAGCTGTGTTCACTGTGGCATGCCAGTGACACAACACATGCCAATAAATACAAAACATACCAATATGGTGCTAAAAATCAATGTCAGTAAAATTAATGCAATAAGACAGCCCTCCTGCTCGTACATTAGAGCATTGTGTTACATTACCGCAGATTGTTTGTTAAATAAAGTGATGGAATAAGGGAGGAAGGAGAGTTTGAGTTGATCACTTTTATTTCAACTAGCTCTGAACTGTCTTGCAGTGGGCAATAGCTCATATTCTGAAAAAAGAACATGAATGTTTTGTGCCCTGGTGATGATGATTTTTTCAAAGATAGTTTGAAGGGACAGGTAATTTTTCTTACCTATCACTTTCATAGCATGTTTAAGCATTTTGTTGATCTTTGATTTACACTGAACAGATCTGAACAGACTCCTAATGACAGCATTATAGAAGGTCAGCATCACACTCTTACTGACACCAAACAATCTGAGTCTACGGAGAAAGTGCAGTCTCTGGGCAAGTTTGGCACACAAGAAATCAACATGTACATCCCACTTTAGTAAGTTGTCTATCTGGATGCCTAAATACCTAAAAGAGTCCACCTGCTCAATTAGACTGTAACTTATTGAAACTGTGTCATGTGATCTAACTGCCCTGGGGCGTATATCATCTCTTTAGTTTTTCTAGTGTTCAGAATGAGATGATGTTCCTCACACCAAGCCTGAAATGAGATAACCTCATTTAGGTAAACAGAAGGGAAACCATCAACATAAAAGAGGCTAAGAGTAAGAGTGTTGTCTGAGAATTTTATGACTTCTCATGTTCTTTATTCAGAATATGGGCTATTGCCCTCTGGAAGATAGTTCAGAGCTAGCAGAATTAAAAGTAATCGCTAAATATCAACAAACCAGAGTAGATTCTTTTCATGCATTTATTGAAACACTGCATTTCAGAGTTTGAAGGGAAGTGTTTGAGGTACAGGATTCATCACACAAAGGAAACATTATTCTAAAATGGAAAAACATGGTTTCAGCTTCACACATGGGGGCTGCTTTTGCAAGAAGTTCACTTCAAAATCCATCAGTGTCAAATTCCACAGCAACACGAAGAGAAGGTCTACTGAGAGTAACACTGTCAAATGATGAAACCAGAAGAATGCTGCATGTCTGTACTGACAGATACTGTACTGAAGATGTCAGCCAGCACTCTGTGACATCTTGCAGACATCAGCAGGTGCTAAAAACGCGTAGCACAGCACCTGAAAATGAGCACAGTGCAAAGTAAGTGAGCCCATACTTCTGACTTTCGTTTGGTAAAACATAGTCTTGAATGGTGTTTTCTTGTTAAGGCAGACAAAAAATAATGTAGTGTCATCCTCCTGTATGAATCTTACAGTCTACCTGTATCTACGAGGGCAACCGTGATGACTAACGATGTACTCCTGAGCATAGCAGAACCGCCTGCAGAGTCCTCTATGCCCACAAGTCCAGTATTGCGTCTCTGGGTCATTGCCTGTAGGTCATCATAAATAAATCAATTAAAAGTAAATTATTTTAATGTTGGAATGACTTTCAGATAGTTTCATATTTAGACAATGCTTTTACTCCTCTTCAGAGCCACACAAGCAGGCCTAATATGAGTACAGAGTATTTTGAGCATTCCCCAGATGATGATTTGCTTGGTTTGATCTCACACAGTAGGAAAATGTGCGCATCCATTTAATGCTTACCCTCCCCAACTGCGAACATCAGGAGAAGCACAAGGAGAACCAATCTCAGTCCCTTCATGTTTGGGTACCAATAAGCTCTCAGACACTGTGCTGCACAGGCTGATGCTGCATTTATACAGCATTTCCACCATGGGGGTGGAGTCCGTCATGCTCTGTGCAAATCACAACAACAAAGTATGGCTGAATGATGACAGAATGAGAGGTCAGGACTGTCAGCTTTCAGCTTAGTCAACAGCTGAAGTTTCTTGGGAATTTTAGATGGTGTACTTTGATCAACTAACAAATCAAAAGTTTATGTTCCCTGTATTCCTTGTTTATCTGTTCCTGAGATACTGAAAATCATCTGCTCCACACAGAACTTTAAATAAGAAAGATGTTATCTCATGATACCCTTGTGACTGGATTTAGGAGTACACAGGTCTTCTTTAAAAAGAACTACACTATCAAAAGATATAACAGCAGGTAAAATAACTTATCTGTTTATTTTTCCACATAGTAAGTGATCCGATCTATTCTGTGTTTTCAGAGCTGCCCAGTGTTACAAGTCTGGCCTACCAATATCTGAATATAGCACAGCTTTATATATTATTGCTGATGCTGTGAAACTGAAATAAAACTGCACGAAACACACTGCTTCAGGGACACAGGGGAGAATGGTTAACAAAACAGTAACAATGGGAGGCAGGGACACAGGAACATTAACATGTACGACATGCCCTCTAGTGCTCATTAAAAAAAATGTTTGCTTGCTCGTGTATTCCCTCACTGATAAATTCCATCAAAAAGTAACCATTAAAATGTTTTTATTGACTGTTGGTCACTTTATTCTTGTCACCTTTCGACTTGAAAACCAGGAAACGACTGAGCTTTAGAAGCTCAGAAGAACTGCACAGCCAGTAAAGACCAGAATCAGACACAGGTCAGTTAACAACTAAATACAAAGCTGTTTCAATATTTTCACAGTGCCCACCAGTCATTATCTTGTGTGCTCAAGAAAATTACCTAATGGGAGGGAATTATTATTTTTTGTACCTAAGAAAATGATCTTGTGGGAATCTGTGTGCATGCATTAGTGGTAATGATTGTACTTATCATCACCTGCCTTCATTACTCACTAAACTTTTTCATGTGCCCATGTTGTATCATCTTACATAGATTATCTTGTGTGCCCACGTAGGTCCTATTCACCTTAGACAAATACAGTGGTAGTAATGACATCCACTTACCATAATTTGATGTTTTGTGCCATTATTGTCCAGTAATTTGCTTCTTTAATTGTGTGAATACTGCTCAGGGTTTTCTTTTAAGCATTTCACAGAAGGTTACAGGTTACATTAACTCATCTTCCACGGCAGAGTTGAGAGGTCAGCCTTGTGTTGTGTTTTTATGCAGTTATGAAACACTGATCAACATCTGCTTGTATTGGTCAAATTGTTATTATTTAAAGTGGTACTTTTGAACTAACAATAGAGTCAATTAAAAAAAAAAAAACTAACTAACTGTAAGTTTGTATGGGAACCCATTTCCCACTGAGAAAAAAAGGAAGTGAAAGGTTAAAAATAATAATGATTTGGTTAGTCATAGTGGCTTAGAATCTCATTTTAAGAAAGCAGTTCATAATAATCATTAACTATCTCATATTTATGACTAAGTATGTCATAATTTTGTCTAATTAATTGACTCCTTATCATGACTTAGTTTTTTTTCTTGCCCTTGTATTACAGTTTTTCTCCTTTGGTTTGGCTCATTTCTTGAAACAGAAATTACATCCTCAAAACTCTAGGATCATTTGGCAAAACAGTCTTACAGTTCAGCACAACATCATAGTTCACTTGCAAAAGCTCATATTTCCCCCAAAACTTTTCACTAATGCTTCAAATTTAAATTCCTTTCCCAAACAAAAATTCAGTGCCACCAAAAATGCAAAGAAACTTCTCAATTCCTTTGGCTCATTTCTTGAAACAGCGATGACATGCCCAACACTCTTGGCGCTTTTGCCAAAATAACCTGGATGGTTCACCTGCAAAAGCTCATATATCTCTCCCAAAACTGTTCAGTCATGTGTCAGATGACAAATACTTGAATTATCCCGAGGGAAACTCAAGGCATCCAGTAACGGCTACAAGACAAACATGATATGAAATATAGTTATAAATTGAACCAAAGGACTGATGCACCCTCCCACACATCCATTTATCAATAGAACATATACTACATGTGTAAAATAAGAACTAGAGGCTGACTCTTGGGACAGCTGTGCAAATGGAGTGTGGCAAAAGCGGGATTGAGTCCAAGAGTCATTGTGTGCTATACCCTGGCCTGACTGTGAGGTGTTAAACAGATGATTAGCCAGGGGGACAAAAAAGTTCCTGGGTCTGTCCATGGAGCAGGACAGTGACTGCAATCTGCCACCAAACACACTCCGCTGCCTGGTGAAGGTGCTAAGCAGAGGGTGGTGGGTGTTGTCCATGATGGAGAGCATTCTGTTCAGGGTCTTTCTCTCTGTCACTGTAACTAGAGTCAATCTGTGCTCCCACAACAGCCAGCCTTCCTCACCAGTCTGTCCACCTGTGCTGCATCCCTCTCCTTGCTGCTTCCTCACTGGCCACCACTGACTGATAAATAAGCAGCAGCAGCTTTGACACTTTATGAGTGAATTATATTGCACTTTAAAACACATGGTACACAACCACTTCCCAAACCATTTATTTACGGAGTTGCTGAAGAAAAAAAAAAGAGGAAAAGCAGAGTCCATGGTTCCATAGTAATACAACTTCCATACAGTAGATGGCGGTGCAGGTGTTTAACGTGGTGTGCTCCATGTGCTTCAGAGAGAAGAAACACTGTGATGATATGCGCCTGCGCAGCTCGTACAACCGCGGCCAACAACAAACTGCCCTTTCATTCCAAGATGGCGGACTTACTCGGATCGATCTTAAACTCGATGGAAAAACCTCCAACCGTCGGCGACCAGGAGAGCCGACGAAAGGCTCGAGGTACATATTAAATCGCTTGTACTAAGACTCACCTGGGCTCGGTATGGAACTGGTGGATTTGATAATGATAGGGAACTGGAAGGGATTTAGAAGACAGGTGAAGGGACAACTCCTGCTGCTGTTATTGGCCAGTTCGGCGATCAAGTAACGTGAGGCGCAGTTGGCCCAGTTTATTAAGCACCGCCTCTTCGGAGCATGTTGCCCCCAATAAAACAAAACTAATGTAAATAGAATATTTATATATGGTTACCCAACTGAGTGAAGGTCCTTCCTATGAGGGGAAGTGTTCAACATGGTAAAATTAAATCTTTGTCCATCTACTCTGTGGCAAAACTGTCAAGGTTGTAGTGCGGAGGCCATGTCTTATCGTGTTACAGGCATAGACTGTATATAGATATAGATCTATATAGATAGATGTATTTGTACAGTCTATGGTTACAGGCGTTGACTGTATGATGGATAAACACTCTGGGTCACGTTTTAATGGGAAGACCCGAGCTAAACAGAAAGAAGTCTCACAGGAAGCACACATCTTTAAACCCCCCATCATCCCTTTTGTTTTTGATTTTTTTTTTTTTTTTAACTTTCTCAGATACATCCATCTCCTCTTTTTGCAAATATATCTACAGGCTAGAATTTGAAACATTGAGAAAGCTTGTTATAGTCAGTTCTGTCAATACAAATAATAACATATAGTTTTCAGTTTCATAGATTGGGACCAATTAATACCATACAATAAGATTTCAGTTGTTCCTGAAAGCTCCTTTGAGGTTTCAAAGCTTAGAGAAGTATTTAATTTTCTGTATCACTAATACTTGAGGAAAATCAGTAAATTCCAATGACAATTTTGCTATCCCAAGACAATGATTGTTACATTTTGGCAAAGCCGAGTGATGTCACAAACACACATCTCTTATCTACTTTATGAGTTGTTGTGAAACAGACAGTCACAATTTGCAGGCCCAGCAATAAAACTTCATGCTGCAAATGCATGCAACAAATAATAGGATTTACTTGGCACTGTTTTCCTGCCCTGAGTGATCATGAAATGTGGTTTAGAGATTCCAGGAAGTGTGTGTTTTTTATCAGCCTTTTTGTGCCTGCAGTCCTTACAAAACACAGTTGTAGCTGAAATGCTACAGGCCCTTTGTTTACAACAGAAACTTTTAAGTGACCAACAATCAATAAATGTAATAAAACCCTTGAGTTCTGTTTTTTTTAAGAGCAAGCAGCACGACTTAAGAAGATGGAGGAACATGAGAAAAGAAAGAAAGCTGAGTTCAGGAAAAAGGTAAACAATTTTTTTCTTTTACAGATAGAATGTACACTCATAGTCCACTTTATTAGGAACACATGCAAAAACCTTATGTAGTCTGATATAACTGTGCTGTCATACCATTGCTTTTTGATTTATTGTGTCATTATCATTGGACATGTGTATACTTAGGTTCACCTAAAACAGCTCAAAAACTGTTATGGTTGGGAAAAAAAGACAAGTCATCATAAAAGTGCTCCATAAGAAAATTGTAATTTACCAACTGCACACTGCGTGTGATTCCTCTTTTATCCTGTTTTTTTTTCCATTGTCAAACTTACTTCCCTGCCTTTCTCTGTTTCAGATGGAAAAAGAGGTTTCAGATTTCATACAAGATAGCTCACAACAGAAGAGGAAATATAACCCCATGGGCAAGATTGAACGAAGTATTTTGTAAGTCACCATCACAGTTTATCGACAGGTTCTTCACGCAACAAACATGAGATTCTCTGTCATCACTTCAGAGTTCCTTTTTTCAACTCTCCCTGTCTGATAGGCATGATGTTGCAGAGGTGGCTGGTTTGACTTCGTTTTCTTTTGGAGAGGACGAAGAGAGCCGCTACGTCATGCTTTTTAAGAAGGTCTGAATACACATAATCAAACTTTAATTAAACAGTAGTAAAAAAAAAACTCAGAAGGAGTAACATGACTGTTTCCTACTTCCTGTGTAATAGGAGTTTGCACCATCAGATGAGGAGCTAGAAGCCTACCGTAAAGGAGAGGAGTGGGATCCCAAGCTGGCAGAGCAAAGGCGGAGACTAAAAGTAATATTGGATACACTTATGTTCACCAATGCCCCCTCTGATGTATCCAAGGCCTGACATAAACTTTTTTTTTTTTCCAAATGTCTTAAGGGAATGTAAACTCACACAGTACTGTCCAACTGTTGTTAACTATTGAAGTTTCCTATGACCACTCTTACATGGATACTAAAGACAGAGAATGTAACTTCAGCAACAACTAGAACATACACTTATTATCTTTTTGGCATTTATGGGGCATTAAATCCTGACCTTTACAGCACAGAGACTCTGAAACATGCAGATACAGACTCATGATACAACTTAATACAACTCAGCTATAGCAGGAAAAAATACTCAGGAACTACCTGTTTTCTATAGTAAACACACAGCGTTAGTTAACATAAGATCCTACCTGATACTGTAGATATTTAATAATTGATGAAGTTATGAACACAGCATCTCTTTGAATATTAACAGCTGAGTATCTGTGTCTGCTTGATGGTTAGATTTTTAACGCTTTCAGATTCAGCCTGTCTTTGATTTGAAAACGGTAGATCGACCAAACTTTCTGATAGGCTGTGATTGGCTCTCATGACTCTGTATGGACTGCACAGCAGCCAGTGCAGGCTCAGGCTGAAGTTTTGTTTGACTTTTAAAGTAATTTTGTGTCTCAAACATAAGGTCAGAATCAGAGTGGTAGGAAATTCTGACTTTCATTTCACAGTGCAGTCTTATAAAATCCAGCTATGTAGTAGGTGTGTTCTTTCCTCATTGTTTTGCTCTTTTCGTCCTCTTTATTGTAGGAACAGGCTGCATTAGAAGAAACTGAATCCAGTAAGACGAAGACAGCTGAGGCGTGTCCCAACTCAAACTACAGAGACAAGTACAGTCACCTGATAGGCACCTCAGCTGCAAAAGACGCAGCTCACACACTAGAGGCCAACAGCGCCTATGGCTGTGGTGAGGAAATGTTTTGACATCGGCCTGGTTTGTTGAAAACATAGCTTACTTAGCATTCTGTATTCACTCTGCCTTGTTCTGTCTCTTTTTTCTAGTGCCGGTCGCAAACAAGAGGGATACTCGCTCCATAGAAGAAGCCATGAATCAAATTAGAGCAAAGAAACGTCAGAAGCTAGAGGATGACACAGGAGCTCACCACAGCAGCTCCTGAGTGTGCACCTTTTTGCTTTCTGTCTACTGATGAGTGTGTGTGTGTTTGTGTGGGCGCATATGTGTGCCTGTCCAAGTCAGCCTGATAATGCAACACCCTTTCATTCAGACATTAAAGAGTATAACTTATATGACAGGTTTTATATGTAATACGAAAGCTACTATGACTTGGACTTTGTTATAACTATGGATAGTAGAGGATGCTCAGGTGTGTCCAATGCAGAAGGTGGATCATTTAACATTTTCACATTTTTTCATCATGCACAAGCTTTTCTAAAGCCTGTTACACACATGATCAGACCCAGTAGTTCATTTAAAAAAAATACTGTCTGGTATACACTCAGCATCTGAAAAACTCCTTTTCTTAATGTTATTTTTATAGAGCTTTTTTTTCAGGTAGATTTGCTCTTTTAAGATGTATTTCAAACATAAAAATGCAAATAATGTGGAGCTCTGGGTTTTTTCAAATCAAGATTTTAGACATAAGCATGGCTGTAAAGTCCAGTATAACAAGCTCAGTTTTTTAAAAGGGATCAGAAATGTTGTCCGTTTTACCGGTTTATGGTTTGTCTCTTTTTCTGTGGCTCAGTTTGTTTCAGATACATTGTACATTTTAGAGCATGCAATTTCCTTCATTGCAAGAGGAAAAATCATACCATCTGATGTGATCTATCTGTGAATACAAGTATTATGCCAAACTAAACGTATTGTTATTGTACAGCCTTGTGTTGGCTCAAATTTGGCATCATGGTAGGATGCAGACTCATACAGACATTTGTGACCCTCCTTTTATTCGTCATATCTCTGATAAGTTTCATCATCTTGATGTCTATTTTAAGATGGTTGCACTGTTTTATCTCTTATGTGTGTTAATAAAATGAGATCTGTCGGTATGTTACCCTCTCCACAGAAGCCCAGTTTTTGCTTTTCATCTACTCGCAACTGGTTTTTGGTATCTACTCTGCACATGACGGTTGAAAACGTTAATCACTTAAGTGAGCATACATTTATAGATTAAAAAATTAAAATCCATACTATCACCTTTACTCCCCAAAATCAGTAAAATACGTCTTCATGCGCAGTAGTATATATTACTCTCTCTTTAACTCTATCTGTATCTTAACTGTATCTATTTCAACCTCTTGTTCGACTCGTCGTTCGAAATGTTAAGTAGGTCTATTTCAACAAAATATTACAGTACTTATTTCCACTTTTCAGTACCAATATATTCTGGTGTAGGCCTATACTTTGTGTCCAGGCGGAGGCGCCAAACATCATCCAGAAGAAAAAGCAAATCGTTTCTCTTTTTTTATCCTTGTTTCACACTGTCCTGCAGTTTCTGTCTCACAGAAACACATTTTTATTGCGCGTTGCGGACTCAGTCACGCACATGTAAATCATGAAGTCCATGTTTCTGTTCTTTCTCATCATTTGGTTTGCAGATGCAGAGCTGAAACCGCGGAAAGGTAAGATCACACCAGGCTGATGCTTGTTCTGTCTTGAAACGTGACGATCTTAAAATAAGGAAAGGCATGAAAGTGTGGCTCGAAGAAGGAAAGTGAAGTCGGTATTAGCCAGCTGATGTTTCACGATTTACATTGTCTTTGGTTTAAGATTAACAAAAGAAAACTTAATTTACTTTGTTCAGCCAAAGTAAACACTGCTCAACTTATTAAAAGATTACTTTAACTTGTCTAAATGCTTATTTGAGGTTGAGTCAGTGTCATTTGCGGTTCCTCTTGTTTTTCCTGTAGTTTTCATCACTGTCGATTGTCATAATGCTTCTTAAAGTAGGCCCTTGATGCATTTTGAAATGTCTGTCATGTTCGCTTGATGTGCGCCATATACTTGAAGCTCATCCTCCTCACTTTTTGACGCCCAGGCTCCGGAGTGGTTTGTACTTTCAAAAACAAGACATTCAACCCAGGAGATAGCTGGCATCCCTATCTGGAGCCTTTTGGGTTCATGTTCTGTATGCGCTGCGTCTGCACAGAGGTGACTTTTATCCAACTTTATGAACAGAAATTAAAAGAAAATTGCACTAAAATGGTTCCCCTGGAGCTCTCAGTTGCTGAAATAGAGGTTGAAATCTAAAGGTGAACTTTTCTCATAAACTTTGCTTTCTCTCAGACAGGCCATGTGAAATGTAACACCATTAAATGTCCCACCCTGCCCTGTGAAAACCCAGTGACAGAGCCTCAGCAGTGCTGCCCGAGATGCACAGGTAGGATGTACAGTTCCCCTTCAAATACTATCTGAGGTGTAACTATTTCAGAGAAGTACTGTTGGTTGTGATGTCCGTCCTGTGTGATGTTACTCCACAGATGAGCCCAGGATTCCTGCAGGGTTAAGAGCCTCTGTGAAGTCCTGCTGGTATAATGGGACTATTTATCAGCCAGGAGAGACCTTCACCAAGCATGACCTCTTCCCATCCAGACAGAGCAATCAGTGTGTCATGTGCACATGCTCCGTAAGTTATACCATTTCATACATCAAGCCTGACCTTTTTTCTAGTGAAACTTTTAATACACTAAATGTGTACTGTGTGGAGGGCTTTTAAGGGCCTGTAACTCCAGTTGTTCTGATCACATATTTGCTGGAAACTGCTGGTGAAATTGGTTAATGTATACTTTTTTGGAGCCGATGTAACAGTGTGCATTTTAGGCAGAAAATATACCATTTTAAAGAAATAGCAAAAGATTCAAGTATTTATCTCACACAAACTCATTCCTTGCCAGTGGGGACTATGTTTACAGAAAATTTATTCCCATGATCAATATCAGAGTCCCTCACAGCTTCTTTATATTTGAATTGTTCATTTCCTTTGCACAACAAATTTGAGGCCTAGAGGTTCAACTTAAGTGCTCCAGTCTTTCAACGTTAAACATCATATAAATATAAATATAGAAAACTTTTCTGTAGTGCCATATTAAGATAATTTGTACAAAAGTGCAGTTACTGTATGAGCTTATTAATGAGGATGTCATGTTTTTTTTTGTTTTTTTTAAGTATGCATCTATTTTTCCTTGTGTCTGTTTCCCCCCTTTTTTAAAAGACACCAGTTATTGCTGTCTGGCAGTATTTCATATTTTAGTATTGTTGGAAGCTTTTTGTAATTTCCATGACTGTTTTCTATTAATATTGATGATGGTAAAAAACAACAACAAAAAACATGTTTTATTGGTTTAAGTGTTGATGTTGTCTGGTAATGTTCAGCGCAATAGAGCAGGTTAAGAGAACAAAGACAGGTTCCAGAGAGAAGCATACGTGTGGCCGGTATTTAAATCACCCTGAAGTTCTCCTCTAAAGACGGCAAGATGTAAGAAGTTAATTTTATGAGTTGTTAATTCGTGTTTGTGTGCAGATGTTTTTATGTTTCCAAGGTGAAATTACACTAATCATCTTCAGAGTTTCATGAGCTGCCCGAGGTTGCTAAGGTAAGAGTAGGTTTTCCAGTTTGTGTGGAGTTGCTGATCAAATGCCGAGTGTTGAGACACTAAACCCTTCATTCCTCCTGTTGAGAAGCACAAAACTTCACACAGCAGCTCTGCCACTTTGGGTGTAGGAATGGGAACCGAATTAAGTACTTTTATGGGTACCGACAGAATCTTGTCTGTAGTACCGGGTACTGATTCACGTAAAAATCAAACTGTACCATGTTTCTGTACCTGTGACTGTGAGAGAGTGGAAGGGTAGGTGATTTTCCATACTGGACATGAACATTGCATTGCAAGTTAACATATTGAGAAATTAATACGTGAAATTGAAAAACTTTTTGATTTTTTTTATTAAACAAATAAATATTAACCACCACACAAATGCTCACAAAAGTACCAAAATTGATACTGTTCTGTACCAATACCAATTGCTAGGTACTGGGCGTTCGTACCATATCATTTCAAATGTAAAAGGTACCACTCTCTATTTGGGTGTGTGTCAATGTGTTTGTGTTGGGTCCTGCAAATGTATTATTCTGTTATTATTTCATGAATATGTCATTGCTTGGAATTTGTGAAAAAAAGTTATTAACACATTCAGGTTTCAGCTTTCCAGCCTAATTTGTGTAATACCTTTCAAAACAAAGTCCCAAAGATGTGTGCAGAGAAATAACAACAAATATTCTCTCTTTCTTGCTTCTTTTTTTTTTATTTAGAATGGCAACATTTTTTGTGGACTGAAAACATGCCAACCAATCACCTGTTCTTCACCTGTGCCAGTTCCTGACACCTGCTGTTTGGTGTGTAAAGGTAGTCAAACTCCTGCAAGTTAGGAAAGTTACCTGTTGTATTGCTCTATAGAAACTTCACAAACCTAATGATAACATAATAATCAAATTTAACAACTCAAAAAAAAAGGATTAAAAAACGCTGAATGTATATACCAAAGCCCAATAATTAGGCTGTACAAATTAATTAAAATTACAGCTTCAATGGTGCAAGGCATAGAGGGGATAAACCTGTGGCCCTGATGAGGTTTTATTGATGCCCAGATTGATCTGATAATAGCCTTCAGCTTATATGTTAGGTTTTTTCCAGCTTCCTCTCAACAGCTATTCCACAGGCTCTCTATGGTTCAGCGGGATAAGCTGGCTGGCCAATCGAGCACTGCAATATGGTCAGTAAACGATTATGTAGTAGTTTGGGCGCTGTGAGCAGGCACCAAGTGTTGCTGGAAAATTAGACTTGCACTTTCATGAAGCCTGTCAGCAAACAAAAGCATTGGTGCTCTAAAACCTCCTGGCAGAAGACTGTGCTCACTTGAGAGCAACACCAGCCAAATAAATGACGCCCCAAATCATCACCTGACCATCAGATTGCAGGAACTTCACACCTTTTGGACTCTGTGCCTCTCCACTCTTCCACTAGCCTTGATGTCAAAATGAATTGCCACATGTACTTTCATCTGAGTAGAGCACTTTGCACCACTGAGCAGCAGTCCATTTTATTTTCCCCTTAGTCCTGGTAAGAGGCTTTTGGAGTCACAGGGGGAGCGACTTGGTGTGAAAAGGGTGACAGTTATGGCTCCTTTGTCAAAGAGTTGTTCAAAGAGTTAACATTTAATGATTTTAGAATGGATAACATTTACTTTTACTAAAAAATATATAAAATATTTCACTTTATCAGATTTTTTAAAAATTTTTTAGACAAATATTTTTAAAAAAAATGAATATGAATACAAAAAGAATGAATTATTGTTTATACAGTAGTAAAAACAGACAAAACAGGGTTCAACTTTTTGATCGGCATACAGATCTACTGATAGTTGAGATGCACAATAACAGCGAACACTGTATCCTTTTCAAAGCCCTGATGTAAATAACTCCCCTTTAACGCCCTCATTTGTTTTCCTCTGTTTCTCTTTGTTCTGTAGATCATGGCACTAGTGGCTCGTCATCAACTGAGGATGGAAACCAGCAGCTGAACAGAGGCGTTGTATGTTGTAGCTGTTATACCATGAATCTATCATGTAACTGTGTAAAAAAATCATTGAATATGAAGTGTCCTTAAACATAGCACTGTGTAAACATCACAGGCTTCAGAGGAGCTTGGTGCTGACCTATGACCTCTGGGTGCAAGAGGGCATGAAAATTCATTTTTTCGTTGAGGATGACAGGGCTAATTTGCTAACTGGCATCACATTTTCCCTCACATGCCCATTATTAAAGATCTGTGGACCTCAACTCATAATGATAATAATAATAATAATAATAATAATAATAATAATAAGATTTTGTATTTTTTTGTGTTACAACAGACGAAAAATAATGGCATGGGCAGTATGTAGTAGTTCTGGAGGCAGCCTTACAACTTCGTTAAATTAGAGATTAATAAGTTGGTCCTTGAAAAAGTGAAGCAAATATATAAAAGATAACTGTTTTATGATTTCTGTGTTTTTGTTTTTGTTTTTTTAAAAAAGAGGCATTCAGTGGATCAGTGTTCCGGTGAGCTTAGCAAGGCGCGGTCCGACCGTGCCACTCCACCCAGGGTCAGGACTTCTCCCAGAGGTCTAAGCCTCAGTAAACTGAATCTCAAAGGAGCTTCAGAGACGACAGTGAAGATTTTGTTGCAGAGGAAACACCAAAGAGGTGAGACTTTGTCAAAACAGAAAGATCCCATACACGTATTTAATTTTATAGACGTGTCCCTCACAACTTTACGATGGTTTCCACATGTAGCACATTGCTCAGATGTTTTTCATTTCTCTCAGCTTGTTTATACAACGGGAAGACATACTCTCATGGAGACATGTGGCACCCAGTTTTGGGTAAGGTCCTGGAATGCATCCTGTGCACTTGTACTGATGGCCTCCAGGACTGCAAACGCATCACGTGTCCCAGCCAGTATCCATGCCAACATCCTATGAAACCAGCAGGAAAGTGCTGCAAGACATGTCCAGGTAGTCAAACATGGCCCCTAACGACCTCAGCTGTTATGACATGATGCTGATTGGCTGTAAACATCATCTTCAAAAAATTGTCTCTACTTTTCCTCTCCAGAAAGTAAAGCTGAAAGTAACCAGACCCAGTGTTACCTTGGATTGAAAAATAACCTCTCAGTGTATAAAGTAGAATCATCTACTCGAGCTGACTCATCCAACACAGTGAGGATCATCGTAGTTGAACGACAAAGTACGGCTGATGTTGAAGTGCAAGTCTGGAACACTGTGGAAGGTAGGGAACGTTACTGAGGGGACACTTTTGTGAAGTCCCATGATTTGCTATCCCACTTTGAGCTAGAAAGACGAGGAAGACTAAAAAACTGTCTCTGTGGAGCTACACCAGCAGCTAGCTTCCTGAGCTAAGAGGCAGTCAAAAACATAGGATCTTCTTGGTATGATATGTTTTGTAGGTTCTGGTCAAAGGAGTGTCACAAAATAAGTTAGGAGATCCTTATGCGATGACCTCATTGAGATCATTTTCAAACAATTTGCTGAATAAATGAAAAAAAGATTGGTCAATAATGCCATTAAGCCATCCTGGATTACTCCAGGGGGAAATCCGTCACAGCCACAGCCCTGGTATAAAATTTCTTAACCATAGCTGGAATCATGCATCCTGTAGCCTCATTTTAACGATTAGACAAAGGTTACATACTTTCCTTTATGCATGTTGGGTTGAGTGTAATGCTCTATATATGTCCACCAGACTGCAGTGCCATATAGCCACTTTGATGAAACATAATGGAACAGATATTAAAAAGAGGAGCCACAACAGCACTAACTGCTGCTTTGCTCATTAGTATTATGTTTTGGTAGTTTATGTAGTGTTTGACACCTTTGGTAATATTTTTGCATTCTGAATGTAGACAAGCTTCCCTACAGGATGCAGCATCAACAAATGAGCAGTCACAAATACTCTACAAGGTTGTACTGATTTGAAAGGTCTGAACCACACCACAAAGCAAGAAGGCAAATTGTAGTATTTTACACAAATGTAAAACCTGTATTAAAAAAAAAAAAGGTATTGTTGCAACAATATATGTCCGTTATCTGAATTTCTTGTCTGATACAGGTGCTCTACAATTAATGGACATTGGTGATGTTCAGAGAAAAGACATTGTGGATCATCCAGAGAATTACACGTTGCTGACAACCCTTGATGAAGGTCAGTTTCATGATGCTCCTCCAGTAATCCTTCTCACTTATTAGTGTTTTTAAATTAATCCTCAATAACTTTATTTTTCAGAGATGTGGAAAAAATTCAAAGAAGAGGGAAGAAATCTGAGTCAAGCTTCTCAGACCACAATCTGTGAAGACAGCATTCGTGAGATGGTGACTTTCCTAAATCCCAAGCAGATCGAGGACCAGTGTTCCCCCTAAGAGTTCTTCCTCCAGTGACTGTCTTCATTTGATACTTTCAGAAGTACATGTTAGTATACAGCATTTTTTAATCATATATGTTGCACTCTGTGGATCCTTTTTTTTTTATAAAACAAAACAAAACAAAACAAAAACATAGTCCTCTGATTAAAAGTATCCAAGATTTTTTTTTTTTTTTTTTGGAATATGTGAGAAAAAGGGGCCCATTTTGTTTGGACTGTAAAGGGATTTTAAGGTTTTTAAATGATATTCAACATATTTATTGTAAATACAAAAAGAAATGTCACTTTATTTAAAGTGTATTGGTTCCTGTATAAATTCATTGTATATACATCATGTGACTGTATGAATGTTTTGGCATGACAGCAGGAGACGCTGCTTTTTGGTTCAGTCTGCCTGTGAAAGCACAACTGTCCAAACTGTGTCAGTGATAGTGGGAAAAAAAAAAAAAAAAAGTGTCTCAGCTCAAGAGCTCTCTGAAGTCAAAATATAGACACAGATGCTATTTTTATGCAGCCACAGTATCTGGTTTGTTATTGTAGCCGAATGACATTTTACAAATGTGCATACCAGATATAATTCTTATTTAAGTGGTTATAGTTGATGTAGCTCAACATCCTTTGTACCTCTGCTCACAGTTTTTATCCACAAAGTTTTCTCAGTGTTTTACTCCACTAAGTGTTTTTTCCTTGCTTTTGGCCGCAACTTTCATGTTCAAATCAAATACAGGGTTGTGCAAAGCAGAAAAAAACAGAGGGACTATTTGTTTGAGACAAGCTTATAATGCAGTCAAGATCTCACTCCTGTGTTTGAAGGCGGCGTGCTGATTCATTTGTAGTTTGTGTGTTTGCCACAGCAGAGCGTTCCTTGCGTTGCTGTAGCCCAGAGGCTCTTATTAAACAGAACTCCGGAAGGGCAGATCAACTTTTTTCCCGCTGGAAATGAAATGTTATCAGGAGCATGGAAATCAAAAGCAGAAGTTTGGACTCCTTTTAGTCCCCATACTCTCTCTTGAACACATTTTCACTACCAGTTTCATAGAAAAAGCGTATCACGGTATATTTCTATGACAACATAGCTGTGGTGACAGGTTGCCTGTCTTACAACTTTGTAATCAGAATACTTTTTTCTCAAAAATAAAAAATGAGGTGTTATCTAACCTTAATCTTGTCATTTTTAATGGCAGGTAAGAGCCAGAGACTGCTTTCCTCTTTCATTTTATGAAGCTAAATAGTATTGAACAATAAGCGTGAATGTACACAAGAAAATAAAACAGTATTGTGCTTCTATGCTCTTTCATTAACTGATATCTGTCCAAGCTCAAAGGTACTCAAGATGTCCTGCAGACTGGTACATTACATTAAGTGCTGCCTATTCTGCTTCAAGATGTTTCATAAACAGTGTAGTCAAAAGATATATGTAGACTAACAGAACACTTTTTGTTGTGGATGGTTTTAGCTTTAAAATAAGTATTTTGAGTAGTTCTATCCATATAACCATTGAGCTACCTCATAAAATGGGTTTAAGCAGCTTTAAAACTTGTTGAACACTAGCATAGCACCAGATAGCAGTGAGACATTGGCTGTGTACCACTTACACTTGTTATTTTGGCACTCTCTGAATGATCAAAAAATTAAGTTCTGTACCCTGGACACTTCTCACCCTTGTGGCTGATGGTTGTGATAAATAAATAGCTGAAGAACACCTGTGCACGATTGTGAAATGCAGTTTTGGGCCAAATATTTTCAAAAACTATACCCCCCACCGTTCGTTTTTAAAAATACTTCCACCCACGTGCAGCGGACAAGTCTGCCAGTGAGTGCCGCTCAATGCATGCCAAACCCATATTTGGCAGTGTTTTCCAGGTGTACGACCCATTCCATCCAATCAGAATGAACCTTCCTCATTCAGCTGTGACGTTTGAGAACCAAACACTCAGTTTCCCGGCATCTACACAAAACCATGAAACTGGAGTTTTCCAATATCTTTACTTGTACCAGAGTTTTCAGAAAACATCATTTTTAGTGACGTAAAGCTTTGGTTTCGTGTGGCAGACAGACCTAAACAAAAAAAATATATGCAGTTTCCCAATTACCCAGCTTCATGTGGACATGGCCTTAGGCTATGTTCACTAGTAGCCTGTCGGCCACAAAAAAACGCAGTTTTACTTCGTTAAAAACGATGTTTTCTGAAAACTCCAGCCAAAGTTACGATTTTGGAAAACTCCAGTTTTTGGTTCGTTTTTTTTAAATACCCAGCTACGTGTGGCCTTAATTTTCGGTAAGTGCGAAGCTGCAGTGTTGCAGTGCTGTGTCTTCTTTTGACATCCGACACAGTTTGAACAGAACAGACTTATGGCAAAGGTCAGAGTTTTCAACTCAGAAAATCCAGATCCCTGAGTTATTTGCATATGTGCACTATCTACAACTAGCTGACACAACAGATAGCTAGCTGGCATTTCGTAGCTAGAAATTATTCATTGAACTGGTAAAGACAAATCGCAACAAGACAAAGGATAAACTCAAGAATTATATAATACAGATGGTATGCATCTTCAACCTCTGTAATTGTCTGTGATGTGTAAAAACCTATGAAAAAGAAAATCTTTGTGAAGACTTTAGCAAACAGACTTAACAGACAACTGCAAGAAGCTAGGGTGAAAAGTTAAACTCTGCCTTTGCTATCCTCAAGTTATTAAAAAGAAATTTTCTGAGTTCACAGATAGGACTACTGCGATGTGCTTTGTCTGTACAGCACTACTGAATATTTGTGCATACTATCACAGGATAAACAATACTCAGAGACCAGCGTAAGAAGCAGTAATTCCAACATTTTCAATGTCTGGGATTGTGCTGTTAGATCTAAATCAACGCCAAGAAACTCAGTGTGACTGTAATTCATGAACACAATAAAAGAAGTATAAGACAACTATTTGATATCTGTGCCACTAAAAGCAAATGAAACTCTTGGAATAACATGTCTTTAGTCATGCCTTGGAAAAAATCGCTCCCTTGAGCCTTTGTAAGAAAGATTTGTGAAAGCAGTCTTCTTGCTCAGCAGCACTGTGTGCAGTCTGTCCACAGGCCTGTTTGATCAACAGGTGTCAAATTATCACTGTGGTTCCCATGACTCAGTCAGTGTGTGACTGCAGATTTGGTAGACTGAGTGGGCTTCAGAATAATATTGCTTCCCTCCTCCGTGAACTCCCCAATGCGCTCTCTCTCTGTCCCCTCCCCTTCGACAATGACTCATTGTGTTTCTTTCACACTTTGCGCCAGACAGCTCTGTCTGTATCTCACTGAAGGCATGAAACAATATTTTGAAACAGACGCACTCCCCTCTCTGCCTTCATTATTCTTTCAAAAGGGCCGTCATAATTTTCGGAAACTGTTGGACCTGGCAGTTTCCAGCAGCCCCTCTTTAGTCGTCCAAAGACACAGTTGCAGTGAACGGGGTGAAAAGGGCTGCTCTACTTTGTTGCTGCCAACATAAATTAGTAATGAACATTTTCACGTTGCAGTTTTCCCATGCACACCCTGTGTTAATGAGTATGACATGTAGAGGTTTTATTCTCCACCTGGCACTGCGTGTTTTGACGTCTTTGTCTATCAGTTTTGAGGGAAATCCTATCAATCCTCATTTTGTGGATGCTTGAATTCGTCTCACGGGCCAATTCTGCTATGCATGCTTAGTCTTGGCTCTGGCAATTGTAACAGCTGGGGGCAGTCAGTGGGTATAAATCATGCAGTCGGTCTGTGTACTCCGCCCTGCTGCCCATGTTACCCAGATTAAGCACCAAGGGAAGAAAATGTGAGACTCAGGGTCACGACTCGGCCCATGATTTGAGGCACTTCTGAGCCTTTATCGTGATATTAATAAATCTCATTTCCTGTTATTTATTACATGTCACCTCCTTTACGAGCCAGTCAGACCAAATCAACTCATGCACTCTGCAGATGACTCCTAAAGGCTCGTGAACTCATGTGGAATTTGTAGCTTGTTTCTTTCATCGCTCTGCAACAATCATGCTGATTTGAGTTTATTTCAAAGGATCTGAATAAAACATTTCTCCATCCCCAGCGGCAAGTAGTTCCTCCATGATGCATACTGTATTTTTGAGGAACTGAAGCATTGGAACTCAATCAGGCAGCTTTTTGATTTAAAACTAGCCAAATTGTGTTAAGTTAATTAAGCTTGATGGATGTGTTTGCTTTCATAGCTGATTAAGGTGCTCAGCAGAACCCCGTAGTTTATGCTTCATCAAAATACTTCCGAAATCTATCAAGGGCTCTGTTTTTTACACCCTCACCTTCTCATTAATTAAGTTGGCCCTGATCATTTTAGCTGATGTTTGGAGCCCGGCCAAAAAAACTTGATGGCCTCACCCTGAGTGGCTCAGTGTAAAGGTCAGACTTTTAAACACGTGCTTGTAGTGACTGTAAACTATTACAGAAAGACCACAGTGAGGTCTTTTGTTGCACAGAATCAAGAAGATCAACAACAACTTCATGATCCATAATTAATGATGACCTCTTTTCAAATGTCAGCCAGAGTAGCCGAAGCCTCTCCAGGATTACATGATAAGTGTGTTACAGTTCAATCGTCCATCAAAAGAAGATAATGAATAGGTCCAGTCTGCAGTGAACTCATTTGGCACTTGAATAATGAGGAGTGTTGATGAGGTATTCAGGCCTTTTCTTCCTGAGCCAAATTTGGTGTGAGTCTCCACGGGGTTATTCTCAAAGCTTAACTGTTGGCCCTCAGTCTGCAAGTCAAACAAGTCTTACCCAAACACTCCTCAGGCTTGATTGCAACTGTGAACACTCCAGATGTGCTGAAATACACGAACAAAAAAACACGCATACATGTATAAACAAAAATCTGCTTGCCCAATATGCAGTACATGGATGCCTTTCTGCACCATGTCTTTTGTTATTCCTGCGTTTGGACAGAGAAACCCACTCTCCTGCCAGGATCTGTTATATCACCAAGAGAATGGACGAAAATGTGTTTTCAGTTAATTCCTCACCTCATCAGTTATTCATGGGTAAGAGCAAGAGAGGTTACAAAGAAAAGTTTTAACTGTGCCTGATTATCTCTATGTTGATGTTAATATGAATGATGAGGAGATAAATAAAACATGATCTGCTCCTCTCTCAATCAGAAAGCAGAACTTCCCCCCATGCTCCATGCAGAGAAACTTCAGGAATAACTAACAAATCACAGACACATGTGGTTTCTGAGATTACCCTCGGCCTTGAAGTAATTTGTCACATTAGTAGATAGTTTTCACTTATCTAGCGTGCATGCCTCCATCAGGGTCAGTTAGGGTAATACTCAAAGACCAGCAGGCCAAAGAAGGGTCATTTTTTAAAAGCCTGTTTTATCTACAAACAGAAGATGAGTTGCTGTACAGTTAGAGTTATTGTAGTATTTTTGAAGCTTTAGTATAATTCACATATTTAGAGAAATGCATAGATTATGGTACTTTGAGAGTTCCATTTTTCCATTCAGCAACAGTGCTGCTTTTTGGGGTGGGAGAAAAAAACGAAAATAAATACATCAAGATTTTTGTTTGACAAAAACAAAAAAGGGATTCTTTGTCAAAAAATCTATTTTTTTTTTTCAAAATTCAAATTTTTCATTTCAGCCTTTGTTTATAAACAGGATTGAAAAAAGTTACCACTTTTCTCCATCAGAGGGTGAAATGTTTCTCTCTGACTCACATGGTTATGAGTAAATATGGCTCCTGATATAGTCTGTTGACACTATCATCATAATTTAACTTTTTCACATGGTCTGGTGTTCAAAAAGCAAACTAAAAATCGCAAATATCAAAGAATTGTAATTTAAATCAAATCTGCACCCCAAAAATCGTAATAGAATAGCATATCAGCCCTAGTTGATATGCTTCATTAAGAGCAAAAATCAATCTTTTGATATAGAGAAAATACTTTGGGGCATTTAAGCTACCCTCAGAGCCTCCACAATCTAAACAATATAGCAGGATTAAATAGAGGAGCAAAAAGCAAATAGACTAGGGTCTAATTTATCTAGATCAATTAAATATTCAACCGAATGAGCCAATTTATGGATGTTATCTGACAGCAAAGACAAAAAAAAAGTTGAAGCAGGTTTGTGATAGTTGGCACAAACACAGACACTAAATAGATAAATAAATAAATAAATAAATAAATAAATAAATAATGAGAACTTGATGTAATTTGTTGCCATGGGTTTGTTTCTCCATATTGAGGTCAGCGAATGTTTCATGTTTAGAATATAACAGCTCTCACTGTGGATTATCGCTGACTTTTGGCAACTTAAAGGCATTATAACTTCTTGCACAACAATTCTTTTCTTTTGTTGCTGCAAAGAATTCCAGCATGAAAATAAAACACTTTTCTTGTGCAACCATGGATCTAAACCTTGAAGCACTCACACTGCTTTTTGGTCAGGCAAAAAATAAACCTGTGCCAGGATTCACTGGCTGAGGAACAGACTCCACTGGGTCTAAGACAGCAACAACAAATCTTTAAACTGACATTCTTTGCTTGAGCTACATCCAGCTCTTAAAAGAGAAGTAATGTGGAAAGAAAATGAGATTCTGTAGAGATTTAAAGCAGCTTTGATATTACTCAATCACGGCAAAACATCTGAGCGTTTTTGTGACACAGATGAGCTCTGCTGAGTGGAGCTCCGATGGACTGGAAAATGATGTTTCTGCGGTACGTCAAGTCTCTGCCATTTGGCTCGGTCTCTTCATTATCAGTGAATATACAGCTGAAGATGAAAAGAGCCGAAGCAGATACTCAGACTGTTTGTTTGTGCTTTGTGTGGAAAAAAAGAAGCAGATCAAACTTATCTTTCAGACTTTTTAAATGGAGTGAAGTCAAACTGTGATTTACTGTATGTCACATAAAGTTTAGGTGTTATAAACTCTGACACTCTGGGTCATGAGTGTCATGATACTACTTTTATGAGATGCATGAAAACCTAGATTTTGCATCATACAAGTATAATAAAAAAGCTCAGCATGCTCAATGTGTTATTCAGAAAAAAAATGAACAAATAAAAAACTTGTTTTGAATGGCAACATAAAATTTCTTAATAAGAACTTCAGAGTATTTAATTAATAAAGAACTTGACAACCTCATCATCACACACGTCTTATCAAATCCATCTGCAGAACATTTTTCATCTCTGCCTGTTGAGGCTGTGGCAGAAACATTGGTCTTTGTCCGTATCCTGAGTTGGTAAACACTGTGTTACAATTGCGAGTTTCTGTCTGCAGAAGTTATGTTCACCTTGTTTAACGTTACCTCAAATACAAAAGTTTGATTCATGTGAGTTATAAGGAAATGAATTGGCTAGCTTTAACTTTACCATAAAACCTCAGAGGGGACTGAAGGAAATCTGTTGTACCAAAGTGTTACTAAATGCTGAATCGGATCATTGCTGTGTAAATGTATCATTTTTAAATTTTAAAATCATTTTTAGATGTTTTTTGTTAGGCAGGTAATAATCGTAATTGTGTGGTGAACAGGAGGTTATGCAAATTGGAATCTCTTCTTTTCTGCTCAGCTTGTGTCGATTCAAATTTGCATAACCATCTGTTCACTGCATTTTCTCCTGTACATGATAACAGCATAAGCACCTATTTCAAAGTGAATTTAATTAAAGGGGGAGCTTATACGTCATAAAATGACAGAATAGTATCTACAATGTATGTGATGTTTAATGCATAATGCACTCTGCTCACAGTGCGTACACTACTTAAAATTCGATACATACAGAAGCAGGGAAACATCCTCGCATGAATCTCGTGAAATATCTCAGCAGTGTCTATTGATTTATTCCAGGTGGGCTCAGAGTACATTCCACATCTGAGAGCTGCTGGAGAGAGAAAATAATTGAAATCATATGAAAGACAAGAGCGTGAAATCTAAAAGGGAATGAACAACACAAACAGAACATGACCAAAAGAACAAAAGCTCATACTGAACTACTGTCACTGATCCCATTTGTTCAGATTACAGCTACTATTAGGTGTTCATTTCAACAAAAGCATTCAAATTTTTTCACTATTGTTTGTTTACGTGGAGATTTTCTACTATAGATCATAAGCAACACATTAGTGTTGTTGATCAGCTGCAAACGTAAATGAAAAGCATTAAATGTAGCTATATATAAAGACCATTTCAGCTGGGTGGAGGATAACAAGTGCAGAAATACACTTTTTCACTTATAATCCCGGCCTTCAGCCGGATAAAACAAAACACAACACTAAAACTACCAGCTTGGTCAACACATGCATGCTTATAGATGTAGGCTAGGCCAAAAGACTGAGACTTCTTTAATGAGACTTGCAAGATGTAAATGTTCACAAACTGTTCAAAGCATGAAATGTCAGTTATTTGTTTTATAGCTGCAGTTGAATGTGACAAAGACACACTCTTGCAAAGTGTGCAGAATGCTGGATCGTTTCTGGTTGCAGAAGTGTTAGTGCAGCTGCTCCATCATCAGTCATCATCACAAAAACTCCTGCAGTGGTTTAAACTTTTTAGTTACACTACAGCATGTCAACCATTGACTATGTTCAGAATGGACAGTGTGGCCATGCCATTTACCATCGTATGGTTGAAGCCAAAATACCCCTGTCACAGGCGCCACCACTGGTACCTGTTGTGCAGCCTGAGTCTGCGCAGTAGAGGGTGACAAAAATAATATATATTTTTTTCTTCTGAGAGTCTAATCTCTTCTCAACTCTACCTCCCCACCCCTTTTTTACAATCCCCGAAAAAATACACAAGAACAAGCTGTCAATCATCATTAAACTTGACGTTAAACCTCGTTTTTAACCTCTTTTAACTTAGAAAAACAAAACTTAACATAAAAGAGAGGACCCGAATACAAGGCAGTCCAAAAATATTCTCAAATCACCACAACAATCTAATGTGAGAAACATTTTTACGATTTGTATTAATGTTTTAAAGTTGGACCACAGCCCATCTGGAATGACTGGAGAGCAGGATTTTTTTTACCTATATCACAGCTGGCCACCAGAGGGAGCAGTTTTTGTGGCAACCTCACTTCAAGCCGAGCAAGATGACATCCATTTTTTTTTTTTACTGTCTATAATGTCAACATAGAGATCACCCCAGTTCAATTCTGTAATGAAGATGTGTGTGAAATCTGCTCATCACCCAGAGAATCAATAATGTCCTCAGATCTTATGGTAATTCAAGTTCTTCAATTCTAAAAAATCTCGACAAATCTGTCTTTGTTTACTCAAGTCAATACCAAAACCACACAATAAGACACTAACTGCAAATAATTTCTCAGACTCCCTAAAGTTATTAGTTTTAAGCTTCTACAGATTCTGTCTCTGTTGTTTGCTAAAAATGTGTAACAAACTGTGCTAACCAGTGCTTTAATTTGACATGTGCTTGATGTTCTGATGTTATCTCATGACAGTTGTTTGCCAACACCGTCATTGCGTGATCCAGGAACGGATAAAAAAGGAATGGCTTAGTTAAAGCACTTGAATGTGAGTGTGTTCAGCTCTGTCACACATTCAGTTCTGGTTACTTGTTCCATTGTTTTCCGATGAACCTTCTTGTACTTGTTCTTCATATCTCTCAGCAGAGATTGAGCCTCCTTGTGATCCTGCCTTGTATAACTTGGGCTGCACATGGCTCTTCCTGAATAAAAACAGAAAGTTTTACAATAAAGAACAGTGAGGTTGTTTGACAGTGTATCAGAAATTTTCTTACTTAATGAGACTTCTCTTATCGATGAACTGGCTTTGATTTCCTTTATCATTTCATCAATCTTCTCCAGTGGCTGCTTTAATAGTTTCACAGGTGGAAGTTTCTTAATCTGTGAATAAAAAATGTTTTAATGTTTAAAACAAAGACAGAAGCAATTCAATTTTTCTTTACTTCAGTCTACAGATTAAGTTTAAATTTACAAACCCGTTTCTCTCTTTCTCTGTATGGCGTCTGGATGCTATCAAGCTTTGGTTTGGAGTCTCTATAAACATTCAGATTCTTCAGTGTGTGTTCCAGCATCTGAACAGCTGTTTGGATTCCTGCATGAGGAAAAAAATGTTTTATTCTTGTTACAATTGCCTGTTTGTGAAGTCTAACTTTTGTCCAAGAGCTGGAGGGAAATGTGCATGAATTAGCATATGCAGAAGTCCTCACCAATGGGCTTCGTATCACCAGGGTTTGCTTTTGCATCCATCAACATTTCATAGCACTGGAATTCTTCAGGAATGTTCACTGCCTTATTTCTATTTTTGTTTTTTGTGGATTCTTTTACATCAATCTCAAATGGGAAAAAATCTGTCATCTAAAAATGACAGATAGACAAAATGAGAAGACAGTTAAGGACATGTATCTCTGAAAGGTGTCTATAAATCAAATTTTAAGCAAATACCTGAGTGACAAAGAAGTGGTTAGTGTTTTCTTGGCTTAATTCTGGTGTTTTGTCAGCAGTTGTTGAAATCTTTGAGTTTCTTTTTTCTACCTGCAGTTTAAAGATTAAAAAGGGAGAATTTTCATCTGGTACAAACTTAATGGGTCATAATAAGAAAACATCAGCAGTGCAGAAAAAAAAAAACAACCTTCTGTTTCAGATTAGTGGACTTCTTTACTTGCACTTTCACAGCTCCTTCTGTCTTCTTCCTTTTTATGGTTATCCCCTGTCTCTCTTGAAGGTAATGGGTGAGTAATGGATGGTCTCCTGTGTTCAGACGGAAACATGAAGGTGATGACCAGAATTTAAAGCTCCGTATTCATCTTTATATAAAAAAGGGAGACAGAGACAGGAGGGTCACCTCGTCTCTGTGTGGTCAGGGGGTTGGAGCAAATATTGATTTCTTGCAGTGACGGGAAACGAGTGGCAGCCAGTAGTGCTTCCTCCTTTGAGATCTAAAGATTTAACACTCATCAGACATCTTAGTTTGTTTTTCAAACAGAGCTTGATGTTGATTCATTTGTATGTACAATGTAACTCACCTTATTGTCTGCTAAATTCAGGTACTGAAGTGCTGGTAGAAGCAAACTGGACCCACTGTGGGGTTCTTCCTTGTGTCCAGTCTATAGTGAGTGATACAGATACTTTAAAAAAGAAGGGGGAACTGAATTAGACATCTTGAACGCCAAATGAAAAACAGGAATTACCTGTGAGACTTTCTTGAAATTTTCTTCAGGGTTGGGTTTTGAGTCAGTATGATCTGCATTGAGAGGACAAAAACAATTTCATTCCTGGTTTCCTGAGGCTGCTGACTAGTCTGTTGTTATTGTTGTTGGGTTGTTTATGGAATTTGCAACAAACCAAGAAACTTTTCTCCAACTTCCTCTTCTCCAGCTGAAGGTTTGAAAGAGTCTGTCAGCTGCATATATGGTATTTCAGTGATGTAGTTTCCCTGTAGGTTTAAATGCTTCAGCCTAAAGTTGGAAGTAAAAGTAAAATTAATGAATCTCTGCAAAGTTTCTGTCTTGATTTATGCTTTATTGTCTTAGCGAGAACTTTAAATGACCTCTTAAGGTTTTTCAAACTGCTGAAGACTGCAGAGGAGAGTTTGTTATCATCCAGCATCAGGACTTCAAGGGCTCGAAACTGTGTGTCTTCTTCCGTAGCAGGTCTGTGAAAGACAAGGCATTACATTAACCAGAAAAACCAAGTCCACACTGATTGATATGAGATGTGATTCATGATGCTTTTGAACATTTACATGCAGCACGTACGCATAACACTGTCTGCTCTCTGTGTATGGCTGCAGAACAAGGGGCCTGAATGCTTCTCCATTAGATATGGATTTGAAACCTTTGTGCACCCCCTCCTGGTCAATCTTAAAATGGTTTTTGGTGGGCCTGCAGTTTCTGGCTTCATGACATCATTATTGTGTTGACATTCTGATTACCTTCGCCAAGGAGGTTATGTTTTTGGGAGACTCTGTCTGTGAACAATATATCTCAAAAAGTAACAAACAGATCTTTATGACATTTTCAGGAAATGTCCAAAATGGGATAAGGAAGAAGTAATTAATTTTTAGAGATGATCCGGATCACCGTCTGGATTCAGCATTTTTTTTAAAGGATTCTTTATTATGAGATAGGGTCGTTTTCACCATATGTGTCAATAACTCCACGATAAATGGTTACAAGACACGATAATTTCTGACAGATGTAAAAGTATCCTGGCAATATTCTGGATACTAAGATCTGGTACATGAAATATGTACTGGGTCATCATCATTTTCAACACTGTCAGGTAACAAATTATCGTACAAACCTGCAACTAACACCAAATTGTAGCAGACATTAAAGTAGGACTAAAGTGTTGTGTGACTATCAAAATATGCTTGGCAGAGGTCTGTGCTCTCTGAGTGCTTTTCTACTTTTCTTTTGGGATTTGTTTAATAACAAAAAAACACCAGTTTGTAGATAAAGTATACCATATGCCTAGTTAAAGTTAAAAAAAATGGAAAGCATTACTTACATTTCTACCTTTGTAAGTAGCTTCATAGTCATGACAATACCTTGGTTATGAACCATAATCTGAATTATATTGTGACTTTATTAATGTCAGAAGCAGACTGAGGTAAGAATCAGACTAACTAGAGTATAAATTTAAATTCTCTAGCGTAAAACGTGCAATTAAACAGAACAGCTGTCTAGTTCTAGCAGCCTCTCTGTCACTCATATCACCTTTTTTTTAATAGCTGTCAAGTCTGCCTCTGTCTCGCTGGAAAACCAGTTGTTACACAAAGCAGTGTCTGAAAAAGCTGAACCTTGTGATGCGAGAATAAAAGCAATGCTGCATTCACTTTGTTTCACAGAAATAACAACAAAAAACAGCATCACTTTTAGCTTTAATGCAGTAGCTCCAGTCAACTTATCTGACCCCAGGTAACTGATTTTTTTTTTTATCAAAGTGGTAGGAGTACATTAAGACCAAAATCCAATAACAAACATTACACCTAGTCACAGTTGCTACTTAAAATGTCTTATGTAACTTACAGTTTAGTAGGGTTAGATAGGGAAGAACCCAGGTTAGATGGAAGGTGACGAAGCTGATTCCCAGTCAGATGAAGATCTTTAAGACGAGGAAGCCAGCCGATGGAAACAATAGCATCAGTCGACAAATTGTTGAAGGAAAGATCCAAAACCTGCGAGGTTTCAAATGATTTACTCGGATAAATGAAACTATACAGCACTTCCCAACTATCAAACAAGTCTCAACATCTATACATAGTTTGCTTTGTTTGGCAATGATTCATATCAAAGTTCCTCTAATACTTAACAATAAGGCATTTGGGAGAAGCTGGAAAAAATAAAGACGTGACCATAAGATATGAGCGATTGTGGTACAAAGGTATTCAAATTTTTTGTTTTTAAATAAAAAGGTCAAATAGCGCTCCTTAGGACATGTTGACAACAGAAACATAAGATATTATTAGTCATATGAAGGAAATGTGTATTTAATTTGTATGTCAATGTCAGCATTATACCTTGAGATGAGGAAAATCAGCCGCATCAAACGTCATGCTGCAGATTCTGTTTAATGACAGGTTCAGTTCTTCCAAAGACACAAAACTGCTGAAAGAATCTGGTAAAGAATAAAACCCTAAATATCAAGACTCCACAAGAGACCCCAAAACTTAATAGGATAAAATCTGCATTAAAAGTGATAAAATAAGTCACCTAAAGAGAGAGTGTTGATTGATGCATCAATGTTAGCTACGTTGATAAAATCCTTCAGCTCCTCTTGGTTTACCTGCAAACGCACAGAGTGCAAACCTTTTTTTTTTAATAAACAACCCAGCTACTTTAGAAAGAAATGTTGAAAAACAAAGAGACTTACAGAATTCAGTTCCTGCTCACTGATGTCCACAGTGCAGAGCTCAGATGGTTTATCAACACAACCGTGCAGGAGCTACAACAGCAATATTAATAAACAACTAAATTAAAATAAAATGTTTTTTTCTCACACACGACTGACATAAAAAAAAATGAGATTTTAGGGCCTTACCAGAAAAGATGCATCTAATATGTTATCAGGGGGAGGGCCAGTGTTGCCACCCAATGGATGAGTCTCTTTTATTCTTCTCTGCAGTATTCTGTATCTCTGTTCCTCTGTCTTCCTGTATGCAACAAGCCAATGCCCAGCACCTCCAAGAAATGAAAAAATTTATTTAAAAAAAATGTCAGCCAGAACAGTCTAAAAATGTGAAAGTATAGGGATTAATTCTATAACTGACAGCCTGCCAATTATTCTTTTCTTTCTTCCTTTCTTTTTTTTCGTTTTGAAGACAATGAGAAATTGAATAACTTCTGATGTTCAGCAGCATATCAAATTATTTGTATTTATCATGGAGTAGTTGGAAAATAAAATGCAATATATTAAAAATAACTTAAATCATCCAGTTTTGCTAATATATTTAATTAAAATTATCATTTAAATTAAGAATTCACACAACTATAAAATCAAATTAGGAACGTCGACTTACTGTCGGATGAATAAATCTGGTTTTGTGTTTGCTTTTTTCATAATGTAGTAATACCAATTTTCCATTTTAATATTAAAGGCCTTCAAGTAAATTGCTAAAAGTTGTTTGAGAGAAATTTAGTATGAATGTCCAATGTGTTATATCTTTGGTATACTCCTATTTAAAAGGCTATTTCAACTCAACTCACCCTCTTTTCTTCGGTGCAGTAATGTCCGGGCAAGCAAACATTTGGCGGGATAGTTATTTCCGTCGAACAATTTATCGGATGCTGCTGTCATCGTGTATGCTGGTGTTATCCATTTATCTCGAATAAACTTTCCATTTCGAAGTCCTTTTGAGCTTTTCACTAAGCCACTTTCAACACTGCATCAGAAAGTGAGCCACTCTGTAGTCCTCCGTATCCTAGCAACAACGTGTAAGACGATAGTTGCCATCCTGTCCTGCAGGGGGCAGTGAAGCTGTAAATACGTCTGTACAGGCGAAGACGGAAGAAACTCGTAAGCTTGGCTAGTCAAAGATTAAAGCAGGCGACAAGAGAAGTGCTTGTATGCCAAGCTGATTTTGATTTGGACTATCGAGCCTACATTGTAGTTGTTTTTCGTTTATAGTAGATGATATCCAGACAAATATTATACTTGACTTGAATTTATTTGAGCTGTTCAGCCGGCTCGCTCCTGCTTGGACGTGTCCACCTAACGTAGGCGTAATTCCATATCAGGAAACCATGTTTTTTGTGTTCGTCCTTTAAAATCTATGAGCTTCCTCGCCTTTACCAGCGCAGTTGAACCAGAACAAGAGATTACATGCGTATCTCTTAGGTAGGATTGAATTATGTATTTCAACCAGATATTTCGTTTTAAGATAGTCCATGAGAAAACTGCGTCCATGCGAACCCGGAAGTGAATGTGACGGCACCTCTCGCTTTAGTGCCTTCTTCTTTCCTCATGAACCCATAGCAGTGTCGTGAATATCAGAGGTTTCCTGTTGAGGCGTGAAATTAGACGATATGATGTCGTTCTCCCGAAGATCAATGTCTGCAAATGTGAAAACTGACAAATAAAGGTAAGAGAATTTTTGGGAAGCCTCACTACGCGTTAAATTTTATGTGTTGCCATGCAATTATACGTGTGTCTACGTGGAGCTGCTGGAGTGTGAACTCTTCCTGTTAGTCTAAGATGTTATGACTATATGAGGGCTGATAAACGAGCATAGAACTATGGCACACTCAGGCAATTATCTGTCCACAGGAACTTTGATCAATAATGGGGAACACACCGTCCAAGAGTGGCAGTGGAGAGGAGCCAGTCAAAACAACTTTGTTTGAAAAGGAGCCAAGTGGGATAACATACAGAATCCCTGCTCTCATATATCTGAGGCACTGTCACACCTTCCTCGCATTTGCAGAAAAAAGATCCTCACCTTGTGATCATGATGCCAAAATTCTTGTAATGAGAAGAGGCACATTAAAAGATGATGAATCTGTTCAGGTGAGTAATAACACAGCAGGTGATATCTTTTAACATCCTGTCTGTTTATATGGTTTAAATTTTTCTGTCGTTTGTAATACTTTCTAGTGGTCAGCTAGTCAGGAGGTGTCCTCAGCTTGCCTACCAGACCACCGCACCATGAATCCCTGCCCTGTGTATGAAAAACACACAAAAACCCTGTTTTTATTTTTCATCTGTGTCTTGGGGAACACAACAGAAGCACGGCAGATCATCACAGGTAAGAACAAAGCTCGTCTTTGCTGTATTAGCAGCAACGATGATGGTCAAACCTGGACTCAAGCAAGAGACTTGACAGAAAGTGTTGTTGGGGAAACCATCCATAAGTGGGCCACCTTTGCTGTGGGACCAGGTCACGGTGTCCAACTGGAAAATGGCAGATTGATCATCCCAGCTTACGCCTATTATGTCCCTTACAGATGCTGTTCCTTCCCCATTCCCTTTACAGTTTACCCTCGAGCTTTGTCCATTTATAGTGAGGACTTTGGACAGACCTGGCGTATAGGGAAGATGCTTAGAAAAAAGTCATGTGAATGTGAAATGGCTGAAATCATCGACCACGAGGGCAGGAGCCACCTTTATTGTAATGCTCGTAACACTGGAGGGCACAGATGTGAGGCCCTGAGTGAAAACAGCGGTGTGTATTTTGACAAACCACACATGGCTTCAGAGCTGGTCGAACCACCTTCAGGCTGTCAGGGCAGTGTCATTGGCTTCCCTGCTCCTGAGTTTGTCCCCAACGACGATGCTGAAAGCAAAGCATGCGGCACATCTCTCTTATCTCCAGACACACAAACCTGGCTCCTCTTCATCCACCCAACCAACAAGTCCAGCAGAAGGGACATGGGTGTGTACTTAAATCGGTCCCCTTTGCACTCATCAGGGTGGGACAGACCCCGGATCATCCACAGGGGACCCAGTGGCTACTCCGACTTGGCCTACAATGGAGACAAGGATCAGTTCTCGTGTCTGATGGAGTGTGGGAATGAAAGTGAACTGGAGCAGATTGCGTTTATGTCCTTTACCCTCAATGATGTCATGCAGACAGGAAATAAGAAGGATAAGAAAATGCGTTGATCTGTGGTTGCTTTATTCCTGTGTTAACAAAAGCTCTGAAGTTCTCCTGCAACCTAAAAATCCAAGCAGAAGCCACTAAATATGCTGTGCAGTAACATCTGTCTGTGTTTACTGTTGTTCTACATTCTGGAGATGATAATGCATGCTTGAGTCGTGTGTTTTGTAGTCTCCTTGTTTACATGAAAGGTAATTCAAGTCTTACTAGTGTTAATATGCAAGCAGCTGTAAAAGGATCGAATCTATTTTTAATAGGTAAGGAGACAGATTTCAAACATGCTGTGCTGAACTGTCATCTTTTTAACAGGCTGTGTGTGTGTGTGTGTGTGTGTGTGTGTGTGTGTGTGTGTGTGTGTGTGTGTGTGTGTGTGTGTGTGTGTGTGTGTGTGTGTGTGTGTGTGTGTGTGTGTGTGTGTGTGTGTGTGTGTGTGTGTGGCATTAGCATGTTTGATGAGCTCCTCATTCCCATTTCTGCTCCTTATTAAACTGTCAGTGTTTTCTGAGCAGTGGAGAGAATTTGCCTACCTCCTTTTTATTTTCATACAAAGATCATAGCAGGCCTTGTAACGTAGAGCATAGAGTTCGCTCCATGCTCGCCCTCTCCTTTACATTTAGTATAACTGATTCACATATGCCTTTGACTCCACTGTTTAGACTCAAGCTGTGCCACATACTTTTCTGTCAGTGCCGCAAAGTTGGCGACAGAACTGGACAGAAAATAAAGCATTAATTTGTACTCACCACTCCAGCTAATTGATCAGAGACCAGCCAAACTGTACCACATCTTTCAGTTTTGAACTCTCCTTTGAGAGACGTGTCTTCAAGCTTCATCAGTATACAGCATTTGAGCTAGTTTGTACTTTACACTGGTTTTAAATCATTCATTTTAAAAGCAATATTTTACTTTGTCACATTATTTCCTTTTTCTCTTCACCTTTCATATGTCCTCAGGCTTTTTTCCATGGCATTTTATCTGATGTGCTCATCATGACCGGGTATGATGGGCTGGCTGTTGGTTATTTAATGAAAGCATGAAACAGCATGTAATTACAGATGAAGATTTACTATTTATAAAGCCACTAGAGATTTGTACACACTGCTGATAGACAAATCTTTCTTTGCCTAAACTGTGAGGTTAAGATGGTTCTACTGTAGTTTCATTGTGTTTTTGTTGACTGTTGTGGAAAGTGACAAAACCTGCATGAAACATGTATTTTAGTAGAAAATAAAAGTGACCTGTAATCAGCTGACCCAGCTGTTGTTTGCTTGTGAAAGTGTAAGTGCAAAGTGTTTTTTGCTTTGGCTTTACAGGTACGATACATTTGAAAGATGAGATAAACAAAAATCATCACTTCTATAGGGTTATGGAAAAAATAAGAGATAAATCATGGGTGTGGTTTTAAAAGCATTTATAAATAAACACCTCATGGGAGTGCTTCAGTCCCTCTTCCACTAAAGGAGGCTTAAGGCATGCTGAAAAGTTGTTAAGAGCTCTTGTTGTAAAGTGACCTATGGGGACTTGGGGGTGATTCAGCAGCTGTGCAGAAAGCAGGAGGAACTGAGGACAGAGTGGAGTGTTTTCGTTGTGCGCATCATATGTGTAGTCGCAGTTTTTTGAGGTTTTCTATAACCGAGCTTTGCCACTGTCCCATGAGAGCTATTTTATGGTCAAAGTGCAATATACATCAACTGGCTTCTCATCCTGAATTATTGCATAAAGTCTGAGTATCCAGGAGAATGAGGAAGTAACAAAGTGACTCATTAATGCAACATTGTACTTTGTACAGTCTAAAAGGGTAAAGCCAATGTGAGTGAACGTGTCTTTTGTAGTCAAATATCAAACTTAGGAAATATACAAGTGTTTCTTCTAGAATCTTAATAGAACAATTGCCAGCTGCATTTTAATAAACATTTAGTATGAATTTTGGCCTTCATATTCACAGGGCTGAATGCTGGACTGGCAGGGCTGATGGTGACTGTGTTCATGATAATGAGGCAAAATTGTAGACTGGAGGAATGACTAATAATTGTTTTCTAATTTTGTCTATAGACTTTAAGTACAGGGGGACAGGCAACAGTATCTTATTTCCCTATTATTATCCTGTTTGGATGTGAAATGCTGTTTCATCCAGGAGTGTTTAAGTTATGTATGTGATGGTTTTTTTTAACCAGCCCAGGGACACTAGGTACAAATTTGCTGCTAGCTAATGCTGGTTCAGTTACTGGTTACAATGTCTTGACTGTAAATATAAACACAGGAAATAACAGGATTGAGCGCTCCTTCAAAACCCTCAATATTTAAATCTCCTGAAATTGAGGAAATTCGAATCAGATCACGACTTCTTTTGTATTTAACATCACACATTTAATGCTACAAATGAGGAATGACTCATCTGGTGCTGACATGGATTGCCTTGCTTGGTTGGATAATTGCAGTTGTTAGGGAATCTCTGTTGACATCAGTGCCCTTGGGTTCACAGCAGGAAGTACTTGAGGCTGCAAGCCTGATGCCTTATTAATACCATGAAAATCTCTGAGCGGGTGCACAAGCAGCATCCTGGCCTGATTTTGACGGAGCTCGACTCAAGGCTGGGGCTTTGCAAGTCTGAAAATGTGTTTATCTGCTGACCGTCTTCTTCTTTGTAGCTGTTTTTCATCACCTTGTTTCACCAGTTTCTTCACAGGGAGGATGATTCACGTGGTGAAACCTGTTTTTTCTCCGGCCATGTTGGCGGTGACACATCCAACGTTTTCTAGCACATATGATAATTTTTATTGCAGGGTGTCTTGCTGTGATACACACATATGTTCCAGCTATCACTCCGATGGCATTTGGGCAGAACCGCTAACAGTGTGGGCGTCACAGATGTTTTCTGCTTGTGGTAAGTATGTGTGTTGTGGTGTAGGCACTGCTCCTCACACAGCACACACACACTAACACACACAGTGCTGGACACAATACAGTTCTTGTGTCATCAATGTTAACAACCTAGGTACCATCATTGCCAGACAATTAAGAGGAAGTGAGATCTTTAAGTTTATGTCATGGGTTGGTGGGGCTGGTAGAAAAAGGATAAAGAAAATGGGGAATGGCAAATAGCATAATTCATCTCATGTCCTATAAATGATAAACCCACAATCTATACACCAAGTCATTACTTACAAAACCCCAAGTTATACCCTAGTGTATAATGTTCAGTACCAACTAGGCAGCTTGGTTTGTTTAGTATTTAAATATGCAATTATAAAATATGTTCTATGTCAAGAAATGCTGTTTTTCAACCTTAATTTTCTAAGCCCCCACAGGTATTTTGCAAATGTGGATCTTTGATACATAAAGAATGAATGGATGAACCTACAAAATAAACTGTCTCAAATGCAAAATTTGCAGGAGAGCTACAAGTTAAGCCCTGAAAATCTTTTTTTTTTCACACCATTAAATTTGGGAAGAAGTAATTTAAGTCTGCATGATTCCAAACAGTGTTCAGTGTGACATTTCAAAACCAGCTGTGCAAAGATGATAGATCATCAAGCTCTGAGTGCTAAACCTGGCTGGAAAAGAATGTATCACATTATATTCATGCATGCTACATACACCGAAGACATATATTACATTATTTCCAGGCTCCGCAGCCATTTTCTATAATTGCAGAAAAACCTTTTAAGTCCAAGACACTGGGAGGCAGGTCTGTTGTTGCAGCAGTGACACAAAGGAACATTAAGAGCCTCAGTGAGTCAAAAAAAAAAACAAAAAAAAAACGGAGCAGCCAGACATGTTCTGAGTTCAAGGTGGTTACTGCGTTTGATAAGCTTTTAAAGTGTGCTCCAAGGTGTGGGTGTTATCTCCACTTCATGTGCTTGTCAGCTGCTTTATCAGGGACTGTTTCATCACAACAAGGCTGGTGACTTAAAAAGCAACTGCATACGTTATAATAGCTTAAAACTTAAGACTTCAAGAATTAAAGTCATTCAACTGTGCGTGGGTCAGTCAACAATGGAATGTGACCACTGTGATGTTTAGTCTACATAAAAAGCCAGCACAGAACATCTAGGAATAGAGGAGATTATAAATTCTGAGCTTGAGGCATTATGGGTAATCATTACAGTTACAGTATTATTACAGTTAAACTTTTTGTTGAATAAGAGTATATCCGACACACCAACTGTAGTTGTTAGCTAGTGGATGATTAGTTAATAGAGGTTAGCTATCATTAGAGGTGTTTTAACATTTGATGCTAGCCTAGAGGGGAGTTAAGCTAATGTAGGAGTTTAGCTAGGGTGGCTATCATCTATGTTGGCTGTTAGCATAGCTTACAAAGTTAGGGTATATGTTCAGGTTATGTTTGAAGAGTAAATACAAACTCTTAACCGACCCAGACCAGTCTGCGTTTTTGATCAGATTCCTTTGTGTGAATTTGAACGGAAATGTTTGCGTCACCACTTAATGTACACAATGAGAAACCACTTTTGCTGCACTATGTGCATTGTCCCTTTTGGTGAAATCCCATAAGTTTGAGCCACAGACATGATGCATTCAGTGGGAGGAGTCTCTTCTTGCTTTTGGTTTCACTTTTGTTGCAAGACAGCAAAAAATATAAGTTATGCAGACAGTGTTACAGTTTCAGAGTTTGTTTGAGTTGCTCTGTGTACACTGGAGGCTACACTCAGTCGAGTTGTACATCATTAGAGTCACAAATCAGAGTAACATTTCAGATGCTTCATCAGGAATTCATCCATAGTTCATATATTTAACCCTCATCATTGCCAAACAGATATGAGCATATTTACAGTACCATGTCACCTTATACTCACTCAAATGACTTTTATGTATCAAAATACACCCCTCTCCAGAGCTTAGTGCTATTTTCGTGGGAAATCACATAGGGACGAATCCCCCCTTGACATTACAAAGTATTGAAATTAATACAAAACTAAAGGGAAAAGTCATGAAATGCACAGTATAAAATTAGATGTGCATGTGCAAGAATCACAAGAACAAATGATAAACAGAGAGAAAGTCCCAGAGAAATGAGCAGAGAAGCTGTATTTTTAGGCTTCCACAAAAAAAGTTACATTTGCTAAATCTTACCCCAAGTGACCTGTGGCAAGAGTAATATCACATTAGATAAACTCAGACTAAATCATGTAAGTCCTATTATTTAAAACTACTAGTTCACCACAGTGTCCAAATCTTTTTGTGAGATGCTCAGTTACTGTTTCACATAGTCCAACCGCCTCAAGCCTCTGATTTAGGAACAATGATGCTCTTTCCGAGATCTTGAAGATCATTCTATGAACATCTTTTGATACAGATTAGTTAGGACAATACAAAGGTTATAGTACGTCAGACGGACACACAGCCGTGTCTTCAGACTGCAGAGAGTCTTTAAAGCAAAGGTGCCCACCAGCACGGGTCCTGAATCAAACTGCCAGTGTAAAAAAATGGCTTACAAGGGCACTGCAAATCTACATAAGCCATTAAAGCCATGCCACATTTACGCCCTGTTAGGGCTATTCTCTCTTAAAGGGACATGCGCACAGTTTACAAACAGAGGAGGCGAAAAGACTGCTGAGAAAGCAGCAGGGTTGGGAAAGTTACTTTCAGACTTACCAGCTACTGACTCCTGATTGCCAATTTTACACTGTAACACGCAACATACTTCAATTCAAAAACATTTGTTTCACTTATCAATGCATCACGATAATTTCTTTCACACAGATTGTTTTGGGATTTTTTTGTGCTGAAATCAACTATTATTTCAGTACTTTCAGTAAAAATATGTGTGCCTTTTTTTTCAAAGCATGTGATCTTTTCTTTTTTTTTTTAAGCTTCACCACGCCAGATTAAGTCAGATCACTTTATCAATCCCACAAATACTCCATTGTTCCCAACCCTGTAAAGCAGTGAGCGTGGCAGACCAGTCACATGCACACTATGGGAAATGTTAGGCTAGACACATGAGTACTAACCTTTGGCTCTCTGGCTGCTGGGTACTAAACATCATACAGAATAACTGGCAGCTGCAAGGGGAGGAGACTCACATGTCCTATAAAAGCACCGTTCACACAGTAAAGTTGCATTTTGAGATGGGTTTTCTTTTTTCACTTGAAGTAAATAAAGTCAAATCTGTGTTTGAACAGTTATAGATCTGCCAGTCTCTCTTGGTCAGAGACCTGTCACTCTAACCACCTCTGCAGAAATAATTAGTCTGTGAACTATCGGCAGTGAGAAATATATGACCAAATTTTTTTCTTCACACGTTTGAGAGATCTTTTTTTTTCATACATGATACAATGTACTGCGCAAAATGGATCTGCGCACATACTGGAAGCATAATGTAGCTGAGGACATGCAAGTTGTTGAGTATACAGCAGAGCAAAAAGCAATGTTTCCCAATGTCATAGTCTTCCACATCTCGAAACATCATCAGTCACTCAGATTTGCATCTTCAGGCGCGTAGTTCTTTCTTAGAGTGTGGTTTATTTCCCAGCAGGGCGTCAATCTCAGCAATGGTTTGTGGGGTCATTTGAGATAAAATCTGCAAGGAAAAAGTGAGAAACATAACAAGTTATGATACAATGTTATTTTAAGTTAGGACAACTTGCAGTGTACGCAAAGTGACATCATATCTGTTGGCTATTACAGCTGCAGCTTACAGTATGTCAGGCAAATTAGTGATGTAAGAAAAATAACCTACCCGGAGGGCACCCAGGTTCTCCAGGAGCTGGTCTGTGTTGGAAACACCCAGTAGGACTGAACTGACACCCTCGCTGCGAAGACACCAGGCTGAGAGAAAAGATAGTGTAATTCAGGCTCACTTTAGATACATACAAATTGAGTTTACAAAAGTTATTTACTGATTTCTTTTGTGCAGGAACCAGATCACATACATCTGTTTGAAATTCAAGCTTAAAATTTATCCAAAGAGTAAATTTTAGAGAAATAAAGGCACTCATAGAAAAGGTGGAATTCCTTTGTTCATTTGTCAATTTCACAGACAATTCATGTTAGTTTATTTTTATACATGGATAATACACGCCTGCTTAATTTCCTCGGAAAAAAAGGTATATTAAATAAAGGGTTTGAATTAATTTTTTTCCATTTAAGTGTCCTGTTTTCCCTACTTTTTCAACAGTTTTATGACTTGAAAGGTACAACAAAAGTATCTGAAATTTGAATTAATCTTCCACTTTGTTCTCTGGTCACATCACAATCAAACCAACAAAGAAAATGTGTATCTATAGATACATGCGTGTTAATGTCTTTAGCCAGGGTTGTACCTATGGCTAACTGTGCAGCAGTGCAGCCCAGTCTATCTGCCAGTAGATGGAGCTCCTTGATTTTAGCGAGCTGCCTCCGGCCCTCCTCACTGTTCACTCTCTCCTTCAGCCATTGGTATCCCTTCATCAGGAAGAAAATGAAGAAAAGCATTGACACGGGGCTGATTTCTCACTGCAGTACCCCGCTCATCAGGGAGAGAATTACACTGAGGCTGATTTTCTGCAGGAAATATCCCAGAGGAGGGTCTGTAAATTCAAACTGACCTTCATCGCAGCTCTAGAGCACTCTGGTACACCATCCGTGTACTTCCCTGTGATTAATCCACAAGCTAGGGGAGACCAGGTCATCGCTCCAACACCTGAAGGAGTAGAATAGAAGCAGACATTAGAATGAAGCCCCAATTAAAAAATCTGAAGCAAATTAGAGCTGTGAGCCTGAGGATGTCTGACCGATCTTGTGGTAGAGCTCAGGAAGCTGCACCTCCACTTTATCCCTCTGGAAGTAGTGATACTCTGCCTGCTCACACACAGGTGGGATCAGGTTGAACTGGCGCGCTACTGAATACGCCTCCTGATGCCGAACAAAGAAACACAGTGTCATGGTTACAGAACAGCATTTAAAGCCATAAACCTGCACCGCTGCATTTGTAACAGTGATCGTCTCTGAATGTAAAATCAGCACTCACCATGATTTCCATGGCGCTCCAGCGTGAAGTTCCCCAGTACATTGCCATACCCTGGTTTATTACAAACGTCATGGCTCGCACAATCTCTGCAAATCACAGTATTTACATGCATTTATTAGTTTTAGAAAGACAGAAGAAAAAAAAAACAAGCAACATCTATACTACTATACTACTGTGACCACTGCATGATGCCCTCATACACATGTTAAAATGACTGACCAAAAAAACTTAAACTGACCTTCCATGGGACTGTTGACATCATTTCTGTTAGCAAAAACGATGTCCACGTATTCTAGCTGCAGTCTTGATAAGGATCCTCTTAAACCTGCCATAAGCAGACAGAAGCGGTGATCAACAAATGACAACATGCAGACAGCTCTGTGCAGTAGTACTCAAAAACAGCTGTACTCCAAATGGCTCATGTGAGCATGCTAATGGTGGTTAGCAGTAAAGAATCACAGTGTTTAACAACGTGCAACACAGCTTTGATCAAATCAAAAGTCTCATGACAATAACGTTGAAACAGTCATTTAAAGTCCTCAGCAAATGTCCGGCCCAAGGCCTTACTTTAATTAGACAAACTCAGACGATGACTCTAAACAAGACCTTTGGGTTGTTATTCACAAGCAGAGCTGATTACTAAGTGGCTGGAACATCGGTCATCCTAAGATGTTTTTTCCACTGAAGTTTCGTCTCTTTGTTCCCCGATCTGACCCCCTGTGCTTTTGTCTTCCTTCATCACAGACAAAAGGCAGAGTTTAGCTAGTGTCCGATCAATACTCATTGGAACATTTTATCTTAATAGAGCTCACAGTACATTTTTGTTCTTGCTCTGTACTTTTATAGGTACCGACTGAATTCTGTTCGTAGTACTGAGTACTGATTCATGAAAAATCAAAAGGTACTAAGTTTAGGTACCTAAACACAGCCTTGTGACTGTGATAGAGTGGCAGAGTAGGCGGTTTTCCATGCTGGACATGAACACAGCATTGCCTGCTTATATATCGAAGAATAGATATATTGAAAATTGAAGAGCTTTAAAATTTTATTATTAAACAAATTAATATTTATTACCACATAAATGCACACAAAAGTACTGAAAATTAGTACCATTGAGTACCGATACCAATTGCCAGGCACCAGGTATTGTTTCAAATGTGAAAGGTACCCACCCCTATCTATGGTATAGTTTAATTCTTTGGCTGTTATAAATTATAGTGATCGATTTTATTTTAAGACATTTTAATCTTTTCACTGTGGTTAATTACTCTAAATAACCAACTTGAACATTTCAGGGTCATCTATCAATCCCTCACAACTCAGCGTTTGTTTAGGGCTAAACTAATGTACTGTGAGGAAAAGATGATTTGATACTGAAATCACCATAAACTGAATCAGAAAAGGTATTTGTATTTTATTAAATCTGAAAGTGAATGATAAGTAAACACATTTAAGTTTGGTTACAAACCCCTTCATGCCTGTTGTCGCAAATTTGCATACCCTGTCAGGTCTTGATGCAGCTGAAATGAGTTTTGTATCTCATAATTACCCATTGATTCATATTCTACACATACCAAAGATCAGATTCACTATGTCACAATATATTGGCCAGGGGATGGACTTCTCATGTCTATATCTATAATATAACTTATTTATTACTATTGTGTGTACTTGGCTCAAATTTACAATCTCCACTGAATTTGACATCTTTAACAATGCATAAACACATAAAAACAATCTACTTTTATAGTAGTTAATTCAGGCAGTGAGGGGTTAAATATATAAATCTGAATGGGTCTATTTCAGCCCGATCTCACTGCTAGTCTTCAAATACAGACAGCTCTTTCATCAGCCCAAGGTGTCAAAGATAGTCCAGGGGGACCTTTGCAGGGTTATTTCTGAAAGCTGTGAAAGTATACAGTGATACAAACATATTCACTGTTGACCTCTTCTAACATGTTGACTTGTTTTAAAGTAACATAACATGAGATGACAATGCAGTGAAAAGACATGCATGAACTTCAATGTAGGTTTGCTATCACCATTTAAAGCCACACATAATCTTTTTTATGAGTTTTGGTGCCATAAAAAAAACAATGTCAATCATTAGCATGTGGCAAAAGTCATATAACTGGAAACGTTGAAAAGCTTTCTTCTCAGTATGTGGCTGACATGGCTTTTGTTACACCTTAAAGCTTCAAAATGATCTTTTCTTTTTTTATAAATTGGGCTTTCCCTGTCTGATTACATGTACCGATTGATAAACCTAAGTTTCGTTGTGTGGTCATAACCTTGAATCTTCCTATCAAGTAATGAGAGTTTATGAATTAATCTCAGGTACCTCATTGCTAAAAGAACAAAGACATGATACTCTACCTTCTATGATGTGCTTTCTGGAGAGTCCTCTCTCTGTCTCTGCTCTGAGAAGAGATGAAAATGCACATGATTGATGTTCCGCTCAAATAATTATTGCAAGAATAAAAGTATTTGAGAGTTGTACTTACTGGCCTCCCCAATAAATCTTTGTTGTGATAACAAAACTTGAGCGCCTGGAAAGGACACAAGATGGTTTGTTTAGGAGAGCTGTTAGACCTAACAAATGTTCTTATTTCTTTTACTTACACTTCACAAACAGGAACAGTTTTCCTCCTGCCTGCACGTAAACAGGCTAAGATCTTAAGTTCTCTTTTTTGGTCATAACTTACCTCTTTATTATTCCACAGATCAAAAATATCTCAACTATTCCCATACTGTTGTGTGATCTGGGACTTTATTTTCACACGGTATCATTTTTATCCTTTTATAGGCTTTTTGAGGCTAAAGCTCCTCATTTATCAAAAAAAAAAGTATGGATATCCCTTGAGATATTTTAATAGCATGCCTTTTCAACAGCAACAAATCATTTGGAAATGCAGTGCATTTAAGGAAAGGAAAGGAAGGAGTTGTCAGGATTTATCAAACATTCAAGAATATTTCTATGATTTAAAAGACAAACATTTTTTGACTACATCTAAGACTGTTAAAGGAAATAGGTAATTTTACCTCCATCCTTTTTTCTTGATAATGTTCCCCAGAGTGATTTCAGCTCTGTGGAAAATCAGAGAATTTATTTTCCAAGGTTAAATTCAGGTCTCTGAAAAACAAATTAAAACATACAGGGATTGTCTGGCTGTATCAAAAGATTTGATCCTTGAGCATGGATGGAAATACGTCTAGAACAGAAATAAAAGTTTGAACCTGACCTTCCAGAGGCGTACACCTCTGCTGTGTCAAACAAGTTCACTCCGTTCTCATACGCTATGGCCATCAGGTTCTCAGCCATCTGTGAGAAGACAAAAATGGAGACTGAGAGAGGCAAGCAAAGGATAAATTACAATTACCCGGGGTTGGCTTTGGAGGGCACTGTGCAGGAAGGACAATATAGAAGATCTCAAAGAGCTACTATAGCTCTCAGGAATAAGCTCTGTGGGATTTTCAAACGTACCGCCAATTTATAGCAGTGAGATTTACATGCTGCAGAGGGTGTTTTTAACAGAAGAAAAACAAGTGAATGTGTTGGGGAATCTTACAAAAAGACAGAAAAGAGAATCCTCACCTCATCAGAGATCTGTGATCCGAATGTCACCCAGGTGCCTGAATGAGAGTGAGACCCAGAGGTTTGTTTTATTTTGAAGGCCTCAAACAGAGATGAATATTTTCCTCCCTTTAAACCAACTCACCTAGCCCGAGGCAAGAAACACGCAGGCCTGACTTCCCCAGGTTCCTGTAAGAAATGAGAGAGAGGACAGAGGCTCAGCATGAGGAAGAGTCAGTATGAGGGATCATAAACGTCATCATAAACAATCCTGCATGATCAGAAGACTTGGTTACCCATTCTCTGGTTGAACTGAGTACTTCAGAGAGATAGATTTTATAAATAACATTTACGACCATATGTCAAAATAAGATGCGTCATTTTGGATAAAATTTCCAGTTTTGGGTGCTGGTTTGACTGGTGTTGGATTGCCTTCCCAATGTCCAGAGACCATATGCAAAGTCCTTAAAGCTACTTTGTGTGGCTTCCTTCTCTTTTCACTATTTCCTCCTCTATCCACTCTCATATCCTCTCAATAAAGGCACCACACACCCAAAAAAGTAACAGCATCAGTATTCACACTTTGCATTCATTTCAATAATGTAAAACACAATGAATGGCTGAGTTTAATGGTTCTACTGTTGGTACTTTGTAAATTGTATATTGAAGAAACTGTACTATGCAGATAAGGTCCAAAATTAATGGGTGATTTAACAAATTTTGTTCCTTTTGGCACACCATAGTCAAGCTGCTTTGGCATCGTCTTGTTTCCTGCTGCCATTGTGATGGAACGTAACAACAAGGGATGGGTATCTTTTGCATTTGAAACGATACAGTACTGATGCCCTGTACCTGGCAATCGGTACCGGTACTCAACAGTACCCACTTTTGTTACTTTTTTGTGTTTGTGTGGTACAGAATATCAATTTGTTTGATAATATATTTTTTTCTCAATCTAACAAGTTTATTCTTAAATATATAACCTTGTAGTGCTGTGTTCATGTCCAGCATGGAAAATCACCTACTCTTTCACTCCCTCACAGTCACAAGGATGTGTTCAGGTACCTAAACATTGTAACTTCTGATTTTACATGAATCGGTACCCGGTACTTTTGACAGAATTTGGTCGGTACCTATAAAAGTACCTTACTCTGTACCCATTCCTAGTAACAAGCAGTCAAAGTTTTGCTCAAAAGCAATATGGGAAGGTGGAATTACAATATCACTGAGGCACTTCAAGTATGAGCTACTACCTATGAGCTAAGCATACAGGTGCAGCAAACCAGACCGATGTCTGCAGGCATCTACACACAAGAGTGAATTAGAGAAACGGATTTCGCTAACTAAGTGGAAACTGACTGCAGACCAGTCTATGTTGAGGAAGAACTGTGTGTTTCCCAGGTTAGCATGTATTGCCTTGAATTGTAAATATGAACCTGATGCTTAATAATGAAAATCCAAACGTGATTAAATGTGTGATTGAGAATAAAAACATTAATCAGTGGGCAGCCTTTATTTTAACATCAGTGTACTGGTCCTTTAACTCATTAGGTTCATTGCTAAGGGGGAATTTTTGTAAAGCATCCAAGCAAAACTTAACAACGCTTGAATTAGAACAGAATGAAAAGGTGGGGTTTTAAATGGACCATGAACAGATAAAAACTCACATGCACACACACAAAAGAAGAAAACTGTAACAAATTAAGATGCAATAAAAATGGCCTATGACAACATAAAAACACTAAATGTGAGCGTAACATGCTCCCATATTACTCCTGGATGTAAACACTTCTTCTACAACTGCTGCTGCGTGAGAGTCTTTCTCGCCTCCGGTCCAATGACTGCCTATGTTAATTATTTCTGAATAGTCAACCTTTTTCTCCTTCCTGTGTTAACAGTTCAGGGTGCTACAGTGGGTCAGTGAAACAGCTGGAGGGAACGAAGCTGGGCTTAAAAAGCTCAGGCTAAAGCCCTTTTTGGTCTGTGTGGTAAAACAGACAAAAATATTCCATACGCCAAAGAGGAGTCCATTACCCAACATGCCACATCTGATTATCCACACAGCTGAATTTTGATGGGTGAGCTGATGGGAGAGACAGGGAGCTGTTTTTCTGACCATGAGAGCATGTATGGCTGAAAATGATGTGGGCTTCATTCTCGCTCTCCTCCTCCTCCTCCTCCTCCTCCTCCTCCTCCTCCTCCTCCTCCTCCTCCTCCTCCTCTATGTGTGCTCACCCCCATTCTAATTAGCCGGGGAGCCAGCTGGAGAGGAGCAGAGGAGCTGCAGTACAACTCGCTGCTCGCCGTCTTTTCATCTCCTCGCCTCTCCCCACTCTCTGCCTGCCTGTCTGCCTGTGTCCGCCACAAATAGCCAAATGCAGAAAGACAGACTGTCAGAGCATTTCGACTCAGTCCAACGAGTCCTGCTTTTATTTTCCCTGGTCTATTTTTAATGCCTGACCCGAGCTATTTTTAGATCTTGCATATGTAAGCATTTGTGTCCCACTGTGTATGAGCGTTTTGTGTTTGTGTATGCGCGCGTGTGCGTGTGTGTTCATATGTGTGCTGCGTGTGGGTGTGAAGCACAATGTTCGCGTCCTTTTCTTTAACTCTGTCAAAATAGTAACACAGGTGGAGGGTCAGGGATGCCACACACAGCAGATGGTTTGATGATGATGATGATGATTCCTTGTTTGGTTATCTGGCTAGATGCCATTCAACGTTTGTTGACCAATCACAGCTTGGCCTGCTTTTACAATGGCTTTGAACACTTGGAGTAAACAGGAATGAGGCTCATGGGAGAGGATACTCTTCAAAACCCTTTTTTTCCTCCACCCCTTTCAGTCTTTTATGTTTTACGCTTGTTTTTTTTCTCTCTGATTTTTGTTTGTGACAGCTGCCAAATAATGCCTTTCTTTTGCCACAACTTCAGCCAGAGGAGGAGGAAACTGATTTTTTTCCCCTAGCAACATATGACAAGGTTAGGAATGCATAAAAATATTCCCTGCTAATCAAAGCACATTCAAGGGAACCACTGTGCCAGCACACTAAAGACAAATATAAATGACATAGCTGACAATTTAGCACCAGAAATTTGAATTTAGTCATTATGATATACATAATGTTTAAGTGGATACAGCTATTCAGGGGAGGTTTTTGAGATTAATTATCATTTTATGTATTCCACTTTACATCTTCATCCTGTACCAAAAGGCTATCATTTATACTAAATGTGATTTAACGTTCTAAGTTAATCCTAAATCCAGCAACCTTAGTCGCACAACAGGACACACACCTCCCTTTAAAATTGCACCATGAAGAAAACCAGAGAGGTAATGCGTGACATCTAAACATGAGTCAGCACCAGGAGAATGTCAAGCACTCAGCAGCATCTACAACACAAATTCACACTTTCTGCTTTTGTGTGTGCTGGTATATGATGTGCTTTTCCAAGATGGAGCATAAGAGCAGGAGGACGACAAACTGACATGTTTGGTTAACGTGTGTATCAGCATATCTTTATGGGAGTAAATTAGGGACCTGCAAGCATCAAGGGCTGAGTGTATTGATTGATGTGCAACATAAATTACAATTTGTTGTGTGTCTGTGTCTGTGAGTGTATGTATGTGTGTGTGTATCCAGGCAAAGAAGGATTGTATTGTTTGTGTGTGTGTGTGTGTGTGACAACTGGCCGCCCCCTCCCTGCTCTCAACTCCAGCGCTCTCTGCAGTGCTGCAGTCTGCTAAATTACTATCAGTGAGTCTGGAGAGACACATGCTCGCTCTTTTCCTCTCACTATTGCTTTCACGACAGCATCTCCCACACACACACTGACACACACACACACACACTCACACGCACACACGCATGCATGTACATAGACACTCAGTCTGTGTTTCTTTACGCTGATTTTGGAGATGATGTAAGAAAACCAACAGTCTAAGCTGTGCAGGCATCATCGAGGCCGCTCCATGCTATCAAGTGAATATTCACGCTTGATGTGAATCTCACTCCAACACAGGCACAGATCTGCATACGCTCATGCATGAATGCACTCATGAGCCGGGCACACAGAAACGCACAGAAACACAGATGCTGTCTCTCTGTAGATCCTTCATAAATAGGCCTCCCTGTGTTTTCTTCTCTTCTTTCTCTCTCAACATAAATCACAAAATCCAAACAAGGTGATTACAGCGACCCGGCTGCTCAACACATTATTAATGGAGGAGGGAAGAAGAGGGGGGCAGTACAGGTGCTCTGTCACAGTGTAGTCAGCATTTTAACCCGTGCTGACATTTACAGTTAGTTTTCACCTGAGACAGGAGGGAGACTCTCTGTACAGATGGCGAGGTGCAAATGATGGAGGCTTTTTCCTGCAGTTGTCACAAAATGCCACACACATGCTGAGCAGGCTGTTCTCCAGAGGGGAGCACACCTATATTAATAACACTCGCATCAGTATCTGAGTGTGACTGTGCGTGTGTGTAACTGTGTGTGTGCTTATACAGGCAGTTCCTGTGCAACAACTGTGGGAAGGTGGTCGACTGTCTGTTCCTTTTTAATAATGCTGTGTACACTGTCTCAGAGTGATAAAGGATCATTTCACTCAAACAAAATTTTCTCTTCCAGTGCAGAGATTATTGCGTATGCTTCAAAGTAATGTTTTAAAGCTACAAAAGAAACTATTTCCTCAGTAGTTTCACAAAAGACAATGTAGAGTGTTTTTAAGGCTTAATTGAAAAAAAAATGAGCATAGTTCAGGCAGGCCACACTTCAAGCCTGGCAGAACATCAGCTGCTCCCAACACCAGCTCCTAAAAGCTGAGAGCTCAGCTGATTTCATCTACCAAAGAAATGGACAAAAAGCACAATTGTTGTTCTATTTTAACTGCTTTAGCCTTATTACTCTTGCTGCTTCCCCTGAAAACCACTTTGCCACCCTGCCTCCACTCCGGCACCTCCTTTAAAGCTGTGTCTCAATTACCTGAGTCATGCATTCTCACTGATGCCCACTTCTTAAAAAAATTAGAAATAATTTATAATCTTAATTTCATTGATAAAAGAAGTTGTCTTATAACACTGCAGGTCCAATCGATGTTCTATTACTTAACTCTGTAAAGCAAGACTCATCTAAAAAAGCCAAAAAATTATACTTTTTGGAACTGAGATGTTTATTAACCCTTTTAATAAAATAAAATAAAATAAAATAAAATAATGTTATTGTTTTGTTTAGGATTTTTTTTTTTTTTGGGGGGGGGGGGGGGGGGGGGGGGATTTTCAGGTGGTTTTGGCCAATTTTTCATCAAGGTGCTGTCTTTAACACAGAAAATACTTATTTTGAAAAAAGTAGTAACAATTTAGATGTCATTCTTACCCCAACTTTCTGAAACTTGCAATGATTTTCATGATGAAAGTGTGTGGATAATTTAACAAGCGCAGCCATTCTGAAAAGGGTAAAAATACAGCTCAGCTGCCTAAAGTGGTGTGATTATCCTCAAAGGGGTACAATACTTTATCATGTATTTATTATTTATTTTTTATTTTATTTTATTTGTTTACACTCTAAAAGGCTTTTAAGGAAAACATCAATCGTGTTGATAAGACAGAAGGCTTTTGGACTCATGTATCAAATATGAAACGTGTGGTGTTATAGGGTTAAAGCTCCAGTGAGGAATTTTCCGTTTGTGTCAAATTTTTAGCGGTGGAAAAACTAATATTTTTTAATAAACAGGCTGGTCTTATCCTGTACGTGTTCAAGTTATGTTTTCTAGCTGAACAACAACAAAAAAAATCCTCTCGTCGATTGTAACTATAAAATGAATTTACTGGTCAGACACTCAATCCCATGCATCATTTACAGATGTTAAAAACTACTTTAGAGAAATTGTTCATCTGCTTGCGTATGTTCCTGTATGGTCATGAAGGCCATAAAGAGGCCTCATTGTTCAATCCAGACTGTTTCATAACCAGTGAAAAACTCCCTACAGGAGCTTTAAAAAAACTCAACATTGTTGCATCATGAGAAAGTACTGAAACAAACCAAACTGGTGAGCCACTGTGACCCACAACATAGGGAGAGAAATTCCTCCATTTCTGTTGAGTGTAAGGGGAAATATCAGATGTAACATGACAAAGACAAAACTTTCTCTAATACCTGATGCCACCATAGGTGATTAAAAGTATTATTAACTCTTAGGGGGAAGAAACCAGAGTAAATTTGAGAGTGCTCTGATTTAGCTATTATTAATTAATTAGGCTAAAGAAAAGACTTTTCCAGTAATGTGATGTTTTTAAAAATGGTTGTGAAAGTAGGTCTGTTCTAATTATAAAATACACACACACACAGTGAGAGGAGCAAATGAAGAAGCCCTCCGACAAAAACGATCTCTCCCACTCTCACTGACACAAACTCTGCTCTGCTTCAGTGTGGGATATCCTCTTCTAACACTTAATAATTCTCACATCAACTGAAGTTCAGATTTTTCACTGACCAGAGACTACACCAGCTTACATTCAAGTCACTGACCTTTTCCTGCTGGTGCAAATGTTAACATTAATACATTTGATAATTGTGCTTTTAAAAAGGATTTGGGTGTAAGACGTGAAGTGAAGATGAAAAAAACAGAACAATTTCTCATCTCCCTGTGTTCAGAGTTTTTTTTAAGTGATTTTCAATGTTTGAAAAAGGTCAATTCATGGTACTGCTGCCTGCAGATCTGTTTTATATCTACAGGGACCAGGTAGAAAAGGAGCATAAAGACACGTCATTGTCCTTCAGAACTGACAAATTTGGCCTGATGAAGAGCTCAAGAGATTTTGTAATACTACAGTGAGTTTACCATGGTGTATTTAAACATTCTTTAACATCTTGGCTATTCTTCAGCTTCGGCACAGTAATACTTCTTATCTTGTGAATCTTCTAGTAGAAGAACTTTACGGATGTTGAGTGAATTTCAAAGCCTCCTTGGAATTGACAAAATTCAATTTCAGCAACCACAATTCACATAATTTCCAACTTCACAGATTTGAGATCATACAGCAGATACTTTTGGAGCACTACATGCTGACTCTCTTATTAATCTGTGCGTCTGCTCTTACGTAAGGCCATGCAGTGATGACTCTGTGTCTGCCTGCGGAGAGTATTTGACTTTGACTTTGACTAGACGGCCCGTCCAGAGGACGTGGCGTGGGTTGTCTGGCCCTGATTATGATGCTCGGGGTTCAGGACGAGCCTGCTGATTAAAGCGGCCGCTGATTCCATCCGCAGACACATATTGACTAATGTAAGCCTGATTAAACACCACTGACCCTGCAGTCTCTGCACATTTAGGAAAGATGAAGTCATCCGCTCTGTACACAAGTTCGGAAATCTATTGAAGGTCTTACATGCAGGAAAACAAATGTTTCAGGCATTGTGTAGCTCCATGATGTAGTGTTATTGTTATCACTTTTCAGTATAAATGAGAAAGTGGAAATTTATAAAAAGTTCAGGGTTTTGCATTTGATCCGATGTGTTGTTGCTAAGAGGCAGACTGAAATCAAGCAAGCTAAAATGCAGAGTGACTCTGCTTTAAACTTGTTGCAGCACTTCAAAGTGATGTCACTGATTCGTTCAGTCAACTGGAAACTTGAAAACCCAGAGAGAGAAGAGCTGAAAGTCAAGGTTGTTCCTCTTCCTCTCTGATTCACAAACCATTTGTTTCTAATTATAATTTGGAATAACTATATGAGTCAAAGCGACTCAATTATCACGTAATTAACATTCATGATGAGCCACTCTGTGAAGTCCATATTTTATCGCTGTTTGGGATTCATTCTAAATTAAATACACATGCTGTCCATAGGGTTTTGTGAATGTGGGAATAAGCTGGTGGCTCATTTTTCCACAGTTTTTAGAGTGCCATGTAAGAGGCAACTCTCAAGGAACAAAAAGGAACAAATTATTAAATGAAGGATGAAAAGATGTTGAACAAAGGAGCAGTAACAATTGGCATACAGTGAGTGGTATGCCTGGGCTCTCATCACTATCTCCCCAAAGGGCAAGAGTCCTCATTGAAGTGGTTACTGGTGTCATCCCAACCATGACTTTTTGCTGCTTATCTTCTCCCACTCTCTACTCCCCACCTTTTCTTTCTCTCCTCAGCTGTCCTACATAATAAAGGCAAAAAAAAACATATAATTGACTGACCCCCATTTATCTATAAGGCTTGGCAGGGTTCATGGGTACAAACAACTCCATCATTACTTCATCAAGTGCTGAGAGTTTCAGGGTTCAGCCTTTCAAATCTCACGGCTTAAGTGTGCTCTGTTAGAGAACAGCACCTCTCTGCAGCGTTGAATGTCAGGACACTTCAAACCTTGATGCAAATGCAAATACAGCAGCCTCGTGCCCTCGCTCAGCATGAGCCTGAATATTAACGGTTATTCTCTACGCAGTATTTCGCTTCCTGCTGTATCAACTTTAATTGGTCTTTCTATTTCTGATGGTGAAACACTGTGTATTTTTTAACCCATCTTTGCATTTTACTCAACTACTTTTTTTAGCAGTTGTGTCATAGCCTGAGAACCAGATGAATCAGCAACTCAAGTTTTATTTGGTTTGGCAGATGCCTCTGGTCCCTCTTCAGTTCATACAGATTTTCATACGGACGGATGCAGGTCAGGCCAACAACATCAAGCAGTTATATTTGGTGTCTTCAAGTGTTGTTGTGCGAGTTCAAAATCCACCAAGATGGTTGCTTTTAAATGATTTTTCATACTAAAGCTCTTGTGTGTTATTTATTTTTATTTTCATTTTTTGCTGGTATTGACTAAGCCTGACATAAATACTGAATCCTCACAAAAACAAACAGTCATAATTTTAATGCTTTTAACCACTGCAGCACAAGAAGAAGCTGTCATTTCAGAAAATTTACAACAAGCTAAATAAACAGCCTGAGCAAACTTTCCCAGTGTGTGATACATTTGACTTTTAAGAGACATAAAGCAGACTATTTATGTTAGAAACACACCTGGTTATGTACGACACAATCTCTGCAAACACAGAAGAACATTTTGCCTACTGGGGGAGGCAAAAAACGCACAAACTAAAGGTTTCTCACTGGAGCTTTTGATTTTTTCTAAAAATGTTGACTACTCTTTCAGCCACACCAAATATATGTTTTATTTCAACAAACACTTTATGAACTAGGTGTGAAAACTAGATACCTAACCCAGCAGTGTCATGCTAGCTTACATCACATGATTTGTTCTTCTGGTTAGTTATATCACCCAGTAGAAAATTGGTTAATCAAAGTGTCTACTTTAAGCTTACTATAGGTCACATGATGAAGGCATAACAGTGTTAAATGTTACTGTAATAAAAGGTGTTGCCTTGCCTTGAAATTGTGGTTTCACAAGGCAGTATTCTTTGCTTGTGGTTGGCTCAGGAACTTTTGTCCAGCTCTTGCCAAAAATCCTAAATATTGCATGTTCTGATGAAAACCACAAGGTATAAATCAAAGTTTGGTTGCTAGGCGCCGCTCTGTTGGCTATGGCTACCTTTTGCAGCAGCTCTCTCTTCTTTGTCTGTTTCTTGTAATTTTTTCGTCTCTTTTTCGTAATCTTTGTATTTGGAGTGGATCATTACTTTGTATGGCTCGTTTGTTGGTCATGGACACCAAACTTTTTGTGGCTCCAGTGATATTTTTACTACTTTTTCTCCCGTGTTTGTCTGGAGATCCTACATGTAACCATGGCTGCATTGTTTACACAAGAACTCAGCTGTTAGCAGCCTATAGCATATCAGTGCTAACTGGTGTAAGGCCTGATGTCTTGTGCTAACCCAGCAACAGAGGGAATACCAGAGGGCAGAGTAGCATCATGCTATTCACAGACATGGCTAACAGAGCTAACACCAGACACCAACGCCACAATGAAAGAACTTCACCTGCTGTAAGCGGACAGGATCCAGGAGACAGAGATGGAGCATGACTGAAGAAGCTCAGTCCTGGACCCTGTGGAGGTATACACTTTCTCACTTTTGTTTTCCTGATTGCTGTTGTGACTTCAATTTTGTTGTACTTGTATGAATGAAAAGAAAGATCTATTCTATTCTGAAGTTCTGGAAAAGCAAGGGTGTGACTGCGAGATCTGGTCATAACATTTAAAAAAAAATCAATAAATAAATTAAAAAAACTTAAAACAAACTTACAGAAGCTGAACCAACAATGACAGGTATTTAATTGTTGTTTTTTGTGATTAGCTTATCTAAGTTAGAGGATTTTTGAAGCTATGAAGGCTCCTCTATGGCAAGAATAAAAAATGCCGACTCTACCTGAGGCCACGAGGCTGCAAGAGGATGTTCAGCATCAGAGTTAGATCTTAAGATCAATACTGCTCTCACGTCTGTCCATTAAAAATGAAGAAACCAAGCAGCCTTTTAGCTGAGGGGGAAAACGGTGAGCCTGGCACTGTCACTGATTTAAAAAAAAAAAAACCTGCCTCTGTCCCATGATTATTTACTCCTTACAGAAACTCAGGTTGTGTGCTGGACAATTTCTTGGTCAGGCTGCTTTATTGACTGGTGTCTTCCAGGAAACGTGTGAAGCATCCAACTTTATTCCAAGCAAAGCTAGCGTGAAGCTCCTTTATCACTTAATATTGGTCATAAACACCTGCTTCTGTAACAAAAAGAACGTTGAACAACTGCTTTATGTTACCTAAAGTCTTAAAATGAACCAAAGTCATGTGTTCTTCAGAGCTACAGACTCTCTAATCTCACATATTGTTTGGCAGTTTTATGTCTCTCACTCATGCATTAATTAGCTGCATCCAGCTGCATCCAAAGTGTCCTAAGGCCATAAGATTATGACAATCCTTGAGAAAATGTCCAACAGAAGTGAATAGATCTCGAGTTTAAACTACACCTGATCTGCTTATGGTGTGGCTGTTTAAAAGAGAAGACCTGGAAACCATAGGAACGGCCAATTGCTGAGTTACAGACTCTGCCTGAGTGACTTTTAGTCTCACCTCTCCACAGGTCTACTAAAAAAAGACTTTCATTTTTGCTAACACTAGGTCTAAAAATATCCTACATGGATAGATATCAGAACCAATATTCTATCTCTTACAGGTGTATCTGAATACGTTAGAACATGGTGGAGAAGTGAATTTATTTCAGCAGTTCAATTCAAAAAGCTGGCTGTTCACTGAGTGCTGTATCCAAGCACAATACTGGAAAGTTGAGTAAAAGATAAAGATGTGGAAGAAACTGATGCACACGCAACAAAGATAACCACAGCATTGGGAAGGACTGTCAAACAAAACCCATTCAAGAATTTGAGGGAACTTCACAAGGAGTGGACTGAAGCTAGAGTCAGTGCATCAAGAGATATATCAAGGATTACAACGGTCCCATTCCTCGTGTCAGGCCACTCCTGAACCACGGAGAACATCAGAGGTGTCTTGCCTGGGCTACAGAGAAGAAGAGGAACTGGACTGCTCAGCGGTCCAAAGTCCGCTTTTCTGATTAAAGTAACATTTGCATTTCATCTGAAAATCAAGGACCCAGACTCAAGAGTAAGAGGACACCAAATCCAAAGTACTTGAAGTCCAGAGTAAAGTTTCCACAGTCAGTGATGTTTTTGGGACGACCAGGAAACTTAAGGGGCACTTCATGCTTCCATCTACTGACAAGCTTTGAGGAGATGCTGACTTCATTTTGCAGCAGGACTTCGCACCTCTCCACACAGCCAAAACTACCAAAAGCTGGTTAAACAGTAGTGATATTACTGTGCTTGATTGTCCAGCAAACTCACTGGACCTGAGCCCCATGGAGAATCTATGAGGTACTGTCAAGAGGAAGATGAGAGACATTGGACCCAGTAACACAGACGAGCTGAAGACCACTTTCAAAGTAACCTGGGCTTCACTAACACCTGAGCAGCGCCTCCATGCCACAACATGTTGACGCCGCGATTCATGCCAAAGTAGCCACAACCAAGTAGGCTGCTGAATACATATAAATGAACATAATTTTCAAGACCAACATTTCTATATTGAAAACATTGTTATTATTTTTATGTAAAATTCTAGTTTTTTGAGATACTGAATTTCAGGTATTTATGAACTGTGAGCCGTAATCATCATAATAAATATAAACTAGAAAAGCATTCAGAGAGCGCAGACCTCCGCCAAGAATATTGTGATTGTCACGCAATGCTCAAGTCCTACTTTAATGTTATACTCCCTTTCAGCAGACTGTCTGCTACAATTTGGTGTTAGTTTCAGGTTTGTACAATATTTTGTTACCAGACAGTGTTGAAAATGATGATGACCCAGTACATATTTAATATTCTGGATTTCAGTTTCCAGAATATTGCCAGAGTCTTGATCCTACTTCTACGTCTGTCAGAAATTATTGTCTTCTATTGTTTTGCAAAGCAATAAAACCATTTATTGTGGAGTTTTATACACATATGGTGAAAACAGCCCTATCTCACGTTGATAACGAATCTTTTAAGAAAGTCCTTGATCCAGATGGTGATCTGGATCACCTCCAAAATGTAATCACTTTTTCTTTATCCCATTTTGAACATTTCCTAAAAATGTCATCAAGATCTGTTCTTTACTTTTTGAGTGATGTTCACAAACAAACAAATAAATGCTTCAAATGCTTTAAACTATGTGTACAGAACATTGATAGTATATGATTCTCACTTTTTGAACTGAGTTACTGAAACAATTAACTTTTCCATGATATTCCAGTTTACTGAGATGCACATCTTTGTATTAGGAAACCAATTTTTATGACTGAGAGGTTTGAATTAATCTTTTAGTTGTCACAATACTATTTCACAGCCAAAGCAGTCACAGCACTGTACCGAAAAAAAATCACATGACTAAATGCCACGGCCTACCTCTATTTTATGTATTACCTTTTTGAAAACACAAAGCTGTAAATACAGCCTCTAAAAAAGACCATTACATTTTTGTTTACAGAGGTCACACAATGGTTAACTTTTCATTGTCACACACATTTATAAATACATACATTTGCAGATTCAGAGGCAGAGTCTGCTCCAGTGCTCTATGAAATGTTCACATTGGTTTGTTAAATGAAATAGGAAAGAATTTCACGAACTCAGGAAAAAGACGATTAAGTGAAAAAAGCATCTAACTCGGATGATGTTGGGGCAGGAGGATATCAGCAGGAGGCTCATGGGAGTGATAATTGCAGCAGGTGTATTTGTCTGTGACCTGCTGGTGCGTGATGAATCCTCAGGTTAATTAGAAAGTGTGAGGAATTAGAAAACATGCAGTCAAACAGAGGGAATTTACTGTTAGTGATGGGTGCCATCTGGATATTAGAATTCACATGAGATCAAGTTCAGACCTCTGCTCTGTTGTGTTTTTCATTCAGCCGCCACTAATGTCGTGTAGAGTAATCTCCAGCATTTACGCTCTGCAGGGACACACAGATTCGTTCATTCAGTGTGAGGATATGTTTTATGTCCTGCTTCCGTTTCCTGACAGGCTGAATGTGTCAACAGTGTAAAATGGAGAATGTGCAACCACAGAGCAGCCATCAGTAGGCTCTGTGGCCAGCTAGTGTGGTGGTGATGGTGGTTTGGTGCTGGTTTGAGTGGACTCAGTTGCAGAGAGAACTAATAGACGACAGCACTGCCACTGATTAAGGGAACAAGACTGGCAAAAATTAAAGGCAATGCCTGGGGTGTTGCCCCTGGCAACTGGCAACCATATGCTGTGTGGACTTATTGTGTCGCTGCACTCCTTATTAGTGACCCTTTTCCAGATACATCAGAAGAACTAGAATAAGTCAAGCCAATCAGAAGTGTGCAGGAGATTCTGAAAGGAAGAAAAAGACGAAGTGGAGGGATCCAGATTTCTTTATGTGCCCTGATTCCTTTTTAAACATCCTATTAAATGAAAACTAAATTGTCTGAGGAGAATGGCTGCAATTCAATCAACCTGATTACCAGGAAAACAGGTCATTAAAACTCTCCTCCCAGTTATTGAATTTTACATGTCTTAATGAAGGAAACAGAGGGTATGTTATGGTCCTACACATTCTGGATGGTGTCTTGTTTTTTTGCATGCACATTTATATAACTATGCATTATTTTCCACTGCTGCAAGCTATCCTCTGTGAGTGGAGGCAGCATGAACAGCCAGCCTCACCAGGCTGGAGCTCTCATCCATCAAGGTGAACTGAAATCTTCACAATAAAGCATAAATTACATTCTTTCCTTGCTTTTTATCTCCTCTGTGTTTTTATCCCCTACATTATGACTCAGACTTGGTGTGCAACAATGGTTTCTGTGCGTGAGACACTCTGCTGCAGCGCTATATTATGAACATTAAATGCTTTTAAAGCCTCCAAGAAAAGCCTGGTGTCCCGGGGTGATTTTAGGTAAGCTGTTATTGGAGGCAGGCTTTTTATTAATCTGTGGTGAGGAGCAAAAGGCCAAGGTGAAATCTGCATAAAACACATAAGCCTTTGGCAACACTCCTATATGCATACAGTCTGTTATGCTGTGATAACATTATGGCTGTTAGGTATGGATTATATAAGCGTTTTTACATCAGCTAGTGTAAGCATTTTTATGAGTAAATGTCATGATTTTTATAATGTCAGTAAAATCACTGCTGTGTGAGCACTCACTGAGCTGCTTTACATCTGAGCTAATGGACACATAGGCAGACTGCATAGCAGGGGCGGGTCCAGACTGTTGTGAGTGGGGGGGCTTCATGCATGGGCGGCATGTCTGTGCACCCTCACATCTGAATTATATGTACTGAAATAATAGCAAAACAATATTACAATAAAACCATTTGTGTTTTAAACAATCATATCTATTTGACATTAAGTCAGAGACTGACTTTTGTAAGACAAAACAACAAGGTAACAACCTCTCCGCTGATTCTTTAAGGTCTCTAAAAAATAATTATAATCATTGCATTAAGTGTCAAAGAAATGAAAAGTGCCTCAAAAGCAGAGTCAGACTCAAGTTTCAACTGATCCTGAAGAGTATAAATACTGGTCTAAAAATCGCTAACACTTTTAGCTGACATTATACCCAACACTATTAACACACAATGATTCAGTGTTAATGTCCATTAATAAGTTTCCCAAACCAAAAGATTTATGGAGTAGAGTCAGAGAACTGCAATAGTGTGTTGACTGGTGCACATTGTTCCAAGCTTGATACAAAAAAGGCAACTTGACTTGAAGTTTTTCTCTCCTTTGAAAGCCTCCCAAACAGATTGGTGCACATAGCAAGAAAGTATCAGCCTCTACGGGTCATCAGTCTGCCAGTGAGTCATATGAGGTGGTCAGCATAGTTGTAGTGTCCTTGGTCACCTGTTAAAGGTGCAGTCGTTAACCTGGAGCCGTTTACACAACAACGGTTTTAGGGTGAAACGCAAAAGTTTTGTTGACTTTCAGTCTCGCATTTACACGGAAACAGCGTTTCAGCCGACCTACAACACAAACTTTTGAAAATGGCCTCCAGAGTGGGATTTTTCTGAAACACTGCCGACACTGTCACCGTGTAAACAGTAAGCCGGCATTTTCAGTGGAAACGCTGATGTCACACTCTGCTTCACGAGAGAGCATACAACAGGATAACAGTACCGTTGTTACGATCGTCGCGAACTACCGCGTTGTGTCTGTGTTGCTGAATCTGCTGAATCTGCTGACTGTCTTCATACAAAATGTGCATCTGTTGCTCCACTTTTGAACTCAGTATTCCCCAGTACACCTGATGATCAGCTCAACTCCACTTCGGTGGAGATCTCCCAAAAGTTGCTTCTGGACAATACAGTTATAGCACCACCTGCAGGCCTGGCATGCTTACTACAGCGTTTTCAGTCCCTCAGCGTTTCCGTGTAAACAAAGATTTTTTTCACTGCGTTTTCACTGTGTTTAAGCGTTTGCAGATGAAACGTTGTCGTGTTAACAGGGCCTGAGATTTGATTGGGTCACGTGATCCCTGGTGGAAATGTGGTCTTAACTTCTTGACAGAGAATTTGAAATTGCACATTTTTTTTAGCAAAGTGTTGTCTGGGGCCAGCCCTTCTGTTAAAGGAAGGTTGTTCAAGTTTAACATGGACAGTTTCCTTGATGCCCAACCACACACCAACTATCTCAAACATCTATGCAGTTTTGAGTTGTCTATCCAAGAAGTTACTCATGCCACTCCAACAATTCACAGGAACCAGGTTGATGATCATGATTACATCAAACAAAGATGAATAAAGACTAACGACTTCCAGTAACTCAATGAAAGACTCTGTAAATGACTCAGTGGGTATTTTCAGCTCTGTACACCAGTCTGGTCAAATCTCAAGAAGCATGCCATAGAAGAAGCAAGGTGTTTTCATGAACCCTACTAAGTCTACTTGCCTTCTTCGGATCAAGCTCAGAATTACCAAGTCCATTCATTTAAATGGGAAGCTCTGTGATATCGGATGTGTGCAGAATAATCCCTTGGTCTGAAATCCCTAATGAAGCTGATACACTTAAGAATGGTGACAGTTTAAGCCAACTTTTTATTAGAGAGCTCAGTAGCAAGAGAGTGAAACAAGTCTTGGCAGGTGGAGCTTCATGATTGGTTAATAACTTCACCTGCCGGCTCATCTCAGGTCTACTGTTTGCCTCTGGAGCTCAGTGTGAAACTCTAGAACCTGACAGATAATCTACAGGTCAGAAGTGATCAATGTGAAACCTTGACACTCCAGCTTCTTCTCCACCCTCACCTGTACTTCATGCTCGTGTGCCTCCCAATGGCCTCCTTCATGTGGGCATGACCCTGGGGAGCTTGTCGGGTCCCAGATCCGTCCCTCGTCTTGACTGATCCTTGGGAGATGTAGTTGCCATTACTCCCCTGTCCACTTCCACCTCCTCCGCCGCCTCCTCCTCCACCACTTCCACCTCCTCCACTGCCACCTCCTCCTCCTCCTCCACCCCCACCTCCTCCCCCTACTCCCCCACTGCTCCCCCCTGGAGGAGGAGCAGTGCGAAGGCCACAGAGCCGGTCTTCACTGCGACTCTTAAGGTTGTGCTCGGTGCAGGCGAAGGACACCTGCATCCTGACCCTGGTTTCCTGTGTCTCTTATTTTGTAGGCAGGTGGTGGGCTTGTAGTGGAGTCACAGAAGCAGTATTGTCTGTAAAGTGTTGGTGCTGCTGTGACAAAGCAGTGCTGCTCATATACAGGTTTCAGACAGGGCAGGTCAGAGATTTTGGCTGATGGCTGGAGGGAGCAGGCAGGAGTCCAGTCTCTAACATGACACACACAGAGCGACCGTCTGCTCCAGCTCCTGTCTAGTGATGCAAACCTGGCAAAGGGCTTGTAGAGTTTTCACACTCGCAAGATGCATTAGGGCTCCTCTCCAAAAACCATCAGGAAGCTTGTAATGCTCACAGCAGTCCTCAGACGGGGATTTGGGGATGTGACAGGTCTGGGAAAGCCCCGCACACCTCAACAGTGCAATGACAGATAGATGGTTCTTCCCTGGAGACTGCTGGCCTTCTCGCACATACATGCACAGGCTCGTATGGCTTATGTTGGCTGGTAAAGCACTTGATATCTGTCTTCTCTTCAGCTGAGGAGGTTGGTGGTGTCTGCCTGGAGCTGAGGAGCTCCGGAGTGTGCCGCAGCAATGACACAATCACAGCTACAGGCATCCTCGCACCCAGCGTCGAAATAAGAAGGCATTTTCTTTTTCTCTTTTTTAATGTCGCAAAAAAGGGCTGAAGAACTCAATTTTACATTGCCTAGGCGAGGTTGAGATGATGCGAATTCACACAGTCATACCCTGCCGATGCATCGTCGCCCAGCAGCCTCACGCAGTATCAATTTGATGCATGAGAAGGAGATGAGAGAGAAAAAGCAACAATTTCAAGCGCAAAAACGTAGAGGATGCAGCGCGTAAAGTGCTTCACACGTACCGTCAACAGCTGTGCAGCTCTTCCGTTATTCGACTGCATCTCACGGTGCACCGATTAGAAAAAATTGCCGGCATCCTGGCTCCAAAAGCAGAAACAGAGAAACAGGGAGCGGACGGATCAAGCGCTCGATGCGGCGTCTTCTCTCTCATTCAGCTGAATTTAAAAAATAATCTTCTTCTTCCCCTTCTTTTTCTCTCCTCAGGTTTCAGAAATGTTCACGACACACAAGCAATGTGGGGGTTTGGAGACTCACTCTGTGTGTGTGAGTGTGTGTGTGTGTCTCCCTCTCTCTCTCTCTCTCTCTCGGGTGTGATCTCTACATTTTTCATCACACCAGTGTACACACATCTCATCTCATCGTCATATTATGGTATAGAGCTTACGCGCACACACTCAGACGCTGCTGGCCTTTCAGACTCCAGGAACATTGTGTATGCACCAGATTTTTTAGCACCCCAAAGGTCTGGTGTCACATTTATTTTCCTTTAACTTCTCTTTTACGTTTCCCCTTACTGCTAGCGGTGATCTCTGCTCCACCACACCCATGTTTCCAAGTTAAAACAGTCATTTTCTGAGTTACTATCTATGTTAAATCTCTAAAACTAAACTGCAACACACAGTCAACAACAGCTCTCAACAAAGCAGATACTACATTCACAAGTCACATCATATCTCATCCCAACATGGCACAATAGCGTGGCATATCATATCATAATGCTTCACATCACATCCTGTTCAGAGAGACCTGATGTGTCATTTTAGAGGCCAATGATAATAGTTCCTGAGAGGCTGTGTTTACAGTCTAAACTCTGCTGCCGCATCCTTACAGGAGACTGTCAATCCAAAAAAAAAGTTTCACCCCACAACGCAGCAGGAAGAGGTGTTAAAACACCCCACCTGTGTGGATGAAAATGCACAAACGCATTCATCACCTCTGATAATTTGTTCTCTCTGGACATGTCTGAAGACATTATGCTTTAAAGCAATCTGCCTGCAGGATGATCCCAGAACAGATTGTGCAGCAGATTGTAACACTGGATTAGAAATCAGGTCTTTAAAAATTAAAAAAATAAAAATAAAAAAGGAAACAGCCATTCAGTGCATCTTCTTGAGGAAAGTTACAGGTGTAGAGGAAGACGGAAAATGTGAATGCCACCCACTGTGACATTTGAAAAAAGCGGTGGAATGATTTTCTGTCCTGTTACAGCACCGTGAACGCCCACACAGACACAAGACTTCCAGGAATCACTTTAATCTGTTTTCCAGACTTGTAACTAATTCCTAACTTAAGTTAACACAGTCAAATCAACATGATGACTCAATCTTTGTCCACACAGGCTTAACCTTCACCTTTGCTCCAAACAATCATTACTCTGAAACAGCTTTGAACGCGCTGTTTGTGCTGCACTAAAACTGATGACTGAAGAGATTTACTTCACTCTCACAGATCACCACCTCCTCCTCTGAGAAGAGTCTGTTCACAGGTGATGAATAGGAGCCATACATCTACTCACTTAAAAGACTGCTGGAAAGCTGCGGTGTCATGGAAAAAGGAAATACAGTACAGACCATCTTCCTTCTGGAGACAGGTTATACAACAGGTTGTGTAATGGGGATGCTCTTGAAAGGTAGATATTTCAGCCGTCAGACTCACACAGAGCACGACTCTTTTTAAAGCTCCTGTGAGAAACATTGAGTCTGTGTCAAAAAAAAGTGGTCTTGCCTGAATTAATATTTCTACACACAAAAAATCAATCTGTTTTCTATTAACAGTCAGCTATATCACTCATGGAGACACTTGGTTAAGAAACGTGAAAAAAAATCTCCATCAGCAGGATGCAGCTGACCTTTTCGTCTGACACCTACCCTCAACTTTTTGTTTTAGACATTAAAAATAATCATACAGAAATAGTTACATTCTTCGTGGTGGTCTTGTTTGCTTTTTTAAATCATAAACAGACATCAATGTTGATTTAAGGCCACTTCACAGCCATCTTAAAACTCCTCACAGGAGCTTTAAGCTATTATTTTCCATGGGATTTCCTGGCAAAACCTCTAAGAAAGTAACAATAATGATTTTCTTTTATTTTGATCTTCTGCAATTTAACAAATCTTTTTGTATTTTATCTAAATGAGGTTACCATCTGTGATAACACACAACGCACAATCACATTCTTCCATCACCTCCGTCAAGGAGGTAACGTTTTTGGGAGAGTTTGTCTGTTTGTGTGTTGTTTTGTTTGTCTGTGAACAACATAACTCAAAAAGTAACTAACAGATCTTCATGAATTTTTAGGAAATATTCAAAATGGGATAAGAAAGAAGTAACCATCGTCTGGATCAGGGGTGGCCAACCAGTCAGAGACCAAGAGCCACAAGAATTACCGTGGTACTGCAAAGAGCCACATCACACACACACTTATTCTCACCCATAAACAAAAGGACATAAGATGAAAATCAAAAGATTTCCAAATTTTGGAGTGACATTTATTGCGTTTGTAAGTGTGTTTCAATTCGTACTTTGAGCCGTGTCAAAGAGTATTTTTGTTTTTACTGCAGAAGAGACAAAGTGTCATCCATTTATCTATCTAGATAGCTATGAGCACATGAGTGATGTGGAGAAAAGAAAGTGAAACTTAAGTATCAATCTCATCACCCAAGCATCGATCAATACTGATCACAACATCAATATATCAATAATTTAGATTGATTGGTACACCACTACTCTTAACAATAATGAATGGATGAACGAGCCTCACACCGAAAGGCAAAGAGCCGCAGGTTGGCCACCCCTGGTCTGGATCCTGGATTTTTTAAAAGATTCTTTATCAATGTAAGATTAGGCTGTTTTCTCCATATGTGTATATAACTCCACCATAAATGGTCGGATTGCTTTGCAAAACAAAACAACACAAGGTCACCATAATTTATGACAGATCTGAAAGTACAAACCATCCTGGCAATATTCTGGATACTAAGATCTGGAATATGAAATGTGTACTGGGTCATCATAATTTTCAACACTGTCAGGAAACAAATTATCGTACAAACCTTCAACCAACATCAAATTGTAGCAGACAGGTTGCTGAAAGGGAGTATAACATTAAAGTAGGACTAAAGTGTTGCGTGACAATCACAATATGCTTGGCAGAGGTCTACACTCACATCCATGTCTACAGCGAACTATGAGGCACCGATGACCCCAATGAGCATGTCTTTATACAGTGGGAGTAAGCCGAAGTACCTGCAGTACCAAAGACAGCAAGGGAGCATGCAAACTCCACACAAACAACAGCACTAACCACTGCATTACCCTGATAGATGACATGTTTTTATTTATCAGAATAGATCTGTTATTGATTTGTAGGATTATTCTCTATGAAATCATCTTATTCTGCTTTCTTTGTTTTAATTTAGACAAATAAATAACATTCAGCACAGCTAGCATGAAAAAGAAAACATGTCAAATCAAGTTAAGTATGAAACTCATTGATGTTGTCCAGTAAAGGAAGTTAAAACTCCCAAACTGAAACACGTTGTCGTTTTTAATTGCTGTCATGAAGCTAACAGCTGGTTTTGACTTCCATTGCTCTGATTCAGAAACAAAAGCTTTTGTGACGATTCTCTGCATCAGCATATTTGTCGAAGCTGAATAGATTTCTTTGAACTAAATTAGTACCACAGACATTTTGTTTTGTGTGTTTTTAGCTCATTTTGAAAAGTTTCAGTTTTGCGTTAAATTAACTACAAAAAGGATGCTCAGAAGACACAAGTGCAGACTGAATTTGTGAAAATATGTCCAAGCTTTATTTTTTAATCGACAAGATCATGTGTTCTGCCGCTATAATCTGTTTGCAAAATTTAAGCATTTGTCTACCCATGCCCTGCATGCAGGAGTTCACTCGATGACATTAAGGTGGATTGTCAGCTGTTGATGACAAGATTCAGATCTGATGCATCATTTTGAAGTTAACCAAAGCTGGATTGTAAGAGATATGAAGAGTGAGGAGGTTTTCCAAAGGGCCAGAGATGAAGCAATCTCTTACATTTAATGCACATATCGATGGGATTCTGCCTCAAAATGCACAGATACATTTCTGAGTCAATGAGACTTGATTTCTGGAGTGTCACCCTTTCATTCAAACGCTGATCATTCAACTGCAGAATTTTTTGTTTTGATCAACATCCTCACTCAAGGGTGACACTGCCACCTAGAGGCAACATGAGTGGAGTCGTGATATCTATGTGAGGCTCTTTGAGGGCTTTATTCTGTTTTCTGATGTGTTGTTTTCTACAAAGGGAAGTTCAGGTATGACTGTTTTTAACAAGCACTGAATCATATATAAGATTTACAAATTGTTCTCAGATGCATGAAAAATCTGCAATGATGTAACATGCAACACTATGCTTTTTTTTTTCTTTTTCTTGGGGGGGGGGGGGGGGGGGGGGGCATCTTTGTTGTTTCAGTGCGACACTTTCCAGTGAAAATAGATTGCTGGCTGCCTTTCATCCCAAAATAGCCAAACTAAGCTGTTTAAAGACAGAGACAGAAGCAAAACAACACCCAACCTCCTGTCCCCTGCTGTCTATTCACACACCATTAACCCTAAACTGATGGTGACCTTGTCAGACTTGCCTTTGGATATGAATTACACAATGTTTGATGTGAGAGTCCCACGCAAGTAGCTGTGACTGACATTAACATAAGTGATGCTGAACGAGCAGATGTTTTTGCAGTCCACACACACTTATTCTGAGCTGCTGTGCTTTGAAATCTCATCAAACACCTGATAATCCTTTCTGGGTCACAGAAAAAAATATCTTCAAATAAAATGCATTCTTCGTCTGCATAAGACTCTTCAATAGCACTCCTCTTTTAATGCTCAAACATATCCATGCATTTTAAAATATATGGGAAGATTGTTAAAAATGATACTTAAATAGATTATCCACACACTACTAAGTGATACTCTGACACTGAATTTACTTTTTTACATGTATGCATGAAAATGTAACATACACGTTTAGCTGGTAATACATCATAACAAAATTAAAATTGCTTGAGTTTTTAATGTCCAAGCTATCACAATGTGATTGAATAATGAAAACGCTTCATATCTGCAGACCTGCTCTGCAATCAACCTCATCCTGACTCCACTACAACTCCACTTCCCCTTTCTTCACCCCTCTGTCCAGCTCCTTACTTGTAGGGCATTGCAGAGCGCTCAGCCTCACACTCAGCCAGCGAGAGGCCACACTCTCTCAGGTAAAGCTCCAGCCGGCGTCGCTCCACCAGCCTGTGCGCTGCCTCCAGGATCTGAGAAGCCAAGTTCTCGGACTCGCTCTGCTGGTCCGTAGGGGTCTTGCTACTCCGAGAGGCTCCAGCTTTAGCCACAATGCTCCCTGAGGAGGACGATGCTTTTGGCTTTTTACTGATGCCATAAAGGTCTTCCACTGAATATTTCCCCCCTTTCCCTCCACCGGTTCCACCGCGGCTGGCAAACATTGCTGTCTGGAGTCAGGTGCTGGAATCAGGTGCTGCAGACTGATGAAACGTGAAATTGTCCTCCTCTTTATGCTGGGTTTTGTCTGCTTTAGGCAAAAAAAAGCTGCTTCTGAGTTAGAGAACGAACAACAAGGCTGAGCTATTTTGATAGAGATTTACAAAGATTTGAAACATCCGGCCTCTAGGACGCCAGACTTCAAACTGCTGGAAACAAGAACTTAACGCTGCTGTAAAATATCAAAAAGTCTTGAATGCTCCTTTGTGGAGTCGAAATCCAAAATACAACAAAGGCAGTCCTAACATGTCAACGGTGGCACCCAGTCACAAACAATGACTCCTGCTGATGTGAGGTGCTTCTTTGAGTAAAAATGGATGGGAAAAGCAATCAGCATCCTTCTCTCTTTATCTCCCAGAGGGATTTGTGTTGAAGCCCCACCAGCTGACATTTGTTCAGATTAAAAGAGCGCCCGGATGAAGTATCTGTACTTCTGTGGCTGTATAATCTGAACCAGCGGAGGCTTCAAGAGTTCAGCTCTCTGACCTTTGCTTCAGATACTGAGTGGCAATGAATGTTTTCCCCTGCATGGATAATTATTAGTTGATCTACAGGGGAAAAGTCGATTTCCAAATTGTATTGCTGCCTTTCAGCTCCTGTTGGCTGAATATAAGAGAGCATGGCATTCGACCAAAGTCTGGCAGCAGCCTCAGGCCACTGCTTTAGTCATTGTTGGGGTCTGGGTTAATGTGCAAGCCAAGCCCCTGGTGCCTTATTCTGCACAAACAATAGAAGATCAAAAAATGTGTGAACTGTGTCTTGGTGTAAAGGGGGGAGTCAAATCTCTTAGCATTGATATTCTAATCCATAAAGAAACAAAAGGACATCATCTGCAAAGAAAAATTAGAGGAAATTCAGGAAAAGAGGACTGTGTGAATTGATATGGAAACACAGAGGGTTGCACGTTATGAAACCATGTCGCTGATGGCAAGGATTACTTATCTTCTAAACCATACATGCAAAGAAATCCACCTTCTAATCTCCCACTGCATATCTGCTAAATCCCAGTTCAAAACCAACACTGAAAATCAAAATTGATTTATTTTTGCCTGGCATGACACATCTGCATCATCATTGTGACTGTCTAACAAACTTTTTATTTTAGGATAACATCATAATGAGTCAGGGCCATAAAGTTGTTGACAGTGTTTGCACACATCATGTCGGAGACATACTCTCAAGGGGTCAAAGGTCAGGTCACTGGATTAAATCATCAATGACTTAGTGTGTGAATGGAGGTGCATCAGTAAACAAAAGTCCAGCTCATTGACTGCCCACGAATCCATTCATGCATCTGCATCCTCCTTCATCTTCATCCAGCTGTCACGATGACCACACAGGCACTTGTCCTGACTTGTTGCAGTGGCTCTGAGAAGCAGATCATCAGGGATTAAACTGCTATAATCTCTCTTTAGATTGACCACAGTCACACAGTCTGGTGGAGGTCAGGCTTGATCTTCAGTGTACATTACTGGACTGAGTGTTTCCAGGACACAGAGAGCCCGTGATGGCCTACACCAGGCCTAAGTGGTGGGATTATGAGGATGCGCAGGGTGGAAGTATATGTTGCAGAACTTGTATAACTGTCAGAAATCTGGGCTGGAGCTGTGGAGTTTGTTTTTAGTCGAGTGTTACATAACTGTGCAAAGATAGATTTAGCTGGGCTGACAGTATAGTAACAGAAGTATAGAGCACAAATCTCTGATGGAGTCATGCTATTTTTTGCCACCCTGTACATACTGTGCAGTGGTGTGAGGGTGGCAGGCTCAACTGTTTGTCAGGGAGGTGAATTTACTGCAGATGAAGCTGTTTTTTAAAAACATGTATGAAATAAAACAGCTTTACAGCAGAAATGCTCAGGGTCTTTGTTCCAAACTTGAATGTACTAACCCACAAGCATCTTCATATATGTTTCAGTTCCTTATCATTAGGCTGTTATAAGTCTGCAATAAGACTCTTCAGCCTAAATTCTAGTCCTAAATTCTGCAGCACATTCACTTCCAGGCCTAGGAGATTGTTTGTCTTCTATATTATCTTTTCTACCAAGGATCACAAGTGAAAATATACCTGATAAGCTCATATTGCTTTGTTCTGTTACCCTCTGTAATGTTACACCCCCAGATTTCAGGGTTGCTTGGGGTCTCTGAAGTCTCCTAAAGAAAACAGAAGGTAGCCTCAATATGAGAACCTCGATCATGTCCTGGGGTCCAGTGGAACCTCCATTTTCAAGAGTATGATACAGCCTTCTTTTTTAATATATATGAAGCTTATAGTCAGGGTTTAGGCTTGGACCAGCTCTAGTTATTCTGCTGTAGGCTCAAACTGCTGGGGGACTTCACACCTCATGCTCCCATCGCTGGCTCTCTATCTGTAAACACTGGCGTCCCATTTATGCAGGACTCTGACTTAATGTTCTCCTGAGAGTTTTTGTGACTCCCTATCTAGAATGAATTCTGTGGGTTGTTGTTGTTGTTGTTGTTGTAGACCACCTATCCATCTTGCTATTTTGGATCCCCCTCCTGTCAGAACAGATGGCTGTCTACCTCTGAGCCAGGTGCTGTCAAAGATTTCTCTTTCTTAACAAGATTTTTTTTTCCTGGCCACTGTTGCTAAATGTTTTGCTCAGTCTAATGTTCATTTTTCTAAACAAAGTTACCTTGAGTATGGTCTACAGCTGCTCAATATGTAAATAGTCATGACATTACATTTGTAATTGCATGCATATATATATATATATATATATATATATATATCATTGGCCACAATTTCTAATCAGCCAATCACATTGCAGCAACTCAATGCATTTAGGCATGGAGACATGGTCAAGACGATCTGCTGCAGTTCAAACTCAGCATCAGAATGGGGAAGAAAGGTGGTTTAAAGGACTTTGAACATAGTATGGTTGTTGGTGCCAGATGGGCTGGTCTGAGTATTTTAGAAACTGCTGATCTACTGGGATTTTCACACGCAACCATCTCTAGGGTTTACAGAGAATGGTCTAAAAAAGACAAACTATCCAGTGAGCAGCAGTTCTGTGGGTGAAAATGCCTTGTTGATGCCAGAGGTCAGAGGAGAATGGACAGACTGGTTCAAGCTGATAGAAAGACAACAGTAACTCAAAAAACCACTGGTTACAACTGAGGTCTGCAGAAGAGCATCTCTGAACACACAACACGTCCAACCTTGAGGCAGATGGGCTACAGCAGCAGAAGACCACACCAGGTGCCACTCCTGTCAGCTAAGAACAGGAAACTGAGGCCACAATTCACACAGGCTCTCCAAAATTGGACAATAGAAGATTGGAAAAACGTTGCCTGGTCTGATGAGTCTGGATTTCTGCTGAGACATTGGGATAGCAGGGTCAGAATTTGGCATCAACAACATGAAAGCATGGATCCATCCTGCCTTGTATCAATGGTTCAGGCTGCTGCTGCTGGTGAAATGGTGTGGGGGATATTTTCTTGGCACACTATGGGCCCCCTAGTACCAACTGAGCCTGGTTCAAACGCCACAGCCTACCTGAGCATTGTTGCTGACCATGTCCATCCCTTTATGAGCTCAGTGTACCCATCTTCTGATGGATACTTCCAGCAGGATTATGCGCCACGTCATAAAGCTGGAATCATCCCAGACTGGTTTCTTGAACATGACAATGAGTTCACTGTACTCAAATGTCCTCCACAGTCCCCAGATCTCAATCCAATAGAGCACCTTTGGGATGTGGTGGAACGGGAGATTCTCATCATGGATGTGCAGCCGACAAATCTGCAGTAACTTTGTGATGCTATTTAATCAATATAGATCAAATTCTCTGAGGAATGTTTCCAGTACCTTTTTGAATCTATGACACAAAGGATTAAGACAGTTCTGAAGGCAAAAGGGGGTCCAACCCCATCGTAGCACACACACATATATATATACAGGAACTTGGAGAGGTGCTGAACATCTTTTTTGCACTTCATGAGCAGCAGAGTCCTCTCAAGTGTTATTAATATTTTATTTTAACCTTCCCCTTGACTGCAACGCCCTCCAGACAGAGTCTTAAAATAATACAACACTTCAGATTTCATTTAGGAATTAATGACTAACAGTGTGCAAAGAATATAAATATGCCAGTAAAAGCTCTCATATTTCGTCGAAATAATCCTTATCTAACACAGCTAACAAAGAATGCTGGATAAAGAAGAGGTAGGGGCTGCTAGATAATGATGTGCTCTCTTCAGTACTCTTTGTGGAGAGTGTTTTTTAATTAACAGAACAGCCTCGAAAGTGTACTCCGTGTCTGAATATGGCAAGTGTGTTTACCTGTGTTTTCTTTCTCGACAGGGGTGAAAACGCCTCCTCTTACTCCTCCGATAAAACCTACACCTGATCGGCCAAGTGAAACATGACTCTGCTTTTCTTGAGGTTGCTGTACGTGGTCTTTGGCGCCAGGGGGCGACAGAGCAGCACAGCAGACTGACCGACACATTGCCATAAATGTCAAGTAGTTCAATCAAAGTTACCGCGAGGGAGTGATGAAAAAAACGGCGTTTTTCCTTTAGTTAAAAGACAGAAGACGACACCTTCTGTAACAGGTCAACCAGGTCTACAAATTCATGTTGACATGTTGACATTTTACGAATAATAAACTGCATGAATTCACATACTTGAGATTTATGAAGACGTATATGGTTTATTTCAGTGGTTGACAGGACAACACAGCTTTTTCTGTTTTGTTTGTCTTCGTCGGATTAAGCTAATCCATACATGTGGAGGCAGTGAGGATACGGACATTGTTTTCTTCTCAGTTTATCAAAGAGCCCCCAGTGAAAACAACAGGGCATTAAAATGCTTTGCTGTGTGCGTATCACTGGTTTATCGACCAGCATCAGGTTTTGTGATTGTGAAGTTGTCTGGCTGATGTCTCGGTTCAGACTCAGGCTCACACCGCGCAGCTCGTCGCTGCATTGACAACAGTCTGCATCACATACAACATGCAGAGGCTCAGATATCTTTTTGATTTTAAAGCAACATGCAGCAACATACACACGACATGATGTTTTTTTTTTCTTTCTGTTTGTGTTGCGGGTAAAAAAAAATTTCTTTTTTTAATGTGAATTTGTGAACACAGGAGGGCGCTCGTGACACAGTGACCAGAGTCAGTGTCTGTACTGAGGGTGAAATGATCTACTCTGAATGTCATGTATTTAAAGAGAAGTGGGTGGTGGGCAATGCTGTAGCCCACTGGTTCAGATTGAAGAGTATATGCGCAAGATCGATTACAGTTACTTTATTACTGTAATCTGATTACATTTAGTGTTACACACATACACAGTTTGTGGAGCTGGTTGTATTGCATCCAGATGCGGGTAAAAATCATAACCACATGCTCCCTCCCAACATTTTCTGAGTGGGTCCTGCACATGATGAACAAAGGTGCAGCGACTCGGAGAGAAACCCACAAACCTCTCTCTCTCTCCCTCTCTTACACACACACACACACACACACACACACACACACACATAGACACATGATCCAGCCTGCCCTGCAGACTGTCACATGTTAGCCCAGAAAACATGGTTTGTTCATGAGGTCAGTAATGAACGTGAGTGGTCATGTTTTTATAGTGAATTCAACAAATGTGGTGGACGTCATTTATCCTAACCAGGCTGACACTGTGGGTGTAAGTTTGCGTGCATGTGTGTTGGTGTGTATGCCTGTGGAGTGGGGGTTAACCTGTGGGCCTCCTGTGTGAGGAGCTGCTTTCATGCAAGCCCTCTCAAGACGACTGCATTTAGTTAAGACTTTACATGTAAGAGCAGAATCAGTTTTCCTTGCAGCGACATATTTGTGTAAGATTGTTTATCTGACTTTTCAGTGTTGGCTGCTTGTTTACTTGGTAGACATTGATGGAAATAGCTAATTTGGATTATCCGTTGCTGAACTATAATTTAAATGTAGAGAAAGAAGGGAAAATCCAGTTTGAGTAAACAGTTATGACCACAATACAAATACAACGGCCAGACTTCACTGTAATCATGAAAAACAGAACAAACAGACAAAGCCGGGGGATTTACTGCACAAAAAGAAACCCTTAGATGTTATTCTGAAGTTTCTCCAAATCCAGAAAGTTCTGCAGACTTTGTCTCGAAACATGTCTGGTGGAAGGAAAAGGCTTCTTCTTAAGTTTGTGCAAAGCCGACTTCTGTAGGAACACATTTTTCAGCTGATGGTACAGATTTATACTCGTGGGGTTCAGAGGTGTGCAGGAGTCAGGTTGAGTTAGCACATGGAGGTGAGGTCTGTGTGAGAGGTTAAGCACAGTGCCAGAGAGTAAACTCATCAATCTGAGTTCAATAAGCTAAGTTCAAACAGAAAATCAATCATGTTGATCAGAAACATCTTTGCCACGAGATGTTTTCCATTTGTGATTTTTTTTCAAGCTCACAATCCTGTTTTTGCTCCTTCTCCTTCATGAGCAATTTGATATTGTTTCCTTTCTTTTAAATCACCCCATAAGCAGGCCAGTCTTTGACATGTATGGATTAAGTTTCAGATTATGGCGTGATTCACACAGAGAGGATAAGAAGCAGGGCAGGTCACACTTCTTCCGTTTCCTCACAGAAGGCAACAGGCACATCTTAGCATGCTGCAAAACAAAAGGGCGCTGCAGGGTAGATGGACGGCTGCTGTGAGTGTGTTGAAAGCTGAGACAGCAGAGACCTGCGCACACCTTTGGAGAGGCCGTTCACTCCTCATGAAGGTGTTCATATTCACATTCTTCATCCTTCTAACACCTCCGTCCAACACATGATCTGATCTTTGAAGTCTGTTCAGGGAGAGGTGGATACCAGCTGTGATAAATCCAAAGGCATGTATTGGAAAACTATTCTGTTTTATGAAAAACCATTTTTTACAAGCAAAACATGAAACTGGCTGGACACAAATCTGTAACTATAGGGGGAAGAAAATACATTCCAAAGTCAGGAAAAACACACAAACTGAGATTATTTCTGGAGGTGACAGCCTGGAAGTGGATAATAAAACAGTATTTGATTAGTCTGCTACAACAAATAACAAAAATAACACTGAGGGGGACAGCAGGGGCTTGTAATCTAAGGGTTTACATCAGATTAGAGGACTCAGTGCATGATGAAAAAAATACAAATATCGTCACACTGTACTAAAGCATGAAAGTATAATTAAGTTCTTGCAACTTTATTTGAGCAGGTGTGTGAGCTAGGAACAAACTGTTATTGTCAGTGATGGTCTGGCACAAGATGCAGAAAAGTCAACAGATCTGCTGTAGAACAGCAGGGACCAACAACTTTCCCACTGATTACATTTAATACGAAACAGAGTGGAGAAGCTCTGCCGAGCACTGTGCCGCTCGCCTTTCACCATGATCACGCTGCGTACACAGGTGAGGAATAATCTGAGCTGGCTGCTGGGTGGATTTGCTCAGAAATATTGGGCCATTTCGATCAAATTGTCTGCAAGTCGTCTCTGGGAGGAAATCAGGCAGCTGAAGTGGAGGGAGAGGCCCGGGAATGACAATCTCAAATCTGACTCTCCATCTCCAGACTTCTGCTGGTGAAGAAAATCAAAGTTATTCTGAGGAGCTAGAGAAAGAACTAGAGGAAAATCAGTCTGTAGTTTACAGAGAGAATATCAGTTTACTTTTAAAGGACTTTAAAAAGACTTGGCATAATTTGGTAATTACAGTCTGGCTTTTCACAGGTTATGCTAACACTGGCTGTACAAGGTAGCTAATGTGGTTTTAAGTGGAGACTTCCCCTCTAAAATTGTGTATCAGTTGCTGGTGAATGGGGAATGATATCAACTGTCAAGTACCCTTCTTTATACTCATTAAAATCTGGAAAATAACTTTAAACAGTTTGCTGTTTGAGCTGCTCACCCACAGCAGTACATCAGAGGAATTAGGCAGTTCGAATGCAATGAATGTATGAAACAAAATAAACAACCCAGAAGTAATCTCCTTTAAAACAATATTTGTTTTTTCATATCCAAATGAAAAAGCTGGGGCAATTTGTCTTTGTAAGACTGAAAACATACAGCTTTCACTATACAAACAGAAACATAAACATTCATTCATCTTATACCACTTATCCTGTTGGGGTCACAGGTGGCTAGAGCTTATCCCAGCTGTTGAGAGGCGGGGTACACCCTAGACTGGTCACCTGTCAATCACAGGGCTGGCACACAGAGACACCTCTCACCTCTCGTGCACACACTCACACCTTTAGAATCACAAATTAACCTGTTGAGCATGTTTTTGGACTGTGGGAGGAAGCTGACGAGAACCCACACACAGAGATGCTCTGGGAGGCCCAACTTGCCTGAACCAGGGTTCCAACTGGTGACCTTTTAGCCGTGAGTTAGCTGACTAGTGTGCTACCGTGCAGCCATGAAATAACAAACACACTTTACACAGTGCTGTTTGACACTAATTTATGCTCCTCTTTCAAATGGCTTGAATATTTTTTAATAGAATAAATCCAGAGAGCTTAATATTAAAAAACGCCAACATTAAAATCAGCAATTCTCCTGTTTCCAAAGTGAAGCCCTCCATCAGTAGCACTGTATAGTGTTTCAGTTTGTAGACATAAAACACGCTGTTGGACTAAAGATGGAAAAAGAAAAGAGCTGGAGAAATATGCTGCAGCTTCTGTTGTTTTATCACCTCTGAACACCAGGTTAAGCGCTGAAGACAGGGCTTCAAGGTGCTGCTGGACCATTTATTAATTAATGGAATCAAATGTGTTTGAAACTAAGATTTGATGATGAGAAACTCTATACGATGCCATAGGGTCGTATCATGGGAAATTAAAGCTGGAGCTTTGGAGCTTGGCTTTGAAGAGAGGTGGGTATTTTGACTGCCTGTCTCAATTTTTGCCTTTGTTTTTACTTTAATCTGTCTCCCAAGAGTCCCTCAACTTTGTAGACAGCCATAAACCTTTAACTCTGCACATTTGATGCAAGATCACACTCTGATTTTCTGCCTGTGTGCTGCTCCAGACTGACTGAAACCAATTCAGATTGCCTCTTACCCCAGCTCTCTCCCAACCCCCCTTTGCTTGCAAACACACATGTACCTGTCTCACTGGTTAACCCCCACCCACCCCTACCATGCACACCAACACGCGGTCCACACTTGAATGCACAGAGGAATGCGAGGGGAATGACACAATCCACCAAATGCGAAAACCTGGTCAGCCTGGTCTAATGAATGGCCATTCAGACGCAGAGACAAAGCTGGGCCTAGATTTGTACTATACGTTAGGGTCAAAGGTCACACAAAGCACTGACAGAAGTAGAAACCAGAGATGAATGCCTGACTCTCTCTTTCAAGCACTGAATTACTATAACAGAGATTTATACACTGAAATTCACTGTGGGATTTAAAAAAACATGCGCACAAGCACAGTTACTCATTGTTATTTATCTCCACTACATTAAGGGTGCATTAGCAAAGGTCTGGGTTTCGTCAGCCACACAAGAGCAGAGAAAGAAGAAGAAGAATGATTCAGTAACACAGAGATAATCAAAGTACATTAATCAATGAACCTAAACACTTCTTGAAGCCCTTGCAGCTTTGCCTGGCAGTGGTACCTTTTGGCGATAAAAGAGAGAGGGGAGAAAATGGTGTGTGAGTTAAAGCTTATACTGCTATAAGCTGCTCTCAGCCTGGGGCACAGGAGAAGAAAAGAACATCTCTTCATGATTAAAAGGGCTGAGGACCAGGAAGGGAAACAGAGGAGAGGACAAGCTTCAAGCCCTCAGGGTAAAGGCTCTCTGGAGAAACAGTAGGCAAGAGGAAAGACTTCAAGAAGGCAAAACTGAGAAATATGGAGGGGAGTGAGACTCATTTTTCGCCCGCGCAGTCTCCTGTTTCCCTCTCATTATTAAAAAGAGGCGACGGGGTAGATGAGAGGCATGTTTGCAACAAGAGCCACAAAGGAGGCAGAAAAACACACCCCATTAAACTCTGTACTCACATATTTCTGCTATGATCACAGACAGTTCTGGCGGGGTATTATCTAACCAAAGATAAAAACAAGAGATCAGAGGAAAATTTATTTACCTCACATCTTTGAGCACAGAAATAAAATCCAACACGGGGTAGCATATGGGTTCACGCTAATCCTGAAACAACAGTGGGTTTTTGCAAAGGTGAAGCTGCTTTGTTACTCTGAATTTAGAACAGGAGTCACCAGTTCACTGGGACAGCACAGCGTGTCATTGGACCAGGTAGACTATGTGGAAGTTCACTCTTAGCAACAGGCCTACAGGAAATTCATACACATTAATTCGTGCTGTCTCTGAATATAGCTGAATGGACATGTTATCTTGCTGAAACATGAGTCCTTGAGCCTAAACACTGGTGTGCATCTTTATTATGAATACTGAATACAGATAAGCCTACACACAGTACGGTAATCAAAACATACTTTATCTATTCATTATTTTAAATTTGATTTTATTTAGATCTTCAATATGAAGACCACATTTTCCATAATCCTTAAAAGAATCTCATAGACTCTCATTAGACAATACCAGCAGTTTTGATTATTACCCAACATACCTTGATGTTGAAAAAAAAGCTGTAATGAATTTCTAAAATCTAAAATTCTATAAACACATTTTGGGTGATAGCATAATCTCAGTTTTGATGCACACATACCAGATTTGAGAGTGCATTTATTCTCACATCACATTTGAAGTGTGTGCATTGCATCTTTTAACCTTACAAAATAACACCAAAAGGGGAAAAAATGATAAAACTGAGCATGGATTGGTAAAAAGAAAAAGAAAAAGGTATATTTTTTTTATTCAACATCTTAGCTCAGGTATGTTTTAGATGTTTAAACCTTATTTTCTGAACTCATGTCCTTTTTCCAGCAACACTGGGAAAATTATACACGACCTTTTTAGTCAAAAAGGCTGGTATTATCCTTGAAAAGATGCAAGGTCTATGAGAAATACTTTGACATTTTGAACCCTGGTCTGTTATTCCTCTTCAACAAGCACTTGCAATATTGTGTTTGGGGGGGAAAGTCAGTGAATCAAACATTAGCCTTGTGCTATAATTAGCATTCCATCCTGCAACCTATGGATACTGCCAACTGAAAGTTAGCCCATTAGCTTGTGGGCATACACTGTTATTGTTGTGTTAAAAATATGTGTAGCTTTGGCACAAAAGCAGAAAACCTTTTCTCACTCAACCACTGATAAAAGAAAATAGTATACTAGATCAAATGAGGCTGCTCTGTTGCTCAAACTCAGTGATAGTATTAGCATATCTCAGTGAAACTAGTTGGTACTAGCTGCTGATACTAGCTGCTGATACTAGCTATATTAGCTGATAGATTTGAATGTTTAAGTTCCATATAATGAGATTTCTGTAACTCAAATTATTATAAATATAAAAAAAAATGCACAAAGCAAATGCTAACAGGAAACAAAGACACTGAGCTTAAAAACAGAAAGGGGCAGAGCTTTGTTGAACAGCTGCGTAGCTAGCCTGTTAGTGGAGGTTCAATTTCAATGCTAGGTTAATAAGGAAGCCTTTCAGTGTATGAATACTTGGGACAGCATCACGAACACTTCAGTAATCAGACAAAAAAGATTACATAAGCAGTGAAATAAAAGAAAATAATGGGGCTCTCTGTTTGACAAACAGCAGCATACTATAGCTAATGGATATTGCTAGCTGTCAGCCAGCCCAAATGCCTTTTGCTATTTTTATTCAAAACTATCAAAATTGTTATTTTAATCCAAATGCAGTATCAATTTTTCTACCCAAGAAGAAATATCTGGCTGCTAGCTACAGTGGTAGCTAAGCTATCAGCTGTATCGCTTGAGTAGATGTTAGCAATGTTTTTGTGAAGCTTTTTGGGCCAAAGCAGAAACACTTTTTCTAACTGTGCGACAGCATCTGTTGGAGAGTACTTGCATACTCAGCTTCAAAATGCCAAAGTAGGCCTTTAAGGTTTATTAAATTCACCAGACAAAAGATTCTCATAAAAGATTTCTGCTTTATAAAAATGGCATTAAAGTACACAAATATGTAAATGGCACTGGAAGATGGAGAATACAGAACAAGAATTAAAAATGTATCAGTTATAACAGGAATAACAAGTCTGAGGCCAGATAGCTTCCTTGGTGAATTTTTACAAGGAAAACTGACTCAACAGTGTTCTCTGGTCTCTGAGTCCACTTGGTCCTCGTTCAGTTTGACTCTGATGAAACTGAGCTGCCAGCAGACACACGGGCAGTGGAAATAACCGACCACACTCCAAGAGAAACACACGGAGCTACTGAAGATTACAATTCACTCTGAAATGACAAAAGTGCTGATATGTCTTGGTGTCTCTCCTCACACGTGGAGCTGGAAGCAGAGAGTCAAACTAGGGGAATTTAAGTCTGTTTATGTCAAATGTGATACTCTCCAAAGTCTGCATTACACATCACACCTGAGTAAAGAGGAGGTAATGTTGAATTCAAATGGAAAGTGAGAAGTAAAATCCAACAGTACAAATGTTCAGTCTTGATGCAAAGGTGGACTGTGCAGTAACATAATCCAAATGTAATATTACGAAAGACACGCAGGGTGAAAGCAGTTCTCATTCATTATTACACAACAATATGAACACTGAATCCTTGGATTTCTTGGCATGTCTCCTCTCCTTTGGCTAAGTGACTATTTTTCTTTTATTGGTACAACAAATCGGTCTACCACCAGTTTTAAAATGGCATGATACTACAGAAACATTGTAAACTCTGTCTCCACTTGGTTTAACGCAGCAATTGAGTCCAAACCTTTTGGAAGATATAAAAACACTGACCACAAACTTTAAAACTGAGTCAGTTCTTTAACGTCACTTTTTCCCCTCGGTCACTGTGTGGGGGGGACAGAGTCTTGCCACTCTTTGGATGACTTGCTCATCCTGATGGTGAAATCTTTACTTCTTGTTTTTTTCTGTTCAGTCGTTTATAAATCCAGACAATCTCTTGCAGTCTGTGGGTCACAAAAGAGAATCTAGAGTGCTCTCAGTACGTGGCTGCTCCACTGTGCTGGCGGTCACGTCCAGTAAGGAGACAGGTGTGCAGCTAGAAGGTCACTGTTGCTGTGCTCTTGTTCCGAAAGGTCATTGTCTGGATGCTGGAAAGAATTTTCCTCTGATGCCCAGCCAGTGTTACTCCCATGTGCAGCAGATCCCTGAAAACAAGCGCAGAAAGAAAACAAATGAGGGATGGATACATCAGAAACATCACACAACAAATCATAGCCCTGACTTTAAACCACAAGACTTCACCCTCAGCCTGAAAGTGTAAACTGATGAAAGGAAAATGCTGGAAGGTATGGAGCTCTGTAAGAAAAGATTAAATTCAAGAGAAACTGACTGTGTGGTGATCTGGGCCAGCTGGTCAACTGAGTTGAAGCCAGCCTGCAGGAAGCTGTCTTCATAACGCTCCATCTTGATAGCCCTGAGCCATTCCCCTACTGAAGCGCACGACGAGAGGGCTAAAGGTGCTCGCTGGTCCAGCAGGGGGTAGGATGGTCTAGGGGACAGAGACAGGAAACAAAGGGGACAACTTTACACATTCATTCACCACAACAACTGTGAGGTGCTTACACATATCCTAAAGCAACATTCCAGTCGACAGGCGAAGGTATAATCTGACGCTGAGTGACGGACAGGGACAAACAATGGGATTTGTTGGGGGTGGCATGTCCTCAGCTGCATGTGTCCAGCTGACAAGCAGAAAGTGGAGGAAGGGAAACGGGCACAGCAAGTGACTGACAGGTCACAGCAGGACATTAAGGTGTTGCACAAGATTGGGCAGCAGGAGGGTAATGTCTGTCCCAAGATGGTTAGAATTCCAAACGGATACTAAAAAGAAAACTTCATGAAAGGAGGCGCATCCTTTGTCTTTCTGTTCATTCTCAGCTGCATATTTACTGTCACTCTGACAGACAGGTATTCACATCTGCAAACTCACCCTCCTGCTTCTTGAGCCACTATTTTCAGAGATGCAGGGTTGCGGATCAGCTTGTCCAGAGCGCTGACAAGATCTGCGAAGCGAGGTCGCGCTGAGCGGTCCTTCTGCCAGCAGTCAAGCATCAGCTGGTGCAGGTGGGTGGGGCAGTCAGGGGGTGGGGGCAGTCTGTAGTCCTGCTCTATAGCATTGATTACCTGGTGATGAAATAAAGTGTCATCTTAATGCTGTTCGGATTAATTTGGAGTTGAAGTTTGGAGAAGAAAGTAAGAAAAAGCAAATCAATAGTTTCAGGTTAATGTTGTAAAATTTTCAACTCGAACCTTGATAGCATTCTTATCATTTAAGGTCCCATATTATGCTCCTTATCTGCAGTTTAATATGGATCATTGATGGTAGTAAAATGGTAGTAACATGTTTTGGTCCAAAAAGCCAATAAATCAAGCACAGCAGCATTGTTTCCAGGCTCTCATAGCCCCTCTGTTCAGAACGCCCTGATTTGGTGGGCGTGACCTTCATATGTAAATGAGCCACCGCTGATACCGCCCCGCTCTTCAGAGTCACTGAGAGCGGCGCCATGTTACCATGACCATTGAGCTCTGAGTGCACAATTTTTAGAAAACAGCGAAGCTCGTTTACCGTAACATTACAGGCTAAAACAACAGGCTAACTGCAGCTAAAGTTAGCATCCTGAAGCTAAAATTTTTGCATAATATGGGACCTTTAAGCATAAACATTATAATAATCATTATTATTTAATCATCTTGTTTTGAAGAGTTTGAGCTGTTTTTTAAAGTCTGTTGATCTTGTCCTTATTCCCATCCAAACAAAACTTTTTTCAAGCATTAATAGAAAATGTCTTTCTCCTGAAAACCTACATCCTGGTTGCTCATGTCCCAGTACGGCCTCTCTCCAAAGGACATGACCTCCCACATGACGATGCCATAGCTCCACACATCTGAGGCCGAGGTAAACTTTCTGAAGGCTATCGCCTCTGGTGCTGTCCAGCGGATTGGGATCTTACCTCCCTGCAAAGAAAATAAAGTCAGCTCTGCAAAAATGGTCCTGAAAATGGTCTGACAAGTGCTTTAATGAAGTATGAGGTGGTAAAATAATATTTCATAGTTACTGTGGTGAAATAATGGACTTCTGAGGATGTTATAAAATTAAAGAATCTCACATGATAGCGAATCAAAGTATGCTTTCACTCTTTTAGATTAAATTTTAGGCAGCAAGACCAGAATAAAGCATGCTGATACACTGTAAGTGAAAGTGGTGAGGATGTTTTATGCATTTTCTTTTGAAGGTAGTTGTCTAACCAGAGAGCTGGTGTAAGTCGGGTCAGAGGAGTTCTCCTGCAGGAAGCGCGACAAGCCGAAATCGGACACTTTGCACACCAGGTTGCTGTTTATCAGGATGTTGCGAGCAGCCAGGTCCCGGTGGACGTAGCTCATCTCTGCCAGGTACTTCATGCCCGAGGCGATGCCACGCAGCATTCCAACCAGCTGGATGGGCGTGAACTGGCTGTCGTTCAGCTGCAGAGGAGAGAAGGAGACGGCTCAGCTGGAGGAAGAATGAAGTGGCAGTCTGTTAAAATGTGCGTTCTTTGAGTCAAACTCACCCGTAGAAAAGAATCTAGAGCTCCATTCTCCATAAATTCAGTTAGTATCATGACAGGACAGCTGGCGGTGATGATCCCCTCCAGGTGGATGATGTTTGGGTGCTGGAACTGGCCCATGATGGAGGCCTCGGACAGGAAGTCTCGTCTCTGTTTGTCAGTGTAGCCTCCCTTTAGCGTCTTAATGGCTACATAATTTTCTTTTTTCCCTGGGACCCTCAGCCGTCCTCGACACACCTCCCCAAACTCTCCTGCAGCAGAAAGACACATAAACACACATTATGGCTGTTCTCTTTGACGGGTCTTGATCACATTAGGAGGAGCAGAGCTGTTTTTAAAAAGCTAAAGCAGCTTCCAGCTACTTGTGACCTTTGATTTCAATGAAGGCAGGTGATATCTATCAGTTAATTTCTTTATTTTCATTCTATTATTGGTTTTGTCTCATTAGTAGAAAACAGACATTGGTTTTAAATGTCACAAAATCAATGAAGTTGCGATTAGTTATCCTTTTAATAACATTATGTTGAAAACATCAAATGAATGGGGCTTGTGAAAAGCACATTCAATGTTTTGGAAATGATGGGAACAGAGCAAGACTGGGACTTACCAGCACCAATAACCTCCTCAATCTTAACAAAGGAAACATCGATTTCCTTGGCAAATTCTCGCACTGCCTCGTTAGGGTCCTCATAGGTGAAGGGGTCGATGTAGACCTTGACCCCTGTGAGAGGAATACAAAAAGAGTCGTGGGAAAGGAAAGGCAACATTTTAGAGCACTGTGGGCATAACTGAGCTCAGTCACACTAAAAATAATTCCCATGACGTGATATGTTTTAGATAGCAGCTGAGGTTTGGTCTGTGTTTCTGATCCGTTACCTTGGCCAATAAGATATTGGTTGTTTTTGTCGCTCAGTTCTGGATCCTTCAGTCGACTGTGTCTGCTGCAGGTGAAGAGATCAGGACAAAGAAAGTGAGATAAGCGTTTATCTGAAGAATGGATGTTTATCAGCTCTAATGCAAATCAGTGGAGTTACACTGTGACTGTTAAGATGCAATAACAGCAAAACAACAAACATGCTTCTCTGACTAGTTAATAGTCTTGATCTTATCTCTGGAGCTTTCTGTGGCTGTGATTAACTGTACGACACAAGTTCTCCATGCTGCCAGATCAGAGATTTTTACCTGTTTTTAAAAAATGTTTTATCTTATTTTCTCCTCTTGATTTGGGTTGGAAGGCAAGTTGGGGGATGTCCGACAATTTCAGTTGAATTCAGAGACCCGTTGGACTAGGAGCGCAGAGGTTGGAGGTTGAAAAATTGCCTCTTTAAAGTGGGATTCTTGTTTCAAGATGGCATGATGTCATAAAAGAGTGTCCCCTTTTAATACCATCTCAAGCCCTGAAAGACTCTGGCATCACACACAGACAGACCCACAGAACATCATTTTGGTTTTCTGGCTTTCACAGTTTACAGTGATGCCTGGTCTACTTTGCCTGATGCCAGCTCAGCAAATTGGTCACACTGTAAGGCCTGTGTGACACCTCCATTAATGGCAAGACGTGACAGAGGTGTAACTCACTTGTCTTGAATAGGCAGTGTGAAAACAGCTACTGATAACGGTTAGCACAGAGGTCTGCAACCTTTACCTTCATAGGAGCCATTTAGCCTCAGCTCACCTGGATTAAAGTTATTCAGGATCCACAAAATCTACTTTATCTTCACAGTAAAGACAAAAAAGAGCATAAATTTGAAACATATTAGAAATCTAGTGAATAACTAAACAAGAAGATTTTACGTTTATAAAATTGTAAATGTTATGTCGCTTTTTTAAAATTTTCAATAAATTCGCAAATATTAAAAAATAGACAACTAAGTAATATCATACATTTAAGATATTTCAGTAAGATTGCAATTTTTTTCAAAAAAAATTTAAATACAAAAAAAAAGAAAAAAATTACTGAAATTGCAAAAAATTCGAAATTTCAAAACCGTTCTAAAATTTCTAAATTTGCAAAAAATATTTAAAAAAAACTGTCTTTTGACAAATTTGCTCTGTTTTTAATATATTTAAAATTTTGGGGAAAAAAATGCAGATACTGAAAAAAAAGTGAAATTTAAAAATTTGCAAAATCTTTAAAAAAATGTGAATATTGATCTCTAAGTTTTTCAAAAGTCTACAAAAAAAATGAATCTAAAAAAATTAGCAAAAATTAGCAAAAATAAATTAATAATAAATAAAACAAATAATTAATAAATAATAAAATAACAAATTTAAATCTTTATCTCATTAATATTTTTTCAAATCTACAGGGAGCCACAGCAAAGGAGTCAGAGAGCCACATAAGGTTCTAGGGCTGCAGGTCGCCGACCCCCGGGTTAGCAGATGATCAACCTGCATATAAGCAAATCAATGCAAACTAAAGACTGTAATACTAACTTTAAAAAAGGGTCAAATCAAGCTTGAAACAGTCATCAATGCTTTAAATAAAAGAAGATACTAGAAAAGCACTCAGTGAGCGCAGAGCTCCACCAAGCATATTGTGGTTGTCATACAACACTTTAGTCCTACTTTAATGTTATAATCCCTTTCAGCAGACTGTCTGCTACAATTTGGTGTTAGTTGCAGATTTGTATGATATTTTGTTGTGATATTTTGGGTCATCACAATTTTCAACACTGTCAGGTAGACAGTGTTGAAAATTGTGATGACCCAGTACATATTTCATATTCCAGATCTTAGTATTTAGAATATTGCCAGGATCTGGATCATACGTTTACATCTTTTAGAAATGATGGTGACCTTGTCTTGTCTTGTCTTCTTTTGCAAAGCAATCAAACCATTTATGGTGGTGTTATATACATGTGGTGAAAACAGCCTTTTCTCACAATGATAAAGAATCCTTTAAAAAAATCCTGTATCCAGACGGTGATCTGGATCACCTCCAAAGTTTAATCACTTCTCCCTTATCCTATTTTGATCATTTCCTGAAAATTTCATCAAGATCTGTTTGTTACTTTTTGAGTTATGTTCACAAACAAACAAACTCTCCCAAAAACATAACCTCCTTGGCGGAGGAAAATATATTTTATTTATGTTTTTCTCTAAAAGAAAGTGTTGGTCACAGCAAGAATGCCAAATATTTTAAATGTATTGGTCTTCTCGGGGAATATGCCGCTATCTCTGCTCTTTGAGAGTTCAGAGGTCAGCTGTGCTGCAGACCCTCCAGCCATGAGATATTAAAGTTACACCTATCGTTTCAATACAATTTTACAAAAAACTTTTACCTTGATGAGAAGCAGCTTTTATTCATTTTTTTGTGTTATTTCAAAACAACCCCCAACAATCTCAGCCACACACAGAGATACACGTCAGCTGGTATCATCCAAAACCTGAGCCGGTCTCAGCTCTATGACAAAGGCTGCTATGTAATAATTCTGCTCGAGCACATTCATCCCAAAAAGACTGTAACAACCCCTGTAGCTACTGGATCCCTGCCTTCCTCCATTTCTCTCCCACCTCATGAGCCTAAAATAGCAATAATGCACCACCCTCAGTTAGTGGCAGATCTGGGCCTCAGCCGCTGGTTGGGGTGGTGTGTGTTTTTGTGTGTGAGTGAGTGTGTTTGAGTGAGTGTGTGTGTCACAAGGTCACAGCTATTGTTCTCCTGTCCTGTGGAAACAGGGTTGGGACGCCTGCATCCTGTTTCTCCCTGCCCTCTACCTCTACCGCCATTTCTCTCAACCTGTCTCTCTCTTTCACACACACACACACACACACACACACACACACACACACACACACACACAAACACACAAACACACACACACACACACACACACACACACACACACACACACACACACACACACAAACACACACACACACACACACACACACACACACACACACACACACACACACACACACACACACACACACACACTCTCTCTTTCTCTACCTCTGATGGCATCCAGCAGTATTTACTCAAACAATGAAGCCTAAGGAAAGCGTTCTAATGAGCAGGATAACTTTTAGCTGTGTAAGCAGAAGACATCATAAGCACTGCTTTGTGACTGAACTGCCTCTCACTGATAAAAAAGAAAAAAGGTGTGGATAGCAGAGTGCAAATCCACAGTTGATAATATATGATTGTATAAACAAAAGAACAAAGCGGTACTAAGCTGCAAAATTGGGGTCATGGTTGTTATTGGTTTTAGATTTTCCCTTTTTGCAGTTTCTTGTTATTCTGTCAGCTTCTTTCTCCTCCAAATCTATCTTTTATCTCTGCCACTCTTTCTCTCCTCTCCCCTGGTTCTCACCGTATGCAGTAGGCGGCCACAAAGACGAAAGTGACAAGCAGCAGCATCCCAATAGCGATAAGGATGCCGGGTACCAAGAACTGGGAGGCGGCATCTTGTCCTGAGAGAGGAGACAGAGAACAAAAAAAAAAGAGGAAAGAAAAGTAGACAGACAAACAGAGAGTAAGGGTAATGTAATGACAGAAATCATAACAGGAGGTGTGGAGAAAAGTAAGAGAGGGAAAGAAAGAGCATGACGGGAATTTATAATATGAAAGAGTTTGATACAAGGACACTAACTCAATACAAGGACGCAAGCAATAGACTCATAACAAGAAAAGAATCTAAAAACCTCCCCAGTGGAGAGGAAAAAAATGTTAAAAAGAACAAAGAAAAACACGTGAGGAAAAAAAAGAAGCAAACAGGGCTCTTTCCTACCATCAGGAAGCGTGCGGAAGACAGCTGTAGGACTAAAGCTGCCGTATCCCGCCATGGTGCGAACCCGAACCTGCACCTCGTACTGCGTGGCCCTGCGGAGGTCTGTCAGCACAGCCTGGTTTCTGTTACTCTCTGAGTAGTGACACTGATCTTCACTTCGTCGCTCCTAAAGAATGAAAACATGAGTGAGCCAGCCTGAAAGTGAGCCAGACGCAAAAATATGAGAAAACAATGTAATTGCTGTGAAAAATCTAAAGGGACTGCTGTAGGATAATCTACATAATGAAAAGACCATATACCTTTAATTGCATCTGAAATTAAAGTACATTAAAACATCATTATACAGTCTCAGACTTCTATTCATCAAATTGTTACATAGACAGGTAATCTTACTGAGACATGCAGTCTCATTTTGAAGCGAGACCAGGTCAAGGTTTCAGAGACTTTGATCAAGTTGCACTTTGATATGGATTTAGTTCACAGAAAAAAAGATAGTTTTGGCTGTTTTCTTAGAGCAAAAACTGAAAGTAGTTGATGAAAATACACACGCCATTGTGGACTTTACTACATGACAATTGCTGAACATACACACAGAAGAAACGACACGACAGAATAGGGAATGGAAGTCCTAATCTGAGAAATTGGATGCCATTAAACTGGAAAAGTGCTGACCTAAGAACCACAGATGATTAGTTGAACCCTCATTAAAAGATTTATGAGACCAAAAAATGACTTTTTAAACTGAGATTCAGAAATGACTTCAACTCTACAAGAGGGAGAAAAAAAATAGAGTTAATTTGTCAAACAAAGAATAGTGGTCAGTGATGTGGGTGCCCTGTCATCACCCCTGTCTCCCATGAGTAAACTGCCAGTTATAAAGACAAGATATGCTGAGCTACAGCTACTTGATCCAACAACAGGTTCTTGTTGTCTACATGTTATGGATGTCAAGATGTAAATATAATAAAGCACAAATATGAATATTTAAAGAGAATTACTGCACTTTTTTAGGCTGTCCCTTTTATTTCAGCTTCTGCCTAAAACGCTTTGTTTTAGCTGCTGTCTCTTTAAGGCTTCAAGCTCTACAAAGCCCCTTGCCTCTGATTGGCTAGCCGTGTGGAGACCTGTCAGGGACAGACCTTGGTGTTTGAGGCCTACCCCTACATCGTGTCATAAACCAGGAGATCCTCATGTGATGACCTCATCATTACAGCAAGTCTTATGAAGATCTTGTGCTACGTTTCAGGAGGGAGCATTTTAAATAGTTTACAGACAGGCTTAGAGATTTCTACAACACGTTAATATTTACTGGTTTGAAAATCTGCACCTGTTATTCCTGTTTGAAATATGAGAAAGAATGATACCTCAATGGAAAAAAACATCTTAAGCTGTTTTGCTTCAGCACAAATTTACTCGGCTTGAAAACCTTAAGGCTATCTTGGCGCTCAATCTCTTGACCCTAACTTGTTGAAATTTTTCAAAAAGTCTTGTTGAACCTTTAATCTTCTAAATCTAATTTTCTATTTCCAGAGATTTGTGGCCTGATACAAAGTTCACCTGAAGTACAATCGGAAAACCTTTTAGCCAGGTGCTTCTTCAGTGTCAGGAAGCTCTCACCTTCTCACAGTAGCGGATCTGGTACTGAAGGATGGTGTAGTGAGGCTCAGCCGGGACTGACCAGTGCAGCGTCAGACTGCTCTCTGTGGAGTCACTCTTCCGAATCACAGACACAAGCGACGGCACTGCACAGATGGCAGAAGAATTATAAATACCACAGCAAAGATGGACTATTTATACCTTTATACCTGTCTCCCTGCACCTCTTACCGTCATGGCTTGTGGTGATGTTGACACTTTCGCTGGCAGGGTCTTTGCCGCTGAGCTGTGAGACCCCGTTGAGCGCCTGGATTGTGAAGACGTATGTGGTGTGAGGCAGCAGGCCCCACACCTCCAGCCTTCGACCCAGAAGGCCGTGCTGTGCTGGCCGGTAGCTGACGCTGTCTCCACAGGGGAGGCATGGCCCTTTGGGTGACCTGCAAACAGAGCACCTGACGCTGTAGCTCAGGTCTGTTCTGCCGCCGTTGTCCAGAGGCTCATTCCACTCCAGACTGAGCGTGGTGTCGTTAATCTGAGTGACGATGCTACGTGGGGAGGATGGAGGTCCTACAGAGACAAGAAACAGCTTCAGTTACACTGATTTTACCTTGAACTATCATCCTCAAGCCTCTCAATGCGGAAATTGATTTGCCTCAGGCTAAAATGAGGGGGTTTTAGTTTGTGATTGGGCAGACTTAAATGAGAGTGGGATCTGAATATGATTTACAAAAGCAAACAAGCCCATCAGTGACAAGATTCACTACTTCAATATAGTTGTTTCAGTGTGTGCTTCCTGATGCCACCAGGACAGTCACAAGACAGTTAACAGCACACTATGTTTACACTTTTAAAGGAAGGACTCATAGTCATTTGTTTATGTCTGACTGATGAATAAAATGTGATTGTTTGTTTTCAGGAAACACACCTACATGTACAGGAAATTATCTACAAATAGATATGGTGTGCCACTTTGTCCGTAAAGAGCGCTAACATTGAAACAGGTTTATCAAAGAAATTTTCAAGATAAAGCTGCAGTTCAAAATTTGAGAGATGTGCTTTTGTTTGTCAGTTGTTATATGGATCCATTAATACTACACTAGGGGTTTGGGATACCAATTTTTTAATTTGACAGAATAGAGATACTTTTTGCTGCAGTTTTACCAATAGTTATATTTACCTGTACCTTTTAAGTGGAAAGACAAACTAGAATTGATCCCTATATTGAACGACTCAAACAGGAGATTCATAAAAGCCTTAAAAAGTTAACACAATGAAATGAAAGTAACACCTTCCTCCGACACCATCTAACTCTTCCTCTAAATGTTTTTTCCTGGTTAGTTTGCTGAACAGCAGCATTACTGTCTGGACAAGGCATCACAATTTTCTAAACTTATTGGGCTGACTCAGCAGCGTCATTACTGCAACATTACATATAACCAAGTTTCTATTTTTATTTTTGACTGAACACCTTTGGGAAGCACCAGTACTCATCACTGAAATAATGTCACATTATTCGGTCAAAACTGTCATCAGGTTTTAATATGTAGGTGTCGCTGAGCTCTGCAGCAATCACAGTGTGTAAAATTCCTCCATTAAATCAAATTATAATCTCTGCTGTGTCACTTTGCTGCTGCTTTACCTTTCCATGACCCACACAGACTATTTGTTTATGTTGAACATACAGGCTGAAGATCCTTTGCTCAGTCCGCGCATGCAGTTATGAAGCAGAACAATGATCCTGCAGTGGCTCTGCATCCCAGCAGGAGCATATGTGTTGCAGAATCTAACTGGTGCAATTACATTTGTCTCAAACTGGATGATAATGATCACCGTCTGAAGAAGAGAGCTATCGCCTCAAGCCAAGCATAACTAAACAGCAATACCACTCAGCCAGTGTGAATGAGTTTCTGTTCCTGCCAAGGAGACAGAGTTTTGTCACGGAGCCTGCAGCTAACTTAAGTGCTAATAGTGTTCGCATTGGAAACCCAAGTGGGGCAACATCAGAGACAATCTGGGTGCAAATGAATTTTTATTCAACATGTTACAATGGGGAGTTTTAGAGGCGATACTTTCTTACAGCTCAACAATCGAAATCCACTTTATTAAAATAAGTGCGGCTGTCATAGTTATGAGAAACACTAATTTTCAAGGGGAAAGGTCTGAATGATTCACTGGTGGCACGGCTGGTTTATAATTTTACAGACAAATTGAAAATAAAAGTGATGTGCAAAATTCCTCAGGCAATCCAGGACAATAACAGAATAAATAATAGGAATGGAATAATTAGATAAATAATTAAGATAAAGTTTTTGCAATTAAAGTTATCAGTAATAATAACAGTGGATGTAAGCTTTAGTCAGCTTTGATATCACACCTGCACAGCACAGGAAGTCTCTGCAGCTCGTTTTTGCTTTGCATTGTTTCCCATCCCCTCTACGGCCATCTCAAAAGAGAGCACCTAATTAAAAAGTCCCTCCCATTCACACCGGCAACGTGTGGCTGAATTGAAATTCCTGAATCCGCATAGAGGTGTCACTTGAGACCATCAATGCCTACTCCACTTTAGAGTAAAGCCCCTACCCCCCAACAACCTGTCACAAAAGACATGCATCTCAATGCTCAGCAGCAGGACAAAGGACACAAAGCAGATAAGAGGAGTTTGGCTAAATGACCTCAGAGGAAAGAGAAACAGAACCGAGGACGTTAGAAACAAAGTGAAGAAGTACATTAGGAGAGGGTAAAAACAAGCCTGCGGATGCCTGTGCTGCCCGTCTCTTCCATATCAGCATGTGTATTATTTATGTTTCGCTGCTGTTTGTTTTATACTTACTAGTGCACGGGGTATCAGGAGCGTCTGTTTCTGCACGCAAGTATCCTGAGCGACATGCACACACAGATGAGCCCCTGGTGGTGGCATGGCTAAATCCTGGACAGCCTGTGCACATTCCCTCTGTGCCGGACCTGAACTGACCCACAGGACAGGCTGAGGGGGACAGGAGAGGAAAACAAATGAGGGCAAACTTTCACCACTCGAGACATAACCTCTGAATAAAACAGAGCATTAAAGAAAATCTTCACAGCCACAGTGTCGCAGAGAGGCCGAGGTCAAACTGAATTTGCAAATGTGGTTGTGTTTATTCTCAGGGTGTTTAGGTGGCAGATGGTCACAGATTGAAAGACAGAGCAGTGTAATGACAGCCATAAACCAAACACAATCACAGTAATGAATGGGATAGTGACAGTCGATTTAGTGACAAGCCAGTCTGTCAGTGACATGCTGGAGTTGCCTGACCATATTATGTAAATGTGAGACGTAATCTGACATTTTAAAACACTTTTTAACTGAATTAATGGACATTAGATAAATAAAACAAATACTTTTAATAATTTAAAAAAATCATTAGTTACATCTGAAGCCTGAACCCACTCTCCTCTTTTCTCACACCCCAGACTCTCCCACACATGACTGTGTAATGAACTGTCGCCTCACGACACTGCATACGGCTGCTGAAACCTGCAGTGTTAACAGTATATGTTCAGTGTGTTGAAACACAGCTCCTGCTGCTGAGTGAGAGGAATTAAACAATAAACTTTCACACCCAGCACAGCATTGTTATAGTAAAAACAGACTGGTTATGTGCTCCGCCTGTCAGACTGACGTTTTGCTTGTGGGACTTTCCCAGGTGTGAAAGATGTATCGTCACCTGTTTAAGGTGAAAACTATAGAGTCAAAGTCTTTCCAAAAAAACACGATACATAAACTCAATTGGGTACTTTTGAGCATTTGTATCCTTAACTTTTTTTTTAACAGTAACATTTTTTTCAAAAATCATTGTTTATATGTGTCATGCGTGATTTGTCTATAAACTTAATATTTACCTTCCTGTTCCTTTAAAACATGGGGAATGGTTTTACAAAAACTTTTTTTTATAGAAACTAATTAAAAGTGTTTTTCTCGTACCCTTATTTATAATTCAGAATTTACAAAGTTCATGGGACATGGAAAAACACAGTCCTCCTATGTAGCAGTTTTTATTGCCCGCCAAGGCCTCACTAAAGCCTGTGTTTAAATATTCTAATCAAGTTTGTCTGTGACACTAAATCATGTTGACAGTATTCATAAGTTCCACATTAAAGGCTTGTGTTTGACCCAGAAAAATGTATGTTTTGTCTATGGGAGATAAAGGCATTACAGACAAATTAATCCAATAGTAAACCTCGACGACAATTTCATTTTCTGAAATGACCGGCCTTCAAAAGAAAATTAACTGTTCAATCTTGCTATAAAAGGCAATTTCCCTTTATGGTCTGGGGAGTTTTTCCTCCTCACAGCTCTCCTCAGCAGCGACAGAACGCTGCAAATGCCAAGTGCACTTCACCAGGAGCAAAATGTCGGAAATGAAATTTTTGTTATGAAAAATCATTATACCTCCCACAGAGATCAAACTGAATCCTACCTTCAAACCGAGACGGATGCAAGCGCGCATTTTCCAGAGAAAACATTTCTTCTTATGTTGCTTTGTTTTTGGAGCTCGACATTTGTCTGTTGGTGTGTTGCAGAGAGTGTGTTGTTGTGAGTGTGCACGTAGGGGGGTGTTCATGCGCGAGGCTTGTTAATTGGACTCATTAGATGGAGCTGCTGCACAGTTCCTGAGAGAATCCTCCTGCTTCTTCCTTCTTTTTTTGTCTGCTCAGCTTTGATGTTCTCAAAGTGATATGATCTTTACCTCAAGCGTTCCCCCCCGCTCGCTCCATTCACCTCTGCGGTCCTCCTGTACTCCCTCTATCTCTGCTGGAGCAGGAGTTGTCGCAGCAGCGAGCCTCTGACCCTGCTCTTCCTTTTTGAGATAAGTGCTGCCCTACCTGACCTCTTTCTTTTTTTTCTCCCCGTGTCAGAGCTCGTTCCCCTGCCTCATTAACTTCCTCTGCCTCTCACTTCCTCTCCTCAACCCCAAGCGAACCCCACCCTCATCTTACCATTGTTTTCTTGTTTAGTCTACGCACTCTGTTGCTGCTCTGGGTGTAGTCTTAATATATGTTTGCGTATGTGTCCTAATTTTCTTACCTGTGCATCTTGTGTTTCCTTCAGTTGGCTCAAATCCTGCTTTACAAGCACAGGAGGTCGTCGGCTGGCCCACCCACTGGCCATCTTCCCCGCAGAAGAGCTTAGGGGGCCGAGGTCTTGGCCCCTGCTGCTCAGCGTTCTCCACGCACACGCCCTGTGCCTCCTGCACCAGAGTGTGGGGGACTGTCTCAGAGAAGGAGGACAGGGCGCTGATCAGGGGAGGACACTTCTTGAAGAACACCCTCACAGACAGCAGGGCCATGGAGGCGCCCTGCGCCTGGAAAGCCAAGTAGAAGCCTCTCTTGGTGAGAGGGCCAAGTCTTAAGGTCTTCACATTAAATTTCCTCTCCCCGTCCTTTCTCAGGAGAAAGTCTGCAGCCACCGTGTCCACCTAGGACAGGAAGAAAGTGAAAAGATCTTATGTAAGGGCCAGATTCCAGCACACAGGATGTATTTTTACAAAGGACCAGCAAGGCTTGTGTCAGCCCATTAAGTAGTCATCACATATGCTTCATATTACTGAACTTTTTCCAAAGCATACCACTGTGATTTCAGATTGATTTACTGCCTACCTAGCAGCCATTGTTTCACATTTGTTACAGTACGCTTTGAACTCCGACTTGCAGGGATTTGAAATGTGCTTGGGAGCAAAATAATTCAGCACGGGGAACATTTCATCACTTTTATTTTTCTGTCAAAGTTACGTTATTAAGTGGTAATGAAGCCGAGAGGAAGGCTCTGTTTTGAAACCTCCATTCACGGCGAGTTCAAGTACTTTACAACAACCAAGGCTGGTACAGAGCGCTATGTGCTACATGTGTGAGGAAAAATGAAACCTGGAATATAAACAAAAAGTTAACAGCCAAGTTGTGAAACAGATTGAATGCACAGACAAGAAGGGTTTTAATAACAGCCACAGCTCCCTTGAGACAATAACATACCCTGGAAATACACTTAAAGTAATCTGACTTCAGCTGTAATAAATGTAAAAGTAAAGCAACATTTTGGTTTCCATAAGCTGAGAATGTTGAGGGGAACTGTGTATTAGACATTATTCCAGAAACTGACGTCTGCTTTGAACAAATAAATAGACATTTATTTGTAGAACAGTGCACATAAATGAAAAATGCCAAACATAAACAAATGTTAACAAATGTGGGTAAGGAAACACGTGAAGGGAGCCTGTGTGGGAAAAACTTCCTGCTCAGCAAAAGAGAAAGACGAAGGGCCTCGATCACCATCGGTCGACCATCCAACACAGTTTTAAAGAAAGCTTTCTTACCTGGAATTTATTTGACTAAAAATAAATCTATGAACACCAAAACCATACTTTTAAATGTTTAAGTATTTAGGAATAAATTAATAATAGTGGTGGTTTGAGGAATGTGCACTGCATTTGTTATAATTCTCTGTCTTGTCTTTTCACACCTGTGTGACTTGAAGCGTGTGCACCTGGAGTTTCTTTCTTTCATGCCCATACATGAACAGTGTGTTAATTTTTAACACTGTGCATGAGCTCCTAACAGCTCAGGAACATGGTTTCTTCAGTTTACTGACACAAACCGTTCAGGAAATTAATTTCAGGCTACCCATCTTTCTGGAACTTTTCTCAAAAACAAATCCAAGAAAAATCTAAGGAAGGTATCAGTGAATGATGCCTAAAATGGAACTGACTCATCAAACCAGTTTGTAATTTCAAACTTTTTGGGGATTATAAGCAATCTTTTCTGTTTTTCTCTATATATATATTTGGCTGAAATTATATATGTCATCAGAGATATATTACTAGACTTTTGTTCAGCTGGTAGCCTCAGCCTGGCAGAAGACTTTGGCTCACAAGATGCCATTTTTTTAATTTCTCTTTATTTAACATTACTTTCTGGGTTTTGTTTTACTGCTTAGTTAAACTCTTGCCCCAATACCAAATTTTGATAAAGTAGATGTCAAAAATTGCCGTACATCTGTGCCACAGTTAGGCTCCAACTCAATACAATTATTACATTCCTCACTTGAAACAGTTCAGTAACTTTTTCGCCAGTTGCATTTTGACTGATCAAATCAGATGTCACTTTAAACTCTACACACTTGATTTGCAGACTCCTGGATGAGAGAGTGAGGAATGACTTGATTACAATCTATCGACCAAAGCTGCAGATAAAGTGGTCAATCAAAGAAAAGACAGAAAAAAATAATTACTGCTAAAACTGTTTTGATTGTTTTGATTACTTTTCTTGATATAAAACCAAGAGTGAAATGATTCGCAAATGGGAGCATCTGAGCTTTTTCTGTAACATATAGAACAATCAAAGGGTATCGTTTGCTTTCTGTTGCTAATTTCACATAACAAAACACTTATTCTATTGAAAAAAAGATCTTCAAAATGTTAAGTCTGTAAAATGGTTAGGAGTCATCACAGTTACTTAAATGTAGCATGACAGAGTGTGTGCGTGTGTGTTAGTACCTTCACGTAGGGGTTCTCCATCCAGGGTGGGTAAGTGTACGTGGCCTCGTTGGAGTCCGTCTGGTAGTAGTAAAGGTTAAAGGTCTCCTTACAGCTGCGGTGGTGGGTGCTCCTGGAGGAACACTCCATCATGGTAAAACGCAGCTCCACATAAACTTGAGACGCTCCTTTTCTCTCAATGAAACCACTGCGGAGCCAGTGGCTGGAGGAGCCATTAGTTTGCAAGATCTGATAGATCCTCACGCTGTTGTTTTCCTCGTCTAAACCGCTGACTTCCTCCCACTGAGAGAGAAAAGGGAGAAGAAAAGAGATGTCAGGTTTAAAGGATATCTGACCCAGAAAAATGGAGCACATTCATGTGAGTGTGTTTAATTTTTCCCGTTGATATTTCCAGAAAACGGTCCTTGTATCATGTTTTACATCCAGAGTCCTATTTGTCATAATAGTGTTGCAGTTTTTGTTGGCGCTGAACTGTGCTGCACCTGTCAGAGACCCAGGGGACTGATGTGGCCTGCAGTAGGCTGTGATCCAGTCCAAGTTTAGATCTGGGTTGTTAAATCATTCCTCCTGCTGAGTTGCAGCCAAGCTAGCGCGACTGCAAGTCTCTCTTGTCAAACAGAGCACACAGTAACCCAGACAGACTCAGCTCTCATCCTTCAACACACATTCAGAGAGAAATACAGGAATACAGAGGGGATATCACAAATATGTATGAAGTGGAAACCCCAACAAAGAAATCTACATTTGTTAGGGAGCCAAAAGCAACAGAAAAATGCTTTAATGTTTGACTTCTGAGTCAACAGCAAACATGTTCACCATCACCATGTTCCCAAGAGCAGGAAACAAGCAGCAAATTTACATACTTCGGGCAGAATTTAGCAGATTTGCTGAACTTGAGGCTCAGAAATTCAGTTATGTAAATATGTAAATCTTTAAAAATCCATTTGCAGATGATGTGTTGAGTGAGGCAGAATACTGGTCTGAATGAATTACAATGCAGCCGAGCACTGAGAGCCAGGTTTGAAGCTCTTGAGGGGAGAATTTCCTTTTTAATCCTCAAAAAATAAATACTATAGTATAGAGTTTGGCAGCACACATTTCTGTGAACAAAATGTTTTTAGTGAGGAGGATGCACAAACATCCCGCAGGGCTCATCTGGATTTGACAAAAATCGTTTAAAGAATGAGTTTTAAATGTGTTTTGGAGTGAAGGGAGATTAGTGTATAAATAAAGATGTATGTTTTTAACCATGAGCAAGGCGCATACGGTAGAAGTTGTTCTAAATTAAGACACACCACAAATGTGTCAGATTTTAAAACATCCTTTACACTGTCCCTAAAATTTAATCCAGTGTACAGTTTATATTTAACACTCAATGAGAAATTACATTATTAATGCTGTTTATGATTTTTTTTCTGTGAGGCCAATTTCAGTTTAAGAGGCTGAGCGAATCATTTGGATTTGACTTCAAAGACTTGAGTTTTGTGACCATATTAAAGATGTTTGGGTTCATCAAATGACGCCACTTTCACATCTGCAGATTCGATCTGTTAAAACACGATTAACCAGGGCTGAATAATACAGTAATGATAATTTGACCATTGCAATTGAGATGTGATCATGAAATAATCGCATCAGAGGACATGCAATGTCACACTAATGAATGGGTCATGATGTCACCAGTTTCTCATTGTCTGTACTTCAGTACGGATAATATGCAGTCAGCAGGTGGTCATGCCAAATAGAATCAAGACAGGGTGAGACAATAAAAAGTACAACTTCTACTGTCATTACTTCCGCCAAGGAGGTTATGTTTTTGGGAGAGTTTGTCTGTTTGTCTGTGAACAACATAACAGACGGACAAATGGATCTACATGAAATTTTCAGGATATGTTGTGGGATAAGGAAGAAGTGATTAAATTTTGGAGGTGATCCGGATCACCGTCTGGATCCAGGATTTTTTTAGAGAATTATTTATCACTGTATGATAGGGCCGTTTTCACCATATGTGTCCATAACTCCACGATAAATGGTCGGATTGCTTTGCAAAACAATACAAGACAAGGTCACAATAATTTCTGACAGATGTAAAAGTACGATCCAGATCCTAGCAATATTCTGGATGCTAAAATCCAGAATATGAACTATGTGCTGAGTCACAATTTTCAACACTGTCAGGGAACAGGCAGTCTGCTGAAAGGGAGTATAACATTAAAGTAGGACTTAAGTGTTGCGTGACAATCACAGAATGCACTGCGGAAGTCTGCGCTCTCTGAGTGCTTTTCTAGTTTTTATTTTACTGTTGATGGTGGCAGCCTTCTTGGATAACAAGCTTGGAGTTATCGATGTTCCCTTGTCAGAATTCATGGGGATGGCATATCCAAATGATATCTGGTTCCAAGTTGTAGCAGGTTCTTGATACCCACACCTTCAAATTATTAGGAATGAGCCATTTTTTTAATGCTTGAATATGTTTATCAATTTGTATAAATCTGAAGTGAATATTTCTGTTATGTTTACTGGTCTCCATTTGTAATAAATTATTCCCACCAGACAGTTGATTACAAGTAATTGCAAATAAATGCCAGTGACTACTAATTGGCATCTTGGCCTGCCCACAAAAAATCACTTGAAGATCAACATGATACCTAAATATGTCATAAATACATCTACTTTTCCAAACTGAGCAGCTAGAATTTATGTCTTACAAATATCTTCAATATTCCTGTTGTACTCCTTTAAAGCTAAAAATAACACAGCATGTATGAACCTTTTTATGTCTGTAGGTTTTGATACAGACAGCTCGCAGCCTCTCCCCACTGCTGCCTGTCACTGTTGACTTAAATCACGGTTTTATACTCTTTCGTGTTAACTTAGCATTATAAAACACAATCCAGTCTTATTTCTGACATGAGAAGCTTTTGATAAATAGATTCAGTTGATAAAAGCTGTTCTCTGATTTGGAGACAGTCGGCCTGTTTTTCTTTGCATCTTAATCAAAAGCACAGACATATTTCTTCATATTTCTCCAGTTTCTTGCCAACATTGCTGTAACTGCTTTCTTTCAGCAAGTTGAGCAGTCTTGGTCACTGACTCTGCTGGCAGAAATACCAAAGCAACCATCACTCAGCTGATCAAATTACAAATATGCCTTTTTCTGGCTGCCTGTGTTCAAAATGTGGGCAGCCAGTGACTTCAGCTCCAAGGTTGATGGGATAAATCAAAGCATCTGCTTTCAATACACTTTAAATTCCACATTGACTCTGGAGTTATCCTTTATTCTGTCAGTTACCTGCCATATAAGGAGCACTTTTATAGCAAAAGTAACAAAAGAACAGCTGGAAGCCAAAAATCCCCCGTCACAGGGCAGTGTGTGTTTCTAATACAGATAACACGAAGGAGTGAGGTCACATACCTCTGGTTTGGCGTTCGAGTAGATAGTCCATTTGAGATCAGACGTCTCTGTCTTAGTGTTCATCAGGACCTCTGTGAAAGAGAAACAATGTTACCCAAAGCTCGAAAGTGACACATGACACACACTTAGATGTAGAGAGACACACTGAATTCAAAATAACAGAGTGAACATATTTTAACTCCATGCGCCCTGCTGAGGCTTATGCTGGGATTAAGGGGCGAAGATGGAGTTTCACCAGTCAATTACATCCAGAGAAACATTCCCACTACCCTCCGAAATTGTCTTCCTCTCATGTTTGTTTTTATTCCCCCTGAGGCCCTAATGTTCCCATCAATGCAAAGTGCCTGTGGTCACACGAAACCCGGTGAAAAGTCTTCCTGGGGAGGAATACTCGACACAAAACAGAATCGACCAGACTAACATGAAAACAGAGGTATGGATACGCATTGAAGGATTTAAGCTCTACGAGTCACGATCTGTGATTACAATAGAATTGATTTTTGTAATCTTCTGACAGGCAGGATGCCAGCTCACAAACAAACTCAAATGTTGTGCTATGATTCAGTATCCTAATAAAATCTAAGTGCACCAAACTTGGGTTAGGGTGAAGGGACTACTTTATTCCTCCAGCTGTCTTTGCAGAACGTCTCGGCTGAATTGTGATGGCTGTTTGCACTGCTGGGATGAGGTTTGTGTCACAGACCCGCTGTGGAGCTGTGCATGTTCCCAGCAGACGCTCATCTCAAGGGTGAGGCTTGGTTTGGTTTTACCAATAAACAGGATTTAATGCGGCTCTCCGGTGTGACATGATCAAGGAGAGCACCTGCATGGAAACGGATGCTGGAGGAAATGTGGGATTCACTGTGTGTTTATCACTGGGGTTATTAAGATGTTATGTTGAATAAGGCTCCAAATATAGGGCTCAACAGTAAAACCTGGCGCTCCCATAATCCCAATAATACCCACTCTATACAAACACAACTGCACTACACTCGCCAATACTTTAAAACCAACATGTTTATTCTTAAATCCATTTTATGGTTATGTTTTCTCCCAGTTTTAGTTTCTGCATGTTATGGGCCATTAAAGTCTAAGTGTTTTCCTGATTAAAGCAATAACTCTTTTAATAAATAAAAAAATACTGCCTAAAATTCATTTGAACCTCATTTCTTTAAAGCTCCTGTGAGCAATTTTCCTGTGGAGTTTACCCCAATATCTCTGGGGAAAATGACACACGATATCTCTAATGTTGTCCTGTAAATACGAAAATCTAAACCTGCTCTTATTGTTGTCTTACAGTTGTCTCGGTCAACATGAATCTCTAGTGTGGAAATTGGAAAGACAAGGCTGGGCTGGTGCCTACCCCTTGCTGCAGTTACATACATTTAAAACGACATGATAAAAATTATCTATTATGTTACTTTTGGCCTTGCTTTTGTAGATCACAATAAAACCTCTGTATTAGTTTCAGTTTATTTCATTACCAGTGAAAACTCCTCACAGGAGCTTTAAGTAATGATTTATAGTTATTATTCTTTCATTCAGAATAGCATGAAATAGTGATCCTGGGGATAAAAGCTCAACCGAGTACATATGTTTTAACATCTGTTAAATGTGTGTTATCTCTGCCTCCTACTTCCTTCAATATGTTTGATGTTTGTCCAAAACATCTGCTTTAAATATAAAAGCTCTCACAGCTTTTTTAAAATGCTCTTACAGCAGCTGACACATTCAGTTTCCATGACAAGATTCAATATGTAAAATATCATGTATAGTGAGCAGGTTTCTATGGTGGTGGTGTTTTGTTGGTGTTTACTTCATTTGCCTTCTTTAATTTCATAGTTTGCTGTGTTGTTGCAACAGCTTTGTGTCTTTCCTTGAAAGATAATCTCTTGGGCTTTTTGCTTTTATCTGGTAAGACAGTTTGAAACAAACAAGAAACATGGATAAAGAGAAATGGAAGACATTTACCAAATCACTGCAGGACCAGGAATCAATCCAATAACCAGTGCAACATGGATTACAGGGTCTGAACATGGAGCCCCTGCTGAATCACCAACTAAACCAGTGACTCGGTTTTTTGATTTGACCTGTCCTGCTTTTCTTGGCTGTCTTTATTGCTCGTCTTCTTTTCCTCAAAAACAAGCTCAAATCAACAATACAATTTTCGATGCATTGATGTGACTCCAGTTGATCCTTCTATAAAGGATTAAAGCCACATTCATTGGCAACTGTCAATGAGGAACTACAGGCTGTTGCTTGAAATTTTGGTCTGTAATGAACAATCTGAATCAAGATTAAATCTGAATCCTTAAATAACATTTTCTGTGAGTAACTTTTGCGTCATCAGCTCTGGAATAAGCTAGAAAAGTATGTCCACTATTGTTTTGAACTTCACCTTATTTGACCGAAAAGTTAAAGACAAGATACTCTGAATTTCCCAAACCTTCCTAAATACTGCTTATGATGCACTTGGTGCCTATATCAGAAAAGAGCTTTTTAGTCTGTCTGTATGTTTTTATTTTGCCGTGTTTGGGCTGATTCTGAGTGTCAACCTCCAGTTCGTCAGAGTGTAGCCCCCTGGCGAATCACAGCACACAAGATGTGAGGACAGACTTAGCAACCAAGTGCCAGGTTGTTAAAACATACCCTTTAGGAAGCTACTGGTGGCAGTAAGCTGGAGAGGAGGGGCCATTGTTGCATGTATTAACAACAAAAATTTCTTCTTTTTACATCTGGAAGCATGGTGAAATTATTGCTTTTTAACATTCATTTGTTACAGTGCACCACCTATAACTTGATTATCACCCCTGTTAATGTGACAAAATGTGCACAAAAAATCATAAAGATGCTTTATGTAGTGTAACCCTAATATGACATACAGTGTATTAAAAAAAAAACAGGTGGGAAATATTGCAATGAGTGTGCTGTCAATAGGAGAAAAGCAACATTACAAAGAGATGGAGGCTGCAGGGACTCCTCATGCTCTATGAATATATCTTGCACCACAGCGTTAAGCACAAACACTTGTAGTATTTTACAAAAATAACCAGAACGCCCACAGTTACTAATCTCTGTGATCCTGTGTAAAGAGAGAGGCAATCACATCCACCACTTGCCAGCCCACATCCCAATAAAACACACATGAAAGCTCAAAGAAAACTCTCATATGACGCAGAATCTGACTCGCACTTCCTACTGAGATAAAATGAAGCTGAAGTCATCCACAGACAGACGCCAACGTGCGACACTAATGATCATAAAAATAATGGTTAAAGATCCTGCACACAAATGTGATCTCTTCAGAGTAGACTCTAGACTGTCTTTGATTCTTCTAAAGCTGTATTCCCTGTTAGACTGAAATGAAAAACTGTTTCACAGCAACACAGGAGCGTTTGAATCCAAAATAATTAACACCATTAGAAGAAGTGCTCCAAGTGGAAGACATCTGGTGTCACCCGAAAAGATCCGACTCTTTATTCCCTCGTTTTTCCATTATGGCTTTCGATAATCTCTCAATCAGGCTTGCGTTAATTGAATGCATCTCCTCAGTGAACAACCCACACACACACACAAACAAAAACCAGCACACACAAAAACACAGGTTAACGCAGACGTCCATCCGTTTTTCAATCCCACTCTCACTGCCATAAGGCCTAATGACTTTTCTCCATCCCTTCTCACAGTCATTTCATCCTTCCTATTGCCTGCGTGACCTGTCTCCTTCTCAGCATATGAAATTAGTGACTTGACATCGGTAATTCTCAGGGATGCATATGCAGCAGCTGTGCTCTTGTATCACACTGAGAAGTAAATGTGACTTTAAATCAGTGACATTTCTCCTTACATTACCTGCTCCTCTCTTTAACAGTCATTCTACTCTGGATGTGCAGATAAAGACACTCATTTAGGTAGAAATTTATCAGTAAATTTGGGATAAATAATGAATCATTGTGGCCAGACGGTGGAATGATTTGATTAGGAAACTAGGAAACTAGGTGGTTCATTAGTAAAACAAAGTTTATCAAAGGTACCATGAGGAACTTTCTGCTTGTGTTGATTTTGGCACCCACTCTGCTGATATTGTCCAGGAAAAAATGTTAATGGGTGTTTTGGACGCTCATAAAGCTTCAGGATAGTTTGAAGTCTCACTAGTTCCAATGTTTTCCTTGGGAGAGCAAGTGTTGCATCTTCATAGAGAGGGTGCTGGTAGATGTTCCTCGTGGTGGTTTTCCCAGCTCTCTGTCCACTATATAGAATGAGCTTGTGAGCTTGTCTGTGCGTGTAAATGTGTGCACGTTTGTGTGCCTTCGAACGCGTTGGGGCGAAACTTCACTGTACGCGCGAGGAGAAATGTGAACAAGCCGATGTGCAGATGACATCCCGTCATGCAAATATGATGAATAACAAAAGGCTATTGGTCTGTTATACTGGAAAAAAAAAGGTGTCGACCGGATTTATGAGAGACATAACTCTAAATCACTTCTGCTGTGAACTGGGGCTATACGGAAAATAAAATTAACTCGACTTCCTACCGTTTTGGAACATATCACACTTAATACATGAGTTTCAAAGACCTCTATCTCATCAACATGATCAAAGTTTCATTAAAGCCTGTTAAAATGTAAAACAATGTATTCTACCCCCTGAGGATTATCATTTCACTGCAGGTAGCTGAAATTGTATCTTGGTCCTTTTCATAATGGCTGCTCTCAAGAAATCATCCACATGGAAATCACTGCTAATTTTCAAGAAGTTGCAGTAAGAAAAACATCTAAATTGTTACCCATCTTCAAAAATGTGACACAAAAAGTACATCACAAACAAAACAATGTAGCAGGGGTGGCCAACCTGCGGCTCGCGAGCCACATGCAGCTGTTTGTCTTTCAGTGTGCGGCTCTTTGATCCATTCATAAAAAAATATATTATATTGTTATGAGTAATGGTGTGCCAATCAATCTAAAATATTGATATATTGATGCCAGCATTGTGATCAGTACTGATCAATACTTGGGTGATGAGATTGATACTTAAGTTTCAGTTTCTTTTCTCGACATCACACAGTTGCTCATAGCTATCTTGATCGATAGATGGAACTTTGTCTCTTCTGCAGTAAAAACTAAAATTTGTCTCAGACACGGTTCCAAGTACAAATTTTAATACTCTTACAAACACAATAAATGTCACTACAGAATTGGAAGTGTATTGATTTTCATCTTATGTCCTTTCGTTTATGTGTGAGAGGAAATGCATTTGTGATGTGGCTCTTTGTAGTACCACGGTAGTTTTTGTGGCTCTTGGTCTCTGACTGGTTGGCCACCCCTGCAATATAGTAATATTTTTGTGGCTTTGTAGAAGAGTTAATAAATGATAGACTTCAAAAAAATTAGAATTTTGAGCTGGGTTTTTTTGATGGTTCAGGATTTATAGGGTTAAACTACTAACAGCTCTGGACCAGACTTTAATAGTTCAGTTTACAGTTTTGATTTATAAATCATTGTGTTTTCAACAATCTTAAGCACACACAGGATGACAGGAAAATCTTTAAGTAATGCTCCTGTGAACATAAGTGTAGGAGCATGTATTTTTGTTGGTCAGGATTCTTTCAGCGTTTGGAATAGAGAGATAAAATGTAAAAATATTTCTAGTTGAAGCAGTTTCACAATAAAACTCAGTGTTCCTCAGATTCTTGTTGGCAGCCATGGTATGTGTAGAGAAAGCTTTTAGCAGTGCGCCCATAGACTTCCATTGGATCACCTCATCTCTGGAGTTCAGTTAGTGTTGCTTTACAAAGGTCTTTCCAGTTTTACTATTTTTAAAAACAGTTTTTATAGGACATCAGTTTTTCCATCTGTAGTTCAAATAATCAACAATGCAGTTGGAAGACAGACTTCATAAAACTGCAGATAAACTTGATGTAGATGTGAAAGATAAATGTAAGATAAACATGTTGGAAGCTTATCGCTACTGGTCACACTTTTCTTATTTAACGATTCTGTATGGAGACTTGTATCTCAGACTGCTCCACTTTAAACTATGGATGCAGACCCGTATTATGACAACAATCTGAGGCCATGAAAAAGGGAAAAATAGAAAAGTAGAGAGAGGATGAGGCAGAGAAGGATAATTAGATGACAAAGTTCAGGTTGGTGTTTTCCCCGCTTTTAGTCTAACACAAGTTCACTCCAGCAGCGTAATTTTAAAACACACCTCTATAGCACTAAAGCTATAGTTTGGAGGCCGACCCGTCTCCACCTTTCATATGCACACCTGCCTCTGCTTCACACACACAGAGAAACACACGCACACACACACCCCGTGGCATGGTAATCACTGTTTATCTCTGCTCTATCATTAAGCTTTATGAGACAGGATGCATGAGCGCGAGTGTTTCTGAGAGATGGTGAGTGTTTTCTATTATGTGCATGCACAGCCTTGCCTTTCACTGAGGTGCACTCAGACTTCAGCCCTGTTAGAGGAAGCTGCAGTTTCCCTTTACATTCTTACAGCAGCAGCGGTGGCGGCCACCCACAGCCGGAAAATTGCCCCCAGTGCTACAAAAATGTGGGAACAATGAAAAGTCGTCATCTGGCCATATCTAAACACCCCAAACATACAATTGTACTGTAATTACAGTACAATCAGGCACATGAGGAGACACTGGAGACGTCTGAACTGATAGGTGGGCTGGCAAAAATACAACACTCAGCCCAATAGGTTATAATAGAGGGAGAAAATGAAGACAAGTTTGAAAATATGGAAAAATAAGAAACAGGTTGTTAGGCAAGAGTGTAACATGTTGAAATAGAGGAAAAATACATATCTTTGTTTCTAATGAGAATAAATGCTGATCTTAACATTCTCTTTATTAGTCATCAAAGAATTTCAACAGTTAGTGTCTGTTTCTGTAATTTCTGTATTTTTACTTCTCATTTTTTAAACTCTAAAGATATAGACAGCATTGCTCATTTTAAGACTGGATATTAGTAACACGGCTGCATACTTTTAACTGTAATCATTAAATCATGGTGGAAGCACACCAAAATTGGGACAGTTTCAAGACAAACAACTGCACGGGGTGTCTTTGAAATGTAAAACTTGACCCTGTATTTTTCACTTACAGTGTAGGGAAGGGGAGGGGTTTTAACAGCAAACATTACACCCTCATTTTCCATACAGCCATCTTCAGACTTTCAACAACTGACCTCAAATTCAAGAGCGGCACCCATGTGCAACAAATCCTGTTTCACAATTCTTCAATTTTGCGGTCATCTCTTCCCCGCATGCCCCGTCCCTCCCAATTTTCCACTTTCTCTGTGGCTGTGGAGTTTGATGGGGAAATTACAGGCCTTGGCACATTTGCCCTGCTTCAGCTACAATTAGAGCTCATTTTAATTAAAGAAACAGAGTGCCAATTACCCTCACACACCTAGAGAAATGGATACAGGGGCCAAAGGAAATAGGTAGGGAGGACATATCACAGGGTTTGGAATTTCAGATGAAAAATCTATAAAAACCAGATGGGTTTATTAATGATGACATGTAATACACTGTTTCTATTTCTATTGAGATATGTAATCAATACAGGACACCAACAAGTAATAAATCATCAACCGCTGAGCACAGGACTCACATCTGCTTGTATAATATTTGTTTGGTGGTTTGGGACTTGAAGCTGATAAAGTTCAGGCTCTGACTGAACTTTTGTTCTTTGTTTGGAGAAGAAAAATAATTCCTTGATAACAGTATTATTGTTCTCCAGGTACAATTCAAGACCTTGCGTGTTAAAGGGGATATAGCTAGCATGTGTTTCAAATTTGGCTAAGCCTATATCCTGAAAACAGACGGGCTTCAGGGATGTTCTGCGCCTGGGGAAATCTGATACCTTCATGTTTCAAATTCAGGTTAAAGGAATAGTCGTGGAAATGCATTCAGAAAGCTGCTAGATGGAAATATCTGGACCACTCTCTCCCTCAGCAGAGTAACCTTAGCTTAGCTCAAAGAGTGGGAAACAGGGAAAGAGCTAGCTGAGCCCACGATCACAGTTTCAGAGCCCTTCCCACTGACGCTTTGTGTAGGTAGAAGATGAAAGTCATTCAGCAGCTCCTCCTTAGTGATGGCTACAAGTCTGTTTTGAATTAATGCTTCATATTTGTTTTCTTTCCAGAGAGGCTGCACAGAAAATGTAAAAACTAGCGCTGTTTGAAGACTGTTCTTATACTGGAAAATATTTCTTAATATTTTAGGCCATTATCAACAATGAACAGCAACTTTTCAAAGTGTTTTGATGGTATCCAAATGATCTTGCTTACATGAGTGGCTCTATAGAAGGCAGTTCATACAAACAACCAATCAAAATGATGTTTTAAAATTTAAAACAGCTCTAGACCTGACAGTAATATCCCAGGATGAAAACCAGTGTGGTGAGTGTATGAACGTCTTCATTTGTTGCTTTCAAGCTGCCGGGTCAAAAAACAAAACACTGTTACTGGACACAGGCCCCAACGTCCCTTAGAAATATTCTTTTTTTTATTATTATTACATTAGAAGTGAAGAATGTACAGGCAGATTTGTTGTTTAATCTCAAAGTTCTTTATCAGCAGTTACTTTGAAAAATTAACCAAGTACAAATACAAGTTACCTTTAAAAAAAATGTAATCAGCGACTTACTCTAAGTGTCACAATATTAAATTAATGTACCTGATTACTTTTAGTTACTCTGGGATTACTTAAATACCAAACAAGCACATAAAGACAACAGAGTATGAAAGAAGTGTCATCTTCCCCTTGTATTTTTTTAGAGAAACATAAAACGATAAAATCTCCTGCACACAGGAAATGCTGTTTAGTTGAACACATAGACCGGGACAACCCACAATGTTTTTAACAAATCAGGTGGCCATATTCTGAATTTTAAAAAAAAGAAAAAAGAAAAAAGAAAAAAGAAAATTAAAACTACAATGAAAATTTAGGCAGTACACCTACTGAATTATCCAAGTATTCGACTGAAAAACAGTATTGTTCATAAAGTTGACAGGAAATATGCTTTGACAAAGCAAACTTAAAATCTTCTCCTTTTTCTAAATAAACAGAAAATCTGTTCCAGATACGGCTTTGTTTTAGTACATGGGTTAAGAACATCAACTGTATTTTTTTTAACAAACCATGTGTCCACACAGTACAGTGGTTATTGACAGCTTAGCAAGCTAACAAACCTGAACTTTAGCTGAATGGATTTCTGTGTACTTCAGCTAACGTTAGCACTTTGTTTTCATACCAGTAGACGTTTCTTCAAGTTGGACGTAGAGTCTGCACTGTACTATAATGTTGTCCCCTTTTGTGATTTAAACTCAAAATAATGTTTCCACTCAGTGAAGGCTTTTTTATTTACCCAGGAGGCCATAATGATGAATGACCTTAGCTTATGTTATGTTTACTTACAGCTCAAGGCTGTACAGGTGGTCGCTTCACGTGTTGTTTTGTTGTGGCATTGCGTCGTGCCGCAATGCGTCCTCACCGTGCATTGTAGTACCGTATTTTCCGCACTACAAGGCGCTTCGGAATATAGGGCCCACCTTCAATGACTGGCCTATTTGAAAACTGTTTTCATATATAGGGCGCACCACATTATAAGGCGCATAGAGTAGAAGATATAGTAGTGGCTGGGGTTGCATCCACTAGATGGAGCTGCGCTAAAGGGAATGTCAACAAAACAGTCAATAAGTCAGTCAAACTCAGGCTACATCCACATGGAGCCGCACATTTTCCGATCCAACTATTTTCTGTGCCGTTTTCAAAAAAAGCGCGCTGTAAAGACGAAGCCGTTTCTGCCGTCCACAAAAGCCGTTTCCAGAGATCAGTTCAAATGCCAGACCTTTGGGGGGCGCTGTATTGCTCTAACAATAAACAAGAGAAGAAGCCCGGGCCAGCCTGTGAGCTAATGTTAGCACTTAGCAGAATTCCTCTTTACAGGTTCTTACTGCTTACCGCTGTTACTCCGACGACGCCCCCTGACTGCAGTAGCCATGATTAATCAATATAGATCCATATAAGGCACATCGGATTATAAGGCACACGGTCGGCTTCTGAGAAAACTGAAGGCTTTTAGGTGCGCCTTATGGTGCGGAAAATACGGTATATCCCATTTGATTTTAAAATGTAATCCAGCTAAATAATATCCCCTTTTTAACAAATATACCGGTAATCTGATTACATGGTGTTTTCTGTACTGTACTGGATTACAGCTGTGGGGGTTTTTTGTACTGTTTTCTGTACTGTACTGGATTACAGCTGTGGGGGGTTTTTGTATCCTAATTAAGTAACGCCATAACATGTAATCCATTATTTCCCAAGCCTGATCATCAGAGTTATCTTCAATAGTGCACAGAAAGAAAGTAACTAAAAGGAAACAGCTTTTCTTTTTCATGTCAGCGCCTCAGCCGTCTTTTTCTTTGCATAGGTTACTGTGTGCCCATGAGCTTGAAAAAACTTCTGCCCTCAATGTGTGTGCGTGTGTGTGTGTGTATGTGAGTGTGTGAGACAGAGTTGTGTCTGGGGAGATTAGACCCTGGCTTCCCGTAGTTCTTGTTACCTTCCTGTCTCCTGGTTTTGGTGGTAGGGGCCGGCCCCTGTCACCCACATTCACATGCACGCCGACTCAGCTCGACGCGGTTTAACTACGACTGTATAACAAAGCCTGCTGCAGCACATGTAGACAAGCTCGGCTACTCTCAACTGAGAGGGGCAAGATGAAAGAAGCAGAGAAAGGGTGTTAATGTTTGACACTTTTTTTGTTTTTCTTCTCCCTTTGTGTCTGCTGGGATGCATATCAATACATGTTGTCTTTGGTTTCTGTCCCAGGACAGGATATGACCCAGTTAGAGAGGAAGCTTCATACTGGACAGAAACCAGAGATGCTACTAGAGAGGATCAACAAAGCTGTGAGAGGAAAACTGAGAGAGGATTTAGTGCAGGGCTAAGATGTGTGACCTCTGAATGGTTTGGCTTAAGTTTACCTGGTCGTCAGAGGTTCACCAGACACAATCATAACATCAATCACTCCCTGTGTTTTCACTGATCACACTCGGGAGTTCACACATCGGTCAAAAGACTTTTCTGCTTTAGCTGAGAACAGATTTACAACAGCAGTGACCACTTTATTGATTTCTTGTTTGGTTTTAACTGAACATATGTTGTCTTTTCCCAACCAAAAAACCTTTTAGCCCCTCATACTAATGGACCCGTATCTAACATGGCTCCAAATGTTTATCATACGGGTTGGATTGATCAATAGATCTTTCAAATGAAGACAATTAACAACCATTTTGACAAGACTATTTGTTTAAGATAAATTTTGCTGAAAATCTGAAGCATTTCTAGGCTCTGCTGTTTTTGTCATCTGTGATAAGTAGGAGTCTTTCAGTTTTAGACTGGATGAAAAAAAAAATATTTTAAGTCATCACTTCAGGCTCTCGGAAATTGCGATTAATTTTTCTTTTTTTTGAACTTTTCACACCTTTCCCAGACAAAACAAGAAGTCAGAAATGGTTGGCAGATTAAATCAACTGCATAAAAAAAATCATCAACAGTTACAGCTCTTCACAAAACAGAAGTAAGAATTTAACAAAAAGCTTTTCTGTGGTTTTGGAACAAAAACCAAATGTTTACTTAAACAGGTCGAAGCGCCCAGAGGTGCATCTATGATTCATCGGTATTCCCTTTTAATTTAATTGCTGTAAAGAGGAAGCAAACACTGCTGCATTATTCAAGTCACATAAGTTCAAAGGGAATATTTACTTAATTGCAGCGGTGGAAGCGAAGTCCGGAGCCTCATATGAAATGAGAGGTTGGGGTTAAGAGGATGTGAGACATCGACTCAGTTCTGTGCCTTTTTCTATCACCGCCTACAAGTAATGAGATTTGACCTGCGGTGTTAACGGCTCAACAGCTCTTGTGCATCTTGGACCCAAACTGCATTTTCCCTCAGACTAAAAAAATATCACACAGCTGCCAAAGGCCAAAGATAGTCCCAAAGAGACTATGAGAAATGGACATTATCTTCAGAGTGGTGACATCTATCATTCTTTTGTGGTGTTATTATAAGACGTCTGTTGCTGGACTTCAGAGCACAAGAGGAATTGACTCATATTGGCAAAAGGAGCTGGAAGCTATAGCGTCTGTTTCGTCTTCTTTTGAACTGTTAATCACTCAGAATTCAATTCTCTGTCTGCACATTAACAGAAGTGTAAGCTTTAAACACATAAGTCCCAACATTATCTCTAATACAGTGTGATTGAATTAATTGTCGTTTTTTGACAGCTTGTTTCTGCACCTTTGGAATATCGATCCACCACTGAGTGAATTCACCTCCTGCTACTTCCAATTACAGGCACCACTTTGTGTAGCCGCCTTCAAAAATAACCCAACTCCATGAAAGGCTGCTTCAGAACACTGTTGCAGGCAACACCAGCTCCCCAGTGGATTCCTGATACACAATCCTGACAGTACAGGAGTGAATTAGAAAGAAGTTCATCAGATTATTACAGGCTGGAAAGTTTTAACTGGATTGTTATAAACCCCTGTGTTTTCCCATCATGTCACCTTTCAAGGAAAGCACTGAATAAGAGACACAATCCAGAGATGACGTTCAAATTAGATAAAAGGTAACCATGTTGTGTTAGATCAGGGTGCAAAATCAGATTTTTTCTTCCTTTTTAGCATTTACCTGGGCGAGAACTAATGATTTTTTTAATTTGCAGTTAAAGCTCCTGTGAGGGTTTTTTTAACGGTTGTGAAATAGGTTGGAAATGTTTATGTGATTTATTAATGTAGTTATTTATCCTTAAACCAATAAAAAGGAAAAGGTGTCAGGCCAGCACATTACAGAAAATTGCTTTTTTGCATTGTGTGAGGACACATCCATCCAACTGACATTAGGCGCCATAATTAAAACAACTAAAAGCAGCAGCTTTAAATTGCAGATGGTTGCAAAATTCTCCTCTCTTCATGTTTTTTTTTAAAACATCAGAGAAAAAAGGGTTACCAATATTCAAAAAGCCAGTGTTATTCAGTTTGTTACTGTGAATGATTATGAAAGTGTAATATACCCACATTTGCTAGACTTGAGGTAGCCCATTGTGGGACAGCATTCAAACTTTTTAAGGAACTTTTATTTATCAGTCTTATTAATCTTGCACACAGAGCAGCACTTCTTACCCAAGAGCCAGCCTCCAGTGTTGAAAATGAAAACATTGTAGAAGTGCTAAAAACTGCAGTTCCTCAAGCATCCACTTCAGGTCGACCACAGAAGAACCATGAACCACATACACAACCTTTCAAAAAAAGCAGTTTTATAGTTTTTTGATTCTACAGTTGTGAGTTTCACCTAATACAGGGGGAGAGCTGACTCCTCTGACAGGCTTGTACACATTAGCTGTTAGTGAGAAGGTTTAGAGCTCACCTAATCCCAACCTTTTTGCCTCTTGTGTGGTGATCCAAAAGTTACTGCAGCATTTCCTGAATGGCAACTGCCAACAAAAGACCTCAAAACTAGAGCTGAACAATTAAGCGATTTTAAACCGACATCGCAATGTAATAGAATGCAATTTTCAAACCGCAAAGGCTGCAATTGGAAAAAAAAGATTCATGTACCCAGACCTGGAGGGAATACAGTAACTTGTATTTGTTCACCCTTAAAACCAGCAAAAGTCAAAATGCAGATCCATCCAGTAGATTGCAGGGCCATACCTCTTCATCACTTTATTCTTTATGGTATGTTACTCTTACTGACAACTGGAGGTCAGTAAAATTTCACAGTGTTCCATTTTCTTTTTCAATCAAGAAATGCAAAAAAGGCTTGTTTAAATGTTAACAGTATCTTATGTTGGTTAGTAATACTATAAAACTACTAAAAACTTGTGTCAAGTGAACAATCCAGAAGATAACCCCCCCCCAAAAAAAAAATAAATAAATAAAAAAATTGTATGCTTAATCGCAATTGCAATATTGGTCTAAAAAAAACGCTTTTAGGTTATTTTCCAAAATCGTTCAGCCCTGCTCAAAACCAATGGTTAGCATCACTGTATTATAGAGTCTTAACATGTTTACAGCCTGATACAATCACCTGTTTTTGTCTGAATAGTCCATGCTATTCAAGAATTGAGTATTCTTATAACTCGTGCATTTTTTTAATGCTTTGAATCTTACATATATTTTCATAGATGTAAGTGACTGAGCGGACTTACAGGCAGGTTCTGATGACCCTGTCCTGTTTGCTGTAAGAACTTTGTGTTTTAATAAAAATCTTCCTGTACTACCTCTTTCAAGTCAAATGCAAGACTTATGAATGTACAGTTTTTGGCGGCATGCTGTTCACTGACTCATCCCACACCTACCCAAGGGTACAGATAACAGGCTTTAAAACTACTACTTTTACACAGTCGTATTCCTGATGGTGTCCTTTGCTTTTATAGCTCCTATAAAGATGAAAGCATTGTTATCAATCTGTTTTATAACTAGCCGAAAACTTTTCACAGTTGGTTTAATTAGAAACTTATTAAATTCAGTCAGAAGAAGAAAAACTTGTTTTTGTAGAAAAGTCCCATCATTTCATCTCTTTTAGTGCTGCCACTTCTTTTGAGCTTTAAAAAAAATCAGTTACATTTTCAGTTTCCGAGACCTTGGTTCTTCAGAATTGAAAGGCAGAAATGTGTCTCATGTTTTGAGAACATTTGAACTTTTTGATCTTTATCAAGACACTTTATTTTGGGTGACATTTTTTACAGGCAGAAAGGTTTTCATCTTTTAAGAAGGATGTCTCAGAGTAGGACTCAAAAGGAAATAGGTGCCGATCTATAAAGCTCAAAGTCACACTCATCTAGCTAAAAAAATAAGTTTGCATTCTCAAATAATAATCTGCTCATTGGTTCCTCATCAAGGCGTCACAGAGCGAGTAGTCTCGATCCTGTGATCCATAGTCGGCAAGGGGAGACCATACATTTCATTATATGACTGCAAACAGACAAATATCAAACACTGTCAGTCTGTAATCTGACAGGAAACTTCAAAGATCATCCTGCGATGAAGATTACACATTTCTGAGACCGAAACCTGTCAATATATGAGTGTGTTTTTAAACTGAATGAGTCAAATTCAGGTCTGAAAACTTTACACACACACTACCCTGCTGTGTACCTGGGAGCAATCCTCTTCCATCTGCAGTCAGAGCTGCCCCCCACAAACCAACAAGCCTGCAGTTGCTACCTTCTTTATGGAAGGCTCCTGAAGGCAGGCTGATCATCTGCGAGAGCCGAGCCCAGCTATGTGTCATCAGAAAGAGAAAAAAAAAAACACCATGGGAGAGTGCAGGCTATAAGCTTGTTTTCAAACACTTTCTCAATCCTTTAAGAGGATCTCTATCCCCTTGTATTGAGGCCTGAGGTGAGGGTCAGTCACACACACCGGCTCCCTGCAGGGAGGACACTTTGGAGAAAAATCTGGGATGATCTTCCTTAGCTGCAGGAGACTTTGCCACCCCCGTGTAAGCTGTCCTTTCAAATAATTAGCGCATATATCTTGCCAGTTAACTACAGATTTATTAGCAGAGTTTTTTTGTCTTTCTGTCAAGAACAGAGAAGACTTGGATCTACTCCAAATATCTACTTCAGTATGTGCTTTCCCTTACAGGGCTGGAATGATGAACTAATCTTTAGAGATGCAGCAGCAAATATAACTTCAGTAGTTAGCCTGGAAAAAGCATATAAATGTGAACTTTTATAAAGCAATATATGACAGGTGACCTATCTTATTTCAAATCTGGCTCCATTAAAAACCCACAAAGCTCCGTCTACTGCTGAGAAGCATCTAACAAACTCTCCATGAGCCCCAAAAACGTCTACTGCTGCACTTAAAACAGAGTTTTTATCAAAGCCTTTACTGAAGCAGAATCCACAATCAGTTTTTTCTTTTTCTTCCTTTTTTTTTTTTTTATTTTGGCAGAGGTGGGGGGTTGGGGGTCTTGCAGGGGAGAACACACACATATACACACACATGCAGAGAGAGTTTTCAGTGACTAATCTGCTGTGGGAGGTGGACAGCTTGAAGCTTACAGTGCAGACTCCATCTAAATAAACCATCTAAGGATTGACACGTCTAAGTAGAGATACAAGAAAACAGACTTTTTAGCGAGAAGTTTCTCTTTTATTCTGACACATCACATTTTTTTTCCACATTCAAACAACAGACACGCTGAGGGGCTAATTCTATTCATCAGTCTGTGCCTCGCAGATTGGGTGTTTGTGAGGCGGTGACCGACATATCCAGAATAAAGATAGACTCGTCGTTCAATGTGAGGCCATTTGTTTGACTAATCAAGTAAGAGGGCAATTTTCATCTCTTCAGCTGGACACATTAAGTTTTTAGCAAAGGCTGAATTCTGGAGTTTACCAAATAATTCAGTACGTCTGATGTCGCAAAAACAGACTGTTCAATAAAACTGTTTGCAGTAATTGGACAGGGCTGAGTGCAGGTACCAAACAGAAGTGGTATGTAAGAGGATACGGCATTATGTGTGCAGCACACATTAAAAAAAGATCCCAGCCTGCGAGAAAGGGTGTTCAATACTCCTTTAACTGAGCTGACCCTCTCCTTTTTAGAGCATGACTCCTTCTTACAGCTCTTAGCAGTGAGCATGTTGTAGGAGGGCAGCTAGCACAGAGGAATGTCTCTGTTATTCCTTACATAGCAGAGCCCACATGGTTCATGTGCTATATGAAAGCAGGCCCAAGGAGATGTGCTGGAGCTGTGTGCCAGGCGAACGTGAAAGTGGGAGAAAATGTGCACCACTTCTCTGGGTTTGTCGTCGAAACCAAGTGAATTGCATTTTAACTAAAAAAACTTGCATATCAAGCACCAAGATGTAGGTCAACCAACCTGTGACGCAGGGAGGAATACATCCCAGACTCAAATCGAATCAAGTCTACTGACAGTGCATGCTTCAAGCAGCGACTTTTTTTTCATCAAGGTTGCTTTTTTTAATCAATTCTTGCTCATGCGGCCTCAGAAGCCTCAGAAGCCTCAGCTGCCTCGTGTTGTCAGCACCTCCTTCAAGATTTTGTTCCGTTTTTTGAGTGTAACAACTCAAGTGTCACAAGGCGTGAGAAAACAAGGATCGCTTCACAATAGGCTTTTTCGATAAGCATCAAAAAACAGTGATTAGAATGCAGGATAGAGGCCGAGATGGGCCTGAGATAAATAGCTTCTTGCCTGTTGTTGTCTCCTAATTGAAGGCCTTTTAATCCCCTTGTTATAATCACATATTCAGCCCTGCGCAGACCTGGCCCCAGGTGTGTATGATTACAGAATGCAAATAGGCAACATACCTACTTTGCTCATTATGCAGTGTGCAGACGTGCACATGCTTGCACCTTCCTTGCCCTCCCTGCACCCACTCTTTCTCTATTTCGTCAACTCACGCTGGTCTCCCCGTCTCTCCTTGACTCACTTCAAAGAGAACCCCCCTCCCCCCCGTCCCTCTAAAAGTGCCATTCTCCTTGGTGCTTATGGCTGATAGGCTGTGGCCTCATTCCCTCTCTGCTGCAGCCTGTCCCCATTGTGTCCCACTCTGAGAGAGAGAGGAGCATGTGGGTGGAGGACAGACCGGCTCTCCAAAGTGAATGCCTGACATGGATGTATGGGCTGTATCCTCTCACCAAGCTAAACTATCCACCTGCAATTCCCTGCTGCCATATGCATCCTCCTCTGCGAAGAAGAGCGATAGAGACGGATAGAGAGACACGGCCTGAGAGTACTTGTGGCACTCGGATGCCTGTTTAACTCTTGAGGAAGCTAATCATCGGATTGAGGTGCTGAGGATGATGGGCTACAGGCTTTCAGAGAAGGGGGGTGGGTTGCTTTAAATGCAAATCCCTTTCTTATAAAAATCGGTTCCGTTTAAAAGGATTTCTGGGAAACGATCCACATTTCCACGGCAGGGGAGACAGTCAGCAAGAGAAAAACAGCAGAGCAGCAGTCAAACATCAAGGAGACAGAGGACGTGGAAAGAGTAGCAAAAGAAAAGGCTACATGTCTGTGAAAGAAGGGATTGAGGCTCAAGGAAGGCCTCTGAGATAAAACCATCCTCTCTGCATGTGAGACAGTCAGTTAGTTTCAGTTTAGATTGAGAAACGTTACGGGATTCATCAGGCGAGTTATGCTGAGTGGGAGTCAGGAGGTGAAAGAGTAAACAGACTACAGACTGTGTATAGAAAGAGAACTGCCCCCCTTTATTGAACCTCTTAAGAGGGTTGATGTCAATCATGTCGTCCACCTACTAGCAGTCTTTCAGCAAATTACAGAAAAATCCACCCAGGATGTTTTGATCCCACACGATGAAGTCTGAGTTTCTTTAGCAGACTTGATATGAATAACTTGTGAGCGTTGCAGTATTTATTTATTCAAGATAAAGAAGTGCTTTGGCTTAAGAGCTGCAACTTGTTGCAACAGTACTGAGGACATGATTTTGACATTTTGGCAAAATTCCAATGCAATAGTCTATTTATCAGCGCACAGAGAGAAGTTTTTTTGATTTGATGTTGGTTTGTTCACAGAAGAACAAAAATATTGGTCACATTGGCCATCCATACCATGCCCAAACACACTTTAACCCTGAAGTCCAGTTTGTTTGGCCAGTGTGACTGCAAGTACACTGTGCTCAGGCGCCGTACGCTTCCTTGGCTTTGGCATGTTTTGGCTTCAGCGCGGTATACTTCATCCATGAGCACAAGAACAAGCACCCGCATGCAATGAGGACATAACATATGATTAGGGATGGGTGCCAAATAAGGTAGTTTTATAGTAGAGATAGACCAATATGTTTTTTCAGGGCTGACACTGATTTTTAGCAGTCAAAGAGGCCGATAACCGATATTTGGAGCCAATAATAATTTGCAGTCAAAGTAAAAATATTGGCATAAAAATCTGAATTGCACAAACTTCAACCTTTAACTTAGTTCAAATGCCTTAAAGAATGTGTTTATTAAACAGCTCCCTGGCTCAGCAGTATGTCTTAAAAAGTTCAATGAAAACTTAAAAAAAAAAGTTTTCTAAAGTTTTCTACAGTTAACAAAGTTTTTCAAAATTTCAGAGTAACTGCAATAAAACTAGACTGAATCGAGTTTGTGCTGCCTTTTATAGGAATGTAATGCAGTTGCATACATTTTCTGATAATCGGCGGATAATTGTTCTATCCCTATTGTATAGGTGCCGACCGAATTCTGTCAGTAGTACTGAGTACCAATTTGTGTAAAATCAAACTGTACCATGTTTAGGTACCTAAAAGCATCCTTGTGACTGTGAGACAGTGGAAGAGTAGGCAATTTTCCATGCTGGACTTGAACACAGCACTGCAAGATTACAAATTGAAGGAAATATGTCGAATTGAAAAACCTAGTGATTTTGTTATCAGACTAATTCATATTTAGTACAACATTTACACACACAAAAGTACAAAAAAGTGGTACAGTTGAGTACTGATACTGATTGCCAGATACCAAGCATCATGTGAAAGCATCCATCCCTACATACAACACATGATGTATAATTGCTGCTACCACTCCTCTCAACAGTCATTTTAAACAATGGTGGGGGTGTCAGAGGACTGAGTCAGACCAAAACAACTTAACATAAGTCAAACAGTAACTTGAACAGTAGCCATTTTCTCTGTGTTCATCATTGTGCTGACTCTGATGAGACTCCACTTCTAAACAGATGCATGGGGGGGGGGGGGGGGGGGTTCATTGTGCCCTCCCACCATGCATCTGTTGTCAAGTCACAACCCTTTTGATGCAAAACATAAAAGATAGAAAAATTCACTTCATGTACAACAAGTAAAGAATATGATGACATGAAATATTCCAACAAAAATATTTCAACCAGGCTGTAAAAATGTTGAAAACAGGCATCTTAACATGGGAAACAAGGGGAAGTCAAGTACTTCTGAAGCCTAGGACACACATGGTAATGCAGTTTCTCTGCAGTTTCTAGCTCTGCTGCATTGGCTCAGTTTTGCAACATTTAAGATTTTTCTTTTACAAAACAGCCAGAGTTTTTTAAATTAAAAGTAATTCATTTCAGTTTTTGTTTTCCTCACTCTTGTCTAAGACATAATTTGGATTTGTTCAAAACAAGCCGAGGAAGGTGTCCTATTCTAACTAAAAATGGAGGCTCACAGATATTATGGATTGGGTTGTTTTTTAAAGAACAGTTCAGATTGAGTTCACTTTTTATCAAAGTCATAATCTACCCATGAGATAAAGTTATCCTGGGCTTTTCCTAACACTGATCAACAACTGGCGCTATTTTCATATTTCAAAACACAAAACTATGCAATTAATCCAAAATAATCAACAGATTAATCAACAAGTAATGTGCAGAGTTGTAATTGGTTTCCCTTGCAGCTCCCAGCCTACCAACACCAATCAACAGCATCACACTACTCACGCTGGAGCGAGAAATTTGCTTCCAGGAAGATTTTAACATCTTTTCAGCCCACTCACATTTGAGTGAGACGATGCATCAGCATTCATGGTTGTTTCACACCAAAAAATGTAACAAGTACATTGTTTTTTAAATGACAATATGTTTTAATCATGTTCCGCTAATGGAGGCGTGATTTCTTTACCACTTAATCTCATTTTTCTCACTTGGCTTCTGGTGCATCTGCTCTTAGCTGTGTAAGCTCTTTGTTCAGAAGTGAAACAAAGGGGGTTAATGTCACCTCTTTTGAATACAGCTGGGGAGTCAGTCATAGAAAAAACCGCCGTGTGTGAAGTTTGCCAGAGACAGGATGGTACTCCCCCCTTTTCCATATGCTCAAACTAAAGAGTTATGTGTTCCTTTTATCACCCAAACAGCATGATGGGCTTTTGCTCAATTTTTCACAGCTGTACCAGCTTGTGCACTTAGTGGAAAAACATTTGTAAAAAGGAGGAGGTAACAGCAGCAGTAACACACCTTATTAGAGAAAATAGACTCCTCATTGTCAGCTAGTATAAAGAAGGATTTATAACGCTGTTAAAGACATGAGCACAAGCCTTCCAGGCACACATAAAACATTTTAGTAAGAAGACACTGGCTATGTTTACATGCAGTCATTAATCCTTTCATATTTGGAACACTAGCAATAAACCAGTTGCACATGGCTATGTAGACATCAATAACACTTTTTAAAAACCAGAATATGCTCATATTCTGTTTTTTAAAAACCTCCAAAACACCCAAAGGTTACTCCTTTTCTAACCCAAATATTTGGTGATGTATACGCGTGTTGGAATATCCACATCAAAAGGAGCACTAATTTGTGTTCTGAGCACATTTTGTTCGCAAGGAATCTTGGTCTTTAGAGTACAGGAAGTCCGCCATGCTTCTGCTTCTGCTTCTGCTGTTGTTGTTGTAGTTGTGGCTGCTGCTGTGGATTCAGGAAGAAGAACCAAAACATGACGTGCATTTCGTCATGACATTCTCCATACATTGAGATGTTGCCCATGCGTTGCTAATTTGATCTGGGTACCGTGTAAATAGGAATAACCCTTTTTGCTCACACATGTGAACTAGGGATGGGCAATGATTTTCGAATATTTGAATAGTCGTCACCATAACAAAAAAAAAAAAGAATAGTTGGGTGAGGGTGATCTTCAAATAATCTTTGAATAGTTACAAGCAAATATCGAACAGCTCTTTTTCTCCAGATGCCCATCCCTAATGTGAACAGGTTAATTTGAATGTTTCAAAAAACGGAATATTGACCTTGACCCAAATATTGACTGCGTGTAAACATAAGTTGTTTTTCTACAAGTGGTATTTAAGGATATAGCCGAGAATTATGAAGCATTTCAGTTAACTTATATTCATGCTACATAGTCCAATTAAAACAAATCCAGTAAAATAATTGTGCTTGTAATGAAGCATGAAGCTGCTTTCATCACCAAACATTCAAGATGGTAGCATTGCTTGGATGAAGTGAGCATAAAGGTCATGATTTTACTTTTTCTGCCTCGTTTGTTGTACTGAGGTTGGTCTGTAGCTCTCCCTGTAAGGTGTTCTGGAGATTGACCGCCATCAACGATTTACTCGCTGCGCAGTGAAGCCCCTGTGGCAATTTTACAAACATTAATTAGGTTTGTTTGCTGCCAAATTTGCAGAACTTTGGTTAAAATCAGAGCAGAGGGAAAATGAACCTTGGGACAAGCGTATCATGAAATCTTTGTAAAAATGTAGCGTAGTAAAAGCTTGCTTGATAGATTCAACAGAGAAGTACTGTGTAGTTTCTATTGCATCAGCAAGCTTTTTCATTTCCATCCTCCGTATCTTTTGAAAATCACTTTTACTCAAAGTTGTATGCACTAATGAAAAATGAGATCACTGGATGACTGGGAGTTTTGAAAGAAATCACTGGGCTACATTGAGAGCACCTCAGTTGGCAGCCCCCTAAATCCTTCAAAAACAGCAGAAAAAAACATGGATCTTGAATGTGAATCTGTTGTTTATCGCACTTGCAAAATCATTCTTAATTTTTAAAAGGTTGGGGTAAGAATAACATCTAAATTGTTGCTTATTTTCTGAAATGAGTGTTTTCTGCATTAAAAGAATGCACCTTACTAAAAACTAGGGATGGGCACAGAATTAGGTACTTCTATAGGTATATATTTTATAGGTATTTATAGGATGCATTTTGGTACCATGTTTAGGTACCAAAATGCATCCTTGTGACTGTGAGTGAGTGGAAGAGTAGGTGATTTTCCATACTGGACATGAACACAGCATTGCAAGGTTATATATAGAAGAATAAATATGTTACATTGAAAAAAAATTATACTTTATTATAAAACAAATTGATTATTTTAATTTTCCACAAACATGAAAAAGTACAGAAAATTGATACTGTTAAGTACCAGTACCAATTGCCAGGTACCGGGCGTTGGTACCGTATCGTTTCAAATGTAAATGGTACCCATACCTACTAAAAACTTTATGCAAAAATTTGAAAAAATCTCCCAAATGATCAACTGTGATACAAAAAAAATATAATTTACAAAATGGTAAAGCAATATTTTTTATTATTATTTTGTCAAAGCGTTAATACACGTCTCGGTTCCAAAATTTAGAATTTCTGGCTTTTTTTTTTTTAGTGCACCAGGCTTTACAGGGTTAAAGCAGGGGGCTCTATCATTGTGGCCTGTAGAGGACACCATGAAAATGACCAGTAAAACCTGCCTGGTGGCTCAGCTTGCAGCCCCTCCCCATATCCCACTTTAGCAAAAGCCTGACATAAAACTACTTTACTATATTAAAACACTGTAAGGATGAAAAAGAAGAAAAATGTTGTGATAAAAGTTTTTGAGGTATCGCCATGCCTGGGTTGAAATATATGCTACATTTGTATGGAAACTAGATCTACAGACCTGTTACATCTCTGATGCTCACACTGGTGATTCAGCGACACAAGCTTTCAGAAATGCCTTCGAGCCATGGAAATTAGATGGAACAGAGAAGAATATGTCATCCAGCTGGGTGGAAAATGGTCCTACGAGTCTAGATCAGTGCAGACAAGTTTGAATCACTGTGACTGTGGACCTGAACAGGATATGAGACTGCAGAGCTCCTGTCACTGCTGCATCTGTTGCTATAGGTGAGAGATGAATGTATAAGGAATAATGAGGGGAAAACAAGATGCGTACTTCATAGGTTCGACACGTGTGTGGGAGGAAAAGGAACATTATTAACATCAGATTTGTTGGGTTATGATAGGAGGGCTACATTAATGAATATTGAGTGTAAGAGGATAAAGAGCATTCATAAAGTCAAATATGCTTTAAAATCATAGAGGGCTGCATTAGTGAGAAGTAATTTTAATTCATTCCATAAAAAGCTTGTTTAGTTTGTGGCCTTGGTTTACTAGCATGTGCTTTACATACTATAGCAAAGCAGGGTAAAAAAAAAGAGTGCTAGTTTTTCTGTGTGTGACCATGAGAGTGCATCCTCAATACTAATTTCCACCAAAGCCTGCTATTAATTTCCAGCCAAAGTAATTATCTGATCAAAAGCTCAGTGTTTTAATCTTCTTGGAGACAGGAGGAAGAGGGATCCACGCACTGAAACGAGTGAGTGGTGAGCGTAAGTGAGTCGTTTATCCTTTAGTTGGAAAAGGAGGAGAGATTTGGCAGCCGTGAGTCTCATCTACCCTCCCATCAGTTCATTACAGAACTCCCTGCTAGGTGGAGAACAAGGGGGAGGATGATCCGGAGTGTGCTGGCAGATGAGCGGGCCATTACCCAAGACACAGAAACCAGACATCTTGTTCACACTTGGCAAGACACACATGTTCGGGAGACAGTCTACAAGGCGCCATGACCCCTCAGCTTCTGTCTACATGTCTGTGGTCCACCCAGATCGAGCAGCACCTGTTTGAATCCAGCATCTTATAAACATCAGCAGGGTGGGAACAGGGCCAAAATGTCAGACATCATTCTTGGTTTCCTAAAAAATTGACATGTTTGATGAGCCTGCTCTGAAAAAAAGAAGGCTGGGCACACTTCCCAAACATACACTTGAAATTATATCTGGATCTGTAAAGTATTTCAGCCAAGTAGAGTAACACAAACTTAACAATGTATCCTTTCATTCAGGACCAAGTTTTCTTAAGTAGAGCCCGACTGATATGGGATTTTTGGGGCCGATACCAAAATCAATATTGGAGGCAAAAAAAGCCGATATCCAACATATCGACTGATATCCAATATATCAACCGATATTCGTAATATCGGCTGATATATATAATAAATTGATTGATATACGCAGGATATATACTGTATATAATCACAAATCAATATAATACTCAAATGATTCAAGACAGAGACAGAACACTATTAAATTAAAACAAGGAACTAATTATAAAACTGTCAACATAAGAACTGTAGTGTTAACCAATGATAAATAAGAACAAACTGTAAACACAATAATAAATAAAGAAGTCAAACTTTAAACACAGTAAGTAGAAAAAATAGTCCGATGTTGATTAATCAGTGAAAGGCATAATCGGCCCGATTAATCAGCCCAACCAATTAATCGGTCAGGCTCTAGTCCAAAGAGCCAATTATTTGCATGCAATGAGTTTTATATGACACTATGTCTCTGTTAAGGCAGTTCCCTACCAGTCCATGTGCCTACGTGGAATGTCACAGCCTGTTTTCTATCAGCAAACATACGCTGAACATGCACAGAACTAGATCCCAAAAGAGATCGGATGAGCTGCTGTATCTCACCGGGGCACGAAAATCTTCACAAACTGAATGCCTTTTGATGGGAGCCTTGCGTCAGAGGCCTTCTGAGAACGGCTCAAGTGGAAATGCTTTCAATTGGGGGACACCACACTTCTGTTGTGCTTTGGCCATTTATCCGATGATCTACAGCAACTCAAGATAAATTTTGGGGGAAAGGGTTCCAGGGTGTGTTTTTACACAATGCCATCTGCAGTGAGGGAGTGATAGGTGGAACCTCTGAAAACAAAGACATCACAGCCTTGATGATGTGTTAATGACTACACGGCCGTGTTTGAACTGCTGATTCTAAGTTATCAGTAGGGGTTAGTATTGGCAAGAACTTAACGATAATACACATCACAATACTTGGGTCACAACACAATAATATCCCAATATTGTGATACTATTACAATATTCTACACAGTTAACTATTTGATTGAGAACAACTTTTTTATCAAAGTGTATCACAAGTGTATCACTTAAACTACTGTGACATTAAACTAATGCTGCAAAAAAAATAATTGTGTGAAAGACATGGTCAGTTGGTGAAACTGATAAATGTCACTTGGTGTAACTAGTGTTACTCATAAAAATCTAATATTGCGCAAAACATGACTTTGATTATTGTTTTATCACTCTACTACACTGTAAAAAAATAAGCTTAAAATAGTTTTAAATTAACTCAACCAAGAAAAGAGAGAAAACTGATGTTTACGGCATCAAAACTCACATCATCAAGTTTAGGAATAAAATATTTTGAATATACTTTAAGATTATATTTATTATACTTGTTAAGGGAAACATACAGCAGAGTAGCTCTTCGGTGCCATCTACCACAGTGGAGATTTGGAAAAAAAATTGTTCTTACAACTCACCTTAAAATAAGAGTTTTTATTTTAATAAATATAATATTAAGAGTTGAAGTATCAATATTTTATCACGGGTCACACAGTATTGCTTCTTCTGATTACGTTCAAAATTTTCAAGCTGCATTCGCCTCTATTGTTTGTAGTCTTGCTTTCTAGAAAAAGGCTTACAGTGCAGGCATGTGGAATACAAAGTTATACCACCAACTACAGGTCTTGCATGCTTCCTCTATGTTTTACTGCTGATTTTTGCATTGTCATGTGAACTTGTTTTAACATTTTGGGAGGATTTTTTTTGTTTTATAATGGGGTTGTTTTCTCTTAAACAAGGCCCAAAATATCACATCTTTTGGCCACAGCTGTGTCTGTGAACTGTTATTCTCCAATAAAGTTATCTTTCTTGTTTCAAAAGAATCCCACATCAGCCGGGGTCTAAATGAGTGTGTGAAAAACAAAAACTCTAAGATGAGCCAAAAGTCTCCAGCTGAGGAAGAAGCTCCAGTTCTCTAATGGCCTGAACCCTGTCAGCTATGAGACTGCTTGTGTGCTTTTGTGTGTGTGTGTGTGTGTGTGTGTGTGTGTGTGTGTGTGTGTGTGTGTGTGTGTGTGTGTGTGTGTGTGTGTGTGGGAAAATCCCAAACTTCACTCTTGAAATACAAAGTCAACAATGTTTTCTCCCCAAGAATTCAAACTCTCAGTAGTGGCAGTAATTTAACATCTTCTTTTGATAGGTTTGTATGCACAGCCCGTATATCCAAGCTTGAAAAACAGCCTTTGGAAAACCCATGGCGTGTTTGTGCAGTCTATAGTAGAAGCCATACTGCAAGTGCCAAGAAAGGGCATTCATACCAGAGGATATGGCGTCCAGCCTGAAACCAGAAGCAGCTGACAGATTCATGTTCCTGCCACAGAATATGTGAAGTCATGCATGTTCATGGTATTCCTGTTTACAGCAAGTATTGATTGGAATGAACTCACTTGTGGAAAAGTTTCATTGTTGAGTTGGTCTTTGTTTTCATGGCTAATTTATTTTCTGAGTCATTTATCTGGGATGTAGCCAGGAAAACGTCTGTCCTGTCTCAAGTCAATGTATGGCTATAGCTCTTATTTTACAAACTTATGCAACAGAGGGAATAATACATCAAATCACAATGAAGTCACCATTAGCAGCTGTGCATAAGTATCCTGGCAAAGCATGATGGAGAATAAAGAGGGCTCTTCACAGGAGCACACCAGCATGCAGCCTACACAGCAGCTTCTAAAAACTCCTGCGGTTCAACAGCTTTTAAAGAAACCCGCTTTTGCTCCTCTGATCCTCAGTAAAACACAAGCCTATTATTTCCAAAGTTTCTATCAGAGTTTTTTGCAGAAAGTTGTCTCCACAGCACTCTTTCCAAACTCAAATCACTTCGAAGCGTCTCCACAGCACGGAAACTTCCCCATTAATGTCACGAAATGACAGAAACAGTGGCAGCAGAGGAGAAGTAAATAAACACCCAGTTTTATTCTGGTTTATTCTTATCTGTCAATGTGGCTCAGTCGTCCACCCCTGCATTAAGAAAATTACTCAGACTCCGGCCCTGTTGTTATGCTGATGATGCCGAGCTGTACTCGCCTGTAGAGCCAGACAATTTTAAAACATCATTTTCTTAAACGTTTTGACAGCTAATTTCAAGGCTCTCTTAATTTGTCCCTTCAGGGTTCACGAAGCTGATGCAGGACAAAATGCCCATTAACGTCAAGTCAGCTGTCAGGGATGCATATAAATTATTAAGATCGAGACAACATGCTGGGTGCAAAGTTCTGTTTTAACCTCAAAGCTGAAACACATCATGTAGGTTTCTTTGTACAAAAATCAGAGCAGCCTTTCATTGGCCTCAGAGCTTCTTGTGTAATATTGATGATAAGGGTGAGCTAGATAAAGGTCCCTATGGTGAAGGCTGGGAACCAAAGGATGACTTCACAGTTAAAACTAACACTGACAAAATCAAGGAAACTGCCATCCTTAAGACATTGGTAGAGGAAAAACAAATTTGCTTTATTATTATTTTTTACTTATGCTATGGCAAACAGATTAAGAAGAAGCCCTTCCAAAAACTAAAAAAAACATGATTCCATGAAAGGATGGGTACTGAATTAGGTACTTTTATAGGTACAGACTGAATTACGTCAAACGTACCCGGTACCAACCCACTGAAAATCTAAACGTACCATGTTCAGGTACCTAGACACATCCTTGTGACTGTGAAGCAGTGAAAGAGTAGGTTTTCCTTGTTGGACAGGAACACAACATTGCCAGGTTATATACTGAAGAATGAATATATAAAGTCTAAAAAATTAGATGTTATTATTAAACAAACTGATATTTTTTTACCACATCAACACAAAAAGTGCCCAAAATTGGTACCACTGAGTACAAATACCGATTGCCAGATACCGAGCATCCAGTTTTGTTTCAAATGTAAAAGGTACCTATCCCTAATTCTATGAACACCAACATGCTTAAATGGTCCTTTTAACAATGCTATTCCTTTAAATCTAAATGCATTTTAAGTACATATTCTAACATAATACTTCCATGATTACTTCCTTTTGACTTGCCTTTTACAATTTAGTGACCACTGTATGGCATTCACATTTCAATTACCCTGTGGTTTTACTGCACTTCCTTCTGGTAAAGAGAACAGGATGTAATACTAATTAGAAATTTCACTCAAGCATGTAACCACAGAAAAAAAAAAAACAAGTCCAGACAGCATTTTGAAGGAAAACTCCAGACTCACCTTCCTCTGCAGAAGCCGTGAACACCCATTCCATGAAGATGCACCCCAGGAGGACGACGCTCCAATATGTCAGCTCCATGATGTTTGTGCCAAAAATGGTAAGAAAGTACACCGACTTCTGTGTTGCCTTGAATTACAAATCAATTGGCACTGGCAGCTCGGCTGTGCACTCCCTGACCGCAAACCAGTCCGCATTTAAAGTGGACTTCAGTTCAGAGAGCCTCACACTGTGGTCAAATCACTGCAGTAGAAAAACACACTTTGGCTAAGTGAAATTATCAGTCGATTTAGACTAAAGAGCACGTCCAACCGGGTGGGTACAGCTACTTAAATAGCCAGTGTTATTGCGATAGACTGGAAAGTTCTCCTAATTGACTAACTTAGTGCTGTGGTGAAAGTCTGGCCATAAAAAACAACAGTCAGACAAACCCCAGTGCTGCACCTCCTCTCCAGCATCAGTCTCTGTCAGCACACGAGCTGCATGGCTGTGAAACTTGTTGTATCCGCGGTGTTAATAAGCTCTTTGTGCTTCACACGACTTCTCCCAAATTATCCTCTCAGCACGGTGACCGAGCGGGCTGAATCCGCAAACAGGGTTCCGCACTGCATGTCAGATAAGAGCAAAGATAATTTTCATTTTCAGGCCGTTCGTACCTTCTTCCACATCTTCTCCTGTGGTTCGGCAAAGAGTCCACCAAAGTATGTTGTTTTTTTTCCTTAAAGCTCCAGACTGTACGGCTGCCGGAGGGGGAAAAACACGAAAGGTGTTGGGGATGTTACGCGACACGTCTAGTCTGGCCTGAATTAACGAGAAAATAGGTCTGAAACTGAGAGAAAATATCTACTTTCTTCATCTGATAAAACGGCAGACTGCACATAGAGTGGATGTGAAAAGTTGTGCGCTTAAGTGGCTCGTGGGGCTGACTGCTGTAAGGTGGTCACCGAAGACTTCATCACCGCATCGAACCCGGAGTCGACTGACAACATCAAGCTCCGCCCACTCCGTTTCCATAACAGCAGAGTCAAGAGGGCGGAATTACGTCTCCAATTTCCCTGGAATGCCTTCAAAATAAAACGTTGCGATTAGTTAAACATTTTGGAAAAGGTCGATTTCTTAATGTAACGATAAATCAGTCACTACTATTTCATTTTATTTTATGATTTTGTCAGAGTTGCCTTTCAGAGGCAAATACAAGGCCATACAAACTCAGTCTTACTTACTTACAACTGTGATAGGTAACATTTTAACTGCTGTTAGAATAGATAAACTCCACAAATCCTTTGCAAGGTGACGTTCACATCAACAAGCATTAGCCTTCTGCTAAACAGACATGTAGTATTTCAGTACAGCTGCAGCACTGATCATGTTTTAAAAAGAAAAGCCAGAATAAGAACCCCTTTGATGATCACACAATTCAGAAAAAAAAAGAAGGCATAATGCTCATAATTAGTTAAATCCATTAGCAAAACTGACTGCATTGAGTTCTGCTACCTTTGTCTATTGGCAAATGCAATGCTTCAACATTTACAGCTTAGGCCTGGTTCCATATTCTCGTCAATGCATATTGTCTTCCAACCAAAGTCTAGTTAAGACATTGCCAAGTGACTGATATCCAAGCACGTCGTACGCGACATTGAGTTTTGATTTTATTTTGAAAACAGAATCGCATAACTTCCTGTGTTAATTTGTCTTTTTCGAGTGTCTCCACTCCAAAACAACAATTAAGTCCGTCCTATCTACAAGTACTGGCACGCTGTGTGGGTAACTGTCCTCCAGAAGAAACCCGCAGGTGTAGCAGGTGGTACAATCAGCCTTCAGTGTGCAAAACTTGGCCCAGTCCAGGAACAGTTTGCAGGGAAAGCAGGTAGAGTGAATATCCAATTCCTAAGCTGGGAAAAAACAAGCCAACATTTCATGACTCACAAGTCAGAACAACTCAAAGCCTAGAGCTGCACAACTGAATGATGCAGTTGTTCAAGGACATCTCAAAAAAACTGAGGCTGTGGGAATGCGAGCAGGGACAATGAGTCCTGAGTGGTTTCCAGTTAAGGTCAGAAGGCTGAAATGTGCAAAATGCAGATTGACCATCTTAGCGTGTTACCTGTCTCATCCTGCAACCCTGCTGCCATACTGCTTTTGGTAGATAAGGCTATAGTTTCTTGCAGTCATCTGAAATACAGAGATTCTGCATCGTTAGCATTGCCAGCAGAAGAGCTGTAATGTGCTTTTGCTGCCTCACTTCCATTTTTAAACTTGTGTGTCATGACATCTCTTTAAAGTGAATATTTTTGTGCAACTGACTATCTCAACACAGCATAATTTAATGAGACCCATAACATTACCGATTCATTACATCAGTGTTGCAGCACGGCCCATTTCCGTATTTAATTAATGAGTGTTTTCCTCAAGGGGAGCTGGGTAGGCTCACTTTTTGAAGAAGATCTGGGAGCGACAGCGGCATAAATAAGGAAAAATGCTAATTTTGAGTCTAAATGATGAAATGTAAATAAGAAATTAGCAATTCAAGCTCCCTAATAAGGGCAGATCGATGTTTAATTTTTGGCAAAGGCAGGGACAGTGTTACTGTTGTCTGGGTCCAACTTGTGCTTTTGAGTAGATTGTTAATTCTTTGAGCTTAAGGATAAAAAGCCATATCAGTAATGTCTCCGTAGGCTAACTCACAGACAATGGTGCTGTTACAAAATTGCTCTATAAGGAATATGATAATAAAAGTAGTGCACGTATGGCAAAGAGACCAATGTTCTTACATTGCTGTATCAGAATCAACAGAATGTATAGGAAAAACAGTGAAGGTTGCCATAGAAGTAGTAAAGGCATGTTTCTTATTAAATACCTGTTCTGCTTTGGTCCACCAAACATTTCTGTTCTCATCTGCACTGAAACAATATTGTTGTGCTATTAAGCATATCATTGAGCCAGTGAGGTACATCTGCAGTGTATCTGGACATCCATCAAGGCTTGTTGTTCAATATTGCAAGACAAGTCCCTTTCCGTGTTACGTAAGTGACAAGATACTCAAAACAGCAAACAAAAGAAAAATGCCTGTGGTGTTTATCTTTCTAAAACTGTCACATTTAATGTGTGGAGAAAGTGCATGGAATTCAGGCTTTAGTCAGGCTCAACCATGAGGAAGCTGGAGATAAAAACAAAAAAACAAAAAAACAAAACAGTGACAACAACTAAAAAATGTCCTTGCAAGGTTCCATTTCTCTTCACCACACTGTAGTGTTGAACCTCCTGAGTGTAAGGCAGAGGAGCTTTGGGATCAGAGTGACCTACCAGTAAGAGAAAACAAGCTCAGCTTTTCTTTTTTCCCCCTTGGAAGTGGTGTTATCAGGAGGCTGAATGTCATTCTGGTTTTACAAACTGAAGGTTGGTTAGAAGGCTTGGGTTTGGGCAGTATATAGCTATCAAGAGAGAAAAGGGGTGGAGGGATTTCCATTTAAGCAGAAACTAAACAAACCTAATAGGAGCTGATGACTGTAACCACACAACCTTTCCTTACATTAACCAGTTGCTATAAGTGTTTGTTGCAGCTGTTGTGATGCAATAATGTTGCCATTAGTGATACAACATTTTTGTTTGGTAGGCTAGAAAAATATTTTTTAGCTTTAGCGATGTTTGTTTCGTTTTTGTTTTTGAGTTCAGCATTACCAATATGGCACGAGTTTGCATTGTCTTAAAAGAAATGTTAGCATGCTAATGTTAGCACTCAGCTCATATCACAGCTGTACTGAGTACAGCCTCAAGGAGGAGTAAGAATAGCTGCAGACTCCTCAAGCATACACTTACTCTGAGGAGTTTCTGGATTCAGTGACTTGCTCGAGGGCACTTTGTCATGTGGACAGGATGAACCAGGGATTAAACCTCCATGGCCAGGATTCATTGGCCCAACCCCCTCTAGCAGAGCTATACTCAGCTTTGGTTGCTTTAGGCTCCGTCCATGTCTTCTCCCTATCAACAAAAAAAGCATTTGCTCTTTAAAACCTCACTTTTTATATTAAAAATTGAGAAACTTTTTATTATTAAAATGATTTGTGTTTAAAAATGATCTAAGCAGTAGGAAAGTATTGAAAGTTGTTTACTCACACACAGCACAACAACATGTTACCACTTTTAGTGCTCAGCTTTTCACTGAACAGTGTAAGAGATCTGTTTTCTGTCTGTGTGTATGAGACAAAGCATGAGAAGCAATGCAAATGCTAAACACTCCAATGCTCCTAAATTGTATATTTACTTATCTCTCCCTTGATAGAAGTAGCATAACTTATAGAAGCTGAAAAGTACTACAATCACACATTGCTACATTCTGATTTTGGCGCATATGTCATCACTGCACTGACAAAATGAAAGTGTGTTTGGCCGAGGTGACATTATAAGCCTTCATAGGTTAAGCTGTGCCCTTGCAGATACAGCTTAAAAAGTCACACCAGAAGGATGTATTTTTTAAAATGCTGTCCTCTTTTGGTTGGATAAACCTCACTTTGAACAACTAAAATCCTTGTCATTTGTCGTGTTTCATTAATTTCAAGGTTCTTAAACATAAACTACAGAAGGTAATATTTCTTTGAAGTCAGCATGCAATGTTGTTATTTGCAGAAAAGGCACAGACTTGACATTTTTCAGTAGAAGTGAATATTCCACAACACTTCAATCATTCACTTTCATATTATTTCAGTTAGAAATATCTTCTGGCAGGTGTGTCTACACTGTAAAGGAGTCTTAGGAGTGAGAGAGAGGCAGAAGAACCAAGAAGGTTTAATCCAACATCAGTCAGAAAGCTCTGGCACAGAACCATGGGAGACTGTATTATCGTGGGCTTTAAACTTACTGAGGTTCAAACACCATAAAGCAGCATCTTAACGGGCAAATCCTGCACCACACCCTGCTGCACACCAATGTGAGTGAATTATCTGATCTTTATGCAGTCAGTCCGAAATAAGGATAAAGTGGGTGAAGCAGCCGAGGTGACATCGTTCACATCTACCAACACAGCATGAGATATAAACAATCTGATCTCCAGTTGTCATACACAAACAGTTTGATGGGTGCCAGCTGGGACCAAGCGGACGGAGGAGCAAATAAAAAAAAGGGGGACAGAGAATCTGTGAGCAGAAGATGCAGCAGGCTGAAATTAATAATAAATTTTGAACATGGAAAAGATTTGTGTTTGATCCACTACTCCAGGCTGTAGCTGTCGTGTTGTAATGAAGATAACAAATGATGCTGACAAGCTCCTCTGTGTCGCAAAACTCTGTGGTAGACTGATTGAATTTTCTTAGTGAAGTCAATGAGTTACACTTCTTCAGATTCTGAAACTCCTTGATAGTAACATGTCTGCTGTATAATTATCCTGGATCCAAAAGGATATCCTCATCTTAAGAATTCAATCTGGGAAGAAAAATACACCCATCTTAAATCTCAGAAGTATAGAGTAGCAATTTGTGCACTTTAAAGAGCTGCTACCCAAATGAGGTCTAGAAATATACCTTGAAAAACACTACTCCGATGAAAACTCGTATGCAGTATTTCCTGATATACGTTTCAAAGCCTTAACAGGATACATCTGACCTCAGTCAAAACAGCAAAGTTGAAGATTCAGGAGCACCCCAGCTTCTCCCTAAAAGATGTAAAAAAGAAAGAAAGACAAGAGAAAGCGAGGAGACAGGCTGAGGAAACAGATTTTTGGCTAGCTTCCTTTTTAACCTGGAATGAGCACACATTTAATAGCTAAAGAATGGTTACAGCTAATACCAGTAGCGTGTATTCTGGACTGTTGTGCATGTGACCTTCCTTTTGCGGGACTGAATTAAGTAAAGGTCATGCTTTTGAATTACCATCATTTTCCAGACAGAAACAAACCTGAGCAAGTAAGCACCGCAAAACAGTGTGTTTGTGTGGTTAGCACTGCTATCTCACAGGGAGCAGGTTCTGGGCTTGAATCCCAGCAGGGACCTGCTTGTGAAGTTGGATTTTATAGCTACTTACGAGTGAAGGATTGGAGCAAGCTTTTGAATCACCACAATGTTCTGAGAAGTTGGGGAAACCTGAACTAGTAGAGCTGAAAAGCAGCATGATTATGTGTGGCTAGTGCTGACACATCTTGGGTTTGTGTCCAAGTAGGACTGACCAAGCTTTTGAATGTTCTGGAAAGTAAATGCACGAGAACAAGCACCGACATACTGTATAGTGGTGTTTTTTATGCTACTTAGAAACTGGAAAGCAGCAGAACAACATTCAATAGTTGTTGTGCTTCCCATCCAACGCTTCCCTTCATAAGAAAATGGCTTTCTTATGAATATGGCGTGTTTTTGCTTTACTAGCTCCGCTCACAGACGCACATATACAGTCTTTAGGTCACTCAAACTGCTTTAAAATAATTCTTAGATTAATCCTCTTTCCAACACTGGCAAGACTCAAGTGTGAACTTCTCTTTCATGTAGATCCAGCCCTGTCACTGCAGCTCTGGCCCCGAGCAGCAGCCACACCGAGGTATTAATCCATTATCAGCCTATTGTGAAAGGGGTGGCAGATAATTGCTGCTGATACAGTAATAGGGCACCTTGATCCCTGAAAGAGTTGTGAGATCCAAGTGTTTGACAATCATCCTGCAAATTTTCACCACGCCAGCTTCCTCCTGTCAACATGTTTGGAGTGAGATTTTGGTCTAATCTGAGGCTTGATTTAATTATTCCATTTGGAAGCATTTGTTTCTCATCCCCCATAGATTTAAATGACTGTCCACCCTGGCAGTGAAACTGGATGCCGGCAATGGATTGTTTTCAAAACATGAGTCACTTGAATGATTAAAGGCAGAGTTAAATCCAATGAGTCGGGTGTTTAATTAGGAAGAAATTTGGAGTTCTAATTTTGAAGTAACCACATTACTTTGGCGAGTTTTACAATAATCCATCTGTTGGGCATCTGTCTCGCTCTTAGATCCAACTGTGCTTTTTTTTCCCACCAGCTTGGGTGGAGCTGCATTAAAACCCTGTGTGGAGGAGACACCTGTTAATGGTCGACAGGAGGATAACAAGAACACGTGGACCAAAATCACCTGATGGCTGTGTGGTCTTAAATGACCTTTGATGGATACTCCCTCTGGACACATTTCAGATCACTCATTACAAACAGCAGAGGCTGGGCTTTGGTCAATCAGGTGATTGAAGTTCTTTCGGTGTGAAAAACCTTATCTTCCACATCCTTGGAATGTAGTAAAGAAATTGGCAAAAAAAAAAAAAAAAAGAATGATTTTCTAAAGTTATTCAATCCTTTTAAAAACGTTTGCCCCCTCTTCACCTGAAACAGGTTTTAAAGTGAGAAAATGAGCTTATTCTTGGCTGGCTTTGCTAGTTAATGGGGCTTTATGGTGAGAACAGAGAGAAACTGCATTTCTCATGCATTTTTGCATCACATATACAGACACTTGCAGTATTCTGATAGTTTTGTTTTTAGAATACTAGTCAAATTTGAAGTATTCTCAAGCATTAAATTGTTTCTTGGGATGGTAACCACAGGTCGTTTTTTTTTTTTTTTTTTTTTTATAACTTACCCTTCAAATTAAAGAGGTTTTGTCTTCCTCCAACAGGGTTAAGGTATAAGTTCAAAGGAGAAATAGAAAAGTGTCATTTTTGAGAAAAAATACAAAACTATGTTGGTGGATATCTTTGCTCTGTTTGTGAAAATTCAAATCATAGATTATGCATTCAAAATCATACACATAAAGTAAATATCCACCAAGCTTCAGGCAAACACAGGAATATCTACCACCAAGCTGTGAAATAACAGCCTGTTCACATGCTTTGGAGGTGCATATAAGAGGAAAGGGTCCTCACAGTGTGCTTTTCTAAAGAGAAAATGGTTCCCCTGATGAGAGAGGGGGAGGAGGGGGAGCAGCAGGCAAATCAGAGCCAGACCAAGTAGGTGCAAATGCAGCTTTGAGGAGCTTGTATAAGCAGCTGAAAAATGGAGAATGAGTGCCCTCCGCTGGCCGAAGTGTTGCTGTCTTTGCAGCTGTCACCTGTGGGACTGAATCAAGTCATGAAACCCCTGCAGTAGAAACTACAAATGAACAAACACAAACAAGGCTGCTGAGACCGTTTCAGAAAGCATTTTTAAATTCATTTTATTATTTTATAGCTAATTTACAACAAGCGCTTCACTGAACTGGAACATTTTAATTTGCTTGATATTGTCATTGTTAAATACATTTTTCTGCATCAGTTGATGCTGATGTAACTTTGTATTCAGTCTTTTCTGTAAAAATTCATATATTTTATAAGGAATATCACACTATGATACGGATGGCTGAGAGAGAGATATTAAGAAATACATTGAACCCTCAAATAAAGAATTGAAAACATATTACTCCATTCATGGATGTGTCGTCATGTTCTTGTTTCTGTGATTCTCTCAATGTATAAATGTAAATGGATCAGCTGATATCTTTGTGTGTGTGTGTGTGTGTGTGTGTGTGTGTGTGTGTGTGTGTGTGTGTGTGTGTGTGTGTGTGTGTGTGTGTGTGTGTGTGTGTGTGTGTGTGTGTGTGTGTGTACAGATGTTTGTGTGTTTGAGCAGTTAAACTGGGCTGTGGCTCTGATGGATTCTGTACTCATATCAGTTCAGCAGTGTGCACGGCTAAACCTAAAGCCACACAGCACTCCAACATCTCATCCTTTATATTTACAGCATTCCCGGCCAAGACCCAAAAGCTCTCCCAACGTGGAAAATAAAATACAAAAATATACAGACTTGAGATGGAACCAGTGACAGATTTAAATAAATAATAAAAACAAAAATCCATACTTGTCATTCGTCAGCTTTTCCACCTTGAGTCGAGAGAAGCAAGTGAGCAAAAATTAAAACAAATGATAAATATGACTGGTCAATTCCATCAATATTTCCACCTTCACTCTTATAATTCAGAACAAATTATAAGTAAATACAAACACATGCTCATAAAACCTCTGGAGTCCTTTAGCTTTAGCTCATCTCTTTATCCTGTTGATTCCTGTAGCATATAATGCCGTCAGTGCAAACTTTATAAATACTGTTTTAATCTTTGACACACATGTAAAACCATCTTCATTGCATAACATCAGAGCGGTATTGCACTACATGTCACTCTCTCATTCTGGCACGCACACATACTGCATACCACCCATTTATGTATTATACATTATAACCACCAGTGGATGTTATAAAGGATAGATATTTGTCATATAGTATCTTTTATATTTCAGACTGTCTCTTCACACGCACACACACAAGCAGCAAACAGGCAGTCACACAGACACACGCACACAGCTGTTTGTTGTATATATGTTTCAGTTCAACTTTTACAAAAACATGTCAAATATGTCTTTTCAAAGCTGTGAGGTCTGCTTTACATTGATGTGAACGCTTCATTTATTTCTGTGTAGTTTTTTGCAGAGTTTTTACAACAATAAAATGGGAACGTGAGTAAATTCAACAACCAAACTGCAATATTACCCAAAGAAATTGATGGAATATTGTCTGGAGATGTTGATTTTTACAGACTTAGTCCCGTTAGAAATTGTCATAAAAAAGATATATATATTTATATATTTATATTCATATTCATATTTATATCTATGTATATATAGGCCATTTATTTGTTAAACATGACTTCGATTGAACTGGTGTGGACACAAGAGGGAGAAAGAAGCAGAGAAAAAGTGGAAGAGACAGAATAAAAGAAGACCTATACCTCCCATGCAGAGGACTTTCCACACATATGCGTACGAGAAACCCACACGCACAAGCACGCAAGCATACACGCACTCACACACACATATATCCACACGCGTGCACAAACACACACACATACGCACATGGCTTTTTTTTACTGCAGCCACTGAAAACAGTGTGTACGTCTGTGGCTGTGGGATTCTTGTGGAAGAGTGATCGGTGAGTTTCTGCTGTTTGTGCCTAGAGAGATAACATTCATCCTGGATTCTGACGAGCAGCTCAGAACAGCCAGTCCTCTCCCTACCCTCCCTTCTCTCCCCTTTATAGGAGTGTGCTGAGGTTAAAACTCTACATGTGTGTGTGTGTGAGTGTGCGTGTGTGTGTGTGTGTGTGTTTGGGGTGGGGGGATGGGGGGGGTGAGAGTGTCTGTGTGTGCATAAGAGAGCAGAGGCCAAAGTGTTACAGCTTCTACTGCACTCACAATCGACCCCTTGTGACCATTTCTCATGACTGTATCTCTCCTCTTTACTTTCTTCATGCTAAAAAAACTCCTCCACCATAAGGAGGTGGAGAAAGAGAGCCCACCTTACCAGCTCACCTTTCTTTTTCCTCTTTTTTTTCTTCCTCCACTCCTGTCACAATTGTCTTTGAGGATGCATGCACAAATTTAGCATATGAGTTTTTATCATTATATTTATTTAAACTACCTTTAAATAATGCCTATTCAACATGGGTGGTTGAGCCAACATCAGTCTTAGTTGCTGAGGTGTTCTCCCTCAGAACCAAGAAGAGAAAAAAAGGACTTACTACTGAGAAAAGACTCCGCGTCTGGAGAGACTCAGCAGGATCTTGGCGCCCCGTTCTCGGTCTTCCTCCTTTCCTGTCCTGAAACAAGGCAGCACTGACAGGAGCAGGAGGAGGAGAGAAGCCAGGAGGTGATATAAAAAGAGAGGCTAGAGTCTTCTGGGGCACCTCTGTGTCAGAGGTGGAGGCGTTAAAGAGTGACAGCAGACTTGAGAGCTGAGGAGGGTGAGGTTGTTAAAATAATACCTCGGCCCACCCTCTTTCCAGCCCTGTTAAGGTATAAGATATATCAAGGCTTCGTTGAGATCCAGGTGAGATGGACTGAGGTTCACACCAGGCACTAGAATCTATCTGCGATCCTTTAGATGTAAGCTTGTGATTGTATTTTGCTTCATGTTTGCCTTTTATCTATTTGGTGAAGAAACTGATAAAAAAGCAAATGCACACTAAGTTGTTTGGCAGCACTAAATCTGCTGTGTTCAGGACATTTTGTGTCCCCAGTCTTTAAGCAGTAACAGATGTATTTAGAGCTGTCCACTTGTAGCCAAGATACATTTTAATGCCAAGTGTGAACAGAGCCTCAACACTCAATCCTGTCTTGTTAAAGTGGAACATTAATTAAGTCTTTCTCTTAGTCGCTTTCCAGCTAATTACTGCGTTCACATCTGTCTCAGAGTCTCTGTTTTGGTTTCCTTCTCTGCTCCGTTCTGTTTGTCTCTGTGTTCGTCTTAGTATGCATTGGTCTCTCTGTGTCATTCTCAGTGATTGCCTAAGCACTGACTTTGCTGGAGGACAGACAGACAGGCAAGGCTGGCTCCGCAGTGAGGGGTGAAGAGTGGTGTGTTGATCAGAAGGTGGTTGTGAGGAGGAAAAGGGGGGGTGGTTGGGCGGGTGCAGCATCACAGCCTCTCCCGGGTTGGGATCCAGATGTAAGGCCCTGATTGTTCCTCGATCACTGTCTTTACTTTGTGATAGACCTCCTCAAAGCTGTCCCCTTCCACGACAGCTGCATTGGGACACAGGGTGGAGAGAAGACGATATGTTATTCAGAAAAATAAACAAAAGGACAATGAAGCACACAGTCAAGAAATACCACAGATGATGAGAAAAATGTTTGTTAGGAAAAAAATGAGAGGAGAGGAAAGAGGATTTTTTTCTGAGCACATTTGTGACTTTACGTGAGAAATAACCAGCTGTGAATCCAAATTAATGATCTGCATACAATGCTGTGTGAATCAGTATTTACAAAAGGCACTTTCATTCATTATGTATGTATTTCTGCAAAGTCACCCGCATACTTATTCAGCCTCACACAGCCGTTGATAAAATGTCACATATGACAGCTGTTCCCCATTCCTTATAAACTGTAGACACCACTGGATTTGTGAGGAAGACAAACATTCATTTTCAGTCTACTGCTGAGATTTGCCCTAAATGTGTCTCTTAAATGTTACAATGCCCCGAGTCCTCCCAGAAGGCATTTTTCCTCCTTAACTAATGCAGCTCAAACAAGACCATGGAAAAGTTGAGTTTTTCTTTGTAGATGGTGACTGTTTTATCTTCTGCCTTCTGTTTTAGTCATTTAAAGCAACTTCTCACTTCAGTAAAATGTAGAAGTGATGAAGTTAAAAAAAAAAGAGAGTTTGAAAAGTAGACTCGAGCACCCGTGGTGGGCTTCAAATTTTGGCTTTTGATTTATGAAATTCTGTCCCTTTATGCGGATTGTTTTATGGTTATCACTCCTTATCAGATAGATTATAAATACACATACAGTAAAGTAAGCACTTTGTGTGAAGCACGCATTTAGCATCTGGTGCTACCATCAACAAAAAACAAATCCATTGGCAGAAGAATATGTTTCAGTGGGTATGCAAGGTGTGTAAAAGTGCAGGACACTCCGCAACAATTTATTTGTACAATATTTCTATGAACATGTCTGACAACAACTGTCAGCTCTTACCTGAGAAACACTCTAGGAAGTCTTGCTCTAGTTTGAGGGCTCGATCCATCCCTTTCCTGGCCTGCTCCTCCGTCAGGCGAGTGTTGATCTCTCTGTAAACAGACAAAATCAACAGTTTTTCTCAAACTAGAAAAGATGCATGGCAGCTTTAGTCTCTTTAAACCTTAAAATGCGTTCCAAAGAAAAAGATAAACATCCACCAGATTGTACTTTAAGACAACAATAGGGATAGTTTAGGTTTGGCTTGGTAACTTTATTTGTACTAGTAGGTCAGTTTGGTTAGGGAGTTGGCCTCCTTCTAACAGGACAAGACATTATGACAGTGCTCAGCCTTTAGTTAAAAGAGGGCTGATGCAATGAGAGGCTGCTCAAATAGTTAGTTTACACAGTAAGTGCTCTAGAGTAAATACTTCCTGTATTGGCCACACCCATCTAGGATAAACTCATTAGTGTCTTTCTCTTCTATTGTGTTTGACTGGTGCTGTTTTGTTTACTTTTTCTGTTTTAACTTTAAATGAAGATAAACGAATTTGACAAGAGAGTCACATTCAGCAGCACACAATTGTGACTGTTTATGTGACAATATGGAGATAGTCTGTATGATGAGGAAAAAAGGAGGGGGAATTCCTCAGCCACTCATTTATTTATTTCGGTTGAAACATTCATTTGCTTATATTAGTAACTTATTTATGTCTCTCTATGCATTATATACATAGTATCATGTCACAGTGTAAGAATGCTTTGTCTGCAGAAAACTGATATAATTCTGGTTTAAAAAACAGAAAACAATTGAGTAATTGTAAGTGGAACTTTTGTTGCACTTACAGGACATTCTCGAGTGATTTGGGCCTGACAAAGATGGCAATGGGATGAAGCTGGGCCGCTTGTAGTCTGCGAACAGCGTTGGCTGATACATCCAGGATGCAGTGTTTTCCCTGCTACTCATCCACCCATGCAAGTGGAAAAAAAACATGAAAAAGATCAATTAGAACTTTTATTTTCCTTACTTCTATTAAACTCGAGTCAAATAAAATTCATCATTTACTACTGATGTAAACATGATTTTTATTTATTTTTCTTATTTTGCTGGCTCCTCCAGTCTCAGTACACAAAAATAAATACAATGAGCCAGCATTAATCACTACAATGGATTAAAAAAATACTTTTTATGCATCAGATTCATTGTGAATAGTATGCAGTTCATGGTGCAAGATGTTGTTGTGTACCTGCTCAGCCACCTCACGAACACTTTGGACACTTGTGCCGTACAGGTGACTGTTATACTGGCCCGCCTCAATGAACCGATGGCTCTGGATGTCCTTTTCCATTTGTTCTCGTGATGACACAAAGTGATAATCCCTCCCATCCACCTCATACTCCCTTTTAGGCCGGGTCGTGTCTGTCAGGGAGAGTACAAAACTTCAGAAGCAACACAGACACTTACACTCCTCTTTGAATCTCAAAATCAAAATAATTACTTCCTTGAGAAGGGTAAATTATGCAGACATCAACCTAAAACGGCTGCAGGTGGCAGCAGTGACATCAAATGAAAACCAGAGAGTATCTGTGACTGACAGCATAATTACTTACGAGGAACACAAGATCCAAACTTATCAGGGAACTCAGACAACAGGTCATCATTTATCCTGTCTTTGACAGGACCCAGAATGATGATGGGCCTTGCATAATGAACTGAAGAGACAGAAAAGAGTCAGAGTGTTCAGAGAGGGGAAATAAAAACAAAATGAAATTGAATATGAGATTCTTCATAATGGGCTCCTTTATAACCTTACCTTCCACTTGGGTGACAGTCTCATAACTGTGTGAGGTTTTATCTCTCCCTGGGGACAGAACATGGACAGATTCAGCCAGGTTTCCTTTTACCATTATAAAAGACATTTACGTTTATGGTTCTGCATGTCAGTGTGTACTTGTGTGGTTGTTCTCAGATCATTGTAAGTACAGGAAGGGCCTTTGCTAATGTATAAAATGTGTTATCAAGTATTTCCAAGTACAATTATCATTGCAGCTATCCAGTAGCAGAATTCATCAGCCACCAGAAAAACAATCAATTTGTTTCTACACTGTTTGCCACTGACAACAACTGTTTTAGAGAAAAACAGAGAAGCAATCCGAGGCACAGTATCACTATAATGCTTACAGGCAAAATGATAGAGGAATTTTTTTGTCCTATAATAATGTATGGAGGTTTTTTGATGCAGTAATTTTCAGGTCATGGTTTTAGTATTGTTAATTCAAAGAGAAAAAAAATTCATCTGGAAATTACAACTAAATACTTGCATTTTAAAAATCAGATGCAGTGAAAAAGATATCTAACACATGACTCTGTTGGAAGTGATGCTTGCTTTAGTACAGTCCAAAAGGGATGCCAATAATGACTGCCAGTGTTTATATTTTGCAGTCTGTTTGATGTCCTACTGTCAGTTAGTGATAAGGGTAAATGCAGAGAGGAGCTGGCAGTGAAAATTAGTTGTTAACACATCTGCAGGAGGTGCTGCTAGCATTGCTGCTAGAGGCATTCTGCTTGTCATGAATACACAAAACAGGCTCCAACAGAGTGTGTCATGGTTACTATGTGCATCTATAAACATTTACATGAAGTCTTTGTAAATATGAAGGCTTCTGTGTCACCAAATTATGCTCCTGTGTCAATGCCAATTACTATAGTGTTGACTCTAATCTGTAACAGTCAGTGACATGTGTAAATGTCAGCCTACAGTGTCAATATGCAGTGCCTTTATGCTTCATACTAATTACCCTGAGTGCCAAGGGTGTCTCGACCATGGTCCTGGAAACAGAGAGAAAGAGAGAGAAGAGATTTATACACCAGAACAAGTCTTTTTCAGATAGACCTGGTAAAGAAACATACCCTCTCTTTGGTGTTGACGCGTGACCACTCTTTCCTTTCAATCCTACGGGAAGGAAGACCCAGAACATTTTAAAGATGGAATATTTTCTAAGACAAGTTTTAAGTTTACTTTCTACTTTGATAAAGATGTTATGTAACTTTTGAAATATAACAAAGGGTGAGTTGTCTCACCCGCACTCACAGTGTCATGTCTGACCTGTGCTTGCTAGGGATAAAGCCAACCTCCTCAGCCTCATTCTGGGGGCTGACCTTACGGGCCTGCCACCACTCCTCATCTCCACAGTCCAACACATGCAGCACATCCCCAAACTTGAAGCCAAGTGCCTGACTGAGGAAGCCACAGTCTGCAGTCTTGTCATAATCAAAAAGGGCCCTGAGAGAAGAAAAAAAAAGGAAGTTGTATCATAATTACAGACTCTTGGAGGCATGATTAAGTCACAACATCTCTTTAATCAGTAATCATACATTTCGAGCAGTATATCTTCAGTTGAGCAAAAAATGATAAGTGTTCAAAACATCAGTTAAAGCAAACCATCCCTTACAGAGCCTTTTTTAATCATTATTAAAAGCCTCTCATGTATAGCTAAATAAAAAGATGGTATTTTATGTCTTTGTTAAATGCTGACTTGAAAGTTTAAGATGTTCACTAAATGGATAAACAAACACTTCAAACCCTATGAGAGAGACTTAAAAATTACCATGTTATTGCCACCAGACAGAAGTAATGTGAATTATCCTGATTTCCCTATGCATATTGACATAGTAGATATGTTTAACTTAATAAAAATCATGTTGATGTGTCTGAAAATTATGGCCTAATTGAAAATGCAAAAAAGACTGTTTTTGTTTGCCAGGGCACTCGCCACCCATTGATCGTACTCAAAGTGTCTTCCACCAGAAGTTTTAGTATCCAGCCATAAACCTTATGCCTACCCAATCTTATTTGGGTACAAAGTGGGGGAGAATGCCACCATGCCAATGCGATATTATTTCCTAACGACAGTGGTAGTGTTGCAAATAAATAGGGCCACTGAGCAGAGAAGAAGAAACACCGCGCCATCTTGGATATACATATGTCATAATTAACCGCACCTGTTTGGTATCAATTGGTACACGTTCGGGGAAAACACAACGTTTTTAGCATTTGTAACATTTTTTTCTCGTGTAACTGAGACTAGGGACCACACAGGGCTGGCCACGTTTGATACTACCATGCCAGGTACAGCCTGAACGCGAGCAATGAGTTTCACAATCGAACGTTGTCGTCCAACGGCCGTAAAGTTTACGTTAAGCTAGCTCCGCTGTTGTTTCTCTTCAGACGTTACAGAAGTGGATAACCGTTAACACCATCGATACGGTTACTCAAACGGTGCTATGCTGGACAAAGTTTCATCCTTAATTCAAACAGATAGTGCGATAATTTTAAACTCTACTCTTTCCGACTCCGTTGGCTAACAAGTAACATCTGGAGCTTTTGGAGACTTCCGCCATAAAGGAAGAAGCCCGGCGAACGGTAAGACCTTTATTTCGTTTACTCTGGCCTGTATTTTGGTTTGGTATTTCAAGTTCTCGTGTCAGGTTAAAAAAGTTGATGAAGGCTTTGAAATATTTATCGTAAGCTTAACACTACACAGTCATAGCAACTTATTGGCTTTAATTGTTGGTTGGTTTGATGGGTTGAGAACTCTCGAGTAGCTAGCTGGGTTTGTGAAGTGGAGCTGTTCAAGGTGCTGCAGCAGTCAGTGTTTGTCGCGCTATATTTACACAAACAGTGGAACATGATCCGTGATTTTATATTTTGGCTTCCCGTGTTTTCTCTGAACTGTCAGTTGGCACAGTGAAGCGTTGTGGTTGTATGTAAGGCACATTTTGTGATTATCTATTGTGTACTGGCTCATTAAAGGTAGGCCATCATAAAACATAAAGTACTGCTTAGTTAATCTTGTATGTGAAGGAACTGTTGAGGCTGATAGGTATGGGTGTACTGATGTGACCGTCAATCTATATGTTATGCTGGAGTTCACTCACAAATCCATAAAGGGGTGTAATACTAGTAAGCCATCTAACACTGCTAAGGATGAAACTTGCACAGGATGCTATCTTGGCAAATACTGCATCACCCAGGTGCGTCAGTCATCATCAGCCATATACCAGTGTAAAATACATCAGTGACTCACATATATTTCTGATTTCATAGCCGGAGGCTAGCTTCAGGGAACTTTGGGTTTCTTTTTAGTCGTCGTTTAAGAATGTAACTAATGTGATCAACTTTAGCTATGTCTTCTTGTCTGTCTCGCATAGACATGAGTTAAAAAAAATAGGGTGATGAAGTAGGGATGCTCTGAATATTGAGTAACCAAATATATTTGGCTGAATATTGCAAACAATTCTGCACATTCTGCCTTTGGTGAAGTGAGCTGAAAGTAAGGCCAAATAGTAGTATGTGACGCAATGACACAATTAAACAACGTGCAGTGACATGGTGACCTCTCACCTTTGGGAAAAATGTAGACGCTGTGGAAATATTTTAAAGTGTTGGAGAGCGAGGAAAGGACTGCAGTTTGCAAAGAGTGTTCAACAAAACTATCTAGAGGGAGTTCCTCTGCAAAGACTTTTAACACTACCGCTTAAATTTGCAATTTAAAAGCCAAATACCCTCAACAGCATGCTGTGTACGAGAGAGACGGCCAAATCAGCTAGAAGGAAAGCGTCTTGTCTCAGCATGCCCACTCCATCTAGAGCTGACGTTTTTGAGGACGAAAAAGTTTGCTCAGGGCGAGAAAGTCATGGAGTTCATGGCTTTGGATGATCAACTGTTTAGTGTTGTGGAGGACATTATCGTTAAATGTGGCATCCACATTCCATATTCAGTATTCGGCCAAGCATTTATATTTTATTCGGCTTCGGCCACAAATTTTCATTTCGTTAATCCCTAATTAAAACCATGCATCATAGACATAGGGGGGGCATTGAGATTTAGCCACAGAATGCAGCCCCACGTTTTTTCAGTTGTTCATCATTCAGTAGATTCCATAGATTCTTTTCTATTGGCTTTCCATGAGATCACTAACTGAAAAGTCTAAAGACTGGATTCATTCATAAGCTGCACTAATTAGTTTTTGAGAATGAGCGTAAAATTTCAGACGCATTGTTTCTCTACTTCACTTTCATTACTTTAAATGGCCTCATACATGGTCTATGAAGGCATAAAACTTGCTTGTTTCCAACTAACTTGAGAGCATTCTTCCCCATCCTAAAGAAGTTAGATGCGAGTTGCCACAACATTATTGAAGCAGCTAACGCAAAGATTTCTACCATACAGTCATTTGTATCTGGTAATCACACTTACAGCTGGTCACAACAGGACATAACTTCACAAAGTCTTTGCACTTTGTAAATGACTGGGTTTAAGTGAGATTATGTCAGTGCAGTTAGAATACTTCAGGAGACACAGTTTAAGAACCATCACTCTGAGCTACTTGTATCAATTCAGTGCTGTAGAAACAAAGCTTTCTGTGTGTGAAGTGTAAGACCTGATGTAGAAGCCTCTCTTTGGGTTGCTCCTTAGCGTCGTGGTCCCAGAGCCCATGCTGCTGTTCATCAGCTGCTCTCTCAAGTCGTGTATCTTTGCCTCAAAACGGCTGTACTCTTCAAAAAAGAAGTAACACATTCAAATTATCCAGATAGTGTAAACATTTGAATAGTAATACACTAAGAAAATCAGCTTTGGTTTGTTGTGAAGGCTTGTATGTTCCTCAGTTGGTCTTTACCATCAGGCCTGTACTGAGCGATGATGGTCACCGTCTGGCCAGCATTCTTCAGTGCAGCAGCGGCCTGCTCGTGTGTGGCCATACGCAGGTCCACGCCATTCACCTGCCACACACACACGCGCACACAGAGGGTAACAGCATTAAAAACTAGCGTTATGAAAAATCACTCAGTGCAGACACACTTAGCGTATTTAATATTTGTGCGTGACAGCTTTATGAAGATAAAAGATTCTTTACACTGAGTATCTGATCGCCCTTGTGCAGCTCTCCGCTGAGGTCAGCCGGTCCCCCTGCCAGGATGAAAGAGATAAAAATTCCCTCTCCATCCTCTCCGCCAACAATGTTGAACCCCAAGCCTGTGGAGCCTCGATGGATCAAAACTCTGCGAGGATCCCTAGAAAAAAGATGAGGAGATTAAACACGTTAAATTATCAATAATACCATACAGCTAATATTCACACTCCTGTTTAAAACCAGTATTTAGGAACATTGCTCACCTGGGGATGTCATCGTCTCCCATCATGCCATGTAGAACAGGAGAAAACCGACTAGGTGAGGTGGGAGTGAGAGCTTGTGGGTAATCTGATCCAAGATAGTTAGGATGACTTAGTTCAGTGTCCATATGAGAATACGCTGAAAAAGAAATAGACCAGAAGAGGTTTGATTTATCATGCTGAATAATTTTTCTGAGGTAAATCTTATCTCAACTCAATGACAGATTTTAAATAAAAATACACTCAAATAATTTGGTATGTGTCCACTCTCATCTAGAGGTCTGAGGAAATGTATGTTTTGGCGATGATAAAAAACCTTAAACATGTTCACCACAGCTTACTCATCGCCCTCCAGTAGTTTCAAAGGAAATCATTCTCTCAGCTCAGCTTCTCTTTTGCAGGTGTACGATCTTGTTTGTTGAGGATGTGCTGATTTTGGGTGAGCTTTACATTAAACCTCAGGATGAAAATGGGCACATTGTAGACATTTGATTTTACACAGAGATGAGCTTACTGCTGGTGAGGTCTGGGGGGTTGTAGGAGTTGGTCAGGAACAGGTTGTTGGGCTTGGCCACCCTGAGGTACACCACCTCGGCTGTGTTTTTCAGAGCCCCCACCGCATCCTCGTGCATCACATCTTCCAAACACACGTTGTTTACCTGTCGTTTGCAACAAGGAGGGAAATGCATCAGGATCTCCTACTGCAGTGTACAAGGCACAGTGTTTTTTCTTTGAGATTTAAAATGTTATTTTCAAAATAATAATAAAAAATGAAATAAATGAACTACATCTGGTTTCTTATACCAATAATTTTAATTTAAAGTCATACACAAACTTGGCTGCAGTATCTCAAAAAATATTTTTATTGTCATGAAATATTTTCAAATTGTGCTGCATTATAAAAAGGGTTGAGAGAAAAAAGAAAATTGATGCATCAGGGATTTTTGTTGGGCAATATCAAAATTTGGATTCTTTGTCAAAAAAAAAACACTTTTTTTTCTCTTCAAATTCAAATTCTTCATTTAGTCATCGTTTGTAAACTGGATTGGGGAAAAAAAGTTAACACAGAGAGTGAAATGTTTCTCTCTGGCTCATGTGATGTGAAAAAGCAAACAAAAAATCTCAAAAATCGTAAATATTGAAGAATCGCCATTTAAATTGAATATATATATATATATATATATATATATATATATATATATATATATATATATATATATATATATATATATATATATATATATATAGGTCAGTCCTCGCACTCGTAAATTTGAGAGATTGAATCAACATAAACAGTATTTTTGACTTAGTTTGACTTGTACCATTCTGAGTTTTGCTCTTTACTCAGACACCATGTAGTAGGAACCAGCACCATTTTGAGGCTGCTGTTGTTGGACTTGCTGTCAGCTGCTTTGTTACATTCCCTCTGTTCTCCAGCAGATGGCAGGATTATTTCTTCAAAATCATGGCATTGCTTCACTTTCCACTACATTTATCCCATCCAACGACTGCATTACCATTTTAATGGAAGTACTTTAAGGCAGTAAAATTACAGCTCCCCTCAGCTCTTGATAGATCAGTGCTGATCTTACACAGATGCGTGTTTGTCTGTGCTAAAGATTGTGAATCTGCAGCTATCAGTGACATGTGGACATTTGTATCGGCATGCTAACAGTTATTATTATACTAGAGGAACCAACCACTAGGATCTTGTCCCCGATCTGCAGGCGCCCATCTTTATGAGCTGCACCACCTTCAATGATCTTTGTGACATAGATACTGTTATCTCCTGGTATGTGCTGGTTCCCCACCCCTCCAGCGATGCTGAAACCTAATCCTGGGAAAAGAGAAAAAGAGAGTGAGGAGAGAGCTGCAGAGCCAGCTAAGGAGGTGTGGGTTAACAAGGAGCAGCTTTGCTGAATCCAGAGGGCACAGTTTAGCAAGGTAGAAGTCTCTCTTAAGGGGTGATGCCATACACCGGGACATGCTTCCACTTACCTTTAGGCCCTTTGATGAGTTTGATTTCAGTGACTTTTTCTGCTGCTGGTTTTCTACGGAGAACATAAAGGCGGACGATAGCACCTGCCTCCTTAAGAGCCTCAACAGCTTGGCTGTGTGTCACCTCTCTCACATCAACATCGTTCACAAATAGGATGCAGTCATTCACACTGAGAAACACAAAAAGAGAAACAGATCAGAGGGAGCATACAGAAAGAGCTTTGTTGATATTTGATTCTATCATCCACCAGAAGTGGTTGGCTCTGTCAATCTTCAGCTATAGGTATACTCGGGATCAGTTTCAGCTCTGACATCTGGCCTTTCACCCCCATCTCAGAATCCAATAGAAGACGTGGCGATAACCCTGCTGCTATTGATTGAGTGAAGGAGTGACTGCAGTGTAGCTCTATTTGTGTGACACGTTCTGGGCGATGATAAGGTCTTGATAAATGGAGTGTAAATGAACCTGTGTGTAAAACAAGAGCTGATCTCCATGCAAAAAGATTTTGACAGTGTAACTATTTTCAGTCATGCACAGTCTTCCTCAAAGGGCCCAAAACCTCTACTTATCGCTTCTCCATTCCAGTGTTTCAAATTGATTCTACGGCTGTGAAAATTATAGTGTGTAAAATTGTGTAAGACTAGAATAGTTCTCGAGGGTGTGAGAGGTTTAGCTGAACAAATGAATTCTGCTTAAGTTTGACCAGCCAGCTATCTTCATGCTTTCTCTCTTATTTCTTACATTCTGTCTTATTTCTTTCTCTCTCTGCCTTTTAACTCTGCTAATGGAGACATTTCATGTTTTCAGTCAGTCCTAGCAGATTTGGTCACAACCTCTCTGAGCCAATCATCTTTTGGGAAACAGCTAAAAGTAAGCTGTTGTCTAAGTTGCATATTGATGTGAATAGTAGTTGAAAAATTATTTTCCTCTCACAGAATTAGAGCTGTTACATTTGTTTCAACATCCACAGTAGAGGATGACTTTATGTACAGGCTCATGTTGACTACTCTGCCTTTAAGCTGATGCAAAGAGCTGCCCCATACTGTTTAGTATTGCTTACAACTCAAACTTCAGTCATTTTCTGCTATTTAAATTCTTTCTGTGATCTTGAAAAAGTCTCCCTTCTAGATATATGCCTGATTGTAATCCACACTTTAAAATGAGATTATCAGCACCAATATTGCTGGTTACAGGTTATTTTAAACTGCTGCTTCTTAGCTTCCAGTTCGGTTTGTCCAGGACCAGATTGATTTACAACATATATAGGTCTCTATGACAACACCACGCTGGCTGACAAAGTTTCAAAGTCGTTAGAAGAAATAAACAGAGAGATCTGTGTTTTTCTCTGCTAAAAACGATTTCTGTGATTAATTTTGTGGTGATGGTGGACACAGGAGCCTAACTATGACAGAAAAAGGACATGAAAGCAGATAAAAGCAGAGTGATACAGCCTAAGCTAAAGTCTAACTCGCCTTTAGCTCGGGTGTATCACTTTATAACACAGGGGCTAAACTCTGTGAAAGTGTTCATTCCAACCCACATGCAGCAGTTATTCTGTGGTCTGTTCAAACTTGAGAGTCTATCAATAAAATGAAGAGTGAGGTTATACTAGCTCTGCTTGGTAGATAACTGGCAGCACATAGCTAACTAGGATTTACTAACGTTGCACATTACACACATGTTGTAGAGCACCAGCTGCCAGCTGTGCTAAATAAAAACAGCTACCAAACTACATACAGACTGACAGTGTTTACATGTTTTCACCTTAGCCTTCAGATACCCGGAGCACCGAGCTAACATTTGGCTGTCTGGGACATTTGCTTGATGTCACGTTTCAAACCGTAGCGAAACTGTACTGATAAGTCCCTTACTTTCACGTGTTGTATCCAGTAAAAAGTTGTCTTAATCAAAGACAAATACGTCAGAGTGTGGAGAGTCCAGGCCAATAGGTAGCAAAGGAGTGCAATCAAAACAAATCCCCACATTTTTGTTCTGTACTGAGAAAGGCCCAGTGAAAAAAAATATTGGACATTTTTGAGGAGGGAAACTGGCCGAGTTGGTCCTTGCAAGAAAGTCTGCAAAAAAGGAATTCTTTATGACCTCCAGTGGGTCATATGGCAAATTTTAACACTGTTTTTGGTTCCTTAGAGTCTTTTTGCTTTTTTAAAAGTATTTCATGACAACTGGGATGTATAGGTATAAGTGTAAAAGGCCAAAATGGGTATGTTGCCTAGAGGCAAAAAGGTACCATAGAGGGTTTTAAAGGAAAAAAAAAACAACAGGTCCATCCTGAGGTGACTTTGATCCTGAACAGGCTGAACAGTCGGTCGGCTGTAGTCCTGTAGAACACATCTCTGTACTTAAATTGAAAAGTTTGTTTCTGTTTTCTAAGTGTGTTTCCTGGTAGAAAATGTCCTGGTTGTCTGTATCACTAAGTTTCAAAGAAGGTGTGCGAGAAGATCAGTGTAGGGCCAGGGTAAACAGCGACGGTACTCAGTGTGTTTTCAAGACAGCATAAATTCATGCATGCAGGCCACTGCTTTTTTATTGTTGCCAGGTGTGTGCAGAAATACCTGAGCCTGCCATCCTGAGCTGCTGCCCCTCCAGGTATGATTTTGGTAATGAAGATGCTGGGGTCGTCGCCCACGTGGGGGTTATCTGTTCCTCCTGCTATGCTGAAGCCAAGGCCTGAGTTACCCTGCAGGAGAAAGAACAAACACCTTGTTAATCCCATTGTGGGCATTTCCAGCTATAAAAGATCTCAAATCAAGTGTAAGGAAAAAAACAGGTTCTCACACTCACTCTCTCCAGTGTGATCTCTTCATACTCGATTTCCCCTTCTGTTCCATTCACCTATCAGGCACGAGCGTTAATTTAATCATATAAGGATTTAGTTCTGTGGGATACTTCCAACCCTTTAAAAACACTGAAACACCAAGAGGTGCTCGGGAACTTCTAGTAATGCTCAGTTTTAATATGAAATTTGATCCAAATGATGAGACACTATTTGTTGACCATCGTCATACCTCATGGTAAAAAATGAACTATTCTTCAAATTCTAAAAGACCTCTGGCTTAAAATCTTCACTACACATCAGTTTTACTTCTGCAATTAAGCAGGTCTCTGAGGAAGAGAGAATTTAAAGAACTTCAGGCCTCACAGTTTTTTTTGGTGCTGACCTAGAAAACAACTTTATTTATTGCTGGAGCGATGCAAAAATACTGCTCTGATGTAAGGCTTTTCTTTAAGACACCACATTTTCTCCTTTACAGATCACAAATATATGTTCTAGGCTTAAAGAAACACAACCGTTATCATATCCTCTGTACCATTTGGAAATCTTACATTAGCAAAGACTGAAATAAACTACAGGTATCATTCACATTAAAATTGTTTATTTGAATCCCAATTAGTCACTACCTATGTAGCCACTACTCTTCCTGGGCTCAGCTTATACAAACATGACTTTAAAATCCACACAAATTAAATCTTAAAAGGGACAGTCCAAGGCGGAACAAATAAATAGTGCGGAAAGATTTACATGGATGCTGAAGAAATGAATAAAATAAGTAATAATTCAGACTAAACATCGGCAGTTCAATTAATTGCATGATTAAGCCTAACATAATACAATAAAGGAAAGATTAGACATAATCCTTACATATGGGGAGCCATCGAGTGTGTCAGTGTTCACCACCACTGGAGGAGTGTTTCCCTGGAGGCAGAGAGAAGAAACATTATTAATAAATTATGGCAGAAACTCAAAGATGAGGCAGCTCCTGGACCAGCTCTCAATATGCCCCTGAAACGTTCAGTCACAGCCAAGAGCCTTTTTAGCTCAAACTATGATAACGCTATTCTCTTTCTGCTATGGCTGTCACTAAGGCTGAAGGATAGAGTGCTGCTGCTAGTTTCCATCCAAGATAGAAACAGAAATAATTGATGCCTGCTCCGATCGTTCTTCTGTGTTTTTCTGTGTTCGCTATATGGAATACGCTTGTCTGTGTGTGTGTAAATGCTCGCACATGTTTGTGTGTCTGTGAATGCGTTGTGAGAGAGCATGAGGAGAAATGTGAACTCAAGGATGTGCAAATGACATCCGTTCATTTAAATTCCTTAAATAACACAAGGTGATTTAGTCTGTCACATTATGAAAAACAAGTTATTGACCTGATTTATGAGAGAGCTAACTCTACATTACTTCTGCTGTGATCTGGCGCTATATGGAAATAAAATTAACTTGACTTCCAGGGGGGGCAGGCCACCCCCCTATATAATGGAGGGTAAACACTGTTGGTTCAAGCTCTTACTTTTCTGCTTGTCTATTGTAGTTATTGGTTTTTGCTAGGGATGCACTGATATGAAATTTTGGCTGATACCGTTATCCAAAACTAGGGATGCACAATATTATCGGCATAATATCGGTATCGGCTGATAAAAGATTAAAAACGCGTTTATTGGTATCGGCAGATATGAAAATTTCTGCCGATAGGCACAGCCGATAAGGTGCTATTCAGTTAGGATTATTATTATTTACCATCTGAAAAATAAGCTCCTTAAATAAAATGTAGAACTTCATTTATTTGCAATGCAGAGCTCTGTGTCTGTCACCAGGTTGTTACAGTAGCTCTAAAATAATCAAATGCTACTTGGTAATGTTTTAAAATGCATTGTACATTTAAAGTTCATGTGATCTAAAGAAATTATTTTTCTGTATTTCAATACTGAATGTCTTTAGTTTAAAAAAATAATACATTTCTTATTTATGGTAAAATCAAATGTTTTTTGTCTTGTTTTATGTGTGTTTCTTAAGCAAATAAGACCGTCACAATTAGAGTAACATATAAATTCCAGTACAGGATAGACTTAGCTTTCTTTACAGCGAAAAAAACAAACAAACTTGTGATTATTGGTATCGGTATCGGCCAAAAGTGGTTTCGATATATCGGCAAAAATCCAATATCGTGCATCCCTATCCGAAACTGATATTGCTGTTATGGCTGATAACTGATATTTACTGATATCAATATTGAAAAAAAAACAAACAAACAAAAACAATCTGAGATGATGTGTTGAGGTAGTTTAGGGAGAAAGAGTGGCGTAAGGGTGAGAAAAGACAACCATGGAGAGGATCAAAGGATGGAGCGCCCAAGATGAACACAAACCAAAAAGTGCGTTTTGTCTGTTTTTTTTTTGATCGAAAACAGGAGGAGAGACATAAAAGAAGAGGGTCCACTCTTCTTAGGTAGTTTTGGTGTAAACAAAGTCAGAGAAAACAATATTATGTGGGTCTTGAAAGATTGTTCAAGATGCTCTGTAAGTGGCCGGCAGCTAATGGGTAAATATCTGCCCACTTTTACACATGGGCTGATGCTGATATGTTTAAAAAATTACCAGCATCGGCCGACACCAATATTTATACCATTATATCATGCATGAAAGAAATAAAAAGCAACTTGGTAACAAGTTAATAACTGGTGAATCACTGACTGTACTGTCAGCTTAACTGATGGTCAGAGAACTTCTTCCCTAAACACAAAATGCATCGGTTGTGTTATACATCACAGTACAGCAGAATTGAATTACTGATCAAAAGCATTGTAGATAAAAGACTAAAAGAGTGAGACAGCAGGGGGGGAGGCGGATTTTACAACATTGATGTGATTTAGGTTTACCCATTGGGAATTTCCTTATCTGAAGTGCGACAGTTAACCTCTACAAGCTGTTCTGATTCCCCTGCTTTTAATGCAGTTTGTCTTCAATACATCCTCGCACTTTCAAGGATGCGCTTTCATCATCAAGCTGTGTGATGTTGGGAGATGTAAACACACCGTCGTGTGCTATACTCTTTGGAGAACACAACCTGATTTCCCCATTGGCATTCCTGTCACTGTGCTGTGCCATGCTGATTAGCATGGGAAAGACCTCGGCATCAGAAGTGCTTACAGTGCAACCAGCAGCATAAAATCAGCCCGCTGACCTTCACAGACCCGACAGCTCCGCACATGCACAAATAACCACACAGCCGCACATCTGAACATATTTCAGCTCTAAAAAAATGCTCCTTCCTCACCTTAGTTCTTCATGTGATATAATAGGAAGTTATTTCTCCTCTTGGTTTGTTCACCTGAGAGATTTACGTTCTCAGAGAGGAAAGAGGAGCACACAGTTTTTTTTTTACAAATATTACACTGAATTGTGTGATGAAGTATGTAGAAACCCAGAGGGAGGTATATAACTTACTCCAGGTTAAAACTATAACAACTGTCCCACAATTCATCTTGTTTTAGTTTTAAAGCCTCCTTTTATAACTGGATGTCTTTTAAAGAGACACAATGATGTGGGCTCACCTTGTCAGTTTTAACGTCTTTGTTTTAACGTATGAAAGGTAACCCTGTGTTTCAAAACACCACCACCCTGTGCTCCAATGTGTGCTGTAGCTATCATACACGATAAATGATGGGAATTTGAGCAGCCATTGTAAAGAATAAATATTAACCCACATGAGGCAGAGAAATCAAATTCTCCCCCACAAAATGCCAGAGCTCTGCTTTAATGCATGCTGTTCTATTACAACAGCCTGTGTGGAGCTCTGCCATTTGGCTGTGTCCAACAGACTGTGCTGCTGAGCATTACGTCAAATTCATCCTCATCTAGAAACCAAAATAATGAGTGTAGCCAGCAGAAATAGAAACCCAGAGCAGGCAGTCTCTCTGCAGGGACTTTTGACAGAGCCCTCTCCTGCTCTTGTCCACTCTGTCAGGCCTTTTGACATCACAGTTGTTTGGATTTATACGGTTTGGCTGCTCTTGCCCTCCAATATTTTAACACCACCTTTTCAGCTCAGCTGTCCTCTGCCGTGTCTCTACAGGCAGCATCAGCCTCCATCCACAGCCAGACCAGATCACTCCCTCGTGATATGGGTTTATATAAAACCCTCTGTATAGACTTATGTCCAGACTAAGTAAATAATTTGCCAAAACAATAAAAAATAAAAAACTATATACATATTTTTCTCAAAGGGGACATATCATGCTTGTTTCTCCTTTTCACTATGCCAGACTAGGATGCCTGTAAAGCATTTCTGCCCTCAGTACAAGTCATTTAGTGCCTTCATTGCCCCACAATAGCGTTCTCAATATCCTCATTTTAGGCCATTCTGAAGATCTCGTTGAAACGCTCCGTTTTGAGAATGACCTCCAGTAACCTCGCAATGTCACAGCCCTTTGTGCTCTGATTGGTCAGTTCTATCAGAGGGGCGGAGGGGGTAGAGCCAGGGGGCGGTTTTTGCAGCATGGCAGTATTTACAAAATCGCTACATTGAATGGAGCAGACCGAGCGAGTTTGCTGTTTGCCAAAACTTCACCGTAAGGCATTGATAGCACTAATAAAATGGCAGAGTGTAGGATACGTCCTTTTGTATTGGACCCCAAGTCAGACCAGGACGGTTCTGCAGCTCAGGAGGAAGAAAATCCACCTCGACACAGATCATCTCAGGACGCTTCAGTGTGGTGAGTCAAACCGGTACTGTAACATGTATAGTTTATACGTTTATACTCGGCTCTTGGTGGGTGTATCATTCGGTGACAGTTGTGTGACTAACTGACATCACAGAGGAGGAGCTGCTTTATCAGACTACTCCAATAAAAAGAAAGGATCCTCGTGTCGTCACGACGGTCGAAATCTCGCGGCCAACTGGCAATGACCTATTTTCAGAGGCATTAAATTTTGTTCTAGGATATCAGAAAAAATACAATATCTCATTTTTTGAAAATTCAGGGGGTGTAAGGTCTTGTTTTCAAATTTATTATATTATATGTAAGTATTAAATCAGGGATCAGCATGATATGTCCCCTTTAATACAGAAATGTCATGGCTGTGTGCTTCAGAAATGTAAATGTGAAAATTGTGATGTGTATTTAACATAGGACGCGATGTGAACAACTGCAGTCTGGATGATAATGTTTTAGTTGTTTATGCTTCGTACTGGATTTCAGCAAACACGTTACCAGAAGGAAAATGCGCTCTGGGGCATGTTGAAAACACAATGAACGAAAGTGTAACTCCCCAGGGTTTATATGCAAAAAGAACGATTGTTCTATCTTACCTGGCTTCAAGTATACTGCTAATTTAAACCTTTTATGTAATTTGTGGGCTCTAAAGAGTTCAATAAATATCTTTCCTCTATATGAATGTTGAATAAAACCATTACATTTGGATTCTTGTAATGGAAACCATTCAGCTTCTGCACTGTAAAAAAAAGCAAAGTTACATTTTTAGCCTAAATCCAGTTGTAAGGACTTGAAAATATGAATTACTGACATCTGATAAAATATTCTAAGTAAGCCCCGCAAACTGAGCCACTTGTCTGTTTTAAAAGACTTTACTGAGTTACTGACACTTCATTTTTTGAGTTACAGCTCGTTACAACAAACAGTAGCTCGTTGAACTCGAGTTTCTTAGTTGGAAAATGCAGGAAAGACAACTTTCTGAGTTAGTCACTGTGTAGGTCAAAACTCACTGCCCTGCCTCAGTGTTCCCCTCGAGCTGGAGCCCACACAGGTAAGATGAAAACTGCCTTTTACTGATGAGTTAAAAATGATGATGTGTTTTTTTGTGTGTGTGACTGCGTTAAAAGTAAAGGCATACAGCGATTGATGCATGTTCAACATTTGAATACAAATAGCTACCAGTTCTTGGTGAAAGCTATCAGCTAATCTGATGCTTAAGTCTGGGGAAAGTAGCTTTAAAATTGAGATAGAAAGTTTCTTCTGGTTGGTTTGTGTGATCTTCATGAATGTACGTTAAACAGCAGTCTGTGTTACACTAACTTGTCTCAACAGGAATACAAGAATAGCTCAGACAGTAACTGATGAACTAGAAAACTAGTACTAGCTAACTAGAAACTGTAGTCACAGCTGACTCAACTGACTTTTCATGTCTTTGTTTCACAAGATGCAGCATCATTGCTCTGTTGCAATATGGTACTTGGACAAATTTAACATCTGCAGGTTTTGGACAGAACTGAAGTGTGTTTGCACTTTGGTTTAAAATAATAAGGATTAGAGCAGGCAGCTCTGACAACAGGCTGTAGTCTGGTCTATGTCACCTGCTGCATTGCCACTACTAAATCTTTAGTTTAATATATGCTTGTCTTTTCTCTGTGTCTCATTAAAAGGCCACTGACCCAAAAGAGAATCAAAAGGTGGGTCCCACTGTGGGTGAACTCTCTAGAGGGTGAGAATACTGCAGCTCATAAGGGTGTCTGAGTATCGCTGCAGTGGAAGAAGCCATTGTCCTTCCAGAACTTTCTGACCAGCCAACAGCCCTTGTTAAACTGTTTGAACTGGACAGCTGTATTGGATGCATTTACAGTTCAAATAAAACAAATGTTTTGGAGGTAAATGTTGCATCTGCAATTATTTATAATTTCTTGGGGAAATATACAGCCATTTACAGTAAGGAAATCAAATTAATGATTTTAGGTTATTGCAATGTGAACTCATAAGTTATTATAACTTTCAAACAGTTAAAAGAAGTAAAGAATTTAATTTTGTATAATTTGAAATTACAAGTGACTTCAATTTAAAGTTAGTTACTAGAAGTTAAGTTTTCAAGTTTTTCAACTTGAAAACATGACTCTAGTTGAGTAAACAAATGAAAATTAAAAAATAAAAAAAGTTTCAGAGCTTATCTCAAAATTTTGCAAATTTTGTCGCCTTGCAATTTTGAGTTTTCTCAAATTTTCTTTTTTTGCAGTGTGGTTAATACCCGAGTGCTCACTTTACTCCAGTGTTTCCCAATCCTGGTCCTGGGCTACCCCTGCCCGGCATGTTTTAGAAGTTACCCCACCTGATTCAAATGAATGGCTCGTTATCAGGCTCCAGTAGAGCTTGATGACGAGCTGATCATTTGAATCAGGTGTGTTGGAGTCGGGGAACATAAAAAACATGCAGGGCAGGGGTAGCCCAGGACCAGGATTGGGAAACACTGCCTTACTGCACATGTGGATCATGTAGTCTCAAACTCCTTTCTGCACACACTCGCATTACTCTGTCTGGTAGGCATTATTTTTGACATTTACTTTTTTTTGGCAAGCCCAAGAATAAACAAAATACCAAGCCCTGTCACTGACTGTTCTGCTGAGATACATGTACAAAATTACTTTAATATCACCAGAGGGGATGTGTGAGCTAGCACAGTATACCAAGCTGAGGTAGTGTTAAATGAGCAACTATATGTCTTGCCTCACAGCAACAGCAGGAGGAAAACTTGTCAAGTGTAAGCAGTCCAATCAAAAGGCAGGATACAACCCTCCATGTTCAAGTACCAGTTTTTACATGTTTGCCAAGCAGTGTATATTGTGTATGGTCCATTTTTAGTGTGTCTGTTGCTCCTCCGTTAAATACAGAAAAGGCTCCAGCCCTGTGCAGAGCTGTTAAAGAAATGGAAATGAGAAAGCTTCTGTGGAGTGTTTTATGACGTGTCACTGTGATTCTTGTGCGTCAGGTTGAATGGCTGGTGATTTAGCTGCCTCTGCGCTCGCATGTGGGTTGAAGTGCAGGATGTGATAGAGGTTAATTTGGATACCACATTATGCAAATTGCTCACTTATTGGCTCCTTATTCCATCCCACCTTTCATCCATCGAGTGAAGCAGAATGTGATTGTGTGTGTGTGGGCTGTGGTGATGTGGAGTTGGTAGGTGCCTACAGCTCCTGGTTTGCTAGAGTGTACTAATGAAAGACATCATTAGAGGAGATCTTGCACACATCTGTACCTGCAGACACACACATACAGCCTCAACAGGATTTGAAAGCAGCAATGGTTACTCAGGCTGAATGTGACTGCCTTATCCTAAGTGGCTGCATGTACGGATGTAGACCTGACCTGAGTTTTCCAGTATATGGATAAACATTAACAGGTCTTGTACAAACAAACAAACACAACCTCAGAGGAGTTTTTTTCTCAACCTCCTGATTCATCATACAGATTTCTGAGTCATGTCAAAGAATGGGAATAACTGAAACATGCTTACCAGCCTATGATGTCGATGATACTTTACTTTCCGAACATTGTCGAGGAACCGGCTGCCCACCTTTTTCGCGTACCACACTGACATGAACATTCTGCTCCAGTGGTGGAATATAAAATCACGCCTGATACTTGGAGCAAACACTGCTCACCTTTTAGAATTACATACACACACACAAAGTGTGTGTCCAAAACAGTTGGAATGCCCTCTCAGCAGTACCATGTAAGAATCATTGCAAAACGTGTCATTTGGTCTAAGACCTGCCATAACACAACCACAGAGCATCTAGAATGCCCCAATTAACAGAGACTATTTTTAAACCAACACATGTCCTTCCAGCTTTTTGTCCCTCTCAGTTTAAATTAAAAATGAAGAATGTATGCTTTAAACACAAATTTAACAAAGAGCAATAACTGTTAATCCAAAATCAGAGGGCATAGCCTCATTAGTCAGTTTTTCTTGCCGAGTCGTTCCATACTCCATGTGAGGTAGCCCTAAAAATGCTCAAAAACAGGAATCCAGTTGTGAAAAAAAAAAAGCACTCATTGCTGATAAGGCTTGTCATAATCAGAGACGAAGCGGTCCTGTCTCCACAAATCACCCATCCAGAGTCAAAAAGAGCATTCGCAAACCAATCCTCTCAGTCCTCAGCATGTCTATCAGTGGACTGCGAAAGCTTCCCCACTGCTGGTCTGTGCTCAGCAAGAACGCAGTTCATATTTTCTGCTGCTGCTACTGTGCTGTACCCCTCCCATCCCCGCTGCTCAGGAAAGAGGAGCGGGCAGGAAAGTTTGATGGCAATTAACTGCCTCTCTGTGTAATGTCTGCCCTGGCAGTGTGAGAGTGGGAGGAATTATACTTTGGCTGAACTTGGAAGGACAAGCAGCTCATACTGACCAAACTCGTCTTGAAACTGAAGAGCTGTTGGCTAAACAGTATTGACAGATAGGCTGGTAAGTTGTAGCTCGACACTAGATCATTACAGTTTGTTATCCGTGTGCTTATTGAATGTACTTGTTTTCACTTTTCCTCGGGCTACTAATAAGCTTACAAAAAAAAATAATTTTGTAATGCAGACTTTCACAAGTAACAGAAAATCTTCCACAATGAAGCTTTTACTGCAATTTTGCTTTGCTTGAGGAACAGAAAATGTTCACCTTATCATCATGATCAAACATTTTAAGACAGTAATGATCACAAACTTGCAGAAAGACTGTCATTAAAGCCCTGCACAAGCCTCAAAGCTTGTTTGCTCCAAATGAATTCAGCACAATGGACTTAATAACACTGGGACAGCAATGAGAGAAAAGGGAACTATTTGATGTTAAAAAGAAAAAAAACACTCTTTTGCTGTGTAAATAATTAATAAAATGTGTATTCATTCTTAGCAAGCCTTACAACAACTACTGAAATGAGAAAGAGAGAAATTTTGATATAAATCTGCATTTTCTTTGAACAGCAGATGGATCAGCAGGCCTGACATATACATGAACACACATAAACACAAAGTGTAAGCGTGCACACTGAACAGACTTATGTAAGGATGTGTTGAAGGACGAGCTGTCAGCTGACGCTCTCCATTTGTTAAATAAAAAATCCTCCGTCTATCTAATTTTCTCACCCTTCATATTGCAAGGCCCTCTCTATCAGTCTCACTCTGCCATTCAGCATGAACAGCTCTCCTCTTTTTCTGCATGCGTACATTTTTTTTCCTTCTTCTTTCCCACCACTCTTTCCCAAAGGACCTGAGCTGCTTGAGCTGCTGCACTGTAATTACACTAAAGCTGCAGGGACATATTTAAACATTTATTAAAGAAAAGTAAGGAGGACGGAGAGAATGAAGATGGAGAGCAGATACAAAGCAGACGAGTGCAGAGCAGAAAGGGAAGGGGATAATGGAGGACTCTCTGGGAAAAACTATATAACACAGTAATTGAATCCTTACATTAAAAATGACTGCCTTTTTGCCACATTGAGGTGTCAAACACAAATCACATGTACTTTGTGAAGAGGATTCCAGTGAAAGTATTGTACATGGGAGTAGTTGTACAGTTAGAGGAGAAGGAGGGAAGTGACAGGCACCTTTTGTTGTTCGCAGAGACATATACAAGATAAACTGAGCAGGGGGAGTCCACTTTAAGCACTCTGTGCCCACCAGTCTTCACTTCTGGCTTGTCAAATGAAAAATAAATGGCAAATGTGTTATGTAACATTTGCAGTTCAATAACTCCAATCCCTCAAGATAAATGTACCTCATGTACCGGAAAAAAAAAAAAAAGAGAACACTTTACTTAAGAAAATTTTAAGCCGATCCCTGTCAAGGAAAATGTTCAAGCCCTGCCTCCATGGTAGTTAACAGAGACACACACACACACACATACACACAGGGAACCTTCTTTATATGATATTTATGTGAAAATATCCTGAAAAATGAATTCAAGCAGGCTCTGCTTGGTAATTAGATGCCTTTCGGATTCACTGCAAAGTAAAAGAAATATCTGCAACACTGACGGTTCAAGACCTTCGGCTCATTAGGTTTTTAAAAACTACTATTTTAACAACTACTTTCACAACTTACTTTAAACATGAAGCAAAAGAGGATCTTCTGCTGTTGCAGATTATTTGTATACAATATTCAATAAGAAAGCACTTCATTGGCCCTTTTGTTTGCTGAACATAGGAGATGACTTTTCAATGCAGTCACAGCAGAACCGTGAAAAATGATGCCACTGCAGTTTATTTGGCCCATTATAAAAGGGCCGACTATAGAGCCATATAGAGAGGGAAAGATGTGAAGTTTAATTAATATATGCTCAGATCAATATCAGAAGTTCTGCACAGTGTAGAAAAAAATCTGTTCTAATTACATTACCCTTTAAGTTTAAAAATAAAAAAGATGTGATTTGAAGCTAAAGCACCTCTTCGCTAACTCATGGACGTAACCCAAGGACCTTCTCTTACTTTGCCAAACCGTCGCAGTGCTTCCAAAGACAATTGTTCCCATAAATCAATGGAGCCGGGAGAGGTACTGGCAAAGCCCACACCATTAAAGCAATACAGAGACAGACTGACGACAATAGCTACACATCAATGACAAGCACACAAGCTGCAGACATCAACACACACACAAAATGCAATACTGCAATGCATCTTGGAGACGGTACAAACTCCATCCTAATGGGTAGGAAATTAAATGCATGCATACTTGGAATGAAGCACATTTTTTATGTGTGTTAGGACATTTCTCTGAAGGCTGCAGAATGTCCCTTTATGTTAAACACTCTGATCATTAGTTGGCACTGTTGAACAGGGTAAGTTCAAGGTCAGGGCAAGCAGACACAGACCGGAAATGATGAATAGTTACTAGTGGTGCAGCAGATCATCGTTGATCGGAGGTTCCGTTCGCTCATGGTTCATGGATTGTTTGACAAAAAAAGTTGTACGTGTTCACGTGAAGGCAGCATGTTCAAACTACACTATAATCATTTGCAGCTGTAGCCAGAGTCTGTGCAGCAAAGACTGTGAGAGATTCTGTGAGAATCTGAGTAGAGCTGGGTGACAAAAATGATATATATTTTTTTCTTTCGAGCGTCTTATGTCTTAATGGCTTTCCCTCCCGACATGTTTTACGATCCCCCAAAAAATACACAAGAATGGCAGCTGTCAACTTTTATTCAACATAACATAAAACCTTGTTTTTAACCTCTTGTGACTAATGAAAATGAAACTTTTCAGAAAAAAGAGAACTTGAATACAAGGCGGCCAAACAATATCTTCAAATCACCACAACAATCAGATGTGAGAAATATTTCTATGAAGTGTATGAATTTTTTAAAGTTTGACCACAGCCCATCTGGAATGACTGGAGTGCTGGATTTTTTGACCCATACCGCAGCCAGTCACCAGGGGTAGCAGTTTTTGTGGCGACCTCACTTCAAGCTGAGCAAGATGACATCTATTTTTTTACAGTCTATGGTGGGAATACATCGAGTGGCCACACATCTGAAGCGACATCACCCTTAGGGGTGCAGGGACAGGGGCTGAGACGAAAGCTACTCAACAGCCACTGATCACCGCAGCATTTAAGCAGCCCCTTGCTGGAGCATCTGACCGAGACAAAGCTATTTCAAAAGCTACTGGGTGTTTATTGCCAAAGACATGATGCCATACTTCGTTGTGCAAGACGGCAGGTTTAAACCTACGCTGAATGTGCTTGAGCCATGTTGTGCAATTCTGTCACGCACCATCTTCAGTGAGACCATCGTGCCAAGTCTTTAGGAGCAGAAAAAGACAAAAGTTTTAGGATGAATTATCCTGGGTATCTTCTTTTGCCCTCTCCACAGACGGGTGGACTTCCAGGGCAACGGAAAGCTATGTTACTATGATTGCTCACTGCATCACAGCAGAGTGGGGTAGGGAGACATGTGCTGCTGACACGCCCCCTCTATGAGTCATACAGGCACAAACCTGGCACAGGTACAGACAGAAGCAGTGGCTGAGTGGAAGATAGAGAGACCCAATACTAATATGCCAGTCACAACAGATAATCCCAGAAACCAAATAAATGCTGTGAGCGAGGCAGGACTTAGCCCACAGATAGGGTGCTTTGCACATGCAGTACATTTAGCATGGCAAAAGGGGATCACTGTGGATAAGATAGACTGACTCCTTGAGAGGATCAGAAGATTTCCAATTTCCACCAAAGCACAACAGCTGCTCATGTGCTTAAGACAAAGTGAGAAATGCTAGAGCTGCCTCCTCACAAGCTCATACATGATGTAATAACAAGGTGGAACTCCAACTTTGATATGTTGGCATGTTATGTATAGCAGCAGGCAGCTACACACTCTGCACTGACTGAAGAGATCATTAGGAAGAATGTCAGAGGCATCATCAGCTTGTCAGATGATGATGTGAAAGTGGTAGAGGAGGTCCTCCAGGTGCTCAAACTCCTCAAAACGATTACAACTCTGTTGAGCACTGAAACTCCATCTGTGTCCACGATCCTGCCACTCAAAACAAAGATGCAATGCATGGCCTCCAGTGAGGAAGACAGCACCATCACCAGACATGTCAAAACTGCCATCGGAGAGAACCTGAAGCCCAGATACATGTTACCCCCTGCTCTAGTGGACTACCTTCACAGATCTCCTGCACTGGATCCCAGGTTGAAGTCCTCGTCTCACATAGACCCTGCCGTACGCCAGAGGACTTACAGTGATCTCACTATTGAGATTGTGAATTGTCGGGGCGTTAAAGACTGTGAAGAGGTAAAGAAAAAATACATATACATTTATTTTACATATTTTTATTACTAATAATGGCTTTTATTAAAATGTTTTTGCCACGTTTCACCTCATGAAACACGAAAATACATAATTGGTTTGAGTTATCAAATAATTTTTTTGCAGGGTCAGGCTACAGAGTCAACAGGAGCAAACTTGTACAAATCTCTTCCACAAAAGAAGTCAGCCATGGTGGAGCTTTTGGGAGCGACCTTTGCGAACAGGGACATAGGCAAGGCTTCTGCTGACACCATCAAAGGGAAGGTGGCATCCTACCAGGCAGCAAACGGCATTCCAGTGGATGGTGATTCACTGGCGTGGTGCAAAAGCAATGAGTGTGAATACCCTTGCCACGATGGCAAGATGCTATCTCGCTGTGCCTGGCACTTCTGTGCCGAGTGACAGTGTTTTCTACAGCAGGGGACATAATGACTGCAAAGAGGTCTACACTGTCCCCAAACATTGAGGACATCAATGTTTTTTTGAAAAGAAAGATGTGAAATTATCAGTTAAGGTTTGCTTTTCAGTATTTCTTTTCTTTTTCAATCATGTGGACATAGGCTAGATTTTACTTATTTAATTTTTTTCTTTTTGCTGTTCTGAAAAATGATCAGATCTGAAATGATCCACCTGACCCCAATCTGTCATACGATCCGAACCGTGAATTTTTTGATCCGTTGCACCACTAATAGTTACAGGAGTAACAACTATTTATGGTCCACTCCTTCAAATAACCCTGTCTTCCCACCTTTACAAATAATTCTTAAACCTTTAAGTTACTAGATGCTGATTTTAATTTTAGTCATCATTTGAATTAATAATAAAAAAAAGGAAATAATCCATCAGCATCCTTTTTCCATTAATGGCTCATGATGTTTATGTAAACTGTTTGATAATAAGGTAATCAGTTTCTTCCTGAAAAACAGTAGAAGCTTCCTCCAGTGTCATAAAAGCTATTGAGTCTAGTCTAACACTGACACCTGCAGGCTCCAGTCTGTCCTACAAATGATTACATCTTTGAATCGATCTACTCTCATGCTTAATAAAATATTCCAAATGCCACTGTACCCCAAATGTTGGGGTTTTATGCACATTTTTTCTTTTCTTTTTTTTTTCCAGTAACTTCATTTTATAACATAATCATACGACTAGATACCAAAATGTATTCCTTTAGGTATCCTGCATTACAGTGTGATGACGGGACTACAACACAGTTCTAGTTCTATGTGATTCAAGACTCCAGAAATAGTCAGTGGGTGCAAGTAGAACCATTCATCGAAGGAGATTTAAATGGCAATGAGTGTGAGCACACTGATATCATCAGGAAACAGATGACCTCATACTCTGGCAGCACAGATACAATGGCATCGAACAGGCAGATGTCTGTTTGAATAGAGACATCCAAACTTTAAGTGACACGAAATCCAGCAAAGACAGGAAATGAGGACACATATCAGACTGATGATGATGACAGATGATGGTACTGTCGGTCAGTTTCAGGGTGACAGAGCGGCACGGATTGCTGTGCTCTTACCAGTGTGGAAACAGCGGAGGTGTACATTGGAGTGTGTCCCGTAGACATCAACACAGGCTGCAAAACAACAGAAGGGAGATTGTAATTGTGCAGGGCATGCCGAAGGGTACGGGGGGAGAACAACGGGCACCACTTTGTCTTCTTTCTTTATTTATTAGAGAAGATTCTAACAAGTTAATTTATGAAACACTCTGGGTTCACAGTCGACCACTTCCAAAACCAGGTCCTAAGACTATGAAACTAAAATATTTAAACTGGAATAAATCATTAATGACAACTGTAATAGGCTCACACCATATGCCCTGCTTAAAAAGGTTAAACATCAACATTAAATTTACACTTTGATGTTAATATAGTAATATACATTCAATAAACAAAAAACATGATTTCTGAGAAAGCAGACATGATTTCATGCTGTGCAGCTAATGCTGCTTCCTTGAATCATAAATCCTGTGCCTATGAATTTTACAAACAGCAGCAATGCAGTGCAGCATCACTGTCTCCAACTGGAAGGTCCTGCATATTGCAGCAAAACACATCATTAAAGAACGATTGTTGGGACAGCTGTGTTTGCTGATCCAAGAAAGAATACCTGAGGCGGATTTCTGCTGATACTGATATTTACTGATACTATCCATACATCTCTCTCCCCTGACTGACTGACATGAACCCTAACACTCTAGTATCAGCTCAACAAGATATTTTGGGCTCACTGCATGATCACCAGCAGGAGTTGTCACACATTATACCCGTCCTTATTTCTGATGGCACACATGTGAACAAACAACCGTAATTTGAGTCTATTCTCACAGGTAAAGACGTTGAAACGGGTAGTTTAATGCCTCTCCCTTTTCACCCTTCTGCTGTTTGGATCAGACACAAATAGTCAAGTGTAGAAGGGGGAACGTGAAGTGCAAAAAAAGAGGAGGGAAAGCACTAAACTCATAAGAGACATGAAAATTGAAAAATACTAGTATAAATTTGATCAACGGGGTCATGAGACCAAAGTGTCGAATTAAGACAATTATTAGAGCATAGTTTTACTGTTCATCAGAAGCTAACGGTTACAACCAGGACTCCTATTTTAGTAGACCAGCCAGACCAGCCCAGCCCAGCCTGTGCATTTATTATTTTTCTGAATTAAGAAGAGTTTGTTGGGATTTGTTTTTACTGGTAAGTGCTTTTTTTGGAAGTAATCATAATGATTCATGATTTCATTTGAGATTTGATCATTTTTATAATCTATAATATTTATAATTTATATAAACTATTATGTCAATGTGACTCAACAGGCAGAACATGTTACTACTACAGCTAACACAGAAGAACATGCAGTATGAACACATCCACTGACAAAAGGCTGAGTGGGTAAGAAACAAAACGTCCTTCACCGTTTTTATCTCCAGTTATCTATCAGCTTTGATTGGTTACTTTTATATACTTTTCATGAACATTCAACAACGTAAACTGCTGTCATAAAGCCACACAGACACCTCACTTTGAACTTAGTAAGCCCAGACCTTTATTTTCCAGAGTACACCCAGTTGTCCCTGAAGACAAAATACAAGACTTCATAAATTATGGCAGTATTCCAGAAATAGAAATAGGGCCAAGCTTGGATCCCAGAACACTGAGAACAACATGTTTTATTTCATGCAATGGGAAAAAATACACCTAAAGACTGTTCTTTTGCAGTGTATTTTCTTTAGTTACATAGTTTTTGTTGCTGTAATTTAGATCTTAAGGCATTCTTATCACTGCTTCACATATTTGTCCTGCAACTGATGCCTGTAGCTCTGTTAAGAATTGTGTTTCTCTCATTTTAACGTATTTTGACACACATTGACTGTCAGTATTTGAAAGTTTGCTTGCTTTTAAGTACATGTTGCTGGAGAATGAAAGATCTCAGCCTTCAAATACTTAGTTTCAAAGTTTTTTATCCTATACCAGCACACGAAGCCCCGCTGAGGCGTGTGTGCTGGCTTGTTCTTTGCTTTAGGAGCATACAACCACGTCTGGATCTACTCTGTTAGTCAACACCTGTGCTATACGATCACAACTGAAACCTGCAGTTAGTTGGTCTACTTTTTCATACTATGGCTCCACTTACCTCAACGTCGGATTGTGGCAGCTGTACTCGTCTTTCCAGTAAAATAGCAGAGGTGGAAAAGCGAATTTTCACACTCTACCAGATCCACAAAGCCAAGAAGCTCATGTATACTATTATTTTTGGCCCATCAGTAGCAGACAATGCCTTGCTCCATTCCTGGACTACTACTATCATTGAGGGACCCACCAATGCAGCCTCACTCCTGGGCTTTTTTCAGCTCAGGGTGTTCTTAATGTAAACACAAAAGCAAAATCTGACAATGTGAGTGCTAAGAGTCGCTCCTCTTATTTCTCCTTTCGAGCCATCTTTAACTTCGAGGTATTGCATGTATTACAAATCCTAGATTCCAGATAACTTTCACCCTTTTTTTCTCCTTAAATTGTCCGTGCAAATTATCTCCAAATGGTTAGCAGACATTTTTAACATCTCAATTTCTACTGTCAGATTTCCAAATTTGTGGAAATTTGTTCATGTGATCCCCTACACAAAGGTAGTGCCAGGGGAGATTTAAACAACTACCGCGCAATCTCTTTATTACCCTGTTTTATCAAAAGTCCTGGAAAACTTCATCAATAATCGACTCAAGTCCTTTCTTTCAGATCACTCCATCCTCGGCCTCCATATTAGTCTGGCTTCAGACTGAATCACAGCACAGTTTCAGCCATTACGTTAGTTACCAAAGACATAATATTTGTGTTAGACAAGAGGCAACATTGTGCTGCTCTTTTTATCGATCTTCTAAAAGCTTTTGATACAGTTGGCCAAAACTATCATGTATTGGCCTGGATGAAAGTTCAAGTTCATAGTTTCAGGACTATTTGTTTGAGGGATCTCAAAGTGTTACAGTAGGTCAGGCCAAATCAGATTTTTTTTGTTGATTGATAGAGGTGTGCCAAAAGGGTTTGGTTCTGGGCCCAATGCTTTTCTCTGTGTACAGTAATGACATTATTTCCACTTAAAAAAAAACTGTCAGGCCCATCTTTACGCTGATGATGCTGTTATTTATTGTATTGCAGGTACTGTTGAGTCTGCCAAAAACAATATGCAACTTCCTTTTTAACAATTTACATGAGTGTCTCATAAATCTTAAACTTGCAATTAACACAAGTAAAACAAAATTCATGTTGTTCTCCAGGGCTAAGAATACTAACTTTGACATAATACAACTATCTACTTCCAGTGGATCAAAACTTGAGAGAGTCACAGAGTTTAAATGTCACAGGATATGGCTTGATGAGGAATTCACCTTTAAACACCATGTCAACAATCTTACCACCCAGCGGCAAATTTGAGTTGGCTTCCTTCACATAAATAAATCCTATTTTTCAATATCTAGCAGCAAAAAGATTGGAAGCCATGTTCCTATCTGTTTGAGATTACAGTGATATAATATACAGACATTCAGCAGTTCTAACTCTTAAGCCCCTGGACTCAGTATATCACTGTGCTCTCCGCTGGTGACGGGTACAACACGCATCATTGTTTCCTTTATGAGAAGGTTGGCTGGCCATCTCTTGATCAGAGATATACAAACATTTGTTTTTGTGTATCTTCAAACCCCTTGATGGCAAACTGATGGATGATGGAGTTTTATGATGGGTCCTACATAACTCGTTCATCTAGCTTGCTAATTCTTAAAGTCCCTTGGGTCTACAGTGAATTTGGCAAATTATTTTCATCATTTTTATTTTATGCTCCTTACTCTTGTAATACACCTCAACAAACACTAGAGATAACAGCCTTTCCCACTCTTACAGAGTTTAAGACCTTGATTATGGATTACTGTTCCTCTTACTGTAACTGTTTTAAATGTTTCTTTTGCAATTGTAATTGATTCATTTGTGTTGTTTATATTATTTGTTCATATGTCTGTGATCTCGACAACATTAGAAATGAGGGTAACCTCAATATCATTTGCGAGAAGAAATAAAGGTTTGAAATGAAATAAAATTTGTGTATGACGGTACTAAATTCTTCCCCAAAGTTTTGGGGGCAAAGTGTTCATCACCTGAATTTTGAATTTGCAAATAGATATTCATAGTCCATGTTAAGATAGATGAGACTTTGATGGACTTCTGCAGAGAAGTCTTTCAAGAGGAATTTTATCCGGATGGAGCATTCATATGAATGTTTTGAAGCCTACTTTGAAACTTTAAATTCCTCTAGACAGCAGAGTGCAGTAGAGAAACCAAAGTGGCTAGGGCCTGAGTATTATTCATATGGATCTCAGATCTGTCAGTGTCAAAGCTGCTCTAGCTTAGTTTGCATTTGGAGTTTCACCGTGCCACATTTATCAGCTTGAGGATAAATGCTGTACTCCAGACACAAGCGCTCAGACTACTTACGTATTGCTCGTCATACAGATAATATGGCATGCAAAAATGGTCCCCGGCTGGAATTGAATTTGGGACGCTGCGAATAAAAGATAAAATATGAAAGATTTTGTCACAGTGACTCAGACATGCAGTCCCCCTTCATGGATTGGGGAGGAAGACAAACACTTGAAAAATGTTTGAAGTCAGACGCTAAAATTTGAAATGAATAACACAAATTCTGTTAGAAATAAAGTGTGTCAGAGAACAAGTAGAGAACTGATTTATTTTTAAGACCATGGTGTCATGAAACCTACATCGAGTACAGGGCAGTGTGAATAAACTGATGCAGTAAACATTTCAGCCCACTCAATGCGGTAAACAAGCCCACTTCATCTTTCAGCAGAAGATATTCGTCAGCACTGTCAGTTTTTTTCTTTTACTTTCACTGCTGTAAAGTAAAACAGCATGTTGAACACCACAAAGCAGCTTTATATGGTCAAGGGTTTGTCCAACCACTCCAGCTGGGCCGCCTTGTAGCGAGGATTCTGCTCCTTTCCTTTCTCGCACGTCACTCGAGCAAAGGCAGCCATCTGGCAAAATCTCCCCTAATTTCAATACCAGGACAGTAAGACTCACAAGGACAGCTCATATATATAGCACAGCTTGTAAGGGATATTTTTTCTGTGCAAAAGACTGGACACTAACATACTGCGGGGGAATATGCATCCAGTCTATTTTCAGATATTTCTTCTGGTGGCTAATGAAGGTCCTTGACCAGAGTGTTTTCCTCCTACCGACACATTCTGTTGCGGAAGTGCTGACAGCCCACGCTAAAATTGACTGCACTGTAAATATTATATCCTGTTTAGGTTAAAAAAATGTTTCTCCGTTTAGATATTTCACAAGACAACAAATTCCCATGATAGGCTCAGAAGTTTCTGTTTTTAACAAAAACAGCCTTGAACAAATGCATCTCAGTGGGACCGTGTAGTGCAATTTAAGGAACTATTTCCAGTTTCCTGGAAAAACACACTTTGGCCTAGGTGACTGTTTTTTTACATTCAAATTTGATCTAAGTGAAACCCAAAGAGGATGGCTTTGAAATACAAGTTAAGTCCCTTGGAGCAAAGATGTGATATTGTGGTATATGAACCAAATCATCTTCAGTTAACATGGCTTGACATGTGCCATGCTGTAGCTTATTCCCTGGTTTAAAATGGTTGCTGGACAAGAGGAAAGGTCTGTGGCCAAGTAGATTTCAGCTGCCCAGGCATATTATTTGTCACTGGCGGTCATTGGTGGTCATTCCACTGGATTTATCAGTTCAAATGAAGTCTACTGCAAATGCTATCTTTGAATGGTGTTTATCTATAGACTGATTAGTAATACTAACGGCCTCACCTGCTACTTAATTATTTGATCTAATGCTATTTTTTGTATGGAACCTCACACATACTGGCAGTTAATACCTGCTACCACAAGCCTCTGGGAAACAACTGAATGAGTCATGTCCTGGATCTGAATCATCAGAGACCATGAATTCCCTATAATAAATGGCCCATCCCTCGGCTGTGGATAATTACTGAGCTCTTTGATACATGTGCCGGATGATATACTCTACAGGGACAAAAAGGTTATCAAATCAGCAAGATCGCTGAGAAAGAAAAGAAAAACCACACTTTTGTCAAAGCAAACAATAGCATGCTTTATGCAGTTATTCTCATATATATTTTCCTCATTAGTGCATTTTCTTCGCATTGATTATGCATCACTCTAAAAAATCCCTCAGAATCTAATTGAGAATGACTGACATGTGCCACCTTGTGGTTGTCGACCCCCATCAGCCACAGTGGCTGCCTGATTCACACTTTGGTTTGACACCCTGACATAATCCCTCAATCATGTCTGTACATGTTCTGAACTGGCCCCTGCATATACATGTCACAGAGTGGACCGTTTTCTGTGAATGAGGTGTTTTCACCTAATGGAAACACGCATTATGATATAAGTGAGAGCTAGGAAGTGGTCTAATCTGTGACAATTCCCTTTAGTCTTTAATTCAAAAATTGTTGACTGTGTTAAAGAGTCAAACCTGTGAGAGAAATAAAATGTCAGAACCTGTGTACTTCAAGGACTTTACCCTGCCAGCTCACCAGCACCGCGTACCTGTAATGTTTGAGGTAGCTGATGTGTGAACCAAGCATTAAGCTGTCCAGACCACACATCAGTGGGTGTGTTGATGAGGTTGTTGGCTTGCACGGAGCTTTGGAGCTTGTTTCCTCCTGTATCTGCCTTGTTACTCTTTTACTGATACGTCAAATGTTACTGTTTAAATGTTCTTGCAATGTCAGAAAAAAGACAGAATACACATAATTAGACCAAAGACAAATCTGACAAAGGCATGTAAAAGAGTAGCTCTGGACAATATCTGAAGTTGACTCCCATTGTTTTGAGTGTTTTGGTAATTTCTTATGGTTCATCAAAAAATCAAGAGAATAGTAAGGTATCTGTTTATGATAAACTTTAAGCCGGACAGACAGTAGCCACGGTTACATGAGGAGTTTTTCGTCTTTCCGAATGGAATCTTTCCCAATGACTTTTCCGAAAACAATAGTATACATGGAGAGGAATATTCCAATCTCTGGTCTACATGCGCCGCTGTAATCAAACAGAATAGTCAATGGGGCATGCGCAGAAAAACGTAAACATCACAAGATTTATCAAAGCTGGAGGATGACAGTTTGTTTATCACGGTGTTGCAATACTCCGTATTGCGAGTTTGTCGTCCGTCCAGTCTTGATATTATGTTCATTTCTTTCAAAGTTTAGATCAAAAACAAACTTTCCGCAGCAGTCCAGAGCTGACGGCTCGCGGCCATTTTTAAGGTTGAGGAACATCTCTAGTTGCGTCTTACGTCATATCTGAGCATGCGCTGAAAGAACGCACCCTGACGACTTTCCGTTTGAGAGGATATATGATACCTCAATCATTTTGGGGAAAGGAATATTCTACCCCTGTGAAACAAATTAAATGTCCATTCGGATTGGCACTTTTCTTTAGGAATGAGGTGTATACAAAGGTTAAAGTCTTTCCGTTTGAGCAAATAAACCTAATGCAAGCGGAATATTTGGGTCCATGTATACGTGGCTAATGTCTTCGAGACATCAGCATGTAAACTGTGCCCCTTGATGAATTTGATGTACCTTTCCATGAGCTGACCTGAAGAACCTTTAGTGCCCCTTCTTTCAGTCTAACAGGATTCACACAGATTCTCTGTGGCCTTCACATCTCATGCTGAACAGGCTCTGTATGTTTGGAATAACTGCTGCAGGTCCTAATAAGTCAGCCTCTCCTCCCTGCTGATGAAAAGAGGGCTTTTTATTGAATGTAGAAGCTCCCCTGGGACATCAGTTTACTGCCATGTGGGAAATACTTCCCGCCTCCAGACAAATAAGCAGAGGACCTTTTAAGTCCTAATCACCAATCAAGCTCTTAAATATGTGTGGGCATATGTGATGAATTGCTATAAAGTGTATTATAGCTCACTCCTGCTTTCATGTGTATGTGTTAGTGCACTTAAGACTGTAGTATGATCACACACCTAGTCCCCATGGTGTCAGTTGTGTTATTTGACTGTGGGATTTGTAGTTGCATTAAATTAAGACTTTGTAGCTGCTATACTCCGGCTGTTTTTGTCAGAATTTAACTCTGGACGGTAATGACAGACATGATTTCAGTATGTATGCTCTCCTATTACACGTTCTCAATCGATTTCTAACCACATCCTGAAACTGTTTAGGTGATCAAATTACCACTGTGCACTGGCACTTTGGATTTCATATGGTCCAGCGTATCAGATTGCATTTGTTGCTGTCATCACCTGATGTGTCATAACTAAATTATACACACATTAAAGTATTTATGTTACCAAATAAAAATCTCATAGCAGACAACATAGCTTTAGGTGTACAGTAATCTATGCTTTTATTGCATTTGTATTGAAGATGTAATGAATCTTGTGTGTGTGTGTGTGTGTGTGTGTGTGTGTGTGTGTGTGTGTGTGTGTGTGTGTGTGTAAGCCTAATGAAACCTCAGGTATATATTTTAAAAGCTTAGAGGATGTAATACCTAAAAGAAGAAAGGAAAGCAATTTGCAGTGAATCCTTTAAGTAACAGGTTTTGGGATTTTAAATCTTGAGTCTGTTTTTATGCCACAGGTAATCCTTTCATTTAATTTAAAAAGTCACCATCCTCCATTACCCAGCCAATACAATTATACACTTAAACAGTGTCTACAATTTGTAGAATTCCAGGAGTGTTCTTGACCGGCAGCACGTGGCTTGCTTTACATTGTGTTCAGCTTAATAGGATGTGTATGTTTATTGTAACACAGTAACACCCGCCTTTTCAAGTGCTGACAGCTCAGTGTTGCAGTTGTAATAGTGTTAGCTATTGATCGACAGTGTACATAAGTGAGTGAGAGTGTGTTTGTCCTACCTTGACAGGGGAGATATGTGTGTGTGGAGTGTAGCCATGTATGGCTTCCATGGCAGCGAGGTTCTTGTCGCTCATATGAAGCATCTCAGCACTTTTCCCTGGAGCCAGATGTGCTGGACTGTGCTCCAAGGGGGGCGTCTCCTCATCCTGGTACCTGTACTTCTGCAGACACACACAGAGAAAGTCTCAGTCCAAACAGGTCTGGGTTTAAATAGCAGCTTAGGACTGGTTGGTGGAAGAACAATGACAAGGGTTGACTTGTACGCAAGGGGAAACTTCCAGTTTAAAAACATGGAGCCTTTGTGGAAAGGCTAAAAGCGGCAGTTCGTGTCTGCTTGAAGCTGACTGCAGACATACTAGAAACCATATTCACACCAAGCCAAAACATGGACCTTTATGGCATTAAGAATTATATTCACAGCCTGGTTAAAAAAAAATGCTTGGGTCACTAATTTCACTATCTTCACACTCTGTACACAGGGTGAATTTTTCTTAACTTGGTGGTTAAGAAGATATGAAGATCACAAGTTTGCCCAAAGATGCAGTTCACACAACTGGCAGGTCTTGCACCATATAGCTGTTAGTAAGGAGGTTCAAAGCCCGCCTATTCCAATATGGCCCCCACCCATGATTAGCTCCATTACTCTGTTAAGGAACACATTAGGGATGGGCATTTCAAGCAAAAGAGCTATTTGTTATTAACTCATAACTATTAGAAAATTATTCGAAGACCCCCCCACAAGCTGCCGCCGCCCACACACATACCTGCCAACATTATACCTTGACAAAGAGGGAGAGGGCTGTTATACTCTGCACATGGATTATCATCAGAGTTCACACTGTACTATTTTTGTTCATTTTAGAGGGAGTTCCTGCACTTCTCAATCCATATCTGAACATCTCCATGTTCTCGTTTTGGCTGTAAATCCTCCAGCCTGTTCACTTCTGGTCTAGCTCTGTTCATTATGTCAGTTTGTCGACGTGGTCAAGTTAAATATGATCTGGTTTTGGTCTGGTTTGTTTTACTGTGAAAGTCAATGGGCATTTTAGATGATTTCCGTGCAAAACTTCTAGCATCTGACATAAAACTGTGATCTGCCGCAGACAGAACCAAGCAATCGAGCTTCACATGAACGGTTCAATTTTGATGTTAACGGCTATTTGAGTCTTCAAAAATCATGGCCCATCCCAACAACAGATAGATCACATTGTGGAAACTATGTCCATATACACTCCAGATCAAAATTTTAAGATCAGTTGAAAAAAATGCACCGATTTACACTTTGCACTGTTGGATCCTCAGAAGATTCCTGTAAGAAAAGCTTCAAAATGCAAAAAAGAAGACATGGGGGTGAGAGAAAAAAATTGAGGAAGGAATTTATTGAAAACAACAGTTAAACTGAAATGGGCTGTTCATCAGCTGATCAAGAGTTTGTTCAGAATAAGGTAAAATATGAGTGTCTATGGGAATCAGAATTAGAAGGAAATAGTGGAAATAGAAATAGTGTTGAAACACCTCTGAAATCCCAGACTACATGTCATTGTCATGTACTCTCCCATCATGTCCTGTAATATAACAATGTAGAGGACAAACCACCTCCAACCAGGGTGTAGCGCATCCAAGTATGTGTGTAAACTACATGCAAAGAGGGTTCATGTTGTCACATGTGTGACGCCCACAAGTGCAAGAAGACCTCATATGAGGCCTCCAAATATTGCCATTGTGCGTCGAGTAAAGTGTTTGTCCTCCACAACCACATGGACAACCAGAGCCCATGACTCATAGCAGCTCCACAGAAGCAGCAAATCATGTAGCTTCTTTCCCGTAACCTTCCTTCCCTACCGTTATCCCACACCTGGGCAGCGTGCCAGCAGCCCACTGTGTTAGCCACACATGGTAGGCTTCATTCTAGGCGTGATGACACAAAACCTGCACACTGCGTTTTCCATCACAAACACATCAGAAGGTGGGCAGCATCACAGCATGGATCCGCCATACCGTCCTGTGGGTTAGTGACTCTTTTTCTCAACAGATCCGTGCTCCACTAATCCTCCAGGCTCACAATATGCTCTGCTGCACTGCAGATGTGAAGGAACTCATTCTGAAAACAAAACAAATTGGAAGCATCATCTGAATTTTGGCTACTAGCCCAACAATCCTCTTGGCCACTTCTCCCTTCCTCTTACTTTTTTATTTTTTTTTATTTTTGTTGTTGTTTTGTTTGAGAGGCAGACGGAGAGGGAGGTGCATCACTGAGCCCCGTCTCAGACAGGCTGCCTAGCAACCAGAGCAGAGCAGAGATTGCAGTGGCACAGTTGGGGCTGCCAGCATTGGTCCTGGATCACATTACACTGAGACAGCAAGAAGGAGAGGGAGTGAAATAGAGATGAAGATAAAGGGGAAAGTGAGGGGGGATGGGCTAGGATGACAAAAGTGAGGCTGTCAATAAGGGGAAGCAGGAAACGGCAGCATGAGAACTGACCAGAGAAAACACAATTTGATTGCACACTTCTATAGTTACAAGTTGATAAGCAGAAGATAATCAGTTTATCTACATCAAGCACTGCGGAGGCAGCCACTGCTACCACCATTGTAGGCTAAAACAGCTGGATAATGACTCATCTCTGTTTCTTCATAAAGAGTAATGTTAGCAAAGTAAATTAACTTAGCGCCTCATTTGTATGTTACATGTGAATTAAAATCCTTTTTAAAACACTGTAGAGGGAAGAGGGCTGTAGTTTCTTCCTGTTTATTTGAAAATTCGAGGGTATCTTTGTTATAATAATTTTCAGAAGAAAGTAGCCCTGGGCATTTTTTTTCTCCACTGCTTCCAACTTTCCTGCATGACCAACATTCATGCTGCCATTTTGCCTTCTGTCACAGCGGTGGGGGATGTTATTGTCAACGCTTAATATACGTTACAAAGTGTCCTTCTGGAGAGGGGCTGAGGCACAATTCTTCTGACCAGTGAGCTGTATAATTATTGTTCTGTGTAGCAGAATAGCACAAAAGCAGACCTTTTAAATGTACAGAAGACTGTAAGAGTACAACATAATAAATCTGTTATCAAATAGGATTTTCAACCAGCCTGTATTTTTAATAGGTCTGTCAATAACTTAACTCTTTGAAATTAAAGAGTTGATTCTAGATTTCAAGCTGGTTAATTAAGCATAATGACAATCACCTGATGCCTGTATTTAAATACCTCCTGCCTGAAATTAAAAAAAAAACAGGCAGCTCTGATCCTCAGAACAAAGACATCAACCTTCTGGGAGAGATGAGAGCAGCAGCAGCCAAACTTTCATGTCTAGCCATTTTAAAACACCTGCAGCTTTTTACATAATCTACACCCTTTTCAAACTAATCCATGTATTATGAAATACTGTCAGATTTTTTTTAAAATAATGCATGTTTTTGATGTCAGATACCCTATATATATATATCTAACATACACGCTTAGTCACAATTTAACTTGAAATTGTAATTTGACTTTGAATTTGTGTTTTTGACTTGATTGTGATTCAGGCCAGTTAAGGTTCCCCTGTCTTTGCTCTTAGTAAAAGCATGCTTGATAGGGGTGGAAGGAAAAAAAACGAAACTGTTATATCTGTACTTTTTGTTTAGCAATATCAAAATCGTGATTTTTTTTTGCAAAAAAATCTCTTTTTTAAACAATTCAATTTCAGTCTTTGTTTGAAAGTTACCACTTTTCTCCAGCAGAGGGTAAATTGTTTCTCTCTGACTCACATGATATGCATTTTATGGGAAAATATGGCTCCTGATATAGTCTGTAGACATTATCATCATCATTTAACTTTTTCACATGGTCTGGTGTTAAAAAAGAAAACTAAAAATCGCAAAAATCGTAGATATTAAAGAATCGAACCCAAAAAATCTTAATAGAATCAATGTTTGTTGTTGTTGTTCGTTTGATTCAAGTGTTTCTCTTGGATTGCGTTGATCCTTCAAAGTGCCTTTCTGCAAATTCAGAATTAAATCAAACTAACTCACAGATATTGATGACTGTAACCAGCTGGAATTATTGCACTTATTAAAGATACCTTTAAATACTAGTTTAGCTGTTTTGTGAGGTGATCAACTGATTTTATTCTTAAATACATGCAATAACCTCCAATGTCTGCTGCTGTGCTAAGACAGACAAAGATAAATGATTTTATCCCGCTCTGCAGACATGAAAATCTTTCATAAGGCTATTTCCTTACAGAAAGTTGGTTTGTAACTGCCTAAAGGAATATCTGTACTTTACAAACAGCCTAATTACAGATGCAAGAAAATATCTCTACATTTGTCTGTCTTTAAGATATCAATCATCGTATAAAAATCCAGTACATCTTTAAGGAGTCACTGTTTTAATGGTCAGTATAAGAAGTGCCTCCTCAGATTGTAGGCTTTCCCAGCTTTAAATCAGAGGCACACTAAATGGCTGAATAAGCCCACCCTTCAATGGTTAACTGAGTTAACTTAATGTCGAGTAAATGTCAAATGCTATCTGCTGTCATCTTGGATTGTAATTCAAGGACTGAGCCTGAGCATTTAGATTACTGTGCATTAGGGAATGGAATGAAAGCTAACCTCACCTCTCAGGCATATAATTTCCAAGACACTCATACTGCAAATGCATTTAATGTGTGCGCTGTTTCAGGAACCAGGTGAGGACATCCAGGTGTAAAATAGAGGCAAAAGATTCCCTTCTGCATCCTTCAAGAATTAAAGCTATTCAGTTTTTCTATTTCCATCAATTCATTGATGATTTTATCCGTTTCTCTGATGGACTGTGGGCGAATATAATGCTGGGTGCTAAGACTGTGGTCCTCCACACTCCTGGTCTTACTATGAAGGCATTTAGTTAAATAGAGTATCATACAGCACAGTTACTTGAAGTAAACCAGATATTTTTTGAAGCAAGAGAAAGTGAAAATAACAGTTGTTGAGACACTCAGTTTGTTCATGTAGTCATGACATGGTTTGTTTTTTTATTTTAAAAGTTACTGGGTGTTTTTAGGTGGTTTCCGTGCACGACTTCCTGGTCCATTATATATGCCCTGCTGTAAATTGGTGTGTTACAGCTCTGGCATCCAACAAAAATAGCATGGTAGCATATCTGCTGCACCCTGCCAGAGCAGGGATGCAGCTGTACGGCAATGGAGTTTTAAGTTGACACATTGACTTGAATAAAAACCTGATCCAGTGACATGACCGAGTGGAGCTGGACAAGAGACACATTTGGTGTATTTTGGTAGGTAGGCTCTAAAGAGTTGATAAACACTGCTAAAACTCTGCCCAAAATTTAAAGAGGGAATGCACTTCGTTTAAAAGCAGCTGTATTTTATTTGGCCTACTGTCTATGTCTCTTTGCCCTGTTCTTCATCACTTCATCAGTTCTTTACAGCCACCACACTAATAATGTACAGACAAATATTGTGGTATGAATGAAAAGACTTCTTATTGAGACAACAAATGACCAGAGGAGGGGTGAGTCTTGGTGAACTGGTAGTAGACAGTGGGTTTGTCTTGTTTTCTACAGTTCTACAGTTTCATTCAGCAGACGCTTTTGTCCAAAGCAATGTACAACACTAGCAAGAATTTAGACAGAAGGGAAAACCTTAGTTAATACAATGTGTGCTACAAGTTATTTGGCTGCAGAAGGGATGGGTACTAAATTAGCTACTTATGTAAGTGCCGACTGAATTCTGCCAAAAGTACCGGGTACCGATTCATGTAAAAGCGAAATGTACTTAAACGCATCCTTGTGATTGTGAGGGAGTGGAAGAATAGGTGACTTTCCATGCTAGACGTGAACGCAGCATTGCCAGGTTATATATTAAAGAATAAATATGTTGAATTGAAGACCATTAAGATTTTAATATTAAACAAATTGATGTTTTTTTACTACATAAACACAAAAAAATACCAAAATTTGGTGCCGTTGAGTACTGATACCAATTGCCAGGTACCCTGCATCGGTATCACATCCTTTTAAATGAGAAAGGTACCCATCCCTAGGCTGCAGGTGCTGCCGTTAAGTGCAAGAATTCTTTCATTCCCCCATGTAGAGTAATGTAGCCATAAGTAACCATAATTAGTTGCTGCAACACTATAGTTCAATCTTGGTGTAGCTGATGTTTCTGTGTTTTTTGGGGAGATCCATGTCTCAGTCAGGGCCAGGACCCAAATATCTGAGAGGTTCCTCATTGAACTGATTTCAGTGCTCTGGTGAGCTAAAGCTTATGTACTCACATGGTTCAGCCATACCTTATCTCTACAGACACTACCTTTACTAAGCTCAACTACTGTACCAGTAGCTGGCAGGATGAAAAAAAAAAATATGGTGCTGGAAAAAGCTTCACAGTTGCACAGAAACTGTAAATTGTGGACTTTGCTCCAAACACTGAATGGTGAATTTACTCTGTGTTTGTAAAGCTCTTTGATTGTTTGACCGCTCAGAGTGCTTTGTCATTATATGCCACATTCACCATTTCCACTACATTCATACGCTTACAGCAAATGTAAAGCACCCCTCAGTGTTTATCTCATTCACACACTGCTGGTACAGACACCAGGGTTTGGAGTTAAATGTCTTTCCCAGGAACACTTCTGGATTTGACAGTAGCTTTACCTTCTGCAGCATATGAAATGTAACTTTGGAGGGAGAAAAAATAGTTTTGTATAAGTTGTCTTGTTCAGGTTCATTCATCTTCAGTGAGGGGTTCACCCCTAATTATTGCATCAAACCAATAAATGGCTGTAACCAGATGTCATTTGAATGAAAATGTCAGGTAGTATGGCCTTCCTCCACCCCTTTCTTGACCGTATAGGCTGTTATTATCTACTCAGAGTTAGAATGAATCACATTAGCATCAGGGTAAGACAGCTAAGTTTCCATGGTAATGATGATATCAGCAAAGCGAGTGAGGAAGTCAGGTAGGGTGGTGAAAAGGAATCTACAGCAGGAGGAAGAAAAGGTGAAAACACAAGTTCCCCAAGAGGACTCTGTGTATGTTTGGTGTATGACCAGCAGTCAGTCAGATTTCTTTTTTCACTGTTCACGCTGGTTTTGGTGACTAAATGTAACCAACAGTTATCACCAGTTAGTCATAATTACTGTGATGACATGTTTGGCAACATCACCTGTTGCTGCTGACGTGCTGATAGAATTAAATGACTGTAAACATTCTTGATGACTAATGTAGTCCGCCCTGCTGAATGCCCTCTAATATCTTTGATAAATAAAATGGACCATTTTAATGCTCTGATTACATCTGGTGCCCACAGTCTCTGTCAAGTTTAACACTTAGAGACTTCATTGACGGCTTCATCCAACTCGAGAGAAAAAGTGACAAAAGCCGTTCTTCAGCGTCACTTCCTCATAGGATGGAAAGAGATCAACATTTGTCTAAGGTTGTCATCTGAACTGTTTTTGAACTCTCTCTTCTCCACAACAACTAAACAAAACCAAATCTGCCTCTTCAGATAATTCTCACTCTCTGGTGTCTCCACAAGTGCCAGAATTTGAATACAGCTTTCATCTCATTTGCATTATTACAACTGTTGGTGCCAGCCAACACCTACCAGTACAACTGTTTTTTTGTCATGTGAACGTAAAATCCCAAGAGATTCACAGGAGATTCACTCATCGTCTGCCAGCGCTAACTTCAAACTACTCTCCAAGGTGTTTCAGCACAACACTTTGACAAGTGTTGCTATCCTGTGGCTATGCTGCTGCATCAACAACAGACTCCACATTCACCATGGGGCAGAGAGCTTAGAACTGCACCACGATGGATTTTAATGCAAGAATCCATCCAGCCTTAATCAAAGAGAGGGGCGCGAACAAAGAGGAGCTTTTTATCTCTCCATGGAGGCGCTCTAGATTCACCCTCTATGCTCAAATTTACATCTTTTTTTGTAAAGCCACATGAATCTCTCTGTAATGCGAAAAATTAACATCAAACACAAAGCTCCTACCTGGTCATCAAGCCAAACAAAAAGAGTTTTATTAGTACACGTCAGATAATTTAGGCCAAAGACAGAAGAATGGTGATGTTTTACTCTTTATAATAAAATAAAATAAACCAGCTGCAGCTCCAAATCACATTTGCTCATGAAACGTAATAAAAAGTGTAAAATAAGCCCATGCTGCGGGTTAATAAATGCAGATGGTGCTACAGAGAAAAGGTGTTTTATGTTAAGCATCACCTTCACTGCATCTGCTCATTTACCCAGAGGGAGACAGCTGAGGTTCTTTTCTGCTGTAAAGCACTTTTTCAGTTGTCTGTTTGAAACTTTGATCAGACATGTAAAACTACTTTCAGTGGTGCATGTTCCGAGACTCATTACAGTCCCTGGCAACTTGAGACTTTCTCTAAAAATAAAATCCCTTTTGGGCTTTCTTTGCCACATAAAGGCTGATATTACTTCAGTGAAACAGGAAAAGTCATAAATAAATAAAGTCCCTGGATGCATGCTGAGCTCTTCTTGATTCTCAACATTTAATATTCTTTTAAATGTCACTGTCATAGTTGTTTAATTTACGTCATCTCAACCAAATTAGTAACCTTCTGAATCTCATTTTAGTAGTGCCATTCATCATTGATAAGAGCCAACCAGATGTATCATTGTTATATTTAATAGTGAGATTAGAATCATAGATACAGTAAATTACGTCATGGTGGTGCAGTACTTCTGCTGGGGGCGGGGATCTGCTGATCTTGTCTGTCTGGGACTCTTACAGGAAGTGCAAGTCTATTTGTATACAAGAAGGATACATAAGAAAAACTGCAGATTAAAAAAGAGTAAAACACAATATTTTAGTTTAGTGTTCACCCACACTAAAAGATTTTTCAAGCCTTGTAAGATCTTAAAAATGTAACGGATCCCAAACTTGACAAATAGTGATGGCTATAACATCTTAATATGCACTGAGTGCACGTAGCATTTTATTGAGTGTGTAATTGGCTGTCTTTGGAGTTCACACCACTCAACAGGATTTCTGATTGTAAATATTGATAATAATATAGAAATATTTACTTTGGATTTCAAATCAATGCAGCCCTGATCATCTTTCTAGCAGATTGGGTTTAGTAAATTACATCGTCATACATCTGAAAACCTGAATACCTGATTTGTTGATTACTACGAAGAAATGGTTTCCTGAGATTTCAGATCATTCACTCTTCAAACTTTTAGCTTCTTTTTCCTTATCTCCAAGTCTCTTCTATAACATAATTACAAACAGGGTTAACTTTTTCATATAATTAGAAGAAGTAACAAATTTTGGCCAAAGTCTTAGGTAGATCTCAAAGATTGAGTTTTTTCTTTTTTTTTTGATTTCCCATTTAAATGACAAGCAATTCAATTGCTTTCAAATCTTGAATATGAAAAGCTGTAATCTTGAGGTTTAATATGTGCATAGGGTTGTGAAACCTCTTCCTGAAAAATTCAACTCATCTGAAACATCATCAGACAGAAAATACAGAACATAATGATTATTAGGGATGGTACCTTTCACATTTGAAACAATACAGTACCAATGCCTGGTACCTGGCAATAGGTATCCATACCCAATGGTACTAATTTTCAGCACTTTTTTGTTTTTATGTGGTAAAAATAATTTGTTTAATGATGAATGTTTTTTTTTAATTTAATATATTTATTATTCAATATATCACCCTATAATGCTGTGTTCATGCCCAGTAAGGAAAATCACCCACTCTTCCACTCCCCCACAGTCATAAGGATGCATTTAGGTACTCAAACATGGTACCTTTTAATTTTTCATAAATCGCTAAGTGGTACTTTTGACAGAATTTGGTCTGTACTTGGTACCCATTCCTAATGATTATTAAAAGTTTAAAAAGACCAAAGCCTTTATACATTTCAGTATATAGAATTCTTATTCTCTCTATATAGCTATTCCTTGTGATTGATATACTTAAATTACATTTTAGCTAAATTTGCAGCGACATTACATTATCACAAAAAGATCTGTTATCTTTTGCTGAGTTTCCCTTTCAGAGTTGTGCGAGGCTAGATTCTTAGTTTAATATGAAGCCTGAGGTGCAAAAATGTGCTTAATTATTTTCATTAAATGCTTCATAATTTCCAGCTTACGGGTCAGCTGAAACCTTATTACCTTTTCTTCTTTCCACTGCTCTCTAGCACATAAACTCCAGTCATTAATCCCCTCCCTGCTCTGTCCACAGAAGCATGCTCACACTGTTTTTTTATGCTGAGTGTGTACATTTTATGTATGCTGCACTTGTAGAGGGGGATTGTAGCATTAACCCTCCCCCAGCCCCCCTGGGAGTTATCCACCCACAATTATATAAGTCGAGGCTGTGTTAACATGCAGCAGTGCAAGATTAGTTAATGATTTTAGTATAAAAAAACACACGATAAATAATACCTGCAATGTTTGACTTCTAATATCAGAGCGAGCTATCTCTGAAGGGCGGTTATTAAGATGCACCTCGAAAACCTGCTTTTGATTTTTGTCTATTCATCGTGTAAAAGAAGCAGAATTAAGAAGCTTAGCGAAGAACTAACTGAAAGTTTGTGTTTGTACAAAACTATAAAGTCCACCCCTACATTAAAAAAATCATAGCTATAAAAAAACCTAAACATAGACACAATCTTCAAACATAACCAGCTTAGCACATTGGAAGAGAAAGACAAGAGCTACACGTTCAAGTTTTTAGCATGGATGCTGACACTTGTTCCAGTAGCTCTTAGAGATTTTTAAAGAAAAAGCTGTATGCTGTTTATAAGCAAGCTACCAAAGTGTGTAGGAGTGTGTCTGTGTGCGTTTTTGGTCCAGCTCAGACTCGTACTCATCTCAGATTTCTTTCTTATCTCTGTTACTCTCCTTCTGTCTTTCTTGTCCTTTTCCTCTTGTCTCTGTACATGTTCCCAGCAGATTCAAAAAGTCTGAACATTCAGGATTTTGTTCACCCACTCATGTCTTACTGTGCACTTTACAAGCAGTCACCTCACATCTAAAATAAAAGTACGTTTCTGAAACCAAAGTTCATGGAAGATGGTTTTCTTTGATTCTGTCTGTGCACTTCATAGTGAAGCCGAAGCAGAGTTTTGCTCAATACCTGCGCTAGGTGCTCTGTGAAGTTGTTTATATTCTTATTTCTTTCTCTTCTGAGTGTTAATGAATCTGGATCAATTAAACTATCCATCCACCATAAATTAGGGCCTGTATCAGTAAATAAAGCAGCCCATCACTATTTCTGCAGCTTGAATGTGCACCTCAAGATTTTTGGTGGAAGACTGTGTAACTAGGCAACCCATCCTATAATAACATGCAGATTTAATGCTGGTGGTTCTGACATTTGTAAAGGATTATGCTGGCATGTTTAAATATTTGACTACTTTCAAAAAAGCCATTGAAAACCTGCAGCTCCACATTGTCATAGCACTTGAGGATATTTACCTGTATGAGCTTGTGGATGTTTTTTGCATGATCTGTAAAGCAAAATCCATTTCTTTAACAGCGCTGTTTTTGTACTTGAAGTGGCATCTCAAACCTACACATTCATCACTCACACTAAAGCAACTGCAGTATTGGATAAGTTACCTCTGTACAGGCGTCCCCGAATGGTTCAATATTCGACCTGAGCGGAGTGTTAGTAAATATCTGCTGCAGCACATTGTTGTTGCTGCATCTCTGTGAGCTTACTGTCAGAGCAGTGACTTGCTGCTCTTAATAAAGAAAGATGACATACACAGCAGGATAAAATAGGTCAAATCCATATGGAGGGAATGTGTGTTGGGAAAGCTAAGAAAACAGTTACTGTGAGGAATTGAAATGTTAGACCAGCACAACACAACACGTCAGAGATTATAAACCATCTCCTCTTTGATATTTTCAACATCATTACCCCAATCATGTAATTGGATGGCAAGGAATGAGTGACAGCAGTCTTTTTTATTTCTCAGTAAAGACCTCTAAGAATTGATTGCCAGGCTGAGGTGATTATTGATCTGGATATTGAGATGAAGGCCTTCTAATCCCTGAGTCATAAATCATTCATTACATTGATACTAAATTCCATTTATTCTCTATATTTTGTCTGGTTTACACTGCATGGCCTTCATGTCAGCACTGCATAAAGACAAACTTCTACTGAAGAGTCAGTCTGGAATAAATGCTCTGCATCCATCAATGAGCATTAAACATAAAAGAGCACATTAAAGCACTGCTGGATGCTTCCAACCACATAAAAACCCTTTTAATTAAGATCCTGAATTAAAGATGACTGAGAGAGTCTGTTTAGTTTTTTCAAGAGCAAAGGCTATGCAAACAAATAACCTTGGATGATCACCTTGGGAAATGACCAGTCATGTGGCAGCTTTAGTTACACAGACATTTAGCAGAAACTTACTGCAGTCCTGGAGAGTGTAGGGAAAAACAAGCACTGTGGATACACTGAAGAAAAGAGACAGGATATAGTGGGACAGTAAAAGAATATGCCTGTAGTATACAGTACATCCCACAAGATCTGGGTGAATAAAACCCCACTGTTAACAACCCACCACAAGTCTGCAACAGACTGGAACCAAGCTGTTTGAGGGCTACAGAACCTGCAGGAAACGTGAGTGCTGAGCTGGTGGTGGGCATAGTGTGATTCTGTTGATACACAGATAAAAAAGGTAGAACAGGAAAATCTTAAATCTGTGAGTGAGTGGCACAGAAATCATTATGAGAGATCAGAAATGTAGAAATTAATCCTCTTTTAGCAACATTACTGGGTATACAGAAGTGTGTGACGTGTTACAAACTGAGAGGCTGCAGTGAACCCACTATCCATGCCTGGGATAGGTACCTTTAACAAACGATAACGATGCTCGGTATCTGCCAATTGGTATCGATACTCAATGGTACCAATTTTCGGTACCTTTGTGTGTTGATGTGGTAATAAATATTAATTTGTTTGATAATAAAATCTCAAAGTTTTTCAATAGAACATATCCATTCTTCAGTATATTCAGTATATGTTCATGTCCAGCATGGAAAACCGCATACTCTTCCACTCTGTCACAGTCACAAGGATGCGTTTAGGTACCTTAATATGGTACCTTTTGATTTTAAGTGAACCGGTACTTGGTACTACAGACAGAATTTGATCAGTCTTTAGGAAATTTCAGAAATCTTGACACTTGATGAAGAAGACTCGGGAGACTCAGATGGCTTAAGTTGAATTAATATAGCTCAGTCGAGGACAACATGACAGACAGTACACATGGGTGCCCAGGGTAATGCAGAGTCAATTCTAACAAACCAGTCCATGTGCTCAGTATTTATCATTCTTGAGATTGGGATTGCTATGTCTATCTATGAGCCAATGGGTTCAGCTTAGCTTGGGAACTCAATGTGAGACACAGTGTTCAAGGAGATGGGAACGTGTGAATCGGATCCAACCCAGACTCGGAAAAACACTGTCTCTGTCCACAGATAACTTCAAGGCAATACAGGTATTATTGTGACACATATAGTAAGTCAATATATATATAAGTCAATTAAGAGAATTGACTTAGAAAAGGCTTAAAGCAACAGGAAAATTCCCCCACAGTCAGTACCCATATAAGTACCCATCCCTTTCCATGCCTATCTCGTATAACAGTAAAAAACAGTGTATATTTAGAGTATTGTCCACAGTGTCCCCATGTGTCACTCAGTAAATGTGTGCTTGCTTGTTAACAGAACATCCAGTAGGAAAAGCCTGTAGTTGTTTACTTGCATGCCAGCTCACTTTCCCTCTCTTTGCCAAACACACATTTGGGTTTGTCTGAACGCAATCTGACAACACAACACTGTACACAACTTTGGTCAAATAAGGTTTGTTCAACGTTTACCACCAGAAAGCCAAAAAATGTTTAGCTGATAAAACTGAAGTACTCTAGTTATTTAAGACAGACTGAACACAAGATGTGACTTCACTGCTTGTGTTTGATGGATCAGTAATGACCTCCCCCAAAGTCACTGGTTGCTGGGAAAGGATTGTATGATTAGTTTTCTCAGGCTGCCTAAATTGCCAAATAGCTTTTCTTGGTGTAGTTTTCATGAGGGAAGGCTAAAATTATTCTAGATATTATGTGATTAAACTATAATGTAAATCTGGCAGTTAAAAGACTGAATTCAGGAATAAGCCTATACTGAATAGATATATGTGAATAGATTGCCCACTTGTGTTGTTACAGCTACATTATGAACATCTAATATGTCTGGGCTCATTCAGCTTCCCCTGGACCCGCTCACTTGTGGATGCCTGAAAACTTAGCAATAGTGTTGCCATTCTGAAAACAGTTCTCCCTTAATCAATGTAAATGTGGAGTTACATTTGCTGGTTGGTCATGGTGACTGCTAAATCAGACTTAGTGGGAGGAGGATTTCAATTTTAATCCACAAAGGTGTGACGCCGTTGATGAAGAAACAGGGTAATATTTGAGGGCCATGAGGGATCGAGGTGTGAGGCCATGAGGATAATCGTAATAATGGATAATCAGCAGTGAGCACAGCAGGACCTCCTCTTCTGAAAACCCCCAAAGCACACACCCACAGTATACCACCAGCTGTGCCACACAAATGTTGAAATTAATTTTGTCTACCAGACAAAATGCAAATAGTAATTAGCATGAATTAAATATCACAAATATCCATTTAAACCACTGTATAGCAATGAATTATACAATTACATTTTATCTCAGTTTCATGACCAGTCACTCCAGCGAAGCAGACCCAAGCCTTTAAGGGGCCCTAAGCTGATTTAATTTGGGGGCCTCCTTACACTGAAGCACTGACTACTGTTAATGAATGCTTTATCATTCACACATTATCGTTGACCAACACTAAATCTCTCAAATCCATTATAAACTACACTTTATTGCTTCAACATACTAAGCACTCATAATTCTTGTTTTTAACATGTGGTCATGTATCAATTTACACCTTAAGATTAAAAAATGCAGTCAATGCTAGTATCACTTATTTGCCCTTGGTTTGCAAACTGAAACTTTCAACACACACTCACTACACTAAGGAGCTTCATAAGAGACGGGATGCTCCCCCTGAAGTGTGTGATGAAGAGGTATCGCAGATCCTTCCTTCCTGCAGCTGTTAGACTCCACAGCAAAAAAAACTCTCTAATGCGCAATAAACCATGTTTTTATGTATATTCGCTATGCATTCTGTGCATTTCTATGCATATTCTGTGTCGTCATACATACAAGTATGTCCAATTAACAGTGCTCAACATAAATGAGTTCACCCCTTTAGGTTTATCAGAAAACTTTTAGTTTTCCTTCAAAATCAAAGTTTTCCATGGCATACTTTATCACAAAATACTCCCCCAAAAGTGGGCCTTTGTTTGCAAACACTATTTTTTTTTTAAACTGCAACTCCCATTTATGCTGGACGCTGAATATTACAACTGCAAATACCACTATATATATATATATATATATATATATATATATATATATATATATATATATATATATATATATATATATATATATATATATATATATATAATTGTAATTAATTTATTAGTCTATTTTCATTACAAAACTACAAGAAAAAAACACTTACATGCACACACAGACACCTAGGCTGACACTAGTTTGATGTTTGATGTTCTCTGCAGATGATGATATAGATTCTTGTTATACAAATGTTATTGAATATTAGATCCAGGAATCAGTGTTATATCTGTATAACAATGTTTAAACTAAAATGTTACTACCAAATCCCTGAACAATTCATGTGGAGCTCTTCATACATGTACATATTCATTCTAACAGAGCCATAATTCTTGGACCAAAGCAGACTAGTGTAGTCAGATTTGGCTTTAAAAAGCCAACAGATAGAGCACCATGTGGAGGGAAACACAGATCTGGCTCAGGGTAGCATACTACTAACACCTGAAGCGATGAGCAACAATCAGTGAATGAATGACTTAACATGCTGCTCATTGCACAGAGCACACCAACATTTCTTTATATAAGACAACAATAAGCAACAGTCAACACACAGCTAAACGTTATATCCTGTTTGTTGCTGATAATGAACAGCTGAGAACCACCACTGGCTCTGATTCATCAGTACTCTACAGAACTCAGCAGGGCCACTAACCATGCTACCTGGTTTCATGCTGGGGTTCAGCCCCTCCTGCGGTGTTTACTCTCTCTGATGATGACTGATATTTAAGTGGCCCTGAGCTATAAAGTGCATTTCCCAAGGTCAAAAGCTTGCCATGCAGTGTGCTTTTCTGGCATGCAACGCTAAATGTAAACCAGGCAGTATGGTGAAAACATATGGTAAACCTTGCTGCGAACTAACCTACAGATATTCAGGTTATACCAGCTGGTCATTGATTTCCATTAATCTCCCATTCATTTAATCCCGTTGAATATTTATGGTAAAGAAAGAGCGAACACCATACACCGCGACGCCTGCCAGGGAGGCTATCGCCCGTTCCGTGTCAATGCAAGTGTGCTATATGTTAGCATGAGGAAAGCGACCATGCATGCCATAGTGTTGATCATGTGTTGTGATTGAGCCGGCACTTCAAAGAATATGGAAAAGAGTGTCTACTGTAGATGGGTGATTTCTGTAGGCTAATTTCAATTGGAGCTTTGTCAAGAGAAAAGCGCGATCCAAATTAGCTTCCTTATTGAAATTCATGATTTTGAAGCAAAGGGTCTTTAAGTCGTATTTTTCAAACGTTTTCCCGCGAGTTAACAGTTCACATTCTGCATTTTGACCACAGGCATCCTCTCTGCAGATATTTTTTCCGCGTGCACCCCGGGCTTACCTTGCAGCCGAACATGAGAGAGAGGGTCCGGTTGCTGCAGATGACCTTACACTGGCACATGACCGGCGAGAGACACTTTAAATTCCTGATAGGCAGAGACATCAGTCCAAAGCCTCACTCACAGCTGGCGGACTGCACAGACCACAGCTCGTCGGTCCGCCGCCACACACACGGAGCCACGGTACAGCTGGTAGCGAGCCACTGAGAGCCGAGAGGAGGAGGAGGGGGTCAGTGATAGTCAGTGATGCCGGTTAACAGACAGACTGACCGGGTGACACGTAACGGCAGCGGCACTCGGGTCCAATTAACGTGCTGTTGTGTAGATTTGCGTCTTGCATGTTTGTCACGTTTAAAGCTTCCGTGTGTCGTTTTCCAAAGACATGTCCAAAGGTTGAAAACCAGCAGCACCATTCATGATTCTCTCTCTTTCTCTCTCTCCCTGCCTCTCTCTGTCTCTCTCTCTCTCTAATATGATTGACCGTAAAGTTTGTGCTTAGCGCGCAGCTGGAATCATTAGAAAGCAGCAAGGAAGCTGAATGGGGCGCAGCGGCATAATAATGGTGCTCAGTGGTACAATAAAGCATTATATCGGAAGTTAGAATATTCTAATAAAGTTAAGCACTCACACATCTACACACATTTATCCCATGGCAGTGTAACCTGAGAAATATCAAATGGCTAGACATCAAACAGCCCGCTCCCTCTCCACCACATGGTTATAATGTGATTACAGTGCCGCCTGTTGGACAAATAGAAACAATGCTGGAGATACTGTCCAAGGTGCTGAAATGCTCCAGATTGGTTGACAGCACTTGATCACTACACAGTTCTTTCAGTGACCTCTTTTCAGTCAAATTTCTAAATTGGAGAATATTCACATGTTTTAGGAAAATGGGATGCATTGTAGTTATTAAAGTTTTGATGAAAAAAATGAATAAAACAAAACTTTGCTGAATTTGACTGAATAAAATATCAAATTTAAGTAAAACGCATCGCTTTCCAAACAAACCAAGATCTTGGCCTGGCCACATAGATTTGGATTATTAAGTGCATATTGCAGGAGAAAGATGAATTATGTTTAGAAACCGATGTGCTTACTTCCCCCGATAAGTAATAATATATTTTATAACAGCCTGTATGTTATGATTGGGACTATATATCGTATAATCCACTTAAATCTGATTTAGAAGCTGTCTGATGCTCCTTTTAAAAATTATTATTAATCGTATTTAAAGAGAGTAGCAAAACTTTTACAGTTAATTACTTTAAAATGGAAAAACTCGCTAAACATCATAATGTGCCATCTTTAATGTATTTCATTTGATGAATGTAGGGTTTAGTTTCTGTTTTTGTTTTTCTCTCCTCTCCTGTGTGTGGTTGTGCTGACACGGTGTGTCCACAGGGTGGAGCGAGAGAACCAGGTAATCTAGATTTAAATATTGTGCATTCATCTCAGGACCGACTGCGGTGCAGGGCTCCTCGTTCTCAGGTGACGTCAGCTTTAGATCGAACACATGGACCATTCCAAATACTCCAGTGTGCTGCTGATAGTTTTTTTTCTTTAAACCCCATCACCCTCCCAGAGTGCAGGGGATATCCTGGGAAATCTGCAATGTGTGGAAGACATCAGCAGGATTATCACAGGCTATAGAGAGGGAGGTCATGAATTTTAACACAGTGTGAGAGGAAATAATTCTTTACAGCAACTCAAAGACCAGAGGCAGGGGTATATAAATCACCAGATCAATACAATCAATAGAATTACCCTCAAGAGACCAGTCTGTACAGTAATGTGATTTTCAGAACAATAATGTGAACATCAATAAAGCTGAAGAGCCCTCACTCATAATCACATCATTTTCATTTGGGAGATAGTGTGTTTAGTTCCATGTGTGGGCTCAGCTTTGTTCACAGCTTTCTTGTAATGCTCTCTGACGTTTTTTCCTTTTACCACTGATGTTACTCCATACTTTGACTCTTCTCTCTGATGACATAAGAAGACTGAGGAGACTTTTTCACTCCCACAAACGTTTCCATGGATATTGCTTCCTAAAAAAGAAAACCATGTCCTTGAGTGCAGCACTGAATCTATTTTGATAGGAGACTGTGGCATTGACACTTCACTGATAAAGGAGTATACAATGAGTCAGAGCCCCTCTCTTTTTAAAATTACAACAAAGTTTTCTCCAAAGACTTTCCCATGGTGCTTTTTAAAAATACGTCCACAAAATGGGAGAGAGAGAAAGCAAAGGAGCAATCTAACCCAATTTGAAAACAGGAACAATATCTCAGTCCGTCGTATATGATGGTTTAGTCTTGATCGTCTTATTTAATCCACAATATTAAACATGCCTTATACAAACAGGAATGGTCCTCTGTTTGAAGGTCTGTTTTTGAGGCTATTGAGAGTGATATGTCCAATTAATTCTATCGAAGATCACAGTACAAAATACAGAATACTCTGAAAGTACTGTGCGCTGTAAATACCATGTTCCTTAATCATTGTTTCGCTTTGACCAAGCAGACATACACACCAAGTGGCAACCCCAGCTCTCAACTGATAAAGAAACATCTTTGCAGTCTGCTGAAAAAAGGAAAGGCTTTGGTCTGAGCATTTATTTCTCTATTGGCACACACTGTAAAGACTGTTTTTTTTCACGACATCTTACTCTCAAAGTTATTCAACTTACAAGTTTTTCCCCATACAGTCGCATAGCTCATTTGATTGACAAGTGGCTGTCTGCAAGGAAGCTAAAGGCCAGCCCCCTTACCCTATGCTAACTCGAACAAAGTTAGGTTGTGTCAAGCTTTTTCTGTATGACATCCACCGACAATAGGCTTAAAACCTTTGTATCAGACACAAATGGATGACATCACAGAGACTAGCACTATGTATTATACAGTTGATGGTACATGCCCAGTCAATTGAGAGGAACTAAACAGCAACAATTGTTTACAGCCTCATACAAAAAATCTTATTTTAGTCCTTATGTCTGCTTCTTAAAGCAGTAAATGTGTGAAAGCTTTTTCCATTTTTGAGAGCTCTTACATTGGATCAGAAGAAAAAGATCTTGGTCAGGTCTGCATGCCATTCTTGGTTTGGATGCTTCAGACTGAGACACACACACACACACACACACACACACACACACACACACACACACACACACACACACTCACACACACACACACACACACACACACATACAGACACACACTCATATCAGCCTGTTTATATAGACCTACCTGTCAAACATGTACTACAGATGGTTTAATGGGTCCAAAAGGTGCTCAACTTTCTACACATATATTTCTTTTAGAATATTTTCAGACAAGCATATAAAGATGAAAATAACTTTAACACCATGTATTGTTGCCATAGAGACTGTATAATTTCCATGGTGATCATATACTGTAAGTGGCTTCCCCCTTCCACTACAGCATTATGTAAGTGTGGGAGTCACATGGAAACCTGCACCGTGGTGTTGAGTATAGAAACATCCTGATGCTGCACTGTGTGTGTGTGTGTGTGTGTGTGTGTGTGTGTGTGTGTGTGTGTGTGTGTGTGTGTGTGTGTGTGTGTGTGTGTGTGTGTGTGTGTGTGTGTGTGTGTGTGTGTGTGTGTGTGTGTGTTTTGCGCACGCACGAGAGAGAGAGGCCCAGAGAATCCAAAGTGTTTCCATGACAACATCTGCAGGGGGTGGAAGATCCCCAACAAATAGTTCACTTTCCATTCACTGCAATTGTAAGACCACTGCTTCTGACAGAGGTGTACGTGTAAATAAGACAGGTTCCTTGTGCTGCTCCTGCATGCTCCCCCAACAAGTAAACAGTGTTTTCTCAAACACACACACACAACACAGAAGCTGCCAGTGCTGCTTTTATTCACCACTGGCTGTTAAAGAAGTGCATGAAGCCAGCTAATGCCTGAATCCGTGCTCAGCTCAACACACTGTGGCTTGTGCCAGAAGTGTTGTAACATTTCCTCATCTCTTCTGTTGGCCTTGGTAGCCATCTTTGAATCTTTTTAGTCTCAGTGGTTATGAAAGAGGACAAAATTATGAGCCTTGTGACAGAGAAAAATTTAGATCAAAGCTTATTTGAAGGCCAACCATGGAAAAAGTCCTACTTGACTGATTTTATAAATTCCAGAGTCAGAAATAGTATTCTGTGCCTTTTTAATATCACTTTACTCTTAACATTATAACATCACACAGAGATGAGTCTGTTTCTCACATGATAGATTTGGCAATCATTCCCTGGATACAAAAAATGTGCAAAGTATATTTCTTTGAATTACAATATGGCTTGATTAGAAGCTGGGGAACTGTTTTCTAATGGTAAGATGATTATATGCATCAACAAACTGGGACTTACGAGCAAGCATCCCACATAAAATGTTGTAGCATTTTTGATGACTATGTATTAAGCCCCTCTTTTTTTTACCTTATACTGAAATATATTTGCAGCTCAGGATAATCTTTTTTTCCTCACACTAGTGTTTTACAAAACCCTTATCAGCCTCTGTCTGTCACTCTTCATAGCTTTTTTTGGCCGCTGTCTCTTTAAGGCTCTCTCCACCACAAACCCCCTTTTCTCCAATTGGCCAGCCCTCTGGAGGTATTTTGTGGGCAGAGCTCACAGCATAATATCCCCAGTCAAAGGAACTTAAATAAAATTGATACATAAATGATTTAGGTTATAAACAAATTTGTTTTTTCTTTTTTCTGAAAACTTTCAAATATGACTCAGGTGACAATGCTATGCTTACAATTTTTAAAGGGACTGTTTAGAGCAGTTTACAGACGGATTCAGTTATTTCCACAACTAATGAATACTTAGGGTTTTAAATTGTGCAGTCTTTAAGTTTTGACAACCAGGGTTGTTACTTTATATCCATATCCAAAATGTGGGTAAGCATGATCCCCCTCTTTGAGAAAAACAATAAACTTAAAACAGTTCCCTCTTAATAATGAATAGAGAGAATAATGTTATTCTTCATATACTTAATTCTTTCATTTCAAAGGAATTTAATTATAAAGTCCATATTTTTCTGTATCTTTTAATGTTTTATTTTGACCTCTAAAACCTATAACAACTTTCTCAGGTCACGCTGATGCTTCCAAGGGAATTAAGAACAAACAAGACCCCAAATTATTCAGTCTTTACAATTGTTCTTAAAACCTGTATTGGAGCCAACTATGGCATGCATACCTAATAGCATATTCATATTTTTTTCTAAGAAGCCTGAAGGTGTGAGCAGGGTATCACCTGTGTAAATTAAGAAAAGGTGTTTTTTTTTTCTTTGGACTGTCTAATGTCTAAAGCTGATCTGAGGATTTCTTAATTTCACTCACTTCCACATTATCCTAAAATGCAGCCAAAACCTATAAAAAAAAGAGAGTACCTCAAGGATGAAACTAGAATTTCATAAAATCTCTGGGAGAAATAGCTGCAGATCAATCAGATGTTGGTGAAGTTTTTTTTTTCAGACTGGACTGAATGTTATACAAAAACGAGGCATTTTAAATATCCAGCTTTTACTCTGTTTACACCTGCACGTTCAAGTGTCCTCCAAATGAACTTTATTTCAAGCTCACAAGCCAAAAACTGGCCTGCCAGGTCCAAACTTATCTGAGCAGTGGGTGGGATGGATCTACCCTGAAATATGGAACACAGATGGCTAACTTGTCAACAAAAAGCAGCGACTTTCAATCGTTCTGTAAACTCCAGCATCAGCATCTTCAACTGTGGAATAGTGTAACTAAAGAGCAAACACAACTGGGAATCTCCTGAGGCTCCGAGGCTGCCTCAGCTCTACTGACTTGGAAAACACCTGAGGTGAGAATTATAGTATTCACACCTACACAGAACCTGGTGTCCCTTGGCTTGAATATCTGATTTCACCTGTTTGTAATAGAAAACACTGTGCTGTCAAACAAGACTTTGTCAGCTAAAAAATTAGGACAGGTGCTGAACAAGTTGTTGTGGGGTTTCAGAAATTCATCTCAAAATAAATAACTCTTTAAATTGTCAGGGATGGATACATTAACTAAGACTTGTAAAAGCCCTGCTTTCTTCAGCTCAAGTTGTCCTGGGTTCAATCTTCTAAGTAGAATAAACACAACTATTCCCCAGCCATAATCAGGACGCCCTGGATCCTGTGATAGTTTTCAGCTCACCCCAGCTGCAGGTGCAACAGAAACACTTAAAGGCTGCTCTACAGGCAAACCACAATGTTTCACATCTGATATTTTTGCTTCTCTCTCCTGCAAAACCATTCGGCTGTGTAAATTAAACATGCCACAATGGAGTCATCATCAACAGGGATGACTTGGAGCAATGCATTATGCATGAAGTATGAAGTGCATGGTACACCTTCAACACACTTCAAAAAGCCCTCCCAAAAAATCAATTAGCCCTGGAATGCAGTCACTTTTTTCCTTCACATGGCTGCAGACCTGCTTGGAGACAGTTATTAAATGGTTAAATGGAGCTCTCTGGGATAATTATCTCCACCGCCCTCCAATTGGGAGTCAGCATCTACACTGTAATCATGAAAGACGAACAGATGATCATCTTCCTGTGACATGCAAAGAAAGTCTCACAGCAACGACCGGTGGAGTTTGATTCAGCAATCACCTCACTTCCTCTATCACAATCTGCTTCTGCTGTGCCTCCACCCACACAATAGACAACAGCAGTGTTGTCCTCTGCCAGCTGTCCTTCATCTGAGACTCATACATAGGAAAATGGGGGAAGTAGGATTGCTTTGGACTGTATCTCCAACCTGTACAAAAATCTGTCCGTTGTAAAGCAGAACCACCCACACCCTCTCTGCAACATGCTTACACAACAGTTGGTCCTGTTGTGTATGCCATATTTCATTAGCCTGATATTTGTTTTATGTGTACATAAGCGTGTTTATTTTATGCCACAATAGTTTTACATCAGTTCAAACAACAGAAATGGAAAAACCAACAAAACACCAAGTTGGACAGAATGATCAGAGGTCATGATGATATTGGTATAAAATTATACAAAGATTAGAAAAACAATAATACAGAAAAATATGTCATTAACTTTCTTTAAGGCTAATCCTTTATATAAAAAAAACTCTTAATGGTTACTCACTTTCCAGTTTTTAAATTAGAACAGCTTAATTTTAGATCTGCTATTTTTAGTAGACACCAGCTTATTTGTTAAGCCTGGTTGTTCAAATCCATGTGCTGCACAGCATTGCCAAATGTAATAAATTGTACCACCTCACACCTCAGCCAAATCAGTGAAGATACCCACTACAGGAGCTTTCTTTTGTGTGCTAACATGCTATCACCAGCCAATTGTATTTTTTGGACACCTGTCTTTTTTTGTGCTACTATGGTTTTGAAAAGCCCTGCTGTGTCAAGACTTCAATCTTAAATACACTAAAGTTTTCTTATAAATAACAGTTAATAGCAGTCAGACTTCAGTGTTACTGTTAGTTTTCCTTAGAGATAGCTTAAATTAGACATAAAATTTGCAGTGGAATATGTTTAGTTTTTAATTGAGGGCATCACAATGCTCATCAATAGCTTCAAAGCTTTAATTTACTTATTGCATTACAGAAATTGCAGGTAAAGATGCCTTCTTGTTGCACTGGATATCTTACGTTACTATGAAAATAAAAATTGCATGATAGGAAAATAAGGAAAAAAATTTTGATGAGGGGACTGTCTGCTGGAAAGAAGCAATTTTTTTTTCATTTTTGGATGGGTATTGATAAGATTTTATCAATACCAATGCCATTATTGATTCTGCTTATCAATCCTATTCTTTATGGATTTCTTAATCAATTCCTCCTGTGAAATTTCTGTGTACTAAAGGTCGGCTTTACAGTTTTTTCTGTGTAAACATTTTGTAGGTAAATAAAAATGATATAGCATTGTAGGTATGTAACACCATGCGTCGACAATTTTTTTTATATGTTGGTGGTAGAGATGGACAATGATTTTTGATTATTTGAAAAGTCATTAACATCAAAAATATTCAATAGTTCCTGTGAAGACCACTTGTCCTGTCTGGGGCAAATCGCAGTTTTAAGCAGGATGCCGGAGCTGTTACATGTCAATTTCACAAAAAGCAGGGTTAAGTGGTACAGAAAGTTATGCACGGAAACCATCTAAAATACCCAATGATGTTCAAATAAAACAAACCGTGTCCAAACCAGATCCTATTTAACTTGACCACGGCAATAAACTGACATAATGAATGAAGCCAGACCAGAAGGGAACAGGCTGGAGGATTTACAGCCAAAACAAGAACGAGGAGACGTTCAAATATCGATTAGGAAGTATGGGAACTCCCTCGAAAAAATGAACGAAATTGTGGTACAGTGCAAACTCTGCAAGGTTAGTCTAGCATATCACTAGTCATCAACAACTGCACAGCTGTGTGAGAGCAAGGCATGCAGCCGGAAGTGCAGTACTGTCTGCAGATCAACAGTCAGTTGCAGGCTTTGTCACCCACTGTTGGGTGTAGATATGTGTGTGGGCGGCGACAGCTTGGGGGGGCAATCTTCGAATCATCTTTGAATAGTTACGAGCCAATATCGAATAGCCCTTTTGCATGAAATGCCCATCCCTAGTTGGAGGTATGGTTGGTATTGCCTCTTTAGCATGATACAACAACGTTGCAACAATTGCACTTTGTGTTATTACCGTCCTTTTTGGTAAAGTGAAGCCAAATTTTCAATCGCTTCGATCTCTCCACTATTGTCTTAGAAATTGTGCTGCTGACTGACAGGCTTGATTTATGTGATGTTGACATAAGTTCTGGCCACTCTGGTGCAATGTAAAGAATCAACAAGGGAATCTTTAAACATATGAAGGCTAATCATGTCAATGGATCAAACCATTTACAATTGATTTTGAACAGGGAACATTATCAATAGGTTATCAATATCCATCCTTCTTTTAATTTTAATGAATTTAAATTGAAGCAAGAGTTCAAAATTTCCTTGTACCTTAAACAGAGAGGAAGTATTTATTTTTGGATCTGCCTCAGAATGCAACAAAGAAGCTCAGACCACCACTGAGAGGCTTGGCTTAGCGTGGAGTAAGCACAGTGGGGCATCAGTCTGGTCAGTCATGGTGCCATTTTTAGCCAAAGTGATAAAAACTGAGTCACCAGGTGCCAACAGGTAAGAGCCCACTGGCAGCATTTTTCTGTTGACCCAACTTATTAAATGACTGTAACACAACATTACTTCAAGACCCATTTCTGTTGTATCTTCTTTTCTGCTATGACAGCCTAGACATGAACCTGCAAACTAAGGCACTTTCTTCGTTGAAAATGTTGACTGCTCATGCAGATATTTGCAGACAAGAAAACCACTGTTACAGAAATGCAACAGACACTTACATTGTAACAGAGAGCAAGAGCACTGAGACAGATGTAACAATTCCTTCACGAAACCTAAGTAAGCAGCCTGGCTGCCTAAGTGACCTGATAGCACAGAGTAATGAACAGATTACCATAATTACATGTTGTTCACTCAGTAACAGGCCTTTCTTTGTCAAAGCTTTAACAACTTTGAATCAAGTTGTATAAAAATCTACACACTGCAGTTGAATGAATACTGGTGAAAATTGTCATGTCTGAATTACAGTAAGACCTCATTAGTTCAAGTTTTACTCAGCTGTGAAAAAAAGATACCTCTCTGTGTTATTCATCTGAAAATCTCCATCACACTGGGCAATCATTATCCATACAATGAACCTCACTTTCCTAGAAGACCAGCCTTAAAACTGTATGATAAGAATGATACAAATCATCATAAATCAGCCTCTGCCAGAGGAACCGACAAAGTTTTATCACACAGCAGTGATAAAATGGTATAGTAATGCACAGTGTTTTGTCAAAAGCAGTAATCATTTTGGTGCTACCATGTGCAACTTGGTAGTACAGTACATTATAACATTTCATAGTTTGGTTGTGACAAGTTAAACTTCCAAGGATGGGTATCTGCATAGAACATGAAAATATTCAGTAAAACGGGAAATACATTGGCTAAAGTTCAACAGTTATACGTTACAGCTGTTATTTCACAACAATCAAGTTATGATTTGGTTAAATCCAGATAATATTTAAGTTTTACATGCCTTTGAGGCACGGTTTAAGCCTGTATTTAGATCTTAAACCTGCTGTAAGGACTGTGTCCCCAGCTAATAGGACTAAATCTGACTGTGGATATTTTTTGGATTTCTTCCCACTTTCCCCTTTCTATTTCCTGTCACTGTCCACTGCTCTCATAACACAGGCACAAAATGTCCAAAAATAAAACTTTTTTAAAAAGGTTTTATATGTTTTATCTCAACTCCTACTCCTTTGTTCCTTTTGTGGAGCTTCCAGTTGGTGTGAACAATGACCAGGGCATAGAGAAGGTTTTGGCCTTGATTTCTTTGACCAGTTATCTCATACTGTTGCTACAGTAGCTACTGCTGCCAGACTTGTATGCTCTTTGAATGATAGCAAGTGGGTTTTAAGACTGAGTTGTCCAGCAAGAATAAAAGTATCCAGTTGTCTTTGCTTGATCATAAAGACACAAACGTGTGTGCTTGCACGTGTGTTTATACATTTTCGGATTTAACTCGGTATTTAAGCCTAAGAGTAAATTTCTTTAACAACACCAACAACTGATTTTATATGTAGGATTTGCAGCCCCCTAAATTATTGGAATATACTACAAGTTTTGATAAGTGATGAAAGTTTATGAGCTCCATAGATTTACACTCCACATGCATCTTTCCTGCTGATGCTATAAAATGAAGATCCAATGGATCAGAAATGTTTATATTAATTTGGTTCATGGATTGATGGACACAGTTATGTTCATTTTTTTGGATCAACCCTAGGATGAAAATATATATTTTTATAGAACTTTTCGTCTTCATGCTTAGTCATGCTTAAAACAGAAACAGAAAGCTTTACTCAGCAAAGATAAAGTCATGTTTTAAGGATCTGAGATCTTTTGCACCACTTCCTGATTTAGTTATATTTTGCTGACAGTCTGGTCAAATCAAATCTAAAGGATGCTCAGTTAACCTTGAGGAAAGGTCACTCAGCCATTAAAGAGCATCCTGGCTTTTGACCCTATTTGTGTCTTTTTTTGTTTGTCTGCATGTTTGATAAGCTCTGACCAGTGTAAATGTTCACAACAACCCCTTTCCATCTCCCGGTCCTCCGAGCATTGCAGCATATTCTCTTTTTAAGCTTTACATCTTATATTGAACCTTTCTGGTTTTACCATAGTTCTGTCTTAAAAGTTGTGTGACTGAAGATATTATGCCTTAATCACAGAGCGTTGTATCAATATACTGGAACTACAGCTGTAACAGAGTTTTTATTCTAACATCCAGATGTTCATCATCTGGTCTTTGAATCCAGGTGGATGTTCACAGTCACTGAAGCCAGAAGTGCTGTGCAGCTTCATAAAAGTAACCTGTGCAGTTGAAGACCTAAAGTACCACCAGGGAGATGTTTTTGTAATAGTCTCTGTTTTGTCTGTATAGTGCACAAGCGGGTCCTGGGATATTTAGTCACCATATGTCGCACTATTCTACAGGTGGTGGTGCTGCTCTAAAGACTGCTGCAATGCTCTAGGAGGAAAAAGATTGCTAGCAAGTAAACATTGATTTGAACAACGTTTGAAATACCCAGAACATCTTTGGTTTGGTTACCAGGGAAGGAAATGCTCTCCACATATTTCTTTTCTTTCTTTTTTTTCTAAATTAAAATGCCTTTTCTGTTTGTTAATAAATGACAACATAATTTCTGTTTGTGTACAAAAAGCTCTACAGGGCAACTTTAACTTGTAATTTTCCATATACTGAATGATTTAGTTAAAAATGGGTCAATTCTGTTTTGCTCACTCCTTTTGCACTTACACAGCACACATCTTAATTGCTCATGTCACCACCAGCACCTGAATCATCCAACATTTAGTCTGCGTCGATAAAATGAAGATAAACACAGTGTGCTTCGTTTGACATGGAATCAAACATAGAGTTGGAAATGTAACTGAATTGTGTTTTTCATTCATTGGCGCCAGCGTGAGCTGTGACCTCCCAAAAACTGACAAGTCGTATTTTGTGTTCACATGTGCAATGACAGCTCAAAATAACAAGCAATGCAAAGCTCTTTCAGACAACACACACACACACACATGCTCATGTATATTTTCTGGCTGTGAAAGTGAATTAAGTGGCATCTCGGTGCCATAATACTCAACCAGCCCAGTGCAAGCCCTTCATGTCTACTCAGCTAATTAATGCTGGAGGAGCTCTGGACTCTCTCAGTGTTTTCATTTTCACGAACACACACCATTGCATATGTCATCAACATAACAGGACGTCTGCTGCGCTGGACTATGGCTAAAACCCCATTCTGTCACCTCTATCCTTGTTTGCTCTGTGCGCAAAGTCCTGTCCCTAACATGTATGGCCCCTCTCTCTCTCAGTGACGTCTGTTTATTTTTGTCAATTTAAAACACTGTGCTTGTTGTTCTCCCATGTATAGAGAAAGAATAATGAATAATTTTCATACAAAAACACAAAACCTGTCTAACCATATGAAGCCATTGCACACATGAATCTATACTGCTTTAATCAACAAGTCTGCAAGAGTTTCACTCCTGTCTAAACATGCTCGCCTGCACACGCACACCCACATGTGCCAGGCCACATTCATACGCTATACCCTGAAGTGCTTGAATAAATCTACACAGAGCATACGCACAAGGAGAGCTAAAAAAAAATATCCTCATACACATATTTGGGATGGCAGTGGGAGAGATTGCGCGAATGTTTTGATGCACACGGATGTAAATGCAGACCTCTTCCTAAGACTGCCAGAGCGACTAGCAGACTTTGAGCTAACATGCAAAAAAAGAGGCAGCAACAGAGAGATGGAAGGAGAAGAAACGACATGAAACGGAGAGGTGGATTTACCTACCACACACGGGCAGAGGGAAGGGAGCTTAGTGCGGCCCTTCATGAGCAAGAGACAGGAAAAACAGCCTCCCAGACACCCGCAGTAGAGGAGAGGAGGGATGGGGAGGGAGGGAGACAGAGAGAGAGAGAGATGGGAGGCAGGGGAAGGGTGAGGGGATATAAAGAAGAAGGAGGAGGGGGAGAGGGAAAGGGGAAGGGGGCGCCGTAGCAGACGAGGAGAGGGAGTTTTTCCTGGAAGCCGGAGTTGGTGGTGTTGAATATATGTTGATGTTAAAGGCAAGGGTCTGGATAAGAGAGGACTGGCAGCCTGCTCCAGCCGTGACTCATAAAATATGTTTGTCACTGCTAGTGAGTGAGGGAGGGGAGAGAAGGAGACGGAGAGACACAGAGTAAACCTCTTATATTATTTTTCATCTTTTTCTGTCAGAGACACTACAGCTCGCCTCCATCCTCACTGCTCCTCAGCTGCCGTCTCCTCTTTTGACATCAACGTCATGTACGTATACCTTACACCCGTCAAGCCAATGCTAAATATTTTCATGGTGATTTTAGAATAAGGAACATTTTGACACAGAAATCCCTGTTATGCAATCATTACATAATTACATATTTATCCCTTTGCAGCTAGTGTTTTAACCGTAGCCCGATTGTTAATTTCTGAGGTGCAAATTCACACCTCAGAGTCTATTTATATAAAATATAGAGCTGACTTATGTAGGACGCTCTGTTATGACCCTGTGGATGTGGAGAAACATCCTCCTCCATCAAAAACTGAAGCACTTTAACTGTAAAGTATTTACTTGTTCAGTTTTCAAATAAAGAACATTTTCACACTTTTCATTATACTGCCAAAGGAGTAATTTAAGTAAATTTACTCAACTGAATCAGTAAATTTAACAGCAATAACAGTGGAAGTGATATCTCTGATGTATACCAATAAAAATTGCCTGTCAATGTTAAACTTTCCAGAATTTCAAGTCTCTTCTGCCATTTGTTGTCTTCTTGAAATGTTCCCTTCCCTTGAAATGTTTGCAAGGGAGGAACATGTTTTATCCCAATTGGTTTTTTAGCCCTTGGTCCCCATCTTATTTTTAAATACTGAGTATCTGCTGATGCCAAGTTAAAATCTGATACCTAGTTTTTTTGTCAAAAAAATGCTAACAGATGTCTTGAGATTATCTTGTGCAAAAAATCATTATTGTATTTTTTTTTTACATTCTCTGTGTATGAGACCTACGAAAATGATGTAAATACAGGGCTAATGGTTTAGTAGACACTGCATGAGTCATCTATGGAGGCACCTGGCTAAGTAAACATTTGACATTAATATAATTTTCCCCTTTTTTCATTGATCTCTGACACTTCGTTAAGACACAGCATCTATATTAGGGATAGGCTGATAACCAGCTGGGCTGATAATCGGCATCTAGAGGCATACTAGCTTAAACCTTTTTTGTAAATTTTGACTGTCGATGAGAAATCAGTTTAAAACTGTGTATTTTGGCTCTAATGCAGCCCCGCTTTTCTGTCGGCAGTCACTACACTGTTACTAGCATTGTCCCACCCTGAGTCACCTGCCTTCTTATTTATTTTATTTTTTATTTTTTGAAAACTTTATAAACTGTAGAAAACTATTGGGCGTCTTAAAAAAAAAAAAAAAAAAAAGAAGTTTATCAAACTTTACAAGACATGCTGCTGAGCCTGGGAGCTGTTTAATAAACATATTATTAAAGGCAGTTAAACAAAGTTAGGTACTGGAGTTTGTATTATTCAAAAATTTTGATGCCAGTATTTTCACTTTTACTGTTAGATCATCAACTCCAAATATCGGTTATTGCCCTGCTTCACTACTCACAAACAGTATCGGTACTAATAAAAATACATCGGTCTATCTCAAATTTAAAAAAAAAATATTTTAGTATAGGTAACCTTTAACAATCATTGGACCAGACTTTTGGATAGCTTTCAGTATTTATGAAGCAGCCACTGTACTCATTCCTTTTGGAGTTCACTTTTTGTGTCATACAGCTCTTCCTCTCCTTTTTTTAATACATGTGAAATGCTCTTTTCCGGACTGTAGCATAGCCTATGATAACCTAAGCCCATGCTTACAACCAGGGGTGGGTATTGATAACTGGTTTCTGTTAAGAACTGATCAGAAAAAAAATTTAATCCATCATCAGCCTTTGTGCTTAACGATTCCCTTGTCAGTTCTTCACATTTTGTCAAAATGACCAGACCTACATCAACTATTCTGCCTCAGCTATCTTAGCTTAACAGATAGAAAATACTTTTCCAGGGAAACTCTGATTCATGATTTTTTGCTTGAAGTTTTACTTTAGAAGCACTGTAAAACTGTACACATAAATACATTAATCTCTCACAAGAGATTCTTATTTAATACATTCAACATGTCATAAATCTCCTAATATACAAAAAATGATATAGAAAACCTAGTGCTAGCTTGATGCTAACATATCAAGGAAATTGCATTGATATGCTAGCAGTTAACATACATCACTACACCTTTGGTTTTACAGCAGAATTTCAACTTTCATCACTGAGCACACAAACAAATGTATATTACTCTCTCACAAGAGATTCTTATTCAGTACATTCAACGTGTTATACATCTCCTACACCACACAGCAGCAGTGGCTGGAAGGGCTGTCATCCTGTCTTTGAGAGGACACTTCTGTATGTTTATACCTATTAAGCTACAAATAAAAATATTAACAAACAATACAGCAACAATGAAAATGAAACGTTTTGGATGTTTTGAAAACGTGCATTCAGTGGTAGCATACTGTAAGCCCAGCAATCTTTGTTAACTGAAAGTTGCTATTGACACAATGTACTAACCTTATTTGGACTTAGATTACCAATTTTTATTAGGAAGACATTAAAATGTTATAAATCAAGTGTAAAGCAAACAGTTCTTTAAGCCGTTGGCAAAAAATGACTGTTTTTCATCAGTAAACCCTTGTCTATAGTGAGGGCACTGATTCCAGACTCAACATTTATAAGATGTTTTATTGCACTACTTTTGTAAAAGGAGCTGAATTTTAGCACTGCTTTGCGTCTGTGTGGCCTGTGGCAAAAGGAAATAGTTCTTGAGTGGACTGTAAAAATCCAATTTGGCCATGAAAAATTGATGTCAAATGTAAAAAGTATCAAATGATTTTAATAACAGCAGATTACCGTCAGGTGCTTTCAAGTAGAATAAACAGAAATTTTATCTCTTTATGTAAGCATGTAATATGCTATATTGTTTTAACGTGTATAACTTTCAACCCCTTTTTACAAAATGCTTAAACGCTGTGTCAAATGTTAACAAAGACAGCTTTTTGTGGGTTAAAAGTAGGGCTGCACCAAGCGGCAACCTCCGGTCTGAGAATATGAGACAATGGGGAAGTGCTAAAATCTGCTGTTTCTGGAATGTTCGCTTGAGGCTGGCTCTGGAAGTCACATACACACCAAGCCAAAAAAAGAGATTTACCTCTTTACAGCCTGGTTCAAAAAACGTCTCCTGTCTGAGTCGCTAATTTTACTACCGGCTCCCACTGTATGGTGGGTGATTTTTTTCTAACACGGCCGTTCGGAGGATATTAAGGTCGCGAGCTCCCCCAATAAGAGGCACAGCTGAGGGTCAGCACCCTATGGCTGTAGGCGAAGCCCTTGCCACTACCAATTTAGCTGCTATAGCCAATGTGCTTCATTTTCCGTTTCAGAAACAGACCGGTAAAGTCGGCGAGACTACGTCCATGTTTTATACAGTCTATGGGCTGCACCCATCCAACTTTTCTGGTTCTGATACTGATACCAATACCAATACCTGGGCTTTGGCATCAACCGATACTGATCCGATACCACTGTTAAATAATAACCTGCATGCTGTACTGTGAGATAAGACTGGTAATATTTGGGGTAAAAAGCAAAAGAAATAGTTTCTGGAATTACTAAAGTTGATATTTATTTAAACTATGAAATATTTAAATGTTAACCATCAAAAAAATTCTTCAGAATGTACACAAGTTCTTTTCAAATGTAAACTTTTATACCCTGTTGATTGGTAATGCAGCAAAAAAAAAAGCAAATGTATCAAAGGCAACATTTCAAATCAAGGAGCAAAGAGCACTGGTAAAAAAACAAAAACAAAAAGGCATAGAGCTGTTTGCCTGGATCGAGACCACGGATCTCTTCCCACCGATACCGATCAAGCCTTGAGGGGCACCGATACATCGATACACCAACTGGTACCACTGATCGGTAACAGCTAATTAATGAAAGCATATTAAGTGTTTAAAATGAAAATTGACACCAGTTTATCAGGAGTATCTGCTCATTTAAACTTTTATGCCAGCAGCTCATTTGAAATAGTTAGGATAAGGTTAATTACCAATGTGCTGAATCAATTCAGGGTTTACATTTGTCGTGTTAGACATCATGACGCACCAAATGTTCCCAAAAGGTGACACGTTGCAGGCAGGCCACTTTAGCACTCAAATTGATCTTTGACATCGCAAACTGACATTTGGCATAATGCCTGCTGTATTTTTCTGTTTCTTCCCTGAAAACACATTATCTGGATAGCAACATGTGTTGCTCCAAAACCTAAGTAAATCTTTCAGGATTAATGGTGTAAACTTAGATGAGTTACTGATGCCAGAGAACATTTAAGAAGCTAAACTATTTCGTCATTCGGACCAAGAGTCTGTTTCAACATTGAGATGTTATCTTTACATTATTGTGATTAATTAAATACCTTAGATGATTTGCAAACCAGGTTTTATGAACATTTTACTCCACTTTTTGAGAAATAGAAAAAAAAAGCCTGTAAGCAATGCTAACTTTGGTGAGGTTTGTAATGTTTAGGCTGAATTTAAGTAAAAGTTAAAGTATATTTCTCTTTAAGTTCACCATCAACTCTTACTGATGAGTTGGGTTTACTTCTAGACACATGCTCCATCTCAACAATAATGTCATTTGTTCACAGTGCCATATAATCTATGCTGTAAGTGCTCTGACACTAAACATAATTTTGCTCCTGCTCTGATCCATACAGTCGCTTAATTGGCTTAATAATGGGTGTATTTGTCCCTGTTCTTCCCCGAGTCTCTTTGTCTATGTACTTCATGGCTGTATCAAAGAGGAGCAGAGCGAGGGGAGTAAACAGAATAAATGCACCGTGACCCCACAAGGCTGTTTTTGTTGTCAGGTGATGGATGGGTTATGACACCTGCGGAGGTTAGACCCAAAGCCCTCCTGAACCTCAGCGACAGAGTGAGCTGCAGCTCCTGCATCAGCCTCACTGTCTGTGGCTAAAGACAACTGGAGCACGTCGTGACATTTCTATCTGGAACGCAGCCTGAGCTGTCCAAAAACAGTGTCAAACGTCGTGGAACCCGCGTATTCAGCCGCATAAGGGGCCAAATCCAACATTAATTTTCTATTCTCTGCATTCATGAGCATTCTCTGCTGCCGCCTACACAGAGGTCATCCTCCTACCTGCAAACTGTGGGCTCCACATTATCAGCACCCTTCAATGGCTGGGCTCTCTCTCTCTTTCTTCCTCTCTCACTATCTCTCAGCTCCTCTCTCTCCCTCCCTCCCTTTCTCCTTTCATCTCTATTCTCTCCATGATGATACCCCTGCCATGTTGTCATGGCAACAATCGGGCCCTGATTGCTTGGTTGCCAGGCAACTGACATCACCTATAAGAGGAACATGAAGATACAAAAGCCAGAGACAAACAAATCACAGAAAATATGTGCATTTGTACGTCGCTCACACACAGTGTTTGTGTGTGCGTGTGTGTGTCTATGAACTCCCATGTGTCATCAGCTAGTGTCATCTTTTTATTTCATCATTTTATTTAATGCTTATATGTCACATGTTGGCAGGAAAGTGTTGCTACAGTGTTTGCCAAAGGTCAGAAGACTGACCAAACAGAAAGTTATGATCCTGTCCATTTATGACTTGAGTTTCATTGACGAACTGATCCAGTATCGGGCGACTTCCTGTTGACTCTGAGAAGAACTTCCAGCCTTCAGCTCAGTGAGCACAGACTGCATATGTTCTCTAAAGCTCATGCTGCTGTTGCGTAATGCAGCATCTGAGCATCTCACAGCTTGAATAAGCCCAAGCAGCAACAAATGACAACATCTCTTAGCCAGGCAATCCTGGACTACTGTAGTTTACCAAAGTGCCACAAGGTGTCATTGTGTGCCATATTGAAAGGTAGGATCAGAGCACTGTGAGAAAAACCTGATCCCATCTTCTAGTCAGATACATGTGCTACGAGGACCCATGTTAACAGCACTGCTAAGCATGTCAATCTCATCTCTGTTATTTGTCTTCCAGCCTCGGTGCTGTGTCCTCTGCTTTCACATAATCATTACACACACTCTAATTACATAACAAATGCTTCTTAGCACAGTCTTTAACTACCACTGGCTGTAGTGGGGACATGGAGTTTTATTAGAGAGGCCCTGGTGAGAAGTTGACCCTCCTTGACCTGGCTCTCTTCTTAATGAGACCCATGAGAGTTTTTCTGTTCAATCTTCCCACATCTTTAAATACACAGTACGTCATCATCGCAATTGATTTAGCTGTTTCTCTGCCTAATCTGCATCAGCAGTGGAATCCACTGGGTTTGGAGTGCAGAGTTAAGGCAGGAATGTAGCATCTGTCAGCCACAGTCGTCCTCATGGTCCACCACAGCAGGCTCACGTTTAGCCATTAGCCTTCTCGCTCAATGTGAGATGACAAAATCTGCAGCCAAAACAAGTCATGATGGATGTGATCTGTCACCTGTCATATGGTGGATTTCAGGACAGACAGTGATGCTGACAGCTGAAACACTAAAATTAAACAGCAGACCTACTATAAAGGGTGGAGAGCAAGTTGCTGTAGTAGTAGTAGTAATATTTTTTTTTTTCTTCTTTAACCAGTTAAAGCAAAATGAGGTATATGATGACTTTGCTCCTCCGTGTTATCACTAAAAAAAAGCCTCAGGCTCTTTGGCCTGAGTGTTCACATATAAAACCTGTTTGTCATTGTAAAATCAACCAAAAAGTGATCAAAAAGGGGCAGTAATGATAAGATGCAAAGCTCTTCACAATAAAAGCCTACTGACTGCTCCAACAGGGTCGCTGATGCTCAAAAAAGAATCTATGGCTTAAAGATTTTATACAAAAAGATACATAAAGACACAAAAACGATTGAGTGTGACCAAACTTGTGACCTCACACTTCAAGCGCAGAAATATCCATCTGTGATATCTCAGCATTCAAGGTAAGCATGAAAAGAAATATTAAAGCGTCTCTCAGCTGCCGCATGGATGATAGTATAGAGCCGAGGGAAGTGAGAGATGGCGAAAAAGAAGAGTGGAGCACAGATTGTGTTGTGTGCTTTCGACAAAGAGAAGCTCTTCAGAGCCTCCTCGCTGGCTGGGGCTCCTGGTGGGGGTGGAAAACTAGAGGTTAGCATTGCAACATGCTATGATAGAGAGGGACTGTGAGTTTGCATGAATCACAAGTAAATATGTCGGAGAACGGCTCACATGCAGGGATTTGATACCTTTAGGCAAGACTGCTTTGATACAAGTTGCACATTATCCAATATTCAGCTCCAACACCACAACACTTTTCACAGTTACAGCTGCTTGAATTTGGCACCTGTGTGAAAACTAACACCATACAGCGAGCCTCTAGTCTCCCTCCTGCTTAATTAATCCCGACAACTTTACCAAGACCTGAACTTGCACTCCAGCAAAGCTGCAGTTCTGATATTCACACAGCGCAGGAGCCACTTTGTACTGAAGCAGGATGCGTTGCAGTTTTAGTGCGAGGTCTGTCTGATCATGTAGGTGTGTGGCTTTCTTTCAGGAAAGCGGTTGGATGTGTGGGTGAGTGGTGCAATGTGCGCTTAAGGACCGAGCAGAAACGGTTGCTGATCACATATATTTGAAATGTTTCTTCATGAGTGCAAAATCAAGCAGGCGTTTGGGGGGAATAAACATCTTTCTGTATTGTGTTACATCTCTGCTTTCCCCTCCACTCTGCTGTGTTTCTGATTGGACAATAAGACGCCTCATTGCTGAGGAGTCATGGCATCAGGCTTGCACTGGGGCAAGCTCTGCCTCTGCCTCTGTGCTCACTGTGCCCTGGGAGCAACTTGGCAGGATCAGTGTCTCTGTGGCTGCATACAAAGGCCTCATGGAAGCTCATGCCCTTGAGCGAAGATCATATGAGCTCTCCACTGGATCTAATCCTTACACACAGCACACTGTATTACTTGTCACACACACATACACACACACATGTGGACACATCACACTATGTAGTGAACAGACACTTGATATGATGAGCAGAATTATGGACACACTGAGTGAGCCTCTGTTTGATTTGCAAGCGAGGTGGTTCAGCTAAACTCCATTTTGGAAACTCCTAGGACATAAGATGCAGCAGCCATAAGCTACTCATCCTCAACACAATCACACATACACACACACATATAAATATTCATACAGACTGAACCTTAAGACACATCTGGCATCAAAAAATAACTACAACAGTGAGTGCTAAAACCAATCCCAGAGAAGGAGATGTTCATGTTGGAGCATGAAGCCATACATGAAGCCAATAATGCGCACACGGAGCTGCTGACTTTGACTACATCTTGTCAAATGTATAATTTAAAGGAAGAAGCACTAACTAGGGAAGCCTCGAAAGTGCTGAAGAGGAGGACAGGGGGTAAGCTAGCAGAGAGTGGAGTGCAGGGAAGAGGGGGGGAATAAGCAGAAGGATAGAAGGAGGTAGAGTGAGATAAAGGGGGCAGAGGGATTAGAGAGGTGAAGGAGGCAGAGGGAATGAAAAAAATGTGGAATTGGAAATGCTGTGAGCAGAGAAGTGGAACGAGGGTGACAACAGGGAAAAGGAGTGATAATCAAAGGAGTGTTTGACGAGAAGAAGCAGGAGGAAATGGACGAGAAGAAGCGGGAATGTGATGGCTCCCTTTAACGCAGGAGAAACGAGCAATCCTGAATTGCCATCGTTTTCTATCAGACATCCTGGTCGCAAGTGGGCTGCTTTTATAGCTTAAATCCTGTTTACTGTGAGCACCATCTCTGTTCTCGCCTCTCAAACATCAAACCATCCCTCTCTGACTCAGTGCCATACAGGGAGGGAGAGTCAAAGGTATTGTCAGGCTTGCAACCAAATATAAATCCTGTGACGTCTCCCTGAGCTGCCCTAATATTCCAGTTCCAGAGTGTTATGTAATCACACTTCTGTATGATGCGTTTCCATCATATGTTGCATTTTTTTCCTTTCTCTCTCTGCATTCTTGTGTGGGAAGAAGCAGAAAATTATATACGCTTCCAAATTCAATACTCAGGAGGAAGAAAAATCAATTTATTACCTGGTAGAAATTGAATCTTGGAGTGTTCTTGAAGAGTTGTTGAATGAATTAAATTAGTAAGCAGATCTAATCAGCTATTTGGGTCACTTTACTTTGAAAAGCTAATTTTTACAGGATTTATATCAGTACAACATACAGAGAAGAGTATTATCCTCCATATCTGAGACATTTTTAAGACATTGAAAGTAATCTAATGACAAATCATGTCGCAAACACTCAGAGATAGGCATAAAATATTAACAGCGTTAAAGAAAACACTCATCTAAAGTCACCTGAAATTACCCAAGGACAAGGGAAGCTCCCATTCAGTAATCATGCAGTTTTGAGTTCAACATGCTCTCTATTTTCCTCACAAAGCCACATTTTTTGTTATTTGTTGCTATCGAAGAGCTCGGTTTATTACCTCTCACTGGAAATTCAAGGTTTGGATAAATTTCTCATAAATACACAACACAGTGCTCACTGGGGATGCCGCTCACCAACAAAAGACTGCTTGGAGAAGCCTGTATATTGTACAGCACACCATTGTTTGAGCTGCTTTTCTTCAAAATAAAAGCTGAGCTGGGTGTAAGTTAAGCTCCTCATGCTGTATACAGTGTGAGCAGATATTTGTCACTTAACAGTGGCTTCACCCACACAGTGAAAACTTAGCGCGCAGACTTGAACGGGAAACATTGTTCACATAACCTGCTCTACAGTATGTGGGTGTCAGGGAACAGCTCACCCTGGGAGCTGCTCACCCATCATCTGCTACATGACGACAAGCCACACTCCCCACCTGCAATGCAGCCAGCCTCCATTAAAGTTTAATCACACTTTTAAAGGAATACACCAAGGTTTTTTGGTCAATCCCTTCCCATCCACCATCAAGTTAAAATTTCATCATCCAGAGGCACATTCTCTTGAGCTGTGTCTCGAGACCAATGTTGAGATGACAGCGTTGAAATGCAACCAGTCACTTCACTGGTTGATCAGGAACCTGCTTTTCCATTCACTCAGTGTATTCCTTAAACACTCTTGACTTTCCCTTTCAATAAACTGACCATCTATTTTGCAATCTCTTGGTGATATTCCACCTTTCTTTGCCAGCTTCACGGTAAATTTTGTCTCTTTTTGGTTCCTATGCAGAATTGAGGCGCTAGTTTGGTGAAATATCTCCTCTAACCAGCTGTGGACTTATACTTCAAGTGTTAGCTCAGTGAGTCACTGAAGGTAGGTAAGACACATTAGGTACTGATGTTTCAAACACACTGAGAAATACCTTGGCATTTTCATTGTTTTTGTTTTTCTTTCAATGAATTTGTCAGGATGCATAAGACTTTTATTACAAACAGACACTTAGAGGAGGCTGTGAAATCACCTAGTTGCTGTTATCTTTTTTGTTTAAGGGTAATGTTCGTCAACGTAAACCCAACAGTGTTAAATTCTGTCTCCCTGCTCATCTGCCTGCATCTATGTCTAACTGACCAATAATCTGTGTTGCCAAGGAGACTGAGAGGTTGATAAGCAAATGAATGTAATGTGCCACAGTTAAGCACAAATTTATGTAATATGTCTGAAAAGGCCAGCTGCACTCACTTCTGCTCTACTCACACTCTCAGCGCAAGTTAAATTTTCAAACCATCCCCACCTTCCCACAGCTGCACGAGTAGCTGTGTGAGTGTGTGTTTGTGTGTTTCCCTCTTATTTTCTCATCACTTCCTGCCTGAAACTGCAATCAGGTGCAGCGATTACAGTGAATTGAATCATCCGTGTGTGAATTTGGATGTCCGGATGGAGCTGAAGCCGTCTGAACGGACAGGTTCTGACCCCACAGTGTCACACTGCATCAGAGCTCTTTCATTTTTCACATTATCCGCTAGTTTCCCACCAGCTCTGCCTCCGTGGAGCCTGAGCGGTGGGCTGTGCAGTGACGCTCAGCACATGTGTGTATGATATAACACATTGCTCACTCCTGTGTGTGAGAGGCAGACGTGTTCAGAGGCACAGTGGGCAGCTTCAAACGTGTGGTTGAGGTTAGGATAAAGCAGCAGAGGTTGTATTAGCATGCAGGATGCCCCCTCGTGCTCTCTCCCCCCTGACATATTCTGCAGCCCCAGTGTGACACAAAGAACCGCACACACAAGCAACCCTGAGCGCAGGTTCTCTGCGTTCTACTACATCCACGCAGGTCAGCCCGCCGCCTGTTTGTATGCTCACAAGGCATGACACAGAGTAGAAGATGCAGAGAAAGTGGGAGATGGGGTCATCCAGAGAGGGGGGGTACCAAAGAGGAATCTGTCTGTACACACACCGCTCAGGTAGCCCAGCGCTGCCAGAGAAATCTCTGACATGAATGTGAAAAAAATCCCACAAAAATAGAGCCATGTAGAAGAAGAAAAGCTAACACTCTTAGATTCAGGGATGACATAAAGATGAGCGCTTTCCTCTTCTCAGATACAGTTGTGGTCCTCTACTCACACTCTCTTTCACACACACAAGCTAAAGTAAGAAACAACAGATAGGCTTACCTTTGTAGTCACAATGCAGAGGCAGTCCATGGTACTTCGAACAAAATATTGGGGTGTATCTCAACCCCCCCAACCCCCCACGACAGAGGGCTGAGACCCCACACCCCTCTCCCCAGCCTGCCCCACTCCTGCGCTCTCACTCTCGTCCTGCCTTTCCCCCCTTTTCCTCTCCTTCCGTGAATCTGGTCTTTGACTAACTGAACCAGCGAGGGAAAGAGAGGATGGAGGGAGGGGGAAACATGAAAAGGGAGGGGGAGGGCCACAGGGAAACAGAGAGAGTGAGCAAAGAAGGAGAGAGGAGAGGATGGGAGAGAGGGTGGTCTTGGAATTAAAGTATGAGAGGGAGAAAGAGGGTATATCCGTTTTTTCTTTCGTTTTGCCAAGGCGATAAGAAAGCAGAGGAGGAGAGAATGGGGTGAATATGAAAAGAGATGGAGGATGGGGAGGATGGAGATGGAAAGCAGAGGTGGCGGGGATTAAAATAAAAAGAGAGGGGGGTAGGGAGGTTCACAGTGTAGAAAGAAAAAGGGGAGAAGAGAAACAGAGAATAAGACAGCGAAACGGCAAGAGGATGGAGAGGAAGAACTAAGGGAGGGGACAGTGAAGGAGAGAGAAGGAGAGGGAGAGTGGGTGAGTGAGTGAGTGCGTGCGTGTGTATATGTGTGCGTAGAGACAGAAGGAATTGGACCGAAAGAGAATGTGTTGAGGAGGAGAGTGTGAATTACATATGCATCACAGAAACAGAAAACATGAAGCACCGCGAGAGCCACTTCAAGACGACCAAATCAGGAGAGGGGGAAAACAAGAGACGGAAGTTTGCATCCAGAGGATGAAATGATGAGACTGAACATGCATGAAGATTTCTGCTTGTTGTAGCACTCTGCAGCTGTTGCCTTAGCAATGGTGCAGTTGTTGCCATGGCAATAGGGAGGCTTGTTGTTGTCATAGGGTCAGTGTTGTAGTGCTGGGGACAGAGTCAGGAGGTCTGCACTGGATCCACACACCTGGGCATCAAACCCTGAGTGTGTGTGTGTGTGTGTGTGTGTTTGTGTGTGTGTGTGTGTGTGTGTGTGTGTGTGTGTGTGTGTGTGTGTGTGTGTGTGTGTGTGTGTGTGTGTGTGTGTGTGTGTGTTTGTATGAATGCCCATATCAGTGACTAATACAGGGCAAGAACCATGAAGGGTAGTGATAATTAAAAAAAGCAATCACTTGAAATGATCTATGATTTATCACAGCATTAGCCAAGTGATTTAGGAAACTATCACCTTCACTTTGCTTTGTCCTCCTGCAAATCATTTTTATAAATTGGGTTAAAATGGTATGAAAATGTATGCAATTCTCTCACTTGTATAGTCTGCCTTTAAGAAAGTGGACCATACCACCCAGGGTTGTGTAAAGGGGGAATGTGTGCTCCACTGTCTTTATTTCATCACTTTTATAAGTGTAAAAAAAAGCAAAACACCCCTCACCTTGCTTTTCCAGCTCACCCCAAAGCTGGAGCAATGGTGCAGCAATAAAGCAATTCTAAATGATGAACACACATTTATTCCCCTGGGTAAAGCGTACAGAGGCTTTGATTGAAATGTGCAGCTTATTGCAGCACACCAAGTAACACTTAAACATCCACAGATGGCCACATCCTGCAGATGGCTACAGTTATAAATACACTGGCTGTCATTCTTTCACAAATCTGTAATTAAATGCAGAGACAGGCTACCTTAATTACTCCACTTCCTCTCAATTACATACCTGTTAATCTACGCTCAGTGTTTCCGTTGCCTGATCAGCATCCTATGACTCACAGAGCTGGTTAACTATAAAGTGAACTTGCTTGGAACAAGAATTAGCTCTGCAGTTCAATAAAAGGAACTTAAGAAATTATTCACTGTCATCATGTTGCATTTATTAGCTCAAAATAGTCCCTAATGTCTTCCATTCCAACTCTATTTATTATACATTTGAAGACAAAGGCAGTGTAGTTTTTTTTAACCAGAGAAAAATGATCTAAGAGTGTTATTCAGAATGTTTCCTCTCGTAAAATGAGGAATAACCTAATACTGTAGCAGTGAATTCTGCAGGACTAAATGATATAAACCTGTCAGGAATTTATTGCTAACACATTTCCTATATCCATGAAAAAACAAATACATGTAAAAAAAGAAAAAAAGGATCACATGGCACATATTTTCTATTTGTTACAACAATTAATGGTTGTGTAAAAACTGGCTTCTGCTGAGAAAATTAAACAAAAATTTAACATTGTACATCTAAATAATAAAAATAACATTTAGTAGTTACACTTTAGTGTGGACTGTGCTCTGGGTAACTTAAATGTATTTACAAAATTTAAAGTAAGTTGAATTCAGTCCCTTGATAAAGACCAATAATCAAAGTGCCATTAATGAGTCTTAAAATAAAAATGTTCCTACAAATGTCCTCTACAGAGCACTTGATATGTCAAATATTTGTTTGGAAAAGGTGACATGATTACTTTTATTCTACTGAGGACAGATTCAAAGGATCAACCTGACTAGTTATTCGGCTTTTACTTAATTATAAATGTTTGTTTTTTTTTCTCATGCATTAGGACTGCACAATTAACAGCAATTTGATTATCATAGTTTGAGCATTTGTAGTGAACACACTGGGAAAGTCTGAATTTGTGGCATGAAAGGATATTATTTGTTTTATGTAAGTAAGAAGTGCTTTCTCACCCAGCAAGCCCACATTTAAAGTGTTAGTTGGAGTCCTGGATATCATTGCCTCCCTTTCACAGTTATTTTGATGCAGTCAGATGACGTTCAAGCTTGCTATCAGCTTCTGTCAGATCAGTTGGTGCCAATTTTGTGGTAATTATAAAATGACTTTTTGGAAATACTTTAGACTAAAATGTTGCAAAGGTGAAACATAGCAAAGAGCAGATCCACAAGAAAAGCAGGTGTTGATTTAATATCAGCTCTTTGAATTTTAATTAACAATCACACAGATGGCCAATTTTTCTTAAAGTGAGCGGTGTCCTTTTATAGGCCCATTCAAGCCGCGTTTCCACCAAGCAGATCGGTTCGGTTCGTCTCAGTACAGAGCATTTTGTGGCGTTTCCACTGATTTATCCGAGGACAGATCCCCAAATGACCGAGACGAGCCGTCCCACTTTTTGGGACCCTTTCGTATGGGTGCCAGACTAAACTGATCCACTCTCGGAAGGTGGAGCTACAACACTGCAGACTGCTGATTGGTCAAAAGAATGGTCACTTACCCTGACAGCGGCTGCATTTCTCCTGGCGGCACACAGACTCTCTGAAACAAAGCTTGATTGCACTTTGTATCAAAGGGCTACATGACAATCACAGAGGGAAAAATGCTGCATGTCTTCCATCTATGCTCTTTGTTTACTGTGTCATTTTTCTTCTTCGTTGGATTTGCTATTTATCTAACAGCTGCGGCTGTCAGCATCCAGCTTACACGCCGCCTACCACGAGAGGGCACAGTTTTGCTGTGGAAACGCAAATGGGACCAGGCTTAACTGTACCAAACCGTGCCAAACCATACCGAACCGAACCGGACTGCTTGGTGGAAATGCGATATAAGACTAATTTCGGTCAATGTGGATACAACCATCAACATTCACTAGCAGTAAACAGATTAAGTGACAGTATATCACTCTGTTTTAGGTTGACCACTAATGAATTCACATCTTTTTATTTTAACATACACTCTAAAAGTCTCTGCTGTTCCAGTATCAATCTATAAGTCTTTGTAGCTATTGAATAAAATGTGTTGAGCAGTATCTGATTTCACCAAAAATGCTAAATACGCTCTTTTTAAAAAAATAGACATCAATAATGAAAAAATAATAATAAAGAGTGTGGTTAATGTGCCATCAATCACCTGATTAGCATCTACAGGCTCTTGCAACTGCCAACACCAGTTTAACCCTGATAGAAAGTACATTACGTGCAGCCTTGGTATGTTTATAGTGTGATGTGTGATGGGTGACAAGCAACACAGGTGCTAAATTAGGTTTATGGTCATGAAGCAATACTGACTCACATAGCTGGATCAGATACTGCCAGCAAAGGGCCGATCCACTGGGCAAATCCATAGTGCTTATCTGTTTTACTCAAGTAAATCGTTAAATTTAAGCTGGTCGACGATGAGATCATTATTGGTATCAGCCAGTACCATTTCCAATAAATTGATATCAGAGCTTAAAGTAGGGATGCATCAGTCCAATTTTTTCAGGTTATTTATAAGATTACAGAGAATATCTGCTTGACACATTGATTGTTTAACTCTAACATGCACTAAAAACAAACCAAAAAACCTAGAAATCTTTGGTGTCATGGTTGTTTAAAGGATTGAGTATTACTTTCAGCCAAACCTGTGCAGTTTTAATGGATAGAGGTATTTGACAGAAAAGCAGCATAGTTGTCGCTCACTCATAAACTCACATGGAAGTATGAAGGAATCCTTGACTCTATTCTCTTCCTTATCTGTCAGTATTTCAATGGAATGGGCGGTTAATAAAACACCAGTGCAAATGGGGGTTAATCAGATCAAATCATCATCTACAAAAAGGAATTCCACTCAAAAAATGATGAAAATACTGTTTGGATATGTTTTACATTGACCAGCAAGGCCTGATTAAAACCTGATCAACTTTAAATAAAATTCTTAATGGAATAGATCCATAACTTGTCAAATCATCTTAACTCTATCATATAATCCAACAAAATCAATGAGCTCCATTGTGTCAGTGCTCTACAGTGCAGTACAAAATTATGATGTGGTGTAACAGGCTCCTGTGCTCTGATGCAGCAAGCCAGGTTTGACTAAATGCCTGCAGAAATCATTTGACAGAGAATTACCCGTAAATGTCACAGAAATTAAGCTTTTCCACTTATCACATCTGTAATGAAGTTGTTCACTTTTTCCCCAGTTGTTTACAATACAGCAGCTCATGATGTGCTCTCAGTCTCACCTTTCAATATTCAAATTGTGATCTGAAATCTTTGTTGTATCCATACGTGAGCTTATCTGTGAAGATGAGGTGTTTTCTATGTGTTTCAGAGATGAATTCTCAAACATTTCTGTGTTAATATTTTAGCAGGATGCTGGGAGCAAAATCATGTTTATGTAGCTTTAGTAATTCATGTAAGTGTGTGTGTGTGCCAGCATGTGTGTGAGTTAATCTGGTGACTAAAACAGCTTTTTTAGTACACTTAAGACTGTAAGTTGTTAAAATGAGAGTTTTAACACATATAAGAGTAATCGTGTTCAAGCTATGGGCTGTATCCTGTACGTAGGGCATGCTTTCTCTGAAAAGATGAGCCTAATATGGCTGACCTGTATACAAGATTATATAATTCTTCACTCGAGTCAGAAAAGAGATCTGTGCCCATGTTTCAAGTATTCTCACCTCTTCAAAGTTATAATTAAAAAGATGAACTCAAAGAGCTTTAACTGTGACAAAGTGAGTGGCAGGAAAACAGCCTAATATTGATGTTAATTATGTAAATGAGGAACAAGTCTTAAACACACAAACCTTCCACCCACACAGGCACACACTTACAAGCTCATGCAGTTAAAAATATGTCATGCAGGAAGAAGCAAAGAGAAAAATCTCTCCCTGTAGAAGAGCTTCAATGCTAAGAGATGTACATTCACAAACCTGTAAGTTTACAATTCTTTGTAAGATTTAAAGAGAACTCACCCAAAAATATGACGTCTCCATCCTCCTGTGCCGTGTTTCTAAAGGACTAGGTCTATTGGCTCTACTTTATGCGTCCGATCGAAAGTAGGCCAAGGACAAGTGTTGGTCATCTAAGCAGGCTAAACCCGAGCAGAACATCCAGATCATGGGGCTGCAGACGGAAAAGAGGCAAGATTTATCTGCAGGGGCACTGTTTCAGTACAACTACTGCATTCATCATCCCTCACACTGAGAATACTCATTTCAATGATGACTTTTCATTCAGTCAGAGGAAAAAAATGTTTTATTGGAGTAAATTATAACATCAAACAATTTAATCAGCTGTTTTCTAAAATGCTCATGTTCCCATGAGTTAATCCTGGCATTATGCAATTAACTGTTTTCCACTCAAATGTCATAAATACTATTCGTCTGGTTGGCTTGTACCTCGTAGAATCTCCTTCTCACATGTCCAAAAATATCCAGCTGGCGTTAAAACCAAGACAGTATTTTTGAGCTGTCAAGGCCAAGAGACACCCACAGGTGTCTGAACACTCGCTTTAGGAAGTGTCACTTTTCCTGTAGCTGTCTAAAAGTATCATGCCTAGAACATTTTACCAACTGCTATTTGGGCTCTGAGTTTTGTAGCATGGATGTCAGTTTCCCTGAAGAAACGTGTCTTGTGAAGGTGATGAGTATGATGTAACGTGGGTGAGGCTCCAGGTTGAGTCCTGCACATCCCACGGCAGACGTCGGCTGATTTAGCTGGTCTGCCTAACGTTTGTTTCTGACTGATTTGAAAGAACAGTGTCACCATATTGCTTTTGCATGGTCTGTGTACTCGCTCTGATGCAGGCTGTGGGGTTTGTTTGCTCATAGCAGTCGAGCTGTGCACCTGCTCACCTTGAACAGAGGTGAGACTGACAGGCTAAGTCTGTAATCATGCACTCACAGGAACCACAGAGCTGTGCATATCTCTCTGCTTTTCCTCAAAGTGTGATTTATGCTCCCTTTACCTTTTACCCACATGTTATTCCATTTTTGTGCTGTTTTTTTTTTTACATTTTAAAAAAGGTTTTTGGCTGAGTGATTCAGAAAAGAGTTATCCTACAGCTAGCGTTTTGTAGCCTCTGTAATACAGACAACTGAAATAAAATGACAATCACCTCTCCAGTCACATAGTTAAATATCTAATGCAACGTGTCTTTCATACACACCTTTTTCCTGAGTATTTTTGATTCTGAAATATATCTGTAGTTACATAACAAGACTCAATTTCAGCAGCTAAGATCTAGAAAAACACCCATCATTCAAGCTCCATTAGCACAGTGCTAAGATTCTTAGAGTCCACAGCAGGAAAGTGGGACTGTCCTTTGATGTTTACCACCTCAAGCTTTTCTGTTTCCCCAAATTACCATGTTCACAGACGCACAACTTCAAATTAATCCACTTGGAGGAAATTGACATTTGTGAAGTTAAACAGTTCAAGATTGGAGACGGACTGATTTATTTGTGGGGCCAAGTAATCAGGCCAATCAAAGCAATTTGTTATAACTGACAGCTGCTTATGCATGTGCTTATGAGGCCAACAAGATATAAATAAATGAAGTCTGAGGACACTGCAGGTATTCCTGTCTGTGTGGCTTTTGTCATACCGTGTCAGTGTCCCCCTAAATAATCCCACATTTTAGCAAGTTTAGCATCTAAAACCTAAAACAGTGAGCTACTAATGTTAAAAACAAATTATGTTATGGTGCATAGGATAAGTCAGTTGAAAACTGATTCTAACTAAAATCTATAGCATACCCTGATGTTATTTGTCTTTTTCATTTGCTTATTAAAAATCCATTCAAAACATGATACTGGTTAGGGTAACCAGGTTCATTTGAAAACAAGAACATCAACAACAGTATAATATCAGTATTACCTGTGTATAATGTACTCATAATTATTTTGTAGTTGATTTTCTTCCAATATGGTATACTTGGAAAGTTAAATACTCAGGCAATACCATTTCTTCTACAAATTAAAGTTTAGGGAAAAAATGCAACATTCAGAGATTTATACTTAAAACACAATCCAGCTCAATGATGTTTTAGGTTTAATGTGCTCGTGTCTACTTTCAAAAACAAAAAAACTTTCAGCTTTTAATGCTAGGGGGGAGAAGCGAAGAGAGGAGAGGAGAGGAGAGGAGAGGATGATCTTCTAAAGTTACCTATTTACTAGTCACATAAACAGAAGTGTAAACTCAGACTTGCCGTCTGGTCCAATGGGAAGAAAACAGAAAATAGTCAAAATTTATCCCAATTTATGTAACATTACTCAAAACAACAACAGAGTTTGTAGACCACATCAAATTGGTTTACTGAGTTAGATCTGTGCTCATTAACACCCAAGTAGTATAGAATTAAAGCTTTCTGGTAGTATGTATTAAACAGAGGCACAGTCTCAGCCAGTGGTGGTCACTTTCACATCAGCTAAGACACAAAGCATGATTAAGATATCCATCTAACTAAGCATTGATTCCGGTGCCAACTGGCACAGTTAACAGCGTTCAACCTTGTCTTCAACTACATGCATGTTCCTTGTGGAGGATGCACTCATGTCTGCAGAGAGCTCCTCTCACTTGCAATGGGTGGACTTTACTATCCATTGAGTCACTACATGACACTTCCTATTTAAACGGCCAACAAGTGGGAAATGTATTCCTATGTGAAACAAACTAACATGATAAACAAGACTTATACCAGAGCTCTTTGGCAGCAGTTTGACTGGAGGCTGCAGAGGAATAAAAGCTGACTGAAGGAGCTGTTGTATTGCTGTATGGAAATAACACTGATATCATGGGCCACTTGTCATATTCTGAGTCACCCAGCATTCATTGTCCTTGAACAGCAGCTTTACTTTTATAGAATCCAGATTCTAGCCTGACAGGTTCTCTTACATGTCTTAATTTCCTATGTGAGCCATGCCAACTTCTCATCAGTGAGGTTATCTAAGACAGAAACATCAGTTTGGAGTTATTCAAAAAAGAAATTCATAACAGTTTGACCTGCGTCAGCCAATTTTTGCAGTAGCACAGCCCTGCTCTTCTCACTTTAATACGCTAATTGAGAAAATGAGCCTTTGAGGCCTTTGAAAGAAAGTATCTCTGCTAATTGTGTTGATGGTGAACAGGTTGTGCGACTGCCTCGCTGTCCCTGTTGGAGGAACTCTTTCTGTTTCTCAGAGTCTGTTTTACAGAACCTGCATGTACCAACAAGCAACATTAGTGATGAGTCAGCTGAGAAGAATCCAATTCTTTTCCATTTTTTTTTTCACTAAGAAAAGAAGAAGAGAGCTGAGATCACTTAACACTATAAAGGACATGTGTGGGACATTGTCATCTTGTGGAATTGGTCAGACTCTGGCTTAGTCATTTAAAAGAAATAGGCCCTCATCATCATGAGTAATCCCAGCACTGCTTCATCCTGAGCTGTACCACCTCTCTTCTGCTGTGGATCCACTGCTTTGACTCTTTCTCCATGCTTTTTGTTTGCGCAAGGCGATGTCATGAAATATCTACAGACACACTGACAAGTTGTCTGACTGCCCAAAATATTGCACTAAAGTCAAACTGTGCTCTAACACCACCAGGCGGAGAGAAGATGAAACTCACACCCTCCCTCTAGTCCTTGATTTTTCAGCAACCGGTTGTGGTAAACCAGCCGGCGACAGAAAACAGCAGCAGAGTGTTCTGGGTGTTATACACATGCCATCACCATGACTAATAAATGCTGAAAAGCATTTCAAGGATTTTTTAATCTCTAAAATCTTCACTGATTCTGGCCAGAGGTTAAATACATCACATAGCAACAGAAGGGAATCTGATTCAGTACACATACTTTAACATTTTCAGTTGCATAGACAACGCAAACTCAAACATTTTAACTACATAAGTTGTGCACACTGATCAGCCACCTTACTCCCACTTGTCAGTGCACGCTGTCTGCCTCGCTGACAGTCTGGTGAGATGGCACTTTGCATACAGTTAAAGCAGCAAATACATGATAAACAAGGTACTTCTCTAGCTAACACCAACCTAGCCTGCTAGCTTGCAGTAACGATTATGCTCCCCAACACTCAGCTGGCTAATTAATAAGCAGCAGGGGAATTCCAAGGCTGCTAATACATTCGCTTGTTCACTGCAGCATGTAATGATACAGCTCCTGCTGCATATCAGTTTGAGGAACAGAGCTGCTGGGAGGAGTTGGTCTTTTTTTAAGTTCTCATGCTGTTTCCCTGTTTCACCAAAAGATATCCGGAAATAGATGGTATTACCTAACCCTGTGTTTGTGTTTCTGCATTCAAGTTGGCATGAAAATGAGTGGTGTTGGAATGCAATCATTATGCAGACAGAGGTGAAAGAGATGTGACCTAGAAAAGCATTTAACATTTGTGGTTTGAAATTCTCTCAGATAGATAGATTGATGCATAAGGTTTCCTCAGGACACACGCCAGCAAGAAGCTCCTTTTACTCCCTGAGTGTTGACTGGAAGGCAGCCTCCTCCTCTCCCATGTTTGCCAGCAGTGGGCTAACAATATTCACCTTGCCAACCGCACGCCACGTGGCAGTGTGCCTCGCTTCTCTTCACAGCCAAAGATAAAATGTTAGACTTCACAGCAAGATCTGCTAAATTGGATCTTAGATTGAGTGAGAAAGTCTTTAAATGTTGAAATACATTTAAAATCTTAATTTATACATAATGGTCAGTCATGTACAGCTTTGCTGTAGGGAAGAATTTAAATCCTTACAAAGTCTGAATTGCTTCCTAAATGATTGAAGCAAAATTAAGCATCAAGCATTTTAATCAGTAAATCTAGAATGAAGTGACACAGTGTAGTTAAATACCATTTTTATAAACTTTTTTAACCTTTATACTATTTATGGCATTGTTCATTAACTGTCAGTTAACAAGTGAGACTCTATTCTTTATTATTTGGAGCTGAACGCCATCTCCTGGAAAAAATGAAGTACTACAACATTTTCTGATCTTAATTACCACAAAATAACTGATTGTCATGTTTTTGGTTTTAAAAGTAAGACAATAATGGTGTCACATCGTAGGATAACACTTTTAATTCAAGGCACAGTCCTCTGCTCCCTCTGAAATATTTTGACTTTTGGTGCTTAAATAAAGTTTGCCTCAAACAATCCCATCAATTGTTATTTTTTTGCCAGCTGCAGGGTTCTTCTATATGTGCTGGCTCAGTGACACTGTACTGGTTCACTGAAACTCCTTAATAGAACAGAGACTCCCTTTCTGTTATCTGTCTAAAACATGTGTTTTTCAAAGTGGGACATATTTGCATATTTTTTTTGTTTGCTTACTGTATATTGTGCACATATAAATTTGTTACAGTCATTACAAAATATATCAAAAAAGGATGCATATATATTAACATTTTTTTAACTGAAGAATATTTATAAGTACAATGGCTGTCTAAATGTATTATGCGTAACATTTTATCACTTTTCTACATTTCCCTGAGTTTCTTAATTCACACTTTTCTCATTGTATTCTTTAGACCTGTGTGACTAACATACTGGAATGAAATGCAGAGAGATATATTTTGATATGCTACAGGTTTTTATCTAAAAGACGGAACTCAAAGAAGCCAGTGGCTGCTTCTAACTCAAAGCATGCTGGATATGTTACCATGTGGACCACTCTGGTATCATTTTTGGTCCCCCGATTAGGTATGACTGTGCATCTAAGGGCATCAGTTTTATAATGTTAAGTAATTTGAGGGTCTGTATTCATAACTAAGTTACCTTCTGCTGGGCTTAACTTCTAATTCATAGCTGAACATTAAATGTCAAAAACAGACGGTTCAACAAAGAGCTGCATAGTTACGCAGAAGCAGCTCAGTGGACTTAAACAATCTCATATTCATGATTCTCAAACTTCACACAAGGAGACAGTTCAACTGTTTTTGGGAGACCTGCTGAAACAGAGTCTTGGATACTTATTGATAAATAAAATAGATTTTTTTGCTTGAACACTTTAAATTGTAATGCTAATATTAGATGAGTGCTGCCTCTAATGAATTGGATGTATTTATGCATGGTCTGTGGCTGCTGTGTAGGGTGAGAAGTGTTGCAGTTAATGGAAATGGTATTATAGCTTCAAGACCACAGTGCTAGAAGAAGCTAACGCTCAGGCTGTTTAAGGGCGTGTTGTAAGCTTATGTTGAAGAACTTAATACTTCTGTCCAAACAGCACAATAAAGGAGTGGTTCTGGGGTACCAGCCATGTGCAGAAATAGAGCGCAGTCTTCCTCTGGATCCTCCCAGAAGTTGACAGTAGGACAAATGGGAGGACATCACAGTCCAGGCTTTGAATCTTTCTGACACTCCCCCTCATGCCCATTACCACCTGCCATGACTCTGACTGCCAGCTACTCACCTGAATGGTCACTCAAGGTCCTGGCGGAGCTTATGACAGAGCAGTCATTGAAGGATGAATGTTGCTGCCTCCTGGAGAGCAGCAGAATAGCTCAGACAGTTTTTTTTCCACCAAACACCTGGAATTTATACACTTGAAGAAAAACCAGCTCCAAGTGAAGAGCTTCTGTAGGGCCAACTACAGCCCCTGCTAGTGTCATTATAAGATCATCCATGAGAGTCATAAGGTTTCACTTTCTTTTATCATTCATGTATTGCTGCAATATTAGAGTTACTCAATCCTCCTTTATTTTTCCTTTTAGTAAATTCAGGTTATTCAAATTCATGAAGGTGGCATAGCTGCACCATTCATTCAGCATGGACTTAAGCAGATTGATTGCTATCAGGTCAAAGCAGTCATATTTAATACCAGTGCCTAAAGATGTCACCATCTAATCTCTGGTATGATCCAGGGTTTTGGTGCACGTGGCAAATGGAGGTGAGATGAGGAAAAATCTGCAGTGGCCTGGTATGTTATTCTTATATCTCAGCTACAAGGCTGACACAGACAGGAGCCCTTGTGAGCTGAAGAAGCAGATTAATCATTTATACCACTTGGACCGTGTTGCCAAAAAAAAACAGCACAGAGATAACTCATTTATGTTACCTCGACTGTCTCTCTAAAAGGGACGAGAGCAAGACAAGGTTTCTGTTGTCTCTATGTGAAATATGTGAGCCCATTCACAGTGGTATTAAAATACTGAGTGCAAATTAATCAGAAATATATACTCATCTTTACTGTAAGTGATGTGCTGCATCTGGTATCCCTTTAGCTCCACACAAACATGTAAATCTTGTCACATGGCGTTGTCTATCTGACTTTTTTTAGGTAAACAAATGATTCCCCGCTTTAGTCATTCTGTCAGAAGGTTGCAGCACTCCAGTGTGAGGGTAGATCAAACTAGCGACGAGCGAAACCTGACAAACATAAAACTGATTTTACAGATTCTTCTTCTTCTTCATTTTTTGTCTTTCTCTCAAATCCTTCACCTCAAATTGCATCTGACTCAGGGAACAGTTGGTGCTGCTTTTCTGTAAAACACGCCAGCCTCAGTGTTTCTTTCACCTCACACATGTAACACGACCTGAGAGAGATAAGTACAGTTTTTACAGTTTCTGCAGTCTGATAACACCAGGGTAAAAAGAAAAAATGAGAACCAAACTAGAAGAAAGAAAAAAAATGTCAGCATGTGAAGAGACCTATTTTCTATCACAGCTAGCTCGTCTGTGATCGTTTCTTTCAAGTTTCAATGAAACATGTAACACTAATGTTGTCACAGACATATTGCACAGCCACAAAATAGAGTTATTTTGGTCCCAATAACTGACAAATTAAGACCAAAGACCAAATAGCCCAAAAAAGAGAGAACACTAACAAAGCCATGGATTGTCTGTACTTGTCAACTATCTGTCTGCAAACAGTTTGAAGATGAGAGGTGAGCAGCTCACTGCATGCCAAATGACTGTGCATTTACAAAATGTTTCCTGCTATGTGTAGCTTGTTAGCTATTTTCACTTTAATGGTCATTTATTTTCTGTCCCAGAAACATAAATCATTACAAAGGATAAGGCAAAGAAGTTGTCTGCACTGTTGTTTTTTTCTTTCAAGCTGAAACTATGTGAAAGGCAAAAATATGAGGAAGTAGATGGCACAGTTGTAGCAGCTTGCTTGTGTTTATATTTGGACGTATTTGACATCGAGTCATCACCAATTAAGTGATAAACTTCGGCTGAGTATCAAGGTGTGTCTCACTTTGTTCTCGCCTAGAATTCACAGGAATTCATGGCTTTGTGCTGTTAGAAGAAAGCAAATTTGTATTACTTGAGTGAGAACAATGATGCACTGTGCGCAAGTTGTTGGAAGATAGAAGTTGCTTGGTTGCTTAGTTGGTATATATGCATCGAAAGGTTTGTTTGGGGGTAAAATATGTTTTTGACATTTTTGCCATACCAGTCTGCCACAGATATAAGAGAATCTGAGTGTTTACTGCTGTTTTGGCATGATTGAGCTGCCTTGAAGAGTTTGTGAACTCCATACATAGAAGATTTTTTACATTTGTCTGATAAGTAATTAAATCTGCTGTGTTATCTAAATTCAGTGTTAAAGCTCGCAGAAGCTAACCACACCTTCAGGACTGTGTGAAGGGTTTTTTCAACAGTTGGGGTGCAATTTTCCTTTGCACACGTTAACATGTGACTGTCTCAGATTTGCACATAATGATTACAACGAACATTGTAATTGCACTGCAAATCAAATGAAGACTCATCTTGAGAAACCTGCAATGTGCTGTCTGTACAGTAAATAGCCTGTGGACCATTCACTAAACTCAATCTTTAACAGCAGAATACGATACTGGAGGACAAGACCTGTACTTGGACTGATAACTTGCACTTATCTGGACAGTAACATTGCAGCTTTTATCAAGGCTGCATATGTTAGTTTGTTTATAGTGTTAGATAACCTTTCGATGATGTGGCTTAATCACAATTTTAGCCCTAGTTGGGCACTAAAATCCAGTATCCTTTCTTTTGGAGTGAAACCTTGATTTGTTAAACTTTTTGAATACTTTGTTTTATACCAACATTAATTACAACATGAAATGATATATCACTGCAAAATATAAACTCCTCATGGCAGGGCGTCATCAAGGATTACTGTAAATCGCAGACAAACGCTGTATTGTCTAAGAGGTGGGAAATATGAATGAATCAACAAAAAAATATATTAATAGCCGATCCAGAGAAGTCTGATTGCTGCCCTCTGTTGGTGACATTTAGCACTGACTGGCATGACTGGACCGGCCAATTTCCAAAAGCATTTTCTCTCTTTTTATATCTTTTTATATCAGAATATCAGAAAATGTTTTATCCATGGGGGGAAATTAACTTGTTAATCCCAGATTACAGAAGATAGGTCAAAAGTATTTCTTTACCTTTCAATGGCATGAGTTGCAATGTGCACTTAAAATTTGATAAATCAGAATTATCAGCTTTTTTATTTAGAATTATTGGCTTTTCACAGTGAACCTTAAAGCTTTTGTGTAATCAGTGCAAAAATTATAAAAACCCATCAATAGTGAAATATTCTGGTGAAAGCTCTGAAATTCCTCTTTGGGTAACTGGTAGGTTACATTTTTTAAAAGACATACACTGCAAAAACTTGAATAATAAATTTGGGTTTGGTTTGTTTGATGTTCAGAAACTTTTTGAAAAGTAAATGATGAATAAAGTTTCAAATACAGACTTTTAGGATGTATCTGAGGTTTATTATCCTTTAGTTGTTTGCCTGAAGTGTAACCACCACTCGTGAAAATTGAAAACCAATAACCGTTAGTACTTCTAAAAAATAAAAACTATCACTTGTTTATGTTTCTAAATGTATACAATTTAAGAACACTCAAAAAACAAACAGAAAAAGAAAAAAAAAACAGCAAAAATATTTTAAGCAAATTGATCATGAGGCTCTGTGTGTGTCAGTGTCTTTTCACAATTCTCCAGTAGCAACATGTATTCAAATGGGACTTTGAATAAAATATAACAGATTTTCACATTAATATTATAATTATTATTATTATTTGTAAATAATTTTGGATGTTCAGGGAAGTGAGAGCCACATAAAAAACCCAATGTCACAATTTTGCTGGTTGCAATTTGCAAAGAAGAAAAAGAGAGAAAAGAAAATAAAGGAAAAAAAAACATTCTTATTTGTATGGGAAATTTCTGCGAAATTTATGCCTATTTTGAAGGCTGGTTTTGCTGTAACATTTGGAAAATAAAAGCACGTGTTGCTACAAGCTTTGAAAAAATAATGAATGCAACATATTCATAAAACATCACATGCTGGGCCTTTTCAGCAAAAAAGTCCACATCAATAAATTAAGCAAATTTTGTTGTTTTTTTTTCCTCGTGGTTGCCAAAAAGAAAACGTGCCGCCATATGGGGTTAGTCCTGAAAAAGATTAAAAAGAAAAAAGAAAAAACATACAAAGCTCTAAGTATCTGCTCTGAAACAAAATGTTCCCTGCGTTGAATCCTCCGCGCACGTGCTGCCGGTTTGAGCCCTGTTAATCAAGCGACACATCTAAAACGCTGCTCCGGAAGCCGTGCTCTGTGCGGTACACGGGCTGAGTTTTGGATCTCAACATGACATAATTCAGATTTGTAATGAATATTAAAAGCACTTCGGAAGCGAGCTTCATTGTCGGATGGCAGAGCGGCGCATTAAGGCCGGTGGCGGTGTTCCTATGGTGTTCCTGGTTAATGTAGGTCAAAGCAGTGACGGAAGGGTGTCCTCCGTTGAACCCGCGGTATTAATCCTCATCGTAGTCCTGCAGATGGCGCGCACAAGCAGCTGAGTGCCCTGGGTGCTCACCACGGAGCTCACATAACAATATCCGTGTGGAGCCTACCCAGCCTGAGAGATGGCGATTGTTTGAAGCGACACCTCTGTCTCCCCTGTACAGCTGTAGAGGGCTGTGAAAGCAAAGTTCAAGAGAGCAGTTTTTTTCTTTAAAAAGAGCTTTTCACACCCTGTAGACGCGTGCAGCAGCTCGCGGGGCAGGACGCTTTATCAGACGGGCTGCCCGAGCGTAACCTTAGTTGACCTCTTTGTCAGTCAAAGCCTGTCTTTCAAGATTCAGAGCAGCTTACACTGAACATCCTGCAGCTCCAATACTACACATGAATAATATATTGAAGTATCTATTAGACACTGCCCTCCGCGTGCTTCATTATTCTGAACTACAGACACGCGTGTACGCACACACGCACACCTGTCACTGTCTAGACAGGGAGGGGGCATTAAGGCGGTGGGCGCGGGGGGGATCCCACATGACCCATTACTGCTTTATTCTATGCCAGCCAGGATATATCTCAAGGCGCTGGATTGTGACAAAAAAATCAACAACAACAAGAGAAAAAAGCCATCGCTCTACCAAATGTGATTGGCCGGCTAAACCGACTCGAATTTTTTTCCCCCGCTCGCAAACTCGAGGTCAGCTCGGGACGTTAAAAAATAAATAAATGAGAAAATAGAAATGCGTAGAAAGTAGAAGACACGGCAGACAATCTAGCTTGTTGGTGGCGCTAATGATTGACGGCGCCGCTGTCCAATGAGACAGCGCGGCGCAGCTGGCTCTCTGTACTGGCAGAGGAGGCGTCCAATGCAAAGTTCAGACGCATGATGGACACATAACTGACAATTCCCCCGTCCTTTTGATCCAGAGTGGGGATAAATTTGAGTTCATTCACAATTGCGAACGCTGATAATTTGAACAGAAGGCACTTGAGCCTGCACAGTGACAATAAAAGATGTGATTTTAAATAAAATGTAGGATTTATGGCTGAGACTAACGTTCCTGCTGGGGTGCAACATCACAGTGAGCCTGATTTAAACTCCATCCTCTCCAGGTTTCGTTACGCACCATGACTGCCTCTCTTTTTTCTGAAATTGCCGTGTTGCTGTTCAGGCTGGAGCAAACTTTAACACCTCGAGTAGGAGGAGGAACACTACTACTACAACAACTACTATTACTATAACTCCCACCACTTCCACAGAGCCATAATGGAGCCGGCTTCACCGCCCCACCGTGCGCCCTGCGATTGGGGCACCATAATGTTGACGGATTTCTGATCCAACCCAAGACAGTGCCCGGTTCTTCCAATAGCAGCTTTAAGTGAAAAGGCGTGCCTGCTTGGCCCCCCCTCCACCAACACCACCACCACCCCTCAAAGTACTCGATGTATAGTTAAAAAATGGGAGGGCACACTTGAACCGAGCTGCTCTATGAAGGTAGGCTGCAGCGTGTGTTTATTGATGAGATGAAAAGAAGATGGAAGTGAGAAATGAAACAAAGTAAAGGAACATATTAAAAAAATAAAACTGTACGCGCTTCGTCAGGGGAAAATAGGGGGAGCCGTGGAAACGCTGTCGGCCACTTTTTGACAAGCTTCGAAGTGCAGGTAAGAAATTGAGAAAAGTAGGAAAAGGGATGGGTCTTTACTATTATCTGAAAGGCTTGTATTACAGGGGAGAAATAAGAGAAATTTCTTGTCTAAGAGGTTAAAACATGCGCGTTGACTTCAGCCTGATATGCATGAAATACCTCGGACTTCCATGTAGTTGTGGCTGGCTTTATCCGCCAAATATTAAGCTCTACACAATCGTAAACTTAATTCTTTCTCAGACCTTGGATAAATGTGACGCCAGCGTACCAGATGAAATGTCCCTCATGTTAGAGGGGCTCAGTTTTTGGCTGCCAGGGGTTTTTGTTGTCCATCTATTCGGCTACAAAAACGCGCTGCCTGCCCCTGACATGACGCAAGTTTCCCATCTGTCATTATTCTCAACATGCCCCTTTACCTTTAGCCCTGCACTTTTGGATTTGCCCGTGAGCCGGCCAGGGGACACTTGAGAACAATGCTGTGGTCAAAGTGTGTAACTCACAGGTCTCTTTCTCGCAATCGGCGATGCTCGCAGGCTGCTGCCTCACATTTTACACACTGAGAGCCCGGAACAACTGTGGCAGCCGATGTGCGCATTTGGCTTTTAGGTCAGTTATTTGAATCAGAGGAAACGCTTTCCCTCGTTGAAATTAACCACAACTGCACATTCTGACTAAAAACAGTCAATTCGTAAACGCGCTTCAGTTTGTACAACTTGCCGGGAAGATGCTTTCGATATCTGAAATTCACCGTTTGGGTACAGCAGAGGCTCACACAGCGCTTATCCTCAGACAGATGTCTAGCCTACATTTTTATGAATTAATATCAATACAGCGTAGCATTTCTGAGTTGGGTAACATTACGCTCAGACAGACAGGTTGCTATTGTGCGGGAGGGTAAAACAATACGGCAGCTTCAGTTTCTAAAAGAGAAATCAGAACCAGATCCAGTGGGACTCTGCTCTGGATTTTTGGTGCCATGTTTCTCCAAAAATGAATGATCACTTTAAATCGTAGCAATCCGCTTTGAATCGTAGCCCTCAGTGTGAAAAATGTTTGCGATGTGGGGATGTTTTTTTGGCACAGGCTGGCCTAGATATGGGGCCATGCTCTGGTGAAATTAAAGTTGCAAGAGACGCTTCCTACGTGCCTTCTGAGACGTTTTGTTGCAAAATATTCATGGGCAACTCGTGATTCTTTTGCTCTTGTTTATCCGATGGCAATGCAGATGTGCTTCATTTGTTGGATAAAGTTTAAAAAATACAGACTACGTTCAGATTCAGCTCAATTAAAAATAAATGGAGCACTGCTTTTCCGAAATTCTCTGAGAGGGCCATGGGGAGTTGAGCCGGAGCAACATGTCAGTCTTGTTCTTTCATTTGTCCCTTCGCGCGTGCATGAGTGTGTGTGACGGTCTGAGAAAGGGACAGAGACAGAGAGCGAGAGTGCATGTGTGTGTGGCAAACAGATGTTGTCCCAAAGCGCTTGGCTTTGTCAGATAAAGAGAGGAATACATCGTGTTCTCGTGGCCAGGCGACGCGCCGCTGGTAGTTTTTTTCTACTCAACAACCCGTTCTGACTAATGGCCACACACTCGCCTGTAGCCTAGAAGTTGTGCGCAGGTATAAAGCTGTGCGTCAACACATTTGTCATGTCAGAGGTTGTAGCTGGTCCGCGAGGAGACACATACAAGAAGGCCGGTCCGAGGTTTGGCACAGAGGAGGCTGCATGAGAGCGCAGCGCTGCGTCCGGCGCACAAACGGTCTGTTGATGTGCACCTGTGCGTGTGTGTGAGTTTACATGTGTGGATTTTGACCACATAAGAGCGTGTTCATCCTTTTACACTTTTGTTGTGATCACTTCCTCTCCTTCTCCGCCTTCATTCAGACTATGTTTCCACAACGTAAATGCGCTGCGATCCTATAGGCTCGGTTATGTAATTGGCGGCTGCACTGGATGATTTGTTTTCTGAATGGACACATTTGGAGAGCACAGCGCTGAGCGCTGTAGCACAAATGCAACATTTTCCTTTGGTTTCAGCTGTGCATGATCATAAATGTGTGCTATGAATTGTAACATATTGATTGACAGGCTGCATGTGGGTGAGCAAAGTGTAAATGATGTTGTCACAAAGCCTGGATGGAATGCCCTTCATGTGAAAAGAAACTCCACATCAGTTTAATACCTGTATTTTTGGATATTTTATTGTCAGATGAATTGAAGGGTACTTGTCTTGTGTGTGAGTGAGCTCTCAGCATGGCTTGATGTCAAAAACTCTCGTTTTATCAGCACAGAGGTGTACAGGAGCTGCTGAGAGTGAGCCAGCCATTATGTACCATGGGAGTGTTTGTAGTGCAGAGTATCAGGTGCCCAGTTTCATTTCTGTTAATGAGAATTTATATGAATATATTCCACATGTACATTAATATTCACTGAGCTTCAGCAATCGTCATTTGCCTGCTTTCTGTGTCACGGCTAAAACCCACCCATGACTAATGAATATTTAAGAGCATGTCTGCAGACCAAGGAACTCATTATTATATGAAGGAGACCCAGCAGATAAACTGCAGACCTTCTCAGATGAAGGCTGAGGGGGAGTGAGGTGTTCACTTAATCCACACTCAGCAATCAATCCCAATTTTCTTTGGCTTCACCATCCTTCACTTGTCCTCTGTAGCTTGCCCCCCTCCTTCACATTCACTAATTTATTATTGACCACCAAACTGTCATGATGTCTCCGTGGCGTTTAATTTTCAAATGTTTTCCAGCTGGTTTAGTCACTCTTTCTCACATTTCTCCCACTTGATTATTTGGGTAATAGTGTAAGGATGCCATGCTGTACTAATGTAATGAGTGCTTCTTTGGAAGAGACATGCAACACAGAAAAAAAACAATCATCTTGTACAGTACATGCACACAGATGGCAGGTCAGTTTTCCAAATAATTTTTTAAGCGCAGCAGAGGCTCTGCTGCCCAAATAGGCAAGATAGAGAGATCTCTGTGAAGCCTCCGCAATGCCACGTTTCTGGTTGTTGTTATTCCCACACCATCACCAGGCTTTTACCAGGTCATCCTGGTGGCCTATAACCTACATTATTAAATTTATAAATATATCTTCATTATGTTGTTTCGACAGAACTCTGTTGAAAAGATTTTGAGGCGTTTGTGGTTTTATTGGAAAGCACAGTGACGTGAAAGGACGGAGAACTTGGAAAGAGCCTGTAATATCAGTTTGAACAATACACTGCTACTTTATTATAATACTTTATATGGTTAACTGAAATTTTATTTTAATTTTTTCTCCTAAGTGAAGGAGAGACTGTGTATTTGTTTGCAAATTAATTCTCACACTTTGACAAGAGGCACATATTTATCATGCAGCACTTGTGGATCCTCCCCAGAGAGGTCAAACTAGATATCGTCATTTTTAATCCCATGTAGGATATTTTACAATAGTTAGTCAAACAACTGTAAAAATATGCACTTGAGTCTGTCCTGGCACTTTTTCTACCCCAGTTGAACATTTTTGGCAGCCATTTTGGGAGAGCAGTAGAGATCCATCGATATAACGAGCCACTTTGTGGATTGCATCCAGAATGTCACACTGCTTGTTAACTGCTTGGCCTTTTTGTCTCACGCACTCTTTAAACTTTCCCCTCTTTTCCCTCCTTTTATTTATTTATTTATTTACATGCTATTCTTTCTCTTTTTTTCTTTGGTGCCTGTATTTACCAGAATATTCCCTTGTGGAGAAAAACTAATCTTTGATGTGACTTCCCACTGAGGCAGTATTTTGGTGCACATGTTGAACTTAATGCTAAGTCTGATAATTAACAAAATGGCCTCTAAGCCCTTAATATACTTTCAGCTTCAATATTTGGTTTTGTGAAGTAAGACGCACAAAGTTTCTCACCTGATTTATTGCAGACTGCTGTTTTACAGCAACTGCACATTTATACCTCACTTGAGTATCCAGTTACCATAGCAACCTTAAAAACACCTCTAAATCTTTACAGAAGTGCCAGGTATTGAGAATTAAGCATGTTTAAGTTGTACACATCAATTCATGAGAATGAAAAACAATGAAATTAAGGACTTGTTGCCACCTTGGTGATTTGTTAGCCTTCACTGCTTTTTTTCCTTTTTTTTTTCTTTTTTCTTCTTTTGCAAAAAGAAATAATTGGCAGGCTAGCTGCCTCCTGGCTAACTGGCTTGCGTCCTTCTTCCCACAAAGCACCTTTTTCACACATTAACGTGCTTCTCTTCACATGTTGCATTATTTTTTAAAATTCCTGAAAATCCTAATAACACAGTTGTGGGTGCCATGAAGGACACAAACAAGTTTCCTTTGTAATTCTTGAGAATATCCCCTTTAGCTGCCTTATTCAGTATCTAAATTTTCTAGTGTGGAGTTATGGTGATCTCCTCCCAGCCATAAGACAAGGGGGAAAATAATATGCCTCGTGGAAGGGAGGAAAAATGTGGTCTGTTTATTAAAGAGCTGATCATTCAGCCTGTTTTTTTTGTTTTGTTTTTGTTTTTTTTTTGTTTTTTGTTAAATGTTGCAACCAGTCAGATGAATATTCTGCATCCGTAATGCTTAACAAAGACTTCCACAACAGCTTTTCTTCTCATTTGTGCACACTGGCTCAATTTTTCAATCCATGGAGCAGGATTTTTTTTAAATACTCCCCTCTATTTCACTAAATTGGCAGCAGAGTACAACAGACTGGTCATGAAATGTGACTTTTATTCAACCAAATTTCACTCGGGCTTTTTCAAGGCATGGAAAAGTGACAAAGTGAAAACTTAAAGCATGTTTTTCAGCCTCCAGAGGACTTTTGTAGTGGAATCTCCCTCCCTGCAAGTATCACAGGAATGTGTAATGAAAGCACACATTGAGACTGAATAAGTATTTGCGAATGTGCCATGCTGTTGTCACAAAGCTTGTGTCACAATGAAAAATGTATCAGCATCTTTAAAAATAGTGAGTTTATTAGTTCTAGTTTCATTAGAAAAGATTACACTGTTAGAATTTATCACATATAGTTTTAAGAGTTCATTCAAACATAAAAAAACAACAACTATGACCTATTTTTCTTACGCATGCTCCAGAATAAGCCTGTTGGGTGTGTGTACACGCGAAAAGCATTTATTGACTCTTACAAACTGTTTTCATTAAACTAGTTAAAGCTTTTTATCATTATCATGACCTGCTCTGGCAAAATAGTCAAAGTCATTAAATGAAACTGAAACGCTTGATCCATGTGTGCACTTGGTGTTTCTATTAGCTCTTCAGACTCTTAATTCATGTTTCGTTATATTTACACTGCTGCTTTTCAAGCTTTTAGTTTAATGAGTGCTCTTAAAGAAACTTTTAGACTCAGATAGGTAGCTACTGACCCAGAACTGGTTTTACACTGAGTGTTCAAAGTTTTCACAAGTAAAAGTTTGAATCATAACTCCAACTTTGTGACGTTAAAAAAGCCTGAGCCTGATATTTTGTCTTCAAAGACAGGGAAAAGCATTTAAACTGAATTTGTATCCCTCTCTAAACACACACGGCAGGCCCAGGCATTCAACTGATGTGAAAAATGTATCCTGGATTCTAATAGCGAAGTTGTATGTTTGCCAAGGTGCATGTGTGTCCTCAGTTCACCCCGCCGCTCATATGGTTTTCTACAAGTCATGGTGAGATCACTGCCTCGCTGAAGGGGGAAACTATCTAAAGAGGGTTGAAGAAAATCAAAATAAACTAGCAGAGTGTTCTGTAACTTTTGAAACTCTTTAACAGAGAATGAGTGCTGTGTTTTCTCTGCTTCTATCCTGGCTTCAGGAAGAGTTTTTAAGCCTCCTGCCAGTAAACAGCACTCACAGCAGCCAAAATGTTAGGCCTGTGCACAGTCTTACTCAAGGTACATTGGTATGCACTGAGCTAAGAGTAAACTTAGAGGGAATTATTTACACAATAGTATTTTTGTCGTGGCTTCATTCCGAAATGAATGTTGTCTGGACCTTGAAGTTTTTCCAAAGAAACGCAAACTTTATTTTTATTTTCCTTTGACTCTCTTGTTTTTTGAAATTCAGCCTCCGGAAATCACTGTCAGACATTTTTCTGTTTTGAAAGTAATTCTTCTACAAAGAATTTCTCTTTTTAAATTTTCATTTTTATTGTTGAAATGAAAGGAATATTTGCTCTGGAACTGTCGACACTGTTTATTGCCCTGAAAGTGACCTTGATAAAGACAGATTTCAAAATAGACTCCTTCAAGACGCTGAAAATCATTATTCATTTTCCGAACAACTCATGGTTTTATCAACAAGGAGACAAGTGCTTTAATTTTTTGGGGGGGGGTGATTTACGACAGTTGGTCCACTCGACAAAGAAGAAGCTTGTGTAACCTGTTCAACTGCAAACAATTTCTCGGTTTTATCAAAGAAGCTGAGCTTGTTTGTCAACCACAACGGCATTTATTGTGATAAATTAAAAAAATAATAATGAAAAAAAATAAAAAATAACGTTTTAGCTCCTGTTAACAACACCTGCATTACATTTTTAGAGAAGATGCATCTCACATGTCAGAGGAAGTGGGGTGACCTTCCAGCCATGGTGTAGTGTTTTTTCCCACTTATTTAAGAGCTTAAGATAAAATACTTTGCATCTGTTTTGCTCAATTAATGTCATCCTTAACCAACACGATTTCTATGAACATGACATAAAATTTGCAGGCTGGTGTCCTGAGGTTCATTCATTCTGTCAATGTTTCTTTTAACTCCAGTTGAGGGTCACTCCAGTGTATGCCAACATGCGTTGGAAGACGGGCAGGGCACCACCCTTGGCAGGTCAAACAGGCAAACAAAGACACACACAGGAAACAGGAGCTAGTCATTACAGGTATAATAGCGCATTTGTTTGTAATAAAACATCATTTTGCACAAACAGGAGTGAAAGAGCTGAACTAAAATGAAGCACCAACCTTCCTTTTTCTCTTGGTCTTACTCCACGTGACTGTAAAACGGGTTTGATGTAACACATTTGTTGCAGGCCCTGCTGTAAATACATGTGGCTTGATTTTTTTTAGTAATGTTACCAGAAACAGGTGAGGAGGTTATTTTTTTAATCTAGGGCTTGTTAGCTATAGATTATTGCCATCAAAGAAAAATAGCTGTTCTACATTTAAAATTACCACACTGACCAGCAATTCATATGCATCAACAAAAGGCTGAAAGGCCAGATTTTTACAGACAGAGCTCATCGATGGATACGATGTGGTGTGAGTTGTTTCTCTTTACTCTTCTATTTGTGTGCATACCTAACGGTGAGAGAAAACTTAAATTACAGTTATTGTAGAAAATTCTTAAATAATACAGCACTGAGTCACCTTGCAGACTTTGAAAAGATTCCCAGTAGTTGGGAGAGTAAATGTATAGAATGTGGGCAGTAATAACATGTTTACTATGAGACTTGTCAGACAACACAAACAGGTTGCTACAGCATAGTTTCTACCTGTAATGACTCATCAGACCGATCAGGATAAAGCTGAATGTGTATTAGGATTAAATTTAAAAAGAGCCATGACTTTTAAAATTGTTTTATTAATTCTGGCACTCCACGTTTCCTTGTTTATGATGTGTATACTGGACATTTTCACTGATCAGGTGTAGATTAAGTTGCTCACGTGAAGCTTCAAGCACTGGCACAAATGAAAAGTCACTCATCTACCTCAATAGGATTTAGCTGAATTTAATTTAGTGATTTAAGAGAAGTTTAGATTAATCAGCTCAGGAAGATAGCATTGACCATGTAGTACAGCCAGTTACAAGTACATCTGTTTACACACCAAAAATATGATGCGGCAATTACAGTACACATCTCTTTGAACAAATTCCACTGCAAGGAAAAATAATGTTAACAAAAAAAAGGAAAAATCAAACTGTTGGGTTATATTTTGATTAATGTATACATTTTATTTGATTTTTATTCCCTCTGTATTCCAACTCACTACTTGTCCATGCAGCTTCTTCACACAACCTTTACATCAAATCATGAGGATGACAGACAGTGTCATGCTACACACACATTAGCACACACAGAAAAGATACAGTAGATGGTTTAAGTCTGACAGTGATCACTCCAAGATTCTACAATGTAAACTTACATGAACATGTGCAAAAATCTGTACTCCAAAATCCGCCTGCTAATATTTGAGAACTGCTCCGTCTCATGAAAATGTAGCTGTTAGTTGAATGTACTGTCGTGCTTTTCCTCCTTGTGAGCATTTAAAAATAATTCAGCTCATTCATGTGAAAGCTGATCATGGAATGACACCACATATAAGTGGCTGATCTCAGTATTGATCCAGATGATTTTGACTTCAAGTCAATTCGCTTCTCTTGTTTTTGACTTTTTGGTCTAATGTTGATGAGGTTGATGAATACTTTTCTCCTAAGCAGTCAATCTGAGTATCAGTGTGTCCTGCAGTATTGTTTGGCTCCAGCTGTTATAAACACCCCATGTTAGATGATACACTCTATAGATTACTGACCTCATTGTTGTTTCTGAAACCCTTTATTTCAGGAGCCTGTATGCGCACCTTCTCTGTGCACTAAAGATATTTCATTCAGCGTTCAGCTCGCATTTCAAAATATCTCTTTTTGTCATCTTAAGAATTTCATTGACACAATCTTAGATGGGTGTAATCCTGTAGATCCTTTTTTTGGCCTTTCTCTCCTTTCTTGTGAAATTCTGTGCATGGCTTGCTTAACAGGTTTGTCTTGCAACACAGCATTGTATGGATGAAGTTTCCTAATGTGAGATTGTGAACCCCCCCTCGTGTTGGATTAACAAAAAGGCTTACCTTTGTGCATGCTTTTAATTTCAAACTGCACTGCATGTGGATGTGTGTGTCCTAATATCTGAACTGATAGAGCACAGCTAGCCTGCAGACCAGTGGGCCAGAGGTGCTAACACTTGTGGAAAGTGTGTATAGGGCACTCTTGTGCTCGGCAGTGTTTCAGTGTGTCAGCATTACACTTTTAGAAGGGTCATATGTCAAATGAGCTGATGAGACATATATAATCTGTATTTACTACACAACAGTTTGCCAAACTATAAATACACTAAAAGTGCTAACAACCATTAGGCTGAAAATAAACAGTGAATATTTGTATTGAGTCATCAGGATTTAATATATCGCTCTCCATAATGAGCTAAGAGGCGTAGTTAAAGACACACTATGCTGAAGATATTGTTAGTTTACCTGACTGACTACTCGCTTTCATCTCACCCTCATTGCATGTGTGTGTGTGTTGTTGCCGTAGCTTCAAGCTGAAGATATCTGTGACATCATTAAACCTTTCCTCCCGTTCTGTTAACAAGAAGCGCATTAACACTTTTACAGCACGTCATTTTCACACACATGCAAACACTTTTAGGAGGGAGAGCGTTGAGCCTGGAAGGTAGAAGGGAAGTGGAGAGAGAGTACCTTTGCTGACCCTTGGAGCACAGAGCAGCTCAGGAGAAAGTGCAGAAATGTGCTGGACTGCTTAAATCAGCCTCGTGCATTAGTGAAAGTTCAGCTCTTGTGCTGCTGGATGTCCTCGTGCAGCTGCTGGGGAAGCACATGGTGCACATAGCATCTGAGGCCGCTCACTGCAATGGGTGTAAGAAAAGATTGATACACAATCAACGATCCAGATACTTTTTTATTATGTGCATCAGTTTGAAAACATAATTGATTAAATAGAAAAGAAAAAATTATTAATCTGCATTATATTTTTGCTGCTTGAAAAATACAGTGCTAAGATTTTGGATGTTTGACTGTGCTAACAATATGAAGTCAGAATTTTATTTAGATCTGATGTATTTTTCAGGTTGCATTACAGTTTTTCTTGAATTATATTCTTAAAAACTACTTCACACCACAATTAAAAACTCTACCATGGGTCGTATCTCCAGAGTTCTGCAGATACACAATCCTGATGCTACATCCCATAAACCCATGTGTGGTAAATGATAAGATTTTCATTGATAATGATGTGTCTGACTTGACAAGCCATTATGTAAAATTCAAACATACAAATAAAACACTGAAATTAAGTTATCAACTTTGTTTAGATGTCAGTCATAAACTTGTAACCTTCAAAAGTACACAAACACAACTATGCACCTTTTGATGCCTTTTTCTGGTATATGATATATATATATATGTGTGAGTGTGTGTGTGTGTGTGAGAAAGAGTGATATCTGTCCCACAGCCTTACATAAGACTTATGTGAACACTTGTTTGCTGAGCTGCTTCTAAATACTATACGTGTGTGTCTTCACTCTGGTCTCTCTAGTGACAAGCATAGTATCAGCTAACCTAAACATATTCAGAGGCTCTGCTGCTCTCCACAGTAATAAGACCTACGTGCTTTTAGCAGAGGTCCCACACTATCGTCTCATAACTCAGCACAAAGCATCTTTGTTCTGCTTTATCTCCCAAGGACATAAAATCAGGAGACACTTTGTTTTCTGCCAGAGATATAAAGGTGCTGCAGCCCCTCTATACCACACAGTCCACTTGTTGAGATTATGCCTGCTCATGCTGAACGCCGTCCAGGCACAGAGACATACAAGTGTGTTTTATTTTGTGCCAAACAGAATCAATTAGCTGGCTCTTTATCGTGATACACTGCTAATAGACAGAGGAGTCCTACGTGAGCATCTACGTAGGTTCATGAAGATCTCTTAATGGCCCGCCAGGTCGATTTTTGGAGAGGCGAAATGTCCTCGACATGTGTAGTATCTGTGAAGAGGCAGTTGCTGTGGACACTTGTGCCTAAATGATCTCTCTTGAATTTAGCATTATCTGCTTCGGGGTTGAGAGGTGATTTTTGAGACTATCACATGAGTAGTCAGATGGTTCTTTTTGGTCAAATGCTCATTAACAAAAACTGCAGCCATTTGCCAAAACTCAGACTTTTCTTGAAAGCTTCCTTCCATTTGCCAAAGTGATACTGGCTTTATAAAAAATGTAATGGCTGCAAGCCCACAATGGCTGTTTGTATTTTGCCCTCTATGCTCTACGCTGTTTTTTTTTTTTTTTTTTGGTGGTGGTGGGGCTTCATGAAATGCAGTGTGATAGCACCAATCCACGACTGTTTGTTTGGACTGAAAAAAAGTATATTAGAAGTAGCTTATCCTCCCATCTGTAAAAGGACAAAGAGTCTGCTCAGGATAACGGGTGGTGGTGGTGGTGGGTGTGTTTTTGACAGAAAATGATGAAGTTGAACAAGCTGTCCTGTCAAAAAAAGACTTTGAACTGTCCTTTACTTGTGTAATGGTATTGTAGTGTGTGCTGTTATTTGTTTGCTTGAGGAATTTATTTGAAAGCCGCACATCCTGTCACATTGGAATGGCTTTCTGTTGGACTGAGTGTCTTATCAAGAAGATCTGCTGTGATATCTTAGACGTTTCAGCAGCAGAGAAACTAAAAAGAAACACTTGGATTAGATTTAGGAGACTTTAAAAGGTTAATAAAAGTCCTCGCCGCTTTGAGGTACAGAAATGCATGAATATTGTACACTTATTCAAGTCATCTCTATCAAAAGGAGGCCAAAACGTGGCACAGGTTAATCTTTCGTCCCTCACTATGCTTTGACCAAGTGCGAGAGCGTTCACAGCAGAGAAAAAGGGTGTTTTTGTGAATTAAAGAAACACTTTTCTTCGTGTTTGCACAATTTTCAGCAGTCTCTTGTGGGGAGACTGAGATCGAAACTGTAGCTGTGAAGGAAGAATCACCAGTCCCACGTCTGTGCTGAAAGTGAAGAGCCAGTTCAAAGTTCAGGAAGACGTTTCATGTCATCATTGTCGGGAAAACACTTGGATCAAATATAGTTCAGCGGCGTTGCATTCACCAGACCCATTTAAGTAAGATTTCTTTGGTGATGTTGTGTTGCACCGTACATTCTCAGTGTAGGGCGAAGGAGAAAAAAAATGGGAAAAAAATGTTGTGAGAAAATCTTGGCACAACTTGTCAACAGCCTACGTTTGCTTGTTGATGATTTTCAGGGACTGCCATAAAGACAAATCAATTAAATCTTGAGTCTGCGAGGTGTTTTCTGCCGCTTGTTTGGAAGTGTGTGAGATTTAGGTGCATTTGTTAGCACACCTGTTAACTGCTGCACGACGTTATAGACGAACACTCACATGTGATAGCAGATCAGTGCTTTAAATTATTCAAGTTGAAATCATGCTACATAGAACGGTTGAGGAAAGAGGAATAAAATGTTATTTTTCACTTGGGAAGAAAACGAGGACGAAATGTCGTTAGATGAGGTTTAATTAAATATTTTTCAGTTAAGTTTGAGACATTGATGTGTGTGTGTGCGTGTGTGTGTGTGTGTTTTCGTCAGAGGAGAGAAATGAAACACACCCTCAGTTATCACACATCAGATCAACACTTGATTTATGCTTTAAACTCCCCAGTGTGTTCCCTTCACATTTACAATGTGTACTAAATGACATTAGATCCCATATCCAAACCATACTATTAAAGCATAATTTCTGCTATTTTACATGCTAATGTGTTTGCTTCTAAAGGGCTGATTGAAATTAATAATTACAACATCGGACAGAGATTGTTAAAGCTTTCAAACAAACTCATAAATTACTATTAATTAGGTGTAACACAAAAAAAAAACACTTGATAAGTGCCAATGTGGAGCAGATTCACGGAGATGCTGCACGCACATGCATGGACGGGCTTTTCACAATGCCCCGTGGCCCTTTGTACCCACATTGAAATGTACCAGGGGCCTTGGTTATATGCTTGTAGTGTCTGTGCTGTAAGTACTATTTGCATATTCAAGATGTATATTATTCACATGGCTGATACTGCTCCTTTTATAAGCACGCCTCTTATGTCTGCTCTCAACCCCCTCCCCCATCCTCACCATATTACCCCCCCTCCCCACCCCTAGCCCCCCTTGATTAACTAATGTCCAATTCGATGCAGCGTATTTCATCGGCCTTGTCACCTAATATAGGCGGCTGATTAACCTGGAGTCTGGCTGGTGAAGTTGCAACCCTCCTCTCGTCTCCCTGTCTTAATTTTTTTTTTGCCCCCCTTACTCCTCCTACTTCCCCCCTTCCCTCTCTTCCCCCACCCTCCTACCCCTCCTCAGTCTTTGTTGTGGCGGCAGCAGCAGAGCATGCATTGCATTGGCGGTCTGGAGCATTGTGTCTGATTTCCAGCAGACAAACTGACCTCTGGGGATTTATTGACAGCAAACTCCACAGAGGCAGACACAGAGCTGGGAGCATGGAGGGAGGCAGCCAGAGAGAGGGGCGGGGGAGGTGCTGGGGAAGGTTTGTAAGGAGGGAAAGAGGGAGGGAGGAGAGGGAGGGTGGGGGCTTACAGACACACAGACAGTAGTGAGACGGACAGATTGAAGAAAAGACAAGGAGAGAGTTGGATGAAAGAGGAAACAGGTAGAGATGCAGAAAGAAAGAGATCAATACTAGGAGGAAAAGTACACACCCCGAGTTTGGTTTAATTCAGATTTTTTTTTTCCTTTTTTCAATTTTTTTTTCTCGGTAGAGCGTTTGGAAGCGAAAGAAAATGGCCGCCTCCTACAAGGATCTAATTAATTTTGAAGGATCATCAGCCCCTTTAGTCCAAGGCAGGGTACAGGAGGGAGGGAGGGAGGGAGGGAGACAGACCCCTGGGCTGATTAGAATTCACTGCAGGTAGGCACTGGCTGCTGCTCACCCACTGTGTCACGGCTAAAATGGAATCACTGTTGTGAGTGGCAGTCTGGGCAACTGAAGCCTGCTTCCCTTGGCCTGCTCCTTTGTTGCCAGCATTCACCTCACTTTACCCCTCGGGCAGGTGGATTTACATGTCTGGATGGGCAAGGGGGAAGACAGAGAGGGAACATATATGTGCTGTCTAAGAAAGGCCCATGGCATCAGAATATAGTAATATCTTAAGCTAGAAGAAAGGGCCAAATACTTGCCACTGAAATGGATTCAAGCATTTTGGCACAAGAGGGCGTGCAGTATGTTGAAAAATGAGCTTTGAAATAATGACTTTATTTGACTCTTTTCTTGACTTTCACTAATAACTGTTGCTGAAATATTTCTGCAACAGTTTGAAGCTTTTAGAAATACAGTAGGGTTAATAGTTCTGGTTGGATGTTGTTTTTAGGACACATAACAAGGCTCATGGTTTGAGTTATACTGAGATCTACAGTGAAAAGTCTGGAAGGACTATTTTTAGGGAAGTATAAAAAAGCTGCTAAGTTTAAAGAAAAAGGTTGAGGACTGATTTCAGATTTAGAGTTCTCTCTACCAAATTTTTCCACCGTAGCCAGGACTGAAGAAGTGTGTACGTGCCTGAGTGCCAAAGAATGATCCGCCTCAGTATCGAGTGATCACCCTCTCTGCAGCTAAACACGTTCTTACTTGTCTTTATCAAATCGCCAAATTTGTTAGTTGACGAGGGCATTTCGAGAGAGCGAGCACATGCTCCCTGCTCGTTGTACTTCTCAAAGTGGGGCCTGTGGACGCAGAGCTCTGTGCCACATTTCCCTGATTACAATTTAACCCCCCGACTCTGCTTCTCTCACAGTTATTCTGCTTCTCCGCTCTAAATTATACACACAACATTTTCAGAGGCATATTTACGGTCTAATATTTATCGTTTTCCACGGACCAGCAGATGGTCCTTCTTCTTCCACCAGAGTCTGTGGAAAAAATAAAGAGGTCACATGCTTAAAATCATATTGTTTCCATCTGTAGATTTTACCTCCGTGTCTCAAGCAGGAGGTTTGTTCTGTGAAAACATTTTGAATTTGTAAAAGAATGACACGTGTCAACATTAACACGCAGGTGTGGTGAAATCCAAGCTCCGTTCAGGAACACACAGTTGTGCTGGTTTGTACAGGGAACTCTGAGTGTGCTTGTTGTAGTTAGCGAGAGCTACCAAACATTTTATTTCACAAAAAAAAAAAAATTTAATAGTGTCACATCGCAAATTCAATTTTGGTCTTTATTGAGTCTGATATTTTAAATCTTCTGGGCCTTTCACTTTTGGACTCTAATGGTTAAAGATTTCAGAGGACTTTGGCGTCAGTGGGATTAATAGAAAAGACATTGTAAGGGCACTTTTGCATCAGTTTAGGGCATTTTTTTCATCATGTCTGATCTTAAATGTTACCATTTGCATCTGCAACCGATATAGCTGACCTCTAAACATTTTCTTTTCATTTTTAATGTCAAACTTTGCCATACTGTTGTGTAAGTTCTGTTTAAGGCCTCTCGTGGCTGCCTCTCCTGGCGTCATCAAAGCAGCTCATCACATGCCTCACGTTGTTGAATGCCTTTCTTGTGTTTTTCAGTGAAAGCCTTGTGTGTTTAAAATTTAACTGTTTTCTTTTATTTCAATTTCTCCTGCCTGCTCGTCATCTGTATAGCACATTGTCTTGTTTGATTAGTGCATTTATAAATAAAATAAAACAGAAGTACACAAGTCAACACATTCTAATTTTCTGTGCATGTGACTGATACCTCTTGGAAACAATCTGTTAAATTTCAGAGGAATTTTGACTGTCTTTCTTGTGCTGGGTGTGGTTTTGTTGTTCATCTGCTCAGATAACTGCTGAGAGAGAAACTGCCTTTAATACCGACATTATTCTCATTCTTGTTTTGTAATTGGTGGTCATGTGCATGCAGGGACGTCCGTTTGTCATGCTTTGAGAACTGTTTAACACATCTGTTGCGGCGTGTTGCTGAAAGATATTTTTGTTGACTGTGGCTCAGGGTCCATTAAGGGAGTGGCAATAGAGAAGGGGCAGTAAGTGGAAATGTGGAGGCATTTTCCGTATAAACAAAGGCAGCAACAACAACAACAGGATTTGTCTTTGTGGCATTTGTTCAACACATTTGCAAACGAGGGCCTCAGCATACAAAGTTCAAGGATCTCCTTAGCCATACGTCCTTGAGCATACACTGTCCCACTCTTTTACTTGAAGGAAAACATAAATCTATGATAAACTGTTTTGGTGCATCAGACAGTTAGCAGTTCCACCCACGCCTTTTACTACAAGTTCCCTTATCTCTGGACTCCTGCAGGAAACTTTCGTCACACATGGGGTGAAGAGTCAATCATCGATTGCTAATAAAATACACGCATCTTTGCATTTCAGGTGCAAAACTGCTGACGAAACTATCACTAATAGATGATTTGTTGGCTGCTAGAGTCTGTCACTTGTAGCTGCCTCGCCCTCTCGGCAGGTTCCACATCAGAGGCAGGTTTTGGAGAAAAGTAAGTCAGCTGGTACGTTAGCGCCGTCAGGTATCTGACATAAAGCAACAGAGTGTGAGACAAGCATCTTTTAGAAAGGAACACAGCAGCAGTGTTGAATGTTTTGTGTGTGTTGTTTTTCTCCAGACATTAAGATTTTGTCTTTGTCCTTTTTCTCCCCCCTTGCAAACGCTGTGGCAGAGCAGCACATGATTTGGACTGAGAGGACTGACAGCCTTGCCTAGCACCCGGCCTCTGATCAGCCATCTCCACCAGCAAACTGAAGCTTGACCTGCACTTCATCACCAGCCACACAAGCATCTTTCGGAACAAAACGTCATCTAACTGTGAGTGCCATGCAGTTTGAAAAGCTGGAAATAATACTTTATGCTAACACTATTGCTGTGCCTTATTATCATAATCCTACATTACAAATCTCACTGTAAAGTGGTTTCATTTTCTTTACTACTCTTCAGTTTATTTAAATAAAATTAAAAAGATTATTTTAAATTATGGAGCATTTTATAAAGCTGCATCTTAATCCTTAAATAAAAACACCAAAACGTTACCATACATAATTGTAGTTATTGTCAGACATGGTTAAGTAAATTCCTATTTTTTCCTGTCAGATTTGTTCTTACACTTTTATCAAAATAAAGCTTCTAAAGTGTCATGATTAAAATTAATCAAATAAGCTCAACAGCTTTCCTTAAATTATTCTCAAGATGGTTTAAATTTAAAAGAAATTAGTTCCACAGTAATTATGAAACCCCTCAATTTGCATAATTCTTACTCTAACTACCCATCTATTTTATATGTAGATTTTAATTTCTTTTAATGCCTAACTTGGGAGAAAAGCAGACAAAGTTATCTTACAAACTGATCAGCCAGGTCACATCCAATCCAAGGATAGTTAGGAAGCGCCATCAAAGTGAACACATGGCTAACAAAAGAGGCCTGTTGTCCTCCAAGCCCAGTGCACCACCTAATGGCAGGTGGAGGAACTTCAGCAGAGCATGGCGCAAGAGGGGGAACTTGTACAGTAATGATTAGGAGGGAACCATTTTAATTGTCTTTCACCATGGCAGCGTGGAGTTTTTCAAACAGGATCAGGGGACAAATTTAGCTCCAGCACTGAAATGAGTTGATTCTCTTCCAAATAATTTGGGACCGGGCAGAAGAAAATAATAAAAAGAATGAATATATATTTGTATTATTGTTTTTAGAGTCCTTTAATTGAGTCTCTTAGGTCTTTCTAATACACATCACTCTTACTTATCATGTATTTAGGCTGATTGTTGTGTTGGGAAAGGAAAATTCTTAGCATACAAGAGATCTTTTTCTGATGAAGTGTTCATAACTATGTTTAATTGAAATTCACAGTTTTATTGCTTCCCATTTTTGACAAATACAGTATGTGGAAGGATATTTTATCCCCCAAACTACTATTTTCATTAAATGACCTACATTCCTCTTCCTGCTGTGTTACATTCATCTAATGAAATAGCAGCTGTGTGAGTTTTTAACTCAGGTGTGTTGCTTGCTGATTGCAGGTGACATCAGTTGCAAGGGGATGACCGAGCGCATTCATAACATCAATCTTCACAACTTCAGCAATTCTGTACTTGAGACCCTCAATGAGCAGCGCAACCGTGGGCACTTCTGTGACGTGACTGTTCGGATCCATGGAAGTATGCTGCGTGCTCACCGCTGCGTGCTGGCTGCTGGAAGCCCCTTCTTTCAGGACAAGCTGCTCTTGGGCTACAGCGACATTGAGATCCCTTCTGTGGTCTCGGTGCAATCCATCCAAAAGCTGATTGACTTTATGTACAGTGGGATCCTGCGGGTATCTCAGTCAGAGGCCCTGCAGATCCTCACTGCTGCCAGCATCCTACAGATTAAGACCGTCATTGATGAGTGCACCCGAATCGTGTCCCAGAATGTGGGCCTGGCTGGGCCAGGGGGGTTCCCTGTTATACCGGGAGACTCTGGACAGGATACACCCCGTGGCACACCTGAATCAGGCACCTCTGGGCCCAGCAGCGACGCAGAGTCAGGTTATATGCAAGCAACATCACAACAAGGCATTGAACGTGCATACACATCGTTGTACTCCTACCCTGGCCTCTCGCTGCAGAATGGCACCCGTGAGCGCCCCCTGTACATTAACCCTCTAACATCAAACTATGACTCCACCCTCGGCACTCAGAAGGACCAGCAATCTCAAGATCCACCCTGGATGAACCGCATCCAGGAGAGATCTCAGCAAGTCGACCGCTTCATCACCACAGCAGAGTCAACTCACTGCCGCAAGCAGCCCCGACCGTCGCGCATACAGACGGGAGGGATGCACATAAAGCAGGAGGCGGAAGATGAGTACAGCTGCTATGATAATTTGGGGGACTGCCAGGAAGAGACCGACCATACCGAGGGTGTGGAGAGTGAGTCCAAGGTGGAAAGTTTTGACTCAGGGGTGAGCTCCTCCATCAGCACTGAGCCAGATGCTATGGAGCAGCAGCCGTTCCTGATGGGCTATAGCCGAGAGGGAGGCGGGGAGCATGGCGAAGGAGGGGGCTCGGTGCATATAGAGGTCAACGACTCGTCCCCGGAGCAAGTGCAGGAAGTGGACGACGGGGACACATCCCACAGCACTAGTGACAGTAGCATGATGCAGCCCCTGCCAAACTCAGTCATGTCCCAGTCCCTGCCCAGTGCCCCGCACTACATGCGCCAGGCAGAATCACACACCAGCAACCTGAGGATGCCGCTCACCGTGACCAGCAACCCCCAAGTGATGGGCACTGCTGGAAGCTCCTTCCTGCCCACACTCTTTCCCACACAGCCGGCTAGAGACAACAAGCCTTTCCTTTACCTTCCTGGCCAGCAGCAGCCCCAGTTTGTTGCAGTGCCGCCCCCTGCAATGCCATCATTCCCCAACCCAATGTCGGTACAGCCAGCGCCAGCACAGCAGCAACAGGCTGCTGGAGGGATTGGTGCGGGAGAGAAGAAGCCCTATGAATGCACTCTCTGCAGTAAAACCTTTACTGCTAAACAGAACTACGTCAAACACATGTTTGTCCACACTGGTAAGTTAGAGTGACTGTCGTAAAGATTTCTTTAAACCAATTAAGCTCAGTGAAGTGGTTATGTAACACATATTTGGAGTACAGATGGTAGAGGCTGTACTTTGAGTTCCAGAAATATATTAGACTAGTTTTGGTTACGAGATGACAGCTTCTTGCATAAAGAGTCTGTTTTTTTTAACGGCTCAGAAGTTTAGGATATCAGAGAAAAAGAAACACACACTTCAGGGTGTTATAAAGTCAGTGAGCTGAGTTATTAAACCTGAAAAAGGGTTTGGTTTTATTTTCGAAAAAGAACCTTATCATACTCAATAGGTAACGGTTCAGACATGTACTCAACATCATGTGTATGTGACATGCAGCACCAGTGTATTTTTTAAACGTAGCACCGTGCACAGTTTTCGTCTTATAGTGCAGACAGAATTATCGGTCATGAACTGCAGAAATTATAATCACAGAGACAATTAGATACCAGAGAATTAGATAAAAATAAAAGCTGCCTACTCATATAACCATTATTATTCATTACAAATCCATGGCTGCAAACACCTGTGAAGTCTTTCAAACCAAATTTTCTGTTAGTTCCACAGTAATTTGAGAAGCAGAGTGGGGACAAGATCTAAGCATATCAAGGCAACACACGGTGATACTCTGTATCTGGCTTTATTAAAAGTGTAAAATCAGGAAGAGAAAAAAAAAAAACAATATTTAAGCAGAAATGTATATTGCTATCAATATCAAATGATTTGACACTTAATGTATTAAGGCAAATAACTACACTTTAACAGTAAAAACTATCAGTAATTCTCATAGGACAGATAATTTGGAAAATAAGCTGATACATACGCTGTACTACTGCCAGAGAACAATGAGAGGTAAAGTCACAAGTTGAAAGAAAATGCTACCAAATTAATCTGAATAATTCTTCCTCAAAATAGCAACAATACAATGAACACATCAATAATATTTCATGTCACACATGCAGCAGAGGCAAAGTGTCGCGAGTTCTAATCAAAAATCTGAAAAAAAAAATCTGTCAGAGATGAAAGAATCACAGAACTTCAAATATGACTGAAGTATGTATGTGCCAGCTCAGCCCTCCTGATCTATAACTGGGCCTGAGCACTGACATCTCTTTGGAGCAAAAAAAACGATCAAAAAACCAAAACAACAAAAAAAACAGTCAATGGATAAAAACTGCTGCATTTAATCAAAATAGGTCACACACACTATTCACTCACTGCAGCAGAGAACAAGACTTACACTTGTATTATATCACTTTCCTTCTTGCTTTTCAATCCCTCCTACTTAATTTCACGTATTAGTTAAATGTATGTTAAAATTTCAAAATTGTACATCCAGAGACATTAGGAGAGACAGCTCATCTCCAGAGAAAGTCCTGAAATCACCTGAGACAGGCATGGATTGTTGTATCTGTGATTTTTGAGGACTGTGCCTCTTCTGTCTGAGCTTACCTGTGTTGTTGCAGATAGTGTAGAATATACTTATGAATTGGATTGTTTTGTTGCAACTTTGCAAGAGTTGCATCAGAGCGACGATAAAGCTGAGCTTTCCTTTCAAAGCTGTAGCATGTTGAAGCTTCTAGTGGAACGAACACCATCACAGAGTTAATACAGGCTTTAATAATTCTAGCCTGAGGTTTGTTCCTGTACTAGAAAAGTAACGCTGCTGGCTTCAGGCGTCTAATGCTGCTGCACACAGTCTTCTATATCTTGTAAACCTAATTCTTAAAATGTGTCTCTTCTTTGTTAATGCTTTTGTCTTGCATGAACATCCAGGTGAGAAGCCTCATCAGTGCAGCATCTGCTGGCGCTCATTCTCCCTGAAGGATTACTTAATCAAACACATGGTGACACACACAGGGGTGCGGGCCTACCAGTGCAGCATCTGCAACAAGCGCTTCACCCAGAAGAGCTCTCTCAATGTCCACATGCGGCTGCACCGTGGAGAGAAGTCCTATGAGTGCTACATCTGCAAGAAGAAGTTCTCACACAAGACCCTGCTGGAGCGCCACATGGCCCTGCATAGCACGGGCAGTGCCATTACAGGGCTGTCTGGGAGCGCCGTCACCCCAGGCCCCGTCTCCATTCCCATGCCGATGGCCGTCCCCGAGCCCGGAGCCGGAGTGGTGGCCCTTGCCATGCCGGTGAGCGGGGGTGCTGGAGTAGGGGCCGGGGTTGGAACAGGAGTGGGTGTAGCCGCAGAAGCGAGCTGCCAAGAAGGGACCACCTACGTGTGCTCCGTCTGCCCTGCCAAGTTCGACCAAATGGAGCACTTCAATGACCACATGCGAATGCATGTCTCCGATGGATAAGTACTAATAGATAAACCTCTTTCAAAAAGAATGACAAATAAATGGCACTAGATTTTCCTTTTCTTGTTTTGAGGTATGAAGAGTAATGAGTATAGACACTGGCACATTAAGTTTCCCAAAAAAAGATTTTTTTTTCTGTTATCCTAAAAGAAAAAAAAGATGGTGGCCTTAAGGCTTAGTAGTTTGATATTGATCTACTGGATGGATCCTAACTACAGGCCTCTAAATGTATGCTTTCCTAAAAATACTGATTTATGTGTTGAACACTACCGAAAGGCCTACGAAAGAAACACATACACACAAACACACCTTTAGTGTAGGTTTGTCTGAACGATTATACATGTGCATTTATGTTGGAGCATTTGTGTATTTGAATGTGTCCGTCTTGTGTCTGTGTGCGTGTGTGCGTGTGTGCGTGTGTGTGTGTGTGTGTGTGTGTGTGTGTGTGTGTGTGTGTGTGTGTGTGTGTGTGTGTGTGTGTGTGTGTGTGTGTGTGTGTGTGTACTTTGCCATGAGAAAAATTAATCATGGCAGTTGTGAACCCATACTGACCAGTTTGGAAACTATAGATGTCCAAGCTTACTGTGGTATAATTTACAACAATAACAAAAAGTCATCTGGGGTCGGGCTACATGTTCCCTCTAAAAATACTGATGGTCACAAGTTTGCCTTCTTCTGTAAAATAAAAAAGGAGAGTAGTTAATTTGATGGTGGGTTTTATTTATTCCTATGGTATTAAGGGATTATAATGCAGCTGTTGTCAAGGTACCAATTTCAATTATTTACCCGAAATGTGACTTCCTGTCAGAAGCGACAGGGATGAACATTTCTCATGTTTTTTAATTGCTCTCCATGCATTTTGATGCTTGAGTTTACTAAATTCGGGTGTGTTGATGAGACAGTATTTGAGCAAAAACATGTTTCTTTTTTTCTGAAGTTTGGAGTTTAACTCATTTGCATACACTGCCACTAATATTTTAAAAGACTGTTAAGGCTAGTAGACCTCTTCCATTTCAAAACACGAGAAAAAAAGAAAGATTCTTTTGCTTTTTTTGTTTTGTTTTTTAAAAGAAAAGCCTTTCACATTCTCACAGTTATGGCAGGCTGGCATATGCGACTAAACTCTCTCCTTCATTATTGCTGCTCTTCAACTTGCACCTGACTGTTATGGGATCTAGATCAAAAGGATTTGTCATTTTCAATAATGTTGTTATCGAGTAGTCTACAAGGTTTGAGATTAAATTGATAATCAAATAATAATACCTAGTTGGGGGGTGTTTAGGCTGGAAGCTTGTTAAAAGAGGGAGGGGATTCATTATTTATCAGATTGACATTGGAATAGTCATCTCCCTCATCCATGAGCTCCTGTATAACCTGTTCAGTAGTGTTGCACTGCTGTTTGAGCATGTGAGAGGGAAACGCGTGTGTTTGCCCCTCTAAAGGCTCACACAGCAAGCAACGCAATGACAGAAATAATTGGTTTCAAAGCAAAACCAGTAGCTCCATTGAAACCACACTGTTCCCTGATGTACCACACGTTCAGATGGAATTTCTTCACAATAGTATACATTCCTAATTTTCAAAAAAAAAAAATTAAAAAAGAAAGAAAAAAACAACCCAGACACAGCATGTACAGAACAGATTTTGGAAGCTAGTGTGCGCAAGTTGTCATCCACACATCACATCACGTAAGGCTTATTTCTGGTATCTGAATTGTTTTGTAATTGCTTTCTACTTAAAAAAGGACACACACACACACAAACACACATGCAACTGCCTGCAACTGCAATCCTGAAGGATTTGCTCATGTCAGTGAGCAA